>NC_054826.1:74587518-75803946 GCF_018345385.1 Vulpes lagopus
CACAGGGGACAGACCCAAGCAACTCCAACGGCCTGATTCCAACCAACTCTTCTGACACCTCAGGGAGGTTGTATAAACCAGAGTACAAAGCCCCAGGTCTCTTCAAGGTAAGCTTTCTGAAAGCAGGGCTGAAACTTGCATGGCCTTCCATGCCTTCCAGTATCTGGTATATTCCCACATGGAGCTTAAAGAATGAGTGAGTGAATGAATGAACAAATGGATGGATGGATAGATGGATGATGGATGGACAAATGAATGAACACATGTCCTTCTGGACATTCTGACAAAACAGGTGCAGGAGGGAATACAGAAGGAACCATCTTTAATGCATTCATGGGAGCATTCACATGCTGAGCGACATCCAGTGTTATTGTCAGGAGCGATTTTTTTCCCTAATTCAACTCAATCTGATCCAGTTGACCTGTATTGACTGTGCTCTGTGCCAAGCACTGGGCTGAGAGATAAGGATGACTAAGACACTGGTGCTGCCCCTTCAAAAATGCATGGTGCTCACAGCCTCCTATTCTCAGCTAGGAAATGAAGGCTCCTCTCTTTTTAGTCCTTTGCCAGAGAATCCATTCACTCTTCCCTTCTTGATGTTCTGAGCATCTACTCTAAGCTGTGCTAGGTGCTAGGGTAGCTGGGAGAGAAACCCCTGAATCATGGCTGCCTGTCTGGGGTTGGTGGTCGGGGTGGGGGGAGTTGGGTAGACAATCAACAATAGCCCTCAGCTAAATATGATTTATATAATGAGAAACTGTCATAAGTGATTTCATTCATTCCACAAATATGTTATGTAAGGAGCACCAATTATATGTCAGGCATTGGGGTTACAGTCAGAAATAAAACAGACCAAAATCCCTATCTTCTTGGAGCCTACCGTCATTCAGTGCAGTGTGTAGCGTATGTGTGGGGTGTGTGCATTAGGGGAGAGAGGGGTGGGGCAGAGAAGCCACATCATAAACAAAAGCAGAAGGAAAAGAACTAGAAGAAGCAATCATGGAAGACTGGGGTGTTACTGGGGATGAGTTCAAAATCGAGTGGTTGGAGAAGACTCTCTGCTATTACCCTAAGGAACAGAAGGAGCTAGCAAGGTGAGGACAGGAGGGGAGGAGGGGGAAAAAGAATACAGAATACTGCATGCAGAGAAAACAGAGGATACACAGGCACAATGTCAAACTCAAGGTTAAACACACACACACACACACACACCATGGTGCATGTCTTATAGCTGATGCATGCTTCTAAATCCAAATCCAGATTCCTTTTCTCTGTTTCCTGTGGGTTGAACATGGAAGCTACCCTAGAAATCAACTTCCATTGTTAAAAATGGACCAAAATTTGCTCAATGTCATCTCTTCTTCAAACTTTTATGCCTACACATGTATGCTTTGAACAGCTTGTTAAAAACCAGGTTATATCTTCCCAGAAAGAGAAATAGATAAGTTTTCCTGAGAAATAGCTGATTTCCACAGACTTTAAAAAGTAGAAGGCCAGCTGCTCTCTGACATATGCACAAGGTTGGTGGGTAGCTAGGACATGCTCATCTCCTGTAGACGCACTCGTCAGAAACACAAACCAGGACAACAGTCCCTTTCATTTGAATGTTTAGGTCTTTACATGGACATATACCAATCTGATTTATTGCCCCTCCTCAACCACTGTGCATGAAACATACTTGTTTTCTTATAGATTAAGGAGCCTGTTTAATTATATCAGGTATAGGGTCCTCCTTCCCCTTCTCTCCGCAGCCTTATCATCATACCAGACCCAATGCCCTTTCCAGCAAAACTCTCCAAATTCACTGATCAAGATGTTAGGTTTAAGAAAGACCCAATATGGCTTGTTGACATGCTCTAAGACTAACAAATCTTTAAAAGATTAAAGCAATCTGCTGTCTACCATGTACGTCTCCTATAATTAAACGCCCAGAAGAGCGAAGAGGTATTTGGAAGGAACCACCCAAGGAGAATACGTAACAACAAAAGGAGAGAGAGAGAGAGAGAGAAAAAAAAAAGAGCAAAGAGAGGGTAAAAAGAGTATCATTCAACCCTCATCAGACTAGCCTTACACTAAAGTGGCTGGCTCCATTGCTGACTGCTAATATGGCTCCCCTCAATGCCCACCTCCTCGTATTAATGCCCTTGGGTAATACTCTCCCCTTGAGTGTGGGTTGCACATCAGCCAACAAACAGAATTAGGCAAATGTATGTCATTTCTGAGATTAGGTTACAAAAGGTCTGTGGCTTCTGTCTGTCTCACACGCTGTGAGGGAAGTCAGCCACCACACTGGAAACTGGCCCAAGGAGAAACCACAGCGAGGGATTGAGGGAGGCCCCGGCCACTAGCCAGAAGGAATGAGACCCTCAGTCCAACAGCCCTGGAGGACCCGTGGCCTGCCAACAGGCAAGTGAGTCCACCTAGAAGTAGATTCTACCCAAGTGAACTTTGAAATGACCATAGCTGAGGAGGGCACCGCGGCTGCAACTTGGAGAAACCCTAAGCCAGAGGCACCCCACTAAGCCTTACCCAGACTCCTGGCCCACAGAAATGGTAATAAATGTGGTCTGAAGACACAAAATGTGGGGCAACTTATTATACAATAGATAACTAAATATATTCATCTTTAATATGGGATACATGTACGCATTTTTGTATGATAATGAAATGAAGTCTATAAAAGAAGGTGCTAAATACCAGTTTCAACTACGCTTGAAAATTAGCCGAATTTCCGTTGATAAGTGGAAAAACGCTTCCTGCAACTGCCTAAATCCAGAAACAACTGCCTATAGAAGAGAACTTTTCTTTTTTGGGGGGGTGAGGACCCACAAAAATTTCCAAGAACACTATTTAACAATATGAGCATACGTTCCTGGATGAAAGGGCAAAGTAAAAGACATTCTTGCCAAGTAAGGGTAACTTTATGTTTTCTCTCCTTGAAGCAACTAAAGCAAAAGGAGCCGATATTACTCATCTCTTTGCCCCCAAAGTACCCCGGATATACTAATAAATATGGGTTGAATTGAATTGAATAAAAATTTGCAGCCAAAAGGCCTATGTTTAAAAATAGAAATGTTTTTCAAGAGCAGTATTGTATTACATCCTTAGCTACCAGAGAAGAAGCCCAAGCCTTGTCTCTCTCTTTTCCTCCTCCCACCTTTTCCAGATTCATCTTTGGAAAGCCCTTGGCACAGCTGACCAGCCAGAATTGTGTTGCTTATGAACACAATTTCAGGCCCTGTAGATACACAATCCTCCAATCTTCATGGCCAAAATCAAGATGTGGCTTCTCTTTGCTTAAAAAGAGAAACAAACAAGCAAATAAAAAGGGCAGAAAATTGCCTTTAAAAATTAAAGCCAAAAAAAAAAATTAAGGCAACTGAGATATCTCAATATTCTGACATGCTGAGAATGTTTTCACTCCACTGCTTCGAGGGGTCATTTAAGGAATTCGGGGGGTCAGGAGTGATTTGAACACCTGCTTGGCTGTCTATTGAATTACTGATCTATAACATCAAAAATGTGGAGTGAGAAACAGGACCTATAACTGGAAAGAAAAAACCCAGAGCCTGTTGATAATTTTAAAAGACACTACCATTTATGTGATTCATATAATTTGCATTAGGAAAAACATCTTCAGCCTTTTTACTAGATCCTTCTTTTTGCCTGCCCAGATAGTTGGGGATGCATATTTTACAACCCAATGCATTGTTGCTGAACGCACATTCAGCTCCCAGGAGCACAAAACACAATTAGACTATTATGGAGAATATTCACAAGAAACAGAATGGAACAGATTATTTCACTTAAGACACACAGAATTCAATTATTTTCTGTATTTATAACCCATGTACACTCGATTTTGGAATAATTTGGTGAGGAGACTGAGTACTACAGCAGTGTTTTCATCTGAATTCAGTAATCTGATATACACTGTGGGATTAACCCAAAGCAAAAGGATTTAATGGCCCAGCAGGCAGTCTCTATTTTGAAGATCCTTCGTCTGAGATCCCCCAGCCATTTTGGCTGGGACCCCTTCCCTTCCCTTTGCATCCCTTTGCTGATGGTTTTTTGCTTTTTAAAAGAACCTGCCCTTGTACATCTTCAAGATACGTGCAAAATACACTCCCTACCACCACCACCAACAGAGGAGGAGGGAGAGGCAGCATCTCAGGGGTCAAACACGTTTTTTAGATCGGGGGTGGGGTGGGGTGGTAAGAATAGGAAATTGGAGAGGCTTTTTTTAAACAGCGAGAAAGTGAGGGAGACGATTTTAAATAAATTCAATGTTGTGCACATTCAGCAGATCAACACCAGTTTCCTTGTAGCACAAGGTGTGGGGGGGCAGAACCTGAGAAGCAGGTTTGCACTTTCTTTGGCGTACCAAGATGGAACATCTGGAAGGCAGATTTTGTCTCTTGATGCCATCATCCTCCCATCTCACCCTATGTTGTTGTGGTTGATGGGGAAGACGCCCCCCTCAAGGTCCTTTAAGGCCTAAATAGTACAGATCAGAATAGAGACTTGACCAGAAACCCCAAACATGGATCAAAAACTCTGCACCTAGCCAGAAAAGCCTCGGGACAGACGGGAAACCAGGAAGTTAAAACTCTATTCAAATTAAGTTTTTTTAGTTACTATTTTTCGAACAATAGTTAATAGTCCAACTGCTCAGCCAATCCATTACTTAAGGAGCTACTAACAGTCTAGCACCTGACACACCTCATTGAGACAATAACGTTATGATTTGGCCCCTGACCAGGAAGGATCGATAATTAGCACCTGTTAAAGGCCTAGGACGCCAGGCCACGGTTTGGCGCTCTGTGCCCATATAAATTTCATTGGATATTCACGGCCCTGCAAGATGAACCCATTTTACAGGTAAAGAAACTGAGATCCCAACAAGATTAAGTAAGGAGACCAAGATGACCTCTAGCTACTAACTGGCAGAGTATATATGCCCATTTGGTTTTCTCAAGCTTCTAGACGAAGAGTTTATATTTCTACCGGAAAGATAAAATGCACAGGTGAAATTACTAATCAGCATTGCCTTCAGATTCAAGACAAGACTGACCTGCTAGATCCCCTAAAGTCTGGCCTCAGTGGACCTTATTTTCCATTAAATCCCTGCCCTCTCACCCAGAGCCGACCACAGCCAATATTGCCATGTCCTTCCTCTCTATCTGCCTATGGCTTCTTCTGTCAAGGATGAATGTCCTCCTCTGTCCCCCTCATTCCTCAGAACACCCCATCCATGAGAGTTAGTGATCTTCTAGCCTCTCCCACGCTTCCCTTCCCCAGGTGTCCTGCAGCACGACCACAGGCCATGTTCCCACTCGTGCACGCTTCCTTCTGCATCTCAGGTCCTGTGCCTTCAGGCCTAACTGCGGGCCCTGGACAGAGCCCTGCTGTCTCAGCACAGCCATTCCTGTTGTCCCTCCAGACCTGTGGAACTCTGGCTCGAGAGAAGGGAGAGGGCTTTGCCTACTTGGCATTGCTCTTCTCATTTCTTTGCTGTCCCTTTAGGACCAACAGCTTTATTTGCAGAAAATGGGCCAAATACAAGAGCGGTTTAAGGATGGAATAGTCCAAAGCTCTGCTCTAGAGAGTGCAAGGTGGCAGCTGGGGGTGAGGGAGGGGATGGGGGGCCACATCTAGACCCAGGATAGGTTTTGTTTGGCCCACAGTGTTTTTTGAAAGTTGAACTAAACTGCCAACTAAACTCACACAAAAACTCAGATTTCTGACACTTCTCTTGAAAAGTGGAAAGACCTGGCAATATGAAACAGCATTCCCGCCCCGCAATGATCAGCAGGATGGGAGTAGCAATATTTGTATGAGTCGCATGTCCCCAGTTCCCTCAAGCATCATATTTTCTCTCAGATGGCCTCATTCCACTTGGTCTCACCTACCTGACCTGGTGGGCACTCATGCATGTGCACCTGCCCTAGGTCCCCTTCTTCCGTACACAGTAGAAGATGTCATGGAGGAGGTGGCTTTTGAAGAGGACCTTGAAAGAGGGATCCCGTTATTGCGAGGCCTCACTTCACAGAGGAACATCTCAGCGAATTTGAGACCCCTTTTCTCATAGCACCTGTGTTTCCTCCACTTGTCAACAGGACAGTGCAATGCATTTGCCATCTGTGTTTTGGAATTGAGACAGCTCAAGTCCATTCCGTCTCTGTCATTTACCTGGTGAAGGAATTTAGAAACCTCGACAAGCTGTCTAACCTCTCAGGTTGCCTTCCCGCAAAATGGAGACAATGCTAGAACCCACCTCATGGTATTACGGTCGTAAGGAGTAAATAAAAGGTGATGAGTGAAGCCGTAAGCATCTCATTTGACTATCCCCTTTATTAATGTCATTTTAGTCTGGGGCCAGATAGTAAATATATTTGGCTTTGCGCATCATGGTCTCTGTCACAACTACTCAACTCTGCCACCACAGTGTGAAAGCTGCCAAGACCATTTGTTGACAACTGGGAGTGGCTGTGTACCAATAAAACTTTATTTACAAAACAGGCAGCTGGCCATATTTGACCAGTGGGCCTTAGTTTATTGACCCCTTGTTTTTAATATCTCCACAGGTGGCCAATGTAATTCAGCTCTGAAGATGCTATCTAGGTGTCTCAATGACATCTAGAACAATAGGTGCCTCCGGTATGCATCAGTGGCCATCTCTAACCTGTTTACTGGATTCACCAAGACTAGGCTCAGCTCAGAAATCTTCCTGGAGGGACACTGCTCCCACTTCCACACCTTGGTAAGAAACCTCTTCCCAAGTCCTCATCAGAATCTCTCTGGACTTGAGTTCAAATGTTGTTTCTTCCAAAGTGCTCTCACAGAGCTTCCCAACAAGACCAGGCATGCCTGTCATAGGTCCCTGTATTTTTACTCTGTCACGCTGTCCATGCCACACAATGACTAATTGCTTGTGACAGTTTGATTAATTACGCACTCTCCACCTGACGGGAAGCTCCACGAAGGCAGGATCTGCCTGGTTTCTTACCTCTGTCTCTCCAGGGCCCTGTGCAGCACACAGATGTTGCTCTTGGGGGGGGGGGGGGGAGGTTGAGGCTGAGTTTCCTCTCCTGTGCAATGTGTGAGATACACCACACGCCTGCCTTGGGGGGGGGGGGATTTAAGGAACCCTTTTAAATGTTTTATTCCTCAAGTGCACAGCATTATTACTGAGTCATCTGTGTATCTGTCAACCACCAATTTGTCTGCACGTTCCTAGAGAGCAGGATAGAAGCCATATGCTGAACTAATAAATAAAGGACTAAAAGAAACCATATTCATGAAAATTCAAAGAGAGAATTGGTCAGTATATAATGAAAGCCCCATTGTCAGCCCCTCAATATCTCTAAAGTGAGAGGGGGACAGGAAGGTCACCAGTTCTGGGAGAATCATGGAAAACCCGGATTTCAATCGTGGTTCTGAGTCTTAACTATACATGACCTTGGGCAAGTTCCTCCTTTGGCCTCAGCCGCCTCATCTATAAAGTACGAAAATGTCACAATACAACCGACCTAAGAGAATTTCTTTGAGAATTAGAAGAGCATTTAATTTATATATTCGTAGATATGCAATGCCTCACACATAACAGCTACTCAATAAACAGAAAATGTAACTTCATTGAAAACACTGTGTGTAAAACTTTGGTGGATGGTTTTGGAAAAGAGAAAGTTGGGGCATTTTCTCTGGGCTGCGCATACATAGAAAAAAGAAAACTTTAGAAGAAGGAAGTGCGAATGTGGTTCCAAGACCAAAATGTATGGGGACGATTTTCCATCATTTTGGATAAATCAATCAAATTGCTTCTTACTATGAGAGAATGAGTAAGTTCTATGAGAACAGAATTCCTTATCTGTGTGCTAGTCACTGTGTTCACTCGTAATATCCCTACTAGAGAGAAATGACACATAGTAGGAATGCAACAAGCATTTCTGAATGGAAGAAACCATCCACGAATATCAGATAGTGGCAGAAATGCCAATTCCACCTGCCGTCAAGAATGCCATCTCAGCAAAGCTTTTCTTAAGCCAATATAAATAATACCATCCGAGGGTCCTCCTAGCTTCAGGAAAGAAGATGGAAAAGAGGGGACTGTGAACATGAAGCCTGGTTTCTTCATTATCACTGACCCTTGGGTAAGTATTTTGGCACTAACGTCCATATTCCCATTAGTGATTTTATACGAGTGATGCCACACAGAGACACCATCTACTGGTGTAAGACAGGGCACTAGAATGACCCACCCGGGACACGCCCATGGGAAACACTTGCCTAACTTTCCTCAGACTAAAACCTTAAGAGAGCAGCCCATCTTCCCCAAAGCAGCAGACCACTGTGTCTGAGGGCATTGGCTTCTAGGCCTAAGACTGTTCTGGGCCTTTCTGCATCCATTAAATAGAGGGGGCTGGACTTGCTCTCTTGAATATCCTATAAGTCTATTAAAATGTCCAGGGCAAATCAGGCCCAGTCTTTTTCTTAGATAACCACTGCAAGTCTTCTTGATCCTCATTATCAACAAAGCCAAAGGGATGTCCAGCCAGTCACACCTGAAACCAAACATGTCTGTGCAGTTGGCAGACCAGAGGGACCGGCTGCACCTATGGATACGCCAACATTCCAGCCAGGAGAAGGTCTCTTGAGAATCTGAGCATGTTCTCAACAACCTTCTCTGCATCGGAACCCTTCGCCCCATGTCAGAGGCCCTCATTCCACAATGCCAATTTCCAACCAGAATATCGCCAAGGTCAGGTTTTCACAGAAGAAAAACAACCAAACCTGTCCTGTCGTGGAGGGAAGTCAGAGAACAAGGCAATGAGCAAGAACGTTTTTATACTCTGGTATAATATCTGGATAGTTTCTGTTTTTCCAGTGGTACCCGGAGCTGAGCTCAAACCAGAGGACGGCAAGCAAAGCTTGGACCAAAGGGAAGACAGTACTCCCTCACAATGATTTCCACCTCCATGTTCCACAGGAGGCTTGGGGAAGGCCCACAGACAAGTAACGGGTGATACCCCGGCCTGTAGCATGTAAGGCTTCCCCATGGGGGAGGGGGGTGTCAAAACAAAACAAACCAAAACCCACACATGCAGAGCCGTATATACACACACGCACACTTTATAATGTATGTATTTATACATATTTTAAAAACACTCCTCCCTTAAGAAAAATACACAGAATTAGCAAGTTTAAATTATTTGCACTTAGTTCTTTGTCTCCAGTTATACTGTGTTCTTTTGTGCTGGTAAAACAACATGTGCTTTAATTAGCAAATATCTGTAAATAATTTACTTGCTTTTCAAATACAACAGAACAATGGGGTCAATTTTCACATACATTTACCCAGCATGCATCCTACGTCTTAAGCCAGACTCTCCCATTGTTCGATAACTATATCAAGCTGTCCAGCTCTTGCTACCTCCTCGGTGGAGGGTGGGTGTAGATAGGGGGCCAGAAACCCAAGTTTTGGGAACCACATCCCATTTTGCAAGACCCCAGAAGGCAAGAATATAGCATTGTCCAGCCCCGGTTAGAACAAACTCTTAATGATCTCTAACCCTGGAACCTTCTGCAAGGAACGTGGGACTGTGCCAAGGGCAAAGGGCATTTCATGGCTGCGGGATGCAGGTGCTGTGCTGCCCCGCTGTCCCGGACACCCCCTCCCCCAACAGCTTCAGCCCAAAAACATAAGGTGCGATGTCTGAGACCTACGAATCACGGAGCCCCGTCTAGGCTCTGCAGGGTTAAGGCCAGGCCTCGCAATGCAGTGCAAAGAAAGATGTTAAATCAAATGAGAATGACTGCTCCAGGACTGGAGGCACTATTATTTTGAATAAGATTGAAAAGGCCAGAAAAAGCAATTCAAAAACATTTCAATTATGTATTTCCCAGAACTACATCTTTGAGCAACTAATGCAAATGTTACCACCACAATAAAACTTCTTCCCACATAAAAGCATATAAAACAGGTTGCACAGCATATACTTTATATATCATGTGCATATTTTTGACTATTAATAAAAAATTCAAAATCTATGTATGCTTTACTCTCCTAAGCAATACAGTAATTATGATTAAAGGACAGGCAGCACAAAAAGAGCCAATTTATCTTACTCGTGCTCAGGAATACTATTGTGTAACTAAGCAACTAAAGACAAAATATGGTCTAATTAATTCACTCCTATGCTTATTTAAAAGACACAATTAGAACATTTTTATTTTCCAGCCTGCACAGTAGCTCAACATGCTTGAGGGTGTAGAAAGCAAAGCCTATTATTCTCAAAGACAAGAGTTTAATGTTTAGTGCCACCGATCAGGCTTGGAACTCAGCTCCGGGGAGGAGGGGGTGTGTTACCCAGCCTGGGTGTGCTCGGAGTCACGAGAAGGGAAAGGTATGGTAAGGGGGAAAGACGTTTCTGGGGCCACTGGATTGAACAGTAACGCATGGCCTCTCCCTGCTGCGTTCCTCGCCGTGGCACAGGGGTGGGACGGGGCTGTGAACTTCATGGTCACACGTGCAAGGACACACGCCACTGTGCGTTTCTTTATACAGCCGCAAAGATTCTAGAGAAAATTCATGTAATTAAACCACACGTCCTCGTCTAGTGTGATAAATGTCAAATATCCATCTTTGACGCTGCTAACAGTGCATCTGATTTTAAAAGCGGAATTAATTTACGCAAGTGTGTGCTGGAGACTGATGCCATTAGCATGATTCTAAAGCATCCTTTCAGCAATAATCATCATCTGCATGTCGGAAATGTGTTGTCGATACGGACGTTCTCAGTCCAGGATGCGAGCCGTGCTCTCTGAAGGCCAAGGCCTGGGTTCTAATCTCCGGCAAGCCGGCAGAGATCACAGTGTGGCTGGAAAAAGCCATCCGTGCCTGTGCGAGGGCACTGGAGCAGAGTTTTCAAGAAATGCAGGAAATCTGAGACCACATTTCTGGGAGAAGGATGAATCTTTAAGCCAACAACCGATAAATTTGTTCTAAATTTCTTTAAGAGCCAAACCAACGGGTAATCACTAGCTACGGTATTATTCTGAGTGGAGGATGGCAAATATCCAACTACCCTGGCTATAAAAAATGACAAGCAAATGCATTTGATTCGAGCAATTATATTCTGGATATTGGTTAAAACTAGACTTTGATAAATGAGCTTGAGTCATGTATCACTAGATGCCACTAGGAACGATGGTACACTTTATTAATAATTAATAACGAAGTATTTACATGTATGGACTCGTGTACTTCATAAAAATAACATTTCCTAGTAGGTGCCTGACACTCTAAATGTCAAGGGAGGTTTTAATTGCTTACAATCTTGACTCACTATCAAACACTGGCCTAGTTAAGACCATCGGCCCGAGCAACATGCTAGCTCACAGGAACTGCCAACCACACTCAGGTGAGGAGGAGTGACTGTTCCCTCGATAGCCGGTGTCTGGTCAGACTGCCACCCCACAGCCCCAACTTTTTATGAGCTGAAGGCTGAAGATGGGATAAGTACTCAAACGTGGGGATGCTGCCTCTAGACTCATCATCACTCTCAAATATGCACCAATTTCTTTCATGAGTACTCTTCAAGAAAACCCTTTACACTTTTTTCACATCTTTGGTGTGAAACAACTGTGGATTTTAGAAGAGAAAGAAAATGGGTGAGGTGGGGTGTGCTGGAGCCAGCCCACATGTGAGTGACTGCTCCGTCGTAGGTCCTCTGCCAGGAAGAAACCGGGCTGACCTTACGGAAAGCAGGCTGTGGGAAAAAACGTTTTAGATGACTGATGTCATTCAGTCATTCAAGAAATACTTAGTGACCAGCGCTGAATACTTTGGGGGGGCCCAGCAGTGAGTAAGGCACAGCCCTCCATTCCGGAGAACAGCAGCAGGCTGGGGAGGAGGGGGAGGGGAGGGACAGGCAAAGGAACAGAACACAGATAACCATCACAGAGAGCACATGTGCAGAGTACAGGGGAGGGAAAAACCAACCACAGCCCTGGAAGAGCCCTGAAGGCAGGATTCTTGTCTATCTCGTTCACTACTGTATCCCTAGGGCCCAGAACAGGCTCTGTAGGTGCTCTATAAATGCGCACTGAGTGACAGAGGCTTCAAAGATAAAGACAATACTTTCCAGTTTTCAGAAAGAATCAGGAAAGTCTATAAATAGTGACTTTGGTTAATCTCCACTTGAACCAAGGAGTACAGAAAGAGCGTGACAGCTTTTCTGTGACCAATGTCTGTCCATGGGAGTAAATGATGAGCACTTTGAGGGCTGAGGCCATTCTCCTTCATCTCTGTATCCTGTTGTCCAGCACACAGTAGGCCTTCAATCAATATCTGCGGAGCTGAATAAATGCTTTTTCCAAACTCATGACAGTAGCGAGCCTTCCTTTGAACACACATCACATTTATTGTCAGCACAATTCACCAACGTGTTATATAACGTTCTTATGTTGTTTTTACATTTTTAAAAATGTGTTGATCTCATCTCTCTATGAAGATTGATAAGCTTCTTGAGAAACAGGGTCACACCATGAACTGTTTTACATTCATCTCTGTACCTAGCAGAGCTCTGAGTACATGGTTAGCACTCAACAAGTAGTTTTTGATTAACTCAAGATAGAGGATACCAACATTTGCTGGAGTTAGGATGTGAACCACACAAAATATAACTCAGTACATATTCTACTGATTCTCAAATTTTAACATCATTAGAATCAAGGCTGAAACAGATTAGTTTATGTACATATTTTTGACAGATATTGTTAAATTATTTCTTATTATTACTGGGTCTTCCTCCAACCCATGTAAGAAAGAGAAAAAAACAGTACACAATCCCGTTCCCTGTATGATCAACTTCATAGGCCAGGGGTCAGCAAACGCTTTTGTAAAGGGCCAAACAGTAAATAATTTCCACTGTGCAGGCCATATGGTCGCTGTCACAACTACTCAACTCAGCCCCTGTAACCTGAGAGCAGCTATAAACAATACGTAAACAAAGGAGTCTGACCGTGTTCCAATAAAACTTTACAAAAACAGTGGTCCAGATTTGGCCCTTAGGCCTGAGCTCACTGATGCCTGTCACCGTCCTCTAAATTCTCTCCAGAGAGCTCATGAGTTCTCACCCTAGTTCTGAAGGGCCAACCAGTTAAAGCAAAGTTACTCCTTCTCCATGTGGAAGGTCATTACTAAAACTACCAAAAACTGCTGTAACTGCATCCCCCATTTGCTGAGCTCTTGTGTAGGAAGCTACATGCTAGGGGGCAGGCCCTTTTCGCTTGTTTCTAATTCTCTTGACAAAGTAGAGATCATTATTAGATCCATTTTACAGACGGAAAAACTCAGGCTCAGAAAAGCTAAAGAAATTGTCCAAGGCCAGTGAGGTCACTGAAGAGGGCTCGGAAATTTAAAAAAAGTCAGCTCATGGATACTGGCCAGAGACTGAGTGGCCAGCCACTCATCCACAGCCACAACAGAGTCAGCGCAGCACCTCCTAGATCTTAGAACGTGTCCGATGAACCTGAGATGTGATACAGTCAGGCAATCTTTTAAACAAATCCTGCCGATCCAGATGACAACATATTTTCATACTGAAATGTAAATCTTCAGGGAGCTTTTTATTTTGGTGACATAACTAAACCCATCATCTGGATGAAAGCCAACCTGATTTGGGGAGACCTGTATTGGCTAATTTGTCCTAGCAAACTCACCTATATGCTGTCCTCTCATAGAGAAAACCTTTCTTTAGGAAAGGCAGTGGTCGTGTTCTCAAACATCGAGGAGAACGACAATACGAATATTAACGATAATAACAATGAGTCAACCACTATTGAAGAATCTACTATGTGCCAATCTCAGTAGTGAGCACGTTACAGGTATCAACTCATTTAATCCTGAAGGCAATCCTAGGGAGTAGTTTACTATATTTCCATTTTATAGATGAGAAAAGTGAGGCGATGTTTAAAATGCAGGATCCTGGGCCCCAATTCCAGAGATTCCAATCGAGTTAGTTTCAACGGGGGTCTGGAATATGAGTTTTTGACCATTTTTAACCAGATAAGTAACCACTTGTAGAAATCCTGACTACATGCTAGAATCTGAAGTGCCCAGTGTGCTTGATCTTGACTTACTGACATCATTAACTTACTCATCCACATGCACAGTTGCGGGTGACCAGTAAAGCTTCTTGTAGAATCCAGCCCACGGCCAGGCTGAAATCCAAGCCTGCACATCCACGTCTTTTAAGAGGGTATATTGCCAATAGATTAAGCGCTTGGCAATTTGAAAATGAATGTAATCAGAAGTTACCCAGTAACAGAACCAATTACCCGCCTACTTTGCCAGTAGTGGCTGAATGTGGCAATTGTGGGTAATTACTAAAGACACTTAACTCCTTGTAGATGGCCCTGCTATTCACTTGCATGGTAATTTAAGACAGTATCATGATTAGGCCTGGGAACCTCTACACAGGCATAAAAGTAATCCTGCTTATTGTTTATAAATTAAGAATTTCTAGAATAAAGGCCTCCACAATCATCACTCTTTTCTACTTATTTAAGGACTGCGCCATATTTGAAGTACTTTTGCCCATTTAGTGCCTCTTGATATTCACAACAACCCACAGTAAGCCTTACTATTGTCCCCATTTTGCTGCTGCGGAAACTGAGGCTCAGAGTGTTCATCCTGGTTCAAGGTCAAACAAATTCTAAGCTGCAGAATCAGTATGTGACTCCTTCCGGACTGCTCTTCCTCAACGCCAGCTGCCAGCGCTGGAAGTATGTAAAGGCGGCAGTAAGTCATTATCACAATTATTATTACTAATAATACATTAATGATTATTAATAATGGTATTAAAACACAACTGTTCTTGGTAGATACCACTAGCTCGAATTTGCTGAACTTTATAGAAGACGAATGGTTCTGCTACCCCAAATCTGGTGACCTCTGGCAAAATGGATTGACTAGTCATGATTCTAAAATGAACAAGGAGCTGCCCACATTAGTGCACACTTCTAGAATATAATATGATGTGTTAAAACTCTGGTGCCAGGGGTAGGATTCAGTGGGAAAATAAACTAACCCTAAAGCTTAGGAAGGCCTAGGTTCTAGCCTGGTGACCTTTGACAAACCATGTAATTTCTCTAAGCCTCTGTCTCCATCGGTAAAATGGCATGCAAAGTCCTGCCTTATCCAGCCTCATACAATTACTGCAAGGATCAATAAAGCATTCCCCAAAAAGGCCCTCCGCAGATCATAGCACACCACACAGGGACGCTATTTCTAATCTTGCACAATGATAATTTTCCTGCTTTTGGAACTGACGTCTTTACATTTCAAGAGATCATAAATAGAATGGTTCTCTTAAACCAAAAAAGCATACCGAGTCCTGGCTGTCCTTTGGAAATGGATGCTGATGTCAGCTCAATCAAGAAATTATTAACCTCCATTTGGTTACTTAAAATAAACTGTACTGGCTGATTAAATGTGCTGAACATTTTCTCCAAGTAACAGTGCACATCACCAAGAAACCTTTCTCTTTCAGTTACACTTTGCAAATGGCTAAATGCATCATTCAAAACTATTTAAAATCAATAACAAAAATCATTTCACTGTATATAAACAAGTTAATGGAGTAAGTGAAAACAAAGCAAATTTCTTAACGAGAGGACCCTGTTGCCCCCTCTAGGTGCCTGCAGTAAATGCTGGTTTCTGTAGGCTCTCCTCCAGAGAAGACTGCTGCTGCTATTCAGCTAATGAATGACTAACTTAGGCCAGGGGGGAAATGACATCACCAGGGTGGAAAACCGATCTGCATTGGGAAACTTTCTACCTGCTTTACATTTGTCATAATTATTTTGCACAATGCAGCCTGCATTTGCATAATTTTGAGGCGTGTCATTATCTCAATTGAAAATTGTTTTAATATGGCTGAATAATTCACAATGACATCAGCCAAAGTCCTAATGAAATATACAAGTATAATCATACAGCTAATTACCAGCCGTGTTAGCATTAAAAAACAAATCATGCATAATATTAGACGATGTATATGCAGCTGAGGATTATAAATAGAGCCATCTCCCTCCCCAAACCCCCTAGAGTTTACTTTTAAATGGCAAGATTAATTTTCGGAGGTATGGCTCATATAGCAGTGACGAAATGTACAGATCATTACAACGGCTCGCTTTCATTTCCCCTTAATGAACAATTTTTTTTAATTCGTGTATTTAAAAATACTGTGTACTATTCATTATCAGCAGTTCTAACAGATGCAACCTTCGGCTAATACTGCTTTTATTCTTAAATCAGAATTCACTATTTAATTACGCCAACAGAAATTAAAACTGGACCAAGTGGGGTCAAATTCGGGGTCTTTAAAAATATTTCAATTTCAATTAAAGAGAGAGAGAGAGAGAGAGAGAGAGGGCGAGTGACCACAAAAATATCTCATAAAACACTGAATAATTTCCTTCTGGGTTTAGTCAGAAGTCTATTAGGCACCAGCTCTTTTCTGGATATTTAATCCTTCCCTTTTCCAGATCACAGGCCATGTTGAAGTAATAAATTTGAAAAGCAAATAATAAGAAATCAGGAGGGGGAGGGGAAGAAGACAGCTGCGCAGGAAAGTTGGGTCGGGGGAGGGGGCCCGAGCTAGACCTCAGGAGGGGGAAAGAGCTCAACCTGTTGGTAGGTTGCAGGATTTTTCACAGTATTTCCAAACAACACCTTTGCAAAATTGCAGGCAGACGTCGGAAAGTAGGAACGTTTAAAACCCAGAGCTGGCGGGGGAGGGCGCGCGGGGCGGGGGGGGGCGGGGGCGGGGGAGGGCGCGCGGGGCGGGGGGGCGCGGGGGGGGACGTTCGGGGGGAGGGCGGGGCTTATTCCCGAGGAGGCAGATCCGAGGGCGAAGGTTTTGACGAACTCCAGTAATTAACCGGCATAGACCACTGATGGGTAATTCGATCCAGGGAGAGGGAGTGAAAGGGCGATGCCAAAAGTACAATCAACTCCATCAGACCAAGAAATTCTGGAAGGACTGGCAGGCAGCTCCACGCTCCGGGATGAGTTAAACGGGGAACCATTCATTTAACAAAAAGATCCGTACAGCTCCCTCGAAAGCTCGAGGGCCTGGCACGGAGCTGGCTGCGCTCAGAAGTCTCCGTGTGATCCCCCTGCTCGCGCCCGGGCAACACAAAGCCTTGCCAGGCGGCCGCGCGCCCGCCCTCCCCGCCGCACCGAGGGCACAGCCTCCCCAACAGTTCCCCGGTGGGCATCGCGGCGCGGGGCTCGGCCGGCTGCCCCGGGGGCCCGCAGAGCTGCGGTCACACGCCAGATGACAGGGCCGGAGGGAGGCGGCCGCCGGCGCCCGGTGACAGCGGCTCACCTCGGGCGTCCTCCCGGGGGCGCGGCCGGCGCCCCCGCGGCCGCCCAGGAACGTGCCGGCGCGGCCCGGGCCCTCCCCCGAGCGCCCCGCGGGGCCGGGGCCCGAGCACACGCCCCTCCGCCTGCCGCCCGCGCCCCGCGCCCCGCGCCCCGCGCCCCGCTCCACGCGCCGCGAACCCCGCGCTGGAAGGCGTCCCCTCGGCGTGGAGTAACCGAGACCCAGAACATCAAATGGCTCGTCCGGGGGGGAGGGGGTGGGGGCGAGAGATAGTTGTTAATGCTTAACGTGTTTGTGCCGGTTACACGACCGCTTTGAAATCCGCCCGGGCAGATCTGCAAGTTATTTGAATGTATTATTCCAGTACCTGTCATTTATCACTTTATTCAACACGTCTTTGCCAACTCAATAGCTTTTGATCTCACTCTGCCTCCATTTCGTAATTTCCGCCCTCTTAAACATATCAAATACTTACTTTAAAAAAGAAGGGGAAGAAAAAAAAAGTGAACCCTATCGAAACCCACCGAAAGAAATCCACCCAGCCCCGACCCAGCCAGACGCGAAGGTAAAAATCTTAAAAGGCAAAAAAAAAATAAAAATAAAAAGCATGTGATGTTCAAGCGGCAGGAGCAAGAGAGCGAACGATCTCTCTCGCTCTCTCTCTCTCTCTTACACACACACACACACACACACACACACACACACACACACCCTTGAACAAAACCCTTCTCGAACAAGTTATTTGATCTTGACTAAAATCAGCAGTTGGATCCTCTTTGTAAAGCTGACAGCCAAACTCTGACAATGGCAAAATACTCGAGCCCCAGCTAGTGGCGCTACCCCTTTAAAAAAGGAGTCGATCCTGCTCGCCTGCAGAAGTGAATACAGTATTTTCAAGCTTGCCCTGTAATAAGCATTACTGGTGTTGGGGGGGGGGATAATAAAGAAAGAAGAGAGGGAGATATAAGTTTACCACCTCGCCATGGTCGCTATTTCTGCCCTGGGGAGTGTCTTCTGGGAGGAAATAAAGTTTAGAGCTGGATAAAAGTTGCCGGCTGGTCCTCTCTTCCCACAACAGCTGGAGCTCCGCTATGCAAATCGGATCCTTTGGCGTACATCTTACAAAGAAAAAGTCGCCAAGGGACAAAATTCTTGGTTTGCCTTCAAGGTGGAATTGAAAAGCCTTGTAGAAAATGTAAGGTCCGTGCAAGCCACACGGTGAGCCGACCCACTGCAGGGGAAAAAAAGCACCAAATAAATAACGTAGCCATCAGAGCACAAACATCTATTCCCAGACACATTTACACACAGACATCCACACTCTTATTACAGAAGAGCCAACAGATATAAAGCTGGGTGGAAAAATAATAGAGCCCACAAATTTTCTGCCTCCCTTAAAAAAAAAAAAAAAAAAAAAAACTCCGGGCACCCCCACCGCCACCTCTCCCTACTTCTCCATCTGAGGCGGTAAAATTACATTATGTATGTATGATCAGTGCAGGGATTTTTTTAAACAATAAAAATGATTTGGGGGGATGCAGAGGGTAAAAGTTTGGTGAAAAGTTTGTGGGGGGTGTGGGTGGGTGCAGAGGTGTGGGTGAGCTGGGGGGCTGGGGGGTGCCGGGGGGTGCCGGGATCGGAGGAGCGGAGGAGAGCGAAATACCTGGAGTGAGTTGGGCTCCATCTCGACGTTCTGAATTGATTGAACTCAACATTCTCTCCAAACTTGTTGGCTTGAATGGATTGCATCAGGTCCTGGCAGGGAAAAACATTCTCTGCCTTCAGCTGGCGTAATGTCTCAATATAAAACTGAGCTCTTGCCTCCCCTTCGGCACCAAAATGATTGAAAATATGTCCTAATATTTCTCTGACGACTCAATTTTCAGCTCCTGTCAAAACCGTGTCGGTTTCCTTCCAAATGTGGGATGATCAAATTCATAATCGGAAGAAAGGTTCCGTCCGATCTCGGCGGGAAGCGGATGGATCAAGGCAAAAACCAGATAGGAAGGCTTGTAAAAATAAAATCCACCCTAAAACTGTGTGAAGATGAGATCTCCCTCTTCCCAATCTCCCTTGTCTAGGGGTGTCGTCTAATGAGATTTTTGGAGGAGACGAGAGCTAGCGAGCTCCGCTGTGCATCTGACAGGACCTGCTTGTATATGTCTAATATAAAGAACATTTCCTGCAGAGATTCCGGGGCGCTGCTCCTCTTTCTAATGCTCCTTAGCAGATTTGCTGTTATTAGACATGTAGATTTGTTTGATAGTTAAATTACGCTTCCTCACTGCCATGTTTTCGAGAACTAATCTGTTAAATTATCTTTTGATGCCTATTTACATGGAAGGGAAAAGTGGGTTATCGATTATATAAACATATAAATATTAATGCATTTGTTCGCTTCGCAAAAAAAAATACTCAGCAAAAAAAAAAAACAGAAAGACAAGTGAGCAGTGCACACACATCTCAGGATTTTGCAAACAATATTGAACGGACAGTGACTGCATTTAGGGACTGGAACAATAAACGATGCATGATAAATCAATAAATGCGAGCAGCGAGTCTGCTCGGAATATGAATTCAGGCTCCCGGTTCTGCGTGTGCATTCTTTAATTTTGAAGTATATACACTAGTACGTGTTTACAATGCTGATGGACGCCAAGGGCGCTCTCAAATGATAATGTGTTTATATAACCCAGCGCTACAGGAATAATATACCGACTCCTACCCCACCCCCACCCCCTCCCCCGCCAAAAAAAAAAAAAAAAAGAAGGGGAGGGGAGCTTCCTCATAATAGTTTGAAACTGCAAAAAATCCATTTGCAAACTAGTTAAATACAACCAGAAATTAAGCTGTTGAAAACCGGGGGCACGAACCGTAAGACAATAAAGGTTTTAAATGTGTATATTTATTGTTCCGGAGCCCTGGAGCATTGCGAGGTTTGCATGCACGGCTATTATGCAAACACAGAGAAACTTAAGAGCGACAGAACAAGGAACAGGCAGAGACTGCAAAGCCCTCGCTCGCCCCGACCCAGCTGCCCGTCCTCCGCCAGGCTAGATTGCATTTTCGCAGTGTTGATGTAAAATGGTGTACTCGCTTCCCCCACGCTCCCCACCCCCTTCCCCGTTCTCCTCCCACTCCTTCCAGCACCTCCCGCCCCCCCCCCGCCCCGATCCTATTATATTGGCACCAATCTTTCTAAAGTGGGTCTGGCATGCTAAAAAAGTAAACATGTACTATATGGGGAATAAGGTCTGTATAGTATGACAGTTGAAACTTGATCTGTGATAAAATTACAGGATGTTGAAATTACTAGTAAGCTATTTTTAACGCTTTCGCAACGTTTCACCTCTAGTCACAGCATCTAGTTGAAACAGGATTACTTTAATGAAAATTATATTCACATGGCTGAAGTTAATACACCCGGCAGAGCACAAATGCCTCATATTCAGTGACTTGAGGTGGAAAGACCCTCTGTGTGTGTTTTTTATGCCTTTTCATAACGTCTGCGTCCGCTGCAGTAAGAATTAGGGCACTTAACATTATCTAAACCACATTTTTGATTCAGAACATGGGGAAGTAATAAAAGGCAAGATCTATCTCGTTTCTATACACACAGAGATAAACGAAAGAAAATGGCAGATCCTCCAATTACAATAAGTAATAAAAGCTCATGCCAAAGAGCCGGTATTCTTAAAGATGAAAACTATTTTAATAATTTAAAGTAATATCACAACTCTGCACAATGAAGGAGGACAATGTAACAATTCACAGTCTCCCATCTTTGCATTAGCCAAATTATGACTTGCACATCACTCTTTAATTATCTTCCTTGAAATTTCATCTGA
This sequence comes from Vulpes lagopus, assembly GCF_018345385.1. Lineage (NCBI taxonomy): Eukaryota > Metazoa > Chordata > Mammalia > Carnivora > Canidae > Vulpes > Vulpes lagopus. The sequence continues at coordinate 74,608,763 of NC_054826.1, forward strand.
TCTTTCTATTTTATAAACATGGGTTACAAAGAGAAATTACAGCTCTCCCCTGCTTTCTCTCTCTCTCTCTCTCTCTCTCTCTCTCTCTCTCTCTCTCTCTTTAACTTTATGATGCATACTGCAGACAGACGTTTGATTAGAATAACCCATTTTGTTCATTTTTTTACATATGAATGGACTTGACTGAAGGGCATTTTAAGTTTTTTTTTTTTTTTTTAAATACAGGAGAGATGCCTAAGGCTTCAGTTAGTCTCTATCCTGTTAGCGTAAATACATACATCCAGTTCAAGACATCCTATATTTAAAAACTTGAGTTGCAGTATTTTGACAAGATCATATTTGAGATCGACTCTGAGTCAGTTTCCTGTATGACCAATGCAGCAGCATTTATGCAGGAAACCTCAACAGTATGCCTGAGGGTATCCCTGGATTGTATATTAAATCTCTCTCTTAAAAAATACACAGCTCTTTAGAGCATCTAAGCAACTTCTGCTGGTTTTGGTGCTCTAAGTCTTTAAGTGTCTGTGAGGGACTTCATCTAATTAGAAACCCTGTTTCTATGTCTCTTCAAGGTAGGCGCTGAACTAGGCTGCATGCTGCGTAATCTCTCTTCTCGTAAACTCCCGATAAGGTTTTTCAGATGTTAACAATTGCAGGGATCTAGGTCTGAATATTTTTGAATATCTGCAGTCTTGTAATCAGATGAATGTTAAATTTCAAAACTGTATCACTGGAGTATCTTCCCTCTTTTTTACAGCACCGCCACTACCACCCCCACGAACATAATAAAATCTAATAAATCAAACCCCTGGTCCAATCCTGTAAATGGCGCTTAAAATCACAGATCACAGTAGTGTGTGTTTACAAAAAAGAAAAAAAAATCAAAACAAAAACAACAAAAACCAAAAAATATCCTCTGTTTTACCTCTTTAATATGATGCTTGATAGGCACCTGTAAATTATCTGTGTAGCAACTATCCATACAAAGAAAGTTTCAATTAAGATAAGGAGATTGTATTGAAACAGTTCTTTGAAGTAATGTAGTTAATAGCCTGTTTGATTTCTGCTTGTGAGAGAGTAATAACGTGGATTCAAGGCTCCATCAATCACAGAGCAGATGTAAGACTTGAGACACCGACACCCAGGGGAATAGAGGCAAACTCCTGCAGTGCAGGGTCCTTGGGCTAATGTAAAGTAAATACTCATAAACAGATTGAATGTTGTAAGAAGACAATCCATTCAGGACAGTTATAATCATGAAAGCAACTGCTTTATTTATCTATAAAAAAAGCTCGTAGCTGGGACTCACTGTGTATAAAAGAGGAGTGGGAAAGAAAGCAGTATATGTTTATATGACCCCCTATTTCTGGGCTCTTTCTTATACTATACTATACCCACACATCTATATTCTTGCTGCTTTGCTAGCCCCCCCCCCCCCATCCAACTCTCTGTTTTCTTTGGTGTATTTAAGAGGTAAAAAAAAAAAAAAAAAAAAAAAATTTTTTTTTTTTTTAAATCTCACCCCCTCAAGGGGGTGGGGGCAACAGTAGACACATTTTTTCAGTGCCTGTGAATCGTTTCATAAAGGATCAGGAGGATTAAGTTAGTTGCAAAAACCAGCAGTGACATAATTAGGCAGCTTGGGCTATAATAAACAGGATCATAAAAAAAAAAAAAAAGTACAGTTTGAAGAAAGAAGGCAACCATTTCGAAAATTCAACCCTCTCCGCGCACCTCTGGGCCTCCCCCTCCCCCAAATTGCAAAAGACAACTGAAGCATTTTTGACCTTGGCTACAATAATACTTCATGTTTTAGCACTTTAGTCAGCATTTTATCTACTAATTGCTACACACTACCGCATGTGGCTCGAATCTGCCACTGCAGCTTTCTTTCACTGGTGAGCGAATTGCTTGATAAAGACTGGGAATTCAACCTGGCTGTTTCCTTTCCAGCTCCCCCTCGGCTCCCCCCTCCTTTTTTCCTTTCCTCTTCCAGCTAGAAGCCGCTAATTTTTTGCAGAAAATACCGCCCGGATCAGAACAGGGACGGTGAATGGTTCCCTAATCTCCTTCCACCGGCTCAACTCGGGGCCCCTTGGGCGATCCCCAGGCAGAGGGAGGAGATGAAGGGGGGCGGGGAGGAACGAGTGGGGGCGACGCCGGGGGAGGGTGGGTCCCGGCCTGCTGGTGGCCCTGATGCTGGGTGATTCTGCAGCCCCGGTCCCTTGGCTAGCCCATCGCGGGCTGGAAGTCCCTGGGACTCCGCGCTGCCCACCTGGGCACCTCGACTTAGGGGCTCTCCCGTCTTGCTTGGTCAGGAAGTGGGGTCCGGGGTGGGGGGAGCCCCGGAGTCTGCAGACTGGATCGTGGATGGGAACAGCAGCCCCGTCTGAGGGTCAGCCACCGCCTCGTGCCCTCCCCCCTCCAAGGCTGGCGCCGCCGTCGGCGCTGGGGGTGGGTGGCGTTATTAATAAGGCGGCCTCCCGCAGAGCTGGCTCGCCAAGACTTAGTGCAACAAGTCTATGGGGTTGGAGGAAGATAAACCGGGTTATACGGGTCATTGCTTTCCAGGGGACCTCTAGTGGTCAAAGGTTGAGCTACATCCTCAATGTGGGGCTCCGATTTGTGGCTGGTCTCCCGGGCTGTGGGGGGCGTGGGGCAGCACCTGGGAGCGGGCGGGAAGGTAGGTAGGTAGCGGGGTACCGCTTTCTCATGCACTCGAGGCCAAAGCCAAGGGAGCAGCAAGGCCCTCGGAGAAGATGCCCCAGGGAGGGGTCATGGGGTGCCCTTTGTGGACGCCGAGGCCCCAAGTTCCTCTGCCCAAAGTGCAGATGGAGACTTCCTATCTTAATCTTGATTTTTCCTCCCAGGTCTGAGATTAATTAGGTATTCTCAGGGAAGGTGGGTTTAAATTTGCCCAAGCCATTTCCAGCCATGGTAGCAATGCTGAATCTGTTTTTCTAAATTTATTTGTAAATGAAAGCCAAGTCCCACTCAGTCACCCTGATCACAGAGACACCCAAGCTCCCTTAAATGTTAACAATTCATTGCCTTCCAGTGCCTTGATATTTATGGGTTATTTATTTTAGAAATAAATAAGCTTCATTTCTTCTTTTTTAAATTGCGCACGCCGTGGTGGTGTACGTGACATTTGACTAAATTGGGACCTTGTTCCTCTCTTGGGATGACACACCATTTCATCTCAGGTGGTGAAATGCTGGGTGTGTGTGTGTGGGGGGGGAATGGTTGGTGGTAACTCACAGGCTCCTTATTCTTCAGCTTCATTTGTGATCCACATGTTAATAAAGAATCTGATCAAATTGCCCCTCGGCATGGTATTGCTGGGGACGGCGATCTTAGATCATCTAAGAACAGAGATCCCAGTCATCTGAGATTTGTTAAAACATCTTGCCATACCTGATTTTTAAAAAAGAAGACGAGAAAATGTACAGACATGGACTCTTGGCTCTACTAAGGGACTCATATACTGCCTACTAAAAATTTCTCTGTGCAGTTTCAAATAGACGTTAATGATGCCTTGTATTTGGTGATTTATAACTTAAAATTACTTGACAGGCATTAAGCAACTCATTATTTAGCAGCAGAGTGGGTATGGTAGGTAAATCACTAGACAGAAAGTCAAGGGGACCATTCCTCACTGATTTCCTATGTCTCCTTGTCCATGGCTATAATTATCTGCAGGACTCAAACCCTAATTCTGGCTTTGTCAGGATTTCTCAGATAATTGTGGCAGAATTATCCAGACTGGTCATCTGTGTCGTGGCAGCCCCCTGTGCTAGGCCATCAACCAAACCCACGGGAAGCGCCAGCAAGTCCCTTGGCTGCCTCCACCTACATTTTGCCATGCCACAGACGGATAATTTTATGACTTGTTATTACAGGTTGAAATATGTAAATGTAGTAATTCACTAAGGGTGTAAAGAGATCTGAGTACTTCAGAGGAAAGATAATACCAAGAATAGTGAGATTGTTTCTGTTCTCGTCTTCAGTAAACTTTGGTCAGAAATTGGTCAGCCTTTTCAGGAAGAAGGTAGGGGACCAGATGAACCCTGTGTTCAGGGTTTACACAAGGCATTTCTCAAGGTGTGCTGGAACTAACCATTTCTTACTCACCAGAGCTGATGGTTACATTTTCAGGAATTTTGTAAACTGGCTATTAAACATCTCTAGTAGTAAACATTAAATTATGTGAAGTCACAATTAAGTATTATATTAAAAACAAAGGTAATATATACTCAAAACTCATCACTTTCTAATTACTACATTTTACTATTATCTATATATGCTTGAGGTTATTTTTAGCTTTTGTTTTTTTATTGTTGCAATCCTTTAAGATGGTCTGCTACGGAGCATCTCTTCCCAGTCCATGTCCATTGGCATGTTGGTGGCTTGAACTTGACTGTGGTGGGAGTTTTTAGACCATAGAACTCAGCAAACATTATAACTCAGGGCTTCTTTTATTGTTTTGTTGATTGCTTAGACCTAAGAAGATGATGGAGAAAAAATGTTAATACTGCAAATTGTGATGATTAAATTTACATATCATTCTGGGTCATGGGTGCCCAGATGTTTGGTCAAGTGTTATTCTAGGTGTGTCTGTGAGGATTTTTGGGATGAGATTAATATTTTAATCACTGGACTGAGTAAAGCAGATTGCCTCCTTTCGCCCTCCATGTGGGTGGGCCTCATCCAATCAGTTGAAGTCCTGAGGAAAACAAAAAGTCTGAGTAAGAGGGAACTCTTCTTGCCTGACTACTTGAAAAGGGATGTAGGTCTTTTCCAGCATGTGAACTCAGACTAACACATTGGCTCTTCATGAATCTTGAGCCTGCTGACTTTTGGACTGGAAATTACACCAATGGCCGTCCTGATTCTTTATCTTTGGACTCAGACTGGAGACTGGCCCATCAGCTTTCCTGGGTCTCCAGCTTACCAGTTGCATATTTGAGACTCTACAGCTCCATAAATCATGTAAGCCAATATATATCCACACATCCTATTGGTTCTGTTTCTTAAGAGAACCCTGACTAATATGCAAATTAACTTAAAAGTGTGTCAAGTCTGTACCAATTATATTGCGAATAGTACAAAAAAGAGGAGGAAATACTTGAAAGTTATTATCTGATTCAGCAAAGAAGTTGCTCATGTCATTTTTGAAAGATTGAAGTTCTGAGATATATCGTTGTTGTTTTTTCACTTTCATCTTACTCCTTAATATAAATGAAAAGATCAACTAACATTCACATTGAAACTATACTCACTTGGTTTTTTGTTTGTTTGTTTGATTATTTTGTTTTTGTTTTTTGTTTTTTTGGAACTATACTCATTTGTTGATGTAATCATAGGTTAGCTCTGGGCACAAGAGTTCAGCAAATAGCATTCTATGAGAATAGATTGGCTATATGAAATTTACAGGGAAAAGTGTTGTATATTTTATTATTGTTTGCACACTTATGCTACACTTCCTGTATATCAGCAAAATGTATAATGAATTTATACACCCACATATTTGGATATATCCAAATCTAGATATGTACATATGTACATATCTAGATCTAAACAGACACACACACAATTTTTTTTTTTTAAGGATAGGACGCTAGCTAAATATTTACGAGCACATCTCTGTCTAAAGGTAGCCTTGAGCCTGACATACAATTCAAACTTCTAGAGCAAGGATTGGCAAATTATAGCCTACCACCTGTTTGTACATGAGCAAAGAATGTGTTTTACATATTTAAATGGTTGAAAAAAATCTCTAGGAGGATAATATTTTGTGACATAGAAAAATTATGTGAAATTCAAATTTCAGTGTCCATAAATACGTTTTATTGGAACTCAGCCATACTCATTCATTTATGTATTGTCTACGGCTTCTATCACGCTAAAACAGCAGAGTTGGGTAGTTGTGACAGGGACTGTATGGACCTCAAAAGCTAAAATATTTACTATTGTGCCCTTTGTAGCAGAATTTTGTAGTAGAAATTGTCTGTTTTAGAATATGTAGGTATGTTCCCTGGTTGGGAGTAGTAGACACAACCAAATGACCTTTTGAAGTCTTTTCTTGCCATTGAATCTAGGAATACTTCCCCAGTAAACAGAGACAATGGAACATCCAGAATTGTGAGGGATTTAAATCATTGACGCAAGGACAGAGCCAATGCCTTGAAAGTGAGACTGAAGCCTGAGATTTCGCGCTCCTTGGCTTGTGTTCTTGACCACTGGTTGACAGTACCTTTCTTCCCTACTGCCTGTCCTAAAGCACTGTATAATTTTATTTTGTTGGGTGCTGTTAAATATTTATTGAGTTTTCTCCTCCAATGTGGTTCAGTTACAGTGTGTCTATGTGTGAGATGGGACCCTTCAGGATTAAAGGTGCCATATAAATAGAGGATTATTTTATGACTTGTTATTGCAGGTTGAAATATGTAAATGTGGTAATTCACTAATGCTTATATCAGTGCATATATCTGGGAAACAAGAATGCATTATCCTTCCATTTGAGTCTAACATCATTTACATCCTTTTAAAAAAATACCCAATCAATTTTTTTTTTAAATGAGGGAACGCAGTGGAGGAAAAAAAAAATTCCTTTAATGCAATACTTCAGCTGAAAGTTTAATGACACAAAAGGCAGGCAATTCAAAGTTACAGTTCCCACAGCAACTGTAACTCTGCTATATAGCACATTTAGGCATAGATTTCACAGCATGTACTGCAATACAAAATACTCCACACTGGGCATGCAAGGGGGCAGAGTTATGGTTGCTATGGGTACCATGACTTTGAATTTCCAGATTTTTTGAGAGTTTAAATTCTCAACCAGAACATCACATTAATAGTTCATTTTTTTTGCATCGAAAATAATAAAGGTTGTATCACTGTCTCCACTGCCAAACCTATCTCCAGCTCTGTCCACCACTTAGTGTAAATACCTACCCAAACATATTCACCCTGCTTGCTAAAATTAAACACATGACCTCAGCCCAGGGAGTATTTTAGTTTGCAAATTTATATGCGATGACTTTCACTGGATTAAGTAAATCTGCTCCCCCCTCCTTTTCAAAAATCACCAATAAATTCAGGTTAACTCTTTCAGCATTCTGGTGTATTTTATCTGTTATTCATGGGCTGTGAGGATATGATAATCAGATTCATTGTGTATGAATGCGTGATGTATATATTTATAATTTATACTCCGTCTACCTCCAAAAAGAACTGGAGGCGGCTAACTGCATGTATTCATTTATTCATTTATTCCTTGGACAGACCATGCAATCTTCTCCTTTTATGCTGGTGGTGTCAGGACCCTTTGCACTTTTAAAAATTGTTGAGGACCCCAAAAAGCTTTTGTTTATGGTGGATATATATCTATATCTATATCTATATATATCTTGATATTTAACATCTTATAAATTATAATTGAAATTTTAGAAAAACATTTAAAAATATTCATTAACTCATTTAAAAATAACAATAATAAACTCATTACATGTCAACGTAACTTTTTTTTTTTAATAAATAATGACTATATTTTCCAAAACAAAGAGATTTAGTGAAGAGAGAAGCATTGTTTTACATTTTACAAATCTCTTTAATGGAAGACAGCTGGATTCTCATAGCTGTTTCTACATTCAATCTGTTGAATATCCCAAGTCATGTAGCTTCTGGAAAATGCCACTATACTTTTGTGAGAGAATGCAAGTGAAAAAAAAGCAAAAAATTATCATGATCATTATTTTAACCCTGTGGACCACCTAAAATGGTGTCAGGGATTCTCACAGGTCCCCAAACTACACTTTGAGAACCAGTGCTCTATGCATTTGCTTATGCTAGTCTTCTAAACCCATGCCTCTTGCTTGTCTGTAGGAAAACTCCTATTCATGCTTCAAGGCCCTAGGAAAACTTGTTCCCTTATCTATATTCTCATGGCACTTTATACATGTGCCAATCTAACCATTTATTATGTGTCCTTATGTTTGTTTAAATGTCTGGGGTGCTGTTGTTGTTATTAGACTATGAGTTCCTTAAAATGGAACCATGTCTTATGCATTTTTTTTTTTTTACTCATTTTCTAGTATGGTACATGCTTTTCCATATAAGATGGATGGGATAAGAGTTCAACTCAACAAACATGTAATAAAATCATTCCTATTCACTGAGCCCATGATATACCTTAGGAACTATGTCTCAGATTTAACCCTCATAAAAATGCTATGAGGTTGGTTCTGTTATTATCAATATTTTTTGAGTGAAGAAACTAAGTCTTGCCCAAAGTTGAACAGCCATGGGTCACCATGCCAAGAAAGATGAGCAATAGTGAAAAGCAAGAAACAGAGTCTCTGCCTTAAAGGGATTTACAATCTGCTTTGGGAGACAAGACATAATGCACAAATGAAAGGCAAATAACACTATACAAGTTAGCTAAAAACAGACCTCAAAGACTATAATTAAAGAAAGGCCCACTTACTAGAAATGGCTACTTACCCAATGAATTATTGAGATCCAAACTTTCCGAGGACATATTTCCTTCAGAAAACCCTTGTTTTGGAATGCACACCAGATAAATGTGTATTTTTTTAGTAAAGTATATATTTACCATTACACTAATCCATTACAAGTGCAATACTAGATACTAATCTAGTCAAAGACATAAATTATAAAATTATAAGGAAATTGAAAAGAATTAGATACAATACATATAAGAAGACCTCTTAAACTTTTGTTCAGCCTGCTAATAAAGTACCCCCCCCCCCCTTACTTTGGGGCCAGTAGGTTACTAGACCGGTGGCAGTCAACTTTCTGCATGCCAGGCTCATCTGGAGAGTTTTTAAGATAGGACACTGGTGTCACACCCCCAGGTCAATCAAATCAGAATTTCTGAGGGTCGGTGCACAAGTCACAGGGACTTTTTACCCACCTCCCCCTAGCAGATAATTCTAATGTGCAACCCAAGGTGAGAATCCCAGAGTGTGAGACCAGAGAGGAAAATCAGGGACAATAGCTTGGGAAAACATCTCGGAGAAGATGATATTAAATATGGCTTTGAAATTTTTGCTTGGAAGTATTGGAAAGTCCGGCTTGTGAAGTCGGGTGAGCTGATCTTTAAAATGTCGTCTTGCCTAAGTTAATACTCAGGTTTTGACTTTTGGAAGCAGTGCCCATTTTGAGTGTACCTGGCTTGTCAAGGTCTGAATTGAAGCACCCTGAATTGTATTTCAATTTGGCTGATAATTTTTGCTGGCTGATATTTTTGCCTGGCTGATAATTTTTGTTGACCCCTTGGGTGATTTTTCAAGAATAGTAATCTTGGGGGTGGTGATTTTCTGCTGTCATAAAGTGCCTTGTCTCAGGAAAGTCTGTTCTTTGAGTCAATATATAGCCTAAATGGAATAAAGAGAATCATGATACCATAAGTGAAATTATGAAATGTTTGTTCTAGAAGGCATTTTAGAACTGTACCCTTGTTTTACCTGTGAGGCAAACTGAAACCCAGAGATGCTAAGTGGTATTGGATGACTTTTGTAAGACAATGCTCTGGGAAGAGAGGTTTGGCATATTAGACAGATAGTTTTCAAATATATGCTGTGAAATTCCACCTTCATAAAATACATCAAGCCATTTGGGGATGGGATGTATGGACAGAATGGGGTAAAGTAATCGTGTCTCTTCATGTTTAGCCAATCTTGTCAACATTGGGGTTGAGGTTAAACATCTTTAAACAAATTACATAGAACACCCCTCAATTCCACAAGTTAGAAAGCTCCCTGAGCTCTCTGCTTGCCCATTTTGGGGTCCGTTGTGACTAGAGTGGTCTAGAACTTTCACTATGAATGGAAAGGTTGAACCAGATGAATTTTTTCGACTCTCCATGGAATTTCTGGGACGGCATTTCTAGGTAGTGTTTTAATAATTGAGGACAATATTAAAACACAAAATTGGGTTCTAACCATCCCCCTTTGTGCTGCATAACAAGGAGAAAGGAGGTATTCTGTTACAATTTATATTTTGAGATGCAGAGACCGGGGCCCATAGAATTCTCAAACAAGTGTAGCCATACTTCAACATGCTTGCTCAGCCTGGGAGCTGCTGGACCCAGGGGGACAGTCAGGCTTAGATCAAGAAAATTTCATGTTGATTTGTCAAGACTTTTTTTTTTTTTTCCATTTGGTTTAAATTGGGTTTCATGAAGTGAAAAATAATGCATGAAACCATGTTTGTTTTTCATTCTTTAAATCATATGAAAATATTGGAAAGGTTCAAATGTAGGAGCTGGCATGACACTTCATGTTCCTTTATGCTTTTGTTTATTACACTCCTTGTTTTGGATATCCTTCACCTTGCCTTCTTCACCATATCCACCTAAAGAAGTCCAACACACCCATTTGAAAAAGGGGCAACCAATATCCTAAATGCCTGCATGTACTTGGTAAGTGCTAGTATTATCCACATTTTAGATGAAGGTGCTGACACACACACCATATCCACCTAAAGAAGTCCAACACACCCATTTGAAAAAGGGGCAACCAATATCCTAAATGCCTGCATGTACTTGGTAAGTGCTAGTATTATCCACATTTTAGATGAAGGTGCTGACACACACAGAGAGGCTAAGTAACTTGCCTGAGATCACACAGCTAGAATGAGATAAAGCATGCATTCAAACTCCGGTAATCCTGTCTAGAGTATGTGGTCTTGACACACATATTACCATCTCTTTGATGACACCGTCAGGGATGCCACAGAAGAAAAAATTTTCAAATATTTGATGAACGTGTTAAGCTGTTTTGTTACTTTTGATTTTAAAAACAATTAAATTAAAAATGAAGTTAGATTTACAGCCTATCAACCTGGCAAAGATTTTAAAGAGTAGCCCATGTTGGGATGGAAGTAGGAGAGTGGAATTTGTCCCAAGGAGGGGAGTGCCAATTTGTACAGTTCTTCTGAAAGACAATTTGGCAGTATATAATACATCCTTTAGATAGAGCATATCCTCAAACTTAGAAATTCCCCATCTCTGAATTTATGCTAAAGAAAATTTTGGACAAGGTCACAAAAAAGAATATTTAATCTACACCAGAATGTTATTTAAAATAACACAAATTTGGCAGAAGTATGAGTAATGGAAATAGAAGAGTGCTATAAAAATCATGGCACACATTAAGAATGTAATAGAAACATGTTTATTGACATGGAAAGATATTAAAAATACTGTTGTTTTAAAAAGGAAATGTTTTTAACTTAAAACATACAAGTTTATGTCAATAGTGTAATTGAGGCAATTATGTTTCTTTGTACTTTTTGGTAGTTTCAAAATTTCTACTGTGTAATACACACACACACACACACACACACACACATATGTATGTATGAGAAAAAGTACTCAACCTTCCTTGCCTTAGCCACTGGCACACTTTGTGCAGATGTGCAATACGGGCAGTGACTATAACCAGAGAAGGTTCAAGGTGAAATTAACAGCTAATATTTATTGAGCACTCATTATGTCCTAGGAGCTGAACTAAATACTTGGAATGAATTATTTCTTTTAATCTTTACAACTCTTATGATAGAAGCACTCTCGGCAGTCCTTTTTAGCAGTTGAAGCATGGAGAGATTAAATAACTTGCTCAAATTCACTAAGGAGGAAGCTTCTAAGGGGATGTGAATAATTTGTAGGATTCAGAAATAAAAAAATAAAGTTGACCCTTTGGTGTTAAAGCACCATCTTCTGGGGAATGGCACATTAGCTAGTTAACTCCCCAAAGAGGGTAAGTTTATCTGGTTAAAGATTAAACCATCCATTGTTAGAAATTGAGATCTGTGGGAATCTAAGATGGGTAAATAACTTTATTTACCAGTTACCTTTTCTGCCAAATAGAAAGCGCTTTCCTGGTAGATTTTTTTTTGTCTTTTAAATAGATGTGATACAAAGGGTATCTGATCTAAGGAGGAACCTAGAGTAGGTCAATTCAATTCATTTTGGTAATTTGGGGATTTTGCTTAGCTTGGCACCCATCTCTCCCCTTCCTAGTTCCTCTCTATAAACATACGATGTTCTCTTCTATATCCTGAAAAGTCTCCTCCTTTGATATATTGCTGTTTTTCCCAAATCCTAGTTGGGAAATACAGAAGCAGTAAATGCTGTAGTAATTTTAGAACTTCTAAACATTTAGGCCCTAAGGGTGGGAGTACTGTTGGAAGGAGGTAGCAGGGAGAAGCCTCCCAATTTGTATTTGCATAGCATTTTGCATGAGAATGAGAAAATATTGTTACATCAAAGAATGGGCCACTGATAAGCGACTTGGTCCTAAGGACAACTAATGCATCAGTGACTGGTTCAAAAAAAAAAATGTGCCTCATGCCCTTGGGTGTCTGTCTAACCTCAGGGTGCCTTCAGACACAGGGGAATTGCTTACACTGTTGCCATCCATGGTTCTTAATATTCTGTCTCAAATAGTGGGAACCAGAATCTTGAAAGGACGAAAAAACCTTCATGACTGTCATGAAGTTTTATTCATGATGGTTATGTCCCTTGGAATGTCTCTACTCCTCTTTCCCTTCCTCATCATTCATTGAAACCCATCTCAAGGACCCCTCTTCTATGAAGAATTCTCTGATGCTATCAACTGAGAATTATTTTAATGTTCCTGGAACTCCATAGGCAGTGTGTATTGCTTTCTTTGGCTGTAACTCTGAATAAGTTGTATAGTTACATTGATCTTCCCCTAAAGGAACAGGAACTCTACTAAATAACAGCAATGGGAAAACAACAGCAATAACTAGGGTGGTACAAACCTATTTATTTCAATACGGAGAAGCCTAGTGATTTAAAGTTAGACATAATCTACCAGACTAAGCCTTCAATACACGAGGCTTCAAATGTTTGAAAAGTCCAGAATCTCTTCTGTGCAAGGATTTAATTAGCTTCTAGGTCAAGCCTGAGTGGTAGAAGGTACTGGTTATAGACTTAGTTTGATCATCACTAAGACATTTTCTCAGTTACTCCCTGGAACCTCAGTTTCTGTCATCTGCTGATGGGACAAATGACACAAAGTGGCTCATACCTAATCGAACTATTGTGAGAGCAAAATAAGATAAGCATAAGGTAAGTAAAAGAAAAAGCCTTGATCCAAGGCATCATTGGGTATTATTTTAAACCACAAGCCAAATCTTATCTCAGAGAGGAGATTACTATTATAAGGATGGGTGGTCAATACTTAGAATTCATGCATGATCAATGAGGCCAACTTCCTGGAAATGACACCCACTAAGGAGAGCCTAAGTGGCTGAAGTGGGCATAGGGAGATGAGTATAGCTCATGTCCAAACAAGGGGGAATGTTATATGCTGAAAAACAGCACTTTGGCAAGGTTTCCTAAAGTAACTGCCCAAAGTTTGATCTGTGAAACAGATTTTTCAGGAAGAAAAATGGATCGAATAAGTTTGAGTTAAGATTTTTACTCACAGCCTTTAGAATGCAGACATGAGGGATCCCTGGGTGGCGCAGCGGTTTGGCGCCTGCCTTTGGCCCAGGGTGCGATCCTGGAGACCCGGGATCGAATCCCACATCGGGCTCCCGGTGCATGGAGCCTGTTTCTCCCTCCGCCTTGTGTCTCTGCCTCTCTCTCTCTCTCTCTCTGTGACTATCATAAATAAATAAAAAAAAAAAAATTAAAGAATGCAGACATGACTCATTAAGGGGGACATAGGCAGGCAGCCTCAATTTTCTCAAGGGCAGTAACCTGGCCAAAACTGAAATTCAACCCATTGCATTAAGGCCTGACAGAAGAAAGAAAGTACTCATGAACTGCTTGAGGCTTCTGAAATAAGAACCAAAAAAGGAAGATTTGAATGATATCTATCCAGCATTATAAAAGGGGAGGCTTTGATTTTGGCAGTCATGGGAATGACTTGGAAAGTCCTTGGAAAGATGGATTCTATTATGAGGGAAAAGGTTAATCAAGACACCCTTTCTGGCCTTTCTTTTCCAAACTCATTCTAATAAGAAACAGTTCCACAATTGATTAGTAATGTCTGCCGTGGTGTGAGTGGGAGGAGTTATGGCACATTTGTCACACATTTTCAATCCTACAGTAATTATGTAATGAGTAATATGTGGTTAGTATAAAAGTTAGATGCAATTGTGTGTACTAAATTATAAAAGGGTTTCACTACAGATCAACTACCTCTAGAGACTTTTTGTCTCTACTCTCTGTGTGTTCTGAATCTTCATTGTATAGTAGGGTGGAGAGAGAGTCTGCTCCCAATAATTTGTAACAGTCTAGGTCCTGATGCTTCTTAGTGCTATTCCCAGCAGAGAGATGATATTTTTATTGCAATGGTTCATAATTCAGGATTCACATATCCAAATCTCCAAATTCTGCACTGGAGTAACAGAGGCAGAAAAAAAAAAAAAAAAGCCAGTGTTTGCCAAGTGGCCAAGGATAAAATTGGTAGTGGAAAAATTGGATTTGCAAGCTATTAAGAAATTTTTTACAAATAATGGAGCATTTAAATAAAATGAAGCTGAAGTCTTTCTAAATACTTGGTATTTTCTAATTTGTGTTTTTGTTAATGTTCTTTCTTACAGAAGGAGTTTTTATTCATCTATTTTATTATTTTTATGCAGATAATTTCCATTTGCACTACTGAGGAGAGAAGAAACTTTTTACTTGAGTTGAGTGACTTCAATGTTCAAGAGAGAAGTCAGATTCGGCAGTGACCAATTAAGTGGGATTTAAAGATGCATGCACTTCCTCATAGAAAAAAAATAGGGCCCAGGTGGGGTGAAGTTAAGAGGTAGACAGAGGTGTATGGAGGCGGAAATGAGAAACACTACAAAGACAAAAAGAGATCTCTTCCTTGATTAACATCTCTCCTTGTTGACCCTTCATTATTTCTGGTCTTTTTCCACATCCAGCCAATAAGATGACTCCCTTGGGAAGGACTTTCATTAATTTGTAACCAGAGCAAGTCCTTCCCAAGAGCCCTGATCACACACCTCTTCCTTCAGACTAGTCTTTCTCCAACTTCAAACATTGGCATGTTTTCTTTCTGATCTTTGGTTTCTCAATTCGTCACCTATATTTTTTCCCCTGGTTACTATTTATTTATACTGACTCACTTTTAAAACTTTTTATGACAAAAAGAAAAATGTGTCACTTGCAGTGAATAGAAAGTAGCCAGAAAAATACAGTGGAAACAAAAATGTTGTAAAGAAGTATAAAAAATAAAACTCAACAATGAAAAGTAATTACTGATAAACCTGAGAGATTTTCAATTTTATACTGATTTCTAATTTTCTAAAGTAAGTTCCTCACTGAGAAGACTATATCTACTTATTAATAGCAATGATGGGATAGTCAACTCATTGGTGCTTCCTTCCATCTAAAGTCATATAACTGTCTACAGTTTGGGAGACAGACTTCTGTAGGGGGCCATGATTTATGGTGGGAAAAGCTTGGGATTTCTAATCAGACTGAACTGAGTTCTAGCTCTTACTGACCTCTGACAGTATAAGTAAGATGATAATATCACTTTACAGGGCCCCTGTAAGACCAGAAGGTAATTGTATTAAAAAACATGTAGAACATATTTAGGCAATTTCAATTTAATTTCTGTCAATATGATATTTGCAGAATATCTCCAGTTTTGGAGTATTTTGTTCTGGGTGGAGAATGGCATTAAAAAACACAAACACACATAGAATCACAGAACTTGAGTTGAGTGAGATAATGAGAATTTGAGAAATGGGAGGGATTATTCAGAAAAAAATAAACAAAATTTATGGGCTGTTTTTATTTTCCATTCAAAATAAAAATAGCTTTATTGAGTCCCACAGGAAAAATGTACTGCTTACAACATATACTATCCACTTCATTGACTAGAAGAAAGTCAATGAGCAAATTGTTACAGTTTATAGTCATTCAAAGTTAATATCTGGACATGTTTGAGAAGCAGTAATGAGGTAGCATTCTAATCCTTTAGCTTTACATTCAAAGTGAGGCCAGCAGCAGGTTAGATATCTGGACCTCATAGTTTCTTGTTTAGCAGCCCTTCTCCTTAATGATGAGGAAACAGACTCAGAGCATCAAGTGTCCCCATGATCTTAAAAAACAAATAAGTCATATATAATGACAACACAGAGTTTTACTCATTGTGGACTCTCATCAAAGGCTTATTAGATATCCAACACCAAATGATGGTATTGGCATACAATTCTATAATATTAGAATCCTCAATATGGAAGAAATTTCAGAGATCACCCAGTTCAGGGGTCAGCATTAAGGAGTGATGTGAGTCGGAGGGCACTGGGAGAACCAGAGAGATCAAACTAGAAAGGAAATAGCTCCTAAATGTTCCTGTGTGAGGCTTTAGACCAGTAGTTGTCTGGTCTGAATTCTAAAGGGAAGACAGGAATTTGGATTTTTGGATTGTTATGTGAAGATGTCTTTATCTCTTGGCAACTACGCAACTTAACTCCCCCACCTCTTCTCCCACCCCTTAACCTCACCTCTGACACATACACACAGACACACAGACACACAGACACAGACACACACACACACACACACACACACACAGAGAGAGAGAGAGAGAGAGAGAGAGAAATTTCATGCAGGTCAAATAGGAAGTGTATGGTTTTCATCCACTCTGAGTGTTGCCATCTTGGTGCCTCTGATTTGGTCTAAGTATTTCTCTCCAAATGAGGAGATGGAGCCCCAGAAAGAAGTGACTTAGCCAAGGGCATATCAGAAGTCTCTCTTCTAAAACCTCCAATATCAAGCTGATAGATCATTCATTTTAAGAAAGTATGATGGAATAAAACTGTAATCTGATAATCTAGAGAGCAATAATTCTGAACACAACTCTTTGTTTAATTGTCTGTAACCTATATTATCCAAGCTGTTGAGCACATGAAGTTAAGAAAGTGGGCCACTTCTAAAGAGTTGGTAGGGGTGGGTTTGAAAATTAAGTGGAAGTATTCATTGGTGCAAGACGTCCCAGAGATGAGTTCCTATTTCAAAATTGTCGACCAGCAGTTAAAGTAATAGGGAAATATGTTTACCCATGTCTCAGAGAGAAAGTCAAGTGAGGTAATGAGTATCATTTGCAATTCCATTGAGAAAAAATATATGCATATTTTGTATTCGTCTTCAAGGATGGGTTAATGGATGGATGATTCATTTATTAATGTGATAAATAATGATTGACCTCTTACTATGAACTAGTCATGGTTCAGGCACTGGGGATAGGGCATGAACAAGGAAAGAAAAAAGAATCTCTGCCTTAATGTGACTTATATCCTAATGGGTTGAATGAGCTGCTTAGGCAATTCTCAACTGGCTAAATAATGGATCAGCTCTCCCATCCTTTTTAGTCATGCCGACAAGAACAAGAAAGTTGATGATGGCATTGGGAACAAAAAGTTGGCTCTCTTGCTCTTAGGCCAATATTCTATTGCCAAGGCAATGATATGCTCGCTGATCTGGATTATGGCATAGACTTTTATATTTTGAATCAAAGCTCTAAAAATACCAGGAGGCAAAAGATGCTATTAACGGGACAAGGCAGGGGGACTGATATCAATTTACTTCTTTGTTGCCCATGCTTCACTTAAAAAAATATCTGAAACCCAGTACAAACAGGGTGTGCACCTAAATTAAGCCCGTGGTCAGCTTTGCTGGGGAGAGACGACACATTGCTGTAAGCGATTCGTCTTCAGCCCTGTTGGCTCTGGCAGATTTATAGGGGTTATATTTTCACACACAAATTGTCCTTGAACAATTTCTCTACTACCTGGAAACTGCTCCCTCCTCCCTGCCTCTTGTCAGATGTGCCCATCTGCTGTCTCCCTCCCAGATTTTTTTCTTTAATAACAAAGTAATTGTTGACATTGTAAGAAAAATCCAATTCTTGGTTGAAGTTTACGTTCCACAGGGTCTCTCTTTGGGGAGAAAATCAGCAGCGGATAGAGTTGCACATTCCTTATGTTGGGGCCAGCTCCCTCTAAAGCCTGCATTACCGTGAAACAACTGCACTGCCCTTTCCAGCTGGGTCTCTTTTCTTTCTTGGGAGGGATCGAGAAGGACTAATGTTTCTTGTCCTTTACCTTCCCTCTAAGTGCCAGGGCTGCTGCGGAGCAATGTCAGCAGAAGGTCAAGGAGAAGATGGTAGATATGCCCGATAGGCCCTGAGTTAACCTGCTATGTCCACTGCCTATTTGCTAGGGGATTTTGTGACCCAGGTCATATCTTAGACTTATCAGTTCCCGGACAGTGAGGAGAACTTGGAAGTCATGATCATGAGTATCAAGCCTCCTGTGGCATCCACAGATGATGACACCCAGCCAGGCTGAATGGACCTAATAAAGATCTGATCAAGTGTGGCTACTGCTTTCTAGAAACACGCCAGCTGATGATGTGAAGGCTGATCCTTTTAGCATATTTCATTGCAGCAAAGTCCCTACTAAGTTGGCCAGCTGCATTCTAGGTCATCTTAATTAAGAAACAAAATGGAAAAATGATTAGAAGAAAGGAGAATCATGTAATCCTTGCTTTGTATCTCTGCTTTATCATTTCTAGCTTTAGGACACTGGATGAGTTACTTAAGCTCCCCAAACCAGACTTTCCTGTTGGTACAAAGCAAAGAAAAAAATAGCTTCTGTAATATATCTGGGAGTTGTCATGTTGTCCTAAGGGTTAAATGAGATGATGTGTGCCCCAATGGGCCCTCAATAAAAGGTAGTTTTTATTCTTACTATAAAGTATAAATTATAGAATATTTTCAGCAAATACATTTTTAATTAAGAAATCTCAGTGAACAGAATCTTCATGAGTAGATCCTTATGGGACTTGCCATAACAAAGCAGTAAAAATATTTCCGAATTGCTGTATTACTTATTTATAGGAAGATGTCGCTTTGAAAATATTTCTTAAAGTTCAGAGCAAAATGCTTTGAAGATTAACTCAAAACTAGGGTCAATACTCCTCTTGAAGCCTTGTTTACATGTCCAGTCCTTTTTTTGTACTTGGTGCAAAGGCATGTTTAGTTAACTCCCTCCTTGGAGTGATACATCCTGAATTTGCAGTGTCTTGATTCCTGAAATTTTACTATTATTCCAAGCCTCAGTTCCAGAGAGATCCTGAATATTTCATATATGAAATGATGTGGTCTTACATACAGTGTGGTTGACCTAGAAGATGGCTTGTTAATGACATGATTTTGAGTCATGGGTCTTGAGGCTGATCTTCAGTAAGATAGTGATAAAGATACTGAGGATAATACCCCCACCATCTGTGAAAATCATTTCATGTGTGCTTTACAACAATCCTGTGTGACAGGCAGAAATGCATACTATATCCCATACTTTACAGTTGAGGACATTGAATATTGGAGAGTACGTCACCTACTTTGTGATACTGGCTTCAGTGTCTTACAAACCTTTCTGTAGTTATTTAGCTGCAGAACCATTTCAGAATCTGAAATGTTTTCTGGAAGGGGGAAGAAAATGAACCAGACAATAGCCTACCAACCTCGCTCTCCTGTCCTGTCCTAACAACCAGTGGTCCCAAATCTGAGGCAGCCTTCTTTGACGATGACCATAGTGGCACTGGCAGGTGGTCACGAGAGAGTAAAGCTCTTTGGTTCCAGATTTCTACATGGTCTTGAAATCTAGCGGGACCTAGAGATGAGATGTGCCCTGCTGATGCTGACGGAGCTGCCACAGTGAGTGAAACCCTGTCCCCAAGGGTGAGTTGACATGGTGCCACAGACTGAGGGGCTCTGCTCCCTGCTCACCATTGGCTGAAATTCTGTCTCTTGCCTATCAGATGTACCTGGGGATGGCTAGAGTCTATAGAAGAGCAAGAGACTGAATGTTGGTGATGCTGGCACACACAGAGGAAGCAAGGAATGAAACCTGTGTTTCCAAGTTGAGGAAAGAGCAAAGTGGCTAGTGGGACATGGGGGCCAATTATATAAAACCCTTTCCTGTAGTCTCCAAAACAGATTACAATCCTTTGAATACAATGATGATGCACATCCTTGTCTGTCTTACTGGTTTTGAGCATAGACACACATTAGCAGGGACCTAGTTAGAGAGATATGGGAACACAGTCATCAACAATTGCTGAATGCTTTCTGCTTACAAAACACCTTCCCATATACACACATGCTCATTTCATGTGGCAGGACTACCTCTCTGGTACTTCATCAATGTTAATTGAGTAAACAAAACTGTCTACAGAGTAGATATTTTTATCCCTATTTTACAGTGAAGGAACTAAGAGATTAGGGGATATGTCTCAGGTCATGCAACTGGAATAAGGTGATCTGACTGAAATCTGGTGACCTCTCGGTACACCAAAGCATATTCTCTTTGACACCTTATCCTTGCACCACTGCAGGCTCTTGCTCACACTCTTGTCACCACGCTGCAGAGAGAGACCTTTTATGCTACAAAGAGATTTAGGCCATGTCTATTCTGTGCTTTTCTTTGTCTATAAAGAAAAAGGGACCCAGAGGAGTTTAGAGTCAGAGGTTTGAGTTTAGAGATTAGAGTTTAGAGATCTTTTCCTACAGAGAGACTTGAATTTCATCTTCTTGTTATCTGCTCTCCTGAGATTATACAACTTATGATGTATTAAAGTTTAGGGATGTACAAAATTGCCCAGGAAAACACAAAGTTATTCAGGAAATGGAAATGCGAGGTGGCTGTAATAGAGAAAGATATCTGTATTGGTTAGGAGTATAACAGCTGCTGTAACAAATTCTAAAATCTTAAAGGTTTAACACCATAAAAATTTTTCTGTCATATAACAGCCTCATCCAGATAGTGTTCATTATTAATGGTAAGAGGTTGCTTCAGGAGTCATTCAGATGTCGAGATGAACAGAGGCTCTGCCATCCTCAAATGTGGCTTCTCAGCACAGGTCATGTAGGACATCAAAAGAAGCAGGCAAAAGAGAGAGGAGAATGTGGGGTTGCATGGGACAGTATTTTATGGGCCAAGCCTGGAACACAGCATTACTTTTTCCATGTATAATTGTTTGAACGCAGTTGCATGGCCATTTCTGCTGCAAAGGATGCTGGGCGATGTAGTTGTATTTACAAGGAGAGGAGGAAACACTGGTGACCAGCCAGTCATCTCTGCCACAAGATCCAAAGGCAGGATGGTCACTACGGGGAAGTGACAACCCACTCAGGTTGAAAAAATTCAAAAATTGTGGCTGCCCTTTAGATGGAATTCTTAGAAGATCACAATTCTGAACTATAGCTTTGATCAGGGAGGGTGAGGGGAGACAAGGAAGGGAAGAATGCCCGCCCCACTTATGTTCATCCTTTAGTCCTTATATCATGAAGTTTCTCCTGATCAGTTTGGCCAAAAGAAACTGTTTCCTTTTCTAGATTCCCACACTATTCTATTTCCACAGCTTCCATGTAGTCAACAATGAAGCTCATCCTTTTTCTTCCTTCCATAACCTTTGAATTATGAGTGATTTCTGGAACTATGCAGTTTGGTTCTACATCCCTCTTCCTTCACTTTCTGGGTGACCGTGGGCAGGTCATCCAACTTCTCTTAATCTCAGTTTCTTTATACACAAAATAGAACCTACTTCCTATGGTGCTGTGGAAATTAATTGAGATAATATGTGTGAAGGACTTAAAACAGTGACTGGTACCTAGTAAGTTATCAGTTACTAGTTGTCAGTTACTAGTATTTTGATACTGTTTACAAGTTCCTGAAAACTGTCTTCCTTTGATTTCCATGGGCTTCTAGATCTGTTCCTTCTTCTTTTGTAGGTTCTTATTTTACTGCTGACAACTGAATTGGGAACTCCAAGAATGTACTTTCCTCAGTCTTCACCTCTTTCTTCCTGCACACTTCCTGGGAGATCTCATTTACTCATGTGCCTCCATCCACAATCTGCATATGGATGGATGACTCTAGAACTGTATCTTGGCACAGTTATATCCAAGTTAGTGTAGTCTAAGTAGGTGTCAAATGGCATCTCTATTCAGGAATGGCACAGCTGGCAATATCTCAGCATGTTCAAGATGGAACCCATAATCTTTGTCTTCACCACTTGCTCCTCCACCTATACTTCCAAACTGGAGGCATAGCATCATAATCTGCTCTACTCCCCAGACTAGAAACATGGGAGTCTCTTTAGACTACAATCTTTCTCTCATTCTCAATATTCAAACCGTAACTGTGGAGGACCGTATTGTTACTTTTTCTTTCCCCAAATATTTACTACCCCCTTAACTGCTCTCATCTTTATAGGATTTCTTTCTCTACAGGACCTCCCTCTTCATGGCAAGAATGCATCCCAATTATTAGCATCAGGCTTTGCCGTGTGAATTGCTTTGGCCAATGATAGGTGAGCAGATGTGTTGCATTATATGTCTGAGCAGAAGCTTTAGGGACCATTCCTTTATCGCCCTCTGCCATGAGAATGCAATGTCCTCAAAAGAGACTGATTCCTAAACCTGGGTCCTAAAATAAAGAAGACTCATAGGATGGAGCTGTAGCTGTCCTACAGCTGGCATGCAGTATGGGTGGGAAATAAACCTTTATCATCATGAGTTGCTGATTGGATGTCATCTACAATTACTTGGAAATATGAGAGTTTGGGAAACAGAATATTACTAGTATGCCTTGGTTCTGGTGGCTGCATTTGACAAGGAAGAGATGAGCTTGAAAATGAACTGGCAGGTTGACAGGTAAAATTAAAAGGGCATATATAAGCTCCAAATTGCAGGACTTATGGAAAGTGGAAGCATTTGTCATCTACAGTGATACAACTCAAGACTGAGAAAGCCTTTGAGTGCCACAGTTGGATTAAAATTTGGTCTCTTATAACAATAGAAGTGTTTCTAGAGCCATTAAATGATTATACTTGTAATGATTCTTACTAGGCAGTTGCTTTTGACCAACCATATCCTTCCCTTTTAGTCCTTTATCAAGTGTTATTTGAAAATGGAACTCTGCCCTTAGAGATTTTTTGATAATCAGTTTAGTCACAAATGATAGGACTCTAACATGACTTGTTAATTTATCCAACAAATATTTATTAAGCGCTTACTGTGAGTAGGTAATCAGGATGCGTCAATGAACAAAACACACACAAATTTCTGTCATAATAAAGTTTGCAATCTAGTGTAGATGACAGACAACAACATTTAGCAAAAAGAAAGTAGACTTGGAATTGGTGGGAAGGTAGGAGTGGCAGTCACAGTGGAGCTGACTGAAGAGGAGATGGAAATTGTAGATATTCTTCAAGAAACTTAAAAAGTGAGTAGAAATGCAGGTAAAAATATGATGAAGATGTTGGGGTGTTGGGTCACTGAGGTTTTTGTTTCTTTATTTTATTGGTTTTAAAAATGGTAAATGGGGGCACCTGGGAGGCTCAGTCGGTTAAACATCTGCCTTTGGCTCAGGTCATGATCTCAGGGTCCCGGGATCCAGCCCCATATCGTCCCCCATGCTCAGTGGGGAGTCTGTTCCTCCCTCTCCCTCTGCCTGTCCCCCCACCCCTGTTCATGTGCTCTCTCTCTCTCTCTCAAATAAATGAATAAAATCTGTAAAAAATAAATAAATAAAAACAGGAGAAAATAAAACCTATTTAAAGCTTAAGGAGCAATCTACAGAGAAGTGGATATGGAAAATGCAAGAAGTGGGGCACTAAAAGAGCTTTGCCACATGCCTTATGCTGCATCCCAGGGGAGCCATTTCAATTCCGGGCCTTGGTTTCCCTGCTTCTAAAACATGGATGTTGAACTACATCAGCAGCTTTCAAACCATATTCATGAGTTTTTTAGCCATTTAACTTGAATTTTATTTTACAGTCTATTTCTATTCAATTTTAAGAATTTTAATAACAAAACACATATACCCCCAAATTCTATATATTGCAGCTCATCAGTCCTTTTATTTGTGTGGCCATGTGATCTTGTTTTGATGAAGGCCTTGGAATACAGTGTCCTCTGACATTTGAAATTTATGTATTTATTTTTTTACGGAGGCTCCACACCCAGCATGGAGCTCAACATAGGGTTTGAACTCATGATCTTGAGATCCAGAGCTGAGCCACCCAGGCACCCCAACATTTGAAATCTTTTAGATCAAGTTTCCTGTTTATACTTATATTTTACTTTTTAAAAAGATTTTATTTATTTATTCATGAGAGACAGAGAGAGAGAGATGCAGAGATACAGGGAGAGGGAGAAGTAGGCTCCATGTAGGGAGCCTGACGTGGGACTCAATCCTGGGTCTCCAGCACCAGGCTCTGGGCTGAAGGCGGTGCTAAACCACTGAGCCACCTGGGCTGCCCTGTTTATACTTTTAAAATATAAAATTGTTACTGTATTACACTGCTTATTTGTGTGAGAAATGGTGCTTTCAAAAGCAAGGAACTAGATGCTGAGGCAGATATAAAACTGTTGTCATAAACCCAAGTATCAATATTTTCTATTTGTCAAACCAGTCTTGTCATTCTCATTTGTCCATGATATAAAAGGTTAAACGTTAAAATCATGACTTCTTTCCTGCTTTTAAAATACATTTATGATGTTAGAATGGCTGTTATGGTTAGTTAGAATCTAATTTGCATGTTGGGGTTCTTCTACACATGATTCCATTGACAAGATATTCAAAGTCTGAAAGCTACAGACTAGGATAATCTCTAGAATTCCTTAGAGCTCCACCAAATCTACAATTCTGTTGACCAAACAACATAACCTGGATTTGTAGGATAATTGCCAACTTCCCACTTCACTTTGTAGTTGGAGCAAGCTTTTGATGAAAAGAAAGGAAAAAAGGCTCCGTGTAAAGGAGGGGAAATTCAGCTGAACTTCATGAGACCAGCTTAGCTCTTTCAGGGAAAACGCTAAAGAGCCAAAGGATTGGCTTTCCATCACTGTTTCCCATAGGTTGGTGGGAAACCGGTTCCCCTTAGAGGGCCATCTCTGTCTCTTCTAAATGACTTTAATTCCGTTGGTTGCATGGAAATAAAACACCACCTAGGAGCTACTCCGAACTGTACAAACTGAATTCTGTTATCTGACCCAACCCCTAATTTTTAGTCTGTCAGGGTGTAAGTATATGCTTTTGGCTTTCTCTGAATTTGCATAAACTCCAGTAATCTTTTTTTTCCCCCTGGGTTGATAATAGTGTTTGTGTTAAAATCACACCTTCTTTTCATTTCTTGCATGCATATAGGCTTTTCTCCTGTTTGTGGACACAAGTGCTTTTATCTCACTCTGCAATCAGTTACAACCCCGGGTGGAGGCAGGGAACATTTGCTACAATATTTCCTATATAAACAGTTTCACTGTAAAAGGAACAATATGGCTCTAATTTTGATGTATGATCAGTTTAGAAATATGCAAACACATTTGAATATACATCCTGTACATGACAACAGCAATGTGAAATTGGATACATGAAAGGGTTTTGTTGTTGGTTTTTTTTTTTTTTTTTTTTTGCTATGGTGATTTCCCCAGCCCTCCCCCCCCCCCCCCCGATAATATCAGCTTTATTTCCAAGCTTTTAAGGGAAAATGCCTGCTTTGATAGCTTTCCCAAATTGATAAAAAATATATGTAGTCAAATGGATTTTTTTTTTTAATGGTCAAGTTATCCCCTGGCACCCACACTCTATCTTAGTCTGAATACAAATAAAAGCAGCTTAAATTGAAGAGGGTTTAAATTTTTCCAATGTAGCTGTGAAGTAAAATTGGAAGTGGCAGGGGTAGACATACAGCCCAGGGATATTTCAGATGCATTTGTTCTGTGTGACGAAAAAAGCACTTGGGTCATTCTGTCCTATTCGACTGGGCCGGGAAGGAAGTGAACGTTTGTCCCTCTGGTTTGGTCACAGGCTGCCTAGGTGTGGTTTAGTATTGATCGGGCACCCTGGTGGTAGTAGTGGTGACTTTGGTCTTCTAGCTCTTTCCCACAGTACAGCTTTGGGGTTGAACAACAGAAATACAGTGAATGTAGTTGTAATTTGGCTACTTTACATTTTCTATAGCCAACAAAGATCCTTTTTTTTCCCTTTTAAACATTTTATTTATTCAAGAGAGACACAGAGAGGCAGAGACATAGGCAGAGGAGAAGCAGGTTCCCTGCGGGGAGCCTGACGTGGAACTCGATCCCAGGACCCTGGGACCACGACTTGAGCCAAAGGCAGATGCTCATCCACTGAGCCACCCAGGTGCCCCAACAAAGATCCTTTTTTGAAGGTAAAAGTATCACCCACAATCCTAAAACCTTAATATTAGTACCATTTCTTGGGAATTTACTCAACACCAGAATTTACTAACATCAGCTAAGCCAACTTGGGAGGTGGATACTATTATTAATATCCCTGTTTTTCTGAAACGGAACCCGAGGTTTAGAGTGACTATGTAATTTAGCTAAGATAACATTCAGGGGGAAACCTAACTGGGATTAAAGTCCAGTTTAGTGGACTCAGGACTCACTTCTTTGCCAGACTGTCTCTCAGCTCTAATGCACAAAAAGTCTTACTTTACTACGTTTTTATTTGTCTGGGTCCAGAAATATGCACAGTGATCCTCACGTGAAAGTAGAGTGAATACACATAAAGGCACACACTGGAATGTATTAAAATGGGAATACTGGAATTTTTGGAGTATCTTTTAATTGCCTTAAGGGTTTCTGATAATTGCTTTTATGGTCTTCTTTACTATGATTTCATCATTTATAATGGCTGCATAGTTTATCCTAAAAGTATATTTACTGCATGATTTCAAATTACGTGCTTAGGCATTACGTATTTATACACACCAGGCATTTTGTCTAGCCTCCGCCCCCTTCAAAAACATTGTTGCAAATGTTGATCATTATCTCCATTTTACAGACATGGAAGTGGGGAGTCCTACGATTGACGTAACTCACCCAAGATTATGCATCTGGTCAGTGTCTGGGAAGAAATATAGGAGACTTGGCTCCATATAACCTCACCCTTTCTACTATTCCACAGCTGCCTTCAGAAAATTAGCAAACCAAAACCTCCAATACTTGGAGCATGGATAGGTATCATATCCCTTGTGGGCCATCAACCTTCTGTGTTGATGGCAGATGAGTGTGACTGTATGCACTGTCTCTCTCCAGTGAGAGCTTATCTTGTGGACTACAGCGACAGGAGGTGTGCTTGGATGTGCATTCTGGTGATCGGGATAGATTTGGGCAGATTTATCCAGGCCCAACCACCTGTCAGACAATATGAGTTTGAAGGTTTGGGGCTCTGGGGACAGAAGGACAGAAGGCATCTTGAGCATTTGACTTCAGTGCTTCATCTGGGGAGTGTGTACACAGAAGGGGAGTCCCCCCACCACCTGACACAGTTTGGAAACCCTTTTTCTACAAATGCTAAGCCCTAGCTATTTTTTTTTCTCACTCTTGCCTTTTCCCAGTGTCTTCTTCTGTGTCTTCACCTGTTCAGGTGAAATCCCGTAGACTGGGTGGTTTAAGCAACAGACATATTTTTTTCACAGTTGAAGAATCTGGGAAGTCCAAGATCAAGGTGCCAGAAGATTCCATGCCCAGTGAGGGTCTGATTCCTGGTTCACAGACTGTGTCCTCACAAAGGGGAGGGCAGACTCAGAGCCAGCTCTAGTGTCTTTTTATAAGGGCGCTAATCCCATTCATAAGGGCTCCACCCTCAATACCCAATTATCTCCCAAAGCCCTCACCTCCTAATGTTATCACATTGGAGGGTAGGATTTCAACCTATGCCTTTGGGGTGGGGGGATACAAATATTTGGTCCATAAGAGTAGGGTTTCCTGAAGTGTGCCGTGAGGATGCCTGGTGGTACACCTGAGATCGTTTTTAGGGACATCAGGATAAACTTCGTTTTAATGGTTATGCCCTAATTTTAATGTATATTAGAAACAAACACGAGCAGCTCGTTAAGCAGTGACTTTCACAGATGCGAGTGCTTGGGATAAGGCTGAATTGAAGGAAAAAAGTGAATCATCTGAAGAAAATATTAAATAAATAATAATAATAATAGAGGTGGTTCTAGGACGTGCAGAAACCCTGAAGGTGGTCTGTGCGGGAGGGCGGTTTGGGCAACACTGCCTCGCAGACACTATTCCCCTCTCCTTCTGCACTGCCACCACAGCACCAGGCATTCTCGAACTTTCTGGCTGTAACTCTGCCTCTCTCACCCTTTGAATCCACCCCTCTGTGGCCCTGGTGCGTGGTGCAGTGCCCAGCACAGAGTAGGAAGTTTGGCAGGGACCTGGGGTGCTGTGCTTGCCGGATGGCAAGCTGGCGGACCTGTGGCCTGCCCCTGCGTCCTGTCTCCCAGGACTAAGTTCTGGGATCCAGGGCCCCCGAAATCTGATCTCCTCCTAAGAGAAGGAAACAAGGGACAGAAATAGAACCAGAAATCTTGAACACAGATAAAAGGCTTTTTGATATTTGCATGAAATATGCTTCTTAAAGAGGAACTATTTTTATAGCATTATCTATAAGAGATTATAGGCAAAAATTAATTTTCTAAGTCTTTATAGTTAAAACAGTCTGTGCACAGAAGGAATTTAAATTCCTCTTTTAATAAAAAACCATGCATTGTCCTGCAGGCAAAGGGCTAGGTTGTTGTTCGTAGTGTGTGTGTGTGTGTGTATGTGTGTTTTAATGTGATTATTTTGTGATTTGTGAGGCCAAGAGAAATTTGTGAAATGCTATAGACTGCTGCGCTTACCTCACTGCATACTGGGCCGTGTCTATGCTGCTTCATAAAGGGTTATTTGGGATGGGGGTGGAGGGCAGAAAAATTACAATATAGCAATTCAATAAAGTATTGTAAAACCATAAAATCTAGCAAGGATAGGGACTAAAGCTTTCTAGGTGAAGGAATTAAGAGACAGGCGAGGCAGGTCTAAGTGCCTGAGCTAAATGAATAGAAGGCCAATAATTGAGTTTAGGGCTGAGGGTTGAACCAAAGGCATTTGAAGTGTTAATTTATTAAATAACCTTTTGCTTTCATGGCTTACAATAAAAAATATTTGTGGTCAGGAAAGTTAGGAGACAGGAAACTGAAGTCTTCTAAGCCCATTTCTACACTTGGAATGAAACCAAACTGTTATCCAATCATAAACCTTATGTGTTTATTTGCAGGGGAGTGGGGAGGGAGACAGGGTAGCAGTATGTGATTTCTATTTAAAGTGCCTCTTTTCGCCCTGGATTTCGGTCCTAACAGGGTGTCTTCCTGCGGCTTAGAGGAGACAGCTGCGCCCCTACCTCTCTACCGCCTTGATCCATAGCACCCACCCTCTGAGCTGAGGTGCATGCGTTGGCTCAGTTTCCCACTTTGGTGAAAATTCACAGGGAAGTAGGGAATGGTTTAATGATCAAAGCTGAACTTGATCTGTATCAAAAGGATCCTTTCCATCCTGGACATCTGAGCCACTTGAAAATAGTTTAGATCCAAGAGAGAGACTACCCAACTGTCCACACAGGCCAGCTTGAAAGGAGACTGGGGCAGATCACCAAACATGCCTTGTCTTTAATACGATGGAACGGTGTATTTGAGGGCGAGCCACTGCCCTTCAGCTCCTCTTTAACAGGGGCTGCATCCTGGTCTAGTCTCAGTGAAGAATTTGATGGGAAAGACCCCCCCCCAAAATAAAAACCAGGACAAAAATATGAATTTCTCATACAGTTGGATATTGCTGAGATCTTTATTTGATGGATGAAGTAAAATGACTTGTCGTGGTGTGTAGCCACTGGGGAATGAGGCACTGAGTCTACTTGGATAGCAGAGTGGTCTTGAGCGAGTGACCTAGCCTCTCTAAACCTCCATTCCCCTACCCCCCTTGAAAATGGGGTTAGTGACAGTTTGCATTGCCATGTTTGTTTATAAACAAACATCTGGGTTCTCCATTCGCAGTCCAGGGCTGAATATGGTATAATTTTGCCTTCTTTACAAGCTTTTGTCACAGCGTGGAGAGAGAACATGTGTAGATTTGGTATAATCTGCTCACTCTTTACCCAGTAACTTTCTGAGATAAGGTGGGCCAGAGGGGAGATAGGAACTTAAATTTACAAAGTGCCTACTATGTACCAGGCATTATACATACATCATCTCATCTAATTCCCACAAAAACAAAAAGAAAATTTAGGAGAGATTATTATTCTCTTTCTCAATCAGGAATATTGAGCCTCCAGTAGTTTGAGCGAGGTGACCAATATAGTGTGCAGCTGGGGGCCCAATAAGGTCCAGACCAGGTTGTCTTGGCTCCTGAGTGTATGTAGGCTTTTTCTGTAGCAGTAGGGTGGTGGGGGCAGAGAAGATGATAGAGGGAGAATAGAAGTCAAAACCCTGGGACATTAGGCACGGCTCAAGTGGCATGAGATTTCCTCTTGGTTAGCTACTGAGAAAGGTGCCTTGTGAATCAGACCTCCTGACATATAAGGAACATTCAGATTCCATGTTCGGGTCCCAGGGGAGATGCCCTGGAGATTACAGGGACGGTGTACACATATGGTGGCTATTTGCTGGGCATCATTACAGGCCTGGTTTAGTTTCTAAACTAACTATGAGCTCAGCTCTCGCTTAACCCTCACACTAGCCCAACGAGGTGGGCATTGCGGCAAATTGAGGCCTATGGACATTAGGGTGGCTCTTAGTGCCAAGATTCAAGGTGGTGTTTTTAGGTATTTCATTCCATTATCTTCAAACAACATAAGGACAGAGCCCACAGTAGAAACAAGATAGCACGGTGCTCAGGAAGCCCAGGCTCCCTTCTGCTAGAATATGGCACATTAGCCATAGTGCGGGGGACATTTGAGAAACAGAGTTAGGCAGGACTTGGTGACGATCGCTACTGCTGGGTAGTGATCTGGCTTTGGGATCAGTCATTCCCAGCTGGTGTCCAGGCACTGCCTCAGGCAGGCACGGGGAGGGAGCTCCCCAATATCTCTGGGCCCTTTACCCTGATGATAAATGGTAATCCTAATAACACTCCCTCCTGGGGTTGTTTTGAAGATCAAATGAGAACATATTTGTAAAGAAGTAGCAAGACAGAGGCAGGATCCAGCCCATGGGTGGCCTGTAATGGGTTTTGAAATGTTTTAAGTTGCTGCTAATTTTTAAAAATAAAGATATCACTGAACTGTCTGCCTGCCTGTCTACCTATTATCTATCTATCATCTCTCTCTCTCTCTCTCATCTATCATTTATCTATCTATCTTCATTTTTTTCTTCCCCAAATATGAAATCAAAGACGCAGATTTTCTCTGACAATTCAGATCTGGCAGCAAAGGACTTTTTGTTCCCACAATCAAATCAAGATAAACTGCAGCTACTAACTTGGAAAGCACACAAAAGCTCTAGTTTGCCTCAGTCTCTCACACTCCCTACTGCCTGCTTTGTTTATCTGGTTTCTGTAGATTTTAGAGTATAGAGCCTGGCATATGGCAGCAGTGCTGTGCTTGGCATAGAGTAACATGCAGAAAGTAGCAGTCAGGAGCTGAGCCCTGCCAGTCTGACTCCAAGCCAGCAAGATTAATCAACCCCTCTAGTCTCTGGCCTCGCTACTCAAAGTGTGGTCTACAGGCCAGCAGTCCTGGGTCACCTGGAGCTTGATAGACAGGCAGTATCTCAGGACACCTGGGTGGCTCAGTCGGTTAAGTGTCTGCCTTCTGCTCATGTAGTGATCCTGGGATCCTGGGATGGGATTGAGCCCCTCATTGGGCTCCCTCACCCTCTTCTTCTACCCCTCCCCACCATTGTGCTCTCTCTCTCAAATAATGAGTGAAATATTTATTTATTTATTTATTTATTTATTTATTTATTTATTTATTTAAAGATTTTACTTATTTATTCATGAGAAACACAGGAGAGAGAGAGAGAGTGGCAGAGACACATGCAGAGGGAGAAGCAAACTCCATGCAGGGAGCCTGATGTGGGACTCGATCTCGGGTCTCCAGGATCATGCCCTGGGCTGAAGGTGGCACTAAACTGCTGAGCCACCGGGGCTGCCCTGGGTGAAATATTAAAAAAAAAAAAAAAAAAAAGATAGGCAGCATTTCAGGCCCCACCCTAGACCTGCTGAATCAGAATCTGCATTTTCATAAACACCCTAGGTGATTCTCATGCCCATTGGCATTTGAGAAAGACTGTTTTATTGCTCTTATTATTACTATTTTTTAAAAGAATGTATTTATTTAGAGAGTGTGAGCAGGAATGGGGCAGAGGGAGAGAGAGAGAGAATCTCAAGCAGACTCCACGCTGAGCGCGGAGCCTGACTAGGACTCCATCTCCTAAGATCACTATCCTAAGATCATGACCTGAGCTGAAATTAAGAGTCCAACACTTAACTGACTCAGCCATCTAGGCACCCCTGCTCTTATTATTAACTAAATGTTTGGACCTTCAGCTTTATGGAGTAGACCAGTATAATAAATGGGAGACTAGCCTGGGACCTGAGAATGGAATTCAAGTATATGTCCTTTGAGACTTGATCAACTCTACTCTGGGCCTCATCATCTTTCTCTGTAAAATGAGAGGACTGAGGAATATTTATACTTTGCATTCTACACAAACACCTATTTACTAGTGATGTGGCCTCTAGACAAGCGCTTTCAACACAACGCTGGGTGCTGACGCTATGACGTCTGATGAGGCACAAGCAACTCCCGCCCATCCTCTGGGGCCTCTCAGTTGAGTATACCAGAGAGACAAACAAATTAACAATTACTGCACTTATGACAAATGCATGCCCAGATCAGACCCCATGCTAATGCTCTGTGATTCCCCAAACAGCATCTAAGATGCACTAAATGGTCCCTAATGTCCTGACCCAGGTAAAGGAGCCCCCATGTGAGTCTGAGCAACCCTCCAGCACAAAACATGCTCAGTGAGGAAATGGACCTGCCACGTTTATTGCCCGCAACTGGGTGCAGCCCCAGGGGAAGACCTAGGTTGGACCGACACGATAAACAGTGTAGATCTCACAGATCTTTATTTATTAACATTTGTCCTGGGGCGGGGGGCGGGTGGTGGTTGGTGGGGTGGGGAGAGAATGCTTTTTAATTTCATTAAAAAAATAAAATAAAATAAGGCCTCTAAGCTACCACTGAATTATAGATAGTGCTAATTTGTTTCAATTATTTTGCTCATTATGGGCAGAAACACAAGTTGCCATTATAGGCCCAGGACTGAGAAATCAAGTCCCAGATTACTCGTGTGAAAATACAAGTGGGATTTAAAAATGTATCAAATAACTAGCTGTCACACCTGATTAATACCACCCGATCTAAGAGAAGTGGCCGTTCTATCTTCTAAAATGTCATTAAAATATCAAAAATAAAGAGTTCACATAATTAAAGAAACATTATTTTGTTCACACAGCCTGAAAAAATGTGATTAGGCAGCACTTCTGAAATGGTGATATTCAATCAGGTAGGTGTGCATGTACCAGCTCCGAGCAGACGTTGCTGGTTATGGGAAACGTTGCCTCCTTACGTGCTGCGTGGGGACAGGCGCCAGGGAAAGAGAGAGATGGAGGTGAGGGCACATGGTTCATTTGCTCTGAAGTCAAAAGAGTGGAGTTTTTGTTTCAAAGCCAAAATAGCCCTGTTTTATCAAATAAGCTATCTGGGTTACATTTCCTGTCAGCAAAGTGACAGGATCCACGTTGACGCTCGGGTTCCGAATAAGACTGATTTAGTTATTCTGTCACTAAACACAAGCTTAATTTCCATTCAACAAAAACAAGAATAATTGGTTTGGTTTTAGAAAGACAAGCAATCATTTTTCATTAACGTATGCAGGAATGAAGCATGCTGTTGGTTGTTAATGTATGCTCACAATGATGCCAGGGGCTGGGCATGAAAACTCTACTTAGCATTCATTTTTTTGTGAAATAATTTTCTTAAAGTGGGAGCTCTGCCTAGAAGAGTCTCTTCAGCCTCATATCTATGTTGGCTCAAATCGTTTGGCAAAATAAGTTTTTATTTGTTGTGTCTTGTTCAAGGTAGGCACTCAATAAATGTTGATTGAATTAATTTGCAGGAATATGAGTAGAAATTGGCCTAAGAAAACACGGTTTTCGTGTAGCGGATGGGCTGTACACTTTGGCCTTGGAAGGAGAGGATGCCAAGAATGCTGGTGCTTCATAACCGAAGGCCTGGTCAGAATACACAGCCTGGCTGTGTCCATGTAATGTGTTTCTGGAGAGAATGAGCTGGAGACGTGCATTCTCTTAGGTCTTCCAGCATTCGCCAAATAAACCAGGTCTTCCTGGTGTATAAGTGAGATATTTTGTGAGGAATATTCATGCAAGCAGTGTGTCTACTCAATGCTAAAGCCAATGGTTGAAAAGCAAATAATTCATCTGATTTAACCATGGTTGCCCTTATCTCAGGAGTGATTTTAAGTGTCCGTGAATCCCAGACAGGATCAGGGACAGTGCCAGCCACAGATTGGTGGTTTTCTGGACCGAAGTAAGAAATACTCAGGCGAGCCCCATCCCCGGAGTGCAGGTCTGTCATTGACTGTGCATATAGGGAGCTGTAATTGGATTAGGGCAATGCTTGGCCATTGGGGGCCCAGTCCACTAGACCAGTGTTCTTCAATGAGGGGTGTGGGAAGGAAATATTAGGACTCTTTATTTTTTTTTAAGATTTTATTTATTTATTCATGAGAGACACAGAATGAGAGAGAGAGAGAGAGAGGCAGAGACACAGGCAGAGGGAGAAGCCATGCCGCTCCTCTCGTGCATGGAGCCCAACGTGGGACTCGATCCCGGGACTCCAGGATCTGGCCCTGGGCTGAAGGCAGCACTAAACGGCTGAGCCACCCGGGCTGCCCAAGGACTCTTTATATTAAATGTTGGCCTCATCCTTTTTGCTTTCTGTTTGTTGGTTGGTTTTGATGTGTATACACTATACTACACATATTTGAAAGTAGAGCAAAGACACAATTTATAAACAAGTAAATATACATTTATGAGGGATGCTTGCTCAAAAGTCTTTGTAATAATGGAGTGAAACAATCCAAATAGTTTAGAGGTATTGTGCTTGATGAAGCTCTGTGAGAGTGATTTATCTCTGTATAACCAGTTTCTAGCACAGCATGCAGAAAGCACTTTTTATATTATAGCCTCCAAGAAAACAGGCTCTTCTTTCTTTTCTTAATGTCATATCCCAGATATCTAACACAGTCCTTAGAATTTAGGAGGTGCTCAAAAAAATTTTTTTTTTAAATTAATGTCTACTAGATAAACCAATTATTCCACCAGAAGGTGTTTGTGTTGTTGTTGCTGCTACTGTTGTGTTATTTTATTTTTATTTTATTTTTTTGTTTTCTTACACAATTGAGGATCTCTACCTTGGGAGATCTTTGGAAGTATTTTGGACATATTGAATGATCTATTTGTCCAAATCTTTGAAATAGAGGGTAAGATATGCTCTGTCTTTTACATATGATCTGCATGCCATCAGGATTCCCTTTCTCTTTAAATTGTAGACCAAACTTATTTTTAAGCAATCCTGATTGATTGATGCCCAGAGTTAAATCATGACACTCATTTTCTTCTCAACATTCAGATTCTTCACTTTGCAGAAGGATTATCATAAAATCCCTTTAAATAAAGATATTTCTATATAGTAAAGTTTGACTAATAAAAAGTAATGAGTACCCACATTTTTAGGAATACTCTTCTGTATTGTGTGAGGCAGACCTTCAGAGTTGTTTAAGGTGCTAATATGTCTTAATTGGAGAGAAGAGCAGAATGACTCACAGAAGTCATTTAAAATCTCATGGCAGCATATATTGTGTGTATATGTATATGTGTGTGTACGCTTTCCCTTATCTACATTGTGCCAGGTTTTTAATCACATGACTGAGAACAGGAAAGTATAGAATTACAAAAGTCCAAATCTTAGCTGTGATGTTTATTAGCTGTAATTTGCCTATAGTGATGTTCTGGAGTTTTAATTTACAACAATTACTTCTAATAATACTTCCTTTATAGGCATATGGACTAGGACTCTTGGTTTATGAATTATAGAAAACCTAATTCCAGTCAACCTACATAGGTAAAAGGAGTTAATTTGCTCATACAAATGACAAGTTCAGATCATAGGAGTGGCTTTCAGCCTACTTTCATCTAGGGCTTATCCAACATCATCACAACTATGTTTCCTCTGTCTTTTTGGAGGCTCAGGTGGGGCAATATGGCTATAGCAGCTCTTTCATCATTTCTAGGAAAGAGTCTGTACATTTATCTTAACAGCCAGGCTACACTTCTTGCCTGTCACTGGCTTGTTTGGTCATGTGCTCATCCCTGAAGGAATAACTGTGGCTAGGACAATGTGCTGTGCTAGTTGGCTCTGCTCTTGGCCATCTGCCTATTCACTGCTGTGTGCTGTTAGCACCTGTCACTCCACCAAAATTACTTGGTTCTGGAGTAGGAGATGGACTGTTTTGCAGAGAAACATCGGAGTAAGGTTATAAGATGAAAGAAGAGTGAATTCTAGAAGGAGGCAGAAATACCAGCTATCTTGGCTAGTTTGTGGTGAGATTAAATTTAGGTCACGTATGTGAAAATGCACAGGATATAGACAATCAGTGAACAATCAAAAGTAGAAAATCAGATTAAGTCAATCTCGAGAAATGAGACTCAGAGCAATATAAGTGGGACAAGTTTGAGATTAAGTGCACAAGCCTCGTTTCCTTGGAATAAGTTGGCTGACTTCACTAAATGTTTC
Source organism: Vulpes lagopus (assembly GCF_018345385.1). NCBI lineage: Eukaryota > Metazoa > Chordata > Mammalia > Carnivora > Canidae > Vulpes > Vulpes lagopus. The sequence continues at coordinate 74,645,537 of NC_054826.1, forward strand.
TTCAGCATCTGTGCTGTGCCAAGTGTTGTATATAGGCCTATGGGTATTGAAATATAAAAAAGAGTTGGTCTTGGCACTGGATTATTTTATGGTCTAGCAAGGGATACATACAGGTGTGCATATCCTTGCAAACAATGTGTGGTAGTGTTCCATGGAAATGTGCACCAGGGTCAGTGGGAGCCCTACAGGGAGGGGCTCCTAGCACAGGCTTGGGGGATGGGTGTAGTGATGAGGGAGGCATTAAGGGGGAACTTTTTTCTGGAGGAAAAGTTCTTGAGGAGAGTTTTGAACAACTAAAGAGAGCTATCCAGGTGAAGAAATGAGGTGGGGAGAAAGCTTTTTAGGAGCAATGGAATGGTATGGGTAGAGATGGCAGATCAAAATGCACAGTATGATTCCTGAGAGGATGGAGTGGTTGCTAGAGGCCATTTTCTACAGCTGGTGTGGGGAATTGGAGGCTGAGAGTTGCAGGAGATGATACTGAAAACATACTTCTGGGGCCCTGACCGTCCAGGGTCCCATATTCCATGTGATGGACACTGGGCATTAACTTTAGCTTATGGGGGGCCACCAAATGGCTTATAAGCAGGGGAGCAATATGGTCTAACTGGAATTTTAGACTATTCAGGCTGGAGTCGGTGAACTGAAAGGAGTGGGCCCTGATGGACTCTACAGAGCTCAATCCAGGAGAGAGATGTGGAAGGCCTGGACCACTAGTGAAGGAGGAAAGACAAGATGGCAGGAAGGGAGGAGTTAAGGCTGCAGGAGTCAGTGATTGGTCAGATGTATGAAATTAGGGGTATAGAGGAGTCAAGTGTATGACAAATATTGGGGTACATATGAACCTGTTCCTTCATGATAAAAGGTAAAAGGAAAACTGAAACTGGACAAACAAATCCATCAAAAAAAAAAGAAAAGAAAAGAAATGGTTGAGGACATAACAGTACTTCCACATGGTAGGGTAAAATTACTCTGCAGAAGTCAAAAATAATATTTTAGTAAAATATTTAATGGTTGGGATATATGTTCATGATATAGAAAGGGAAAAAAGCAAGCCATAAAATAGGATAGCATTATGACTTCAGTGCACATAGTTATAGGAACATCTGTATTATATAATTCCAATTGACTTACAGCATATTAATTACTTTTACCTCTGAAATGACCGGGTATTTCTATCTTTTTTCACTTTTAAAAACAATGAACTTGTAATACTTATTAAAATTAGATAAAAATCAATGGTAGATTATACAAGAAAACCCAAACAGCCATTTTGGATAGACATTGACCTTCCAGGAAAAAGGTTCCCAGTGAAGATGGGTAACTGGGTTTGGAACTTAAGTCCTGAGCCTGGGGAAAGAGTGTCTACTTGGGCCTAATGCATTGGTGGGTGAGAATGTTCATTCATGTCACAGGTTTTGAGGAGGAGCTCTGACATTTGATATATCTATCCAACTGAAGCCTGAAGTCCACCATTTGCTATTGGCTAAGCCAGAGGATCCCCCATATCCAAAGACCGTGAAGTCAGAATGTGAATGTGAAGCTTTACTCTGTATTTTTTAAGCAGAGGGATCATGCAAATCACTTATCTTCCCCAAATCTCATTTTTCTCACTTCGAGAATGGGGTGACTACTACATGCCCAACCTAACTTATGGGGTGAGGTTGATGCAGGATTCAAGAGATGATGGGAAAGGTCTTCCTAATGGGTAAAAAGTTACCCACCTCTGAGCTATTATTTACCTTTGTCTTGTAATAGCTTCTAGCTTAGTGCCACCTCTTCTCCCCAAGATGACCTCCCACCCCGTGGTGGGGAACTGGTAGGCTCATTCAATGTGAATAAGTTTACAAATAAACGTATGCAGGTATTCACCCACATCCCTTCCTCACTCGCTATACCAACAAAGATAGTGTGCCACATATTCCTACTGAGAAACATGGAAGTCTGTGTTTGCTTTTTCTTCTTTTCCCCAATGATACCAGCTGACTTATACCTCACATTTGGGTTAATGTGCCAGAGATTGTAAAATTCAAAATGTTGAACAAAAGGCCAGAGAGGAGTGACACCTGTGGGTAAGCTCTGGGTCAAAGGCATTTTTAAAGTGTATTAACATATGAGTGGTGGTATTTCACCTGAAAAACCATGCCCACAGAGCATGACTGAAGGCAGGTGATGCAGGGGGAGTAACCTGGAGGGAGAGTAGCTGCTCCACTCCATCTCCACTGAAGTGAGTTACCTTCCACTTTCTTGTCAGGATTTTCCTGAGGAATTGGGATTTCATCAGGAAGGAAGAACACAGATTGCAGTGTGAAGGGCGTCCCCGAGAGTTGTACCTGCACAACCATCTGGCACAGTGGCCCTGGAAAGGAAGGTAACATCAGCAGGGAGAAAAGTGGCAGCTCTTGGCCTTCATGACATATTAGTTCATACTCTAGACTAGGTTGATTTGCTGTAACAGCGTTGGCTGCTTTACACAGACATATGAGTGTGATGCTTGTACCTCATGGCTCACTCTCAGGGCCTTACATGGGCATCATCGCTGTGATAAATGGCATTGGTGGTGTAGCCTTAGTGATTGGCTGGGAATAGAGCAGCTTCTAAATATTTAGTAGAGTCAACTTATTTGATGCAGAAACCACAAATTAGAACAGAAGACTCATATTTTTAGTGGACTAAGTATCTTTTGAATTTGATATTATTAAGATCCTCTGGAATGGTTTAAGATTTCTCCATGCAATTCAGGCATTGAGAGTTTGTTTCACTGTACCACTTTTCTCTCCTGAGCTCAAATCTGTTTCTCCCCAAGTTCTCTTCATCTCTGTAAATGTTCCGTTGCCTACTCAGCTGCTAACCTTAGAGTCTCTGGTCTCCTCTGTCTTCCTTCACACTCCACCTCTAACCTATCAGTATTGACTCTCCATCCCCAGTCTGACCACTTTTTCTCACCTCCACTGGTTCTATCATCTCTTTCTTAGACATTGGGTTAGCCTACATGGTGTTTTCTTGTTTCTATTCTCTTTCTCTTTTTTAAAGCTATGTATTTATTTATTTAGAAAGTGAGTGGGGGGAGGGACAGAGGGAGAGAAAGAGAGGGAATCTCAAATAGACTCCACGCTTAGCGTGGAACCTGACTCCAGGCTTGATTTCATGACCCTGAGATCATGACTGAGCTGAAATCAAGAGTCTGACACTCATCCATCACGCCACTCAGGCACTTCATTCTTGAGTTTGTTCATAAGTTCACACAATCTATTGTTCACACAGCAACAGAGTGATGTTTAGAGAAATATCCGGAGATGTTTATCATTCCCCTCTCAGAATCCTTCAGTGACCGTATCTCACAGTAACCAAGAATGGATGAGAAAAAATTTCTCTTTATAAAAATATTTCTGCTAATAAATAAGGAAACAATGATAGAATTAGAAAACCACCATTTAAAAGCTCTCTAGTAAAAAAATAAAAAATAAAAATAAAATAAAAACTCTCTAGTGAAAAAAACATACTTAGCGAACAGTAGTGGCTACTAAGATTAGACTGAAAAAGAATGATAAACTGCCATCATGTGTGGATGTATCTGCTATTACCTACAAAATTTTCTTGTTAAAATAGTAAACCCAAATCTGGCCAAACTTCTACATCTAATTGTCAATGCATAGGAAATATGAGGGACAGAGGTATATAATAAATGACACAATGGGAATGCACTTAGCAAAAGTCAAAATGTGGGGCATGCTACAGGACAAATAACTTGACCACTTCAACAAATAAAGAGCAAAAGGGTAAAGCAAAGAAGGTACAAAGAAACTTGTACCTGTTTGCACAGGACTTTCTTGGTTTCAGGACTGAAAGTCAAGCATTCTAGAAACCTGCTCAGTCCCAGGCAAACTGGGAGGGTTGGTCATCCTCAGCAGTGGTGGAGGGGGTGGGGGTGGTAATAGGAAGAGGATCCCATGGATTAAAAGAGGCATAATACACAGATATTTGGACTTTATTTATATCTTACTTAAATAAAAATTGTACTCCTGTGTGTGTGTGTGGGGGGGGGGACATGACGGAATGTTTGATGATATTAGGAATTTTTTTAAAGTTGGTTTTTAGGTCTGATTATGACCTAAAAGGTCACGCTTTTAAACAAAAAATTATTTTTTAGATATATATGTTGAAATATAAAATGACATGACGCCTAGGACCTCTTCTGAAATAATCCTGTGTGTTTAGATGGAATTAGGCCACCTGAATGGACGATTGCACCAAGGTGATAAAAATATGGGGATTTGTTATACCATTTTTCTCTAGTTTGGTAAATGTTTGAAATTTTCTATAATAAGTCAACTTGCAAACCAACAACCCCAAAATTCCCTCCCAGTGTCTTCCCTTTACACTCAGAAGACAGATCAAACTTTGGACTGCCCCTCCAGGGGTTGGCGAATTCATAGAGAGAGTAAACAACTTGCCTTGGGGTAGGGGCCTGACTTTTGATATGTAAACCAATCAGTCCAGAGCTGTACTTTCACACCTCCCTTTTTTCAAACTCCTGTAGTCCCAGACCATTGTCCCTCTGCACTAAATCAGCCGGACCAGGTACTAGGGACCACCCCGGTAGCCCAGAGCCCAGGGCTCAACTGCTTGCCCTGCCTCACCCATTCCTTACCCATTCCTTACCCATTAAAACCACAACAAAAGCTTTTGCTCACTTTTCCCTTTTACCCCTTGTGCCTTCTGACTGATCCTGCTGCTTCCCCATGCGGCCTTGCCTGACATGGTGAGACCTCCTTCCACTGGGAATGGTGAGTAATTATCTTTTCAATGGCACCTGTCTCCTGATCTGTTGGCCTCACCAACCTGAATAAAACCCAAATCCTAAATGCATTTTGAAACACCAACACTTGTCTTCTATTTCCTTACTTTGCTTTACTTTTCTCTAGAGTACTTATTACTATCTCTAAAGCATTACTATATGTATGGCCTTGAGAGTAGGAATCCAGTCAGTCCTATTCATCTTTTGATGGCCCAGAACCTAGAACAGTACCTGCTTGGTAGTATTCACTCGGTAAATATTTGGGAAATAAATTAGTGAGAGAATAACCCCCATTTGTTGCTTGGGTAAATAGAGGTTTGGGAAGGGAGATAGCATTGCAGGGAGTTTAAGGCACTTCCACCTTAGCAGTTATTCGTAGAAGTTTTCCACCTTTCAAATGTCAGAGAAGGCGTGATCTCTGGCTGATGCACCTGATGCAGGCGGTAAGGTTGTGACCTTGGGAGAGAGCAACCTGTTTTCTGTTCTGAATGCCAGTTTCAGTACTAACAACGTCACTTTGAACAGGTTATAGCCCCTCACAATCTCTGTTTCTTCACATTTAAAGTGGAAAAAGAATCTAGAGTGAATGAGTTAATGCGAGGACAATTCTTAACATAGTGCCTGGCACGTGGTAACTACTCAATAGACAGTAGTTTTTACGACTAGGGTGATACCTGCTATCTTGACTGTTTTCTTCTTGGATCAACAAGAAAAGTAGGAAAACTAATGAGGGAGAAGGTAAACCTACTATGATTCTTATTGGTCAAAGTACAATTGGACTATGATAGTCATAAATCCATTTGCTCACATGGATCCAAGCAGGGATGTCAGGTAGACTGGAGACCACATCATATAGAGATGACTGATACATTGGGAGAGCTTAGCCCCCCAAAATAAGACCTGAAGGAGACATCACAGTTGACTTCTAGTAGCTGACATGTGCTCATGCAGATGAGACAGCAGATATATTTTGGGGGCTCCTCAAAAGGAGGGCTAGGACTCCTAGCTTACCTGAGCTGTCCTGAGACAGAGTAGGCTTCCTCCAGCTGACTGCTACTTCCCGAGGCAGGGTTATGTCTACAGGAACCTCATTGCACCCCCTGAGCCCAGTCATAACAGACACCAAATAAGTATTTATCTCATCAAGGAGAGAAACGGTTGCTGGTCAACCACTCAGTGATTCTAAGGTCTTCTGCAGTCCAGCTTTCCATTTCTGTGATTCTACTCCAACCCAGTCAGCTTTAGAGAATGTTCAACCCTAGCTCTTGGTTAATTACTTCTTTAACTCATCATATTTCACTGGTAAAATAATTCAATAAATGTGGGTTTCTCTTAGATAAACATCATTAATAATGTCCTCCTATGTATTACCCTAAAACTGCAAACTCAGAAGCCTTTGAAATTATCTACTGATATTTGGGAATTATGAGACTAGTCTTATGTAAGTAATTTTATTATCAAGGAGCAAATGGAAATATAAGGCTGTCAGAATTGCAAGGGATTTAAATGGTCATTTGGTTTAGCCTCATGTGATACTTCAATCCTTTCAACAATATTTCTGCCAAGCAGGCCCCCAGTATGTATTTGAATATCATCAGTGAAAACAAATGCACCTCCCTGGAAAATAGGTATAGAATAGGATTTGAGACCACGGACTTCGGAGTAAGGCAGACCCAGGATTCAAAGCCCAGTGCCGCTACTTAAAGCTCTGTGCTCTTTGGAAGTTATATGACTTTTATGAGCCTTAATTTCCTCATCTATGAAATGGGAAAATAATGTTGTTTGTATCACAGAGTGATCATGGACTTTAAATGAGATATAAAATGGTGGTGACTTTGCCTGGCACGTGGCCCATAGCCAATACACTGTAGTTCTCTGGGTTTTTTGGGAACTGCTTACTAGATTCACTATTGGAAAATATTCCCTTCTATAGTTGAAGATTGACCAACAGGGTCAGAAAGATCAGTTGCTCAGAAAGATTGTAAGGCCTTCTCCAACAGGAAAGAAAGACAAGAGGACTTAGTGATATCTGCCATGGTTTAAGAATTGGGAAAAGAGGAGTGGGGGGCTCCGAAATTCAGTGAACAACAGCATGGGTTCAGTTCATTTGCTAGTTCTGCCTATTTTCCCCTCGAAGTCCCCTAAAATGCTGCTGTTCTCTCATGTCTCTGATCCTTCTCATCTCATGAGCCCTGTACCCAATCCTTACATAATATTTTTCCTGTTGGGTGGCCGACTGGCTGTCCTCACATCAATAATGCCCCTCTTACTTGAAGAGTAGGAACAATGCTGAGTAGCTGTCAAAAAGACCTTACTTTTTAACCAATTCATCAAATTCAACAATGGCTTTTTGATTTTTTTTTTTTTATTTATGATAGTCACAGAGAGAGAGAGAGAGAGAGGCAGAGACACAGGTGGAGGGAGAAGCAGGCTCCATGCACCGGGAGCCTGATGTGGGATTCGATCCCGGGTCTCCAGGATCGCGCCCTGGGCCAAAGGCAGGCGCCAAACTGCTGCGCCACCCAGGGATCCCAACAATGGCTTTTTGAAAATGCGATATGAATAAGGAGAGACAAGTCTCACTTTTTGATGCTAACAGAATGATAATTACACCTTGGATAAGGAAACAGAAACTTCAAAATGAGACTCCAGCAGTAATAACATGGAACCGTAGGGTCTTTTGGTGTGGGGGCCAGCAAATCTACTTTCCTTAATAGCCCCTGAGGGCTTCATGACATGATATCAGAGTCCGACAACTGGTGCCTAAAGTTGCTTCACTCATCAGGAAAACCATAATTATAATCATTGCACTCTGTTTAAGAAAGCAGGGAAGTTTGTAATATTTTTTACAAAGGTTGCCAACAATTAATGGAAAAGAAGGAAATAATAATCCTGGAAAGAGGACTGAAATTTTTATTATGTGAAACACCGCATTCTTTGATGATATTGCACAATTAGAAATGTTTTCAACCTCAGTCTCACTTGGGTGGCATGTAGTATTTAGGAGCAGAGACTATTCAGTGCTGTGGAGAGATTATAAATTAAATAGATAAAAAAACAAAACTGAGAGGGAATGAGGGGTTCATTGGGAGAGATGGTAGATACCCATTTAATTTTGTTTCAACAGGCATTTACCAAGCACTTTTCGTGTGCCAGACACTGTACTGGGGCCTAGGGGTATTACAGGAAGGTGTTCACTCGCTCAAGGAGTTCATAGTCTAGCAGGAGAGACCACCATGTTGTAAATCATTCCAGCCCAAATGGAGGAAAATAATTCTGCCCAGCAGAGGATAAATGGTGTGGCAGGAAAAGCTAAGAGGAGTACTAAGGTACTGAAGAGTAACTAGGAATTTGCTATTTTCTAGACGTGCAAAATGAAAGGCATCCAGAGAAGTCACTTTTCCTGTTATTTAGAATCACCTGCAGTCATATCATCATAGAAGAAATGATGAGCCCAAAAAGTGTTTTGCTGGGAAAAAATTGGATTTTGAGAATGCATATAGAGGGAAATACTGGAATTGAGTCTGAAACAAGAAAATGGAGAAAACCTGAAAATATTTAAATAAAAGGAAAGGCTAGAGAAGGCATGGGATTTATATGACGAAGGAAAGTACGTACTTAGGCCAAGCCAGGAGAGCCACATTTTAGTGTGTTGCTAGCTCTGACTGTTATGAAGTGATCTTTCTGAGACACTGTAAGTCATGGCCATCTAACTAATTGTTCAGATGTTTAATAAGAAGATGAATGAGCTTGTAATCAAGTTTTTTTCTACATCCAAAATGCCCCAATGTCCTACAAGATGAGGGAACTTGGATAGAGACTGCATCTGGAAGAACATAGTGGGAATTCAAAGGAATGAATTCATGGCCTTTCCTTTAAGAGCTGGAGGCTACTTGTGGGGTCCCATGAAAGGCACTGGCATGGGGCAGGTGTCTGATTTTACAAGTGGTTGGTATTTTATAAATAGCATTGTGTAATTGGAAATCTCTTTGAGCAGGAACTCAAAGTGAGATGGCTGGTAATGAGATGATGACCGTAAGAATAGGGCAAAAGAGGAGTGTCTGAGGACTTACTGATCTGGGAATGTCAAGAAGAGGTCAAGTATTGGTAGGGTGTCCACATTTGGGAATATTCTGGGACTCAGAGAAATGGCTTAACCTGTGGGATAGTGTTTAGATTTCTACACTGAGATTGTGACTGCGATCTATATCCTAGGGTGTCTGGTCTGAATAACCTTATATAGGATGATCAAGGGCTCTGTAAACATTCAAGCAAGACGATGAGCCACACGTCCACCTTCTCTTACAGAAAATTTATGGGACTTAGAGAGGAAGCCAGGATAGGCTATCATGCACCCAAAGTAGAGCATTAAGCTTAATGCCACCCACTAGCCCTTCTAATGGTTTCGAATACATTTTATATTCTTAATTTTTGCAGCATCTTGGTAAAAACCTCCTTTGACTAGTTTTATCCAACTGATAAAAGTGAGGCCTCAGAATATGGTCTTTAAATACCATTGCTCATTAAAATAAAGCAGGGCTCTTTGGAAAAATGGCAAATTCCAGACATGAGGCAAGAAAAGTATGAGAAGCACCTAGAACATCTAGGCATAGTAGAGAAAAAGTTATCAAGGACTACAGGAGTCACACGCAAGGACCCAGAAAGCCAGTCTAAGTTAGCTCCACTGGACAAAGGTATGAAAATGTGAGGCTCAGGAGGACATTAACTGCAATGAAGTAAAACATCAAATTACTCGAATCCATGGGGATCAGTGGCATTGTGTCATGGGGAGAGTCCCAGGAAACTAGTCATGATTTATAGATTTACAGTTTAGCAGCAGCACTCAAGCGTCTCACTCTCTGAAGCTTCCACAGTTGTCAGAGGCAACAGTTTTAGTAGGACAGGTTCCCAGACACCTGAACAGAAGGAAGCAATAGCATAGGAAGCGACCTCAGGGGAAGAAAAGGGGTGCCTTGAAGGACATGTCATCCTACCACAATCATGGAAGCTTTGAGGGCAAAGAAGGTAAGTGATGGTGCAAATGCCAATGTTGAAATGAGTAGCAGTTACCTGTGAACACCATTTTCACCCATAAATATGTCATGGATTTATGGAGATGGAATTTTGTGACCCATGTCAAGCTCTTTGATAAATGATATTGTCTTAACTGGTACTAATGTGGTAGGGTTTTTGTTGTTGTTGTTGTTGTTAACCAAAAAAAGAGTTAAAATTACTCATATTGCCATCACTTTTTAACAATAATATGAAATTAACCATTAAAATCTAAAAATGGCGTTCTCATCCCAGTACGCCTACCAAAGGTAACCACTCAACATTTTGCTGTGCATCTTTCCTGAGTCATTTTGCTGTCCTCCTATCTATGACCTATTATATGTAAATATGTATATATATCCATCCATATCTACATGGACAGGATTATCCTACAAACATTTGCCTGGACCTATTGATGTATTGTAGATATGTTTACATACTGGTAAATATAAATGTATAACATTTAAAAAAGTAGCTATATAACTTTCTATAGCATGTGTCATAATTTCAAGCAGTGCCCTCCTAGTGGACTTTTATGTATCTTTCCCTTCAATTTTGTTGTAAACAATGCTGCAACAAAATCCAAATATATGCTATGTGTGCTTTCATTTCTGTAGCCTCGATTCCTAGAAATGAGATTACAGGGTCAAAGGCTATACATATTAAAAATTTTACTTTCCAGGAAGAGTTGGGTCAATTAATATTCCCAATATCAATGTATGAGAGTGTCTATGTGTATTACCTCTGGCACCACTGAAAGTGTAACTCTCAAATTTCTCCAAATTGAAGGCTGAAAACCAGTATCTCATTAGTGATTTAGTTTGCAATTCCTGACAGCTCAGAGGTTGAACATTTTTCTATGTTTCCTGTACATTTGTTTTTCCTTTTTTCTTAATTGCCTATTGAAATATTTTGCTTATATTTCCCTTGAGTTATTTGTATTTTAAGTTAATTTTCAGGAACTCATGATATATTTCACATTAACCCTTTATTGACGTTTTCTTCCCAAGACAAGTGACCATCAAAGAAATGCTTAAGTAGCAAAACATTTTATTCTATGGGATATCATGCCAAAGCCCAGTAAATACAACTGATAAAAGTGAGGCCTCAGAATATGGTCTTTAAATACCATTGCTCATTAAAATAAAGCAGGGCTCTTTGGAAAAATGGCAAATTCCAGACATGAGGCAAGAAAAGTATGAGAAGCACCTAGAACATCTAGGCATAGTAGAGAAAAAGTTATCAAGGACTACAGGAGTCACACGCAAGGACCCAGAAAGCCAGTCTAAGTTAGCTCCACTGGACAAAGGTATGAAAATGTGAGGCTCAGGAGGACATTAACTGCAATGAAGTAAAACATCAAATTACTCGAATCCATGGATTTATACTGATAGTTATAAGAACGCTTGATTAAGGATAAGGAACAACTAATTTTGAAAATGGATAAAAATGAAAATGAACATTTATCCTGTCTTTCCTGTACCTCAGAGTAACCAGAAAGCTGATGAGAAGTTCTCATCATAAAAGTATTTCAGCTGATAACGTTATCAAAATTAGAGTATCAGCAACTGAATAAGGCATCTAATGTAATGATTCTGATGAATTCTCTTAGTGATTCACAAATTATTTCATGAACCCCTAATGAAATGAGAGATCTAGGCAATGGCCATACATGGCTGCTAACTTCACAAAAAGTTCAACATCAATCAGATATGAAAAGCCTCCTGAAACACCTCTGAAATGCTTTTGCCAAAAAGTCAGAAGCAACTCTCAGCAAATGTCTGGCTGTAACTAGCCCATTACAGGAAATACTCCGGACAGAGGAGGGACATGTTAAATGAGACCATGGGATGCAATCAGCAAAATCCAGACTGTACAGAACAGAAGACATGGTTACTCCAGCAAATTTCAACCGAGAGGGAGAGAGAGAGAGGAGAGAGGAAGGAAATGTTTTAGACCCAAGGAGAGTTAAGAGACATATCAACTAATTTCCATATATGGACCTTATTTTGATCCCGATTTGCACACATACACTTAAAAAATATGAGACACTTGGGGGAACGGTAAGTGAGATTACAAAATTAATGCTAACTTTTTAGGTAAGAAAATCAGTCATTATTATTTTTTAGAATGTCATCTCTGTCCTGGAGATGCATGCTGACAATATTTACAGATGAGTTCCACAAAATACTATGCCAGAGGGTAGTGACACTTGGACAACCTCTGGGGTAGTATTTTGTGGAATCAACATATGCCTTGAGTGGCATTGGGCTAGTTTCATCAGAATCACCAGGGGAACCTCTTACATCACAGAGGCTTGGACACAAGCATGGGCCCCACACTTGGTGTAAGCAAAGAAGCTCGTGGCTCATTCACAAAACTAGAATGTCAGAAATCGGTTTTGCCTTGCAAGCTAGGGACTTTGACAGCCTTGTGACTCACATGGCAAGGCTGACCCAGCCCACAAGGTCCATGGAGGTCTCTAATCCTGATGGTCTCCCCGTCGGTTGTGCAGAAGGACCACCTGGAAGGGTGGTAAAAATACAGTCCCCTGGGCTCTGCTTGCAGAGGTTCAGACTCCCTATTTGCAGGCCTGGGGGCCCAGGCAAGCTATTGCAACACAAAACTCCACAGGTGACTCTGAGGGCGATAAGCAGTTCGCTAGATGATTTCCTCTGCCCCATCCTGGCCTTGGCCCATGGAGCTGAGGTTTAATAACATGCCTACAGCGTCTCCCTGTCGGCGGGAGGCCGACGGCCTTCCCCTTGGCACCTGGGCAGGCTCACCTGGGCACGGCCATGGAGACGCGGGCTCATCGTGATCCTCCTCCTTGCTCCTCAGCTCACTTGCCAGTATTTGTTTTCTGAAGTCGAAACATTTTGCTTTCATGGGGCCCTCCCTCCATGTTCTCTGTAGGCAGCCCTCCTGCCTTAGAGCAGAATTGTCCGCTTCTTTGTTTTTAACTAGCATTTTTAACTAGTTTCTGGAGGTGGGGCTTCCTGCTGCTCCACTGGGTCCCTGGGCTAATGCTTCCAATTGCTATTCCTCCTGCAAGTTACCTCAGAGATAAGGCTCCTTCATGGCTGCCGAGTCTGGCTGATTTCTTCCTCAGGCCTTGACTGACTTTTGCTTTCCTATTATATCACTTTATTGATTGATCAAAACTATTGCTCACAGCTGCTGGTTAATGGATGATGGCTCTGGAGTTTTCCTGAATACAATTATTTATTGCTTTATTGATGTGCTACTTATGACTCTGTTAAGTACCACGGGGTGTTTAATTATGTGAAAGGGAAGTGCCAAGGCAGCTGCTGAAAGCCGGAGTTAAAGAGGCCCGGCACCTGAGCTCCTGACAATGTGCCATAAAACAGCCTTAAAACACATGCACCCACAACGGACAAGCCCCACTCCCGAGTTTAACGAGCCTGCCAACAGAATGGACTCGGGGAACTGCCGTGCCACGTTGTTGCTGATACTAGCCACCGCACCGGCAATGAGATCTCGATGTTTCACATGAAAAGGAGACTTCTGGGGGAGTTTTCGTGCATTTTCTACTTATTGCTAATGATCGAAGTGGAGCCCACGATGGACACCACAGTTAGAGGATAGATGATGGGATTGAAACACGGTAGAATGGGGAGGGTGTGGCCCACATGGCCTGCAGGCTACCTGGAATTGGGCTCCTTTCCGGTGGGTGGTCTACCCTTGCCATCCCAAAGGGCAGCCACATTGCCCCAGGAGAAGCCTTTGAGAGAAACACGAGCAGTGGACTGTTGGAGTATTCACCACATTTTGCTTCTCGTTCTGTCCCTGCCAATGACGATGAGTTCCCCAGTATGACGCCAGTGAGGTCAGCACCTCAGAGGCCTTGGTGAAATGGGATTTGTGCCGGTGTTTGAGTAAACTCCTTGCTACTAAGTCTGAGCCCTGATTTGATATAGAAGGAGGAAGTTCCATCCTTTGAATTCTTCAGGTTGGAAGTTTCCAAGTTACACTCTGAGCAATCCTGGATTCCTTGTTTCAAAGGTGGGCAGCCTTATTTACCATGCTAAGCTGAAGCAGAAGGGTCTTTGGGCAAAATGCCTGGATTGGGGGCCTTGTGGACAGCTTCCTTGGGAAGCCAGCACCCCACGGATACCTTGAGCAAACCTAGCACACCATCCATACCACTTGTAGGTCACCTCTGTCTTAGGAATCTCTCCAGTCTTGGGAAGATACTTCTTGACAGTTTTGATTTACAGTAAGGAAAATGCCTTTTCCCTTTCAGTCTCCTATAAAATCAGGAACATACCATAAATTAATATCTCAGGAAATAATCTTGTCACAGACATGTATAGATGCCAACATAAATAATTTGTATGATGGGTCATATTGTAGTGCAAAGAACTCTCAGTCTGGAATAAGAAAGACTTGGAATCCTGCTTCTGCTGCTTTTCAGTTATATGACCCTGGAACAGTCAATTCCTCTGAATCTTGCTTCCTTATTAATAAAATGGACAGAACCATAGCTACATCACAAGCTTGTTGTACATATTAGTTGAGATGATAGAGGAAAAAAGCCCAGCTCTATCCTTGATAATTGTGAATGAGAAAACACTAATAATCAGTTGTTCCCTGATAATAATATAAGTTGTTCTCTCAGGAAAAAATTGAGATTATTTTTTGACTTCTTTTTTTTTAACTTTTTATTTTATTTTATTTATGATAGGCACACAGTGAGAGAGAGAGAGAGAGAGAGAGAGAGAGAGAGAGAGAGGCAGAGACACAGGCAGAGGGAGAAGCAGGCTCCATGCACCGGGAGCCTGACGTGGGATTCGATCCCGGGTCTCCAGGATTGCGCCCTGGGCCAAAGGCAGGCGCCAAACCACTGCGCCACCCAGGGATCCCTATTTTTTTTACTTCTAATGCATTTCTTTCTAGAGTTTTTTTCCATGCTGTACTTTATGGAGATTGTATACTCATAAAATAAGCCTATGTTCAGGATGATAAACTTGCATATGAAATATGGTGTTTCCTGAAAGAATATTTTTACAAACATATTTATTAAAAGTTTTAAAAATGTGTATGAAATTGGGATCATATATTGTGTGCAATTGTATATTCTAGTTTGTTATACAATTATGTCATGAGTAGGCTCATTTTAGGAAGCTTTGTTTTGTTTTGGAACGTAAACGCTGTTCTCAAGAATTCCTCGGAACTGGGACTTTGCTCAAGTACTTAAAAAAAAAAAGTTGTTTATTGTACTTAAAAGCCCATATTTGTCCCATGTAATAGGGAATGCCTAAATAAAAATGGGCACTTTTCCATCACTAGGATCTGAGGCTCCGGAGATAGTAGAGCACTGTGGATGATGGGTACAGTGGTCCTGCAACCAGGGAGTCAGGATTGGGATCTCAGTTCTTCCCTTCATTAGGTTTAACTGGACCTTGGAGAAGTTCTTCAACCTCTTTGTGCTTCGGTTTCACATCTATAAAAGGGGAAAATCAGAGCGCTTAACCCAAAAGGATGTGGTGAGGAATACCAGCGACAAGCTAGGTAGGGCATTGAGCCAGTGCCTGCCATGGCGTAAGTGCTCGGCAAATGAATAGAGAGTTAGTGATTATTATTTGATTCTTAGATTGCCTTAAATTAAAATGAGCTCATTGAGATGCAATGAAGGAAACTGATCACAAATAGGACCAATTACTTACATTTATTTGTGTTAACCGGCTGAGTTCTTACGCCAAGCCTAGCAATGTCTTGGAAGAAGGGCATTTGGAAAGCTGTGGCCATGACTTTGTTTTCTCTTGTGGAGTGGATTTGTGATTCAGATGCTCAGTCCAGCGCCTGAGCTGGATTTTGCTCAAAGCTTTGTTGAAAATACTTTTCCCTCAGGATGTTGAAAGTTGAAAAATATATATTATCAATTTGATTTTCTTTATTTAGTGTTTCTCTATTATAGTTTCAGCTTGAATGGTATCAAATGTTACGATATGGAAAACCAGTGAAATGTAGTGGTTTAAAACCCTCTGTCTGAGGGGCACCAGGGTGGATCAGTCAGTTAAGCATCCAGCCCTTGATTTTTGCTCAAGTCATGATCTCAGGGTCATGAGATCGAGCTGCCTGTTGGGCTCTGTCCTGGGTGTGGAGCCTGCTTGAAATTCTCTCTCTCCTTGTCCCTCAGCCACTCCCCTGAACCCCCATGCCTGTGCTTTCTCTCTAAGAAGCAATCTCTCTTGGTCATCAGGCCGAGCTAGGTCATGGCTTTGCATAAGTGAGGCAAAAACTTCTTTTCTAAGCTTCAGTTTTACCAACTGGGAAATAGGGATAATAAGAGGAGAGTCATCTTTGTATCCTTTACCATGCCTGACATATAATTACTGCTCATTCTGTTGGAATCATCCTCAGGCTACATTTTAAGCTTCTTTGTCCTGGTTTGGCATGTGTGAGGCCTACCCTACCTGCCCATCTCAGACAGGCCCCCTCAGATCCCTGACTGCATGACTTCATTTGTTCAGTGGCCCCTGGTATAAATTCTACTCTTGGCTCATTTGGGATCTTTATTAACACTCCAACCCGACATAATCTTACAAGATCCACTTGGGTATGCATGATTCTCATGCCCACCCTGATGGCCTCATCAAGCAATGATGAGTCAAACCCCACTTCCTCAGGGTTCCTATGAACATTTCATACAGGTCTCTGGATCATTTAATGGCCTACAACATAATCCAAGTACAAATCAGACCTGAGGGCATTTGGAGAAATGGAGAAGCACTCCTCTATATTGGAAGAATGAAATGAAATGGAAGTCCAGAATCCTTTTCTGTTCAGAAATGAGATGATATCTATATAAGGATTGTATAACCTATAAAGTGCTTAATCAGTGTGACTTATACCTGTCATGATATCTGCTTAGGGCCTCGCTCTCTGGGGAATGAGCAGCAGGCAACTTTCCTCTCCACTTTCAAGATGCAAAAGTTTGTACTAGAAGGCTAGATGATTGGCTTGAAGATATGTAGGTAGTTGGTGACACACGTGGCATTTGGAGTCAGAGAACTGACTCTCAAATCATTATAGTAGCATTGAGTACTTACTATGCATCAGCTACTATACCGGGATCATTTCCTTTAATCATTTGAGTCTATGAAATAGGCATCTTACAAATAGAGTAACTGAGATGAGAAGAGAATCAGTTTACTAAGGTTCTCACAGCTAGCAAGTGATGGAAGTGAGGTTTAACCTTTGGTCTATCTGGTGTGAGGCCTGAGCTCATAATACATAGCTTCCTGAGGAAAAACCTATTCTATACTGAATAGAGCATAAGGCATTTATGTGAAGCATTAAGAACAAAATCATGTTTTATTCTGTCCTTCCTTTATTTGACAATATTGATTAAGCCTCTATGGTGTGTGAGCCACATACTATACAGAACAAAGAACTGCAGTTGAACTTCTTGGGAAGTTACTGCTGATATTTTGATTCCACTCAAGGGGCCTTCTAGGGCCCTGCCCGTAGTCAGTCTCCCACCCCGGTGACTTGTTAGCACTCTGGCTTGTGCAATAACTGCTATCTCCTGCATTTATTTGCTTGAAAGCTACCTCTGATCACCAAAACCTGCTTTGTCGGCCCGTGTGGCCAGCTGTCTGTGCCCCAGAGTGAATGCCTCTCGGGAGCAACCTCATCGAAAGGCTGATGGCAGCTGGTATAGAATTCCCCAGCTCCCATCTCTCTGGTGGGATAACACTGAGGTGTGTGTCTACACTGGCTCTCTTAATCCACTGGGACTAAGCTCCCATTGCCCAGAGTGGTAGTTGGCTTGTCTATACATCTTGCGTTGGCTGCCTTCCCTTGCCGGTCTCATTTTCCTTCTCCTTGACTGGTGTTTTTCTTTTGCCTCTCAGATTAACTTCTTCACGCAAATCCTTGTCTGAAGGGCTACTTTTGAGGCAACCCAAGTTAAGACAGGGCTCCTCAGGATTATTTTGTTCTATCATGAGTAGGTATTTTGAATTTTATGAAGATAAGCAGACATTTAAATTTTGTCTTAGGAGTTAATTCTTGTTCTAGTAGTGGTTTAACTTATTTTTACTTCAGCCTCTCCACATAGTCTTATGTGGGGCTATGGAGAGCTGTCACCTACTTTATACTAGACTCTCAGTAGATGTCAAAGAAATAATGTACCAAACTTTCTCCTGAGAGAAAGTTCTTACCTTGCAGGGATTTACTTTGTGAGGCCTTCTGGGGTGAAGGATACACGAAGTACTTACATATGGTAGTATTCTCCTTTTTCTGAATCCTACTATTTTAAAGGAAGTGCTTATTGCCCTTGTTGAGAGGGTAAGTACATCCTAGACCTAAGCAGGTTTTTGTGTTGGGATTTATCCAACAAGTCTGGATGAGTGAACCTGGGAGCCATCCTTATTGCCTTAAAGGGCATTTTAATTTTGCTGCTCAACACAAGTTTATTGAACTTTTATGGGATTTGAACCCCAGACGAAGCAATGTGGAATATACACAAACACACAAGATGGATAAAAGGCAAAGTTCCAGGTAGGGTAATGGGTCTGGGAAGAACAATTGAAATATCCCTTTTCAGGGTTCATTTGGGTGGTAACACATTGCATCTTAAAGAGTAATCAGAAAATCAAATAGACTTTGATAAGTTTGCCTGATTTTAAAAATATAATCTCGGAGGGGGAAATGGCCTGTCTGCAAAGACAAATGGTCACCAAATCTCAAAATAGTTTTTATTTTATTTTTACTCAGCCAACAAACATTCCTTTTTGGAGTTTTAACCTAATTTCCCAGAGTTGCCTGGTCTATCTTTCTCCTCTAATTTTAATGTTCTACTCAAGTCTTTAAGGTCTCAGTTGGTTAATGTTTAATGCTCTCCATAACCACTGTTTGATATTTACACTTTATAGGGCTAACCAAATTTGTAGAGCAAATTAAAAGTGTGCAGGTCTTTGGTAAGCCACGTTTAGATATGTGTTGCTCAGAAACCATCTCCTTGTTCAATACTGCATGCCTCAAATAGTTTCAATTAACTCTCCTTTCCTGGCAAGATCCACAGCTCTCTGCATTGCTTTTGGGGAGCTATTACTTCCCAGATTTACAAATGTCACAGCCTTATACCCTTCTGTTTCCAGAAAGCATGTCATGGCAGAGGGCTTCACTTCTGTGTGAAGTGAGAGTGTCAGCAACAGGTAACCTATTAAACCAGATTGACCAAAGACCACAAAAGAAGTACACTGGAGAGGGAGGAGGGGAAGCTGGCGGTGGAGGATTTGTGGGAGGGAAGGGGAGAGAAAGAATTGAAGATTTGGTATTTTAATTAAAAAAAAAGTACATATTCTTGAAAAACAAATGTGGGGAGCCTGGGCTCAGTTGGTTAAGCATCTGACTCTTGAATTTGGCTCAGGTCATGATCTCAGGGTTGTGAGTGGAGCCTTGATGGAGCTCTGGACTCCAAGCCCAGCGGGGTGTCTGCTTGAGATTCTCTCTCTCTCCCTCCACCCCTCCCTCAGTGTGCTCTCTTTCTCCATCTATAAAATAAATAAATAAATTTTAAAAAATTAAAGAAAACCATGCAGTTACAATAACACACAGATTAGGTAAAGAGTCAATACTGTAATTCCCTAAAGATATATATTGTTTTTCTCACCTGTGAGTTCAATTTCAGTTGCTTTATTTTGTTTTGTTTTTGTTTTTATGAACACGCTGAAAGGGTGGTGGGGCATCACACAACAGACAGCAGTGGGGGGAACCAAAGCTTGGGTTTCATGTCTAGTGAGGGCAAGCCTCATTGTAGGACATTGGCCACACCCTCTCCTTAACCACACTGGGCATCATCCATGGAAGAAGAGAGTGCTATGATCTCTGGAATGTCTTCCAGTTCGGGCATAAGGGGATTCAATCCAATCTTTAGCCCCAGTCATGAAATTCCAGCTGACTGGAAGTTGGGGCTTCTGCCAATCCTCTTAAAGGACACAAAAGTCTCACAAGTAATTGCCCAATAGACTACAACTTAACTTGAATTTTCTTCAAAGAGTGTCTTGCTTGCGGCTGGCGATTAGCAATTTTTTTCTCCATCTTGCCAAGCCAATGTTCTCTTTCAGCTTTGTTGAGAGACCCTAGTTTTGACACAGCGTGAGAAGATATTAAGAAGCTTCTGGGATTTAATCAGCAGATGAAAATGAGGAATCCTTGAACTGTAGGGTCATTGATGGACTTGGGGACTCAGATTTCCCGGGGGTGGGGGGCGGTGGCGGTGGTCAGATTTCCTGTCTCCTCAAGACGATGGAGAGAGTCAGGCCCGGTCCGGAGTGATAGCTGCTTTCCTGGCACATGGGCAGTGGCTGAACACTAATGTGTTTAACAGTTGGACTTATTTTTAATCTACTGTATTAGGAACACAAATTAAATCAAGAACAAAATGTTACCAATGTTGTTTTTTTGTTCCTGCATATGCATATATCCTTAACACTGTTTTGCATTCCCTTGTGCTAGGAAGCTCTCCATCTGACATCTGACTTATTTCATAACATTAGTTTTTTTGTTGTATTTTTTTTAAGTGCAAATATATGTGGAGGAAAAAGAGAAACAAGGAGCCGCCGAATTTCCACTCAATGCAGCCCCCCCAGCTTAAAGAAATAACTGCAGTACAGATTTTAACAATTAACATTCCTGCCGTGGAAGTCGTTCTGATGGAGCTAATAAATGTTTTCAAACACTCCCCAGCTCAAATACGCATTCAGCTTATTTTCTGTCATTTGATGGCATGGGTGGGTTGAGACATTCCTCCAAGCCTTTTTTCCCCCCTTCTAGTCAAAGAAAGAGATCTTATCTCCCTACCCGCCCTGACTCACCCCCTTCCTCTGCCCTCCCCGCTCTGCTCTGCTCTGTGCCCACTTTGCTGAAACCTGACTTACAGGTCAGCGCGCTGGTAACAGATTAATTTTACTCTGTGAGGAACACCAAGCATTTTGGCCAGGAAACATGAGAACCCTGTTATAATATTACCGTTTTTCTAAATTAAATATTAGGAAAAATTAAACCAAATTGTGGCGCATAGTGCAGTGGAAAATATTTCTCTTCCAAACACTTCTCTGTGATAAATGCCCGTGTAAGGGAAACACAATAAATATGCACTACATTAAAAACCAAGATTATTCAGGTTTTAAGACTTATAGCTAAAAGTGGTTTAATGTTTCATGCCTAATAATAGATTACTCCTATCACATTTCTAACCTTTATTTCTCCTAGCTTTGAAGTCCAGCCATATAAAGGTTGTTTGTAGAACCACACGAAAGTTAAAGCAAATATTACTTAGAATGATTCATACCAGCAAGAATTTGCAATGAAGGCAGAGGCCTGTGTGTGTGTGTGTGTGTGTGTGTGCGTGCGCATGTGTCTGAATCAAAGGAAATGAAATGTTTGTAATATTTTTTGGTTGATAAATTTATTAAAACATTTTAGAGGCTTGTAGTAGAGGCACAGCTGACATAAACAGTCTGACTGGAAGCAGATTATATTCTGCTCTGTGGGGGAGACAGAATTTAGAGGGGAAAAATTCCCTGGATTTCAAAAATTGCCACCAGGTCACAGCAATACTTAATTAACTGAATACATTAACGGAAGGCTATAACATAGACGCTAAAAAAAGGGTGGGGGGGGGGGAGAGCATGAAGTTCATTTAATCCTCTGTTCTTTGCTTACAGATTAGCCTTTCAGAATGAGCAACCTGATTTTTTTTTTTAAAGGATCCATTTACCTTCCAGAGCTTTTCATAGCAAAACATTTTGCATGGTTGCAAAAGAAATTAATTTGTTGCCAGTTGCTCCATACTGGCAGGAATTCTGAATAAAGAATGTAAGCAATCTATCTTTGTTTGCAAGATATAATTAATCTGGCAGTTAAAATTCTTTGGAAACATTCTGATGACTTATGTGGAAAAGTAGCGCAGCATTTTCAAAGAAAACTCAGAACTGTATGCAGGGGAAGATAAAAGATATATGAAGTGTTTGTTCTAAGCGATACTATTCATTTAAAGATCATAATGTAACCCCACCCTAGCAATTATTGTGAAAAACAAGACAAATCTCCGTCTATAGCTTTCTGACACAGTCTTGATTTGAGAAACAAAATAAGCACATTACTGTTATAGTCTAATAGACTGCAAGCTGTTTTATTAGAGTCAGCTGAATCCTGTTTTGCATAAAAAAGAACTCTGTTTGCTATCAAGAACACATTTACATTAATATGACTTTGACAAAGTAAAATAAAATCGCATTAAGATGATGTAAGTAGATAAGACAATGAAATCTCTGTGAGATAGTTTTGGCATACGCTAATTACAGTCAAGTCCCTGCAGGAAAAGAACATATTTTTACACCAACTATCCATGTGTTTGAAAATGTAGAGAGCCCAAAATGCAATCCTTGGTTTAGGTATTTCCTGAATACATTGTGTTTCTGAGGTAGTTTTTTTTTTTTTTTTTTAAAGGAGCCTGCCTGATAAATAACACTTTCATTTACTATAATGCAAGCAAGTTTCTTTCTGAATACTAGTCTGTAATCATCCTGATTATTTTAAGGGACTTTCCAATATAGGGCAGCTGAAAACAAGGTTTTAGATTACATGGTAATTTAGGAATGCATGAAAAGCTAAGCAGTTACCATAATAGGGTTCTGGATAAACTTCATGGTTTTTAGAGCAAAACATAACAACATATGTTTTGTGATTTGTTTCAATGATTTTTCTGTATTTTTTTTGTTCAGGTTCTATCAAAATATTTGGAGGCCTCATCTGTGTACAGCGTTTTTATAACCTTATTTTGAAAACTTTGATGTCTCTCTTTTTATTCAGTCATTAAAAGAAAGGCAGTGATGGATGATGATAATGCTGTGGATTTTATGACTAATCAGTTCTTGGCAGTGGCCATATTTCTTCCGCAGTGAAACTTTAATATTCCTTTGGCCTTGTATAGACTTAAAAAATTTGGGCTAGGGAGGGGGACTATGGTACACCAGCTACTTATTAAGGATTACCAAACAGTTATTTATTGCTCAGAAGTTAGCACTCTGATATAACACCTGACAAAATGAAGCAATCAGGAAAGAGGATTTTTTCCCCCTTCCTGGTTACTCACAAATAATGGATGCCTCGTAATTGTGTTTTTCTCATGTTTTAAAGGCAAGAGTATGGGGAAAAACGAGAGCAGAAAATATGAGAGGGAAGAAAGTCTCCTAGGCATGAGATGGCCTACCATTTGCATTTCCTCTTCTCCCAACTGTCTTTGTGATGATGCAATTTTTATGAGGAGCCTGACTTTCTGCCTGGAGTCTTTGATGTATTGTTCTTGAAGTTGCAACAACAAACACCAGGTGTCTCCACTTAGCTGAGCTAAAGTTTCTGAAAAGGAACGCCCCTATGCCAGGAAAAGTTGAAGCAGCATTCCCTTTCCCTAGTGTGCTTGGCTACTGCCTACATGAGCCCAGAGTGACTGGCAGGGGCCAGGGGAAAGGAGTTCATTCGTTGATGAGAATTCAGGTTAGAGTCCATTGACTCATATCAGATCTGTAAGGGAACTGATTTTTGTGTGGAAGTCTTGAAGACTGGGTCCCTAGAAACATTGGTATGCTGGAGAAGGAGTCTAGTTAACCAGGGATGCAGTGACTGGAGTTACATCCTTGGGCTATTCTGACAAGGACTTGCCATGCTGGAAAGCAAGAGGCCAGTACTGGGTGGATGGGAGCCTTCTTCTAGTGGGAAAGCCAACTCAGTGGGGATCTTCTGCTTGCGGACAATTAGACTGAAGACCTAGGAACTTCTTCTCTACCAGTGGCCAATACCTCAAATTCCAAGTAGGGATTTTCATTAAAATTTATTTATTTCAAAAATAAAATAAAATAAAATTTATTTCTTTAAAAATAATCATTTGTTTCTAGGTACTGTTCTAGGCTAAACCCTTTCATTTGATGGCAAGGGTAACAACTGAGGCCAATGTTTGCCCAAACATTACATTTCATGGCATTCCAATAGGGCTTGGAGGTAACCTGTTCAAGGAAGGTGATGTTTGCTCCAGAGAATGTGACTGTGGAAGTAGTACGGATCTCAGTACCAGGGGAAAGCTCTGTTCCCTGAGGTTCTGAGTAGCCTTCAAATAACCACATGGAAGATAGGAAAGCTAAGAGGTATGGGTTCTAGTCCCAGCTCTGCCTCTAACTAGCTGTACAATGTTGGGTAATTTGCTTGCCCATTTTGATCTTAATTCCTCATTCCTAATAATCAGCATTGAATATGTATTAAGACACTTAATCATCAAAACAACTTTATGATCAAGTTATTACCCCTATTTTATAGATAAGGAATCTGAATAACAGATTAAGAAACTTATACAAGGTCACACAGCTAGCAAGTGATGGTGCCAAGAATATTCAATGACAATTTTGGACCAGATGGTTTCTTCTTCAAGATCTAATAGTCCATGATTTTAAGAGAATGACTTTTGCTACAGCTCATATCTATTGTGATAGAACAGTCAATCCTCTAAGCAGAAATCATCTGCTTAGAAATCATCAGTCAACAGATTTATTGAAACATGTACTTTGTACTCTAGCCAAGGTCCTAGAGAATCCACAGGGAACAAGATAAATAAAGTACCTGCCCTCAGGGCCTTACAGTCTAGTGGGGATGTGTGTGTGGAGGGGCTAGTAAATAGGCAGTCCATTTGTATAACAATATTAATTATCACTAACATTTCTATGGTGAATCATAGTATTAAAATATTATGGCAGACTCTTCATTAAAGCCAAAAGGATAAACAACCCAAGTGCCCATCAATTAATGAATGAAATAAAAAACATGTGATGTGGTTTATCTATTCAATGGAATATTATTCAGCCGTAAAAAGGAATGAATAATTGAAAATGCTACAACATGGATGGACCCCCAAAACTTGTTAAGTGAAAGACGACGTACACAAAGGCCATATATTATATGATTCCATTTACATGAAATGTCCAAAAAAGGCAAAGACATAGAGATAGAAAGCCGATTAGTACATGCCAGGATCTAAGGGAATGGAACATTGGAGAATGACTGTTTAATGGGTATAGGGTTGTTGTGGGTCTTTTGGGGTATTGAAATATTCTGTGATTATTGCACATCATTGTAAGTACTGAATATTTCTAATGATAAGTTTTGTGCTGTGTGTGTTTTACCACTATTTTAAAAATGATGATAGATAAGGCCAGGCTTATTATTCCCATTTCAAGTTAATATATTCCTATTCTCCACCTGAATTATGGAAAATTGCTCACTAGTGTTGTGGATATAAAGGTGAATAAGATATAATCCCTCTCCTAACAGATTTTATAATCTACTGACTGGAATAACAATTGCAAGAATTGCAAGAAAGCATAATTAAATCATCTTTAAAGTGGCAGAACAGGCAAAAATGAGGAATACTGGGGAGAAAGAAACAATTCATCACAAGGGCACCAAAGATGCCAAAAATATAAGTCCCATCTGAAAAACCCAAATGGGCCTTCTGCATCATGATGGTGACATAAAGCAAGGATTGGCACACAGGCGTGTGGTAATCGTTGGCCATGAGGGCCAGGTGGTAGAAGTTGGTGGAACCAAAGAAGGTGAGGAGGACGACAGAGCAGTGTAGTGTGTGTAGATAAAGCTGCCCCATGCTCCTACAACATGGTTACTATCTGAGTTATGGTGACAGATGAGGGACAGATGTCATGGAAAAGTGGTGACTTGGGTCCAAAAAAAAAAAAA
Source organism: Vulpes lagopus (assembly GCF_018345385.1). Classification (NCBI taxonomy): domain Eukaryota; kingdom Metazoa; phylum Chordata; class Mammalia; order Carnivora; family Canidae; genus Vulpes; species Vulpes lagopus. The sequence continues at coordinate 74,671,164 of NC_054826.1, forward strand.
GAGAATTCGTTTTCTACTGAGGTTATTAGAAAATTCTCATGGAGGAAATGGTGGTTCTTGTGTCTTAAAGGTTGAATAGAAATCCAGTTGATGGAAAAGAGGAAACCAACAGGGAGGATAAATAACTTGCCAAATGTCATATAGCAGTGATGGAACAGAAATTGTATGGTAGGCTCCTCATTCTAGTTGAATATACCTTCAATCCTCCTTATTTGTAGATTCCATCCTTGTGAATTATTTGTGGTTCAGACCAGTACTTGGGGCATTTTTGCAGGTTTCTGTGGATCTGTGCAGAGTGGTGAATTGAGTTACTGGATAGGCATCTTCCCAGTGGAGGTCAAACCAGGCAACATCTGCCTTCTCGTTTCCTCTCTCATATTGTAAACACCTGTCTTTTTTGCAGTGCATTTAGTGTTGCCTTTTCACATTTTTGTGCTTTTACTGGTGATTTCACTATTCTAAGTGGCCCCCAGGCATAGTGCTGAAGTGTCGTCTGGTGTTCTTAAGTGCAAAAACACTGCAATGTACTTTGGAGAGAAAATGTGTTAGATAACTTTGTTCCCACTTGAGTTATAGTGCTGTTGGCTGTGAGTTTTATGTTAACAAATCAACCATATATGTTTATCCAGGTATCTTTAAATAGAAACATAAAAAAGTACGTTGTTTGTTGATAAGTTGATGAAAATGTTGGGACCAGAGGCTCATAGGAACCTAACCTTGTATTTCCCCTAGGAGCAATGGTTCAGTGTTCACAAATTCAGTATTTGCCATCACATTTTTGATTCCAAGTACTAAAAATACTGAGAATAGACTGTACTTCTCATCATTCTTTACTTGCAGGTTGAATTTGGGTCATCTTTTCTTTACTCATCACTCATCATCAATCCCTACCTCCTGGCTAAACACACACACACACAGAGATGTGCACATATGCATGCATATGCATCACGTACATGCACACACACATGTGCACATACACATGTACACACTTCTCTCCACAACTGGTTACATAATTTTTAGCGTTCAGAGCAAAATAAAAATGCACATCTCCTTGTTCAATAGTTATTAAGAATTTTAAGATGGTAAAAACATGGCATTAAATCATACACACACACTGCACACCCATGAAGCTGGCCCTGCTTCTCCCTCCACCATATCAGCTATGTCTTCACTTCAGTGCATGTCTTTCTTTATTCTCTGGGACAAAGAAAATCTGATCACTGCTCACTCTACATTATTTGAGATAGGAAGTTTACCAAGCCATTTGGCCTTACCAGATGTCTCTGGGGAAGAGGGTAATACACTTACAGACACACTGTCTGTGATGACTCGGTGGCTGAATGGCTGGTTTGGCCTTTGGCCTCCTGGAGTCAAGTGACTTGGAGGGGGTTTTGGGTTTTGTTTTCTCACCAACAACCAGCCAGTGTCACATGGGCTTGCATATAACAGCAAAACAGGGCTGCAGAGCCACACTCTGCCTCTCTCGATTCCCCGGGGTCACATTCCCTGCAAGAAGTCTCCTTAATGATTTGATCGGTCCCAATTTAGCTCCTTGAAGTTCCTGGACAATGCTGGAGTCTTGGCAGCCTCTCGCGGGCGGCCTTCGTTCAAGGGCTGTTGCCTCTCCAGATAGACGTCCAGACTTCCAGGACAGAAGCAGGGGGAGGGCGGGCACTGGACTCCTGAAGTGGATTTGCTTGGCTCAGAACCTGCTTTTTACAAAAGTTGTGGCTTAAGTCTTCAGTGAGGAAAGGAAGGGAGGGGAAGAACAGACATTTAACAGCAAGGCAAGGAAGGCAGATCCCTGGAGTGCATTTCCGGATCTGGGCTTTGCTCAGTGCTACTCACCCTCTGACCCAGCAGGAATGGGACAAAGTCCGGGAAAGTGTATAGGCTTGTGAGGAAGCAGGCTGTGCTTCCTTTTGGAAGGGAGGACCCAGTCTGCTGTGTTCCCTAATTCCCACCTTGTGGTTCCCAGACCTCTCCCTACCTGTCATCTCTGTATGGCCACATATCACAGGGCCTTCAGGGCCATCTTATTCTAGAAAGCCTCTGAGCCCAGGGAAGGTAGGAGGCTGTGTTAGCTTGCCAAGGCTGCCCTTACAAAGTAACAGATATGGGGCTTAAAGGATGGAAATTTATAGTCCCATGGTTCTGGGGGGCCAGAAGTCCAGGAGCAAATTGTTGGCATATTTAGATCCCTTTGAGAGCCACAAGGGATAATCTTTTCCAGGCCCATGCCCTAGCTTCTGGTGGCTTGCTGGTCATCTCTCACATTTCTTGGCTTACAGATACATCCCCTTGATCTATGTCTTGATGTTCAAATAGTGTTTTCCCTATAACTAATTACATCCACAATGACCCTATTTCCAAATAAGGTCATATTCTGAGCTATCTGGGACCCATATTTCAACATATGAATTTGGGAGGACTCAGTGCAATCCAGAACAGAGACTGTGGTGAGAATGAAGATCAGTGGTGAGATTTAGCAAGGTGTGTGCTGACGGAGATGGGCCAGACAGCAGTGCTCCGTGTGGACCAGGAAGAAATGGGACTTAGACTTTTACATGTACCGTGGAGCCAGGCTGTAAACCATTTTAAAAAGCAACAGAGTAAAAGTCAGACTTACTGTCAAAGGTAGGTGGGAGCCACTGTAGACTCTTGAGCTGGATTGGAAAAGTGTAAAAACGGCATTTGAGGCCACTGGCTCAGGCAGATGTAGGATGTAGGACAGGATGAACTGCGGAATCTGCCATTAGAGGCAGGGGTGAGGGGTAGGGGATGGGAAGGGCTAATTACTACCTGGGAAGTGGAATAGCAAGGCTGTGAGAGTTTTTAAAGGAAAAAGAAGATGGTAGGATATGATTCATTAGCAAGGTTCAGAAGATGGGAGCATTGATGATAGGAAGCAGGGTCTAAGGTGGAGACGGGGAAGTTGGGATTATGGGTGCAGAGGGCACACGCACTTGCATGAATGCGCATGCTCAGGTGAAAATCTTAGTTTGGAATGTCTCGTGTTTGAAATGATGTGCAGCATCTAAGAAGGAAGGCATGCACTCTATTCAGAGATCATAAAGGGCCAGGTAGGAACTACATTAGGCTTTGTGGGCCAGATGGTCTCCTTGTAGCTTCAACTGCTGGTGCATCAGAAAAGCAGCAGCCATCGGCAAGATGTAAATGAATGGGCATGACCATAGGGAATATGTAAATGATGGGCGTGGCTGTCCATCAATGAGACTATTTATGAGTTGGCCAACTCTTATTCCTGTTTTACAGCTGAGGAAACTGAGGAAGCCCTCAGTAAAGCAGCATGGAGTTGTTTACTTTTTCCTGACTAGGAAGTTTAAACAGTCTCTGGGTGGAGGTCTGCCATTCAGGCAGGAAGTTTGCCTAGGCTTGATAGTTTGCCTGAGGCAATATCAAATTTAACATCTGCTTACATGTTGTCAAAATTTTAACTTTGCTGGCAATTAGCAGTCTTCAGGATAGCTGCACTGTGTTCTTGCTAGAAAGTAAGGTCTTGATATTGCGTAATATCTACAACCTGTTCAAAGCCTGGAAGAGGGAAAAGTTGAGGAAAAATAATTTAAGGCTCATGTAACTTGCCCTTTTCTCTAAATTACCTACATTTTTTCCTTTGATCAAGTTGACTGCTGGGTCCCTCACAGAATCTTTCTCATATAATTTAAGACATCATCTTGCTCTCTTTGCTGGAATTGCTACAGAAAAGTTCTGTGGATTTTGCTTCTGATTTAGCTGAGACTTGTTATTGAAAATACCATTTATGGGGCACCTGGGTGGCTGAGTGGTTGAGTATCTGCCTTTGGTTCAGGTGGTGATCCCAGGATCCTGGGATGGAGTCCCATATCAGGCTCCTGGCAGGGAGCCTGCTTCTCCCTCTGCCTATGTCTCTGCCTCTCTCTGTGTCTCTCAAATAACATATTTAAAAAAAAAAATGCCATTTATTGCATTCCCCCGTAAATTGTTCCCTGTGAGAAAGCTATCTCAGAATTTAACATAAGGAAATTTGTTCTGGAAAAATGATTCTGTTTCTCAGCTAAACTAATTGCAACTAATTGTTGCAACTAATTGTGTTTCCCTTTTTGATTGGGCTTCCAGGAAGCTCAGAGCTATACTTAAAGTGCAAAGATAATAATTGTCACTTACTAACATTTTCAAGACTAAATCTCCCTTTTTGCTCCTATTTCATTAATTTTTTTTTACTATAAGCTGCTTTAAATACTTCTTGAAGAGAAATGAGTGTTTAGAAAACATACATTTAAATTGAATTGATTCAGAATAAGAGAGTTTTCCAGCCAACTGGTAACCTAAGTTCCTTTAGACTATAAAAACATATTGAAAAAGACTTTATGACTGAGGGCAGACATTGGCTTGTATAACTCTTAGAGGATACATGGTGTTTGCCTTATGATTCCACATCTGCTGAGTGACCTGCCCAAATGATCACTACATATATTTGCCCTAACAGTAAGCACTGGGAAAGGTACTCAGGACCTGGGAATAAGCGCAAGGCATGGGGTTAGAAGATCTGAGAACTTGTTTTAACTCCGCCACTAAGTAGTCAGGTGACTTTAGGCAAGTGCCAGAAGCTCAGTGGGATGATTTTGAATGTCCCTTCAAATGAACCTTCTGAACACTGTTGTATACTTGCTGCAGTCTGTCGTTCCATTGTTCTTCAAGGGAGTGTGTGTGTGTGTATACATTCATATATATACATTCATTGAGTTATAGAAACCACATTATTTCAAATAGATTTCAGTAGCTAACAAAGATTAGTGCAATAAAATAAGATGAAATTAATTGAAACTAAATACAAAACAGTTTTCTGCAGAGAGGAAAAACAAGACTAGAAGGATAAAAAGGTAGGTGGGTAGGTAGTAGGTAGACACCTGTGGAATTAAACACTAGCATCTACCTGCCAGCAGAAAGCACATTTGGTTTCTGCACAAACACTGTTAGCTTTAGAAATGGAAGCAAAATGGAATAAGAGTGTGAAGAAATCACTTTGTCTTAAATTAAATTTAACCAACATGTGATGGAAACATAGCATGCATTGATTGAGTGTTAAAAGTCAGTTGCTGAGTCATTGATCTGTAAAGGTGCTTACTGGATGCAGTAAATGGAAAGTCCTACAGACCAAAGGTGCAGCAGGGAAGCTCAGGGCATCAGGGCAATTGCGACAGTGAGACAATAAGGAGTTTTGGTTGCCCCCTCCCCCTTTTTAAAAGATTTTATTTATTTATTCATGAGACACACACACACACACACACACACACACAGAGGCAGAGACACAGGCAGAGGGAGAAGCAGGCTCCATGAAGAAGCCCTACATGGGACTCGATCCCGGGACTCCAGGATCATGCTCTGGCCCGAAGGCAGGCACTAAGCCACTGAGCAACCCAGGGATTCCCTGGAGTTTTGGTTCCTAATGGCTGCCTGTGGCTCTAACAGAATGAGGAGCCCCTCTGAGAGCCAAGCAGATAGTGGCAGGGAAAGTAAAAAACAAAAAGGCAGTAGGTTGAGGGAATTCAACAAACAGCACTTCTTATGACATTAGTGAATGATAAGATAATATAAGGGCCCATTCCTCTTTATGGGGAATATTCTTTGGTGAGCTCTTCCAATGGGAAATTCTCAAATACTGTAATGTGCTGATATGACAGATTTATGCAGCAAAAGGCCTGAACAGATAGCAGAAGAAATTGAAAGGTATGGAGGTTGGCAGTCCTGCCATTAATACTTCATTCATTTAACAAATATTTATAGAGCTCTTACCATGTACTAGATACTATGTCAATCACTTAAGGGAATGGGGGCAAGGGAGCAAATAATGAGTGATAAATCATATCTGTCTTTCAGAAGCATATATCATAATGGAGAAGCTGGCATAAAATAAATATTATTCATTCATTAAAAGTATTTATTGAGCATCTATTATGTTCCAAAGATAGCGCCAGGTGAGAGATCCACAGTGCAGAACTAAAATCAATACCATCCATCTTGAAATGTTTAGAAATCTGTAAATCAGGAATTTTTCATTTTCATTTTTTTTCTATCTCAACAGAGAATTAACAGACTTTGCTGAGCAGCGCAGAGATTAAAAGGAATTAGAAGGTCCAAGTGGATAGATAATAAAGCAATAGGAAGAACAAGGAAGATTACTATTGTTTAGGAAGATTACTGTGGTTTAAATTCTTGGTAAATCTATTGTGATGAACTATTTAATTTAATGTAAATAGTAGGTTTTCTTAGTTCTGAAGATTGAGATTGTACCTAAAATGGTGATCTTATATATTTATTGAGGCGCAGAGCCTGGGAAAATGGCCTGAATCCCCAGGAGAAGAGAAGGCCTAGCTAACAGGTGGGTACTATATGTTGCAACATGCTCCATCCCATGTCTGCGGCAGATGTTATTCAGAGATCACGCACTGTTTCCCGCTATGCCTGGATACAGCCTCAAGATCCTTCTTATTACAGTGTGGTAAGTGTCCAGGGCTTGTCTTGGCACGTAAGGATGAAGTCTTTTTGCCTCTGAAGGCCCATTAGCCATTGGGATGTGCCCTAGTTGTTCATGCTTTGAGAAACAACCGAATGCTTTGAGTTTCTTATGGGCTTTGTCCTGTTCTTTCCTTCTCCCCGCCCCCCGATACCCCTCTGCCCCTGCACTATACTATGTTCTTTACATACATATTTGATGTGATCTTCGCAATAAGTCTGGGAGGTGGGTGCAATTATTATATCTTCTGAGACTAACTTGCCCGAGATCTCACCCACAGTAAGTGGTGGAATGTGACTTCAAATCTACACCAGGTGTCTAATCCCAGAGCTGAAGCTTGTCCCCCCCCAACCCCTTGAAGAGTCAGAAATGTGAGACTGGCACCCCCAGTAAGTAAGGCTGTCCTTTTTATTTTTTATTTTTTATTTTTTTTAAATTTTTATTTATTTATGATAGTCACAGAGAGGGAGAGAGAGAGGCAGAGACATAGGCAGAGGGAGAAGCAGGCTCCATGCACTGGGAGCCCGATGTGGGATTCGATCCCCGGTCTCCAGGATCGCGCCCTGGGCCAAAGGCAGGTGCCAAACCACTGTGCCACCCAGGGATCCCGGCTGTCCTTTTTAATGAAGAATTCACGCCCTTATTTCTAAACTTGAAGACATCATCTATATCTCTAGGAGAAACAACAGAGTTGGACAACCCTCAGTCTCACGTTCCATCTTCTTATTTTGACCAAGGAAGGAACAAGATGCCGAAACTCAAGTGTGTATCCCTATATCCCACCCACGCTCCCTGATGTCTTGTGACCATTACTGGGAAGGAACAACTGGAATAGCACTGCTGGCCTGGGGGATGGGGATTTAATGCTTAGAACCCTAGGTATCTTTTTCTTTTTCCAGGGATATTAACTAGCTGATTGGAATTCCATTTGTCATCCTGCCCCATACTCATTTTTGGGTAAAAGATTCAAGAGGATAAGTTAGGCATCAGAACAGAGAAGCAAGACATACGGATTCAGAAAATTGTAATCTCCAAATTATCAAAGGTTGACATGGAAGAGGAAAACCTTATCTTCTTTTTTTTTTTTTTAAAGGAAAACCTTATCTTCTAAATGAATATCAACAGGACTAAGATGTGAACAAAATGAGAAGTATTGGAAATAAAAACAGTACTACTATTGATAGAACTCCTACTAGATGCTAGCGAGATGCTTATTTCAGTGCTTTACATGAATTTGAAAAATTTGCATAACCATACAAAGCTAATATTATTTTCTTTTTTATAGTTGGGGAAAATGAAGATCAGAGAAGTTCAGATACTTGCCTAAGGTGACAAAACACCTCTAAGTGGACAACACAGGAGTCAAACCATGGTTCCCCAATTTCCAAGGCTCTTTATCGATTTGCTAAATCTGACCTATGTGAAAATGGTATAAACTTTAAACCACCAAAACTGAAATATATTATGAAACTAATGAAGCTTAAGCTCCAGGGACCCTCACTTGCCAGGGCCCTTTGTAAGACTTTGGGAGAGGTCCCAGTAGTTTTTATTTATAACTTTGTATTCTATTGCTCAAAGAGGCTCCCCTCGATTATATGAGCTTTGGACTCCCATGAAACTTGAATCTGCCACTGAAAGCACCATATATTTCTAGGCTGGATAATCATAATGTCCAGTCCTTCCATTCTTATCTACCACCATCCCATGGAGAATCTAGTAGAAACTTCTTCTCTTCTCTTAGCTGGCTATTAATCATCATCCAAATTTCCGGTGTTTTCCTTCTCTGGAATCTCTCTCTCCCTCTTTTTATTTTGTATTTATTTTTTACTTTTATCTTTTTAGATTTTGTTTGAGAGAGAGCATGAGTAGGAGGAGGGACAGAGAGAGAGGGTGAAGCCGACTCCCTGCTGAGCACAGAGCCCATCATGGGACTTAATCCTAGGACCCTGAGATCATGACCTGAACCAGAGTCAAATGCTTAACCTACTGAGCCATCCAGGCACCCTTCTGTCTCCTTTTTTAGATAGCAAGTTTTGTTGGGAGCTGACAGCTTCAGCATAAAAGTATTAATCTTTTTTTCTGGCATTACACATATAACATTGCCAGTGGTGTGTTTGTAACCCCTTGTGAGAATGGCCAGTCTTCTAATTATAGTAAATGCAGTCAAGGAAAGGACCTAGATTTTAAACAAATAGCCATGAATTCTACATTTGCATGTCATGCTCTGAAATCATCTTTTTCTGAGTCACAGATTATCCATTTAAATCAAGCCACAAAGAGCATCGTGTTTTGTTAAGTTGGGGCCTTTGGAAAGGGTAAAAGAATTCTAGCCAAATATACTGAGATTCTGTACTCTTCAAAGTAAAACATCTTGGTAAATCATAGTTCTCTAGTGGCTACACATTCAGGACAAGAATATATTCATGCTGAGTGAACTGTATTTCCAGAACTGTGAAAATGTAGAATGTACAATTACTGGAAGATTCAATGAGCACTGGAGAACACCGAATTACTGTAAAATTTGATTTGGAAACTAATTTGGACCATATGATTATTGGGACAGGGCTTATAAAAATCTTTTTTTCTTACTGTCTACAGAAACAAACTTGGGTATTTGTAAGGAGGTATTAGTTCAGGCAAAAACAATGTTACAAATAAGCCTTGTGACCTTAGACAATGATATGATGATGATAGTGACTAAAATTCACATTATTGATTATTTACTACATCAGGTACCATGCAGAGCACTTTATATCCATTACCTCATTTAATCCTTGCAAGTCCCTCATAGTCCCCATTTTTCAGACGAGGCCACTGAGGCCCAGAAATGTCAAATGACTTTCCAGGTCGTTTGGTAGGTTGTTGACCTGGGATTTGAGCAAGATCTCCTAGCAGAACCCAAGCTCTTAAACACTCTTCATGCTATTTCCCCTTTGGGGGCTCAGTTTTCCAATCTGTAAAATGAGGAGCTTGGCTCCCCCCTAGTCTCTGCTGTTTCTTCTAGCTGTAAAGCTCTAGGATGCTATGATTTCAAATTGTAATCCTCTGGCAGCAAAAGAGTGCTTGATTTTTTACTAATATGTTTGTTTTTCAAATTGATCTCTACCAGCTCAGGGTAATTAAAACCCCACAGCTCTTCCATTTCCCAAATAAACAGAGGCGTGCACATTCACCAGCCCTCACAGCAGTGCCTATGGCGTTGTTTATGCCTAGCACCCAAGATAAAAATCAAATATATGGTGAAAAGTAGTGAGCTCTGTATGAACAGAGGAATAATGTGGGCACACCCTAGCCTAATGTTCTGTAAGTTTCTGCTTATTTACTGATGACAGTAAGTGTTGACTTGATCCAGGGATCCCATAAACAACTTCAGATGTTCTGATGCTAAATACTTTACATTCATGGTGGCTGTGCAGTGGAATGGTGGCTTAGACATGCCCAGAGGATCATTCAGCAGCTTGCAATCCAGGTAACCATTTATTATGGCCAGAATGACAGAATTAACAATTTGAAAAATGCTCAGCCTTTCTGGATTAAGATGCTATCATGGCAGTGTTCTTTGTGCACAACTTCAGTTACCATGGAAATCATGATGTAGAATGTTCTAAGTTCTTGGCATCTCTGGATTGCAAGTATTTATTTACCTTTTGTGAAGAATATATTCCTGAATGGAGGCCCAAACAGAACAGGTTTCCAACGAAAAATGTGGATGCTGGTTCCTTAAGTACAATGCGGCAGGACAAGGGAGAGGACCCTTTGCTCATTTCATAAACAGCTACTGAATGATCTCTTCTGGCTTTCTGTTGGGAGCTCTTGGCACCCAGATGAAGTATGTGAAGCCTTGCCCTCAGGAGTTGTAGCACGGGTAAGAAGCTGCACATGAAAAGAAGCACTATGTATGCTTACATGGTGCCTATGTCTTTCTCTATGTTCATGAAGAAGATGGCATTGAACTGAGCCTTAAAGGATAAGAATTTGGACATACAGACATGGATAAGGTGGAGATGAAGGAAAGACAGGAGGAAAGTCTGGGTAAAGCAAGACAAGAGACAGATTGGGCCTAGGACAAGTCTGTTTGTATTTTTCCATTGTAGCATCATTGTCATTGTCATTGTGCTGTTGTTTACTTACTGACCATCTCCCCACACTGGAGTAGAAGTTCCTTGAGAGCACAGACAAGGAGCAAGGTCTGTATTATTCACTGACATATCCCGAGTGCCTATGACTCTGTCTGGTACGTAGAAGGAGCTCAGTCACTATGTATCACGTGGAGAGAAGATGGGTTTGAAACGAGACAGACCAAGAGTGGAGGGACATGCAGAACCTTGGGATCAAAGACACATTGGGGTTTAGTTATCCCAACTGTTGGACAACCTTTTTCTTCACCTATTTTTTTTTTAATTTTTCAAACTTCTTTTTTTTTTTAAAGATTTTATTTATTTATGATCGACAGAGAGAGAGAGAGAGGCAGAGACACAGACAGAGGGAGAAGCAGGCTCCATGCCGGGAGCCTGACTTGGGACTCGATCCTGGGACTCCAGGATCACGCCCTGGGCCAAAGGCAGGCACCAAACCACTGAGACACCCAGAGATCCCCTGGACAAGCTTTCTAAAAAAAAATCAGAGCTTTGCATTTGTGTGCTCATAATGCTAGCTAGGTACATCAAAAGAATTGAAAAAAAAAAAAAAAGCAAACAAAAACCAAGCAGACATAAAGACTATGAACAGGAGTCAGAATGGGGGGCAATTTAATGTATCACAGCAAACATGTAGCAACCACAAAACAAGCATTATGGAGGTCAAGATGAACTTCAAAGGGGGAAAGATTGTGTCTTCTTGGTAAATAATGGTGTCGCAGAAGAGGCAGTATTTCAAGTACAATTTGCATAATAGGTAGATTTCTAGAATGGAAATGGAGAGGAGAGGGGCATTCCAATAAAAAAGCAATAAAATGAACAAACAAACAAAAAAAACCAAAAAACTAGAACTGGGAAGAGGAAGAGCTGTTATGAAGAACCTAACTGTGTCAGGTATTTAATTTGTGTCTTACTTAAATAATCTTATTTATTTTTGCAGAACCAAATAGGACAAGGTTACAGATGAGGCAACTGACCTTCCCAGTGCAGCTGAGACTTGAATCCATGTCTTTTTGATATCAAATCTGGTGATAATGGTAATAATAATAGGTAACATTCATTGAGCTACCTTTTTCTTTATCCTCTTGGGAAACCCCACCCTTCATGAGACAACATAAACATCACCTCCCTGGAGATTTTTTCTGAAAGTTCTGCATTGAGTGATCTGCATCTACCCTAATTAGAATAGTTATTTCACTTTATTGCAATTATCCAATGATATATATTTGGAACACACTAGATCATGAACTTGATGAGGAGAGGGATGGATGTATCTGCCACCTTCTTTAAGTGGACTCTTGGTAGCACTTCTTCGTGTAACCAAATTTTGAATCCAAATTCTCATATGAGATCATTAGATGAGCTGAGCTTGAACTAAATGGTTGTACTCCTACTGTGGGAAGCCTGGTAAAGTGAGTTTGATATCAAGTTCATGATGAGACGGGCTAATAAGTTGGGGACTCCCCGACATACATGTTGATGATCAGGTGAGCCAAACATTCAAAAAGAAATTCAGGAGTCCACCAGAGAAGGCAATGTTGTCAAATCATTCCCTGAAGCACCTCTGAGTAAAGAAAAAAATATCTTGTTTTGGGTCAGCATTATGGATAAAGGGAAGAAGAATAAGAGAAAGATTAAAGGTATGGACAAAGAATAAAGGAATGGCTAACCTCACAGAGACTCAGGAGAGCTAGACTGTGTGGGGCACAAGTTACAGAGTTCATCCTCTGAGCTCAGTGTGTGCATCATGGGTGGGGCCTGACTGATTTTAGGGGTTTATGAACATGTTTTATTGATTTTTTAATCTATTAAATATTTTATTTATTTGACAGAGAGACAATATGTGCACAAGCAGGGGATGGGCCAAGGAGAAGGAGAAGCAGACTTCCTCCTGAGCAGGGAGCCCATCATGGGGCTCAATCCCAGGACCCTGGGTTCATGAACCAAGCCGAAGGCAGATGCCTAACCAACTGAGCCATCTAGTCTCCTCTATGAATGCATTTTAAAATATTTGAATAGTTATTTATTTTAAAGTATATCAGACAAAATAATTACCACATCAAAGCTGTGAGTTCACAGCTACTACTGCTTAGGAAAAGGTTAAATTTAAGTTCAGTTTAAAAAGGGTAGTTCAACATTAAAAGGATTCAGTTAATAATACAGCAGGTGGCACATAGCTGTGGCATGGTTTCTGCAGGTAGAAGAGGAATGGTTAGAGTTTGGGAAAGCCAAAGCTTCACTCATTACCTACATGTCTTTATCTCAATGGGCTCAACCTCATACTTCAAACGGGTACAACAATATTATCTCGACTTCCTGAAGCCAGAGTCTAGACTAGATCTCTTGTGCCGTCCAGGTGACACTTCAGACAGTTTGCCACATATGCCAAGAATGCTTGTGAATTTGGGGGAATTTAATTATTCATCCTCAGTATTCAGCCAAGTCTGGGAAGTGCAGACCTCCAAGTACCAGTCTTTAAATTCGGGTCTGCATCTGAGTGGCCTTTGGAGGAAGGGTCATCGTGGTTGGGTGTATTTTTGCATTTGCTAAATGATTTAAGCTCAGTTTTTGATTTGCTCTAAATATGGGTCTGCTCCCTGGCTCAGTTTCACATCCTCTGGCTTTCCCATCCATAAATCCTTTGAGTTTGTCTCACTCTGAGACAGTGAACTCACTGAGATGGGAGCATGCCCAGAGTCTAGCTCCCAGTCTAGCTCCTGGTCGGCCCATAATGGATGTAGAAACAAATCCCCTGAGAGTGGACATTATTCTACTTATATAAGTTCAGCTCTCAGGAAATTGTATTACCTTTTTATATGTCTCCCCCCTCTTCCCCACAAATAATTTAGTTAGTTATTCCTTGGTGACGTTTATGGTTCAGCAAGACCTGCCACTTCAGGAAGCAAAGGAAGAGAGAAATTGAGAGGGGAAGAACACTTTGCATTTGTTAAGATGTTGGAGTAGCTTTGGCATGGGGAGAATCTGGCTGAAAATGAAGTGGTAGCAGTGAGGACAGCCTGAACTCACTGCTCTGAGCATTTGTGAAATGGCAGTGGAAGGCATCTCCTACTTGGATCTGTGCGTATAAGAGAGAAATTTGGATAGATGCCCTAATTGTAGGGTCTGTTTTCAGCCTATTGTTAAATATAGCTTACATAGCATTGGCAGGGACTTTGGACCCTAATAGTAAAGCTGGGTCAGCTCTCAGACCGAAGAAGTAGAGCCAAGGATCGTACCCTCAGTAAGCAAGCCTCAATGCCCTTCCTTTCCACTCATGGTTCCATGAATAAACCTCAGACGAATCATTTTCTCAGTCAACTGTCTCTTCTCTGAATTAGTAATAGTATGGTTGATGGTATCTCTGCTAACCAAAGACTCCATTTTCTTTGTTGTACCTTTTCTTTAGGGCACTGACACATTTCCACCTTGTTAGACATACAAGTGGCCATCTGATTTGCTTCGGCCAGTGAAATATGGGCCGAAGTGATGCATGTCTCCTGGACAAAAGCTTTTAGAACTAGCAGTGTTTTCCCTCTCTTTTTCCTTTGCCACAGTAGCTAGCAATGTTCTAGCTTGGGTCCCCAAACACAGGTGAGTTGGAGCAAAACTGCCACAAACCTGCAATGGATACACAGTGAATTCAAGAGATAAATCTTTCAATCTGCTGGAATTGCTGGAAACCACTGAGTTTTTCTCTGTGTGCTGTTTGTGATATAAAAACAAGCCATATAATCTGGCCCATCCTGGCTGATAAAGTAGTGATGGTAATAACCCCAGCAATAAGAATATTGCCATTTTGGGGAGCTAAACCCAGCTAAGGATTTTGCATGCTCCATCTCATTTAATTTGGTAACAACCGTGTGTGGTAGATCTGTTTCCTCAGTTTGAAGATGAGGAAGTTGGAGTTCAGACAGATTGACAAACTTTCCTGTAGTCATGTCCCTAGAGTGTATGGTGAGGATTTGCACTGGCCCTTGCTCTATACTGCTTCACTTTTTTATGCATCCCCATCCCAATAACTTTGTCAAGTTGTCATCCTGTGCAAAGGCCAAGGCTTCAGATTCTCAGATGCTCAGGTATGGATCCTTGCAGGGAACCAACCTACAAAAGCCAGGCATGATGTCCCATAATCTGGGGAACAAAATAAGAAAGTGTAGCTAATCTCTTGCTTACAACTTAAAAACCTATTATTTGTCATGTAAGGGAAGATAAGATCCAAAACACATAATTTCTTATTATAAAATGGTGCCCTACTCCTACAAAAATAACCCAATAATTGTATTAAACTACTAACTTGATAGTATGTTGGGAGTTAAATAAATACAAAGGACAAAAATTTATCACCAACAAAATGCCACTGTGCAAGCAAATTTAGGGAGAATATTTAATATATGAATATACTATGTATGTATGCTTATAAAATATATTTTATCTATACACATATTTATATATTTATGTAAATGTATTCACACATATATAACACATATATAAGACATATATATATAAATAGAATCTGCTTTAGAAATAATGGTGTGGGGATCCCTGGGTGGCGCAGCGGTTTGGCGCCTGCCTTTGGCCCAGGGCGTGATCCTGGAGACCCGGGATCGAGTCCCACATCGGGCTCCCAGTGCATGGAGCCTGCTTCTCCCTCTGCCTGTGTCTCTGCCTCTCTCTCTCTCTCTCTGTGACTATCATAAATAAATAAAAAAAAAAAAAAAAAAAAAAAAAAAAAAAAAGAAATAATGGTGTGGAGAATTCATATTTGAACATATACAATATATATGTATGCCTTAAAGTTTAGTTATTGGATAATGATAGACCAAAAATACTCTTGGTGCAAATATGCACCATTACACACAGTAGGGTTTACCGAACAACTGACAACACACACAATTAATAGTGTTATAATGAAACCACAGTAATCTGTAATTAAAAAACAAGAATAGCAGCAATTTGAAAACCACAACCACCCAACCCAGAACAACATTTCCACTACACTGACAACAAAGGATCCTTCCTGAAACCTGTGGGAATTCCAGCTGTATGTGAGTGAGCTTACGTTGTAGTTTGCAATGTTGCCAAGTGTTATGTGGGAGCCAAACTTGTTAGCAGAGCAATGAATTAGGATCCTCAATCAACCTGTAATGTGCTAACTTTAATTTATGAAGACTAAAATTTAGTGACCTCTAATTGTCCACATGGTAGTAAATAATCCCTATGTCTATGAATTAAAGGACTAGTTTTCTTTCATTGAAATGACAGTTGATCAGATCAATGGGTCTCATTGGTCTTAGTTTGATAATCACAGTTCTAGAAGGCTGGTGAACCAGATTGCCTGACTTTTTCTAATTACACCCCAATCTAGATAGATTTTTTGGCAGATACCTCCACACCTGAGGGCCCAGGCACTGAGCATCTGCTTTCTATATATTTTCAAAAAGGTCTTTGGGGATCTGTTGATCATTTCTGAGAATGAATTTATTTTGTGAGGTGTTTTAGGCCTGAGAGAGAAGTGCTTTGTGTTGAGGGCTTACCTGGTTTGCCCTGATCCAGTGGTCAGCATCACATTTCCTAAGGCTGGGAGAATGTTAATCCATCTATGGGCCAATACCACCAAATGGCCAACATGTTTCATAGATAAGGTGAAAAGAAAGGAAAGAGAACTTCAGACTCTGGTGGAGAAATGTTTTTTGAATTCCTAGTTGGGGACACATGATTAAAAACCTCCGTGTGAAAAACAAAACAAAACAAAACAAAACAAAACAAAACCTCTGTGTGATTTTTCTCCAGGGCCCCTGTTTGGACCATTATCCAGGTCATTCTTTTGGCTTCCCTGTTCCCTGACTCCCCATTTTTGTACCCCTACCTTCCTATTGCCCCCAGTAGAGGTAAAGGGTAATGGATGACTTGGTACCTGTTCAGACGAGATTGGGTGTGTCCAGAGTGGTATGGCTGTAGACGACTCGGTACCTGTTCAAATGAACATCCAATGACTGAAGGCAGGTTGTTTTATTTTGTTTGTTTGTTTGTGATTCAAGTTTGATTGCTCTGAATTTAAAATATCCTGTTGGTACACCTGCCTGTGTATGCCCTCAGCATATGTATTACTACTTAGAATACCTGTGTTAGCGGTTGAATTATATCACCCCCAAACAAATATATTGAAGTCCTGACTCCCCCATACCTCAGAATGTGATATTACTTGGAAGTAGGGTCTTTATGGAGGTATCAGGTTAACATGAGGTCATTAGAATGGGCTCTAATCCATTAAGACTGATGTACTTATACAAAGGGGACATTTGAACCGTGGAGACAGACATGCAAAGAGAAGACTATAGAAGACACAGGGCATATACCATCTATAAGTCAAGGAACGCCCGGGCTACCAGAAGCCAGAGGAAAGGCGTGGAGCAGATTCTCCCTTACAACCCTCAGAAGGAATCAACTCTGACAACACCTTGATAGAGAACTTCTAGCCTCCAGATCTGCGAGACAATAAATTTCTGTTGTTTACGCCACCCAGTTACAGCAGCCCCAGGAAACTAATACACCATGTAACTTTGCCGATGGTATTAATGCATTAAAGTTTAATTTAGCAAGTGCCTGTAAATGAATTCAGGCAGAGGTGGTGATATCTGATAATGGCTTAATGTGCTGCTTCCTCCTCAAGCTTCCAAATGTCGTCTTCCCCGCTGGGACCTACACACCATTTTTCCACCAAGCCTTTTGCTGTCCCTCAACCCCTCAATGTCCTCAGTTCACTCTACTAGCTTAGACTCCCTGGGCCATCATTATAGTCATTTATTGTGTGTTCCATCAACTCCTTCACCCTCCCTCTTCATTATTCTCTCTGGAAAACCTCAGCCTTGATTAAATTCTGCTCTCTGCCTGTACCCACACAACAAAATGTGGCTGCAGAAAACACACATGATGAACAATAGCATTTTAATTAATAGCCACTAACCTGAAATACCTGGTCTAGTCATTCCCTCCCTTTACAGAGGATGATTTTCCTTCTTCCTCCTCAGAATTCTGGGATCCCCTTCCCTCTTCATTCTCAGCTAATGACCTTGCTTCCTGTTTCACAGAGAAGCAACCAATAGAAGATGTCTCCACACTCCAGTTGCCACGTCTGCTTGGGTCTGAGCTGTTGTCCTCTTGGACCCCCTTTGACTGTGTTGGGCTGTCCATGCTCCTGGGTGCCAGATCTCCCCTCTTCTTCCTTCTTTCAGGAGAACTTGACCCTTGCCATTGTCTGCGCCTCTTCCGTATTACCAGCATTCCCTGTTTACTAATCTGCTGGATACTTCCCATCAGCATACAAACATGCTGTGAGTTTTCACATCTTAAAAAAAGAACCTCTCCTGACATACACTCTTCCAGCTGCCACTTCATTTCTCAGAACGTCTCTACAAAAAACTAGTTGAACAAATTGCCTTTATGCTTTTCTCCAGTTTCTCTTCCTTCCATTCTCTCTTGAAGTCACTCCAATCCTTTCTTTTGCCTCCAGATGAATGCCACTAAAACATCCTGTGAGGGCCACACTGACACTCTCCAACTGCTATGTCCATTGATGACTTCTCAGTCCTCAACTTCCTAAACCTATCAGAAGTACTTGGCATAATGATCAATTCCTCCTTGTTGAAATATTTTCTTTCTTTGGCTCTAAGACTCCTTATTTGATGTATTTCCTTCTGTCTCAATAGCCACTCCTTCCTATATTTTGATGCTTTCTCCCCATTTCTCAAACCTCTGAATGCTGGCATGTGCCAGGACTCAGTCCTTAGAATTGTTATCTTTTGTATCTATCTCATGCTCTGGGTGAGATTCCATCTCATGGTTTGGAATATCTAAATGCTGATCATCCTTATTTTATTTTTCAATTTTTACCTTTTCCCTGGATGCCAGATTTAGGTGCCCACTCAACACTTCCACTTAGGTGTCTAATAGGATCTCAAAGTTAACAGAGCCCAAAGTAAGCTCCATGTCTTATGCCCCAGGTTTTCCTCCAACAGTGGCCCCTTCACAGCCCTGCTATCCCTATCAGCTACTTAGACCCTGAACTACATTTACCTTGAACTCATATTTCATACTTAATCCATCAGAATGAACGATATGCACTAGTCATTCAGAAGGTATATAATATTTACTGATTTCTCCCACCCTTTGCCTCTCACCCTGGTCCCATCCATCATCATCTCATACCTTGTTTTGGAGATAGCTTCCTAATTGTTTTCCATGCTTCTTCCCTTGACACTCCATGTTTTACCCAAGCCACTCTGATCCTGATGATTGACTGATTTTATTTTCTGTAACATCCTAATTGAGATAATAATATTCACATACTCTATATAATTCATTCATTTAAAATGTACAATATTATGGCTTTTAGTATACTTACAGAATTGTGATGCTGTCAGCACAATAAAATT
The DNA here is from genome assembly GCF_018345385.1 of Vulpes lagopus. Taxonomy (NCBI): domain Eukaryota; kingdom Metazoa; phylum Chordata; class Mammalia; order Carnivora; family Canidae; genus Vulpes; species Vulpes lagopus. Next base: position 74,690,249 of record NC_054826.1, read on the forward strand.
TTGAACACTTTCATTGCTCCCCAGAGAAACCCCATATCCATTTAGTAGCCACTTCTTATTTCATTGTCAGGTCCCCTGCCCATCCCCAGTCCCTAGGCAGCTACTAATCTAGTTTCCTTTTTTATAGATTTGCCTGTTTGGGATATTTCACGTAAACAGAATCATGCCTGTGACTGGCTCTTGTCACTTAGCATACTGTGTTTGAAGCTCCTCCATGTTATAGCATGGATCAATGTTACATTTCTTGTTATTACCAAGTAATATTGTATTATATCGATATATTTTATTCATCTGTTCATCAGTTAATGGACATTTGTGTTGTTTCCACTTTGAGCTATTATGAGTAATGCTGCTATGAACATTTATGTACAAGTTTTTGCATGGGCATATGTTTTCATGTCTCTTGGGTATAGAAGTAGGAGTTCAATTGCTGAGTCATAGGGTAACTCTCTGTTTAACCTTTTGAGAAACTGCCAGGTTGTTTTCCAAAGCGACTGGATCATTTTACATTTCTACCAGCAATGTGTGAGGGTTACAATTTTTCCACATCCTTGCCTACATTTGTTTTTGCCTGACTTTTTGCTTATAGTCATCCTAGTGAGTATGAAGTGAACTCTCATTATTTAGCTGTTCCTTACACACATAAGTCAAATTGTGACACTGCTCCTCCCCATTTACTAAGTACCCTCGTGGCTCATCACTCATAGCAAAATTCAAAGTCCTTCCAAAGGTTTTTAAGGCCCTGTGTGATTTGCTGCCCATCCCTCCCAACCAGACTCTCTCACATGCCACATTCCCTTTTGCTCATTTTGCTGTTTGCCCATGTAGCTTTTGCGGATGCCATGCTTTCTGCCTAGAATAGTCATTTGCTCCAGATAGCCACCAGAGTTGCTCCCTCACCTTCTTCATTCAATAAATAAATCTCTGTTCAACTGTCATTTTGTCGCTGAGATCCTCCCTTAACACCTATTAGTTCCCGAAGCACCTTTCCCTTAGACACCAGAGCCAGCAAATGGAAGTATGTTGGGCCAAGGAGACTTTTCAGTAGGTGCCCCAGGCCACATGAATTCAGCAGCCTATACCTTCTTCTTATAAGTAACTGCTTATGACCTTGACAAAACTTTGATACTTAAATTAAAAAAAAAATTTCCCTGTGAGTTTTTTTTCCTTTTTAAAATTTTTTTTAAATTAAAGATTTTATGTATTTATTCATGAGAGACACAGAGAGAGATAGAGAGAGGCAGAGATCCCCTCTGGGATTTTTCTTGTTCTTTCACAATAAGGGAAAATAAGGCAGAGTGGAAATGGCTCTTGGATGGGACAGACATTAACATATAACCTATAACATTGCCAGAGGGGAGTTGGTGTTAGAACTTTAGTCCCATTTGGTCCCTAGGCTCCCTAAAGATGATGTGCTGTGACTATCTGGAATAAAAAGAAGGTGATGGGCAGGTGCAGGCAGACGTGTGTAGGGTGACCATCAGGCAAAGGTTTCAATTCCTGTCTTGTCACTAAGTTGCTGGGTGACCCTGAGTAAATCACTTAACCTTCCTGGGCATATTTTCTCTATTTGTAAAATGAGGAGATTAGACTACATGATCTTTGAGGTCTCCTCTAGCCTTGACGTTCTGTATCCTGCCATACTTTTCACCTAATGCTTGTTTATAGACCTTAGGGTCTTGGGACCTGGCAGCTATCAGCAAAAGATCTTCTAATGCAATTTGAACCCAGTGGAGCTTAATGTATTTTTGTATCTGGCCTTCAGGAGATCAAGCTTTGAGTTGGCAATATGGGGAATTCAGTTGCTATTTTTGACAAGCAGTTGGATTTATTGAATGATACATTGTATCTGGCAGCATTACTGACAAATCAGGGAACATGGACAGTGTTAAGAATTTCAAAATAGTTAAAGGGCCTTAAAAGATGGACCCTAATGAGGACAGTAGATTATTTTAAGAACCACAGAATTTGTCTTGCAAAACCCTCATTATGTAGAATGAGTTACTTAAAGACAGAGAGAGATGATATGAAGCGGGACGTGTGAAGAGGGGAGAGAGACAGGGCTCAGATGGACTGGGCAAGAGGACTATTACTCTTGCTCTAAATAGGTGAGTTGATTTCTTATAAGTGTGCATTTTTTTTGGGAAAAGGGGAAAGTGATCATGAAATTGTGAGGGAAAGACAGTTTGGGGATGGTTTGTCTTTATGTTGCTTGTGGAAATAAAAGATTTAATTCCTGTAAAAAAAAAAAAGTCCTATTAAGGACAAGTAAAGATCAGAGCTAACTTGCCTGAAATGATGACTCATGCTAAAATTGGTTTTCTATGTGATAGTTTCACCCAGTGTGATTGTTTGACATGACCTAGGGCCACCTCTACTCAAGAATTCCTTATTGGGCCAGGTGAGTGACAAATGTAGCTGGAGTCTAAACTTATGAATGGGACCCTGGCCCTAGCCTGCCAAGAGGTAGAGAGGACTAAGGGCATTGGAAAAAGTGGGACATAGTCTGTGACTTCTGCCTGAGAAGTTGTCCTTATGGTCTTGCTGATGACATGTGCTCCTAGGACAACTACAAGTAAGAGTCATTGGGGCAAGTGGGTTTGTGATTCTCCATACCTGGCTCTGAGCATGCAATCATAGCTTGTGGCTGAAATAAGGGAACTTTTACCAGAGGTGGTGTGTAGGTTTCATGTTCAGTATCAGCATTAATTAATTATTAGTGATTTCCCAGAGCATTTTGTTGAGGATTCTATTTCTTATCAGGAGAAAAAAGTAGCTTCATGGATTAGCATGAGATTAGGGGGCAGGTGATGAATGGAATCTTATCTCTGTGTGATCTATGGTGGGTCTGCTAGTTCCACCCAGTGGTCATCCTCCTGGACCTTGAATATATAACTGGAATGGATGTACTTGGGGATAGGTAGAACCATCACAATGTTTTTTTTTTTTCTTGGTCAGGGGAGATGCTCTCAATGGGAAGAGCATCAGAGGGTACACTGGGCTGCCACTTTATGTGAAAGGATAAGTGGCCCAAGGTAAGAATATGCATGGAAAGCATGTACACAGACTCAGAGTCATGGCATATGGTTGACTTGGTCAGAAAGAGGCCTTTAATGAACAAGATTATAAGACAGAGGAGAAGATTTGGGCAAGACACATGTAGAGGGACTTAGGAAAGTGGGTAGTAGTGTGAAGATCTTTGTATGATATGTTAAACCCCACCTGAGAGCACCTACTCTCAAACCAACACTAGCAACCAAATTTCATCTCACTGTGGAATCTTGGGCTTTGGCCAGTAAATTGACTAGATTTTTGTTTGTATTTCAGCTTATTTGCTCCAGAGAGAACTTCCTTAACTACCTTAACTAAGGGCTTGCCACCTCTATCTTATCCTTTGTTTTATTTTTTTCATTGGTTTAATGATTTATTATATGTTGCCTGCATCTTTGGTTAAGTCTTCAACTGATAGAGAAGAGACATCTTTGTCTTATTCACCACTTTATCCCTTGTGCTGGGAACAATTCCTGACACATAGTATGCATTCGATACATATTTGTAAATGAAGGAATAGGGCTCAGCAAGGTTAAGTAACTCGCCCAGGGTCACACGGTTAGTATTCCAGCTGGGGTCTGAACCCAGGTGCCAGCATGCTACTTTGTGACTTTGACCAGATATAGACATCTGTCTTTGTAATTTAGTTTCTTCCTCTATATGTGTGTGTGTGTGTGTGGGGGGGGGGGGGATAATGGTATCTACCTCTGTGTTATCCTGAGGATAAAAGGAAGTTGTAGGTATAAGTATTTAAAATAGTGCCTGCGAGACATTTAGCATGGTAGAAGTGTTCACTACTACTACTATTAAGCAGTGAATGGGATTTAAACTTGAATCTGACTGGGTCTTAAGCTTTGATGCAGACCCCAAGTGGCATTTTTAAGGGCCCTGGACACTTGTCGGGAGAGGAACAATCACTGAAGAGATAGCAGGTGTTGGACTCACAGTTAGCTTCATAATCTCACCAAAGGCACGGTGGCAAACTCAAAACTACAATAGGTCTCTGTCCTCAAGCAGAGCTTTCCTTTGAACAAAATGTTTTAAATGTTTACAGCCACATCATGGAGCCAGCAGATCGGTGATGGCGCTGAGGCAAGAAGGGCCCTTCTCCAGGACCAAGGATAGCGATAACTTTGTTACACCTGTTGCCACACTGTTTATGTATTCCCTCCATCGAGATGCATGGAAACATCTATAGAAATCTTGGGGCATCACCATCTGTGATGGTAGAAATACCTTTTTCAGGTATCGACTGCAACTTCACTTTGACTTGTGTCAACTGAATTTGCCCTTCTGTCTGAGATATAACTGAAGGCAGCCTCCCTGTGGCCCTGGACCCAACTCACTTCCGGTCTGACTTATGAACTTCTGACCGCCCAGAACCTTGACCAACGGCTTGGGTGGGATTTATGGTCCAGGACTGTTTGAGTTCATACCACTGACTTATGGAAGCACATGGCCACATTTTTATTCCTGACACTGAAAACTTTGCTGAAACCACTCTTGGGTGAATTGCGTTGAACTTTGCCTGGCATTTTGTGCCGGTATTGTTTGCTGAATACTCTAGTGAGTGCTGAGCTTATATTTACTGCATGATTTAACTGTAAGTTTTACTGTTTGAGTTGACCTCCAAGAATCAAAGTAAATGACAAGGCCCATTATACCTTATTTTGTAGATTTGTTCATTGCCACGGCCACGATGCATTCTGCATTTTTGACAGAGGGGGATTATTTCACGTAAGATTCTAGGATACTCATTGCTTTGCCAATGATTTAAAAAATTGTTTTTTTTTCCTAATGTGGACATGTGTGAAATATTCTCATCCAATAATTTGTTTTGTTCTTCCTTTCCTCCCCTAGCAATGTATTATCAGCTTTTCCTTTGCTTTGGGTCTCAGGAAAGGTTATATGGTGTTTTAATCGTATGTGTATATAATGCCCATTAGTACTAATGGGATGTATTCTTTCATTGGGACATAATCGCTAATAGTATGCAAATCAGCACATTCGTTCTTCTCCAACGTTTGCTGAAGGCTCCATTCTTGGGCAACATATGGTCTCTAGTCACCTCCTCACTCTGCTCTGAAAATTTTCCATTACACATCTTAATCATCAATTTTTTTTGCCCTCTGCTTAAGAAATGAATTAAGGCAGTAAAAAATTGAGATGACAACCATTTTTAGATCGAAAAGAACCTCTTCTCCTTGCTGCCAAAACCCACTGTTGCATTTTTACATTTTTATTTTTCATTTTTTACGTCACCAATTAGCACCTCAAAGTGATTTTTGCGTCTGGCATGCATGGGGTGTGAACTATAAAAATTCTGGTTTCAAAGCTTCTTTTGCTCTGTTCTCTGGGAAAAATTCCCTTTATCAGATAGCAATTGTTCAGGCACAAGGGATAATAGTTTAAGATGTGTCCGAATAGCATTTGTCCAGACAGTGAAAGTAATTTTAGAAAATGTGTGGGTTTGATAAAAGTTAACCTTGTGAATAGCCAGAAAGAAGAAATTAATTTTGAAAGAGCACCTAGTATATGTCAGGCACCACATTTACTTTCTATTATTTGGTTTTCATAAAAGTAAAGGCAACTAAAATAACTTGCCCAGGTTAATTTGTTCATTTGCCCCCTTATTCTTCTATCACAAAATTATTTAATTTGAGCACTATCCTGTTCTAGGCATTGTTCTAGGCCCTGGGGATAGCATACTGAATGTGATACACTTGTTCTCTGCCGTTATGGGGCTTACAACCTAATTGGGAAGACAGATAAACTACAACTAAACAAAGAATATATCAATGGGAAGTAAATGATGGCAAGTGATCCAAATAGTTTGTTAAGATAGAGAATATTGGGGGTACAGAGTGAGAGGAACCTTGGCTTTGACCTTGACCTTGAATACACAATGCAAGTAGGGACCAAAGCCTTGATACACACACAAGTTACTCTGTTCCCAAAACTACTCTTTTCACTATACTTGGGTCAACTGGGCAACTCTATTCTGAGTATTAATCATGAGTATGATGACCTAACAACTCCTGAGTCCCTAGTATGTGCCAGGCTCCATTCAAACGTTTGTGTTTTTCCAGCTACCTATGAAGCAACAATCATTTTCCCATTTTACAGATAAGAAATCTGAGACTTAAATCTGAGATTTAAGTTTGTAACTTGCCCAGGTTGCATCACCTGGGCAGTACCATTTTCTCTCTGGTCCCCAATGCTCTTGTTCCCAGCAGCTAGATTCTACAGCCATCTTTTCTTCCCAGAGTCCGTGGGGTTGTGTTCTCCTTGGGAAAAGAGTTTAGGGAATGTGGCCTGGCCAACACATTCTTTCTCTATTTCTTAAGGAAGGAAGGAAGGAAGGGAGGGAAAGATCCATGCCTGAAACCTAGAAGTAAAAAATAACATAGATTTCGAATGGAGCTCTATTTTTTTAAAAAATCATGTGTTTTTCAGATTAAAAAAATAACTACAGGGGCACCTGGGTGGCTCAGTCGGTTAAGCATCTGACTCTTGATTTCCACTCAGGTCATGGTCTCAGGGTCCTGGAATTGAACCCCCACTGGGCTCCACACTCAGTGGGGAGTCTGTTGGAGATTCTCTCCCTTTCCGTCTGCCCTTCCCCCTGCTTACATACACTCTCAAATAAATAAATCTTTAAAAAAATGACTATAACAGTCATAGGTGATTTAGGGGAAGAAAAGGATAATGAAATGTGAAGGCAAAAATAAAAATCACTTATAGTTCCATCATCCAGAAAGAGTGGTATTTTTTTTTTTTTTTGGTGTATGAGAACAAAGACGACTGACACGTATATAGCACCTATGATGTACAAGGTGTAATTTCACACACTTCACATACACTAACTAATTTAATAATCACAGTAACCCTACGTGAAAGGTGCTGTTATTATCCCAGTTATGGAAAAGGAAAGTGAAGGGAAAGAATGGTTGAGTAATATTCCTAAGACCAAAGGATGAAGCCTACCCAGTTCGGTGTCCATGCTGCTCATCATCCTGTCATTCCACCTCTATACTAAAAGAGATGTATATATTCTTTTATAGACCTGGGATCACACCTTACATGCAGCTTTAGATTCCACTTTTTAAGATAACATTATTTCATGGGCATTTTCCATGTCCTTATATATTCTTCAAAATATTTTTAATGGCCGTATGGATATATTTTATATAACCACCTCCCACTGTTACACACTTAGGTTGTTCCCTGTTTTTTTTGTAATTATAAAAAATGATGCAATGAGCATCTGTGTTCATAAATCTTTAATCAGCTTCTTGATTATTTCCTCAGGACAGATTCCTGGAAGAGAATGACTTGGTCAGAATTTTTGGCATTTACTTCAAATCTGTGGTAGGAGAAAAGTGTTCAGATGTGTGTCACAAGATTTAAATAACATAAAAACTCAGGGAAGTTGGAGATCTGTGTGGGCTGAGTTAAAAAAAAAAAAAAAACAATCAAGGAAGTCTTCCTTAAGGAGGTGGGTGGAGTATGAGCCGGCCTTGGACACAGGACTGGAGCCTTATGTGGGGACATTTCTTTGAGGCTCTGGGCATCACTCTTCCATGAGTCAGTTGACTTGGGCAGGGGATCGGTGAGAGAAGGCTTCATGGAGCAGAGTCTTACAGGATGAAAATGAATTTCCAAGGTGGACAACCTACGCAGGCCCAGAGGTGTGAGAGAACATGAGGGGCTTTTAGTTGGTACAGGAAGGATTTGGGAGAAGAGCTCAGAAAAGGTAGGTCAGGGCAAAATCCTGCAAGGCCTTGCACATCACCTCAAGGACCACGAGTTCTCTGACGCTGGCAGTAGAGCATGCTGAAGACTTCCCGCCTAAATAATATGTGGTCATATTTGCATATTTGATGGCACGGTGTGGTCAGGAAGGAGATGAGCCCAAGCTGATGCAGGCAGAGGAAGCCCCTCAAGGGAAGATGTTCTGGGGACTCAGAGGAGTACCCCGCACAGAGTTTCTGGTAGCTTTGCCTGCAGCAGGCCCGTGGTCCCTCCTCCTTGTTCCTTAGCCTGTGCCAAGGGGAGTACAGACTGAATATTTATAAAACACTGACACAGAGATGAAAAAGCTGCAGAAACAAAGAGCACAAACACTTCCTCTATGTCATTGAGAATTCGCATCCATGAGAAACATGCATGCATGTTGGAGCAGAACATCACAGGCAATGCGCCTCCTCAGCAGGTTCAGTGCATCACGGTGGCCAGGTGGGCAGGAGAGGGGGCAGCTGGCTAGACCCGGCCACTGGCAGCCAGGGCTGCTCCCTTCCCAGCAGACAGGTTGCTCGGTGCTTTCTTCTAGGCAATTATTTTCGGAATGACTAGAGATTTCGATCAACCAATCAAGCTTTTATAAGAAGCCACTTTCCTTGATTATGTCCCCGATCTTTAACTCAGAGAGATTTTCCTCAGTATGTCTTGACAGCCTCAAGGTTTCAATTAATTTCTCTCTTCCCACCTCCTGCATCTTGCTTTTGCTTTCATTTGGGGAGCTGGAGTGTTCATGGGCTCTCATGAATTTCCCTTACGGGGCGTGTGTGTGTGTGTGTGTGCGCGCGTATATGTGTGTATGTGTGTGCGTATTTTAAAGGCTTCTTTCTAGTTTCTCTCAATGAGGAATGTCCCATGAAAGGGCAGAATGATTTGTGAGCAGAAGGCCTGAGTGAATGAGACGTGAGAATACAGATTGTGGGGTATAGAGGATTCTGACCCCTGGGCAGCAGGTTTCAGGATCAGCCCCAGGGGTGCAGGGGTGAAAGAGGCAGGATCTGTGTTTTCAAATGCAGCAGGCGTATCTCTGCTTCAAAATACACTGATGAATATTTTGAATTTTAATGGATACACATCTATTTCAGTGTGATTTATTCCATGGGAATGATTGCTTTTCTTTTAAAATAAAATTATTTGCATAAGATATAAGTGACTTAAATAAAAATGTGAGGTAAATATTAGTTCAGATGTTATGTGGAATGTGGCAAATCTCTTGAAGGTGGCACCTAAACGCCTTAAGATCAGGAGACACCGAATCAATTTTGGAATCAGAGAGACATGGATAAAATTCAGGCTCTGCCTTATACTAAACGTGTGCTTCTGAGAAAAGTAGTTAATAGCTCTGCATCCTAGTTTAGCTTAGTTTTTTTTTTTTTTAAATCTGTAAAATGGTGTGTACCCTTCAACACTGTTGTGGTGTTCGGAGATTCACTTGTTCATCCATGTATTCACTCAATCATTACTGAACATCTGCTATATGCCACTCACTGTCTGGGCCCAGGGAATATAGCAGTGAACCAAACAAGGCTGATGCCCTCATGGAGCTCCCGTTCTGATGGGGAAGGCAAATAATAAATGCGTAGATAGATATATAAGAAATTGTCAAGTTCTATGAAAAATGTAGCAGAGTAAGAGAGACGTTATAGTAGAGCCTCTGAGAAAGGAATGCGTTAGATGTGTTTGAGGAAAGGCGAGGTGGTCACTGGGTGGTGAAAGTGGAGGGAGGGAGAGAGAAGGGAGGAGGGAGGAAATGAGGTGGGACGAGTAGTCCAATGCCAGGATAGAGCACACCTGGTGGGGTGTGGTAGAGACCTTGGGTTTTATTTTAACTGTGATGGGAAGAGGAGTGATCGATCCAGTGTATCCATTCACAATGGCAAATTGTATTAATATTTGACTAGCTATTTACTTAGTACCCAACTTGTGCAGAGCACTACATCAGGTTTGGAGGTCTGGGGAATACCAAGCTAAACTGGATGGAGGAGCTCAAATTCCTGTTGGAGAAACAGTCATCTAATCAATTAATATCTGAAGTTCATCCAGTACTTGCTGTGGGCCAGGCATAATTCCAAGTGCTTCCTCCTAATGCTCATGTGGTCCTTCGAAAACAAGACTATACAGTCAGTGATTATCTCCATTTTGCAGATGAGGAAGCTGGGGCTTACCCATCAACATAGTGCCTCTCACCTTTCAAAGGCAGGAGAGTGAAAAACACACGATCCCATTGAGGGTCAAAGTTGGGCATGCAGAGCAAACATTACCCCCAACAAGGGAGAACACAACCAAGAGACTGCAGGAGCCCTGCAGTGAGGCTTGCCACCTGCTCTCTGTGATGACAGCCACCTTGCCTCTCCTCTCCATGCTTCTGTTTCCTCATTCATGAAATGGGATCAGCAGCAGTAACCATCCCATAGGACAGTAGTGAGGATGAAGCGAGACGGCGTGGAAAATGTGTTTGCACAGAGCCTGGTGTGTGACAAGCCAAGATTCTCAAGATCTAGCTATACACCTGCAAGGCATTAGGGAGACACTTCATGGTCTGGGCCTGGGCCTTGAGGGGTGAGTGATAAGAAGCCAAGGTAGATACGTTAATTCCAGACTGACAGAGAACATCCCCTGAATAATAGAGTGTTGGTGGCTCCTGGTGTGCTGGGTGGTGGGGGAGGGTGTAGTGGACAATTCTTTTAATTCTATTAACCTGTAACATCGAAGACACCTTGACTGCTATCCTTGGCACAGGGTACTTTTTTTTAATTTTTTTTTTTACAGGCTACAGGGAAGCTTTTGATCCTCTGAGCATAGAGGAGGCGATCGTCTGACTGTGCGTTGGTAGGCATGCCCAGCAGCAACATGGGAGGAGTGCATACGATCCAGGCCATCAACACTGAAAACCAGACAGGCACAGGAAAGAGTGGGGAGCAGAGATGGAAGGTAGAGACATCTCAGAGATGGAATCCACAGAGCTCGAGGCCAAATTTCACCAGCTCCTTGGAGCCACGCGCACGCGCACACAAAGCAAGAGCATGCTAGACTCCCCAACCCAGCCTCGGTCTGTGTCCCATCGGGGATGAGGCTACTTATAGTTCCTCAGTTTCCCCATCTGTAAGATGAGAAAAATAAAACCAGAATCTCATGGTTTTATCCCAACAGCCTATGCTCCTATATTACGTTAGCTTTGAGGACCCTATGGAAATGCAGACTGCCTTCATTTCTCCTGCTGATAAAGAACTGTCTTCCTCCCAGAATACAGTACCCACGACGTGCATTTTCTGAGTATCAGCAAGCAACGGTTTGGGTTTGAGCTATTCACTCACTTATGATCTGAGATTATTCTAAAAAGACTTCGCAGCTTAGTCTAATTGGGTAATTGGGATGTTTCCAGATGAAATTTGACTTGTATTTTTAAAAAACGCTTTGAAGAACTGGTTGCCATGGTGCTGTTCTGCTGACAAGATCCTTCACTGGCTCCCACTAAGCAGCAATAATGGGCTTCTGTTTATTCTAAGTTTCAGGTTACCCCACCTGAACATCCCCTGCAAGGAAGGAAGGTATGAACCTGGGGGATCGAGGGGAGTGCTTCCCTCCATCTCCGTGATGGGGTGTGTGTGTGCAGCTGATGGGGATGTTTGTCAGGGCAGGGGCAGGGGCCTGTCCAGGCCAGGAGGGACTTCCCAGACTGCCTGACCCCTGGGCAGCTGGGAGTTGAGGAAGAAGCCACCGCACATCTGCCCCGGTATAAATTGGGTGGCTCTTTCAGGATGTGAATACTTATCCTCTCAAATTTTGGGCAAATATGTGTTGGCAGAGATAATTATCTTTATTTTAAGAAATAACATGGTTTTAAAAATTAATAGTTACGTTTTTATAGTATTACTGTTTTAAATTGGAAAAAAAACTTTTGTTCTAATTCAATTTTTCAACCTACTGGATAATAATTCCTCCCCACCATCCTTAAACTTCTATCCGAGTGTTTATTATAAGAATGTGAAACATCTTCCCCAGATGCAGTATTTTTGGCTTCATTAAAAGTTTTTCTAGTTCCTCTTCAGTCATGTCAATATTTACCTTGGGCAATGCTTTGTATCCTTTTGTTTATAATTCCAGAATTCTCCAAGACAAACTGATTATTCATGACTCTCTGGCCTAGGTTACAATTTAAACATACCTTATGTTGACGTTTTAAGAATACGAATCTCCAAACCATTTCCTGTAGTTCTCATAGTTTGTGACCTGCTGTAGTCACTTTATGCCTTGTAATTTTTTACCTCCTTTCCAGGTACCTTCCAGGTACATCTTTTTCATTGATTATACTCTTGGAACATTAGTAAGTGAACTTTCTCTTCTTTTCCTTTTAAAATCCTGGGATCCCCTTATCCTGCCAGGGATGCTTTTACAACATTGCATCATACCACAATGTTTTGAGCACTCCCGTTGTTTTTCTTAGGGAGCACACTCTCCCGTGTTGCCCACTCCCTCCTGTTGTATTTCTGGCTGCTGCTGAAGAGAACACATGACCTCAGTTTCATTGTTTACAGCCGATAGGATATATATCTATTAGCTATAGTATAGACTAAAGTTTAAACCCTCAGTGAGTAAGAGGAAGCCTTAATGGCCAAAAAGACGTCATAAGCCTATAGCATGTTTTTGTCGAGAAGCCCACTTATGTAGAGCCAATCATCTTTCTTAATCACTCAGGATTTTATAATTCTGTGTGTTTCTTTTGGTTCTCTACATGTGTCTTACAGTTGTAGAGGAGTTAAAAATCTACAAAGTATTTCACATACGTTATTATTTTTGATCCTTATAACAACCTTGTGAGGGAGACCCAGAGGATTCAAATGACCTGTTTGAGATCACAAAGCAAGTTGCATAAGACACATTTTCACCCTGGAGGATATTTATATTAATAAATGATTTGTTTTTATGTAAGTCTTTCTGTTCCTTTAAAACACAAAATACCTAAACACACACACACACACACACACACACACAAAATATTTTTTTCTTTTTGGGGGACATTGCATGTGCTACTTCCTTCCTTCCATTGCATGAACTACTTGACTTCTTCCTTTGATTGGATAAACTTTGATTAGCTTTGATTTCACTTCCTCTAGGAGCATTCTGCAGTCTCCCAAATCTAGGTGAGGATTTCTTCCTTTGTGTTCCCACAACTTCCTTAAAAATATATAATTTTATCACAATGTCTGTCACCTAATGAACACTTGCTAAGCTTGTGCTGTTATCATTCTCCACCCATTTCTTACCACCTGTATATTTCTTGCTTGCCTTTATCTAGCTCCGGCATGGCACTCAATAAACAGTTATTAAATAAATAAACAATGCAAGGGAGCCTGGGTAGCTCAGTCGGTTGAGCATCAGTCTTTGACTCAGGTAGTGATCTCAAGGTCCTGGGATCGAGCCCTGTGTTGGGCTCCCTGCTTAGCGGAGAGTCTGCTTCTCCCTCTCCCTCTCCCTCTGCCCCTCCCCACCATGCTCTTATGAGCATGCTCTCTCTCTTTCATTCTCATTCTGTATTCTCAATGAATACAATCTAAAAAAAATAATAATAAATGATGCACATTCTGTCTTCTGGTTGATGTAGTTCTTGGCTCCTTGAGCTCAAGAACAAATGCCATAGAGGACCCCAAGAGGATCCAGAGAATTTTAGATATTTCCAAGTTCATGCTTCATAACACCATCTGAATCTTGGTAATTTATAAGGTTGCTTCTTTGTCAAAACAAAACAAAATGAAACAAAAAGTCCTTTCCCCCTTACTTTGCCTTTACCTCCCTTTTTCCCTTGGGGAGCTGTTCCCTTTCCCACTTTTGTTCAGTGTCATGCAGGTAGGGCTGCCCACACCTTGGGACTGGGAGGAGGTCTCATAAGCAGATTTTATCCTCCAGGTGCCAGGACAAGCTGAGGGATGGGCACTCAGCTCAAGCTGATACCTCTGGGACTCCTGCTGAAACTCCTAGGTAAGAGAGGGTCTCTTTTTCCTTCGAAGGTTGCAGGCAATAGAAACAAGCATAGAACAGCTGGTTCTTTGGGGACTCATGGAGAGATCAATGAAGCCATCACAGAACAATGAGACCCAAGAGATGGGGAGAGGGTGCAAGTATGATAAAGACATCATTGAACACATGGATATGTTCAACACTTGATCCCTTGAATTTCTAAATGTATGAACTGATAAACTCCCTTCTTTTGTTGCAACTAGTTTGAGCTGCATTTTGATCAGTCACCAATGACTGATAGAGTTCTGACTAACTCAGTGGAAAACAAAATACCATGGTATTTTTATTACAGATGTTAGCGCTTTTTGTTCCTTTGTGGCTTTGGCTTATGCTTTCACTTCTTCATATGTGATTTACATCCATGTAATTTGTCTTAGGCATTTAATCGGGAACCAAGAAAACCAGCATGTTTTTTACTTATTTCCTCCAACTCCAATGTCATGCTCTAAGATGTGCCCTGGTTCATATTGTAGCTGAGCACACACCTGAGATTCTTCTTCTAGGAGTGGTGATAGTTTTACACAGGTTCGACCTTGCCTATTGGTCTTTTGGGTTTCACTGTGGGAGAGCGAATGCACTGGGGGCTGGGAGGGTGCTCTGTGATCTCAAAATAGCACAAAGCTCCTGAGCCTATAGAAGCAGGGCCTCAGAACTGAATCTGAATGAGCTTCATGCTTAGTTATGAGCTGACAAGGCCTTCATATTCTCTTTGGAGACCACTTTCTGCCCCGTTCTGGGGCTGGAGAATCAAAAGCAGTTGCAGGTTATTTGAACATCATGGTTGGTAGATGGTGTTATTTAAGTGCTGTGGTGACTCCATCCATGGAATGGGTCCTATGGATGGAAGGATATAAACATCTCTCTTTCCTAGAAGCCTTTGAGAAGTGCCAGTGAAGATCCCTATGATGATTGTTTATCATAGTCAATATACTCAATATACTTATCAATTGCTCTCTATTCCTGATTCACAGATGGATATAAGTAATTAAAGCAGGGAGGCAAAGATTCAGTCCTAGCTCTTTGCCAAAACATATTCTTGGAAACTGAATCATTGAGTGCATCACTGTATAGTGGACAATATTTTCCATTTAGAGTGTTATATTTGGGACTTGTGTTCCCAAACAGGGATGCAGCTTCAAATATATTAGAGATGACTTTTCATTGTCACCAAATTCAAGATACAAACTGCAAAATCTTAAAATAATGAGATTATAATCTAATTCCTATTAAAAAAATCTAAAATCACAAGTTTTAAATGAAATATATATTCCTTACCTATTGTTTGTATCAGTACCTTAAATATATGTGAAATATTCATACATCACATAAAGATCTATTATAATGTAAACAAAAAATGTGTTTTTTTCTTAGTGATGTGTTAATTTTTGAAAGTGTTCTTACTTTAGAATTAAATTAATTTTGCTTGTCTTCTTAGAACCTTGAAGGGTTTTAGGAGGATGTTTTGGATGATTTAGATCTGTATATCACTGCCCACTCACTTTTGAACTAGTCTTTTCTTTTACACTTCTCTATAGTAAGCATGGACGTGCCAGTCTTTTGGTTAACCAACTGAGTTAAGAAATGTTTATGGTGATGGTGATCACAGTGATGATGGTGGTGGTGCATTCCTTGAACCTGGTAAAGATATGGAGAAGCAACTTGAAAATTGTCACCTGCATGTAACAAAATTGCAATTACCAAAAGATACAAAATCGTCTATTAAGTGAAATTCAGTTTTTCTGTGAGCCATATTTGTAAGTAAGAAGCAAAGTCTGCTTCTTCCTTCATTAGGCTGAATTAGCAAAATTTAGGGCTCACCTCCATGTGGGACTTGGAAAGATCCTTTCATCTTGTGATGTTCTAGTGATAAGATTAGGTTTTAGGTAGATGGGCAGGGAGAGAACCCAGAAGTCCTGAGCTAGGACATGAGCTCCAGTTGACCCTATCAGAGAGGACTGCCTAAGACCTCAGGACGCAAGCACAACCAACTTTGAGGCATTTGGCATTTTCTTCTGTAAAATGACTTTCTTGCATATGACTTCCCAAGAAGTTTTCTATGGATCTAGGCTTCTAGATCTCTAAGAAAACCATCTTCATTCCATCAGTATCTTATATTGATTATTAACAAAACCGAAAGAGAAAAAAAGGCTTCTGCCTCAGCCTCAGTTAACCTGAAAATTCAATTAAATAGCCTCCTCCAAACACTCTAGGTCATTGAAGTTTAACTATGCACGTCCTTGGAAAGGCCAGGCTAGATGAAACTGACATTTTGAGAGCTGTATTTTGCATTGAAATAGAAATTGAAATAGGAATGTATATTTCCTTGCTTGTTTTGATAGCATTTTTCTGATAGAAAGTTTGGGGGAGAAGGGTTTCAGGGGGCAAATGTTTAGCTTTGGTTTATTATTAGTGAACATTTTCCCCAAATTGTACTCTGTTGCTTAGTTCACAAATGGTGCTTAGCAAAATTATGTTTTTGCTTTGCAACTTCATTGCTTTCTCTCTTGCTTTTCTAGAAGATCTTTAGATAGTTAAGGGTGGCAGCCACTGAGATTCAGTGTTGACTTCTGCATTGGAAAGTCTCTCTTTCACTGTGTACTAGATTTAGTGAGTTCAACAAACAGCTGTGCTAATGAACCCATTCTGCTTGGTGACACACTTTCGCCAGGGCAGTTGATAGGTAATCCGCCTTGCAGAGGATGGCCGGGGCATGGGGAAAATGCTGTTAGGAGACCAGGCCCTACTTATTTGAAGCCAGGTTCCTCCATTTTCCTTGTGGTATTTAGCATCTTGCCTCACAATTTCTCCCCTCTCCCCACTTTAATGAGGTGCGCAATCTGTCTGCCATTTATACATTTCCAATTGGTTCTACTTCTCTTTCAATTCCAACATTTTTATTCCTGGCACTGGCAACGTTGCCCAAAGTACTCTTAGGTGAGTGTCTGGGGGTGTTATTCTGTAAGAAGTCCACAGCTTGATTCAATCTCCTGATAAAATTACAACCGGAAAGCAGCAAAGTGAATAAAAGGAGACAAGAGGTGCTAACTGAGTGACAAAGGCAATCTTGTCACACTAGTGTTATTCAGACCAATGTTAGCCTGGATGCAGAGCACGTGCCTGTTCTAAGACGTGGGTGGTGCTGTTTTGTCTTTGATTTTTATTACCATGCCCCGAATGAAATTACCTGTTTTATATCTTATATTTCTCTTGGAACATGTTAACTTATGTCTAGGCCTTGGATTGTGAGAAACCTATCTGAGTGACTAGAAATCCAGGTATTATTTTGTTGTTATTGTTAATTTGTTCTAAAAATTTCTCTAAAGAAGTGAAGGGAAGACCCCATTTGCTTCTAAGAAAAAAAGAATAGTCCCTTTCCCCAATGACTTTTGGAGAATTAATAGCCCTAGAAATAGGTGTGGGCATGTCTATGTATGTTCAGTTAGCTTGGCTCCAAATTTTGTCCTTGAGCTTCTTGGTATCCTCTATTTTAAGTTCTCTTGTGGGCATTGAATATCAACCATTGTTTTTGAAGCTGAGGATAGTTTACTCACCCCTAGAAGAAACTTTCTTTTCTTTCTTTCTGGCTTTATCAAGGTATAACTGACAAAATCATATATATTTAAGGTGTACAATGTAGTCTGATGTACGTATACATTGTGAAATGATTACCACAATTAAGCTAATTAACATGCCTGCCACTTCACATGATTACCTTTTTTTTTTTTTTTTTGGTGATAAGAACACTTATGATCCATTTTTAGCAAATTTCAGGTATCCAGTACAGCATCATTAACTCTAGTCACCATGCTATACATTAGATCCCCAGAACTTACCCTTCTTATAACTGCAAGTTTTACACTTTGAACAACATTTCCTGCACCCCCAGCCCCTGCATCATTCTACTCTCAAGTTGAAGGAGAGCTACTATTTTGTTGCACATATAAGTGAGATCACATTTGTTATTCTGTGTCTGACCTATTTCACTTAGCATAATGTCCTCCAAGTTCATTCATGTTATCACAAATAGCAGTCTTTCATTTCTTTTTTATGGTTGAATAATAGTTCATTTTAGGTTTATCTATGTATCTATCCTATATCTATCAATATATAATCCACCTATATCTCATTTTCTTTATCCATTCATCCATCAACAGAACCTAAATGGTTTCCATATCTTGGTTTCTGTGAATAATGTTGCAATGAACACGGGAGTGCAGATACCTCTTCAAGATATTGATTTTATTTCCTTTGGATATATACCAGAATGAGATTGCTGAATCAAGAGAGACTCTCTTCTGTAGGAAGTATTTTTGATTTTCTCAAGATGGAAAATGACTCAAATCGAAAGACTCTGAGATACTGAAGCCACTTCTGTAAATGGCTCCCAAAGATTGTTCTTGAAATCTTGACACCATAAGGAAAGTGTCTATTTGCAAGTGGGGCAGCAAGCCCTAAGGATGAGTGTCAGGATTTACTTACACTTCATGGACATTTGGACTATGTGACACTGAGGGTCCTTATGGTTTTGATATTATCCAGGAATGAGGGAATTCCTTCTTCAGGAACTTCCTTTCCAGATGAAGGACATCCAGCTTTTGCCTGAGTGTCAAAGGAAAGGAAGGATGATAGGAAATCCACTACTTTAGCAAGGCATTATTTGGGATTTCTGTAATTGTGAAGATTATCTTCCTACCCCCATGGATCCTACTCCCATAGATCCTCCCTCTTAGAAGGCCCTTCCTTCTAGGATGGACCTCCTAGAAAAGGCCCATCAAATCCCTCCTCCCATGACAAATCTTCAGTATTATCTTCTCCAAGTCATTCATGCTTGGGCTAAACATCTCTAGGGTTATTAGCTTCTGTCTAGATGTGTTATCATCTTATCATCTTGACCACTCTTGTGTGGAAACTCCAGCTAGTCAGGGTCTACATAGAACCCTCACGAAGAACTGGCAGGTGAAGAGAATGTAATATCCACACTGAAGGTGGTGTGATATCCTGGATGTGGTCTAACCAAGTGCAGAGTAGGCGAGGGTTCAGGAATCTCTTTCTGGAAACATCTCACGTTCTTGTTTTTAGGAGAAACATCTGCCTCTGAATACCAAAGTAATCCAGATTCCTAGGCAGTGCCCGAGATTCGATATTTCTGCTTAGATATCCAAAGAACCACGTAAAATCAAATTTATTCAAAATCCAAACCATGTTCTCTAAACTGACACCACATTCGGCAACTCCTCTTGACTTTGCTATTTCTGAGAGTGAGACCCAGATTCTTCCAAACATCTTTGATTCCTCCTTCACCTCCTTCAGATGGTTTTCGTTCCCCCTCCATGGGGCACCCTGTTCCTCCTGGGCCTAGTTCCTTCCCCGGTTTGGATCCGCCTTTTCGGCTGATACTGGGAATGTGCAAAACGTAGGGCATTCCCGTAATACTTTACACAATCAGACCTTCTTCGAAGGCCACACCGAGGAGGGGGTTTCTGCAAAATAACTGGCTCTAGGGCAGGGCTCATGTGCATTTTCCTGAAACACACACGCACGAGGGAAGAAGTGCATGTGACAAAGAAAGCAGAGAATGAAGTTATCCATCTTCTTGACAAGCCTGATGTTGAAAGGGCCACGGGACGGACACAGCCTCAGACTGAGTCATCATCTACAAATAGTTAAAACAAAAGTTCCTCCAGCCTCAGCTGCAGCCAGAGGAGTGGGGCAGAGGTTCTGATTGAGAACTTTGATTTCCCACAGATTGTTTGAGTCTTAAATGAAATTTGGAAAGGTTCCCTGACATCAAAGGCTGTTCCTTTTGGCTAATCGATTGAGTATGTTGTGCCTGTCCTCCCCCGAGTCCCCCACGACTGGGAACATATGTCAGACTCTCCCTCTGCCAGTAATTCGGAGGCTCATGATAATAAAACATCTTTTTCCTACGTAAAAGAAAGGGTGGTCCTGGGGAATGTTATAGCAGCAGAAAGCAGCAGTGATTTACTCCTCCCTGAAAAAATACACAGAGTGTGATCAATCCCTACCCAAATATCATCTACATAATTTGAAAATAAGACATTGGAGGGAATAGGCCCAACCTCACGATCCTGCTCACATTTACATCTGGAACAGCTGCCAGGGCCTCTCGGAGTTGATTTTGTTCAGTTCTGCAGGGCCGACTTGAAATCCAGGCAGAAAATGAAAGTGAGCAAATTTACCTCTGGCATTCAAAGAAACGCTTTTGGTCAAAGTGAGTATTTCTGACCATGACTCATTTTCAAAAGAAGCATTGAATTCGCTTTGTCATCTTTGCCTGGATCGGGCTCAATCGGCCCTTTTATGATTTTTAAAATATCCTATATAGCCAGGATGGCATTTATTAGGCTTCAGCTATTCAATATTGCATTTCAATATATAAAAGTCAGTGTTCAATTGAATATTGAGTTTTCTAAGGAAGTAAACCTACAGAAAAGAAATTTGCAAGAATCTAAAATAAATGAGTTTGAGGAAGATCAAACTGCCCTTTTGGCTGTTTCAGAGATCAAAAGATCTCTCTTTTATAGAAATCAGGAGCAGTGTGAATAGCCTCTTTCCTCTACCGCAAAGCCCCACTTTTTTTTTTTTTTTTTTTTACGATCATTGATAGCTTGGGACTGCACCATAATGGTATGAAAGGCCCCGGGGAGGAGGGAAGATGGTTTCATTCCCGAAAAGCACCCAGGACTTTTGCGTCTGAAATAGCAGGTTTTTCATTTAATTTAGTCTCGAGCCCAGTAGAGTGAGAAAATGAAAATCTGTCCTCAGCTCCTTCAGGAGGAGGGGTGGCCTTCAAGGGCTTGAGAGGGTCTCCTGATAATTGTTTTTAAAGCCTGCCTGGGATTTTTGTCTCTGCCTCTCAGAGAAGCTGGATTCTATGTCAGGAGGCTGTCTTTGGGTTCCTACTGCCCTACGTTCTGCATAACCTTAGGGAGTTACCTCATCGCTCTCTGTCTCTATTGCTTCTTCTATAAAGTGGGGATTATAATATGTACCTCCTTGGTTTATGCTCCCTCCAACTTCAGGGCCTTTGCTTGTGCTGTTCCCTCAGCGTGAATAACTTGTGCTCAGCCTCCAAGATTTAGCTGGAATATTTCTGGAAAACATTCCATGAACCCCCAGACCCAGTTATGCCAACTTCCCTTCCGCCCATCAGTGTGCCATGGTTTTCCTTTGTAGTACTGGCCTCAGTCCTAAGTGAGAAAATCCCGTGTGAGAACTGGTGTCATGTCTGGTGCCTCCTATAAAGGATTAGGAAGTTGAGTTTATTCTATAATAAAATAAAAAAACCCAAAGGGTTTGTTGAGTGAATGAAATCAATGGAGGAAAGTCCCCCACCAGAAAGTGATCAAGAAATGGCAATCCCTATTTCCCAGGTACCAGGAGCTCCACAAGTGTCTGGGTAGTGCCTCCATGGAGTGGCTGCTCCAGAAGGTTTTTGGCTGTGCAGACGAATGTCACCAATCATCTCCCAACCAACTGCCTGTTCTTCACCTGCCCATTTTGTTGTTTCCTCTCTGAGAGCATGCTGCTATCGACTTTCAGAGAGATTCTTGCTCAACCCCTCATGCTGCAGGTTTTCTCTCTCTTGGGATGGTCATAACCTCATAGAGCACTCCCTCTGAGAGGTATGCAGTGAAGGGTAAGGAGCTGGGTGGTGACCATAGTGTTTTCTGCTCTGGTTAGAGGATTGAGTGGAGTGTGGTGGGGGAGCCAAGTCAGCCTTATAAGTTAGATTCACGCTCTAACACTTTTAGACATTACCACTACCATTACCACTATCATCTCTGTCATCATTAAAAATTCGCAACAAATACGTTACAGTTTCAAAAACCTTTGCCTTCTCATCTAGGAACCAAAAATTCCAATCAGCACTGCAAACCATTCAAGTTTGGAAATTCACCATGAGAATCTTTTTTGCTTGGGTTAAGGCAGGTACCCATATGAAATTACTTTATTAGTTATTAACTACATTATTGTGAATTTATCAACTCATTTCATCTGAGAAGTTGGGGGGCAAGCATTAAGGCACTTAGTTGTTTATGCAGGAGAGAAGTATCTTTGTCAGAATTTAGTTGCAGGTAACAGAATTCAGTCTAGTTATTTTTAACAGAAATGGATTTCATACAAGGACTATGAAGTTTACAAAAACCCTAGAAGAGCTGGAGGAGAAGGCTCTCAGCAGAACTTCCAGGACTCACATTCCAGAACAATACCTCAGAACTGACCCACAGAGATTGCTGCTGCCATGATCCAGAAGAGAATCGCCTCTACAACTGCTGGTTCTCATATATCACCAGGTCTGTCCCAGCCCACACCAATGAAACAGATGCTCTTCTGGGCTTGCCTCTCAGTAGCCGTGGTGCTAGGGTCTGGACCCCACCTCTGTTAGATTTTCCACACCTGCTGACTCATGGAAGTAGCAGAGTCTAGCCTCCACCTCGAAGTCTACTTCCGTATTTCCTGAGGGAGTGTCTGCTTGGCTGAAGTTAGGTCTCATATGGAACCTAAGCTTTAGGCCACTCTGGGAAATGACACCACTTAGCTCATCAGCCTCTGTGGGGCCATCCAATGGCCATGAAGGCATTGAGATGGACTAGAGTGAAGAAGCCTGCAGATTCTAGCACAGGTGCACATGGTGGGAGTACTAGGGAGCATTTTTGAGAGGGAAACATAGAAGGGGTTGAAAACAATCTTGACTGACCTCACAACTATAGAGAGGGTCCTGGTTATCAAGGTGAGGCATTTTAGAAATGCCACATCAGGGAGACATTATGGTTTCCTTTGGGTAGGTGGTATTAAATCTGCTTGTAAACTTCTTTGAGTAAATAGCCTCCCTCTCCTCTACCCCTGATGTTTATAGTGGAGGTGGTGATTTGAAAGCTGGCTCCCATAGAAGGAGGGAAAGGAGAGAACTGAGAAGGTGGTAAGCCACTCCGGCTTGGTAGGTGGGAGGTTTAATAAACAAGGCAACTTACATATGAGGCATGTCTTGGGGAGCTGTAGATCAGTACCCTCCTGCCTTCCAGAATCTTAAACATCTAAATAGATGTCTTAACTGGATTCAGTCACATATACTGTCCAGACGGTCTCAACACTCAAGGGCTACTTCCTTGAAACTGGCTTCCAGGATGGGAATGGTAGGTAGAATGTTCTTTCCAAGAACAGGGAGGGAGTGAGGAATCTCTGATTATCTAGGTCCAGTTCACAGGTTAACTGGTGGTAACACCCCCTTGATAGCTCCTTCAGCATGTTTTAGTTCCCTCCTTACCAAAGTAGGAAAGGTGTTCAGACTCACTTGCAACTGAGTGGACTTTCTTCAGGCCAGTGTCTCTGTGGCTTAAAAAACCATCTTCTCACAGTGGCTGAAAAGAGAAGCTGTGGCACTTTTACCTACTAGGTAAATCTCTCTTTCCCTGATGGGGAGACCCCAAATGAAGGTTCAGAGTTGTTCATTTTGGATGGATCATGGAAACCCCTCTGGCTTTTGGAAGCAGGCAGTCGATAGCGTTATCCTGCCATCTTCTTTTTAACATTCAATCCAGCAAACACTTTAAGCTTTAATAAACATCTTCTCCTTTAATAGTGTTGACTCCAAGCTAATAAGGCAACTAACGAATCAAGTGAAGGTAAATTTCTCATTAACAATTTATTTAACTTTGTTGAAGAGAGCAATTCCAACTTCTGCTAATTGAGTTTGTAACAAAAAGATGGATCCATTTTACTACCACCCTCAGGACCTTCATCAAACTCTGAGAAAGGTAAAGTAACTCTCATTAGCAGACTAAGAGGTAAAATCTAGGATGGAATGGAAGGTACCAGAACACTGTTAAATTCCAAAAACTTCAACACATTATAAAGCACAGACTGGCATTTCACAGTATTTTGAATTTTATTTGCCAGAGGAAGAGCCCTTTGACTTGAAGCTAAAGCCCTGTGTAAGACTTTGAAGATACTGGCTTTAGGATGTGGGTGATGTGTTCAATTTCTCCCCCTTTATTTAAGATCCCTCTGTGGAATGTGGAAAAGCGTGCTGGGTAGACCTATAAGAGGACTTACCCTTTGCAGCTGATCCAAAGCCTTTCCCTCTGGCTCCAGGAGGTTGCTGTAATTTAGGAGTTTTATAACGAAGGGCTGAGCAGGACTGCCTAAAGTGACAGCCCTGCGGGCAGAGGGACATGTGGTGTGTCTGTGATCGGTCAGTGATTGAATTGGAAGGGATTTAATAATTCTTGAAATTCTCGGCTTTTTCCTGAGACTTTCCTCTGGAAGCCTGATTAAATGAGTATTATTTCTTCTTAAGTGATTTTACAGGTCGTTTATTTTGGATTTATGAGTATCAACACATTTTAAAAGGTATTAGCGAGCTGTACTGCTGGATACTTGTTCTCTAAATCATTAACTTTACTCTGTATCAGCATCAGATAATAAGAAATCTTTCAAATATAACTTTGTTTTTTTCTTCTTATGTATTCATTCAGGCAACAAATATTTTTTAAACACCTTCTGTTGCTAGGTCCTGGAAATACTCCAATGAACAGACAGGCATGGTCTTGCTCTTACCACATTGTAAGAATTAGGAAAAAAAAATGTTTAGTAAAGTCCATATTATTGTGAAGTCATGGGGAATGAATTTGAATTTAAATTAGTCATCCCTTCCCATTCAACACTGCATCCGACAAATCAAGTTCTATATGGAGAAGCACAAACAGGATAAGATTCCTCTGTGTTTTTACATACGCTAGTGTGTGTGAACATTTAAAGTAGGAAGAGAAGGTGAATTGGGGAAAAAACTATCCTTTTTCCTCTGTGGTCTTTCCCCGAGGTAGAGTTTCCATAGAATTCGAAATTGGCCAATTGTTCTAAGTCTGTAGCTTCAAAAGAGAAAATGTTTGGGAGGCACATCTCAAGTTTTGCACCTGCCGCAGGCCCATAAAACCTGCTCTTTGTCTGTGTCCCGTTCATAGGGCTTGGGTGTCCGGTGTTGGGCACAAGGTAAAGGGAGTGTGAGTAAGTGAATCATTTGCATCCTGTTGGTGAAGAGGATGGAAGGGCTCAAACCAGATAAATGGAATGATCTGGAAGCAGGAGAGGCAAGGCAAACAATAGCAGAAAGGCTAGTCATGAAGTCAGGAACAAGGTGGATCTGGGTGAGGATTCAGAATGGGGATCACAGGAAATGTTGGGTCTGGGGGGCATTGGTTCTCTGTATTGATCTGAAGCCATGTGAAGAGTCAGGGGTGGAACCTTGAGCCAGCATGAAAGTTCCTGTTGGGTTTCAGTACTTGGAGCCCCCAGGAGTGGCCAGCTGTGCAGCAGTTGCAAGACTCCCTGAGAATTGCCTGTTCTTTTCACCCTTGGCTTAGGAGAAACCTGGTGATGAAGGATGTGGCAGCAGAGTCAGGGATGCCACCATTTTCTCAGAAGAAAACAGCAGTTAACCCAAAACAGGAAAATTCAGCCATGTTCACGAAGCTTGAGATTTGACAAAGTACTTTACCACCCATCTCATTGGCCTTCCAATGGCCCAGCTGCAGGTGGGCAGCTAGAGGGAGGGTGGTCTTCCCTTTTGGACAGATGATGAAATGGCATCCAGAAAGAGCAAGTGGGTTTAAGGTCACAGAACTATGTCGGGTTAAACTTAAAGTCTCAGCCTGAATCTCCTCATTCCAGCTGCAACTCTCTTTTCAGAAATTTAGAGAATATTCAAACGATATGGAAAAATAAGTAAATGATAAAACAGAGCATTGCAGACATATTGACTCTTTGAAACATAAGTGTGAGATTATAGCCAAGTATCTGTGATTCCTTTAGAAGCTTTGGCAATTCCCCCTGGCTGTCTCCTTTTCCACCATTTCAGCCCTGGTTGACACTGGTGGAAATGTGTCTCTGAGCATTTACCGCACCCTCTTTCAACAACATCGAGACTCAGTATTCCGTATGTGGCTATAGTCCTCATGGTAGTTAAGATCCAGCAGTACCAGGAAACATTTTATTCAGTAAGATTCCACCCATTGGCTTACTCGGTTCCTAAACTATCTTTCAGAAGTAAATCAGAAGGTTTTACCAGTCTATTTGTTTGCTTGAGTCAGGAAATCTGAGGGAAATGAATCTAATTCACTCTTCACATTTCTAATTAAAACTTCTTACATTTCAAACTTTCTGACAGAAAAAAAAAAAAAAAACAAACACCAGAAACATTGTGTGGAATGCAGCTCTGAGAAGACACAATCCATGTGTGATTGCTTGAGCAGGAAGGGTTAAACGAGGCAACAACAAAAAAGCCGCTTGTTTTTGCTTGTTTAAAAAAAAAAAAAAAACTCAAACCATCTCCAAATGTAGCTTAATCCATTTTCAGACTCTATACATTATGCATCAAGATTCTGTACAAAAGGAATTTGAGAGGAGTGTTTGCGTGAAACCACTCCAGTGGATTCAATTTGCAGTTTAGCATATTAGACTCAAAAAGTTTACAAGACATTCTGAGCACCCTGCCTTCTGCCCTTATGGACCAGGAGGTTGCTACTTCAGGTAAATAACTTTTTAAGAATGAATAGGTTCCATCAGGTGTCCTCAAAACAATTAAGAAAGGATTTGGTCTCCCTTCCCCTTAGCTCAGCAATGATGACAAAAGCTCAAAGAAGAGAAAGGATGATTGAGAAGGTTTCAGGGGTTCTGCAGATCCTGAGGTTCTTTCAGGCAAAGCCACCTGGCCCAAGGTAGAAAAGCTAGTTGTGAGAAGACACTCCCCCCGTAAGGAGCTCACACAGGTAGCTCCGCAATAACTGCCAACCTTACTCACCTTCAGTTCAAAGTTGAGTTGCCACTGTGGTTAAACATGTGGATGGAAAGCTCAGAATCGATCATCCAGATGTCTTCACCTAGTGGATGTCACATGTCATTGAGACCACATCTGGATACTTGGAGGACCAGCTGTATTTTTATTTCCTTTTAAGTAATGAATTGTTGGGGTCTTGGAAACATAGTATTCCTTTCTTCTTACCCAGAGAACATGTACCACTGGGGAAATATGCTTTACGGTGGCCATCAGGCAAGAGTCTGGAGAACCCCAAAACAACCCATTTCTGGGTTGTTGATGATGGGAGGTCCTAAACTGACAGGTGAAGTCTGACCCTGGCATCATTACTGTTACAAACTAGGGACTATCTAAACAATCTAAAGAGCATTGAAAGTTTCTTTTTTTTTTTAAAGGAAATTTTTTTAAATTTTATTTATTTATGATAGTCACAGAGAGAGACGGAGAGAGAGAGGCAGAGACATAGGCAGAGGGAGAAGTAGGCTCCATGCAGGGAGCCTGACGTGGGATTCGATCCCAGGTCTCCAGGATCGCGCCCTGGGCCAAAGGCAGGCGCTAAACCGCTGCGCCACCCAGGGATCCCTGAAAGTTTCTATAGTAACTTTATTAATTTATTATTTTTTTCAGTGTTGAAAAGTTCCCAGTGGCATGGCTGGCTGCCTGGGCTACAGTGTTGTGTTGACAGCTCCAGTCCTTTTCCTGGCAGCTGAAGACCCAAAGACAGTGACCAATGAGAGGGTGGCATTCTCCTCTGAACTTTTCATTAGACTGGTGATTCATCTTGAGACCCACATTTTATGAAGGCTGTGAATTCCATGCAATGTAGCTGTTGAGGTGTCTACATTCAAATTGGATTCCATTAAGTTTATGGCGTGATTAAATGTCTGAATCATAAGGAGTCAGGGTTGGATTTATGTGCCTTCTGAAAGCACTTTTGAAGACTGGCAGCTTCGATGAGTGTAATTTGATGCGTGGAATCAGGAGAACAAACCTAAAGAGACATCAACTCAAATATAACAAGGATCTGAGGATTGAGGTGAGTGCTGCTCTTGCATATATGTAGTGGGGCTGTTATTCAGCATGCATTTTTTTTCCCCTTCACAGTATCCAATTTGGGGCATTAGAAGGGACTGGGTGGTCTGCCATTGCAGTGATTTTCAAACTTAAAAGTCCCTAACCATTAATTGAGGTGCTTGTTAAAAATGCCAATTTCCAGGTCCTGTCTTCTGATTCTGAAGGGATGGAGTGGGGTGCAGGAATTTTAGGCCTCACTAGGAGAAACACTGACTTAATAATCATCTTACATTTGGACAAGTGATAGGCGTCTTCCATAGCCTGGCTCACAACTAGTGGTAAGAGAGCAAGATCCAGAAACAGATCTCTGTACGGTTTGCTCAGTTATCTTTCATCATCCACTTAGTTCTTGCTCATCCACACTCATATATATGATGTGGGAATGGATGGATGTGAAAGCTATACGTGCCATGTTAGAAAAGTAGAGAACAACATGAGGTGGCAGAGAGAGTGAGTGAACGGCATATTGCAAGTTATCAAAACTGAATTCCAACATCTCATTAAAATTTTTGAAATATTCCTTAACACATCAGGGTTAAATGGGAGTTGGATAATACTTCACATATTTGAGTCAATTTTAGGCAATTAAATGGCACACAAAATACTTTCATTTTTGCATTTCCCTTTATGGATTTCTTTGACTCTAAATACATCAAATATTTAGCATTTAGAAATTCTAGAACTGATGCTGTTAAACCCTTTTTTATATTCTGACAATTTGCATTTATTCTTTAATTCTCTAATTTGTGAATTGGTTGTTCAGATCTTTAGCAAATTTTCTGAGTTGTTAGCACTCTTTGTATTGATTTTATAGAGCTGTTTATATATTAAAATTGTTAACTCCATATCTATCATACATCTTGCTGAAACTATTTTTCTTTTTTCTTTTTATTTATTTTTTTCTCTTTCTTTTTACTTATGGTGAAATTTCTTTTGTACAGAGCAGTTCAAAATTTTTCTGTAGTTAAAACGATCCTTTTTGCCTGTTCTCTGTGACATTGTTTCATTGTTTTTGTTAGAGCCTTTCCCATAACAAGATTAGGAAAAGAATCACTTATATTTTCTTCTGGCTATTCTTTAGTCTTAACATTTGCATTCACGTTTAATGCTTTAACCTGTTGATATACTCCGTAAGATGTAACAGACAAGAACACGAATGTGTAACAAATATTTTCCCTCAATTTATTGTCTCAGCATAATTTCCTGTAGATTTCCTTATTTTCCCATCGGCCTGTGAAAATAGGATTCTTTTTATCCCCATTTTAGAGATGAGTGAACTGAGGCTTAAGCAGCTGATGCTGCTTTTATCTACAGGAGCAGATCTAAGAACGTACCTCAAGTCTGAGTGACTAAATTCATAGACTTGGCCACCCAAGTGAATTTCATTGTAAAACAAATTCTTAATTTGGAGGCTACTTTTTCACTAATATCATACTTGAAAATATTTTAGCTTTGTCGGGTTTCTAAATTAGAAAGCCCTTGCCCTTTTTTATTCTTTCAGCATTCATGTTGATCGCAGACTAGCATTCGCAATTATAGACGCTGAGATTTTCAGTGAAATTACACTTAAAAAGACATCTCTATTATATTTAACCATTACATCTAGCAAAACCCTGTAGGAGAGTTTTATATTTTCCTTCAGCCAGGTCCTTTACATTTCCTATTTTCACCTTAAGTATTTGGTATGTGTATTACTACCATAAGAGATTTTTTTTCCATTATATTTTGGAATCATTATTAATTTATAGAAAATCTATTTTTAATATTTATTTTTAGCCAGTTATATTTTTAGAATAGTTCTTCTTATGGGTTTTCAGTGTAGATAGTCTTGCGATCTAAAAACAATAATAGTTTTAGCTTTGTGTTAATTATGTTTTTAATTTCTATATGGTATCTTACTGTAGTGCCAAGAAAAGCTCTTACCAATGGTGAAAACAGCCATCCAGCCGGCATGTCTGCTTGCTCTCTGCTCTCTCTTCTACAAAACACTCATGAAGTACCTCCTCTGACAGGCACTGTGCTAGACGTTGGAGACAGAGCACGGTCCCTGCCCTCCTAGAGCTATAGTTTGGATAGGGAGACAGATATTAGACAGATATTCACATAAGTACTTCATTGTATACTACCCTTGTCTCATTCTTAGCTGAAATGGGAATACATCTGGTCTTTCAATTTTAAGCCAATTCTTTAAAACGCTGTGTTCCTTTAAGACTAGTTTCTAGGTTTTTTTTTTTTTTTCGTTTTTTTAAATCAGGGATTTTTAGGAAAAGGCTTTCCAAAATCACCTCTTTTTACCTACTGTCAGTCATTTTATAAACAATAGACCCGAGGCACAGTGGGGTAATGTGACGTGGCTGCCATCAGTCAGTTCTAACAGAATCCTCTGTGGAATCCAGCTCTAGAAGCCATCTCAGTACTACAGGGGCAATGTGTCCACTTACCCAATGCCATGGGCTTACTAATGTGAAGACTGGGAGCTTTTTTAGAATAGTAGTCATTTTGGGCAGCTCTCTGCGCTTGCCCTGGGCTAAACGGTACCTGCTGACTTCTAATGGTTGCTGCTCTAGAGATGCCAGGAAAATACCGGAGCTCCCAGGGGATTGGCCCAGAGGCGGGCACAAGGGTAGTGATGGTGCAGGCCAGGGGATAGCTTAAACCTATTAGAAGCAGTGCTTATTTCTTAGTCAAAAAATAGTTAACATAAAATGTATGGAAAACACAGCAAACAATTTTAGAATCACCTGTAATCTTACCACCACAAGATAACCCCCATTTTGTTTAAATGCTTTTTCTTGGCCTATCAAATTTTCTCCACAGCACACATATCATGTAAAGTGATAGATTTTTCCTTTTTTTTTTCATTCAATATTACATCGTAAACAATTTCCCAAGTCTGTAATTGCCTCATCTTTTTGTTTGTTCTACTACCTCAGTTTAGCCCTGACACATGAGTTTTGCTTTGCAATGCTCTGCTGATTCATTTGGCTATTCATTTTGAAATAGTTCTAACAAATAAAGGAACCTATGAGGACACCTTGAATAAAGACACTTAACTGAATCTGAAATGGCCACACTTGGTTGAATGAATGATGACCATGTCATCAAAATTTCAGCAGGAAGGAAATGGTAATAATAATTCAATATGAATCCAGCACCTTAAGAGCTGAGAAGGTTTGGTTTCAACAATTTCTAGCTATTTTTCATAGACATGTTGAAATGCAGCTAGCTTCTACTATGGCAAACATTTTAAAAACCACACCCACCCATAGGGATAATAATCAGCATCAGTAGCATGGTCCTTGAAAAGGAGGAAAGATTTCACTATCTCTCTCTCTCATCTATCTATTGCTTTCTCTAAAGTTTGAATTGGAGAACACCAAGCATGGTAGGATGTCCTGAAGCATGATGTGCTGTGGAGTAGACATGCAGCTGCCCATCCAGTGGCCACTTTTTTTCTCTTCTCTCTGATAGAATCTCAATTTTCTTTTTCCGCCTCTGTCTGTGATCTGAGCACGCTTTTTATTTTAACTTGTCAACTATCCAAATCAGAATAAGACTTGAAAAACACATATTAGTTTTTAGAAATAAATATAGTTAATATTGATAGTGCCCAGCATATCAATATTCACTCTAATGTAGGCCTTCATGAGGTTCCTGTGGAAGTCTTTAGTAAATAATTTTTAGTGGATTACAGAGTATTTCAGCTCAGAAAATACTTCAACCAAAAGGAAAAACTATTAGCAAATTAATAATTTAGAGTCTTGTTTATGCTTTTCTTATTATGTTAGCATAATCCCTAACCATAGACATTTAAAAATTTACAGGTCTTGCTCAAAGTAGCAAGTATTTAAGGTGTGTCCTCTCGTGGGAAATTCCAGAGTGTGCAATTCATCACGTTTGTGAGGCTCAGTCAATTATTTCATAGAATGTCAGCCTAGGAGAGGCCGTGAGCTTATATAAACTAAGAAGTAATTACCTTATGTAATAAAACTAAAGCAGATCCCTAGTTAATGAATTTGCTAGTTGTTTTCTCAGTTTATAGACATTGACCCATATGAGACATAATACACATGCACAAACACAGACAGACATAGTCACCGAGTTAATCAGGGTATGCTCAATTGCTGTAGCAGATAGACTCCGGAATGAAGTTGCCCAAAGAAGTGGGAGCTTACTTCTCCTCCGTGACAGTCTGGACACATGATTAGGCTGGGAAGTGTCTCCTGCCATGGGGGCATTTAGGAACCTAGAACCTAGGCAGATAATTGTTCTATTACTTTCAAAATGTCACCTTTCTCACGGTCATCCAGCTGACAGGTGGAAGAGAGAACAAGGAGAGACATTGTCTGGTCTGCAGCAACACCCTTCAAGAAGCCCCCCATTTCACTCCTGTTCACACCTCACTGCCTGGAGCTTAGTTACATGGTCACACTTGACCACCACGTGACCTGGGACACGCAGCCCTGCCATTCTGGGAGAGTGGATTCCAGTGGCCGGCTTCTGACACACAGGTAGTGTAACAGAGCACCAGGCTGGAAAAATCTCTTAGCTGGTGAACCCATCCTCCCCGGTCTCTTCTCCATTCTCCCCATTGCCATCAGTATCATCTTGGCATAGTGCAGATGTGCTTGTCCTTCCCCAACCAACTCCACATCTCTTAAAAACTTTCAGTAACTCTTCATTGTATTTTGGACAAAGACAAAACTCTAACCTGACGTACAAGGCTCTGCATAATCCAATGTCCACTTACCTAAGCATTTTCAATTTTGGAAAATACTCCTGCTCACTTTTGAGGCCCTGCCACACACTCTCCTTTTCACAGCTTCCACTTATGTGGTCTCCTTTCTAGACACTTGACACTTGCTGTTTCCTTGGTCTGAAAACTCTTTTCTTTCCTTGTTGCCTCATTAGTGCCTATTGATCCTAAATATGACTCTTCCAGTGGAAACTTCCTTGATTTGCTCAAAATCCTCTAAGTAAGCTCTCATTGCAGGAGTATATCTTTTTTTTTATAGCACCCATTATAGTTATGCTTTTATAATTGCTTGTGTGACTGATTAAGATCTACCTCTCTCAATAGACTATATATATTCTATGAGGTGAGCAGTTATGTCTATTTTAGCTTATATGTGCTCAGTGTCACTTCTTACCCCAAGAAGATACTTACCAAACATGTGTTGAACATAAGCATGTTTGAAAGAATGAGTGCAAAATTGTATTTTAGTTTGGCTCCTGCCACAAATTAATTGTGATCACAAAGTCTTCACTCTTCAGGGCTCAGTTTCTTCATTGTGAAAGCGTTGAATTAGATGTTTAAGACCTTCAGCACCATGGTCCTTTGGTCTTACTCTTTGAAAATTGAATCCTGTGGGTCATTACATTTGTCAGTCACTCAGGTACATTTCCTAAACAGATGTAACAAATTTTGAATCTGGCAAGTTAGAGTGAGAACACTTCTTATTGCTTCATTTTGAATTTCAACACAAACGTTAACTTAACTTTAGCCTAATCCATGAAGCCCAGTAACAACTGAAAAGGATAGAGTTAATGAAAAACAATGGTATTGATTATTATACAGAAAAAGATAAGGAAATAAAAGCCACAAACATTTTGTTGATCATTGTAAGAGTAACTTCTGTATAGGGTCAGAAGATGAGCATGTTACTTTTATTCTAGTTGAATTTATTTATTTTTATTATATTTTATTTATTTATTCATGAGAGAGAGAGAGACAGACAGACAGACAGACAGACAGAAGGAGAAGCAGACTCCCCACAGCGAGCCTAGTTTGGGACTCAATCCCAGGACCCTGGAATCACCACCTGAGCCAAAGGCAGATAGATACTCAACCACTGAACCACCCAGGTGCCCCTATTTTGATTGAATTTAAAACTTGGCTTTCAGAAGGTCATGAATTGACAATGCATTCACATACAATTTCGTTGGTATAAGAACAGGCATTTCTTCTTCTTTTTTTGATTTCAAGATTGACATTCAATAAAAAGGGTAATATCTAGGCTATTTTAATCTTTTTTGTGTGTGTGACGTAATGGCAGGAAATCTTTTCCATATTCAATTTCAAGTTGTTTGATATTACTTATGTATCATCTATCTAATCTATCACCTATCCTCTCCCTATTTAAAAACAGCACTTTCCATATCATATTTATATTTTAAAAGTCAAGGAATGCTCCCTTAGAGAAGTCTTAGTAGGATCTAGGGGAAATTTACTTCATTGAGCATAGCTTGAGAGACTAGGACCATTCTATAAATGGTTGTAAGGTTAGCTGATTGACAGACCACACTAACATGTTATATTGTAGAGTTGGGTATTTAAAAGGAACCTGTATACCCTCTGCTTTTATGAGTTATGCATGTTTTTAGAAAGTTTCAAAATCTACCATGGAACTGAGAAGGTAAGGTGAGGCCCAGGACTGATGATGTTTGTAGTTTCTCTTAGAAGTGGATTTTATCACTTTGACCTTCTTTATGACCATTTCTTTTTCGGGCTGTCTTCGATTTTTCATGTGTCACTAAGAAGGGGAATGTCTCTACATCAGTGGTGAAATCTGACTAGGGGCATGTTTCCTTCTAACTAATTTTGTTTTGGCTGCGAGTCTTTTAAATTAATAAATGATTTTTTAAAAACAGTTTTAGACATACATAAATCTTTTAAAAAGATTTTATTTATTTATTCATGAGAGACACACACAAAGAGAGGCAGAGACAGAGGGAGAAACAGGCTCCCTGCGGGGAGCCTGATGCTTGACTCGATCCTGGGGTCCTGGGATCACGCCCTGAGCTGAAGGCAGAGGCTCAACCACTGAGCCACCCAGGCGTCCCAGATATATGTAAAAATTGAGTAGATTAGTACAGAAACTTTCTAGATATTGTTCCCCTCCCTCTGCACAGTTTCTCCTATTATTGTTATTGCTGTAATTACTAGTCTTACATAAGTATGATACATTTGGTATTATATTAGTTCATACAATTAATGAACTAATATTGATATATTTTTTAAACTAAAGTCCATATTTGTATTTCTTTAGATATCCTCTTTCTGTTGCAGAATTACATCTAGGATTCCACGTTTCATTAGTTGTCATGTGTCCTTAAGTTCCCTTCGACTATAACTTTTTCTCATATTTTCCTTGTTTTTGATGACTTTGATGGTTTTGCGTAGTACTGATCAGGTATGTTGTAGGATGCTCTCTTACTGGAATTTGTGTGATGTTTTTCTCATGATTAGCCTAGGGTTATGGGTTTGGGGGAGGAGAGTACTATTTTCATCAACTCTTATCAAGTATATATGCCACCAATACGATTTTTGAATGTTGACATTGATACTGATCATATGGAGGGAATAACACTTGTCAGGTTTCTTAACGGTAAAGTACTCTTTCTATACTGTATTCTTTGGAAAGAAGTCATTATGCAGAGCCCACATATAATGATGGTTGTTATGCCCCTCCTCTTTTGGAGTAAAGTATCTATATAATTTATTTAGAATTCTTTTGCAAGGGAGAGTCAGACCAAGATTCTTTTAATTAGGTGGGCTTATTTGGGTTTCAGGCTATCCCAATAAGCATTTTCTGGCTATAATTATGCATATATTTTAAAGATAAGGCAATATGACCATGGCAACAGGACAGAGTGGGATTAGGAACATGAGGATCTGACATTGCAGACCAGCCAGGTTCGTTGCCAGAAGTGAGACCTGGGTAGACATGTCTTCCCTGAGAGTTGTTTTGTATGATCAGAGGTTCTACTTGGCAATATCGCTTTACTTGTTATCTTCACTGCCTGGAACAAATGTTCCATGTTGTGGCCCATGGCTGGTTTCTTCCCCTATCCTAGTCTCAGTTCAAACACCACCCCTTCCAAGTAGAATTCTCAGAGCACCCCAGGTAAAGTAGCTCTCCCACATCCCAGAACCTTCTAGCTCATGGCTTTGTATTAATCACTAAGCATCATTTATTGTTATCTAAGGTCTTCTTATTTCTTCACTTGACTCCAGCAAGTCAAGGACCTTACCTATCTTATTTTCATCTGTCCTACCTACAAGGTGCCCTGAATATATTCAAAAGAAGAAACAAGCATCAAATGACCCTTGGAGACATCCGCACTGAACATTCTCTGAAGCTAAAAATTAAGTGAAATAACAGAACTCTTTGGCAGTTCCGACCAAGATAAAAGATAAGCCCATCTCCACTGCTGGTACTTCCATGAAAAAGGACGGGGTCCTAAAAGCAAAAGAGATTTTTAGTATCCTTTCCTTGTTTTGGAATTTGAATTCCAACAAGATGGTATTATTTTGACTTAGATTCCTTTTTGCTTAGGAAACTTAAATTAATAGGTATTTTGGCTGCTACGAAGGAGTACTGACTTCTCTTATTTAACAAATAAATGTCCAGGAAATAAAAAGACTTTGATGTCCAGAAGAGGGACGTCTTCCTGAGGCTCTCTGAAATGTGAGATGTCAGAAGTATTTCTCCTCTACAATTGTTGGGAAAAGGAGCACGTTTATTCTCTAGGGGAACTGAAGCATAATGAAATGCAATCTAAGAACATGCAAACTTATTATCTACCAGGATGGTTGAATGGTTCCAATCAAATGGAGGATAGAAATAGGGGCTTTATATTCGGATTTTGGAAAAATGACTCCACAGCTATATTTAGGCGCAACAGGGCCTGCAAATACCTGAAATTGTGGCAGTCTGTGGCTTGTTCATAACATAATGAATATATTTTCTCTTTGAAACTTAACATGGAGGTGAGGAAAAAGTGCCCCAAATTATTCCTGGAGATGGAAGAAAGCTATCTTATTATGGATGGTAAGAGAAAGATTGCAACTTGTCTAAGTAATTGATTGCCGTTGGTTTTTAATTGGCTCTTCAGAAGGCTGCCTCTGTGCCAAAGACTGCTTCAAGTAGGTGAACCCTGTGACTTCAAAAAGTCAAAATTGTTCTTTATTTCTCTCACTTGTAGGAATTGCTAAGAAGTGGAGCTTAGCATCATTAGCAGTAGGAATTCTTTTATGAAAATACTATTTTCCTTGTCTTCATGGATAGAAGTCTTAGCACCAGGGAGATGACCTTTTAAAAAATACGAATCTGATGTCAATTGCTATTTAAAACTTACCAACAACTTTCCATTGCTATTAACTTAAAAATGAAATTCTGTCATGGGTTCTATGGGACCCTGCGAGAGCTTTGACTGTGGCTAAATTGTTCAGCCTCTCTTGTGTCCCAGGAACTTTGCATATGCTTCTGTGTTTGAAACTCCTCTTCCTTCACCTTCTTCTGTCTAGTTGATTCTAGGTACCCCTCAGTTCCCAGCCCAAATGTCAAAACTAGTGGGACATGTTGTGACCTCCCAGGCTCCTTCGTTCAATATGCTTATAATTCCCCAAAGCTTGTCCTTACCATAGTTGGTATTAACTGCCTCCCCTACTAGATTATTAGGTCAGAGACCATGTCTGTTTGGCTCACTACTGAATGCCTTGGTACCTAGTAGGTACTCAATGCTATATACTGGAGAATGAATGAATGAATGAATGAATGAATGAGGCTAAGTTATACTTTCCTTTCTTGCATAAATACTTTCTAAATACTTAATACTACTTTTCTAAATACTTAATATGCTAACAATAAAATAAGTGTATTCCTTTATTATAATTACAAAAAGGAAAGGCCAGGTTTTACTTTGTTTCATATTGATAATGAGATAGCTCAATTGAAAATGAAGTGAAGAATGTGAGTTTTGTGATCATACGGGCCTAAGGTCAAAACCTAAGTTTCGAACACTTACTGGCTGGGTAATCATGGGAAAGTACCTAAAATTTTTCTGTCTTCCAGTTTCCTGGTCTATAAAATAGTTCGGACCTTGGTTTAAAGCTCTGGTCCATCAGTTACTAATTGGGCAACTTGGTTCAAGTTAATAATTTCTCTAAGCTTCAAGCTCCATAATACCTCTCTTTCTCTGTCTTAGGGTTACTAGGAGGATTAGCCACACACACACACACACACACACACTTATAAACATATGAACGTTGCTCAATCTGTGTGTAGTAAGAAAATAAAAGCAAATTAACACGACAATGTGGCACTATGTTCTACTTATCAAAATACCAAAGATAAAAAATTGGCCAATGCATGTTTTTGGTAACAATGTAGAGAGAGATATTCTCATAGACTGTTGAGGTAGGCATACTCATTTCACTGTTGGTAAAATATCTTTGGAAGGCACTAAATTTGACCTAGAAACTTCCCCTCCTAGGAATTCATCCTAGAGGTACAATCAATCATACATATTCATAAAAATGGCAATGTAGCATGTGATAGTAAATTACTGGAAGCAGTAAAAAGTTCATCAGTAGGACTAGTTTAAAAAGTTATGGAATTGATAAAATGAAATACTGTATGGTGATTAAAATGTATTGATAGAGAATTACCTCTAAAATATTTGATGAAAAAAAGCAATGTAAACAGGATGCAAAATATATTTAAAAAAAAGATCGCTCTATAGAAGCATTCAAATGTTTAAATGGCTAGAAAATACTTCAAGAATTTACTGGAAGCCATGGTTGCCTCATGGGGAGAGAAATAAGGGTACGTAGCTTGAGTGAAATTTATTTTTCATTGTCTAAACGTTGTTATCTTTAACTGAATGTTTACATTCCTTTATCAACTTAAAATCAATTTAAAAGATCTACTGCTCCTATGACTGCTCTTTCTGTTATTATTAGAAGTTAGAATTAGGCTGCCAGAGACCCCTGGGCTGCTCCAACATGAAAGATGTAAGAGAACACAGTGACAAAGTGGTTACCATGGGAGGACACATTTGTCTACGGGTGCCAGTGGAGAGACAGAAGGCTGGTAATTCTGCCAAAGAAGCTCATCACACATCTGGGCAATGGGTATTAGGGATGGGCATTGGCTTTTAGGGTATCCTAGAGGGGAACAAAGACCAAACCTCACAACAAGTGTCCTTTAATATGAATTTATTGGATCCTTAGAACTACCTCGAAAATAAGTATGATCCCCATTTAATAAATGAGCAAACAGAGGTTGCAGAGCTTGTCCAAAGTCATGCAGTAGCCAGTGGTGGGAAGTCAGTCTTTTCCAAAGGCATGCTTTAGGCATGCTTATAGGTATCTGTGTAGTTTTTAGGGATCTTACTGCTACTGTTTATTCAGTTTTAGACTGCTGTCACTCTTGCTCAAAATAAGCACTATATTGAAAATGCAAGTCCACTCTGCGCCAATGATTGCATTTGAAGCCATGCTTGGTGATTTCTAGATGTGCCTTTATTTCCTGTTTGTGGTTCTCTAATTTTACCTCTGTTTTCCCTGGAGAATAGACTACTTGACAGAATCAAGCCTTGAGAGCCCTCCTATTGATCTCCTATGGCCTTCAACATTTTCAATTAGGAAGGACAGGTCAAGGAAGAAACACAGCTCAGCACATCTCCAGGCCTTCCAGACTTGGGACCGAATGAACAATAAACATGGTTTGATCTTAGGGACTACTCTTAATTTGCTGCTCAGTATGGTTAGAAACTTAACCAAATGCTTTCAGATCTGTCTCTACCTCAAATGAATATTCTGGGCAACCTCTTTGATACTGGTTTAGCCCAAAGTTAGAGTACAGAACAGGTTTGACCAAGTGCCACCCAGATGCAAGTACCTCTGGTTCCAGTATAAACTGGAAACTTCTTGAAGGAACTCTCTCTTTCTAGTAACGCTCTCCATTCTCAAATATTCTGAAGTCTAAGAAATTTGGAATGGACCTTGCCAGTAATTAATTTATCCAACCTGAAACAATCAGTTGGCAAATGGATATTTTTCTTTTAAAATCATAGTTTAATAAAGGTATTTAAAGGCTTGAGATTTTTTCAATCATTCTACTGCGATATAATGGTTAATTTTAAGAACTCTGTGAGTTTGATTTGTATTTAAGATTTTTACAATCTATATATAGGTTGGTCTTTAATAACCATTTATACATTGCTTCTTTTTATATAGGTCATGTATTCTCCTGGGAGAATAACAAGATTAGAAATAACAAATACAGTACAGAATAAATTAAAGTGCTTCAAACTGCATTATATAATTTCAGAAAATTGGTTTCACACTGAAACGTTTAAATAAGAAAACCAAATGATTTAAGGTGGAAAAAACCTCATAGTATATGCATTTTAATTGCTATTGTTTAGCAAGTTTTATCCTTGGCAGTGTGGTATCTGTTCACAGGGCTAGACTAATGTGGCAGCTCACTGGGTCAATATGGATAAAATTATTATTTTTTTCCTTATTTAAAAAAGTTGGCTTCATTCTCCCTGAAGAAGAATAGCATTTATTAGTCAAAACGTCAAAGGAGTATCGTAAAAGTAATTGTATTTTTATATATAATTCTCCAAACTCTTGTATACAAAATGTTCTTATTACACTTTGTGCCATAAATTCAGAGGGTGTTATGGGACAGGAGATAGCAAAATGGGGGCCAGTACTTTTCTAATTACTTAGGATAATAAAAAGGAGGGCTTGGTTTTTCTCTCCCAGTGAAATGAAGGAGATCTGGGGCTCTTAGAGAGTCTCCTGGGCCGGCTGGTTGTGTTTGTTTCTGTGAAGTTTAGCATCACTCTCCTGGTACTGAGTCCTCAGGCCTTTTTCAATTTTTCTATTCGTGCATTAAAGGCCTCTTCCTGTATTTGCAGCTTTTCGTTTATCTCGGCCTGTGAAGACAATCATAAAAAAGTGGTTATGATGGAGCTATCTTTTGCTGCACATTGTCTTTGTGGTTTTGACATACTATAGTGCCTAAAGACAGACATTATCCCTCACACACCTTCCTGTTTTGCAGACGGAGCCGTGTTTCAGCCTGTAGTGATGTGATAACACTTTATCATATTTCTCTGCACATTCCCGATGTATAGCATGGCTGCTATGAACAGGAAGTGGTATTTGGACAGCCATTTTTCACATAGCCTTGTGTCGGAAGATAGGATAATTTATCTGCGTTCTCAGACAGACTTTACCAATAAGCACCGAATCAGAATAACTGCTCTGGGCTCAGTTAGTGCGGTGTTGGGGGTCTCCCCACCCCTTTGCAATGATGTTTTTGTCTCCTGTGTAATACATTCTAAATGGGATCTCAGAAAGCTTCTGTTGTGAAACCACAACACAAATAATCTCACAATTAGGACAACTCTCACAATTAAGAATATTCATCATACATTATCACTCTTGGAATTATGCCACTTTGTGGTATAGTTTTGGTAGAAATAAGTACGTGATTGCTGACAGGTTTTAGCATTTGCTGCAGCTGTGATAGCATTTAGCCTCTGGCAGTGATATTCTGTGGGCTGACACTGCTACCTGCACAATTCCAGAAATCCTGCCACATTATCTGAACATTAGTAGTCTGGAAATACCCTCCCTTTTTCATGATGGATAATAAAATTATGTATTAAGAAGCCAGCGGTGAGTGATGTGGCAAAACCAGTGTTTGGTTTAGGTGATTTAAAAAGATTTGTTTAGGTGATTTTGTTTAGGGATTTACGAGCATGTGAGTAGTTTATACACAGAAGTATTAATAAGCAATTCAAAGTTCAGAATGTTAGTGCCTATAA
Source organism: Vulpes lagopus (assembly GCF_018345385.1). Taxonomy (NCBI): domain Eukaryota; kingdom Metazoa; phylum Chordata; class Mammalia; order Carnivora; family Canidae; genus Vulpes; species Vulpes lagopus. Next base: position 74,731,656 of record NC_054826.1, read on the forward strand.
CATAATTTGATGTCTTCGGGGTAACTGTATTTTGAGAAACTTCTATTATTTCAATTTATACAGAATAAATTTTAAAAATCAAATACTGTTTTGGGCTACATATAGATTTTCATTCTTATTTATTTATTTATGAGTGTAACTGTAACAGATAGTTTTGAAATGTATACCCTGGCTCCTTATGTGATGAGATTTTGTTCACCTTCAAGGTAAGATTCAGTATTTCCGGAAGGATCGCACTGGTGTCAACAATTCTGCATCCTTATGTGACTCTCCATTTTTTGGGGGGAGGGGGTTTCAATTTTTTGATGTTGTTGTTTTTTAAATAATTATTTATTTATTTTAGGGCAAGAGAATGAAAGAGTGCATGCATGAGCAGGGGGAGGAGTAGGACAGAGGCAGAGGGAGAAAAATCTCAAGCAGATTCCCTGCTGAGCACAGAGCCTTACCCGGGGTTCCATCTCACGACCCTGAGATCATGACCTCAGCTGAAATCAAGAGTCTGATGCTTAGCCCATTGAGTCACCCAGGTGTTCCTGGCTCAAGTTTTATCAAGCCCATCAGTTCTGGCCTCTGGTTTCTCGTTTTCTCCCCTTTTTCCTTTCTTGATGGTTGGGTGGAGGAGGCAAGGAAGAATGAACATGGTCCTCCAGGTTACAAAGGAACTCTGTCATTTTTTAGGAATCACTAATCCCCTTGGTCTTGGTTTTCTTAGAGTTGGAAAGAGCACTGATCTAGGATCTGGAGACCTAGGGATTAATTTTGTTATGTAGCCTTGGACAAGTCACTTAACCACCTGGGGTATTAGTTCTTATCTGAAAAATTAAATAGCTAAAAATTAAGTATATTAACATTAGATGCTAACTTCTAAATTCATAATACCAACTCTTATTTTGTGATATATTCACCAGTGTTATATTTCAGTAGTATTACTTTGTGAATTATTTTTAAAAAATGTTACCCTTGCTTCCATATGACATGCAACCAGATAGGAATTGAAATAGTTTGAAGAAATAATCTTGTCAGGATGAGCACTGGTTGTTATATGTTGGCAAATCAAACTTCAATGTAAAAACAAGAAAAAAAAAGAATCTTTTCACAATTCTAAAGGACAGAGAAGCACCACTCTAAACAGTTAACTCTTGACTCAATTAATGTGTTCTATGTCCACTAATACTTTCATTTCTTTCAACTAAGGACACAAGTACTATTACCTATCAGCTTCTGTTTCACTGTGTCACCAGTGTTTTCACCTTAACCTGGAGACCTTTCTTATTTCATTGACACGAAATTCATTGACACAGGTGTGGGCTTTGGGGAGATGGTTCTGAGGGTAAGGTGCAGCACAGTGTGGTGACAGAGGGGAGCTACATTTCAGCTCTCTAGACTATGGTGATCAGTACTTCAGCTCAGGCACAACCAGCAGAGCCTGGATGCAAACTCCAGGTCTGGTCAAGAACAAGGTTGTAATTAGTCTACCATGTCTCCGTGTTATTTCTCAGAACATTGCTGAGCATATAAGCTATCCCACAACCACTAGCATAGGGAAAGTTTCTACTGCCTTTAAGGGAAGAGTGGAAAACCCATGACCTGGGCTCACTAGCCTTTCACTGACCGCTACCTTGAGGTGATCTCCTTCTCAGCTTTTCTAACTTGGAAATTCAAGTTGACCTAGAAATACCTATGGTCCCAAGATGGCAAACTTCCCTCAAGGTTTTTATGTTACATTACCCTGTTGCTTGGACAGGGCCAACAGCCAACATTTAATGTAAGAATTTAGTGTTAGTATTCATATTTCTCTGAAACGTAATTCTTTAAATATATTAAAGTTTGCTCCATTGGGTATAATTTTTATTATACAACTCAGAGCCAGAATAATTTCATTTTGAATGTATCCGTAAAATTAAAATACCTAAACTATATAAGCTTAAAATGTTTGCTCTATTCAGTATAATTTTAATTAACATCTCAGAGCCAAGATAACTTCATTCTTAATAAATCTCTAGAACTATAAAGTGAGTCAATGGGAAAATAAGTGGATTAACATAAAAAACTTAAAGATTCACACTCAAGATTCTCTGAAATTTCTGAATTATAGAAAGTGAAAAATGCCTGAAACTACACTGGAGAAGGAGTTCTAAAAAACAAAACAAACAAACAAACAAACAAAAAAACCACACTCACACACACACACACACGCACGCACACACACACACACAACTGTATTCAAAACATGAATTCTCTAACTCCTTTTCCTCCCAAAATTGTAAAACAGCATGGCTCTTAAATAAAGGAGAAATGAAAACTATTGGGAAATTGAAAACATCTTACAAATACTAATTCATTAAATGTTCCTACAGCAAGTCAGTGTGTTCATACCCTGACCATGGACATGCGGCTTTTAACAGGGATGCTGAAGTTTTTAGGAGCCAGCAGTACTGTAAGGCAGGGTTTAGAAGGGGAAAATAACATACCTCTCTAAAACAGGGGGAAAACTCTAGGTAAGCAGTGAGGAATTAAACTTGGAACTCGACCAAGACCCAAGGGTAAACACTGAAATAGTGCCACACCACCAGAGTATTAAAGTCCAAAGTGGTCTGGTCGTGATATTAGAGGTTGTGTGGTTTTTGTGGATCACACTGGGATTAGAACTAGAATCCAGGTCATAGCTCCTATTCAGGGCCTTTCAACAGTTTCTGACCCTGGCAATGCTGGATAAATGATTTAGTCTTTCCGTGTCTATCATTTTTCATATTTATCAGTGAAGTGCCTGGCTCATTCTTATATAGTTTACCAGGTTTGTTGAGAGAAAATACATAATAGGGTTTGCTGTATCTTGAAACATTGCATAAATCCACATCATCAAGCCACTTTATTGAAAAATTGGCAGTAATTTGGCCCAGACTAATGTCCATGAATCCATTTAAAATGGAAACGACTGTGGCACCTAAAGGATCTGCATCCCCCACCTCTGGTCCAAGTCCTTTCTATGCCTAATTGCATTTAGATGAACCAGCTAATGAACTTCCAGGCCCAGCAAGATTGGCTTCATGCCAAAGGGACAATAACACACATACACAGCAGTCATATTCTTTCTGTTATAGAGTAGTGGTATAAATGTTGCAAACTCTAACAGTAAAAAAAAAAAATTCAATGAATAGTTAAAAATATACTGCTCCTACATGGAACATGGCTTTGGTAAAGATGTTTTCAATTTTGGGAGCCTGCAAACAATTCTATTACTGTCTAGTAGTTCCTCAGCAATAATTTCAGAGCTGCAGGATGGCAAAGGAGCCCAGGGCCATGATTATACATAAACTATATTTAGATGAAATGTTATCAAATCTAAAAAGGAGATATGTTCTGAACTCAGTTTAATTCAACTGCACTCTGCCCTTCTACACAGTAACCAGTTATTACATTCATGGGATTGTTAACAATAAAGCTTTGTGTAAAACGTGTTCTACCACTATTTCTGGTAAACACTAAACACCCCTTATTAAGCTGAGGACTTTGGCTGATTCTATGGGTATCAAATCATTAAATGTTCATGTAAATAGTGCATTAATGTTTGATGATTAGACAAGTAACAAGGTGTGCTCATGCCAAGCTAATCTTTTGCTCTTTCTAAATTAGTTGTTAATACAGTGTGCTTTTTATATATAGTCTCATGTTCAGATAACAATTAAATCTTTTCCTGAGACATATTAATATTTTAAACATGTAGTATGTTGTTCTGTTGATTCATAGTCATTTCTAGAAGAAATCATAAATCTTCTTAAAATATTCACTTGTTTAATCATTTTGCCTGGAAAATGATGCAAGTCTTTGTGTTGAGGTAGAAATGAGTTTTTGTTTTGTTTTGACAGGAAAAAAAACATTAAACATAAAATTAAGCTGACTGATCCATCACTAGCCATTGCTATTTGGATGGCTGTCCCACCACCATATCCATGCAGCTTTTGATGTAAATTGCTTAGTTATTAGTAATATGTAAAAAAGAACAAACTATCTGAGAGGGAGTTCAAGGATTTGAAAGCCTCTCTTTAGAAATTTGGTGAGAAGACTTACCTAAGAATTACAATTGATCTTCTGTGTTTACTGTTAGAAATGTATTCCATTTACTCTTGCATGTGCAATGTTTACAGTATAACTGGCATGAAGTTTTAACCATGTTATTTTTGGAGTTTCGTTGATGGATGATTTTGTAAACTGACAACACATACCACAGTAGGTGATGTTGGCGAATCTGTTTTGTAATCTTATTGAGTCTCAGATGACTCAACTGAGAATTATGGGGAGGTGTTAAATTGAAGTCCTCCATCATAGGCATCACTGGTGCTAGCAGAGTGTGGGTAGTGTTTACAGGCATTAAGCTTGAGGTTGGCTAATTAACTAGTAATAATAAACTAAGTGAGCACACTCTCAATGCCAAGTACCTGAATGCCGATTAAAATATCATCTGTGACTTGATCCAGTACTGATTTTATATCTTCGATGGTGAAACCCACTAAAGGATCCACATCGGAGGTGTTGGCTTCTGACTGGGATTCCTCAGGGACTTGTTTTTGATCCAATCTCTGGAATATTAAAAGACAACAGCACTCAAGTGATTTCTGGAACATTCAGCGATTTATATGTAATCTCAAACTTCTGTTGGGTGCTTTTGTACCAGGAATGATGTCGATCTGGGAGAAGGTTTTGATTTGATGTTATCCTGCATTATTGTTATTCATGAGCATCAGGACAGATCCAGCCATGCTGCTGTGAATCAGTGCTCACTTGGAGGAAAGTGGAGACTGGGGAGGTCCGAGTGGAAGAGATTAAATTTGCTGAGCCATCCTTAGCTGGCCCACCAGTGCATCAACCCTAAAAGAGATATCTATATTGATCTGGGAAAAATCAGAGGGAAAGAAAATGGAAGAATATTTGGTTTCTTTCCTCCTGCTTGTAGAGAATACAATGCTGAGACAAGGTGAGTTAAGAGACAGAAGGAAACCTACCTTCATTTCTGTATCCAATATTGGGGGTGGCTCTATGAATGTTGAATAAAGATCAAATGAGATTCCTTCTTCTAGAGGATCTGGGAAGAGGCCACCTGAAGGCTTGACAACCTCTATCACTTGCTGAAGGGGGAGAAAAGAGCTGTATCATGACAAACCCTGTGGTGACTAACCACAATTTTGGCCAATTCATTCATTTCTGTCTAAATATTGTAATGAGTACATACCATATAATACATAGCACATATTATATAACATATATCACATAACCAATTATCAATTATGTTAATTAAATTATATGATAATATATAATTATATGTAATTAATGTAACTACATACATAATTTTTATATAGGTATGCCTATATATCTACATAGTGCCAAGTCTATAATCTTTTAAGAGCTATCTCCTCTGAATTCTTGACACCACTGCCCTCTTAGTTCTCTATTGCTTTTTGATCTCTGTATTTCTGTATCTGATAGTTAGCATTTTATTCTTCCCACTGTATTATTCTCTCTCTATACTATGTGGCTTAGGACTTCATTTTATACTGCCTTGATCTTCAATTGTTTTATGTATCAGTGTTCCCTTCCTGTTGCCTACAAGATCTCCATAGGTAGAGACTGTGCTTTAGATCCTCTGTACACCTTCTCCAGTTCTGGTAGAGGTTGGGCGCTTGAAACATTCACCAACCGCCTAATGGTGATTGATGTTACTCAGCAAAGTGTGGCCGTTCTTGGGTGCAGTGACAAAGTGGCCACCGGGAACTTGGTGATGAGGGCAATAAACACGTTGAAGGTTAATGTATAAAGCCAGTATGCTGTGAATCAGAGAGATTTGCAAAATCAACCAAAAACAGAGGGCAAGGCAAGATCTCACCATGAGCACTTCAGAATTTTGTAGTAAGTGTGCAAATCTGAGGGAAGGCGATGCTTGGTCAACACTGGGAATGAAGAAATGGGAGTCAAAGAAGACAACTTAAGCAGTTCCCAGTCCACCATGACTTGGAGGTGAGAAAGAGGAGATGAGGGTACTGATGGCACCACACATCTGAATCATTTAATTAGTTCCTTTTGTTCTGATTCCATGTTTAACAAGCAACATTTTGATCATAATTCGACTTCCCATCTCAATTGATCTATAAAGACATGCCCAGCTGAATGCTTTGATTTTCATGTCTATTACATTCCTCACTGTAAATCAGTACCTTGATGTTCTAGTTTATACAGTAGGCTTCCATGAGCTTGCTTTTGAGGCCAAAGGTGAAGCAACCCAATGTGTGCTGACAAAGTCAGACCCCAAGCCTACAAGTTTAAAGGCAAAACTCTGGAAATGCATAAAATCACCAAATAATTACCATCCTATGGGACTTGGAAAAACCTGAAGTCATCATACATTCATTTCTAACTTCTCCACAATATTTCAAGTTAACTTACATGTGAAACATGTGATCATGCATAACTTACCTGTTGTAATGTTTTGTCATTTGAATATTACTAAAATTTTTTATTTACATAGGTTTTGGAATGTCCTGAAAGCCAAGCTATTACTTGGTCATCCCAATGTATTTTGCATTGAATTCATATTATTGATTTTAATTCGGCTTTATAGAAAGTTGCTTCTTAGTATAAATAAGGACTGAAGTGTTAAAACTTTATAATCAAGGCATTTTGGAAACCAAACAACTAAATGATTGGCTTAGGGTCAAATCATCACCTAGTGCCAGGGTTGGGAGTTAAATCCTGCTGTGCCAACTTCTCGGCCTATGTAGTTTTCAGTATGTCATCATGTTGCTATACTTAGAAGTTTTTTTTTTTTTAAGATTTTATTTATTTATTCATGAGACAGAGAGAGAGAGAGAGAGAGAGAGAGAGGGAGAGAGACAGAGAGAGAGAGAGAGAGAGAGAGAGAGAGGCAGAGACACAGGCAGAGGGAGAAGCAGACTCCATGCAGGGAGCCTGACGTGGGACTCGATCCTGCGACCCCAGGATCACGCCCTGGGCTGAAGGCAGGCACCAAACTGCTGAGCCACCCAAGGTCCCCATACTTGGAAGTTATTATTATTAATCACGTCATCTCTATTCTGTTAGGTGACATCATGCCAGATTGTCCTTCTTAATTTGACTAAATGTTAATCAAAATAGCATATATATATATATGATATATATATCAGAGCAATTCTTTTCTTTCATCATGTTCTTAAGTCATTTTTCCCCCTAAATGAGACAAACATTTTCATCTTCCCACAAAATTATTTGTACCTTTTTCATCATGCTTCTTTTTCATCCTCCCACACCTTATATTGCTCTTTATTTTACCAAGCTGGGAAAATGAAACAGCTAAATATAATTTAGTGTCCTTTGCAACATTATCAGTAAAATAAATAAGCTGCACACAGGATCCAGAGACAAGGGCAGATGATGGGGCATTTACTGAGTGGTACAGACTTTCATAGAGGGTGAGGGAGAGGAATTCAGTGGGGTGGGGAGTGGTGGTGAGTTAGCCATTGGAAAGTAGAAAAGAATGAAATGGGGTTTACTGAATTTACTGCAGGCCTTGAGAAAGAAAGCATGAGCTAATCTGCAAGGTAAAATATTTTCTTTAATGAAGCAGAATCTTATTTTGTTACTCTTGCCAAATTTGTCTTACAGCTCTGCTTTTCTGCACAGAGGCTCAGACTTTCTGCTAATTTTTTCTGACCCCTTGGTGGAAATTCACATTAGATTGCTTCTGCATCCTAGTGGTAGCAGATTCCATCCCGTACCTCCTCATGCCCTTTCTTCCATTGGATAATACACAGGAGTGCAAACAAATATTTGTGTTCTCATTGTGTATCTCAAGTTTCTCATTTTGTCCCTCACACCTCTCTGGCCTACATTTCTTTACAAGGCTCATCTGAACTACTTGGCGACTACTTAGTTTTTTCCTAGTCTTTGGCACTGGTAGTGTGTGTATGTGTGTGTGTGTGCGTGTACTGGTCACATACTTGGGAACCTGGACCACTCCCAGCCCCACATTATTACTTTTTTTGGTGGAGTGAAGCTCCTATTTATCCCAAGAACCTTTTTTGCTTGATTTTTATGAATATAGCTCAGACAGGTATTCATTTGATTTAATTCCTGCACAAAAACTGGGGCTGAGAATTTCTTTTCTTTAGTGTGTTTTGCATACTATCAATGAACCAAATCAGGGCTACATTTTTCTCTTTCACAAAGAGTTACATTTGGCTTTGTTCGTAAGATACTAGAAAGGAAAGAAATGCCCTAATTTCAGATGGGGGTAAATACAGTCATCTCACTAATAATAAGAAGGCACACTGTCAAATATATAGTTTGAAATAAACATTGTGCCAGAAGTATCATAGTGATTTTTCCCCCATTAAATAGTCTTTTTAAAAAACAAGTTTAAGGAAAATTAGAATCAATAATTGTGGTGAGAGCACAGAGCCAGCAAATATGTTTAAATGAAACCGTCTGATGCAATACTTTCTTAAAAAAATACAATTAGGCCTTTGTATTTTTTTTTAACAAAACCTCATGTTTTACAACATCACTGGTTCTGTAATAAAATCTATTTAAAACAGAAAGACATGGTCAGCTTTATTAAGTTAGATTTTCTGAAAGAACGTTATAATTTCCTCAAGTCTATGAATAGTTGAGGCAAATTAAATAAAGCTAGTTTTATAACTATTTTTATACATTCCTGTAGCATTGTAATTGTCTCATATTTTTTCCTCAAAAGTCTAATATGTTACCTCTTAAACCTAGGAAAATAAAAACAGAAAAAGGATCAAGTATGTTTATTAAAAAAACACTCTTCTTTGGTAGCCTGATTTAGCAAAGCACCCTTTCTTCTTCTCTAAGAGAATAGCACCCATAATCTTCAGATCAGGAAACAAAGGGAAAGACTTTAAGTGACTTGCCTGAGGCCTAATGCTGAGATTAAAAATCAGGAGTTTCTGATTATACACATACATCCATTTGGCCAAATGATTGGTTTTGCTTGACTTTCAAATACCCCCTAAATATTACTTTGAATGTAAAGCAATAAATGTGTTTCTCTTGCCATTTTTGAATGCTTGCACACAAATGGATATAATAAAAACAATCATGTTGTTCCATGTGAATGCCATTTATATTTTTTCTGATAATGAGCAGACCATTTGAACCAAGGTGAGTACATTAAAAGCTCTAATAAAGAAGAGAATAGATTTCTAAACAGAATAATGGACTGTTAAGTGAACATACAATAAATAACATCTACAGATGTGGTCGCTAGAAAATTAGTTTTGCATAACTTACCAATATACATTTCCCCCAGATGTTATCTGTTACATGAAAATTAACTTAAGTTAGCTATATTGTTCATTATGTGCACACTGCATTAGTGTTATTTAAGATGGTTTACAATCTGAGCTTTAGTTGAATTGTGCTATGGTATTTAAAGAATATCAAGTAAATGGCTTTTTGGCATAATTTAATACTCATAAGTACAAAATTTCATCACTGAAACATTATGTAGGTCTTAAAAAATCCAAGATCTTTACTTTACAAGCCAAATAAAATCACTAGAATCCTTTTAAGATTTTACATATTCAATATGAAATGGACATCTATCATGGGAATAATGATAGGAATTTTGAATCCTCCTGGAACTAAGTACAGGGTCAGTTTAGGTTTAAAGAATGCTTATAGGAATTAGAATCTGCTTCAGATCTTCCTGTGTCTGAGAAGAAGTATAAGAGTTTTATCTAATAATTGTGTTACTTCATGCTTTCTTTTTCTACTTTTTGTGTTAATATTAATGATTGTATCAACTTTGGCGTACTGTTTTTGTTATTGTGTTGTTTTTATCTGTTGTTACTTTTTATTCTTTTCCTTTGGAAAAAAGTGTGGATGGATTTGTGGGTAGTGGTTGTACTGAAGAAATCTATGATCAAGGTGGCAATTATTAAATTATTAAATCCAATTATTAAAATATCCAAGATATTAAAAAATGCAATTGAAATGACAACTTTCCACTGTTTTGAACAGCAGAAAGCAAGATAAATCTGTTAAACCTTTTTGGAGCGATAGAAATACACACAAAAAAAACTGGTATGCTTTAAAAAGACATTTGTTTCAAATTGTCAGATGATGACTTCATATGTAAATCAAAACTTACTACAAAATGTCAAAGTTTCAAAAAGCAAACTTTATTGCAAACATTTCCCAATACTAACTGAGGAAAAAAGGCACAAAATTCCTGTAATGTTTTAACTATTTTCTCCCCTTGAAAAAAGGCATTACTCATTTGCAAGTCTAATGAAGAGGTACATGTGTGGTTCTGGAAATTTTTAACAAAAATTGTAACCCCTTGCCCACAATATACTACACAAAAAGTAACCAACATATGAGTGCCACCTGCAAAATGCAATAAACTCTGGTAATGTCATACTGAGGCCATAAATTTAAAATCAAAAGAGAGGAAATTCAAAAGCTCAGATTATCAGAGAAACTTCAATTAATCCATTTCTAAAGTGTTTTCTTTTGTGTTCAGGCCATTACAAACTTCTTAATATACCCCATAAATGTAGAATATCAATTCTGCTACAAGAGTCCTCCTCCCCTTTTGCATTTTTGACTTGGAAATAAATTTGCAAATGCAGCACATTAATTTTCTTTCCTGTGCTTAATATGCAGTATTTACATTTTGAAAAGGTTCAAAATGTTGCCAGGCTTCTGCAGGGTATGAATAGACATCTAATAGCAACTTCTATTTTTATGCACAACATACTGGCAGTTTGAACATCTATAACTTAATAGAGCTTTGAGACCACCAGATCCACATGCTGATCACCTCAACAGTGACCAGTGACACAGGACAAGTTAGGACAGGAAATGAAGACTACGCATTCCAGCTGAAGTGGTGAGGAGGAATTTAAGTTGGCAGGGCCACAGTAAACCAAACTGCAGTCTGGCTAGGACACTCAAGTTAACACCTTGTGCCCATTTTTATTTATATCTTTTGATTTGATCTTGTTTAACTTGGGCTTGAAATTTTTTAAAAAAGTGAAATAATGAAAGAAACTGATTCAGAGTATTTTAGATGTCTTCAGTATTTCCAAGCATAGTTCTGTTTTTAAGGCCAACATTATAATTTGAAAAGAAATCTGAGTTCTCCTATCTTAATGACCTCAGACAACAAAATCCTCTCTAATGAATTTGAAAAAAAGTACCTTCTTGTAGTGTAAATGCAATTTAAAAGGAAAAGATGTTTTGATCTGGCTCTGGTGTAAACATTTCCTGAGGGATAGAACAGTTCTTCAGATACCCAGATATTTTCTAAAGATGGCAATAATCTGGAAGATAGACCACTGAATTATAGGCTTTAGACTTGGCTCTATTCCTAATTGTGTGATGCTAAGAAAATCCCTAGGCCTCAGTTTGTTTATCTGTAAAAGTAGGATAATGATAATTGCTACCTGGCTACTTCATTGAATTGTTTCAAGCACAAATTAGATAATGTGGATGAAAATTCTGGGAGTTCTTCAAAGGGAAAGTATTATTAAACCCAAAGGTGGGTTCATTATTATTTATAATTACTGTTATTATTGAAAGGATCATCGTTCTAATGCCAGCACTGGAAGACAGAATAGGGTAGCCATATTGAGAATACATGTCCATGCTATTTCTATATGAAATTGTTAACATTGTCCCAAGAGTCCAGTTAATGCAGAAGAGTTTGTTAATAAGGACACGTTGCCATCACCCTTGTTTCTTTTTTTTTTTTAAGATTTTATTTATTTATTCATGATAGATACACACACACAGAAACACACAGAGAGAGGCAGAGACACAGGCAGAGGGAGAAGCAGGCTCCATGCAGGGAGCCTGATGTGGGACTCAATCCCAGGACTCCAGGATCATGCTCTGGGCCAAAGGCAGGCGGCAAACCGCTGAGCCACCCAGGGATCCCCTACCCTTGTTTCTATACAGTCACAGCCTTTGAATTACCAAACATGTATCCAATGTTATCTTACTTGAAGAATTCCTTGGACCCAAATAACTTCTCTCTGGAGACCTAGATAGCATGACACAGTGAGTTGTTCTGTGGCATGATCAGGACAAAGGCAAACCACCTATTTAAAAAGGAGAACATTGATATCTAACTTTCAAAATTAGAAAAGCTGCCTCTCTTCCCTTCCCCACCCAATTGATCACTCTTTTCATCTTTTGTTTTTCAGGATCCAGTGTGGCCTGTGGTTGTCCAGACTGAGTTCACTTCCAAAAGATTTCCTTCAACGGATGTTGTCAAAGGTAAGGAGTTATGGCACATAGGACACATTTTTAGCATGTCCTTCTGGTGAAAATGGAAACACCAGAGCTCTTGAAACTGCTAAGTTCAACACTGTACTTTTGGTTCTTAGCAATCTAAGACCTTATCTTGCAACTTCCTCAGGGTGAGAGAAGGAAAGTATGGTTGGTTCTATGATAAATAGTTGGAAAATACCCAATGCTTTTCAAAGATATTTTTAAAAAGCCACTCAGAGTATATTTGTTTAGCTTACTAAGTTACACTCTAAAAGGCATATCCTTGAACTCAGTGTAAAGTATTTCAAACAGTTCTGATCATGGATAAACGTGTTTTGGTTTCATCTTGGCATTCTATTTAAAGCTGGATGGTTTTTAATATTTAATATTGAGGAAATACTCCATCTCATGTTTTAAGAATTGAGGATCAGTATCTGTAAATTAGTTAGTGTGAAAAAGATGAGTTATGCAATTAACTTTGTGGAAAGCCTGTTTTGAATTATCAAATATAAATTTAAACAATTGATTTTACATATCCTGCATTCTAATTATATCTTATGATAGCTTCGTGAAGATGAAACAGTTTCATGGCCTTTATATTTGCAAATACTCTTTTTGAACAACTACCTGGAATTTGCAGAAATCACATGAGAAAATAAGTCATAATGCTTAGAAGAGAAAGTGCGATAAATGAAGGAACCCTAAGTCTTCGGTTCTAGTCTTTCTCTTTTCATGGACTTCCTGTTATTTTTCACAGCTTAAATTACCTGAGTAAGAGGAGGCTGAAACTATTTGGATAAAGCTATCCATGTAATTTACTTAACTTCAAAGCATACCAAATTGACTTGCACTTCAGTCCTGAAGTCATCATCTGTTGGTAGCAAAAACACCCTCCAAAACTAAAAAAAAAAAAAAAAAATTCTTAAAACTATATTGAATTAATTTCATTTAGAAATATAAAGCTTTTTTTATGGCTAAGCTAGAATGTTTGTAGAGTGCCATGAAGTCTTTAAAGAAGTCAACATAATATTATTATTCCTGACCTCTTAGACCCAAGATGTCTATTTTAAGTAATCTGACATTAAAAATGTGCTGACAAATATAGATTAAAAAACAACACAGGAAGTTGTAAATCAGTTGGTAACCCTTAGCATCAAGGAAATAAGAGACCACGAAAATGTAGTCATTTACTTTAGTCAACCTCAACCTTAATTTTTAACTAAAGAAAATTCACAGAAGGCATGATGTTTACATTTTAGATATTTTATTCATAGTTTGTGTGTTTCCTTTTTCTGCAGTGGGCTCATAAATTATTACAAGGAAACATGTTGTCACAGTTATAAATATTTCCCCCTGGGCCTAGCTCCCTCACCATCCCTCCCCCCACCGCTCCCTTTAAAATCTCCACTAACTGGTTCTTTAAGTGCAGTAGTCATTCTTCTTTGATCAGCAGGGCAGGATTTTCGTGCTTCGGAGAAAACTGCTGTTGATTACTCTTGTGTGCCTGGTGTTCTGGAAACAAGGCTCTTTCAGGGAGCACCCAGGCCCTTCCTTCCATGCAGGGCAGCCAATTATTATATACATGGGGTTGTCATTTTTTCAATAACCTAAAAGAAGCCTTGTCTTTTCTTCCTAGGAACAGTTCTAGGTCCTATAAGTTTCCAAGGCTTTTTGTGGATCTGAATTATTGGAAATTAGCTACAAAACTGGTTTTGTGACTGGTGGCACCGCATGGTAATACATTTTTGCAAAAAAGACCTTCCGCCTATGATATGGTAAAAATAAACTGAAATCACAGCAACTCTGAAAAATTTACGTGGTATATGTATTTCAGATTTGAATGTTTTAGGAATCTGGACCCCAATCCCACCCTCCTTACATGTATAGTCAGAGATCTGGATTGACTCTGCCACTCAGTAGAGAGTATCTCTGGAACATGTTTTCTTTATTTGTAAAATTAGGGGGTTAGACTAGGTCATCTCTAGTTCAGTTACAGAAGCTATATCCTATGTTACTAAATTTCAAGTGGCCTTTTCTCTATTTATACAAGACTCAAAGTTGCCAGCCTGTGCAGATCCTCAGATTCAGTATTTTTCTGTCATGATGTAGAAGAAGAATATTTGGATTACAGTCTCAGTACTTAATGGAATCTTAGACAGGCCATAGCTTGTCCATTTATTTCGACTTAATTATCTTCTGCAAACCTGTTCCTCCTTCATTTTCTTTATCTCTCAATGACATCACCAGCTTCTTGGTTTCTGGACTCAAAATGTTGAGGTTGTCTTCAGTTGTTTCCTCTCTCTTGGCCCTAACATTAAATCAGGTGTTGAAAGCACCTCTGTGAAGTGTGTCACCTCTGCCCCCTTTCTTTTTCTTAACAATGCTCACCATGTAGCCTCCAGGCCCAAGATCTTGCCTTCAGAGATCTTGAACTCCGGCCATACTGGATTATTACTTTCCCACTATGCACAGTATTTTCAACATAGTGGGTGCTCAATAAACATTCATTACGGGAAAAGAAAAAAAAACAGCCAGCCAGCCAGCCAGTCAGTGTGGATGGAGGTGCTTTCCCAGCAGTGAGTCTTGCCTGTGCTGTCCTCTTTGCTGTGAGGGCATTTCTTCCTCAATCTGGCCAATCAATATTCCATCTGCCCTTCCAGGCTAGCTCACTTACCTCAGTGAGGTGTTCCTTGATCTCCTTTGTGCTTCAGAGTATTTTGCTTGTTCCCCTGGCAGAGTATTTGTTACATTGTACTTTAAGTTATAGCCTTGCGTCAGTGATCTCCCACCACTTTGTGGAAACAACTTGAGGGCAGAGACCATGTCATTCATCTTGGGGCCCTAGCTCAGGTCTTTGTACAAAGGCAGCATTCATTAGGTGTTAAATACTCCATTAGGGTAACGATTCATTCAAAAATTTTCAGGGCTGCCAATTTGTTTGATCTGCTATGATTCAGTTTTAAAAGTTTAACATGAAAAACTGTACCACTTGGAGAAGCAAATCTAATGGTTTATTGTTGCATCAGTGCAATACCTGTATTTCTCAGTTATGAATGGAGTCCTAGAGTATTCGCTTGATTGCCATCATGCCAAAAAACAAAACCACCTTTCACTCACTTGACTGCATTGCTTAAACTGACTAATTAGTTGTTTTACACAGTATAGCTTAAAATTCTAAAGAATTCCTCAGAGATACCACTTTCCCCCCACACAGCTCCTGATGGAAGTAACATTAACATCAGAAAATCTAGGATTTTCTGAGTTGCCCAACTTCAGGGTCCATGATTCGTATTGCTCTTCATGGGCCATCCACTTGCATCCCCAATTCTCAAAACAATGTGAATGTTACCTATTGGAGTTGTAGCAGCACTGGCCACCATCCAGAAAAATGAACATTGCTGATGAAGAAAAGAAGCTTTCCGTTTATTGAGAATCTACTCTGAGCCCGGCATTGGGCTAGTTAGAAAGCACATTATAAATATTGGGTCCCTCAATTCATACTACCTTGTGAGGAGAGGTTTTATTGAGCTCATTCTTTGGATGAAGAACCTAAAGCTCACAGAGGCTGGGTAACTTGGTCAAGGTCACACAACTAGAGAATGGCAAATTCTATCAGAACTTGGACCCAGATCTATTTGATTCCAAAGCCCATTCACCTAATTCTTGGCAGCAAGTGGAACCCCACTCTTTTTTTGGGGGGGGGTGGAGTCCCAAAACTGTTTCTCTCTGATTTACAGGGGAAAAATACAGGATTAGAACAAATAAGATGATGTATGCACAATAGGGATCTGAAAGCATAAGTTCTCAGGGAATTTCAGAAAGAATTTGTTCACTGGTTCCTCACAGCCCTACTGTGCATAATTCCAAAATAACTCAACAAAAGTAAGACATGGAAGTTGTAATTTTTTTTAAGATGGCAAGATGTAAAAGACCTTTGGTTTATAAATAAATTTGAGTACATGCTTAATTCATTTGTGGAAGCAGGAGAATATGGGAGCATCAGTTTGCTGTTGGAGACTGGAATTGCATGTTCCTGCTCAGATCGTACTTGGTCTCATTTGTTGTAATTGTAATGACTGTTTTATTTGGAATCACAGTCTTTTTCTAGGAACGGGCACGTAGAGAAAAGCAACCAATAACCTAGACAGTTAAAAACCACACTGAGAAATGAGTCCAGTTGTGTGAACAAATCTCTTGTGATTAGTCTTCCACTGTGTGCTGTAATGTGCTTTAAATCCATTTCCATATTTTTAATTAACACTTAGTTCCAAAAAACTTTCTGGAGGCCATTTAAATCACAAATGGAGGAAAAAACAAATTTGCTTTATCAGAAAATTGACTATAGACTATTTTGGTGCCTTTTATTATTTTTACATTTTAATGATTAAAATTAAATATAGCCCGATTCCGACAGAAGACAGTGAAATAATTTTCATGGCTGATATAATTTTAAAGTCAAACCTGAGTGAATGAGATATTCGTTCTGTTGTGGACGAGTTTCATAGTCCATCCTGTGGCTCTAATTTCTGATCAGTCCCATCCATTTCATAAAAGGAATTAGACAGCTGTACCACGTTACTCTTCTAGCAGAGACCCGGTGGTGCTTTGGCTCTATCTCAACAGCTGTCCTATAGGGACTATAGTGTTTGTTCTGTCTTACAGATTTTAGACACCTGTTTTCATAGTTTGAATCATTCATTTCTTTTGAGTGAAAAACAGAAAGCACAAGTTTTATTTTAAAATTCTTTGCACCAAAAATATCACCTGCTATATTGAAACCCAGTCATTGCTACAAGTAAAAGGCATAACTGCAGCTCTCTGAGGATGCTTGTTCATATGTAGTCCTACAACAAAGGCCACTGTCCTCATCTAGAAAATGGGGATAAGGAATTACCTACCACTGGGTTTTGTAAAGATTAAATCAATATATGTAAAGCACTTACACAGTGCCAGGCATGTAGAAACAGCTTAAAAGTGTAAGCTTGTTTTTTTCAATATATATTTTCATGTCATTTATTTATGTCTACAATAATGATAAACAAAGATCTCTCCAGGGTAAGGACTTGGTCTATTTTGTTCCCCACTTCACTTCCTGTCTGGCAGCTGATAAATAATGGGAACGTAATAAATATTTATTGAATAATTAAATGTAGGAAATCACTGTGGTCAATAGATCATTCTATCACCATATCCCCCCTGCTCTGCGAGTCTACTGACATACAGGGTGCCAAATTTTAAGATTTTTTTTTCTGTATCTTCTCCCTGCCACCAGCTCATGCCCCCAACTTTGGCTACTGACTCTGATTTATAACTCAGACTGTTCCTCATCTGGGTGTCCAGCCTGGCTTCTTGACTTGACATATTCTTCCCCTATTAATGGTTGGATTCTTTATAAAGGTGTCTGTGTTAGATGGAGTCATGCCAAATGAATAGATTGTGGTGGTAGGACTGGAATATTAGGATGAGCATAGCCTCTTCCTTGATGAAGGAATTATTCAGGCCAGGAAAAGCCTTGAAGGATCGTTCTGGTTTTCACACTTGTATGAACACAGCCTTGGCATGAGGGGTTACTAATGAAGCCAGAGAATGTGGCCCAGCATGTTAATTTACTTGATTCGGGGAACTTCCTTGTATTTATAAATGAACTCCATACATTAGGCAACTGATATTTAGATAAGAAAATCAGAAAACATCACATGCTGTAATATAGTGCTTCAACAGATTATAGTATCAATCGATTGCAGCAAAGCTAACACCATTTAAGTAATCAAAAACAAGCAAGGACAATGAGCTACTGTTTTGAAATCCTGCTAGAAATAAGAAACCAGGACTAAAACCATTCAAATAATAAAGGTAAATTGCAAAACTAAACCATAGTATTAATTGGGCTAATCTAACTATACAATCTACAACTGAATTTTAACAGATTTAGGATTGGAGTATCACTGGAAACATCAGCCACCGGATTATCATCATTGCCCTAAGAGAAGATGCAGCTTTTACCTGTGAGGGATCTGGTGTTCAAGGCATGTTCTGAAGAATGGATAGAATATCAAAATGTTATGAAAAGGCACATTTCTATTTCTTTAGCTTCTAGTTGCATTTGAAGCATTTTATTCTGTTCATCTTGGCAATGATGGTAAATACTAAGAAACAACTGGGAAGATAATATTTTACAGTTATTCTTTTTTCTAAAAAATATCATTTTCCTTACAGTTTATTTTGTTATAATTGGTTGGCTTACTTGCTCATTGGCAAATAATTTTATTTTTGGTTGTAGACACAGTTATAATGTACAACTTTGTTCTTTTATTAGATCGATTTTTCTGCTGGTAGATCATAAGGCACTTTATTATTTTAGCAAGAATTTTTAAAAGCATTCACTGCTACATCTCTGAACTTCACCATCTCACTAGCATCTGTCAGATTTAATCACCTACAGGACTACCTTATAAAGATTACCTTATCAGAAAAAGTGTCAAGTTGTGAGCTTAGGTGTGAGAATTGCAAAATAAAGCTGAGCTACACTAACAACTGCTGTGCTAATTTATTGTAAATTATGTTTTTTTGTTTGCAGAGATAAGACACGAGAAGTGTTTCTATTTAAATTCATTTCCTATTATTTCAACATAAATACCAAACAGCTCGACAAGAATGTGAGAAGGTAGGATATTCCTTAAATAGGTTCTAGTGATAGTGAAATTTATTTTCTAAGCTATCGGGACCAGTCATGTCACATTGTTCTAGGTGCAGAATCAGACGGCACAATTAACACAAAACATGGATGTTTAGAATATTAGATGGAAATTGCTGATGGTCATGTGAAGAGTGATGATTTATAGGATATGAACTGGAAATAATTGCGTAGCAAGCTGGTCTACAACAGAGCTCTAATTCACTGGGCTGACACTGTTAACTCATAATGTGTCGACCTGGCACCAGCCATGATAGATTATGGCTGTTCAGAACACATAAGCATATCCCTTTCATGAGCATTTTGGGAACCGTAGTTCAGATGACCCCAGTAAAAACAACTGCAATGGTTTAGCCAAGCTGGTTCTCTAAGAAATGTAAGAATCATGATGAGTCATTATGTTATTGAAATTCAGAACTAGGTGGCAATGAATCACACGAAGTTATCACCTTCAAATCATCAAAGGGAATATAAATTGGGTCGTATAAAGTACCATGAGTCTCACTGCATTTTTAACTAGATGAACCTCTTATATAAACAAGGTTTTATTATTATATTTATTGTTATTATTATTAAAACTAGAGTAAAATTTAGTGCACATAAAAGTGAAGGGCTAATGTTGCCAGCTTGAGCCAGAAAGAGGATAGGCCTGTATTGGTAGATCGCTTCATGTAACACTATCATTACATTTTGACCTATATGAGGCAATGCCAAACATGGGAATTTGTATGACTCTTAAAAATGCATGAGTGGATGGGGCACATGGTAAGAGGTCCTCAAATCAATTTTGTTTTTTAAGCTAAACTAGAATTTGAACTAGAGAACTTGAGAACCAAGGGTAGGTCAACCCAACTCTTTCATTATCCTCCACCCTCCTTTTTAATACATTGGATCTTTCAAAGAAAACAGGGTAGAAATATCATTTAACAGAATAGCAAGAAAATCACTTTGCTGGCTTTGCTATGACTTTTTGCTAATAAGCTGTATGCTATGCCAGATCACATATTTAAAAGCAGAGTTTTGCCTCTTGGGGAAGAATTAGATTTCAGTTCAGTTCAATTGATCTGGGTGCATTCTGTCCAGGTAGGATTTTTGTACTCACAGGGGTTATAATCTGGAGGTGAAGTTAGAAGGCAGGGGATATAAAATCAATGATAACAATACATGGAAATGGCCACAACTGAGCTAGAATAGGGGACTACTGGGTTAGTCATACTTTAGTTAGATGATGACTAAATGATGTGTTAGTTAGGGAATCAGCCAAATGAAGAGACTAGCAAGGGTGGGAAGAGTATTGTGGAGTATTTGGGTGTTTCCATTGTCAGGTAGCCACTCTTCATAATAATTATCCAAAGCCAGAAGAGTAAGTGGCATTAAACCACTTGACTATAAAAATATTTTAAAATAAACTTGGCTCTTGAAGAAGCTGAACATACTTGTTAATTGCTGATAAATATTACCTGGATCATAAGGAACAGAAGAAATACTGTTGTTGGTTAATGGTTATTTTTACTTAAAATGTTTATAATTGGAGGGATACAAATAGGCCTGTGGTCATAGATTATGGAAAACACATTGATACGTAAATATATTTTAAAAATCCAAATATTAATAACTACTGACATTTGTGTAGTCCTTTTCTCCCAAAGCTCTTGACAAACATTACTGACTATACACATACAGGAATAGCACTGAAATGCTGCTACTCTTTCAAAGGACAAGATGTTGATTCAAGAGAAAAGTAGCAAATGGCTGATATACTTAAATATAGGTCTGCAGAATATAGGTGTGCATTTGGAAACGTAAAGTCGCACCACAGAACCTCCCTCCCAAAGAGTTTGTCATATTTTACTTCAACTTTATTGAATTAGTGGTTTCATTTAACTCCATTTTTTACTAAGACACAGATGATTTTTATTTTTCCTTAGATGGAGATTGAGCTCCTTTATGATTGCTGCATGGCAGTAAGTAAGGACCCAGGTGGATGGCATTTCCTTTCTGAGGACATCAGCTCTGGCCCTGTAGCACCTCCTGGTGTGAGGAGGGCTGATACGCCAGCGCGACACAAGAGTGCCGCCTACTGAAGGACTGGTTTTGTTTGATTAAGAACCAAGATTATCCTCAGTTATCTGAAAGAAACCAACCACCTGGTTCAAGCAAGTCTCATTTATGGAGTATTAGATCAAATGGATTGTTGCTGGGCTGGTTGGTGACACTGATTGAAAACATGCCATGTTTGTCATACTTACTTGAACAATGTGTAAATTACACGGCAATAATCATTTATAAAGATGAGAGAACAGAGAATGTTTCATGTATACTTTTAGGGCTCTTACTGTAAAATATTAATTATTTTATTGCATTCTCAAAGTATGACTGGCAATGCCAGAAATATTATTTGTTTCTTTACATTTCCTGTAAAGATATCAATATCAATCCTACAGGTCTTCGAAAGTTCAGCTAAACTACCAGCTCCCCCTTAAATATTTCATAATTTTTTTTTCTCAGAAAACAAGGCAGTCTATGTTTCTAAAACTCTCATATACAATCATGTTTAGCATACCTTTACTGAGCATGCACTAATGAGACAAGTACTGCTTAGGCCCTGGGGATTCAGACACAACAAATACACATTCCTCGACTTTCAAGGAGGTCACAATCTAGTGCGTGGGTGGGTGGGGCTTGTAGAGATGACATACACAGTAAATTGCAGAGTGAAATAATTATTAGAAGTATATGTAGGGTGTCCTAGAAATTTAGAGAAAGAACTATCTCATTGTGGTGGAAGGGAAGAGAGAAAGAAGAGATTCAGGGAAAATGTAAAAGAGATAGTGCCTGAATTAAATCCGAAAGAATAAATAATGCTAGCAAGCAGATGGGGTGAGATAGAGAGGGAAAAATCCCAGACAGAGAGATAGACAGGGAAAGTGGCCTTTACAAAAACAGAGAGAGTAAGAAGCACATTCCCAGATAAGAGATGTACACAGTGTTGGTGAAAAGCTGGGGTCACATGGGTCTGGGCTTAGTCCCAGCTCTAGTGTTTATTAACTACATAACCTTTGGGCAAGTCATTTAATTTCCTATGTGCCTTGTGTTTGCCACTTGTCACGTGGGGCAAGTAACATGCTAACTGGCATTTAATTGGTAGAACCCATTTTTGGGGGGATTTTGTGGGAAATTATATCAAAAATTCAAAGCTGAGAGCTATGGAAATGAAAATGATTATGTAGAAGTCTAACAACAAAATGAAATTTTGTTTGATGACTGCTAATGTTTTAAAAATTTACATGTTTTAAATTTAAAATGTGGTTTGTAGTCTTTTGGAGTAAGTCATGTCTAAGAAGTAAGTGTATGTTTGTCTTTTGCTATAGCTACATTGAAATGATGGGGAAAAAATAAAAAAAGAAATCAAAGGATTTGTTTTCCATATGTCCCAATAATAGCCAGCAATTTTTAAAATAAGTTTAGTAAAAGTTAGAACAATGCAGTTCCCTCATCCTTTGCTGAGAGGAAGCCTACTTGATTAATGTAATTAAAGGGTTGCTTGTAACTCAAGACTCAATTAAAAAAATAAATTTGGCCTTATTACTTTACTTCCAACTGGTGGTTTTCCTAGTGTGATTTTTGAGCTAAAATCTGCGGCTGCTTTGTTCATGACACATGAATTGTTTTAGCACATCCTTTCCCCTGCTGTGCATATGATTAAGAAAGCAGAGGTTAAATAGTGCAGTAAAGAATTGGGTAAATTCATTCTATTCTTGCTCACAGCACTTAGGTCCCCTCCCCCTTTTCAGGACTGAAAGAGTGCAGAAGCCTATTATCTTTTCCTGAAATAATTTAAGATATGTTCTTATGCTGAAAGTGTAACTTTTCTTTCTCAACATTTTCTAGTACACTGATTTTGTGATGTCTCTGCTATAGATATTATCCGTATTAGCAAGAAAACAAATGCAAGTGCATCCTACCATTTTATTCAGTGCTCATGGGTGCTTCTCACTGTGATAAGCATTTTGCATACATGGTTTTATTTTTACTTGTGATACTCCTACAAGGTAAGGATAATTATTCTGATTTCTAGATGAGAAACAAGAGGCTCTGAGGGGTTATGGTATTTTTCCAAGATGCCACAATTGGCAGGAGACAGAAATAAGGTGTTAAATCTGGTCTACTTCATTCTAAACCTGGGTTCTCATGCATTTGCATTTTTTGTAGGGCAAGTTTGATTCAAAGGATTTAAAACTAGTTCTGGTACAGCATCTTCTATGTGTTTGGTGCAATACATGTTAAATTCAATTGAATGGAAATTTTAAGCTCAGGAGGGCAAAGAGCAGTGAGTTCTCTACCCTTCTTGAGTTTATAGTCTGATGTGGGTGTGACTATAATGTGAAGTGCAATTGATAAGCAACAGAGAAGGCGGTGTGGTATAGTGGGGAGATCATGACAAACTCACCATGTCCAAAGGAACTCTTCATTTCTTCCCTTAACCTGTTCTGTCCCCAGTCTTCCAGGGAATGGTGCTAATATGCATCTGGTTGTTCAAATCAGAATCCCTGGGCCATCTGCAATTCCTCCCTCTCGCTCACCTTTTGTATCTTTAGCAAGTCCTGTCTGAGCTGTGCTGAAATCTGACAGCTACTTCTGTCTCCCTTCCCTGTCACAACGCCCTCCAAGCCCTCCGGACCACAGATGTCATCACTCTCTAGCTGTAAAAAGTAAGTGTCCCTGCTCCTCTACCCAGTGAGAACCATGTACGAGGGGCAGCCAGAGTAGGTTTTGGGGAGCCTGAAGCTAAGGTATGATACAAAATTACATGCAAAAGTGAACATATAGAATGACAACAGTAGTAACGAGAAATTACATATATTAAAAAGCTGATGGGGGTGCCTGGGTGACTCAGTCGGTGAAGCATCTGCCTTTAGCTCAGGTCATCATCATCCTGGAGTCCTGGAATTGAGTCCCACATTGGGCTCCTTGCTCAGCGGGGAGTCTGCATCCTCCCTCTCCCTCTGCTCCTCCTTCTGCTCGTGCTCTCTCTCCTTCTCTCTCTCAAATAAATAGAATCTTTTTAAAAAGCTGACAAATTCTAAAAATATCACAAAACAGAAAAATAAGTTAAAGATCATTAGCTGCTTGACCTCACATCTGTGATATATTTTACTCTACTTTTTGGGTTTCATACTCTAATCAGCTCTTCACATGACAACGATTTTGTAATATTATCTTCCATAGAAAGAATGTAAAGATTAGTTGGTCTTTGCTCTAGCTCATTAATGGAATTTCAGCCTTTGTAACTCATTATCGGTAGTATCATGTACATTTGAGGATTGATGTCAAATTTCAGAAAACCCGTATCCAAGTTCCCTTTCATATTTGACTTACAGAATTTAAGATGCTTTTCAGGTTCTTTTCTGCAGTGAACAATTTAAAATAATCGTTACTTGTTGAATGGATGGCACTCATTAATCAATTTGTGTCGATGTCTCCGCTGTAGAGGCATATCATACGTTTGATGTTATCTTCATTGATGTTAGTAGTTTTTGTGAAAATGAAAGAAATTTAAATCTTTTTACAATGTGTTCATATGATTCACTCCTCTTCACTAATTGGACTATCAAGCAATCTAGAAGCCTATTCATTGCTTCGATTTAAAATGTATTTCTTCTTATTGGATTACTACTTTTGTTCTGATCTGAATTTGGGGGGCTTACAATTACTCATTGATGTCAGAATAATTTCTACTGATTTAATTGCTCATCTGTATTACCCTTGTTTCATATTCCACTATCCTTTGAATTTTTCTCAGTTCTTTAATAAATCAATTTAAAAATGACAAAAGAAGGTACTCTGAATATAAGTCCAAATCACAAGCTGTAATTTCTCACTTGTTGAACTAAAACATTCCAAAAGTCTGCCCAAATTGCAGTTAAAATGGCATATTCAAAATTTATTGAATAAAATGTTTGCATTTCATTTGCACTTGGGTTTCTCTTCCAAGTCTTCAAAAATATATTTTAGAGTTTTTAAAATGTCATTTAACTCTTATTGCAAGACTTGAATAACTTTTACACTGCTGATAATTATTAAAAAATTTCCATAGACTAGCTTCTAGCTCACACCTCTCAAACCTGGTTTCTCTTCCACTATTTACACACGTCTGGGGCCTGGTCCTAAAGCACACATTCATATGGCAATGTGACCTTGGACTCTGTACCTTTGTATTAAGATGTCATAGTGGGTGGTAGAAGCCATATCTGCACAAAGATGGCTAGACATTAATTATTATACAAGAGTTCCCTCTCCTGAATCAAACAATGGCCTTTCTAATATATGTAGCTATGTATCTCCAATTGTCTATAGGAAGTTCGTACTTTGTCATTCTATTATCAATTATATTCCATTATAAATTTAATGTATTTAACACTAAAGTCATCACCACAACCTTTATTATCATTATGAAAGTATCTTTTCTAATTATGTCAATGGCACAATTACTTTCAGATCTTCTTGTCATCAAATCCATACAAGATTTGATTCACCTTCCTAGTCTTTCATATCTAGATTGGTATCAACTTCTTTGTTAACCTTTAAAATAATATTTCTTACATATATATGCTCATTCCTTTCCATTTCCATTGCTATATCCTGAGCCTATATATATATTTTTTTACCACTTCTCTATTTCCTAATTTCCTCATTTATCTTTTTGTCTCTAATCCTTTTTCACTTCAAATGTTGTTTATAACATTGCCAAGTTACTTTGATCAAAATACTGCTTTTATCATACCAGTCTCATGCTTAAAAATGTAATCTAGAATTGCTTTTTTTTAAACATTTAGATAAGAGTTTTTATCACAGATGGAATAAAAAAAAGAGTTCAAATTTCTGAAGAATTCAAGTTAATAGTATTAATTTGGATGACTTGAGTAAAAAGTCAGTTTCAACTTAATAGCAGTCACATTATAGAATATTTTCTAAATAGAGCTTTGCTTTTAAGTGGTGGCATTCTCAACCTCTTAACCAGGGTTCCCAGAGAAGTCAGCCTTTGTGCCTAAGGCATCCACTGTTTATGATAAATTAACTTCTCTCCTGTGTATATAGGATCTGTGTATCATTCTTGAGAAAATGAAGAAATTGGTCACCTAAACAACTTTCTGTAGCACTCTCGCAGGACATCTATTAAAAAGATTAGTATAGTAACTGAAATAAACTGCTAACAAAATAGTACAAGTAGAGATTCTCCATCTACCTTAATGACTTTATAAAACCCTACTTGAGGGGCATCTGGGTGGCTCAGCGGGTGAAGCATCTGACTTTGGCTCAGGTCATGATCTCAGGGTTCAGGGATCAAACCCCACGTAGAGTCCCACATGGAGCCTCACAGAGCCCCTCATGGAGTCCTGGCATCACATCAACCTCTACTAGCTCAGCAACAGGCTCTATGCTCAGTGGGGAGTCTGCATCTCCTTCTCCCTCTGCCAACCCACTTCCCCTCCCTGTCATTCGCTTATGCTCTCTCTGTCTCTCAAATAAATGAATAAAATCTTTAAAAACCCCCATTTCATTTATAATAACAATGTCCATTTGTATATAAACAGTGAATACTGCCAAATTAAAATCCTGTCTTAAGGAAGCAAGAGGCTATTTATAAACAGCTTCCACGTAATATTGTCTACATTATGTGTTTCTGTTCTTTTATAGACTAAAATTTTACTATTAGTGTAGACCAGGTTGACATTCTGAAATTCTAAGTTATTTAGGTTTGAATTAATGAGGTTTCTACTGTTTATATTTTGCAAGAAGACTCAAACTGCTACAATGTGTATCATCCAATATAATTGTTAACATATAATGTATTCTACAATGTTTATGTTAGAATTATATGACAAAGACAAATATTTTGAGAGGGTAAAATATAACATTTCAATTCTGGGCTATCATTAAAATGTTTTTAATTTAACTTTTAAAGTTAAAAGTGGGTAATATTTGTTAATAATATAAAATAGTGATATTGGTGTATTTGGATAGCAGTTAGCTGTTAATGTGACAGAAAATCCAAAGTTCGACAGCTTTAACAAGATACTATTTTACCTTGCCTTCACATAAATATCCAGAGTTAAGCAATAGAAGGCTATTATTTTTGGGTCTAGATTCCTTTATTCTTGTTGTTCCTCCATGTTGGCCTTCATTCATTTTTGCAAGATTATCCTCTGGTCCAAAATAATTGCTCCATCTGAAGCCATCTCCCCATTTTTAAAGATATA
This sequence comes from Vulpes lagopus, assembly GCF_018345385.1. Lineage (NCBI taxonomy): Eukaryota > Metazoa > Chordata > Mammalia > Carnivora > Canidae > Vulpes > Vulpes lagopus. The sequence continues at coordinate 74,758,902 of NC_054826.1, forward strand.
CTTATTGGGGCCCATGTGTGGCTCAGTCCGTGAAGCCTCTGCCTTCAACTCAGGTCATGATCCTGGGATCCCGGAATGGATCCTTGCATCCAGCTCCCTGTTTAGAGGGGAGTCCCTTCTTCCTCTCTCTCTGCTCCTCCCACTCATGCTCTCTCTCCCACTCACTCACTCTCAAATAAATAAAATCTTTTAAAAATTATATATTTATTTGAGAGAGACTGGGGGAGGGCTAGAGGCAGAGAGAGATGGAGAGAGAGAATCTTAAGCAGGATCCACACCCAGCATGGAGCCTTATGTGGGACTCAATCTCACAATCCTGAGATCAGGACTCAAGCTGAAATCAAGAGTCAGTCGCTTAACTGACCCCCCCATCCCTTTCATATTCTAGCCAGAAAAATAGGAGAAAGGCAAAAAGAATATGCTCCTTCTCTTTAAGGACACTTCCATTAAGTTCCATACTTTACTTCTCCTCACATCCCATCAGCCACAAACTGTTAAGGCTAAGCTTACTTATTTACTTACTGTAAAGAGCTTGGAAAATGAAGTCTATTCCAGTCAACGATTTGCCCAGCTGAAAATCCTCTATTAAGGGCAAAGTGAGAGAATGGATTTTTGGTGACAATTCAGAGGGTTCTGCCACAGATCATGTTGTCCTCATTGACAGTCCCCAACTGCCTAATAATAAACCATCTATACTTAGGAGATGGTAGGAAGTATGCCAGCAAATTACACCTAGTTGTAGCAGGCAAAGTTTAATTTTCCAGCTTTCAACCAGACTTGTACATCAATATCACCATGGGGTTTTTCAGATTTAGATATGCCAAGCCCTAACCTAAACCTATTGAACTCGAGTTATGGTAAGGCAGGTCAAGAGCTGATTTTTGAAAGTACTACAGATGATTCAGGTACATGATCAAGCTTAGAGAGCAGCACAGACCCATCCCTTGGTGGGATATCATTTAAGAACTAATAAGGGAAAGGGAGTATAGGAAACACTGGGTTAGAATTGTTAGCATCTCTTTTTAATTTATTTTTATTATTTTATTTTATTAATTTATTTTATTTTAATAGTATTATTTTGGAGACAGACCATGCATGCATGTTCAGAGGGAGAGAGAATCTTAAGCAGGTTCCACATCCTGCTCAGATCCCCATGTGGGCTTGATCTCATGACCTAACTTGAAATCAAGAGTCGGTTGCTCAAGTGACTGAGCCATCCAGGAGCCCCTGTTAGCATCTCTTTAAATGTTCCCTTCTTCCCTCATTTATCTGACCTGGTTACCCATTCTTCTGTTCCCCACCTGTCATCAAGCCCTCAGAGCAATTTTGCAATAGCTCACATGACAGAGGAAGTAGAGAGAACAAAATGAATTTAGGATTTAAAAAGTTTCCTGCAAGGAATGTAGGTGATAATGACATTTACAGCTGCACAGTGAACTTCTTGAAGGTGAGGCCTTCATCTTTTCCAAAGAGGACGTCTAGGGCCTACAGTGTGGTAGAAGCTCAAAGAATGTTGGGGTGAGGGAATACTAAGTACCATGCTGGTTTAGCTAACTGTAGCTGCTCTAGGGGATTTTGGTGGGAAACCGAGACTCAGTATGTAAGATTACCATCACCTAGCCTTCAGTGGTCTCAGCTGGCTGATTGTATCTGATTTTATTGACATAAACCTGCCTGGAGTCTAGAAAGAGAGATGAAACTCCTGCTGTGCTGAATTAGCTTTCTGAAGGTATCTTTTGAGCCCCATGTGTTCCTTTTTGACTGTGGACCACGTGATGCTCATGCTGCAAAGTTTTTGGGGTTTATCCTGGACCCGTCTGCGGGAAATTTTCTGGCTGGGCCCCAATTTTATTCCACTAATTTTACTGTTCTAAAGATACTTCAGATTACATCATTCCTTGTCAATGGAACCTCCTATATTCCTGGCCTTGGAAAATCCCATTTTTCTCTTAGATTCTCTTTAGAACATAGAAGAACAAGGATATGCAGTACTAAGTGTGTATCATCTAAAAATTTAAGGTTACTTTTAAGTTAGGTTGAGTTTCTTGACTATAGTTCTAATCTCATTTTACTAAAGAAAATGAACACCACTCTCCAGTCTTTTCCACATTATCTCATCCTATTTTTATTTTAAGATTTTATCCGACACTTCTAGTTTGGATGAGCTTACTTATAATCTCTTTGATCATGGCTATTGCTTCAGAGAGAGCTCCACTTACTTCTCTAGTCATGAATGTTGCCAGTTACCTAATAGTCTGTAATTACAGACGTTTAAACTTTGAAAAACCAGTGTTTTTCCCTTCCCATTTGCAAGAGACAGATTTAAAGAGATTTATGTGAAGAGACAAAAATCCATTGTATTTGTTGTTGACATAAAGAGCTGCAGATAGCTTTCTGGTTTTTGTTTCAACTCTTTTTAATGTTTTTCCCCCCTCCTACTTCTTTAAGAAAATCTTAATTAGGTTTTAGCGGTTCTTAACACCTGTCTAATTTTCCATTTAAGAAGGAAGGTGGGGTTTAGGCTCTGTGTAGTTAGCAGGTATCTTAGCATTAGCAAATGAAAAAGGTTGGGTAGTAAAGCAGTAGGCTACTGGAATAATGAGACACCTAAATCCACGGATCTGAGGATTTTTCACACACTGAACTTGATTATTAACGTGCGTAGAGAATAAATAAAAAGAGCTTGGGGTATGTATACATATGAGTGTGTGTGTGTGTGTGTGTGTGTGCGCGCGCGCGCCTGACACACATGGTAATTAACAACAGCTCCAAACCAGGAAAACTAAAAGTAAAAGAAGGTTTAGAGCTGAGAGGAAAAACAAACCAAACTATTTTGAAATGAATACCTAAAATGTAACATTAACTTATTCTTAGAAAAAAGTTTAGATCTTGAATTGGGGGAAAAAAAAAGGCTTGAGTTTGAAAAAACTTTTTCATATTTTTGGGCAAATATAAGTAAGTATACTAAACTTCGTCATTTTTTTTTCGTAGTTTAAAAATATAGTCTTTATGTTTCTAACAATAAAGCTCTGTTTTTATTACATAAATCTGAAAATGTCTTGGACGAAGAATTTATCTTTCTAGTTAAAGATTTGAGTATGCTCTTTCTTCTTTGTTATTTAATTATTTAAGGAAAAATCAAGGAAAGAAATCTATTTCAATAAGATAAGAAATAAAGATAAAAAGCTGACTGCTTTGATTTGTATTTCGTACTGCAAATCTTCTGAACTCTGAATGCTTTTATATTTTAAAAGTTTAACAACTAGTTACAAATGAAAAAAAATTACCAAATTATTTCAAACTTCAGTAATATAAATGTAATGATTTTGTCACTTAGTTTGAAAATCATTCTCATGGGCATAAAAATGAAGTTTTAACCAAACCTCCACAGGAGGGCACTATAGCGTGACTCTGGTATAAATTGCAACTCCAGCAACCCATTCTGTCATTAGCTGGTTCTTGATTAAACATCTAAAATAGTGAGTCCTTCTCTTTAATTAGAAAATTCTAGTTTTCAAAACTTAAGATAGGTAGATTTCACATGTGGCAAATATATTTTCTTTGGTAAAAAAAGGAATGTAGGTAATTTAATCTTTTGTGGCATATACTTAAAATCTTATCACAAAGTATAGCAAAATTGGTAAGATGTGTGGTCTGGATGAAACAAAATCTAAATAGGTTAAAATTATGTAATATTTTAACAAATAACAGGGATATTTTAGAACTATCAGGCTAAACAAAATCAAAATACATTCAACAGATACATGCATTATTACTTAGAAGTGGTACATTTTTATAAGTAGCATATGTAAATATTATTACAAATAATATGTATTACTTATAATGATATGTGTAGCTAGCTAGGCAGTAGGTATGTAAATCGATCTCAGTGAATATAGAAATATAATTAAATATAAATAGCAAAGCATTTCCAAACTGGCTCACCTCCTCTTGATAAGGCTTTAAAAACGTTCACTGTAATGATAAAGGTGGATATTTGGTCCAAATTAAGATGTTTTAAATGCCCCTGGTCCTAACTCCCAATATCACTAGTGTATTTTCAAGCAGTTCTCCAGGAGATAAAATATTTGGATATTTTACTAGAGTTAAGTCAATATGAAAATAATTGTACTCGTGGCAGTTACCATGTGTCTTTGTGGGCCTTGTTATTTTGAGGATTTGCCATATAAGTCCAAAAAAGCTATACTGAATAGACATTTTTATAAAATTTGAAGAGTAACAAGATCAGTGGTTATAGATATAGTTACATAGTTGTATAACTGTACAGAACAAATCTATTTCCATTAAGGAAATTAGTCATTTCATTGTAGTTTTGCCAAAAAATGGCAGGCATCTGGGTAAATTCTAATAATGGAGGGAAAGTCTAGTTAGAGAGGTGAAAATCCTTATATCAACCAGGTTTAACTTTCCCTCTTTATGGTCAAATACAGATAGCTTTAATGTTCTGGGAATTTACAGTTGAAGCAAAATAATGTAACTGCAATACAAATCTCATAACTTTCTGAATCTGCATTCTCTATAAGACTCAATGGCATCATATTTTCATACAAATGCAAAACACTTATTTAAAACAGAAGTTCTCTAAAACTTTTGTTGGTTCACACCTGGGTTGAATAATTAAATTTGTTGGTAATTAAAATGTTAGTTCATCACTCCCCTGGGGATTCAAGGCAGCCTGTTTTAATTCAAATATCTTTTCTTTTAGCTCATAATTACAGATTCTTTAGCCATTAAAGAACTCAAAAAGTAGATTTAAAAGTAATGAAAAATAAGAAAGTAAAATTTGCATAAACTGTTTCCATATAATAAAGATGACTTTTAAATATTATTCATATGTAAAATTGGCAAATTACATAATGAGATACTTATCATAAACAATAGAATCCTATACCATTAAGGTTTTCTTTGTTTTTTAATCTGGAATCTAGCATACCAGAACATTCCATTTACTGGATTTTTTGTTTTTTAGAACATCTATTTTCCAAAATTTTCTCCAGATTTATTGAAGTATACTGTTCTATATTTTAAAATTTTACATACTAATGTATACATTTTTATAAGGTTGGACATGTCCATACACTCATGATACTATCACTATCTCCAAAGGATTTCTTGCTTCTTTGTTTACTTATTTTTGTGGTAAAAATTACTTATTAGCAAGAGATCTAACCTCTTAAGGAGTTTTAAAATATGCAATAGTGTATTGTTAACTACAGGTACTATGTTGTACAGTAGATCTCTAGCACTTATCTGAAACTTTATACCCATTAAATGCTCCCCATCAAGCTCCCCCTTCATCCCCTGGCAAAAACTATTTTATATTCTCTACTTCTATGAGTTTGACTATTTTATGCACTCCATGTAAGTAAAATCATGCAGTATTTCTCCTCCTGTGACTGGCTTATTTCACTTAGTAGAATGTCTTCCAGATTCATCCATATGCTGTTGAAAATGGTAGGATTTCCTTCTTTTTTAATGCTGACTAATATTCCAATACACACACACACACACACACACACACACACACACTTCCTTTATCCATTCATCTATTGATGAACATTTATGTTGTTTCCACACCTTGGTTATTGTGAGTAGTGCTGTAATGAATATAGGAATGTTAGTATCTTTTTGAAGTGCTGATTTCAATTCTTTTGGCTACCTACCCAGAAGTAGGATTGCTGGATCATATGGTAGTTCTATTTTAATTTTCTTTTTGAGGAACCTCCTTACTATTTTCCATAGTGGCTGTACCATTTAACAATCCTACCAACAGTATACAAGAGTTCCAATTTCTCCATATCCTCACCAATAATATCTTTTTTCTTTTCTTTTATTATTTTTTCTTTTAAATAATAACCATCTTAACAGATGTGATGTGATATCTCAATGTGGCTTAGATTTGCAGTTCTCTAGTAATATAAGTACCTTTACTACCTGTTGTTGATTTGTATGACTTCTTTGGTGAAATGTCTCTTCAAGTCCTTTACCCATTTAAAAATCAGTCTTGTTTTGCTTTGTTTTGCTATTGAATTTTAGGACTTACATATTTTGGAAATTAACTCTTTATTGAATATATAATTTGCAAATATTTTCTCCCACTCTGTAGGTTGCCTTTTCACTCTGTTTCCTTTGTTGTGCAGAAGCTTTTTGGTTTGTTGTACAACTATGTGTCTATTTTTGGTTTTGTTGCCTGTGATTTTGGTGTCATAACCATGATCATAGTCAAGACCAATGTCATGAAGCTTTTCCCCTATGCTTTCTTCTGGGAGTTTTAGTTTCAAGTTTTATATTTAAGTGTTGAGTCCATTTTGAGTTGATTTTTGTGTATGGTGTAAGATAAGGTCCAATTTCATCCTTTTGCATGTGGGTGTGCAGTTTTCCCAATACTGTTTGTTGAAGAGACTATCCTTTCCCTATGTGTATTCCTGGCACCCATATCAAAAATTATTTCAGTTGTAGTCAAATGACTTGATGTTAGTAACTCAAAAAATGCAACTTCTGGGATCTATACTAGGGATGGGCCAAGTTTTCACTGAATATTATATCACTCTTGGATACTAAAGTGTCTTCTTAAAAAGAGTTTTATTAAGGAAAATATTTTCTTTTTTTCTTCCTTCTTTCTCTCTTCTTTCTTTTTCCCTCTCTCTCCTTTCCTCTCCTTCCTTTCTTCCTTTTTTATCTACTATTTTTACCAAAGTCAGTAAGAGATACTGATAGATTTTTCACAAAATCTAACTTGTCAGAATAAAAGCAAGTTTTGGTTAACCATAATGCTCCATCTCCTAAGCACTAAGCAAAATTTTGCTGCAAAATTTATTTAATTTCCAAGTTTGACTCCACTTCCACTAAAAAACAGAAAACAGTATTTTGAGGAGTGATTGTCATTTCTACTTTAAAAATAAGAGCAATCAGAAGGTGAAATATGACATTAGGTGAGTACTAGAAACCTTCACACTACAATAGTTAAAAAGAGGAAGATAATGGGAAGTTTACAACCCTGGATTTTATATGGGCTTCATCTTTAGGTAAATGAAATGATACACTATGCTTCCTTGGGCAGGATTATATAACAAAATCCAATAAAAACAGGAGCCAGAATATGTGGAAGCAGCTTCTCTGAAGGGTGCATTTAAATTTCCAGTGCTCCTATAATTCAGATCTTCAGATTTTAAAAATATTACACAGAATTGTAGTCATTTTTGGTTTGTTTTACATTTTTCTTTTAAATAACTTCCAATTTACACATAGGTTATGGAAATAATACACAGAGTTCCTGTGTAACTATTGAGATTAAATTGCAGACTAATGCTGCATTTCTTATTAGACTTTGTGCCTATATAATCACAAAACAGCTATTAAAATTAAGTTGATCTAATATTGCCATGTAATCCCCAGACTCCAACAGAATTTTGCCAAGTATCCTAATAATGTCTTTTATAGGTCCAGGATCCAATCCAGAAGAAGCATGTTTGGTATTTAAATGTTTCTGCAGTCTGTTTCAATTTACAAGAGTTCCTCAGTCTTTCCTTATTTTTCTTGACCTTGACACTTTTGAAGAGCCTAAAACAGTTACTTTTTAGGATATTGTTCTTTTGGAGTTTATTTGACATTCCTCATGATTTACACATTTTTGGCAGGAGTACTCCATAATGTTATATTCTTCTCATTGCAGTTTATCAGTAAACAACTATGTTAATTTGCATAATTTCTTATACTATTAATGTGTATTACTAGGATAAGATGGTATTGGAGAAGTTTCTCTGCTATGAAGTCAATTACTCAGCATATTATATTTATTCAATATACAATAACAATTTTTATGGGCAGATACATTGATACTATGTAAATATTCATTTCCTTATCAAACTTTTACCTTTAGTTTTAGCATTCTTTGATCATTCATGCTGAAATCAATTACTATTGTGATGATTACCAAATAGTAATATTCTAATTTCATTATTCTTTTTGGATTTGTTGTCATTCTACTGATGCATCCTATTTCCCCCTGTATATCTATTTTTTAAAAAATTCATGTATTTATAAAAGTAATGCTTTATGAATATCTATTTTACTCAAATGGTTATTGTTACTATCATAATTTATTTTGATGTTTAAATTGGCTAATGGGAGACTTTCAAGCTAAATCCTATGTCCTTTGGACAAGATCCCATCACTGTTTGTATACTTCTTTGCTTTCTAGTATGTCAGCATATTCTAGACCCATCTAACTTTTTTTTCCCCAAACCCAAAGTCAGCCATTTCTTTCACTGGAAAATGATATTTAGAAATCAAGAGCTGGGTGCTTAGAGTGCTCACTGTTGCTATGGTATCATTGTGCTGGGTCCTCTCAGCAGACAATATCAGGCAAAAAATTATCATTATATTCTATCTATCCTCAAAATCCATTAGTTCACACTGATAACTCTGACAACATGTGGTTTATTATAGTCTTCCCACTTACCACATATATAATTCCTTTCTCCTAGAGGGACAAAGCTCATTTTTCTTGTCATACTTATTTACTCAATGACCCCACGCATATGCAACCAATTTTCAAAGTTGTGCCAATCAAAAATTCAACCCTAGACATGTGCTATCCTCTCTCTACCCTCATTGGCCCCAGTCAGGCTCCAAGGGGGGAAATGGAAGTGGAAATGGAAATGGAAATGGAAATGAAATAGAAATGGAAATGGATGAAGAGAGGAAGGAGCAGGAAAGGCTTTAAGAATCTTGTCCCTGGCTCCATTAGTTTCCCATCCTGCTGTTCCTTTTAGTGACTAAACTCTGGACTTTGGATGGATACACATTTCTCCAGACTCCTGCCAGGTGTGCTGGCAGAAGCTTAGCTTGGTCAAAATTTTTGAAACTCCAAATCCTTGGAGTAATCTTTTGGAGACTGTTCAATATTAATTGAAACAATCAGGTTAGCTATTTAAGCTTATAAAAGGAATTAATATTGTTATATTCTTTTTCCATTATAATCTTTAGGGTTCAATATATTTTTCACCTTTTGAAGGAAGATATAAAATGCATATAAATACTGTGGATTACTCTTTCTTTTTTAATTAACAACGGGATATTTAATGAATTTACTTATGATACTAGTTCCCCATTCATCTGTTATTGCCCAGAGATCCACAATCACCTGGTGACATTTGGTGCTGCTTTGTAAATACAGACAGGCCGACTGCAGTACTGGCAGATCTGTCTCATACTTCCATATTTCTAGAAAGATATTTTTATTGCCAATATCTGAAAATTGATACACCAAGTGTTAAAGGCCATGATATAAACACGAGTAAGAAATAACTTTGTATATTTAAAAGAAAAACAACAAAAATGGAAAACTCAACAATACATAAGACTTATAGAGGTAAAAGGATTTAAAGAAATTAGATAATAAATAAATATCTTCAGGTGCCTTCAAAAGCATGTTAAAACAAAGGAAGGATGAAAAAATGGTTTTAGTCTTACATTATAGTTTAAAAACACTGTGTGTGACCCACAGATTTTAAGGATCTAGAAATAAATTTAAAATCAATTCTGTAACAGATGTTAATGTAAATGATGCTTACAGGCATTGATAAAACACTGTGCCTTCCCTCTACTAACATATTCCATAATTATACTGTGATTTAAATAGTTTATATATAGAGAGATGAATGTGGAACAGGAGAAAAGTATTCATACATTAGCATTCTGAGTAAGTAATTCAAACATCTAATTGTTCCAGCTCAAGGAATATTTAAAAATATTACCAGTTAGGTGTTCAAAATTATTTTGGTTTTTTATTGAGTCATGCTGATCATTTACAAAATTAGAAAATGTTCTTGATCATTATAGATGCACATTACAGAAAATACAGAAAAGGAACAGAATGACAATTATCAGAAAAACCTTTCCGCTTTTCTTTTATCCTAGATACATTAAAAATCATCTTTTAAAACTGAGCTTGTGCTATTTGTAGAGTTATAAATGAAAACAGACATTTCTAGTTATGTTTTTATTGGAGAGAAATGCTCTACGTAAGGGGCTTGATTGTACATACTTTGAACTCTAGAGCTCTTTTAGATGCATTTTAATTAACTTGAAACAGCTTAAATTTCTCTTCAATATTCTGAGAACACCAGTAAAAATCTCACTATTGTAAAAATTATTCTTGAGGTTTATGCAATGGCCCATTCTTAAGTCTTTCTGTTTGTAACTTATGTAGAAACAAACGAAAACAAAGTCACTTATATCAAGGACAAAAGGGAGACAGTTAATGCAGGTACATAAAGGAAACTGAACCTAACCTTACAGGAATTTACAGCGTTTTTCAGAAGCAGCAGAGGACACTAGCTATTACCCAAACTCCAGATCAGTTCATGACATCCCTGCATTTCCTGGTCCTCTTGACTCAGCTATCCTAATCCAAATCAGAAAGAAGACAACCAGGCAACCCATCAGCCGAAAAAGCCAAATAACTTTCACATTTTATGGGATACATAAAAATCTTTTAGTCTTTGAGCAACTTGTAACTCTTGGTTCCTGTAACCTTGAATTTCCTGGCTTGAAGGTCAAAAGCTTTGTAATAAATTCATCTTTCTGCTTTGTTTTATTCAGTACTCAGAGTTTGGTTTTTGATGCTAGAATGATTTGGAAATTCCAGTTTTATTAGTATAGTAGGTATAAAGACCATGATTTTTTTTTAATGGTTGCATAAGTTTAATTGGTTCAACTCAATAAATGTTTGCTGAGTACATCCTTATGTTAAAAACCTGTAGGAGACTCAATTAAATAAGAAATGGTCCTAACTTAAAGAATTTATAATGATGGACGGTGATAGCTTAAAAAAAATCACATTTTGTCTTTCATTATTATAATTTATACAAGTGCTGAAAATGAAGTGATGTAGGAGTTCAAAGGAAGTCATCCAATTCTGGCAATCATATATGATTCCACTAATCATAGTATTTTCTAACTATTAGAATGAGTAACATAATCTTACCATAGTATTTTCCCCACCAGTGAAAATGATTTTATTGCTTTTTAATTATAAAAATGAACAGAATCATTGTGAAAGAGGTCAAGCAATACAAAATAGTAAAATAAAAGAAAAATAACTAAAACCATCCAAATCCCATAAATCTTTAACATGTAAACATTTCCCAGATATTATTCCCATGTAATCAAATAAAAATAAATCCATATCTTTTATACTGCTACACTTACTGCACATGTATATATAATTTTAAGAAATGGGTGATATGATATAGGTATTTTGTAATCTTTCCTTGTCAATCTTGTGTGAAAATTCATGAGCTCATTATTTTTAATGGGTATTATGTAGTCTTACATTGGATGGATGTAGCCATATGTGCTTAATTAATTTCTCATTGAGGAACATAATTTTCCAAATTTTTATGATTGTAAAAAGCAACACTAGGATAAAAACCATCATAGATATACCTCTGCACATGTTGAATTATCTTGGACTAAATCTCTGAAATTGGAATTGCCAGGTCAAAGGTATGACTTTTTAAAATTTGGATACACTTTAACAATTGTGCTCTAGCAGAGTATCAATTTAAATTTCCACAAACAGTGCCGGAGAGTTTTTTTAAACATGGACTAACACTCGGGATTGCCAGTCTAATAAAGGATGTGGTATCACATTACCTTGTTTGTATTTCTTTGATTGTGAGTGAGCTTGAATATCTTTTTCATATATCTAATGACCCATTTGTTTTTTCTTTTATGAAACGCTGTTTATGTTGTTGGCTTATTTTACTCTTGGGGTGTTTTCTTTCTCTTATTTATTTATAAGATGTTAGGGATCTTAATTCTTTGTTTAACATGTATTACAAATAATATTTCTCTTTTTAAAAAGTATTCAAACTTGCTTTTGTTGTCTTCACCAAAAATGTAACTATGATGTTTTACAATTATTGATATTTTTCCTACAAGCTCAGAAAGGCCCTCCCCACACAGAATTATAAAGAAATTAGAAGTGAATTCACTCATATTTTCATCTAGTTCTATGATTTAATTTTTCAACTATACATTTTATTTATCTGGTGTTTTCTTTGATATTAGGAATGAGCTGGTAATGGGCATTTTTCCAATTTCCATATTTCATCATTGATTTGAATGCCATCTCCATCATATATTAAGATCCCGTATATGTTTATAGCTCTTTCTAAATTCTTTATTGTGTGACAACGATCTTTTGATTTTTGTTTTCAGATCCTGTATCATCGTATCTGGTAGGATAAGTTACTCTTCATTATGTCATATTCTTACTCTTCCAACTGGAAGGATAATTTCGTGAGACCCTCTCGTGAGTCTACATACCCCACAATGAGGGTACCTCAGACACAAATTTTATACAGTTTTGATTGGCACTGCATTGTATTTAAATATTAAGAGCTTAAATTTTCACAATATTGAGTATTTCAATCAAAGAGAAGTGCTTATTTTGCTATTCTTTCAACTTTGTCATTACTATCTAAACTTTTTCTTCATTTTGTAAATTGGGTTTTTATTCTAATATGTATTTTCTAATTATACTAGTTAAACAAAAATGCAATTGACTTTTATATTTTAATTTTTAATAGCTACCATACCAAGTGCTACTTTTTTCTAAAAGTTTTCAATTGATTTTCTTGGAGCCGGATAAATAGTTACACAATTTGGAGCTACTCATAATTTTGCCTTTCCTTTTCCGAAGCCACAACATGGCTGTGTTTAGAGCAAGGAAGTAATTGGGAGTCCTGTTCCAGGAAGATTAGTGTCTTTATAAGAAGAGACACCAGAGAGCTCCCTGTCCTTCCCTGTTATGCGATGGAGGGAAGGTGGCCATCTTGGAACCAAGAAGAGAGCTCTCATCATCAAAAACTGACCATGGTAGCACTGACTTCACAGACTTCTAGCTTCCAGAACTAGGAGAAAATATATTTCTATTGTTTGAGCCATCCAGTCAGTGGTATTTTGTACGGCAGCCCAAGGAGATGAATGTATTTGTATCATTATCTTATTACACAGGCTATAAGTCATTAAAAATGTTAAATGATAGCAGGAACTGCTAGCACTATTTTTAATGGGAATGTTTGTAGTATTTGTACTTTAGCTTTAAGTTTGGGAAATGCATACTGTAAAAATGTTAAGTATTCTTCTATTATGATTTTTTTCTATTATGATTTTAACAAGAGCTCCTATTGGCAATGTGTGTGACTATTAAATTTTATCAAATGCTTTTTCAATACTTATCAAAGAGATAATTTTTTCTAGAAATGACTTATGTCCATGGGCCATCCTTGCATTCCTGCAATAACTCTACTCAATGACAGCATGCTGTTATTTCAAAATATCACTGAATTGTACTTGCTAAAATTGTATTTGGGTTGTACCAATATTCATTAGTGAATTGTTTTATAGTTTTTCTCTTAGATAACTTTTGACAAGATTTAGAATCATCATTCTGGCTTCATAAAAAACATGAGCAGCCTTTCTTCTTTCTATAGCCCTGGAAGAGTTTAAATACATGTTAACTATCATTTGAAGATTAAAAAACTCACTTTTTATTTTTAGTTTCCATGGTATAGCTATTGGTTGCTTTAGGCTTTCAAAATCATCTTGTGACTATTTTGATATTTTTTCTTCCCCTTCAACCATATTTCTCTGCAGTTATCTATGGCCATTTCTGCTTTCTAACTCATATGTAGTTTTGTATAAGTGTTTTTCCTTTATGTTTTTAAAATTTAGGCTAGCTAATATTTTAGCTAATATACTTTCTTTTTGAAGAAGAAATTATTAATTCTGCTAGTTTTCTTTTGTAAAACTCATTAATTTCTGCTTTATCTTAATGACTTTCTTCTGATTTCTTTGCTCTAACTATTTATTCCCTAAATTCTTGAGTAGAACACCTTATTAATTCTTTTATTGTTTTATAGCAAAACAACATTAAGGTCCTGTGTAGAGCTTTGGTTGTGCCCTATAGATTTGGCAATTGGTGTTTAAATTTTTATTATTCTAGCATTTTGATTTGGATTTACTCTTTGACTATAGTCATATCAGAGAATTTTAACATTTGCAAGCATCTACTGCCATGTTGTTTCTTTATACATTTGTTTTTCATTCCTAATTTTAATGAATTACTGCCAGTGTATTATGTACTCTTTCTATTTTATTTTATTTTTATTATTTATTTATAAAAAAGATTTTATTTATTCATGAGAGAGAGAGAGAGGCAGAGACACAGGCAGAGGGAGAAGCAGACACACACACAGAGGCAGAGACACAGGCAGAGGGAGAAGCAGGTTCCATGCAGGGAGCCTGATGTGGGGCTCGATTCTGGGTCTCCAGGATCACGCCCTGGGCCGAAGGCAGGCACTAAACCGCTGAGCCACCCAGGGATCCCATATGTATTCTTTCTAATACAGGAATTTATGGAGGCTTTCTTTGGAGACTAAAATATTGCACTTAAATTTTTTTGATGATTGTCTTCTCTGTAGACAATAGATGAAATATAAAGATTGTGTGTGTATGTGTATTTATGTATCACATGTTAATGTCTACACAAGGCCATCCACCATGGGAGACCTAAATGACCAAATAGACAAAATGACTCAGCCAGGTGACATCAACTAGCTTTTGCTACCGGGCTTTCCACTGCTGCCATGATGGGCACATATGGCTGGCCATTTAGGCCCTACATGGGATGCTCTGATGAATAATTCTCACTCCAGAGCTCTCCAATGGGGTGGCTGAGGTTTTGTAGCTCATTGTCTGAGTTGTTCAATATCTTTCTCTGTCCAATCCTGCTCCATCCCTCTTCTCTTCACATGTGTTGATGCCTACTAAGGATTTTGCACCCAAATTCCATCTTAGCATATGATTAGAGGAAACTCAACTTGTGACACTGAATTCTATGGAATACATCATTCTTTTTTCTTTTTTCTTTCTTGCATCATTCTTTAATACTCTGCTTCCAGTTGGATTTGGTCAAATGGAGCCACAAGGAGAATATAAGCAGGCAGAGAGAAAAAGAATGAGAAGTCCATATATTTATTGCCCTATTTCTCACTGCTTTGGTATGGTTTTGGCCTATACTGTACTTCTTTTTGACCTTAGTTCCAGCCTTATGGTGCCTTTTCCATGATTCCATCACTTTTTGGATGCTATGACAGCTTGCCTTTTCCTTCCCTCTTCAGGCTTCTGGGTAGTATATTAGTGAGAAAAAAAGCTAGATTTGCTGCTGTGAAAAATTACTCCCAAATCTCAGTGACTTACAACTATAAAAGATATTTATTGTTCATTGTGGTGCTGTTATCTGACGTCCAATATGGGATGTAGGGGATGGAGAAGCACAAACTAGCTTTAAAAGTTTCTACCCATGGGGCACCTGGGTGGGTCAATTGGTTAAGCATTTGACTCTTGGTTTTGGTTCAGGTCATGATTTCATGGGTCACTGGATCTAGCCCTGTGTTGGGCTCCTGCTCAGTGGGGAAACTGCTAGAAAGATTCCCTCCCACTGCCCCTCCCCCACTCTCTCTCCCTAAAATAAATACATAAATATTATAAAAAGTTTCTGCCCATCTGTTTCATGACATTTCAGCTCACATTTTATTAGCTCAAATAGGTAATGGGCAATGTTAACCTCAGTGGAGCACAGAAGTATAAGCCTCCCCAAGAAGCAGCAGAAATGGATGAACAGTAATATACTCTACCCAAGGTATTAATGCCTTTCCTGCTTTTGCTTGTACATAGGTGCTTACCAGCTTATGGGGGTTCTCATCCCTATGTAAATAAAGCTTTAAAGTTGAGGTTGCTGTTTCATATCCAGAATCCTGATAGATAGTGTGGTGTTCACTGAGTCTTTTATCACCATTTCCCTTCAACAGTATGTGTTTTTTCTTTTAGAAATTATAATGATTACATTATTTTATGCTTCATTAGTTAAGAATTTAGCCTTAATTTTATGCTCAACCAACTTTAGTACTCACTAACCGTCTCTCATCCTGTGACTTTGCCATTTCTGTAGTTTTTATTTGGATGAATCTATCTTTACTGACTGGATTGTGTTGACTAATGGATTTTTTTAAAAAAAATGTTACCTAGACACCTAGGAGATATGCTTCCTCAAACATCGCACATCCAATATTATTTCATACTGTCTGGACATTTGAATACAAATTTGACTGAATATGCAATTTAGAGTCAAATCTCTTTTTTCCCCCCAAACTCCATTGACATTGTTCCACAATATTCTTGCGTCTAAAACTGTGAAGGAGAATTCTTAAATCTGTTTTTGGTTTTTTGTTTACTTTTACTTCTTCCTTTATCGATGACTTACTTTTTCGAAAAAATTATTTATTTTGAGAGAGAGAGCAAGTAAGCGAGCAAGCATGAGCGAGAGGGGCAGAGGGAGAGTGAGAAAATCCCAAGTAGACTCCCTGCTGAGTGTGGAACCTGACATGGGGCTCGATCCCACAACCCTGAGATTACCACAGAGCTGAAACCAAGCATAGGACATTCTTGTGCCATGCAAGTGCCCAAGATGATTTATTTTTATTGCTTGAATGCTTTAGCCACAAAGTTCAATAACTTCGCCTAGATATATCTCAGAGTTTGTCATTCTTTACCTTTTTTTTTCTAGAACAGTGACTCTTTTTGTTCTTTTTTAAAAAAAGATTTTATTTATTCATGAGAGACAGAGAAAGAAGAGAGAGCGAGAGAGAGGCAGAGACACAGGCAGAGGGAGAAGCAGGCTCTCTGAGGGGGGGCTTGACACGGGACTTGATCCCAGGACCCCAGGATCATGCTCTGAGCCAAAAGCAGATGCTCAGTCACTGAGCCACCCAGGTGCCTCTTGATCCATTTTTAAAAAACTGCTTATTTATTGTTGATTGAGGGACTCTGGTGACAATTAACATCATCCCAAATCCCTTGAAAGCTCAAGGAGTAAACCACAAAATAGAACAAACTCCTAACAAAGAGAAACTTCCTCCAGTTTAGAAGTGTCAAAAATCCGGAGAAACACATAGAAGGAAGTCTTTCATATACCCTACTACTTGATGTTTGCCCCAAGATGGCACCACTTTTGATTAAAAAAACAGGTTAAGGATCCCTGGGTGGCTTGGTGGTTTAGTGTCTGCCTTCGGCACAGGGCGTGATCCCGGAGTCCTGGGATCGAGTCCCACATCGGGCTCCCTGCATGGAGCCTACTTCTCTCTCTGCCTGTGTCTCTCATGAATGGATAAATAAAATCTTAAAAAAAAATAAACAAAATAAAAGAAAACAAAAAACAGGCTAGAGGTAATAGCGTGCTGCTTGGAGAAACCACTTCCCCATCTGTTTGGCAATCTTGCTAATCTACAGTAGAAGAATAGACCCTATGCTGAGTCCTTTTTGGATTTCTTAAGCTAAAAATTACAAAAATGTAGGAATCTTTATATTTTCTATCACATGTCACCTGCAACTATGTACTATGTCATAAACTGAAGATCTTAAGCTTGGCTCTCTGTATCCTCTTTCAGTGTGGTCTAAATAGTATTGTATCTAATAGCTGTTCTGTAGCATTTATAGTAGAGGCCTACCTTTTCTTAGTTTCAGTTGGAAATCAAAGAGTTTTGTAAACATGTCCATGTTGTTACCTTTCCAAGAAGCCCATTATAATTTTCATAATTTGTTTTAGTAAGACCCAGGAAAGCAATGATCAGACTTAATGTTTGGTTTAAGATACAGGAAGTCAGGGCTTTATTAATACTTTCTGTAACTCTGAGGCATTTAGAAGTAAATTATATATTGGAATTATTTTACTCCATTAGAAAGTGTATCCAAGTGGTAATTTATTTAACCTAATGACTTTCTGTAAAATTAACAGTGTTTTCAAAGCATGTTTATGAAATGAAAAAGTAATTGTTGAAAGTTTTTCATTTGGCAAATTTGCTGGACTTTTTATAGTGAATTGGACATCAATTTCTAAGCACCTGGAAGATACAGGCATTGGATAGAAATTAACCATTGTGTGTGTGTGTGTGTGTGTGTGTGTGTGTGAAATGTAACCCACCAGATTAACCAAATTTATTTCTAGTGATAGAATGAGAAGCTGTTAGATCTCAAGAAATAATACTTACTTATTGATACTTTCATTAGATAAACTTACAGTGGTCTTGCACGATGAATTGGTAAATAATATTGTTTTAATGTTAGTTTTTTGAACTTTTCCAGAAAATTGTCTACTTTGTGAACTGAGAAAACCGACTTGCTTGTTTGGATTGACTCAGTGTAGTACTAATCTGTCTTCTGACCCATACTTTGGAAATTAAAACATATACACACACACATACACACCCAAATTCTGACCTTTGCTTCATGTTTAAATAATCTCTTTATGGAAAAAATGCTTATTTTTATACCTCTCTTTAAACAATTTGTAACGATTTTAATTTAAACTCAATTGATTGAGTGTTTTCCAGTAAACTGACTACTTTCTGGACTGAAATGAACAGTTTGCCGTGACACTGTGCAGCCCTAACCTGCCTCCTGACCCTGACTTTGTAAATTAAAACACCTACACACATCATCGTTTTCATGGACACACATACACACCCAAGCTCTGACCTTTGCTTCATGTCAAAAATAATAATCTCTTTATGGAAAATCATGCTGAATTTATGGCAAACAAGTAGAAAGCTTTCACTCCAACTGTATTTCAGAAAGAATTTTCCTATGCTAAAATTCAGTGAAGTTCCCTTTAGTTCATTAAATGCTCTCACAGTCAAGTATGAAAACGTCAAGTTGTTTATTGTACCAAGCCTGAACCACACGCACTGACTAGCATCCATTTATAATCTAGCCTGCCTTAAACATTAAATTATATTTTCCTATATTTTCTAAAACATAGCCCTGCTAAAGATGAGCAATTTCTTTTCTGTTATCTGGTTAAAATGTAACATACTTGCCTCCATGGCTTTGCTCAGATTGTTGCTAATTTCCACCTTCTCAAATCTTTGCTACCCTTTTCAAATTCTGCCCTTTTTTGTAGGCCTACTTCATTCCCAACTCCTCCAACATAATTTTTAATTTTTGTGTAATATTACACAGTGATTACTCCCTTTCCTGGCCCATTATCTTATTTTTTTTTTTAAAGCTTTCCTGTTAAGTCCTTAATTATTTAATTTTATCTAGTCAAATAGATTGTGTCTTCTCTGATGTCAGGTACCATATTACATTCTTTTAAAAATTTTCAACAGTCATAAAGCATACCACTGAGCACATAATACTTTCTGATTGTTAAAAGTATCATAAGTATGTTTAATTTTCTCTAATTATAATTGTGGACTATTACCTCTAGAGCACAATTTTTTAAAACTAAGGCATTCTTAGGCTTTGCTTTTCCTGTATGGATGATTAAAGGATTTAATATTATATTAAAAACTACACTAAGGTAATTTGAAGCCTTTGAAATTCTAGTAAGGCAGAAAATAGATAATTTTGTTTTCAAAAATAAGACTTCATGAGATAGACTGTATTCCATATAAATATGGGAAATGTAGAATCTAATTCAGAGGAAAAATGGCTTTTTTTCCCCCAAAGTCATTTCCTGAGTATGTTTTTAGAGTCTGGTTTTCCCTCATCAAGTAAGCCAACTTATGTCAGAATTTCAGAAGTCTCAGAACTATTCAGGGTTCTATAGGATACCTGAAGGATATTTTCTTCTGATTCTTTTGTTTCCTTTCTTCTTCATTCCTTGGTCATTTCTTCCTTTCCTTTAAAAGCTTTGTAGGGCTGTTAGAATGAAATTATCAGAGCTATGCCTGGCACATAGCTAAGAGCTCAGTAAGTATTAGTCATTGTTATTATTTTTTTGTTTCTTTATTATGACCTCCACTTCCACAAACTTGGTAAAATACAAAAATTATTTAGTATTATTTTGCCTATTTGAATCTAAAAATATGGCTAAGAATCAGGAAGAAAGTTGCAAGTCAAATACTCTCAGAAGCTCCTAATATTGGCCTATTAGAAAGTTTGGATTTTATTCCAACGTTCCTCAATAAATGTTTATGAATCATCTCATATTTGTAAAGTGGTGCAGGGGAGGCACATATAATTCAGACATATATCTAATAATTTTCTACAATATGAATTTCTTATTTCAGCAACTAGAAATAATGTTATTTGAAATGTAGAGGAGATAAGACTTATATAAATAATTCAAGGTTGAGAGTTAAAAGTGCCCCAAGAAAGGTATAGATAAAATGAGAGTTCACAGGGGGAAATGGAAGAGCTATTTTCAGTTTAGGGGGTTAATAATTCATAACAGAGAGGATTTGAAATGAACTTTGATGATAGAGCTAGTTTTGGAAAAGCATAAATTTTAGGGAAGTGGGAAGATGTGATGGATTATGGATGGCTGCAAATTCTATCACTTCTTGAACTGAGAGGTTGAATTTATTTCCCCTCCTTTGGAATCCTAGCTGGTTCTGTGACTGCTTTTACCAATGCAAAGTGATCAAAGTGACACTGTACCAATTCTAAGCCTAACCTCAGAGGACTGGTGGCTTCCCCTCCTCCCTCTTGCAAACTTCACTTGTGGGATCCATGTAATGAGCACCATGTCGTGAGCCCAGCTAGCTGCATGGGGAGACCATGTGGAGAGAACACACATGGGGAGGTAGTTTCAATAGTTTGCATTTTCTTTATGACTAACAAAGTTGGACACATCTTTTCCTTTGGATATGTTTTGTGGAGTATATGTTCAAGTATGCCCATTTTTTTTCCTACTGGTTTATCTGTCCCATATCTTACTGTTTTCTGTTTATCTATTACAGATAAGTCTTCTTCTCACATACATTTTATGGCAAATACTTTCTCCCAATCTACTTGAAGTTTTTTCCTTTTAATTATGTCTTTTGTTGGAAAGAAGTCTGTAATGTTAATACAGTACAGTTTAATAAGTTTTTTTCTCTTATGGTTAGTATTCTGTAAGGCCATTATGATATTTTCTAGATTTCCTTCTATGAGCCTAAATGTTTGACCTTTGTATGTATGTACGTATGTATGTATGTATATGTATCTATCCATCCATCTATCTATCCACCTATCTATCATCTGTATTAGAGAGAGGGAGGGGAAGAGCAAGAGGAAGAGAGAGAATCTTAAGCAGATTCCATGCCCAGTGTGGGTTCAATCTCACAGCCCTAAAGTCATGACCTGAGCTGAAATCAAGAGCTGGACGCTCAGCCAACAAAGCCACCCAGGCATCCTTAACCTTCATATTTAGATCTACCCCTCATTTGAAATTGATCTTTGTTTATATTGTGAGCTATGAGTCCACAGTCATAATTTTCCTTATGAAATTATACATTTGATCCAGTTTCGCTTATTGAAGAGACCCTGGTTTCGTCTTTGCACTACATTGCCACCTTTGTCATTAAACTAAATGATCATGTAATTGTGGAGGTCTCTTTCTGCAGTCTTTTTATTCTCTTCCAGTGGTCTATATGTCCCAAATTAAGCTCATTGTTGTAATTACTGTAGATTTACAAATCTTGAAATAGGGTAGTATAAACTGTAATTTTTTTCTTCAAGATTGTTTTAGGCCTTTCTTGTTGTTCACTATTCTTTATACATTATAGAATCAGGTTGTCAATTCATGCACAAAACCTGCTGGGATTTTTAATAAGATTATGTTGAATATGTAGACCAATTTGGAGAGAAATGGCAATCTTTATTATATTGAGTCCTCCAATACATAGCTACTGTGTATTCTTTCATTTGTTTAGATGTTCTTTCATTTAGTAACATTTTGTAGTTTTCTATGTATATATGTTTTATGCACTTCCAGTTAGATCTCATGCTTTTTTTTGAAGTTATTATAAATATTGTTATAAATGGGGATCCCTGGGTGGCGCAGCGGTTTAGCGCCTGCCTTTGGCCCAGGGCACGATCCTGGAGACCCGGGATCAAATCCCATGTCGGGCTCCCGGTGCATGGAGCCTGCTTCTCCCTCTGCCTATGTCTCTGCCTCTCTCTCTCTCTCTGTGTGACTATCATAAAAAAAAAATTGTTATAAATGTCATTTTATTTAATTTTATTTCCTAATTATTTCTTGTTAGTATATAGAAAAATTATGTTTGTATATTGGTTGTTTCTTGATTTACAAAATTATTTTTTTAAAAAAAGATTTTATTATTCATAACAGAGAGAGACAGACAGACAGAGACACAGGTAGAGGGAGAAGCAGGCTCCATGCAGGAAGACCAATGTGGGACTCGGTCCCCGGACTCCAGGATCACTCCCTGAGCCAAAGGCAGACGCTCAACCATTGAGCTATTCAGGCGTCCCTGCAAAATTCTTTTTTTAAGTTCCACTTTTTCTGTAGATTCTTTTGCATTCTACATATACAATCAAGTCAAATGTGAAAATGTAGTTTTAAATCTTTCCCATTTCTATACCCCAATTTTTTCCTGCCTTATTGCACTGGCTAAAATTTCCAGTGTATACTGAATAGAAGTAGTGAGAGTAGACATCCCTATTCCCATTTTCAGGAGTAAATTTTTCAATATTTGACCATTAATTATTTTACTTATTCCACATTTTCTAGCAGATTTCATAATGACTGGGTATCAAATCTATGAAATTATTTTTCTCCTCCTAATGAGAAGATCATAAGATTGTCCTCCTTTCTAAGGTGGTAAATTATGATATATTCTCAGATATTAAATAAATCCTGCATTCCTGAAATAAACTTAACTTGTTCATGGTGAATATCTTCTCATATGCCATTGCATTGGATTTGTTAACACCTCGTTTAGAAATTTTGCATGTATGTTCATAAGAGATATGTCAAGAATTTCCATTTTTTGGTAATGTCCTTGTAAGGTTTTGAAATTAAGGTTATGTTAATCTTTTTTTAAACTTGGAAAATTTATATAAGATTAGTTTTATTTCTTTTTTAAATATGAAGATATCTGGCCTTGGAAATTTCCTTATAGAAAATATTTTAAGTTAATTTAAAAATATTTTAGGGATCCCTGGGTGGCTCAGTGGTTTAGTGCCTGCCTTTGGTCTAGGGCATGGTCCTGGGGTCTCAGGATCGAGAACCACATCAGGCTCCCTGAGTAGAGCCTGCTTCTCCCTCTGCCTGTGTCTCTTCCTCTCTCTCTCTGTCTCTGTGTCTCTCATGAATAAATAAATAAAATCTTAAAAAAAAAATAAAAGTAAAAATATTTTAATTAAATTTGATTTCTTTGATACAGGGTTATTTAAATTTTACAAATTATATAATTTTTAAATATAAAAATTTAGATACAACATTGTTTATATTATCTTATCATCTTTTTAACGTCTGTATGATTTTTAAAGATCTCCAACTTATTACTAACATTGTATTTTGTGCCCTCTCTTTTTTCTTTTTTTTTTTTCTTTTTTTTTTTCCTCTTTTTTCTTAAATAGTCTTGCTAGGACATTATTGATTTTATTAGTCCTTCTAAGGAATAACTGCATAAGTTAGTTAATTTTCTCTATTGGTTGATATTTTTCATTTTAATTTCTGCTCTTAGCTCTTTTCATTTCCTTCTTTATTCTTTCTTTTAGTGTAATTTGATATTTTTACATATATTTCTCTAACATGTCTCTGGCTCAGGAGTCTGGGGTCTTCTACCAGCATCCATGAAACTGATAGCTAACCTGTAAAGTATGTAAAAATCTCAGATCCTTCACAAATCTTGACAATAATACTCCCTTATTATCTTTTTAACATTTGTAGAAATTTTAGTAATGCCACATTTCTTGTTGCTGTTATTGGTAATTTTGTCTTCTCTGGTAACTTTTTCTTTCTCTGCTCAGGCTCCACAAAGACATCAATTTTATTGATCTTCTAAGAAATAGCTCTGCTTTTTTGTTTTATTTGTTTCTGTTCCTCATTACTGCTTTTCTCATATTTATTTTGTGTTTAATCTTCTTTTTGCTAATTTCTTAAAGTGGAAGTTGCGGTCAGAGATATAAGACATTTTTTTTAATGGTACCATTACAAATAGAACCATTTTTTTTTAATGGTTCAATTCCTGGTAAATATTGATTTAGCTTTATCCCACAAATTTTGATTTTTTTTTGTTTTAATTTTCATCCCATTCAAAATGGTTTTAAAATTTCTTTTTGATTTCTTCTTTGATCTATGGATTATTGAGAACTGTGTTATTACCTTATGCAAATATGGAGTTTTCTGTCACTGATTTCTAATTTAATTCAATTGTAATCAGAAAACACATTTTGTATGATTTGAATTCTCTGAAATTAATTCAGACTTGTTTTATGATACAAAATATGGACAAATTTGTAAATATTTTTCGTTCAGTTTAATGAAATATTTTGTTTTTGTTCTATAAATGTCAACTATGTCAAATATTTGGTAGTATTGTTCAAGTCTTCTATATCTTTATTAACTTAGTTTTCTTATTCTATCAGTTATTGAAAAGGGTTGAAACCGCCCACTGTAATTATGGATTTATCAATTTCTCTTTGTGGTTCTATCAGTTTTTGTTTCACATATTTTGAATCTCTGTTATTTTTTTAAGGTTTTATTTATTTATTCATGAGAGACACAGAGAGGCAGAGACACAGGCAGAGGGTCTAGCAAGCTCCATGCAGGGAGCCTGATGTGGGACTTGATCCTGGGACTCCAGGATCACACTCTGGGCTGAAGGCAGGTGCTAAACCACTGAGTCACCCAGGGATCCCCTGAATCTCTGTTATTAAGTACATACATGTTTATAATTGTTTGTCCACTTGAATTGGCCCCTTTCTCATTATGTAATAACCTTCTTTTTCACTAGCCAATTCTTTGGTCTGATATCTACTTTCTTTGGTATTTATAATATTATTCCTCCTTTCTTTTCATGACTATTAGCATGGTATATATATTGTCCATCCTTTTTACTTTTAACTGATTTGTGTTCTCATATTCAAAGTGTGTTTATCCATTATATGTTCTCATTCATTTGGGGAATATAAATAATAGTGAAAGGGAATAGAAGGGAAGGGAGAAGAAATGGGTAGGAGATATCAGAAAGGGAGACAGAACATAAAGACTCCTAACTCTGGGAAATGAACTAGGGGTGGTGGAAAGGGAGGAGGGCAGGGGGTGGGGGTGAATGGGTGATGGGCACTGAGGGGGGCACTTGATGGGATGAGCACTGGGTGTTATTCTGTATGTTGGCAAATTGAACACCAATAAAAAATAAATTTATTATTTAAAAAAGTGTGTTTATCATAGGCATCATATAACTGGGTCATACAGTTGGCAATTTGATGATCTCCTTTTGTTTGGGTTGTACATTTAACTGCTAAGGTTAGGTTTACATTTCCATGGAATGTGATAATTGATATAGTTGAGTTCAAATCTACCACCTTGTCATTTGTTTCTATTAGTCCCATGTGTCCTTTGTTCTCTTTTTCTGTCTTCTTTTGGATTAATTGAGCATATTTTTATTTCATTTCAATTCTGATTAGTCATATTTTTTGGTATATTTTAGTGGTTGATTTAGAGTTTATAGTATATATCTTTAATCCTTTCTACCCTAAGTAATATTCTGTATTACTTCATGTATAGAAAGTTATGGCAATATACTCCTATTTCTTTCCTCTTGGCCTTTGTACTACTGTTGTCATAAATTTTAGTTTCTTTATATGTTATAAATCCAGTAATACAGTTTTTGTTTTTGCTTTAGTCAAATATTTAAATTTTTTTCATTATTTGATATTGGCTCACATGTTTACCATTTCCAGTTCTTTCATGCCTTTGTATAGATCCAGATTTCTCTCTCGTATCATTCTTTCTGCCCAAAGGACTCACCTTCACATTTCTTGTAATGCAGGTCTGCTGATGATATATTTTTAAGCTTTTGTACTTTTGGAAAAATATTTATTTCACCTGCAGTTTTGAAAGATATCTTCACTGGGTATACAATTCTAGGTTGACAGTTTATTTTCTTTTAGTGCTTAATCATCTTTCTGGCTTGCATGTTGTCAAGGAGAACTTTGCTCTCATCCAATGAGAACTATACTGTTATTCTTACTTTTGTTCCTCTGTGTGAAAGAAAAAAAAAGATGAAGTATTTTTATTCTCTGATTGTTTTAAACTTTCTCTTTACTACTATTTTACACCAATTTGGTTATCATATTTCATAGTTTAGTTTTATGTGTCTCATCTTCGGGGTTTCTTGAGTTTCTTGCTTGGATCTGTGAGTTTATACTTTTCATGAAATTCAGATAAAAATTTGCCACTATTTCTTCAAATAGTTTTTCTTCTTCTCCCTTTCTCTTTCTAGGAGTTCATTACACATATATTTGGCCAGTTGAAGTTGTCCCTCAAATCACTGACTTGTTTTATCTTCCTCCAGATAGGTACAAAGTAGAAGTAGATAATTCCAATCCAATTATGTATAGGAAATAATGGAGCTAGTTTCCAAACATTGTAAGGCCAAACGTGCCTTTAATTCACCTCCACTTCTTAGGATATATCACTTCAGGATCCCAACTGACCAGCTTATTTTTGAACTTTATTTTTTTATGCCCCTGTACTAAGACTGCTAAAAGCTCTGCTTTGCTACAGAGATGCTATCTGTATAGCATTTGAGTCGTTTGCCTGTCAAAGCTTAAGAATGAGCATATGCCTGGAGTGCATAGCTGTCTTAGAGTATCAGGTTCACTGGTCTACGCCTACCTTCTACCTGTGATCTTTATCTTTTAATCCTGACAGCCTTGGCATACTCATACTTTAATCCTTGCTTTCCTATTCTTATAAAATTGCCAAAAGTCCTGTTGGATTTTCTCTTTCTTAAAGGCTGCCCTCTACCTATTTCTCAACTTCTCACCTTGTACGTCCTAAAACAAATACCACTAGGGGAGGGGTAAAGCAGCACACAAATATTGGGCTCACTTCTTTCTGGGATTGTGGCCTCTTAAATCCTAACTGCCTTATAAGATCTCCAAAGCCTTCAAATGAACTTCTAAAAATTTATCCACTTTATTTTTGTTCTTGATTAGTGCATGATCCATTATAAGATAATCAATCAGAGCTGGAAGCATATGTGCCAGAATAATTATTTTTTGAATGAAGTAGTTTTCACATTGAGAAATCTGTAATTATCTGTAAAAAAATATGCTTTATTGTGTAATACTCCAAAGGAACATATTTCTGCTGTTTTGAAAAGTCGATATTTTTTTTCTTTTTACATTTTGATACTTGTCACCCATTTCTCCTGGTGTTTATTGCACCTTGCTAGCAATCACCAATTTGTTCTACCTATGAGTTTGGTTTTGTTTTTGTTTTTTTGCTTCCTTTTTTTTGATTCCACATATAAGAGATAGCATATAGTATTTGTCTTTCTTTGTCTGCCTTATTTCACTTTTCATAATGCCCTTTCAGTTCATTTATGTTGTTGCAAAATCTTGATTTTGTTCTTTCTTAAATTGAATAATATTCATACATCACCCCCTATCTTCTTTATCCATTCATTGATCGACCTTAGGTTGTTTCCATATATTGGGTATTGTAAATAATGCTGCAATAAATACCCACTTAATATTTTCTTTGTTTGGATAGACAGCTAGAAGTTGAATTGCAGGATTGTGTGCTAGTTCTATTTTTACATTTTGAAGAACTTCCATACTATTTTCCATAGTGGCTGCACCAATTTACATTCCCACCAACAGTGCATAAGAGTTCCCTTTTCTCCACATCTTTGCCAACACTTGTTTTCTTTTGTCTTTTTGATAATAACCTTTTTAACAGGTATGAAGTAATATCTTATTGTGGTTTTGTTTTGTATTTCTCAGATGATTACTGGTGTTGAGAATATTTTCATGTACTTGTTGGCCATCTGTAGGTCTTTGGAAAAATATCTATTCAGATCTTCTACCCATTTTTCTATCAGAATGTTTGTGTTTTTTCTTTATTATTGAGTTGTCTGAGTTCTTCGTATATTTTGAATATTAGGTCCTTCTTTGGTCCGTGATTTGCATATATTTTCTCCCATTCAGTAGCTTGCCTTTTCGTTTTATGATTTCCTTTGCTATACAGAAAGCTTTTTGGTTTAATGTAGTCCCACTTGTTTATTTTTGTTTGTGTGCCTTTTGCTTTTGGTATCAGATTCAAACAAACAAACAAACAAACAAACAAAATATCACCAAGACCTATTTCAAGGAACTTATTGCCTATGTTTCTTTCTAGGATTTTTATGTTTATCGGGTATTATATTCACATCTTTAATCCACTCTGAGTTTATCTTTGTGTGTGGTGTAAGATAGTGGTCGAGTTTCATTCTTTTGTATGTGGCTGTTCGTTTTTCCAACACCATTTACTGAAGAGAAATGTTCTCCGTTGTACATTCTTGCCTTGTCATAGGTTAATTAACCATATATGTGTGGGTTTATTTCTGAGCTCTCTATTCTGTTCTATTGATCTATATGTCTGTTTTTATGTCAATAGCATAATGTTTTAGTTACTATAGTTTGTAATATATTTTGAAATCAGGGAACATGATGCCTCCAGCTTTGCTCTTTCTCAGTATTACTTTGGCTGTTTGGGGTCTTTTGTGGTTCCATACAGATTTTAGGATAATGTGTTCTATTTCTCTGTTCTATTTCTCTGAAAAATTCCATTGGAATTTTGATAGGAATTGCACTGAATCTGTAAAATTGCATTGGGTAGTATGGACAATTAGTAGTATGACTCTTTGTTGGCTTCTGGATGAAATAACCACCTTTCCCAGTCTTGAAGGAGTGTGCTTATGTAAGAGATGATCCTTGTCACTCAACCATACCTCAGCTCTTTGTTGTCTCTCAAATCTTTATGCTTGTCCAAGCAATCTATTATACTTTTAGTATTTCCCAGTAGTTGAGGATGTATATGCCAAGACCTGTCACTGTCCTAAGGGGAGAATCTCAGTGTACTGTATATTCAGGGAATATCAGTAGCATAACAACTGCTTTTAGGATCCAAACTATTCGATAGAAACTTAGGGTTTCTCTAATTAAATCTAAGAGCTCCTTAAAAAAGCTATTATAATGTAGTCTCTATCACTATCTCTTTCTATATCTTTATCTGTACACACACATGCACACATATTCAGTATCTAAAGCCTCTAGTCACAATGCTGTTATATATTAGGAACTGGAAATCCATGGCAAAGAACAAAAGTTTTCCATTGATCATATACAAAAAAACTCACAACTCACTGGAAATTTCATTCAAGATAGTAAGAAGGTAAATTTATTCTTTTTTTGGGCAAATTAATACATTACATTTTTAAATCATTCTGTCTTCAAGTTACCAAAATTCAAATTTACAAGTTATGTAAAATACTTATTTTATGAAGTCACCCATGCTTTAATATGTCCTTTATCCTTTGATTCATTTTATAATTTTGAAATGGCAAGTACAGCTTATATTACCACAAACATTTCCTTTAATCTGAAAAATGTGATTTCTGAAAAGCCACTCAACACAAATAAGGCTCTAAGTAAAGCTTCCTTTTCTAAATCAGTTTAAATTACTTATATTTTAGATAGTGATGCAGTGTTAGAGCCCTACAAAAAAAATGAGTGAAATAGCACTGAGTTTTGTCAATTATATAGATTTTTTTCTATTTGAAAGGAAGAAAGGCAGGCCAGTAGTGATTTAATTGACTTAAAAAAATCTTTTCTGTTTCTGTCTTTTGTTTTTAGTGGTTTAGTAATTCTTGGAGTCCTTTGTAGTATGTAAAATGAATTTGTGTAAAGGCACTGAGTTTTTGTGTTTTTGAATTTGTGTTAAATGCACTATGAATTTACTGTTAAAATTTAACTGAATTTTTATGGTTACGGCATAAAGCTAATAAAATAATCCAAATATTGTAACCATGTTTTAATCAAAGGTGACTATCTTAAACTGACTTAATTCCAAATGTCTGGACTTGTTTTAACTTAATGGCTCTATGTCTAAGCAATAATTTAATTTTAAGCTTTCTGTTTATTCCAAGTAAAGTCAAACAATATGTACATTTGTTAGGAATAATCTTTGGGCAACACTTGAGTTGATGTATCCCATTAGAAATGATTTGGGGAGCTTCATTTGAGTAACCTATCTAAACTGTCTCTTATGATTTGTGTAAATAAAAGGGGTAAATTAACTATATATTCTTTCTATTCAAAATTAACTGTTGAATGTTAAATATTTTCCACATCTATCCATTTTGGATTTATTGAAATAAGTTTCAGAAGTAGAGCCTCTTCCAAATTGCTAGAGCATTTGAACCATAAAAGACTTTTAAAAATATTTTTCAATCCCATGGGTAGTAATCTAACATTTAGGAATTTTTTAAAGGAATGAATGGGGTATAAACTTTAAAATTAGAACTTCATGTGTGATCCATCATAGACAACATTGTTTTAGTGTTTATAAAGTGCCAGGCACTTGAAATAGACAAAGGGGGAAGAGAAAGGGAAATAAAATTTATGCAGTATTCCTTATTTTCCAGATACTTTAACTGTTATATAATTTCTTATTTTATTTTTAGATTTATTTCTAAAATAAATCTAAAAAGAAAGAGAGAGCAAGCGAGCATGCGGTGGGGATGGGCAGAAGGAGAGGGACAGAATCTCAAGCAGACTCCCCACAGAACATGGAGCCAGAGGCAGGGCTCTTTCTCATGACCCTGAGGTCATGACCTGAGCTGAAATCAAGAGTCAGATACTTAACCAACTGAGCCACTCAGGTGCCCTTACAATTTATTTTTTATTTTTATTTTTTATTTATTTTTATTTATTTTTATTTATTTATTTATTTATTTATTTATTTATTTATTTATTTATTTATTTTTAAAATTTATTTTTATACCACTTTTATAAGGATACAAAGTTATCCCAATTTCAAAGATGAGGAAACTACAGCTCAGTAAGGTTAAGTAATTTGTTCATGATTATAAAGGCAGAAAACGGAAACAGAATTTAAGCACACAGAGGAATGGAAAGGAAGGAAAATCATAAGATAACTAGTTCCATTTCATCGTCAAATACCACATTTAGTCATTCATTCAACTGCTCACACAGTTGGACTCTAATATGTGTCTAGGTATTGACATTGGGGATATAAAGTGAGATAAGGAGCCACGGATCCCAAACTTAAGTATCCCCCACATACTGTACCACCAGTATGTGGTTTTAGGTTGCAAGTGCTATGAGAGAAAAATGCCTGAGGTGCTGGAGCCCAGAAGATGGCAAACTTAATTAGCTTGTGAGTTGAGTTGCTGTCTTCTATTTTGCTTATCTTTACAAGTATGAGAGGCAGATATTATTCCCCCATTTTGTGGATGAAGAAATTGAGATTCATAGAGATTAAGAGTATTGTCAATGATAACCCAACTAGTAAGTGACTTACTTTGGACCAGGCTCATGTATCAGCTTCTGTTCTCACCTTGTGGCAAACCTGCAATAGGACTCAGTGGTTTTTTGGTATCAATTATGTAAGAGTACATTTATTAAAGTGTTAGTGACCCATGTAGATTTTACTGGAGATTTTTTAAAAGGGGATTTTATTGTAGCATTCTTTTCTCACTAATATTATTAAAAACTCATTTAGTGGTTAAGAAAGTATGAACATGTCATAGGAATGGCAAATGTGATCTACATTCCAAAGGTGGTTCCCAGCCTCTCACTCTCCTGTTCAAAGTCAGCCTACAGAGAATAGTCACCAGAGAGGGACCAGTGATGGTACTCACTCCCTCACCAATGCATTTCTTAACGCCTTGATGAAAGGAGACTGTCCTCTGGACACACCCAGGATTAATAGTTAGCAGGTGGCTAAATAGGTTGTATATTACTTCCTCTTCCTGAGCTATCTGAATCCTTCCTTGACATCATAGCGGGGAAATTGTGGCACATCATGCTCACTGACTGTAGGCCCTACTGAGTTCAGCCTTTAGTTAAGCCAGCCTAGCGACCAATAAAGCCACTTCTGGGTATTCGAGCCACACTGTCAAATCCTGAATCCTGAGTAAGTGCACCCAGATCAATACATTTTTTCTTCAACCTCTATTTTCTTATTTTTTTGTTTTATCCTAATACCATGTTCCTCAGTGTTGCCTTCCCACTTCCCCCTATTCCTGCCCAATAAATTATCTGGATATCACATATGCATGTGATCAACCCAGTTCAGAATTCCATGAAGTCTAGTTTCTGAGGCCAGTCCTACTGTCAATAACTGTATGGTCATAGTTCTACAAGAAAATAGGTAACTGGCCCTGGGTAGTTAAAGGGGCTATTTATAAAGATGAAGGCTGGTTTGGGATAAAGTAACAAGGATGGTTTAGTACCCTATCTGTTCTCCCTGGGCTGAATGGGGAAGAGGATGGAACCGTTTTCAGAATACAGACAGAAGGACTGTATAGACGGGACAGGAAGCTTATCCTTCTGTAGAGGACATACCCAACATTCAGTGACTCAATAGAGAGGGTGCTGGGAGGAAAACCAGTTCAGCCTCTCTTCTCCCACTCATGCCCTCCATCCATCTCCCAGCCTACACTGGCCTGGCTAGAAGGAGTCTACTGATAATTTCCAAAAATGTTGGCCTTCTGAGGCACAGAGTAAGGTAGAAAAGGGAGAGTGGATCTTGAAGGGGCAAACAAAATCTACCCAAACAATAGGCCAAATATTTAATGTAGGATTATCTATGATATTTGAAATATACTTAGGAAATAGCTAGAAAGGGGAGAGTGGATCTTGGAGGGGCAAACAAAATCTACCCAAACAATAGGCCAAATATTAATGTAGGATTATCTATGATATTTGAAATATAGTTAGGAAATAGCTAGAAAGGGGAGAGTGGATCTTGGAGGGGCAAACAAAATCTACCTAAACAATAGGCCAAATATTTAATGTAGGATTATCTATGATATTTGAAATATAGTTAGGAAATAGCTATGTTCAATTATAATTTTTACCTAGATAACTAATTATATTGAATAGGTGACTATACTCTCGTTTTTTGTTTGTTTTGGTACTCATTTTGTGAAAACGGAACAATTAAGTATTCAGAACTTCAGGCAAAGAGTTTATCTTAAGGGATATTTCAAGTTTTTAAAAAATTTACATTTATATCAGAGTTATGCTCATTTGCATTTAATGATCACATTACTCCAAACATTTGTTATTTAACAAAGAATAATAAAGTATTTTCTCTTTTCTCCATGTTGGCTGTAACTTAATATACAGGAACACTGTCCATTTTTATTATAATCTATACATAAACATTATATATATTTGGTTAGCAGTATTTTTATATAAAAAAGAATATCATGGGGTTGTGTGTAGAAAGCATAAAGAAATAAAAAAAAGTAAAAGTGATTAATTAAAAAATAAGTTTTTTTGTAGTAGTATTTATACCATCTTCTTTTTTTAGAGTATGTATTTGGAAGGTAATAAAGTTAAACCATGTCTTTCTTGTTGGTGTTTTGTTAAAACTTCTATGGGTAACCAATATTATGACATGCTACTTAGCTTAAAAGTGGTCTGAACAATCTCTTTCATTCATGGTTTTCTTTGGTACCCGTAGCGATTAAATCAAAGCCTTTGCAGAGAAAGTCTGGAATAGCAGTAAGCATATGGACATTAGTCTTCAAGTCTCAGATCTTTAAAATGTGGTTAAATTGGGTCCTACTTCCTATGGTGAAGATTACCTATGTTGATTACCTGAAGTGCTTAGACAGTTCCTGGCATATTGTAAATGCTCAGCTAACTTAGCTTACCTTCCCTCTACGCTTTTGCCTAGTTACCTCCTATTATCTTAGGACTCCACCCAGAGATAATTAGCTCAGAGGGGCTTTCTGGGATCTGCTATTCCCCAAATTAGAGAAAACTTTCTAATATAGGTCTTTACAGTAATCTGTATTTTTCCTTTACAGTACTTGGCTTGTAATTACATGCCTGTGGGTTCATTAAATCACTGTCCATTTCTCTTGCCCATTTAGCATTATGAGTAACTGTTCTTGTTTTGCTATCCCATGTCATGAACTGATGGTGAAAAAATATTTGAAACAAACTGACTCAGAGAACTTAGTATGGCAAGCCTACCACAATTGTTTAATAATTATCTTGATTATTAAAGGTGGCAATAGGCACAACTCTGAAAATTATTGGCAATACCTAGAACTGGAAATGCATTTATAAGACAGTCTTCTTGAACCTATAATTGTTCTTCTCAGCAAAGTACTTGTTGAGCTTTGCCCATGTAGAACTTAAATGCACATCTATCCCTGGTTCCTGATGCCAGAGTGCACTGAGTCCAATATCTCTTTGGTTCAGGCACCAGGTGAAGTTATATAGTTACCAATAAGTAATCCTTGCTTATGAAAGGCTTAGTTCCAAACACTTAAGCACTTCTCTCTGTAATTCTAGTCTGAACTAATAAGAAAGTACTATTTTTTTAAATGAATGATTTTTGTTTGCACAAATCAGAAGAAATTGAAATATTATACTATGAAGAGATATTAAGCACCTATTACGCACAATCCAGTTTGGGATATGAGCTATTCATGGTGGAGAATTTGACTTTTTTATAACAATTCTGAGGCTTCCTGAGAGTTAAGAGCCATTAGACAGAGCAGGCCAAGTGGGTTGTGCAACAGCAGCCTGACACATGGGAAGAAAAAACAAAAGACGATGAACAAGCACACACTGGAGGGTGAATGAAATGGGGTAAAGAGAGAGATTTCAATTACTGCTCTAAATGGAAAATATGTTACTCATCTGTTGCTATGTCAATTATCCCAAATGTGGCAGCTCAGAATAACAAACATGTAAAGTCAACCATTCTGTGGGTCAGGATTTGGGGCTGGCTCAACGGGGTAGTTCTGGCTCAGGTTAGGCTGTTGGTCAAGGCTGTAATCATCTCACCTTGGGAAAGATCCTCTTCCTACAGCACTCATGTGGCTGTTGGCAGGCTTCAAATGGACCTCTCCAGAAGCTTACTGAGTATCCTTATGACACAGCAATTGGCTTACCCCAGTGCAAATGACTCAAGAGACAGATAGCAAGGTACTGCAAGCAAGCCTCATGGTAATCACAAGATGGAAGCCACAGGTTTTTTTAGAGCCTAATTTTAGAAGTGACATCCCATCAGTTCTGCCATATTCTGTTCTCTAAAAGAGAGTCACTAAAGCCAGCCTGCATTCATGGAAAGAGAAATTAAGCTCTACCTCTTGAATGGAGAAGCATTAAGGAACTTGTGCACATATTTAAGAATGATAGAGGAAACATGAAAGGACAGGGAAATATCCAGATGTGTAGGTGGTACCTTATGCATAATGTCTGGGCTGACCTTTTAATTAAAGCTTACAATATAAAGTAAGATTAACTATTTCCCTCCAGCTCCTAGGAATCAACTGTTTTTGTGTATGTATGTATGTGTGTATATTTCAAAAGGCAGGAGCAGGCCTGAGAGGAACTCCCCTACAGTCAGGTGACATATAAACCAACACCGTAAGGTACAATGCCTTGATGTCAAATCTCAAGAGCAGTCAGTAGGAAAGGAGGATTCAGCATGGCTTATGGAAGTCAAGAACAGCTTCACAGAAGGCACGAGTTGCTTCAAATTGTAAATATTAATGTCATATATATTTTTCTTTTTATTGAAGAAGAGATCTTTCAAGTTAGAGTTTTGCTGTTTAAATGAAGCAAAAATATCTGTGTTCATTTGTTAGCTGTGTCTTTTCCCTGTCTCAAGTTCTTGATCTCTTTAGTTAAAAGGCTTTAATTCTTTAAGTTATGCAGTATTGAATAAAGATCGCAAAACATTCTCTGAATGATGGATAGTTGCACCATCCATCCATTTAGCTCTTCTTTTGAGAGAGACAGACAGACACACACACAGAGAGAATCTCCACCCACAAGCATTGGCATGATTCTGTGTGTACCAGCAGGCATGCAAATTCTGAAAAAAGGGAAAGTAGGTTGCTGTTCCCATCTAAATTCTTATTAGTCCAAAAGCCATGCTCTGGGAGCTATGTAACTCTATATTCATCAGTTAAACTTGCCACGTTTGCTATGGTCATTAGTGCTTCAAGCAAACAAAAGAAATAAGCAATTAAAAAAAAAACAAAAACAACCAACCAACAAAAAACACTGTACCTCACCTACCCTTAAATTATTTCCTTGATTAAGCACAGAGCTAGTTTGCCACAGAAAACTTTGGGGTTTTTATCCTCTTTACTCCTATAGTGTCAATGGTGCTGATGCAGCTGCGTAATTTGCATAGAAAGTTGCTTGATTCTGTAGTCAGAATACCAATAAGGTGGCCTCTTTCTAAGCATGTTTATTCTCTCTTGATTGACTCTTCACTTGCATGCTTTTCTGCACAATGCACACTTACTTGCATATTCTCAGCCATCTGTCAAACACTTACCAAGACTTAAGTCTGGCCTCATAATCAAACTTGAATGCTATGGAAACATTGGTACATATATGGCCCAATACTATAGAACTGTAACCACAATCATCTTCTTAAAGAAAATAATCAATAAAAATATGTTACTCTATATACAATCTTGGTTGACTTCATTTAATTACAGAAAGTTGTAATAGTTAAGTCTACAATTACCAAGATAGAGTTAGTTATACATTTCTAGCAAATGACTTCTTAGTAATAAACAACTGTAGTTCTCTAGCCACATGAACTATATAGCAGTCCAACATGATTTCCAGCCTGTAGAAAGGAATCCACTTCGTCATTCTATTAGTTATGCTACCTGGATTCAGACTTCCTCTTCATAAATTTTGGACTTTACTAACGAGAACAACATTTGGAAGTATACTCAAGGGAAGAACAGGACAAGAATAGTTTAAGTTGGAATTATACTAGAAAATCCTAGAAAAGTCTGGGATGGATGGCCACATGCTTATAGATGATCCAACTCAATTTTCCATCTAATGCTTTAAACTATTTTACAAAATATCTTTCCACAAAAATCATGTAGCTGAATTAGAAAATACTCAATGAAGATATAATTTATTGCCTCTCAATTCATTCAATAAAATTTAATAGGTGCCTTTTGTTTGCCAGGACCTGTGCTAAGAGTTGCTAATATCAAAGTGTGGAAGGCATAAGCCCCTGCCTTCCCACATCTTATCCTTTCCATTTATGGATATGTCTATTATTTAGAAAGTGATTGCATATACCTAGTCAAAGTCTTCCCCAAAAATAGCCAGTTACTGGTCTTTGGTCTGCCATCTGGGAGTTATACAGACAAGACAAATCTCTTTTTTATCCTGCCAGAACTTCAGATCTGAAGATAGTTATTATATCTTCTCTGAACTTTTTCTTCCTCAGAGTCAGTCCTCTGGTCCTGGAAAATCCAGGTTATTTTTCTCTGAACACATTGTGATTTGAATATGCTCCTTTTCAAATGTGGGCTGCTGAACATTATATAATCTGTTTTAGACATATCTGGACATCTTAGAGAAGAATGAAAGGATCATTTTTTCTTTAAATCAGAAGCTTGAATTATTAATGGATTCTTCTGAGTATACAATCACAGAATAGAGACATATTGATTTTTCTTATGCTTCGTTCATCCTGCCACTTCTTACCATCTATTGGCCAGATAGTATCTTAAGTAATTAAGTAAATCCCTGTAGCTAGCGTCCTTGTTTTCCAGGTCTTGCTGTGATCACTCTGGACATTTTGCTGATTTATATAACTCATGAATAATAAGATGCTCATCCATGAGTAACAATTAAATCTTCATTTGCAATAGAACCTTTTGCTTTAGGGAAAAAGAACACTGCCTAATCACATAAACATGAAATGCATCTCTTCAAAATAAAAAAAAAAAAAGACATTTTCATAATGTTATGCAATCTTTTAAAGTTAAATAAGCAAGAAAAAAGAAATAATGCTGAATAAGGAAAATAAAAGGAAATGAGATAAAACTTAGATAGTTTAAGTCTTTACTCTGGAAAAACAGCTATATGCTATAATACATGCTGACTGCAAAAAATTTCAGGACATACAAACAAGTGCATAGGGAAAGCAGAGATTATGTGGTACACTATCAACATCAAATGACTACAGATAAAGATTCGATGTCTGTCCTTCAGGGCTTCTTCTCTAAGTATATATACATGCATATGGATATAAAATTATAAACTGCAATCATAAACACATTTAGTAGTCTGGGTTTTTTTCCCCACTTAACATAGTGTGAATAATTTTCCACCATAAACACAATGCTATATGAGTACTCTTAATAATGACAGCATTACATTTAGATAGAGGCATCACATATTTTTAAAACATTTTTTTTTTTCTAATGAGACATTTAGGTACTTCACAGTTTGGGTTTTACATTTTTTTTCTACTATAAACAAATATGTGCTTCCATAGTTTTGCACATTGTCTGATTACCTCTTTGGGAAAAACTCGAGAAGTACAATTATTGGCTCAAGAGGTAAACACATTTTGAGGTTTGATATATCTTGCCAAACTGCTCTCTGGAGAGTTTACCATTTTATACCCCTCCCATCAGTATATGAGAGTGTCAGTTCACCACACTCTCATAAGACAATGTGTATCATTGTCATTTTTGAAAATTTGGTCATTTTAGTTCAATTTGCATTTCTTTGAGTATTAATGTGAAAATTTTTATATACATTTATTGGCTTTTTATACATCTTCTCTTCTAAATATGCATTGTTAATTTTTCCATTAATATGTTCTCCTTTTGCTCATTGAAGAAATTATGCATATTTTTAAAAGATTTTATTTATTCTTTTGAGAGAGAGAGATGCAAAGAGAGAGAGAGAGAGAGCATGAGCAGGGGAGAGGCAGAGGGAGAAGAAGCAGACTCCCTACTGAGCCCAGAGGCCAATGTGGGGCTTGATCCCAGGACCCAAGGCCCTGAGACTGTGACCTGAGCCAAAAGCAGATGGTTAGCTATCTAAACCACCTAGATGTCCCAGAAATTACATGTAATAGACTATTGTATCTTTCCGTCATTTGAAGTGTAAATTTTATTTTTCAGAGTGAGTTTGATTTGTTTGTTGCATTCCCCTCCCCAAAAATAGAAGTTATAAATTTTGATGTGGTCAACATATTAGTGGCCTCTGGTGTCTCAGTCTCAATTTATAATGAGCATTCCCATTACACAACAAACATTCCCAAGGTGGTCCATTTAAAGCAGACTCTTCATAATTAAAAATGAGTAATGTGAGCATATTTCTTCTATCTCAGCTTTTAATTTTCTGGTAATCGGTTTAATGACTGGTATTTAAAAGGATTGATTCAGAGTTTTTAAATTACACACTGAAATAATATTCTCCAAATATAATGTTTTGGGTTTAGGCAATGAAATAAAATGTTCCTTCTTTTACATTAATTGATTCAGTAAAAAATTACCAAACACTAGGTGAATGCATATAGTTCCTATACTGAGAAAAACAAGAAAAAATAGTATCAGTTGTCCTGATCTCAAAGAACTGCATAATTAGTTCCCAAGATGTAATGCTATATTTGGAAGGCATTTAATGCTGAGGAAAAAAAAAAAAGGTAATGTTAAAGAAAGTACTCTTTCCTCCCTCCCTTCCTTTCACCCATTCTACTATTTTCCCTCACTGCCTTTCTCTTTTCTTCTTTTCTTCCTTTTTCTATTTTTGATTCCTTAAGAGATGGGTCCCTCAAACTGAGCTATAAGGGAATGCTTTGGGTTGGCAGAAGAAAGGTTGGGGAGCATTTCAGGCAGTAGGAAGAGTTTACTTCATAGCAGCAGGAAGTAGGAAACCTGTAATTATGAAAAAACCAATCAGAGAACTGGCCACAGAGGAGCTGAGATTAATGCTAGTGAACCAACATATGAAAAGACTTGAGTGACAGGTTCAAGAGTTTACGTGCCATGTGATCTGTGATGGAAACCATCTTTAAATTATGCTCTGCCATTTATCAATTATTTTACTGGAGACAGATCCCTGAATTTCTCTTAAAAGATTTATATTTAGGGAGGGATGATTATTTTTCTGTGCTTTGAAGAAAAAGGGCTGGAGTGAAGTTTGATAAATTGTATACCCAAGCGTCAACTATTTTCTTTAAATGATAGATTCCATAGTCAGTCACACATGCCAGGTAGACCCGATAGAGTTATTTTAACACAACAATTTCTGATTGATTTTCTTTAGCAACACCCAATGTGAGCAGGTCAAACTACAAATTATGTCCTGTATGATTTTCCCTTCCAGCAGTTTGCTAATACGATCATCCAATGAGGGAAAAAAAAAAAAGCCTTTTTCAAGATTAAAAATATTATCTGGATAAGTTTAGATTATTTTGATAGGTACATCTCAAGGGTAAACTGAATAGAAAAAAAAGATATCTTTATAGCTACGCTTCAGTTGCCTTTCTCCTTTTCAAAATATGATCAGACATGTGATGTTTTTGTTGCTTTTTTTTCTCTTAAAAGGGTGAATGTTTACATAAGTCTCATATTTTGTTTATTCAGGACACCGTAACTTTATAGTTTAAAGAAAGGAAATAAAATTTATGTTCTTATCTGGTTATTTTTTTCCCCTAAAAGCTAACAATTTTTAAGTACAGTGTTATTAACACCCATAATCTGTGTGGGTTTTGAAATAAGGATGAAAAAGTGTTTTCTTTATTTTGTTTTTGCTTTAGGAATAAGTGCTCAGAACATGAAATTATATACAATTGACATTCACTGATTTTAGAGAGGTCTGAATTTTCTACATTTGCTGACGTTAAGTGGTATTGTTTTGGGTTATGAAAGGCTGCCAAAACATGACTCTAGGCAAGGTAACCACTTAGGTATATTTATCATTTTCTTTAAATATCTTTCTAAGTATACTATATTTATAATAATCAGATTCTGCTACAGTACCACTTGTGAAAACAGGGCCTGCACCAGCAGCTGCACAGTTTGTACAATGCACAACTCCATTAATCACATAGACTACAGTGTGAGTGGTGCCTCCTGGGCTTGTGCAGGGGGAGTCCCTGTGAAGATGTCCATGTTATAAAGTAAAATTCTGAAACATATCAAGTATGTTGGTTTACACGGTCAAAAATAAAACTATATCTATCTGTTACATTTTGTAAATTTAGAGAAACTATCAAAGAAATCTTATGAGGTTTTTATATTCAAACACAAATATGTATGTGTGTATGTTTAAATATATATATAACCTTTGAAGGTACAAATGATCCAAGATTTGATGTGTTGTCAGTTTGGTAAAATGAAAATGAATAAATATTTTTAAAATGTACTATGTATACATAATTCATTATATCAATTTTATTTTCTTAGGAAAAATTTGGGATGCTATAGCACAACACCAGATTTTTACTCTATAAATCACTTTCCAGCTAAACCTAATTTATACTTAAAATGTGGCAGCAACACACTTGCAAAGTATTTAATTTTATGGATTGAGAGTTCACCTATTTTTCCTATTCAGTCTTTTATTTTGTAAACACCCAGATGATCTCTGTCAATATATTAGTATGGAAACATGTTTATATGTGTGCACTTACTTTACAAAATGTGCCTCAGTACTTCTCGGGAATGCACTAGGTAGGGAGCTCTCCATCCTTATTAGCATTGCTGCTGTCTGTGTTCCAGTTGGCCATTCTAATAGGTGTGTAGTAGTATCCCATTGTTATTTTAATTTGCATTTCCCTGATGAAATATGATGTGGAGCATCTTTTCATATGCTTATTTGCCATCTGTATGTCTTCTTTGGTGTGGTGTCTGTTAAGATGTTTGGACCATTTTATAATTAGATTGTTTCTTATTGTTGAATTTTAAGAGTTCTTTGTATATTCTGGATCAAACGTATTTTTTGCAAATATGTACGCCCAGTCTGTGGCTTATCTTCACATTCTCATGATATTGGCTTTCCCAGAGCAAAAGGTTTTGATTTTAATGAAGTCCAGCTAATTCAATTATTTCTGTCACAAACTATGCCTTAATGTTGTATGTTAAAGTTACGGCCACACCCAAGATCATCTAAATTTTACTCCTATGTCATCTTCTAGGAGTTTTATAGTTTCATGTTTTATATTTAGATCTGTGATCCATTTTGAGTTAATTTTTGTAGAGGGTCTAAAGTTCTGTGTCTAGATTCATTTCTTTGTATGTGGAATAACCAGTTGTTCCAGTACCATCTG
Source organism: Vulpes lagopus (assembly GCF_018345385.1). Taxonomy (NCBI): domain Eukaryota; kingdom Metazoa; phylum Chordata; class Mammalia; order Carnivora; family Canidae; genus Vulpes; species Vulpes lagopus. The sequence continues at coordinate 74,801,116 of NC_054826.1, forward strand.
TTAAAAAAAGCTATCTTTGTTCTATTGTATTGCTTTCCTCCTTTGTCAAAGACCAATTGAGTATATTTATAAAGGTCTATTTCTAGGTTTTCTGTCCTGTTCTATTAAGCTATTTGTTCATTCTTTATGGATACCACACTGTCTTGATTACTTTAGCTTGATAATAAGTCTTGAAGTCAGCTACTGTCAGTTCTCTGACTTTGTTCTTCTTCTTCATTGCATTGGGTAGGCTGGGCCTTTTGTTTTTCCATATAAACTCTATTTTTTAATTTTTAAAAATTTAAAAAAATTAATTAGCCAACTAACACATTGTTAGTTTCAGATGTAGTTAAACTTTAAAATGAGTGTTTTTGATATTCATAGGATACCTTTTTGGGACTTTGCGATTGCATTTAATCTATACATCATGTTGGGAAGAACTGACATCATAACAATATCGAGTCTTCCTACCCAGGATCGTGGACTATATCTCCATTTATTTAGCTCTTAATTTCATTCTTCAGAGTTTTGTAGTTCTTGTCACACAGATCTTGTACTTATGTATTTAAATTTATACTTCAGTATTTCATTTTTTAGAGCTAATGTAAATGGTAAAGTGGCAAAAGGAACTACTGTATGTAGGGCTTTAGTAATGTGGTGGTGGGGTGTCAGGGAAGAGAACATGTTCTATAGTTCTATGACTACCTATCAGTCTTTTAGGGACCCTGTGCCTCTGGACCGTAAACTTCACAGGAGTTTCTACTTTTTTCTCCCTCCTTAGATGGGACAGCATGGCTAGAGTGGGCTGGAGTTGGGTGTTTCCATTTGCCCAGTTGGTCAGACTGTGATAATACCTCAGCCGGTTAGGCTCTGGTTAACTCATTTCCCTTAAGTGCAGGTCCTGTTAGGAATAACTAAGTGGTCTGGCATATTTCAAAATGGTTCTTTTTCCTCTCCCCCTGCCAGGAGCACAATGGCATTTTTCTCAATATTTGCTGTGGACTTCTGATGAAGCTCTGGGAGGTAAATCTCACAATTTAGTGGGGCCCCTCATGACTGGGCCCATTTGGAGTTTTAAACTCTCAAGAGTTGTTGGCACTGAGCCTCCAGCAATTCATCAATTAGATTTCAGGTTTTCCTACCCTAGCACAGTTCCCATGGCAGTTTCCACTCATGAGTCTGTTACAATAAGCCACAGTGACCTGTATTTGCCTATCTGTCTCTCCAATCTTGGGGGGAGCCATCCACCCTGCGTCCTTCCCTCTCATATGGATTGAAGAAGAGTTGTTGATTTTCAATCTATTCAGCTTTTTACTCTTCATTAGGATAGACTGGAAAATTCAAACTCCTTACCTGCAGATCTAGAAACCAGTACTCCTACTTGTTTTTCAGAAATCTAATCTATTATATCAAACACATAGCCAATTATCCTGATTGATTTTCAATGTCACTTATTTAAATACTTAATAGCACACATTTGTTACATTTGATCTATTTTAATTACTATTCTTATTAATGCTCAAGGGGTCTCACCTTTGACCAATGATCCCATTGGTCTGTTTGCCAATCCCTGTCTAAATACCATATTGTTTTAACTACCATAGCTTTATAGACTGCTTTGGTATCTAATATGGCAATGCCTTCTCTTCTTCTTCTTCTTCTTTTTTTTAAAGATTTTATTTATTTATGACAGACACAGAGAGAGAGAGAGAGAGAGAGAGAGGCAGAGACACAGGCAGAGGGAGAAGCAGGCTCCATGCAGGAAGCCTGACATGGGACTCGATCCTGAATCTCCAGGATCACACCCTGGGCTGAAAGTGGCACTAAACCGCTCAGCCACCAGGGCTGCCCAGCCTTCTCTTCTTCTGCCTCATCTCTTACTCTATCTTCTTCCTCCTCCTCCTCCATCATTATCATCACCATCAGCAGCAGCAGCAGCAGCAGCAGCAGCAGCAGTATTTGGTTAGTTATACAGTTCATCTATGATAGTTTATTTTTCCTTTAATATGAAAGTTAGAATTAAATTCATGTGTGTGTGTATTTCTAGTATGTAGCACATACAAGTATTTATTAAATCAAAGTCTATATTAGTTTCCTATTCTTGCTATACCAAATTACCACAAATGGAGTGGCTTAAAACAATACAGATTTACTTATCTTACAGTTATGAAAGTCAGAAGTTCTCAACTTAACATGGTGACAGGGTTGCATTCATCCTAGAGGCTCTAGAGGAGACACTGTTTCCTTGCCTTATCCATCCCCTAGAGGCCACCTTAATTCCTTCACTCCTGGCTTCTTCCTCCATTTTTAAGGCCAGCAATAGATCTTTAAATTTCTCTCCCTTTCTCTGACTTTGACTCTCCTTTCTTCCTTTACTTTTATAAGAAACCTTATGATTACATTGAGCCCACTTAGATAATCCAGGATAATCTCCCCATCTCAAATCCTTTAATTTAGTCACATCTACAAAGTTCCTTTTGCCATGTAAGGTTACATATTCAGAGGTTTCAGGAATTAGTATGTAAGCATCTTGAGGTGGGTGGGGGGGAATCATTCAGCCTACCTATAGTCTACCTATAGTCACTTTTGGAAGGTACTAAAAATTAAATTTATTATTTTGAAAACTATCAACAAAAGGAGAAGAATCTAGCAGCACTTATTCTGTCTTTTCTAAATGAACTGTATCTCAGTTTAATCAAATAATTGAAGAATGGAAGTTTTTATTCATCGAAGTATCCAGATCATCAATGAAAAAAAGAATGATGAAGTAGAATATCACCATTTTTAACCCTTAATGAAATAATAGATCTAAGTAATGATGATCAGTGGTTGCTAACATTACGAAAAAGAAAACCAGACATTATCTGTCTCCTAATATAATTGTAGAATACCACCTATAAACTCTTCTAAGCATTTGAACTGAAGTCAGTCTTCCAACATTTAACTACCCATTTACTAGAAATATGGAAGATAGAGATATGTTCAGAATACCACAGGAATGTTATTGGCAAACTGTGGAAAATTCTATAGGGTAGAAGACATGGATTTTTCAACAAATTATAAGGAAATAAAAAATACAAATAGTAAACATATAAGTTTAAAATGACATAAGAATCTAATTCCAACATAGGTATTTTATTTGGGTGCTACCTCACACATTCAAATACATGGAGGTGTAAATAAATACAAATACAACAAGTTATAAGATAATCAGAGCTCTTGAACATTGGCTGCATAAGTGATGATATTAAAGAGTTACTTTAAATTCATTATATTTTAGGTCACATATTAAGATACTTAACCATTATGGCCATAAGCTCATAACTGTTGAAACTAGGTAATGGATATATAAGGCTTAATATCCTATTCCTTCTATTCTGTATTTGGTTAAAATGCTCCACAATAAAAAATTAAAATAATATTTGTAAAGTGCCACTATAATCATGGCACATTGTGATTATACTGAGTTAAAGGCTAATTTGGAATGACGTGATATCTTCATAAATTGAGTCTTCTCAACTGGGAACATGTTTTACTTTCCACTTACTCAGATTTAATAAGAATTATCTCTACTAAAACTACTCATTTTTGTATTATTTTTGCATGTTTTTGTTAGGGTCATTTCTAAAAATGTTATGGTTTTCATTATTATCAGTGTGAGCCTTTTTATTGAGTTATTACCCAATATATAAGAAAATATTCTTTTCTTTTTTTAAAAAAAGATTTTTATTTATTCATGAGAGATACAGAGAGAGAGAGAGAGGGAGAGAGAGAGAGAGGCAGAGACCCAGGCAGAAGGAGAAGCAGGCCCCATGCAGGGAGCCCAAACTGGGATTCAATCCCTGGTCTCCAGGATCATGCCCTGGGCCGAAGGTGATGCTAAACCACTGAGCCACCCAGGCTGCCCAAGAAAATATTATTTTCTTAATGATGGTTTCATATCATACCATCTGCAAACAATGAAAGCTTTGTGTCTTATTTTCAATATTTTTCTTTTTCTTCTATTTTGACTTCTTTTTTGTTTTATTACATTGACTAGGAACTAAAAAAGCATTGTTGATAATAATAATCAGCTTTGCCTTGTTCCTTAGGGGTATTTTAATGTTTTCATTAAGATACTTTTAGAGAGTTTCTTGTGTTGGCATATTCTCAGTTAAGATTATAATCCTAAAAAAAAAGAATATAATCGTATAACACCGATTAACTTGGGTTTTTTTAAAGTGAAAAATGGGTGTGTAATTTTATCAAAAGCTTTACCATATCTATTGAGATGGTCACTTGGTTTTTCTCCCCTTAAGCTGATAATGTACTTGATTGCATTAATAGATATCTCAGTGTTAAACCACCACTCCATATATGGAATAAATCCTATTTGAACATCCAATCTTCTAGTATATTTCATTTTCTAATATTTTATTCAAGATTGTGGCATCTATCTTCATACCTGAGATTGCCCATAACTTTGTGTTATTCTTGCTCACTTTTCATTATAATTCATTATCAATTCATAGAATAAGTTGAAAGCATTCTCAGAATTATACTAACTTCAAAGAATAAGTTGAAAGCTCTCCATCTCCTTCTATCCTCTATCACAATTTTTATATAAAAGGAAATTATCAACTTTAGACATTTTGGTGAAACTAGCCTATAATATCTTCTGGGTCTGATGCTATTTTTACATTTGGATTTTTAAATATCTTATATTATTATCATTCCATTAATATTTCCTACATCCCCTCAAGTAAATATTGGTAATTTACAGTTCCAAGTTTTTTTCTATATTTTCAATCCTATCTACATAAGATTATACCTGATACTTTATTAAAAGTTTTCAAATCCTATTTTGAATTTCCAAGATCTCTATTAGTTCTTTTTTTAAGAATACAATAAAATTTCAAACTTTCTTAAGAATATCAATCAAACTTAAAATCTTCTACCATTTGCTCTATCAACTCTGTTCCTTAGCTATTATTTGACTTGTTCATAGAGTTTCATGTCTACCTATGATTTTATTTTCCTTAACTGCTTGGTGATTTTGGGCTGCCAGCTTATCTTTACATTAGATGGTCTTGGTTCACTTGCCTAGAGATGTTTGTTTGCCAAAACTTTCTGCAAGAGATGGTAGGAGAAGGGCAAATAATAGCTTACGTCACTATTTTGATAAAGTCACTTTTCCCTTTTGTAATGGCTCTTTCTGTTTCTTTTGGGGATCTATTTATCCTCTGTCACTTGTTCAATATGGTCTACTTGGATCTTCTAGTAGCATTACTCCACTCCTCTGGCCACAGTGATTAATTGAGAGTGGACACATGGCACAAGCAGGGCCAATAATAGTAACATTGCAAGGAGGAATGTCCCTTTCTCCTGGAGTTGCTCAACTGGACCTGTCTCTGTCATATCTCCCACTAGTTAGAGGAAGGACTGTGTGCAGTGGAGGGGGATGAGATCAAAATAAAAAGAATCAGAGAAAAGAGATGAAAAGGTCTAAGAGAGACAAGAGATTGAGATATTTGCATCAGTTGGTTCAGATGGTTTGACTAGGTACAGCCAGTTAACGTTAGGCCAGCTCACTCTCAATTTACCAGCTGGTCACCAAGTTCTATACCCTTCCTTTTTCTTATTTCTTGAACTATTTTAAGTGAGATTTCTTTCATGGTACAAAACAAACAAACAAAAAACAAAAACCAAAACAAAACAAAAACCCAAACACAGTACAGTGTCTAACTCATTCACAACCTTTAGATTTCCTCTATAAGCTTTAAACCTACAGTTTACATGTTCCTCTTTGTCTTCTATTTGTTTGCATAGGATCTTAACACTTTGGATCCTACACTATTATTAATTATTTAATCACCTTTCTCCTCTCATTAGATAGTCAACTCCTTGAGGACAAGAATCGTTGCCTATCATTTTGTGTCCCTGGAAGTTAACAAAACCTACAATGTACTATGGACTGGGTAACAGATGTTGAATGAATAAATACATAATTTTATAGTTATATCACCTCATTTTAGTAGATTCTTGGTGGTAGATACCTGACTGGAACCATGACTTGGGGAATCTGCTACGAAGTTTTGATCATCACCATTGCTAATATCTGATAGTGTTTTTTGTGTGCAATTATTAAATGTTTCTTGTAGTTTTTAGGTAACAAAAGCAAAGAACAGAAGTTTCCAGGTTTCTTCCTGAGTGTGGCCTTGGGCCAAGGAAAAAATATATATCCTAAGGAGAGTCTGATTCCCTTACAATTTCTGTGTCACAGGATCTCTTTTTTTTTTTTTTTTTTTTAGATTTTATTTATTTATTCATGAGAGACACACACACACAGAGGCAGAAACATAGGCAGAGGGAGAAGCGGGCTCCATGCAGAGAGCCTGACGTAGGACTTGATCCCAGTTCTCCAGGATCATGCCCTGGGCTGAAATCGGCACTAAATCTCCAAGCCACCCAGGCTGCCTGGTGTCAGAGGATCTATGGGCTAACTGCACTGTCACAGACAGGGAGAGCTCCTGCCTTAAGTGACTAAAAGGTAGTCCTCATCTCTTTATTTATTTAATTTGTTTATTTATTTAAAATTTTAAGTAACATACAATGCAATATTGGTTTCAGGAGTAGAATTCAGTGACTTATCTTTTTAAATACTGAGTGAAACTCATATATTTCATCTTCTCAAGTGGCTACAACTATGGGAATTTGCTGCCTCCATTCTGTCATTATCCTAGCTCATTCTGGTTGTTTGCTACCTTTCAAAATAAGATGTCTGATCTGTGAACCACCCAATGAACTACAAAATGTCATTTATAGAACTGTATCTGTAAATGTTTTAGAAATATTTCTAGATTACGGAGCATCTCAGGTCAGGAAAAACGATTTACTGAAAATGTGCCTCTATGATCTAAGCATAATATGAAATTTCTTGGAAAGGGTGAGTAGAGATATACATAAATGATCACTAAATTAAAAAACAAAACAAAACAAAAACCAATTCTTTTAAACTAAAACCCAAGAAAAGTATGACTATGGTTTATTTCTGTTCTTTTCCTAACAAAAATTAATATTTAGTAATTATGCTTAGAGGGGATTTATGTGTTTTATTATAATTGCCTATCCACAATTAAGAAAGAAACTAAATTTTATCAGTGTTCTTTAATTTGAACACTAGCCTGAGAGCTAAATTTGGAACATTTATGCAGTTGTTGTGTGGACCTTATTTGGTCCCAGAGCACTGAGGTCAGCATGAATAATCACATTAGCAGGGCAGACCTCTGCCTTCTCTATGAAAGGTTGTTAATTAAAAAACAGATATTTGCACCAAGGGTTATCAGACACTTCTACAATGCCATTAAATATTGTAGTATAATACCTACTTTGGTTAATCCTTTAAAATACCATGAGTGGTCTAATTCTTGAAGACCTAATATCCTTTCACTAAAGATTTTTTTACAGCTCTGGTCAGCTTGGAGAAAATACAAAAGACAAAGGAAAATAAAGGCACCAAAACCAGTCTACTTTCTCCATTTTTTCTTTCTATAACCATAAATGTCACCTAAATATATTCTTACAACAAGGAAAGGCATGATTGTGCAATAACAAAGGGAAAAGGGAGATCTTTATGAATTTTTTTCTTGATGATTCTAAATATCTGCTTGTGCTGCTTTTGAAGCCATTATCATTTTCCCAAAGTTTTGCTGAATAGACGAGATAGGGTTGTATTCCAAAGTGATCATTATTGCAACACTGTTGTACTACATGATGTAATTCTCCAGTGGAAATGTTTTCAGTGAAACTTTGTCAAGTGACACCTAATTTAAGATATAGTATGAAAAGACTAAGAGAAAACTTTAAGGAAAGTCAAAGGCAAAAAAGGCTCCTTGTTTTTCCTTTAATTCACTTAAAAGACCAGCTTCTTATGAGAAGTACCCACATGGAGGATGAGTAACAACCAATTGAAGTGATTAAGAAGCAAACACTTTATAAAATCCACTATAACAACACTCTGGCAGAAGTTGGCACATTCCACCTGGTGTTTAATATCAGGAAAACTTCAAAGATAACATAAATATCTCCTTATTCACTGTTTATTTATGACCATGGCCACTCCTATGCCTGATACTTCTGGGCAACATAGCCTCCTCCATGTTTGAGAAGCTAAGGAGCACTTTTTATGGGATCTTTAGCCTCCTTCAGATGTTTTCTTACCCAGGATTCATTTCTAGCAATTATGGTTGTATAATTATATGTAAAGCTGTTCCAAAGAGTTTTCAGATAGATCAGTTATTGTAGAAACACTTTTGTATTCAATGTCACTGAATCTCTTACATAGTTTGGTTGAAGGGCTATGGTGCATTATACTCTGTTTTGGTAGAAAAACAGCACCTCATTTTTGCCTTCAAGGAAACTGCAGTTGAATTGTGTTGACTATATTAATCCACAGAAATAATTAGAAAATCATATTACAATAGTACATATTTATGTGCTTATTGGTATAGTAAGTGTAGCTAGAATAAAATAATAGGATGTGATTAAAGACGTTGTCTAAACCCTTCCTTTGAGATGTGATGCAATTAAGGAAGGTTTGCCTCGTTGAGGAAGTGGGATTTGAATTAGACCTTAAAAAATGAGTAGATTGGGGAAAAATGTGAAATTAGAAGAGATTTAACTGAATTAATTTATCTCACTTTTCCCAATTTTCTTTGTATGAAGACATACATAACCCATTCAATTTTGATTTGTCAAATATTCCATAAATACATAAAGTATATATGATTAACAATGCTTTTAATTCCAAAAGACAGCTTATTTTCTTAATCCAAAGCTCACTTTATGTAATTATTCTTTTTGCAAACTACTAGTTGGTTATATTAACACTTGAGTAATCTTGACAAGAAGTTGCTTTAAGCAGTTAAAGATCCAGATGCTGATCAGCATGCATTAAGTGATTCAGCTTAATTGGTTTCATCTAGATAAATTACTTACCTTAGTTCCTATCACAATTTCTTCCCTGGTAGAGTAGAACAGAAACTCATATAGCTTGTAGTGTTGAAATAAGCTGAAACGCAAAAGAAATGTGCAACTCTGATAAATTTATTTTAGGAAAGAAATATGTAAGAGTATTTATTAAAGGAAAGTTATTCATATTGGCCAAGCAAAAGACATTAAACACTAATATGGAGTTAATTATGTCTTTTATTCCAAATGAATTGTCCAGCAATAGTAAGAAACTAAAGATTTACTTTTTTGAGACATTGACAGTATAACAGTAGCTAATATAAAAACAGTAAATTAGGGCAGCCTGGGTGGCTCAGAGGTTTAGTGCTTCCTTGAGCCCAGGACATGATCCTAGAGATCGAGTCCCACGTCGAGGCTCCCTGCATGGAGCCTGCTTCTCCCTCTGCCTGTGTCTCTGCCTCTCTCTCTCTCTCTCTCTTTCTCATGATTAAATAAATAAAATCTTAAAAAAAAAACATAAATTAATCTGTGGTAAGTGGATAGGTTTAGAATAAGGGAGCAATTAGATTGCATCTTGACTTTTTTTGGTTGACAAATAATGCACTGTCCCTAAATAACACCAAATTTCACATTATTTTTCATGTTTGGCTTCAAACTGGAGTCAATTTCCTCTGGAATGAATGACACTGAATTCTATATTCTACTTCCGTATCAATTACTTCTCATGCTCTCAAGCTGTTTCAAGATTAAATTAATCTCTGATAACACCTGAAAATGATGCAATATGAACTGAAATCCATTTAGAAGTTGTCTGATTTTCTTGTAGAATATTTGATCACATGTCAAAGAGAGGAATTAATTTAAGGCAGATAATTTCTTTAGTTTCTACCCAAAGACTAGATGGTCAGTGTATAAAAACTGTGAAGAGCTAAAGGGTACGAGTTTCTTAAAACAAGTATTTCTAGTATGTTTACAGATCTCAGCAATGTATTATTGAGAGTTAAAAATTTACTGAAGGGCTGATTTCTAATATCCTGTTTGTGATAATATTTGAATTTTTCTAATTCTCTTCCTGCTGGTTGGGAAAATTAATAGACTCATAATACAGCAAAATGCCCAAGAACAAAAAAATTGTCTTAGTGGTTTCTCTTTCACTCTGGTGCCTTTTGCTATTTAAGAAAATTGATTTTAATATAACTGAGAAATTAACATTTGCAAAATGTAGCTACAGAGCATGTATAATAATGGCTTCTCCTGAATGCTGTAATGGATCAAAGTTTCAATTCATTTGAAATCAATGAAGAAATCCTCAGGCAGCTGGGTCTCTCTGAGTTATATCAGCAGTTGATTTCACTACTAACACAATCCATTAAAAAGTGATGGGTATGCAGACTCAGTCATGGTATTTTTTTTTTTCAAAAAAACTCGTACATTCAAATTAGTCATCAACACTCAGAAAACTAACTTAGCTTTTGACATTACTTTGATTTGTTGGCTAGAAAATGCATCAAGATTAGTGAAGTCTGATGATTCAATGAAGCAAAATAAATTCAAATTCTCCTTCCCTTATATTGCTTACCTAGAGAAAGCTTTGAGGTTAAAAATATTAGGCTGGCAATAACCAATTTTGAGTAGAAAAATTAAAGACTGTGGAGTATTTGGAAATAACTTGGCTTCCTCTCAGTGAATTAGTGTAAAATTTTCCTTCCATCTTATGTTACACAAAGAAGTTAATTCATAAATCTTCCTTCCTGCAATTTTATAATCTTTCAGTCTTATTCTCCTCATTGCATATAGGAATTAGAATGTCTCATGCCAAAAGGGAAATTCACTTTTTACAATGAAAATAAAATTCATGACTTGGATGAAGTGGTCAAAGATGTAAGTTGGGGCAAGGCCAGGACTAGGGTAAAGCAGATGAAGGAAGGGAAGCACCTAAGGAGGTACTTTTCAGGGCCAGGTCTAGTTGCCTCCATTGCTTCACTCTGGTCCCCATCTTGGTTGAGGTTATCTAACTTTACCAAAGATCTATTAGATTACTTCCTATGGGAATAAAGTGACACCTCTGCTATGGGAATACATTTCCTCCTCCTTCCTTTAGAAGGAAGACATCCAGCTGACTCAAGCCCCTAGACTATTTTGTTAAACATCTTGTCTTAGTTCTAAATCAAAGAGAGAATAGTCAGAAATAAAATGGGTCAAGACATTCCATGGCTCCATGCCAGGAAGTAGGATACCCTGTTGATCACAGAGGGTCAGTGCTGATTTTCTTATATTGAGTAAATGCCTGTGCACATTACCTTCACCTAACTCCCAAAGAATAAGTAGAATACACAATGACAGAAGTGTACTTGGACCAGACATATCTAAATGATGTCTTATACTGAAAAGCTTCAGTAGCATTTTATATTTATATTTGTATATATTATATAAAATATATTAATGTATATATTGAATAAGTAGATTGGTCAGTACTTACAGTATGTTAGTGAGGTATTTTGGTATTAGTTTTCTTCACAGATACATGATGGAATATACAATTTAGATTCTATTAACAGTATTAAATAAAATTTCAGTTTTATTGCCAGTTAAGTTTCATGTGCTATAGGTGCTATAGGTCATGTTCTAAAAACTACTCTCCCTAAATTGATGAGGGCTTTCACTGGTTGAGTAAATTTAATATCAGATTAAATTGAAACATGCTTATACTTTCAATAATTGAGTTAGCTTCATATTTATAAAACTTCTTTGTAGTCATTAAAATGAAAAATATTATCTGGTTTAATTGCCATTAAATTTATATTTGTGGACCTATGAGGCATTCTAAAAAGGAGTTGTAGAAAAGAACATTTCTCTTTACATAACTCCAGTATCAATCCTAGGTATCATACTAAGCAATATTTTATTTTCTGTAACAGATGCATTTAAAATGTATTAATTCTTTGAAATCACAATGTGAAGATTTAATGGCATAAAAATAGTTCTGATTCACTTTACCTGACCTCTCAAATACTAGTTTTTTGTTAGTGTTTTTAGAAATGAGATGAGAAATTTTTGGTAAGTGAAGTTACCCTGGTAAGCATTTAATGGTGACTAACACCGACATCCCTTCCTAACAAAATCATTTTCTGAAATGAAATGTCAAGAAATAGACTGCTGAGCATTTGTCCAGAGAGACAAGATGAAAAGAGACAAGTGGCACCTTTCACCACCTAGAAGGTGTCATTAGGGCGCCTGCATGGGGTTAGTTAACTATCAGTCCTGGTGTCCATTATGAACTTCCTGGGTTTAGAACTCAGAGGTAATAATGTGTTCTTCAAAGAGAGACCTGGCAGTCTCAAACAGATAAAGAAAGGAAAGAAGAATGCGACATAAATAGGCAGAGAATTCCCCTCACCCAGCGATTCTGATGGGCAGAAAGACCTTGGGGAACAGGTTGTCTAATTCTGGATTTCCTTTCCCTTCCTTCCTTGCTTTACTTTCCACACAAGGACCTTGCTTTACTTTAATTGATATGAAGAGTACTGTAGCTTTTAGTGAGAGACACACATTAGGAGGTATATGTTTTATATTAAGAAATCAAATTATATCAAATGTTATTATATAAAACATATTATATCATATACTATTATTAATTCATGCCAGAAACCAGTATATAAGCCTTATCAAATTAAACATTAATATTTAAAAAGCTTCCAGACTACAGCCAGGATCCTTGCCAAGCAAATCTTGAGCATGTCTAGGACATTCCTTATTTTGGAATTTTAAAATTTAAAATTGGAAAACACTGCAGTATATAGTAATGGAGGAAAAAAGATATTCTTCAGAAGCTTTTAGTCAGGAAAAAGAAAGATTTTTACCAACTCTTGTTTAAATATTTGCAAATTCTAAAAATGTCCATGTCCCTTGAGAGAGATGCATGCCTCTAATGCAGACCTTCTGATAGATTATATAAAAAGATAGATTTCTTATTTCACCAATGAAGAATCGCTATAATAAAAATACTTTTCCTCTATTTACCATCATTTTCTAAGCATAAAGAAAAACAATGAGTTTAATTGGTCAATACTACAAAATATTTCAGGGCACATAATAAACTTGAGGAAGCATCCACATAAATCTCTTTAATTTCTAATACAAAGCATTTAAAATAAATTTTTAGGGCAGCCCAGGTGGCTCAGTGGTTTAGCACAACCTTCGGCCCAGGTTGTGATCCAGGAGACCTGGGATCGAGTACCACGTCAGGCTCCCTGCATGGAGCCTGCTTCTCCCTCTGCCTGTGTCTCTGCCTCTCTCTCTCTTGCTCTGTGTCTCTCATGAATAAATAAATAAAGTCTTAAAAAAATAAAAGAAATTTTTAAATTTAAATGAATGTTATTCTAAAATGTAAAATTTTGATGTCAAGGCCAACTATTAAAATATAAAGTCTATTGTAATCAGGTCTGATTAATGTGAATGAATAATTTTGTTAATGAAATTATATTAATTAGGGATTCAGAGAAAAATTGGATAATTAATTATAATTCTGGTGAAATTATACTCATCAAATACAAATCTTTTTTTAAGAATGAAAGGTTAGCCAAAACTCAATGTCCTGAATTTATTTGTTGGATGAAAGATTTAATATTACCTTGTTATTTGCTGGGTTAATTACAGTATAAATTCTGTAAAGGTCTTAAAAATGAATTCTTTTTGATTTAATAGATATTTTGTAAAAAGATAATGAAATGAAAAAATAAATGCTACTAAAAAAATTCATACCTTATTTTTAAGTAATCGATGACAGCATTAGCTTGTTTTATATTAAAGATACTCCATTCCTCATTTTTCTGTGAATGAGATGGTCCTATTTCAGCCATAACTTCTCCAAGCCATTTTATGTTGTCTTCCAAGGACATATGCAATGCTAAAATAAGATCCAGAGAAGTCTTAAGCATTATTTTGATAGATGCTTTTGGAACAAAATAATCCAAGATGTCCTTAATGTGCAAATATTTACTTTTACAATATTTGTGAGGACAATGGTGATAGCAATGTTTTTAATGGTAAGTTAATAATTATATTTTGTGTAAAAGAATAGCAGCTGACACACCCAAAAACTGTAAATTACTCTAATGCCATATAATTGTCTAAAGATTTTGTTTCCACTTTAAGATACAAAAATAATATAAAATCTACCTAAAAATTACTTTAAAATGGGAAAAATATATTTTTAGAGATTTTGTTTATTTATTCATGATAGACGTAGAGAGAGAGAGGCAGAGACACAGGCAGAGGGAGAAGCAGGCTCCATTCCAGGAGCCTGACATGGGACTCGATCCCGGATCCCCAGGATCACACCCTCAGCCAAAGGCAGGAGCTAGACCGCTGAGCCACCCAGGGATCCCTGGAAAATATATTTTTAAAGATCTTAGAATAAGAGTACGTATGGAAATGACACAGAAATTATTTGGATTAGCTGGTGAAGAAGACCTACATGGTAGGTTCAGTTAATGTAGACAGGAGAGCTGAACTCAGAACTGAAAATGTAAATGCACAGAGTCAACCAACACTTGGCTTTGGGGAATTGTTAACATGTGGGAATTTGGGACTGAAGATTTTCAATAGATGCCAGAAATATGTATTTTTATGTAAAACATCAAGATATTTTTTTCTTATCCAAGCTCCAGACTTATAACTTATGTAAGCTGTTTCTCAAATGTATGCCTGGTGGTGGTGGTGAGAGCCAGATGACAGCGCAGAGTGACGCTGACACCACTTTGCCACCATTACCAAAAATAAACAAGTCAATGATTGTGGTCTCTTCTCTTGCAACTAAAAACAAACAAAAAAGCAAAAGTATCTTCTTTGGCATGTGTCCAGTTGAAAAAAGAGTAGATAAATGTCAAAAGCCTTAAACTTAACATTTATAGTGTCTATAATACAAATATGAACTTCCATCTTCTTTTCCTGTTTAATTATGCTCATTTTTACTTGTGGCAAGCAAAATACTATTACGTCACACATACACACTGACGAGTGTTGAGTGTATACACATAAAACTGAAGAGCTTGGAGATGGAGAGTTGAAAGTCTCTAGCAAAGGCAAGGTTGGACCAGCTGCTTGGAGGTATCAGCTGGGGTTCTGGAGTAATGTTCCGGGGACCCCACCCTCCCAGTCTTAACCAAACCTCTATCTCTCTCAGAAAACTGTCAGTCAACTTTCCACATCTTGCTAATGGAGTGAATTTTTCAGGGAGGCAAGAGGGGGTGATGCACAGGATTTATGAGAATATAAGCACCAGCCACTTCTGACTACAGAGCTACTCTTTCACTCTGGGATGTGTAATGTCCCCAAATTACTGATAAAATGACAGTAAAGCAATGAAAAATTTTAGGAAGAGGGACACCTGGTTGGCTCAGTGGTTAAGCATCTGCCTTTGGCTCAGGGTGTGATCCCAGAGTCCTGGGTCAAGTCCCACATTGAGCTCCCTGCATGGAGTCTGCTTCTCCCTCTGCCTATGTTTTTGCCTCTCTCTGTGTGTCTCTCATGCATAAATAAATAAAAATCTTTAAAAAAATTTTTAGGAAGACACTATAAATACTAATTTGAAATTTGTTTCATCTGGATTCTTTTCTATCTGTAGGAATTAGAATGAAGCAAAAAACTACATAATAATTAAAAACTGGTTTAATTAATGGCAATTGGTTCCTTTCCCATAGCCTCCCTCCAGATTGTCTTTTATAAGTTAGATATATGAAATATTGCTGGATAACTAAGCTTTCCTATATCATTCTAAGGGGAGCTCAATTATTATCAAACATTTTTTTCTATGATAAACTTCTTTTGAAACTTTCTTGGGATAACTTCAGAAATGAAATATCTGTTGGATAAAAGCAATTCAAAAATGAATGGATTAAAAATCTGAATAATTTTATTACTAAAATGGTATTAATTAGAGATGCAAAGAAAAAAGAAATTCTTAGATAATTGATTAAAATTCTGGATGTAACTGCACTTATCAAGGACAAAATACATTTATATGACTATTTCCTTATGTTGAAATATAATTGACACTTTAAAATTGTTTTTCTATGTCTAATGTCTATCTATAGATAATGGCTTTAAAAATTAGGAGAGTTATCATTTCACTTATCTAACTGAAATATTTGCTCTTTTAAAAATCACATTTAGTTATGTGATTAAAATATGAAAGATTAAACCATTTAAATAGTAAAGGCTGTTAGAAGCAAAATTTATCTTCAAAAATTTAGGGTAATGAAAGAACATGAGGGACATAATTAGTTGGAAGACTTAACATGGTACCTTATAACTGCTACTTACTGGCTAGGTGATCTGAGTTCCATTTTCTGTATCTATACATGAGAATAAGACCACTTTTCAAATTTATAGTGCTGTTGTGAGGCTCAAATAAGACATGCATCCCAACCACTTGGTAAACTGAAATGATATGTACACTAGTATATTATGTGTGTATAATGCTTTCTAGAATCAGCCTAAAGCTGGCAACTTTTGATGTAGTAGTAGAGACGGTGAGTTCTCACTCACTGGGGCTGATGCCAGTGACATTAAGGAGTTATTTAATCTTTCTAAATCTCATTTATTTTTCTTATTTTTAAAATGGGGAGAATAATAGAACTATTTCAAGGTTGTGTGTAAATTAAACGAGACAGAATTTGGAAAGCAAATGCACTGTGACTGGCACAAGTTAATCCTATCCAAATGTTATCTATTACTAACATTCCTATATAGGAGAAAAAGGTTCAATTTCATAGAACTAAGTATTCTATGGTTACTTACTAATATTCATGTTATCTACAAGGGAATAAATCTAGGCCCATGGACCTGGAAAGAGGTCAAATGCCCCATCTGATTCTCAACAGCTTGTCCCTGGTCAGGCTCTGGAACAACTCAAAAATGTATAATGTTTGTTTATAAAGATTTATTTATTTATTTGAGAGAGACAGAGAGAGCAGGATTAGAAGGGGCAGAGGGAGATGGAGAGAGAAACTTCAAGCAGACTCCACCCTGAGCATGGAACCCAACCTGGAGCTTGATCTCATGACCCTGAGATCAGGACCCGAGCCAAAACTAAAAGTCAGAAGCTCAACCGACTGTACCATCGAGGCACCCCAAAATGTATATTGTTAAGAGCACTGTACAAATCCTATGTAGCATAATCTTTTAGTTTGATCCAATTTGATTTCAGATGGGTTGTCTGCAGTATGCCTTGTAGTACAAGTTTGAGACAAGGAACAGATCAGAAACTGAATCAGTAGAAAAGACAGTTCCCTCACTAGAATTCTATTAATGGTCAACCACACTACAGCTAACAACCCAGATTATGTTCTTCAGTGCTTTTTCTATTAAAATGTTGCTGGATGGGAATGTTCACTGTGGGCTCAGGACTCCACCACCTCTTAGTTTAAGTATAAACAGACTTTACCTCTTTCTCTGGCATGCATAGCTAAAATTATATTCTTTCCCAATGATAACTATAATCTTGTTAGGTTTAAAGGTTTGAGGGGATTTTTTTTTTCTGCCAAAAGGAAAAATTAGATCTCTTGCTTTTTTTTTGGGTTAGGCTTTACATATGTACTTTCATTCTCTCCTAGTTTATGAGGAGGCTGGATGGATCCTGCTCAAGTTTTTAAAATTCATTTTTGAACTGATATCAACAATATAAAATTTCACATAAAAGAAATATTTTGAGTCAGTTGTACGTTATGGAAAAAATTTAAAATGGAAATATCTTGTCAAATTTGGAATGTGAGATTCATGAAAATGTTTTACTTTTCTTTATTCTGTTTCTAGTTTGTGAACACTCAGCTAAAGGGTTGCAAAGCATAGGACTGTTCTCGTCATATATTTTATTTTACAATTTAATTTTAGTGTAGGTAATATATTCGCATGGTTCAAAAAACATATGTGAATACATATTGTGAAAAGGCTCCTCAACCTTTGTTGTCATATGCCCAGTTCCCACACCCTTCCCTCCAGAAAACTTTCCCCAGTGTTACTGAGAAATAATTAATATATATCACTGTGTAAGTTTAAGGCACACAGCATGATGGTTTGATTTATTGTGAAATCATTGCTGCAATCGGTTTAGCTAATGTTCATCTCCTATAGATACAATAAAAAGAAAAGAAAGAAAAGAAGGTAAAGTGAAAAAAAATTCTTTGTAATGAGAATTTTTAGGATTTAGTCTCTTAACAACTTCCATATATATCACACAGTAGTATAACTGTAGTCATCATATTCATTATATCCTAGTACTTATCTTGTAACTAGAAGTCTGAACTTGACCACCTTCTACCTCTGGTAACCACAAATCTTATCTCCTTTTCTATAGGTTTGGTGTTATGTTTCTTTTTTGTTGTTGTTTGTTTTAAATTCCACATGTAAGGGCGATTATACAGTATAATCGCAGTAAAATTACAGTATAATTTTCTCTGTCTGACTTATTTCACTTAGCATAATGTCTTCAAGTTCCATCCATGTTGTCCCAAATGGTAGGGTTTCTTTGGCTTTTATGGCTGAATAACATTCCATTGTTTTATATATCTCTCTCACAACCTCTTTATCCATTCATTCATCAATAGTCACTTAAGTTGTTTCCATATCTTGGCTATTGTAAATAATGCTGCTATGAACATGGGAGTGCAGATATCTTTTTGAGTTTGTGTTGTTGTTTCCTTTGGATATATTCCTAGAAGTGAGATTGCCAGACTATGGTTGTTCTATTTTTAATTTTTTAAGGAAACTTAAAGCTGTTTTCCATAGTGGTTGTACCAGTTTACAGTCCCACCAACAGTGCACAAGGGTTCCCTTTTGTTCACATCCATGACAACATTTGTTATCTCTTGTTTTTTGATGATGGACATTCTAACAGGCATGGGGTGATATTTCATGTGGTTTGAATTTGCATTTCCTTAATGACTAGTGGTCTTTTCATGAACCTGTTAGTGTTTTGAACATCTTCCTTGGATCTTCCTTGAAGGATATCTTCCTTGAATAGAGATTCAAGTCTTTTGCCAATTTTTATTTTTTTTTTATTTTTATTTTTTTAATTTTTATTTATTTATGATAGTCACAGAGAGAGAGAGAGAGAGGCAGAGACACAAGCGGAGGGAGAAGCAGGCTCCATGCACCGGGAGCCTGATGTGGGATTCGATCCCGGGTCTCCAGGATCGCGCCCTGGGCCAAAGGCAGGCGCCAAACCGCTGCGCCACCCAGGGATCCCTTTTGCCAATTTTTAAATTGGGTTATTTATTTTTGTTCTATTGAGTTGTAGGAATTCTTTATGTATTTTAGATACCTACAGAAAGTTTTTATTAGCTTTTTCTGTATTTTCCTAGTATTTATATATATATATATAAAACAAAAACATAAATTCTCATTTTTGTCTTTCATAAACAAAAGTACACAATTCTACAGCTTGCCTTACTTAATAACAATATACGATTCCCCATATAATACCTAAAAGGCATTCATTCTTTTCTTTTTACTGCTGCATAGTATTCCATGTTACATATGGGCTAACCCTATTGATAAACTTTTAATTTCAGAGTAGTTTTAGCTTAACAAGAAAAGTTTCAGTAGTATCACAGAGAGTTCCCATATACCCCATACAGTTTCCCATATTGCTAACATTGCTGTGGTACATTTGGCACAACTAATGGACAAATATTGATACTTCACTATTGCCTAAGTTCATATTTTCTTTGGATTTCTTTAGTTTTTATAAAGTCTTTTCTTTTTCTATCCCAAGACCCCATCAGACTTGCCCTGGTTTTGAGAAGACTGGCCTTGACGGTTTTGAGAAGTAGTAGTTAGATATTTTGTAGTATGTCCTTCAATTTCGTTGTCTAATATTTTTCTCATGATTAGATAGTGGTTAAGGATTTGAGGGAGGAAGTCTACAGTGCCATTCTTATCACATTATATCAAGGGCATATGTTATTTGACATAGCTCTTGATGTTGCCAGCCTTAGTCACCTGGCTAAGATAGTATTTATTAGGCTTCTCTACTATAGAGTTCCTGTGTCTCCCCCTTCCCAAACTGTCCTCTTTCGAAGGAAGTCACTGTGTAGCCCATACTTAAGGGGTGAAGAGTTGTGCTTTAACTTCCTGAGGGTGAATTATCTACATGAATTATTAGGAATTCTGTATTTTACCTAGTTGATTATTTATACAAATCATTAATTTGTATCAGCATGGATTCATGGATGCTAATTTTATACTTTGGACTATAATTCAATACTACTATGTTGTTTTGTTCAAATTGTTCCAACTTTGGACATTGGAAGCTTTTCAGTTGGCTTCTCTATTCCATTGACATGCCGACATCATTTTGATTTTTGAGCATTTACTCTTGGCCACTGCAATATGCCTGACTCATCTTTTATGTTCCCGGCTCCAGGTCTACAATCAGCTATTTCTCTAAGGAGCCCTGGTTCCTTTTATTGAGAATAAAGACCTGGTTCCTGGGTATGCTCATTGATACTGGATGTCATTGCTTCTAAGCCATATCCGTGGACAGAGCTAAGAAGAATATGTGCGTACATTTGACAACTATATATCTGTATCTACATTAAGTTGAATATGAGTTCATGCTGATGTCTCTAAGTGATATTCCTAATTTTTTTGCCTTTACAAACATTATTGCAACTAACAACTTTACATATGTATGTATGTATGAGGGGATATGTAGGATAAATTCCCAAAAGTGGAAGTGCTGGGTCAAAGGGTACATTGGAGTACAAAGGGTACATTCATTTGTTTTTCACTGTTCAAAATCATCCTTATTTATTTGGTTACTTATTTAACTCTTTCCCTCACCCCTACCCACCTCCCCGAGGATAAGCTCCAAGAAAGCTGTGATGTCTCCCCTGGTACTTTGCAGAGCCTGGCAGATAGAAGATGCTCCACTAGGATTTGCCATATGAGTGAATTGGCTTCTTTCCATGTGCAGGTGCCTTAGCCTTCTCCTGCTGGAGGGTGAATGGAGACAGGGAGGAGGAAGCAGGAGACCCTTGAGTGTGTACTTGGTGGCTGGTTCAGATGTCCTCAATTGATCTAATGCTCTTCGTTGGGCCTGGTGCAAAGATTTCTGCTTGGCTGGAGAAGAGGGGCTGGGCTCTGGGAACTGCAGCCCCAGCCCCCGAGCTCTGGAGCCTGCTGTGCCAACCCCCTCCTCCGTAGCCAGGCTCTCCCAGTTAATCTGCCTGCCCACAGACCATTTTTTTTTGGGGGGGGGGATGCAACAACTTTATTGAAAGAAAAGTGCAATGAATTTTGTCAACAGCTTAAAGGGGGGAATTAGACACCTCCCCTCAAGCGCAGGACCAAGTGCAGAGTGGATTCCTTCTGGATCTTGTAGTCAGGCAGGGTGTGCCCATCTTCCAGCTGTTTGCCGGCAAAGATCAACCTCTGCTGGTCAGGGGGATGCCCTCCATGTCCTGGATCTTCGCCTTGACATTCTCGATGGTGTCACTGGGCTCCACCTCCAGAGTGATGGTCTTACCAGTCAAGGTCTTCACGAAGATCTGCATGACCCCCCTGAGGCAAAGGACCAGGTGCAGAGTGGTACATTTCTAAATCTGATAGATAGCTGCTAACTAATCTTCATAAGGGGGATTTAAATATATACTTCCATTAGTAATACAGGATAGTACCTATTTTCTTATAGCTTTGACAGCTCAAAATGCTATCAAAATTTTACTTTTATCAATCTGATATATGACAAATGACATTTGTGTGTAGTTTTAATTAGCATTTTCCTTATTATCTTTAATACTAAACTTTTCATTTGCTTAAGAATAACATGTATTGTGGCACCAGAGCAGCTTGGACGGTTAAGCGTGGGACTCTTAGTTTCAGCTCAGGTCATGATCTTGCAGTCATGGGATTGATCCCTGTGGTAGGCTCTGCACTCAGTGCAGAGTTTGGAATTCACTTCAGATTCCTTCTCCCTCTCCTTTTGCCCCTTCCCCTTCATGTGCACTGTTCTTTTTCAAATAATAAGTCAAACCTTAAAAAAAATAAGATAATCACTTGTATTTATTTAGTCATATCCTTGACTTACTCTTCTATTGCATTATTGGTCTTTTTCTTCTTGCTTCTGCATATTCTTTTTATATTATAGAACTTAATAGTTTGTTGGTATCTGTAATAATTTCCCCAGTTTCTTATTCTTGTAATTTTTCTTTTGTTATAAAGTTCTTCCCCATCCAAGGTTGTAAGAAATTAATCCATGTCTTCCTACAACATTTTTATAGTTTTAATTATTTTACATTTATTTATTTTAAGATTTTATTTATTCATAGGAGACATACAGAGAGAGGTAGAGACATAGGCAGAGGGAGAGCAGGCTCCTGACAGAGAGCCTGATGTGGGACTCGATCCCGAACCCCTGGAATCATGCCCTGAGCAGAAGGCAGATGCTCATCTGCTGAGCCACCCAGGCGACCCTAATTATTTTACATTTAAGTAGAAAAGTGACCCATTTGGAATATATTCTGGTATATGGACAGAGAGAGGGCTGGATTCAATTTTATCTTTTCTAGATGGACACAATATTATTTATTGAATAGTACATATTTTCACCATAGATTTGAGATGTCATTTTATTAAATACTGAATTCCAGTGGTTGGGTCTATTTCTAAACTTTTGGTTCTGTTCTTTTGGTCTATTTAGTCATTAACCACTGTGTTCAAATACTTAAGATTTTATTACACTACTACTACTGCCGCTAATAACAAGATATGCTATATAGCTCATTACACTTTTTAAAGACAATTTGTATTTGCCTATTTTCCATATTTTTGTTAGAATTACCTTTCCTAGTAAATCACCTCTAGGCCAAAACATCATCAACAACAAAAAACTCTGTTGGTATTTTTATTGCAATACTAATATTATACATTAACTTAGAGAGATTTAGCGTATTTATGATGTAGAGTGTTTCCAAGAATGTTGTAAGGTTTTTCCAAATGTTGAAAACTTCATTGTGACCTTTAAAAGTGCTGTGAAGTTCTTTTAATATAGGACTTGTACATTTCTTTTTAAAGTTTATTCTTAGTTTCTCTTTTTTTTGTTAAAGCATATATATTTTTTCTTCATTAAATCCCTTTGTTTTTCTGTGTAAATACATATTTTTAAAATTATTAGATTTCCTCAGTTTTTACTTAATATTCTTTTTCTGTACAAAGATCCCATCTAAGATACCACCATGTACTTAATAGTCTTTAATAGTCTCCTGAGGAGTCTTTAATAGTCTCCTGAGGTTCCCCTAGAGTGATCATTTCTCAATCTTTTCCTGTTTTTGATAACCTTGTCAGTTTGAGAGGTACCAAATAGTTTGTACAATGTTTCTCAATTTGGGTTTGTCTAATGTTTTCCTCTTGGTTGATAGGAATTATGGGTTTTGATAACTTTGCCTATTTTTGATAGGATTGTTTTTTTGTTTTCTTTCGAGAGTTCTTTGTATGTTACAGAGACAAGACTTGTAAAATATGTGACTTACAGATATTTTTTCCCTGTCTATAGCTTGTCTCTTCATTCTTTTATAAGTGACTTTTCATAAAACCAAAGTTTTACGATTTTATGAAGTCTAATTTATCATTTCTTCTCCTCTATGTGTCATGTCTAAGGGGTTATATCTAAGAACTTCTTGTAAAACCTTAGGTCATGAAGATTTTCTCCTAGTTTTCTTCTAAAAAATTTAGTTTTACATTCTAACTTTCTATGATCAAATTAGAGCTAACTGTATCAAGTAAAAGGTTTAGGCTGAGGTGTACTTTTTAAAAATATAGATAGAAGTTGTTCCAACATTTGTTGAAAAGGCTACACTGTTCTGTTGAATTGCTTTTGCATATTTATAAAAAAGAATCAGATGACTATTTTTAAGTCAGTGTATTTCTGAATTCTACCTTCTGTTCCAATATCTATGCATTTATCCCTTCACTAATTCAACATTGACTTTATTATTGTAGCTTTATAGTAAGTCTTAACATTGGGTATATGATTTTTGCAGCTTTATTCTTATTTTTTGTTTTAGATATTATAATTCATTAGCCATTCCATATAAATTTAAAAATCAGCTTGAATATGTCTAGAAAAAAATCCTGCTGGGATTTGGATTGATACTGCATTGAATCTACAGTTTGGGAAGCACTGACTTCTTTACCATGTGGAAATTTCTAATCCAAAAATATAGTATATTTTTCATTTATTTTTTATTTCATTTATTTTGTCATCATTTTGTAGTTTTTAGCATACAGATCTTGTACATTTTTTGTTAGATCTATACTTAAGTATTTCTTTTGTTTTTTGAGCTATCGTAAATAATGCTATTTATTAAAATTTTGGTATATAATATATATTGCTAGTACATTTAAATACAATTGACTTTTGTGCTCTGACATTATTCCTGCAATCTTGCTTAACTTACTAGTTCTAGGATTTTTTTTTTATTGTTTAATTTTTTACATAGACAATCCTTTTATCTGAGAACAGGGACTGTTTTATTTTCTCCTTCCTCTTTATTTCTTTTTCTTACCCTATTGCACTTATTGCTAAGACTTTCAGTCCTATATTGAATAGGAGTGGTGAGAGGAGACATTTTTGTCTTGACCCTGATCTTACAGGGAGACCATCTGGTCTTTCACTAAGTGTAACAATAGGTTTAGATTATTTTTTTTTTTAGCTGTCTTTTATGACATTGAGGAATATTACTTAGTTTTCTGACTCTTTTCTAAAATAATGAATGGATGTTGTATTTAGTCGAATGCTTTCTCTGCATCTATTTATATGTTAATGTGGCTTTTCTTCTTTATTTACATTGATGAGATTTTCAAATATTGAACCAGCATTGAATTTCTGGGATAAACCCCAATTGGTCATGTGTACTACTTTTTTTATATGTTGCTTGATTCATTTGGTAATATTTTGTTGAAAATTTTTTTAAGTTTATGAAGGATCCTAGTCTGTAGTTTCTCCCTCCTCCCACCTCCTCCTTCTCCTCCCCCTCCTTCTCTCTCTCTCTTTTTCATATTCTCTGTCAGGTTTTGGTGTAAAGATAATTCTAGCCCCATAAAATGCGTTAGGAAGAATTCTCTTTTTTAAAAAAAAATTATTTATTTATTCATGAGAAACACAGAGAGAGAAAGAGGCAGAGACACAGGCAGAGGAAGAAGCAGGCTCCATGCAGAGAGCCTGAGGTGGGACTTGATCCTGGGTCTCCAGGATCATGCCCTGGGCTGAAGGTAATGCTAAACCGCTGAGCCATCTGGGCTGCCCAGGAAGAATTCTTCTATTTCTGGAAGAGTTTATGTATAATTGGTGATATTACTTCATTAAATGTTTGATAGAATTTTCCAGTGAAATATCAGGTCCTGGAGATTTTTCCTAGAAGTTAAATAATTCAATTGCTTAAATAGTTATAAGACAATCACGATATCTATTCATCTTGCACAAGTTTTGCTGGTTTGTGATTTTTGGAGGACTTGGTTCATTTCCTTTTTGTTTTCTAATTAGTGTACATAGTGTTTTTTTCCTAAAGCTCTGTTAATGTCTGCAGAGTCTGTAGTGAATCCTCTTTTTTTTTATACCTGATAATGATACTCTGTGCCTTTTATAGTTTTTCTTTCCTTAGTCAAATTTTGCTTCATGTTTATCAATTTTATTGATGTTTTCAAATGTCTAGATTTTAGTTTCATTGATTCTACTTTTTTTTTTCCAATTTTATTGATTTTTGTTCTTTATTATGTCTTTCTTTTCTGCTTGATTTTTGCTTATTTTTAAAAACTGGCTTCCTGAGGCTTAAGTTTAGATTATTAATTTTAGATTTTTTCTACTATAAGCATTTAATGATATAAACTTCCCTCTTATCATTGACTCAACTGTACCACATAAATTTTCATGTTTTTTTTCACTTATTTAAAATCTTTTCTAATATCTGCTGAGATATATGATCCATATACTATTTAGAATTTTGCCATTTAATATGTTTGAAGATTTTCCTGAAATATGTGTTATTAATTTCTTGTTCAATACCTTTGATCTGATAACATATTTGCATGATTTTAATTATTTTAAATTTAAGGTTGTTGTATGACCCAGTATATGGTCCACCTTGATCATTATTCCATGTGCATTTAAAAACAATGCCTATTTTCTGTAATTCTCAATTAGATCCAGTTGGTTGATGATGTTTTCCTCTTGGTTTAGCCTGTTTGTTGTCCAGTCATCCTCTTGAAATTATGAATTTATGCCTTTTGTCAAATTTGGGAAATTTTTAGCCATTGTTTCTTCCAATGTTTGTTTAGCACCATACCCTTTATCCTGAGACTAACAATATATGTCTATTAGAACTTTGGTTGTTCCACAAGCCCCCGAGGTTTTGTTCATTTCTTTGCCAAGCTTTTTTTCTCTGTGTTTGTTGTTCAGATTGGATGACTGCTATCATTCTATGTTCAAGGTCACTGATTTTTCCTTTGCCTACTCTCAATTCTGTGATTTCTATCTAATGAGATTTTAATTTTGGTTATTGTATAATTTTGTTCTAAAATATCCATTTGTTTCTTCTTTATACTTTCCCTTTTTTTTCATGGTTCTTTTTATTTTAACATTTATTTCAAGGATGTTCACAATTATTCATTTAAGCACTTTTATAATACCTGTTTTATAAGTTGAGGATTTTTAATTTTTTAATTTTTATTTATTTTTTTAGTTAAGGATTTAAAAAAAAATATTTACTTATTCATGAGAGACACAGAGAGAGAGAGAGTCAGAGACTTAGGGAGGGAGGGAGGAGGGGAGAAGCAGGCTCCCTACAGGGAGCCCAAGTGGGACTTCATCCTGGATCCTGGGATCAAGCCCTGAGCTGAAGGCAACCGCTCAACGGCTGAGCCACCAAGCGTCCCTATAATACCTGTTTTTCACATATAATCTCATATATATATATATATATGATTCTCTTATATATATTCTCTTATATATAATTCATATATAAGTCTTTCACATATAATCTCAAAACTTATTTCCACTTATTGTTGGCATCTATTTATTATTATTTTCCATGCAAGTTGAGATTTACATGGTTCCTTGTTTGCCAAGTAATTTTGGCAATGGTGTTGAAAGATTATTGTTTAGAGACATGTAGTATTCAAAGATTCTATAAATATTTGTTCATTTGTTCATTAGGGGAAAAACAGCCAAAGTCTGTCTGATCAGTTAATACCATACAAATTCTTTCATTATCAAGTATAACTATTTTTTTCTCTATTGGTACAGTTATTTATCTTTAACATGGCACTACATACTTACATATAAGCAAAGATAAAATTTTCCCACTTGCAGAGAAGGAAAATAATACTTTCTTCTCCTCATATACAAGAACTACCAATTCTTGGGGCCCCTGGGTGGCTTCGTTGGCTAAAGTGTCTGCCTTTGGTTCAGGTCATGATCCCAGGGCCTCGGGATGAAGCCCCTGGTCAGACTCCCTGCTCAGTGGGGAGCCTGCTTCTCTCTCTCTCTCTCCCTTTGCTGCTCCCCCTGCTTGTGCTTCCTCTGGTTCTCTCTCAAATAAATAAATAAAATATTTAAAAAAGTTAATTACTAATTCTTCCCTCATAAGGGTGACTAGGAGAAGGAAGGATGCATAAGGCACGGGTGGCTTCTGTTAGTTTTGCCACTTCACTTAAAATTTCTCCTGCTAGAAACTGAGGGAGGGAGGGAGGGAGGGAGGGAGGGAGGGAGGGAGAGAGGAAGGAAGGAAGTGCGAAGGAAGGGAGATGGGAAGGAATGAAGGAAGGAAGGGAGGGAGGGAGGAAGGAAGGGAGGAAGGGAGGAAGGGAAGGAAGAAGGAATGGAGGTAGGGAGGGAGGGAGGGAGAGAGGAAGGAAGGAAGGAGCAAGCTTTAAACTGACATAAACATGTCTTTCAATTGAGACACAAATACCTTTGTATTTATAGTGCTCAAGGCCTTTTGATTATATACTTTGAGATTCAGGTTCTAGTTTTGGCAGTTCTCAGCTTGCAACCTTATTCACTGGACTCCTTGCTCAGCTTTGAGGTAGTGGTTATAATAGAATTCCCATGAAGGAGTTGCTCTGAAGTTCAATAATGCATATTAAAGATTAGAACCAAACACATAGAGCTGGCAATATATCAGTGATAGATTTCTTTCTTTTCTTCCTTCCAAGAAGCAATTATATTTATTCTGAAACAAAATTTATCACACTTAAAACTGCTCTAAGGAAGAATCTCCAAATTTCCTATAGTAACTCATTCCAATATTATGTAAGGAAAAAAAGTCACAAAATCTAAGTGCATGCGAGTAATGTCTATTTAATAAGGTTTAGATATCCACTAAAGTACTTCTTCTCATTAGTCATTCTGAGATATCCCAGTAATACTTGTAGGTAAGATGAAATGAAAACAGTTCAAACAATGAAAAAATACCTAAATAAATGTGAACTACTTGACATTTTGGGGATAGATGGCATTGATAAGATTTTTAAAAATCTGGCTGTCAGATTTTTATATCTTTGGCAAGTTAATTAAGAGAACTTTAGCTTGTTAAATACTGTTTGAAATTTTACACTTAATGAAGGTATGAACTATATATCTTTGCTTGATCCAGAAAAAAAAACCCATAATTGTCACCGAAGGAATTACAATAATTTTACTGTTCCTAATTTTAGGAACCTTTCCTTAAGAAAATTAGAGAGTGAACTAAATTTTCTTTTCTTAAAAAAAAGAAAAAAATGTACTTACTTCTAAGATTATGAAGTAACATATCTAGTAAAGTCATAAATTTTATATATTGAATAACAGAAAAGTCCATTCCTCTAGCCCACAAAAATCCAGATACATAATAATCTAGTAGAATGGCTTCCTTTAAACAGGTGTGAAGGTTTTTGAAATTCAAAATTTTTTTCAGTTTTCTGTAACAAAAAGAAAAATCCAGACATTAAAATCAGATCAGCAAATGGTTCCTTTCCTAAGTTTTGAAAATGCAGATATTTTTCTTGAATGAAAATTCTATAATACCCTTAATCTAAATATATCCACAGTTCTATAGAAATCCCAAGTCCAAAATGACATTCAAAAGGGAAACAGAGGGAAAAGGAAGAGATACAGCAAGTTCCAGCATTCCTATTGCTCCTCTTCCTCCCCTTCCTCTATTCTTGTAATTCTCCTCCTCACCTTCCTCCTTCTGTCTTCAAAGTACAGTAATTTTACTAGCATTTTCTTCTCTGAAATTCAATATCTTTTTCCATTTATACAATCAAGATTGTTTCTGACAACATTCTGGATCTTGTTAAACAAGTATCTGTCCTGTTTTCTAAAGAATTCCAGTTATGTATATTTTACTTATTTTGTCTATAGCTGTAATTTTCTATTAAACTTCAAACATTTTTTTCAAATCATTTCATTTTATATACTTTTCTCAATACTGTTTTCTAGGTCCTTTGGTGTTCTCAGCAGTGTTACTTCTCCCTTGGGCTGCTTAGAGAGCTCACCTCCATAAGATCTTTTCTTTTCTACTCTTTGCTTTTTATTTATTTATTTTTTCATTTATTTATGATAGTCACACACACAGAGAGAGAGAGAGGCAGAGACATAGGCAGAGGGAGAAGCAGGCTCCATGCACTGGGAGCCCAACGTGGGATTTGATCCCGGGTCTCCAGGATCGTGCCCTGGGCCAAAGGCAGGCGCTAAACCGCTGCGCCACCCAGGGATCCCTACTCTTTGCTTTTTAATATTATTTATCCCCCTTTAATTTCTTATCTATTCCTTGAGTTTTTATATCTCTGTTTTATGCGCTTGTTGTGATTGCTTCATAAGGTTGTTTTGTTTTTTTTTTAATTCATGGTAAGTGTTTGGCAGTATAGACTCTTCATCTGCCATCTCCATGCTGTTCTTTTTAATTAAGTATTTGACCTAAATAGTTGCATGTGTTCTTTGTTTTTCATTTTCATTTTTTCAGTGTTTGATTATATGAAAATGAAGGCAACTATTTGTCTCAGAGTATTTTAGTGAAACTTCTTTAACATCCCTTTATCCTTGCTCTTCCCCAAACCCCTTCACCACTTCCCCTAGTACCATTTGAATCTTAACCTTCAACTTGAATTGCAGGGCTGAATAGTCACCATTTCTATTCTTTGTTCAGAGATTTCATCCCAAAGGAGGTTATGCAGGAAGGAATTTGGAGCAAGATGCTATTGCAGTTTGAGTGCAAAGTTCCCATAAATTTAGTGGCAATTTTGTAAGTTTTTCCTCTGGGTTTAGATAAAGAAAGATGGGATATGGGAAAGGACATGCCACAGCTGTGGCATCAGAGACTACAGGGAAAGAAAGATGCTTAACAGGGACTTAGGAAGTTGTGCTATAGTGATATGTGATATAACTATCTACTTTGTCTCACCAAGAATTCCAGTAAAAGTATTACATTATTCCTACATGCTCTTGAAATTGGAGTGCATCTTATTTTTTTAGATGATGACATTCAGAAATATGCCTTAAGGCAAGAGCTGAACAGCTCAGGGAGCCCAGTTATGGAAGGTTATTAAAAGATCTCTCAGGGTTATTTCTGTATTTAAATAGTTATTTTCAATTTAGTCCTTAACCTTTTTCCAAAAAGGATTCGGGTGGATCTGTAAAAAAATCAAGGTTATATTAAAAGCATGAATGAATGATAATAGTTGGGAGATCATGGGAAATGTAATCAGACATTTAACTTTGCTTGAAGTGTACTCTAGAAATATGTTTTAATGATACTATAATGTTTCATTTGGTTGGCTGCTTTCATGAAACGTAATTTTTAATTTTAAAAGGTAAGGAAATGTGCTGATTTCTTATAATTTATTTAAATAGGTTTATAGCTTTGTAGACTGTATGGCATACTTCTGTCACTTGGTGACAGGATACCTAAATTATATTTCTGTCATTTTGAAGGGTATATAATCCCCATTTATAATAATGCTATTTTAAATGGGAAGCGAATGATTGATTGCAAATATTTCAGGATTACTGTTACAAAAATCATATAAAGAACCTCAAGAAAATTACTTTGCAAAGAAATGGCTCCTGACATAACACTATCATTTATTCAAAATTGATATCCTAAAATCTGAGATTACTTCAGGTGAATTTATTAATGAGACAATCTAAAAGGTCAACCTACATTGAAGCTAATTGTTTCCATACAGTTAACTTCTGTATCACCCTCTGTATCATTTCCTTCATCCTAGATGTAACCTCTTAAAGATTAAAAATACCTTTAGAATTTAAATATTTGACAATAAAGAGCCAAAAAGTGGGGAAAAAGAAAGACTGTCACACAAGGTATGGTACACAGTACAACTTAAGATGTGGTGAGAAATAAACAAGTCTAAAAAATTTATTTTCAATACCTTTTTATTTAATATTAATTGCATTTAATATAACATCTTTTGATATTTCATACAAATAATTTTTAAACTATATTAAATGCCTGTCATTTGCATATTATTTGCCTACTATAAAATACCTATTTTTTGCACTTCAATGATCAACATTTGGGATTATCTAAAAATGGAAAATATTTTACTTAAAGCATAATCAGTGATACTAATATATTGAATGCATTTTACTAATCAATTTTTAAAAAAATTTTATTTATTTGACAGAAAGAAAGAAAGAGCACAAGAAGGGGGAGTGAGAGAGAGGGGGAGAAGCAGGCTCCTCATGGAGCAGGCAGCCTGATGTGGGACGCAATCTCAGGACCTGGGGATCATGGCCAGAGCCAAAGGTGGGTGCTTAACAAACTGAGCCACTAGGTGCCCCTACTAATCAATTCTGTTACTAAAAAACAGAATTTCCAATGGACATTCATTTCTATAAAAATGCTAAAATTACTATGATAAAAATGCTATGTTTAGAAATCTGTGAAATTTTTAATTGACTAATACTTAAAAAGCTATATAGATGGTAAGCAGTATGGCCAAATCACAGATCACCAGGATTTCTAGCAAGATTTGCAAGCCCTGAAGGTGAAGAGCATCCTGGGAAACGCCTGTCAGTGTCATTTGCCTGCTCTTAATATGCTTTCCCTTCTCAGATTTCTCTTCCAGCCAGTACATTTGTCATATTTCCTTCTCAGTAGTAAATCACCTCTATTCCACAATATTTGTAAGATTTGCAAATGATAGCCACTGACAGTCATTTTCTATTTGTCCATTATGGTCCACAATACCCTCCTAACATCCAGATGACTGGCTTGGAGAATAGATATTACTGTCCAGAACATCACATCTCTACACATTATAGTCAATCAGGCTTCCATTATTAGAGCAAGATAACTTTTAAAATGACTGATTCTCAAAACACATTTTAGGAACTTGGGTGTTAGATATATCTGACTAGAGTTCTAAGTAAATGATTTGCTGTAGAAACCAATGGCCTTAAGAAGGAGATATACATATATTAGAATTGTTCCCATAAATTCAGTTATATTCACATTTTTAGGCAAAATACACAAAATCAGAGTATTTAGTATAGCTTCATATTCAAGAAAAATCACAGGTGGATGGCTAATACTCATGATTTCCAAAATATTAAAATGTATATTAATATTACAGAAAATGCAACTTATTGTGATGATGAGACAGAAAACCTAAAGATTATTTTGCATATTGACAGTTCTATGAATGAAAGAGAAAAGAAGTAAAAGACACCATATGTTAAAGACTGCTTTTCACTGTTAACATTAACATGTTAGTCTGAAATGCATTTCTCCCACCAACAAGACAGCTGAGCAGTGTAAAAAGTCAGTTGTTTGAGAATTTTGGTGTTCCAGACTCGAAAGTGTGTGTGTATATACACACACACACACACATATATATCTTTGCATGATATAATAACAATTCTTCTGAAAAAAGTTTAAAATATGTAACAGCATATCACGATCATTTATAGATGCAGAACTAGAACTGTTTTATATTTGGTTGTAATATTGAAGTGCTTACTGTTGAACTCCATCCACGTCCTCTGCTAGCATTTCAGTGATTTGAGCAACTGAAAGAAAATCTGGTGACAGAATCTTTTCATGCTCCTGGAACTCAGCATCTCTCTACCAAAAAACAACAACAAAAATAAGTGTAATGAGTTATTTCAATCACATTTACATATTAATCCAATGATAGCAATGTTCTGTGTTCTAGTTGCTATCAGAAATAAAATTTAAACACAACAATTTTCGATAATCATTTTTCTCTTCCATTTTCAAGTAACTGTATCTCTCTTCTTAAAAGTTCAATGTCTAGCTAATCTGTATTTTATGTATATATTTAAAACTGGGTGATGGCTTTCAATTAACAAACTTTTCTTTGGTCTTTATTTTTTTCATCATGATAGTGTACTCTTTCTTTTTTTAAAGATTTTTTTTATTTGACAGAGAGAGTAGAGGGAGAGTGTGTGAGAGCACAAGCAGGGGAAACTGTAGGAGAGGGAGAAGCAGGCTTCCTGCCCAATGTGGGGCTTGACTGCAGAACCTTGGGATTATGACCTGAGGTGAAGGCAGATGCCTTCAGATGCCACCAGGCACCCCCTTCTCACCTGTTTTGTAAAGTTTATTCAGAGATATTCTATTGCTTTTGGCACAATTATATATGGGATCGTTTTCTTAATTGCACTTTCCACTGTTTCATTATTAGTGTATAGGAATGCAACAGATTTCTCTACATTGATTTTGTATCCTGCAAATCTACTGAATTCATTTATCAGTTCTTGTAGTTTTTTGGTAGTCTTTCAGATTTTCTATATATAGTATCATGTCATCTGCATGACATGTTTTACTTCTTCCTTGTTAATTTGGATACCTTTTATTTCTTTACATTGTCTAACTACTGTAACTAAGGCTTCCAGTACTATGCTTATTCAACAGGTTGAATAAGCATAGTACTGGAACGTGATGTAATGAGCACTGGGTATTATATAAGATGAACCACTGACCTCTACCTCTGAAACTAATATACAGTATATCATAATTAATTGAATTTAAATTAAAAAAAAAGTGGTGAGTGGACAACCCTTGTCTTGTTCCTGACCTTAGGGGAAAAACTCTTAGTTTTTCACTATTGAGTATAATATTGGCTATAGGTTTTTCATATAAGGCCTTTATTATGTTAAGGAATGCTCCCTCTAGACCTACTTTGTTGAAAGTTTTCATCATTAATAGATGCTGTACTTTGTCAAATGCTTTTTTCTATGCTTATTGAAGTGATCATATAGTTTTTAATCCTTTCTCTTACTGATGTGATGTATCATGTTCATTGTTTTCTGAATAGTGAACTACCCTTGCATCCTGGGAATAAATCCCACATGATTATGGTGTATGATTTTTTTAATGTATTGTTGGATTTGGTTTGCTAATATTTTGTTACAGATTTTTGTATCTATTCATGAGAGATACTGATCTGTACTCTTTTTTTGTGGTGTCTTTACCTGGTTTTGGTATCAAGGTGATACTGGCCTCAGAATGAATTTGGAAGTTTTCCTTCCTCTTGTATTTTTTTGGCATAGTTTGAGAAGAGGTATTAACACTTCTTTAAATGTTTGGTAGACTTTGCCTGGGAAGCCATCTGGTCTTGGTCTTTTTTGTTTTCTGTGGGTGTTTTGATTACTGGGTAGATTTCCTTGCTGTAACTGGTTTGTTCAAATTTTCTATTTTTTTTTTCCTTGCTTTAGTTTTGGTAGGTTACATGTTTCTAGGAAATCCAACAAGGAGACATCCACTCAGCAGTGACTAATCTGTCACATGTCTCACTGAGATCCACCGGGCAGTGTCCAGTCTGCCATGTGACTCACTGAGACATCCATCTAGCAGTGACTAGCCTGTTGCCTATCTCACTGAGACATTCACTATGTCTCATTCAAGGAGGCAACATCCATCCAGCAGTGACCAGCCTGTCATGTCTTAGCCCTATAAGCTGAAAACCCAATGCAACTGGAGGTAGCAGGACCCCTTCTTTGGTCCTCAATAGGATTGGCCACCAATCCTCAATGCAATACCAGCATCCCAGAATTACCATAAAGAGAATTTACCCAGCAATGAAAAAGAAAGAGAAAGAGTTAGAAATCTGGGTTCTATTCTACTTTTTTAAAAAGATTTTACTTATTTATTCATGAGAAACACAGAGAAAGAGGCAGAAACATAGGCAGAGGGAGAAGTAGGCTCCCTATGGGGGAGCCTGATGCATGACTTGATCCCAAGACCACAGGACCACAATCTGAGCCAAAGGCAGATGCCCAACCACTGAGCTACCCAAGTACCCCTCCAGGCTCTATTCTAGGGAAAACATGTGGTGGATCAAACATGCTGCTTATGGGGAGAACTTCCCAAAGAGTCACCAATGGGCCAATCTTCCCCAAATGTGTCTTGTTATCTCCTGGCAACAGTCTAAAACCACTGTGGAGGTTTGGAGCACTGGATGATCAGTCTCATCTGTGTGTTCTCTGCAAGCCACAAATAAATTATCATGGGAGAGATTTCCCCTATGGATGCTACATGAGGAATAATCTCTGACACCTTCCAATGGGAAGAAGCAAGTGTTCCTTTTCTTTGGAGCTGAGTGATTCAATCTCTTATGCCAGCTAATAGTTTTAAGAAAAACCATCCAAGAACTGAACCAGTCTTACAATTAAAGTGAGAATAAAGTTTCAGAGCCAGCTAAAGCAATTCAAAATATAGGGAATGAATAGAGAGTGAGAAGAGGGAGTGAGAACAGGTTCCATATCAGTTCTCCCAGTTTTCCTTTTCCCCAGAGAACAGACCAGTTACACAGAGAAGCACAGAGACAGAAATTACATCAGCATTAGACCAACTCTGTTTCACAGAGGAGGAACTTACCAATCCTCAAAGGTCAAATTGTGCTATGCAGACTTAATTTAGGGTTACCATTGTTCCTCTGAGGGTCACTTTATAATCACCAAGATGATGCAGGCAGCCCAGGTTCAAGAACTCAGACTGGGTCCCACAGGACCAGCCAACTGGGTCCTTGCCTTCATGCAGGATGGAAATCAAATGTAAGCCAAGAGGAAGTAAGAGTAGAGTTTATTGGAAGACATAGAGAGAAGTGATACAGACAAAGCATCTGGAAGACTCAGAAAGGAAAAGGAGCATGAGTTTCATCTTTGCTTGGGCATCTGGACTTTTTATGGAGAACAATGGTCTGGTATATGCATCCTCTTAGGTATCCAAGAACTGATTGAACAAGAATGAGTCAATTTGCGAACTTTAAAAAATATCTACATATTCCTCATTGAACTTGGGGCTCAAAATGAGGCAAGGACAAGTAAAAAAACTTGCTAGCCTCAATAACTTAACATCTAGTGGAAGGAACAAACCAAGGGTGACTTTAGACAAGAAAATAAAATGATAAGTGAGCTGTAGTAAAGGGACAAGAATAGAGACAGGACAAAGAAAGGACCTCCTATAAGAGGAAATGGACTTGGTGAGATTTGGCAAGAATGATGGAATGAAACAGCAACAGGATACTTGGGGACTGGTTCTCTAAGTATCAAGTAATGCATATTGTGATGCCTTGGGTACAAGACAGGAACTAGTTGGACCTAAGTGGGAAGTGAGCATTCGGAACATGCTGTGAGAGAACTTGAATAAATATTTACTGAGTGATTACAAAAGCAAGTTACTGCACAAGAGATCATAAATATTTTAGACCCTTGCCTGGTCAAAGAATGATAGGCTCAAGAGTTTGTTCTTAATAGTACAGGCAATAAGGATAACCCATGAATTTCTTTTTAACAGTGAAATGACAAGATAAAACTGTCCTTTAAGGAAGGGCGATTTGTAGGAGGGTGAAGGAAAGAAAGGAGCAGAGAAAGGACACAGAGGAGAGTTCAATGAAAATGTCTTTGAAACGGGTCAGGAATGAGGCATTGGGCTGTACTGGGTTCCTAGCAGCGTACACGAAGAGAAAGGGGTGATGCAACATATTGTATCTGGGGGACTAAAACTGGGAAGAATGAATAGTTTGAGTATCTAAAATAGATAATTGAAAGGGAAAGGTGGTGATTCTCAGGGCCTCCAATAGCTGAGTCCTTTTTTTTTTTTAATTTTTTTATTTATTTATGATAGTCACAGAGAGAGAGAGAGAGAGAGAGAGGGGCAGAGACACAGGCAGAGGGAGAAGCAGGCTCCATGCACCGGGAGCCTGACGTGGGATCCGATCCCGGGTCTCCATGATCGCGCCCTGGGGCAAAGGCAGGCGCCAAACCGCTGCGCCACCCAGGGATCCCAGCTGAGTCCTTTTGTTTAGAGTACAGTCCATAAAAACGATATGCGGCATTCTTGTTACACCAATAAAAATAGAAGCATTGGAGGATGATGCTGGATTTAAGAAGGCTATAAGACAAGTTTGATTTCAGTGGTTGAGTTTAAGGGTGAATATACATATCAAGGAAGAAATGTTTAAAAGGTAATGAGAGATGCTAGACTCAGAAAGGTCTGGCTTAAAAATGTTAGTTTAGGAGTCACTCCAAGTGTGAGAGTGGTGGAAACTGCCCAGAGCCAAGGCATGGGGAGAACAGCTGTGAATGGGGGTGGAGGAAGAGACTGAGAAGCAGAGGTAAGCAGTAGCTCCATGAAAATCAAGAACTGTGAGATTTGCGGGGAGGGAGGGTACAAAAGTTTTCAGTTTGGCAAATAGTTATTTATCCTTCCATGTGAATGGGTTCCAGTAAATAAGAAGAGCAACAAAATGCTTTGCTATAATTAAAAAGATCACATCCCACATTTTCCTTATTTCTTCCCAAGAGTAGAAAAATCCCAAAGATAACAGTTATTGGTAATGGTAATCAACATAATGTCTGTATTTAATATTAGGTTATTATATTTTTATTTTAAAAAATCTAATTTAGACACAAAATATGCTACTTTATTAGCTATCTTTTTGTAACCTAGGGCTAGCAAAATAACCTAAACTAGGTCATTCTATTAGTTTATAAACTTAATAAGAAAAAAATATTATAGCACCTAATAGAATACCTTGTACCTAGTGGGCACTCAGATATTTGTAAATTTAATTACTTGCACTCAGTTTTTAGGTAGGATGGTATTTTACTCCAGAACATATGACCATATATTTGCTAAATGTTTGTTGGTTCTGTTTTTTATTATTAGAGTAAAGTATAATTATTCCTGTACTGTCAACCCCATTAGACTGTAAATTCCTCAGGGACAATCATTCAATCTTCTTTTTAGAATTCTACAGATCCTACTTATGTCAAAATAGGTTGTTAATTGACTGACTGAATTCATCTCTATCATCTGATGACATTATTAGATGATGGAGAATGATGAACAGAAAGACTTGGATTTGGATGGTTCACCAGGGTTTGACTACTGATTAATTTTTGTGATGGATAGCCAGTCATTTGAACCTAAGTTTGAATTCATGTTAAAAAATTATACTGAAGTGTTTTAATATACAAAATTGCTATCATTATTAACAAAGATTTGCATTAAAAGTACATTGTACAGACATCCAGATCAGTTTTGTTTGATGTGAAAATTTTCTGCATAGAAGAAAATAGGTCACACAAGGACTGTATGATAGGGAATACAATAATCTTAAGCCTTTTGGACAATAATAATTCCAGCTAGGATGCATAATATTAGTGTCTCATTTTTTACTAAACTTGCTAGCTTAAGATAATCATCTTGTAGGAGGGTTTGCCTCTGGTTTTTGTTTTGCTTTGTCTTAAATTGAATTCTTGAACTTATTTTAAACTAGAGCTCTGTCTTGTTTATATACTGCCTTGCACTTGAAATGATATAAGGTGGTAAAAAAAATCTCTAATCTTTCAACACATACATTCTGACTTGTAAAATTAAAGATGCAATACAAAATTCATGAATAGGCTAATAAAAATGTGATATGTAATTTAGTTTTCCATGTAAAATTACATCTCTGACTAGAAAAATATGTTAGCTAAACTTTACTGTAACTCATTTTACTCCACCACCTGGTGGATTTTAGCAATTATTCCAGACACAATAAAATTGTAAGTCTGATATTATTTGTCAGATAATCTTTTCTCTGAATTTTTTCTCTTATTCATCTAAGCTTTCCACATTATATATGTCTTCCTTCTAGAACTTAAGCTTTTGGGGTATCTTTCTATCTGTTACTGGTAGTGTCTCAAAAGATTCTTAATAAACGTTCATTAAAAGAAAAATCATACAGTTCATCAAAGATGACAAAGAGGGGTTTCACAGTCATAGAGAACATAGACCAATATACAATTTCCATACTTAGAAAAGCTCTCTTCAAGCATGAAAATAAATGAATTAAGGAGCAGCACTGTATTGAGCCATGTCAGAGCCTGAGGCAAAAGGAAAAATCAGTACTACTGATGATGTCCTCATTTAATGTTTTGATCCATTATGAATTTTTTGTATTAGCTTTCAATTTTTTTTAACTGCCTTCAACTGAAGTTTATCTTGATTACTAAATTTCTGGAATCCCTTAAATTTTGTGTCCAAGGAGACTGACTACCTTACCTGCCTCATTACAGTTCAGAGGGAGCCAATTTAAGGAAAAAAAAAAAAAAGATGAAAGAAGGATAGGTGAAAACAAGAACTAGTGCTTTAAAGTAATGAATAAAATAGGCAAAAATCTTCGGCAAATGAGATTAAACAAAAAAAAATACATGCCACATTCTATAGAGATACATTTGAAAATTACAGGACAAAGTCATCAAATTTGGACAGGAATAAGAAAGAAATGGAACTGACCAAACACAAACTAAACTGGGAGACTACTTTCTAAAAAGTAACCATGCCAAGATGATTGTACACTTGAGTTCTACCTAACAATCAAGAACACATAAATTCTGTTAGTCTAGGGACACTCGGTGGCTCTGTCTTAAGTGTCTGCCTTCTGCTTAAGTCATGATCCCAGGGTCCTGGGATTGAGCCCCACATGAATCTCCCTATTCAGTGGGGAGTCTGCTTCTTCCTCTCCCTCTGCCCCTCCCCTCTGCTCTGTGCTCTGTATCTTTCTCAAATAAATAAATAAAATCTTCTAAGAAAAAATTCTATTAGTCTACTAATTGCAGGCTGTAGACAATTCATTGTTAAGAAGCCGGCATTGTCTACACACAGAAATCTAAACTAGCACAAAATGGAAATTCTAAACCAAAATCAGATGTGAAAACTTTAATTAAGATATTATCTTAGGAAGTTGAATCCAAGAGTGTACTAAAAGAAAAATAAGCTATCATTCTGACCAAATAAGGTTAATTTCAGAAATGAAAGGATGGGTCATCATTAACAACAACATGTGTTTTATGTCAAATTAAATGATAATAAGGAAATAATAACCAGGCATTTGTTAGAATTCAGCAACAAAACTCTCAAAACATGAATAGAAAAAAAAACAGCTTAAACATAAAAAAGATTATTTGCCAAAACATCAGATTGAATGGTGAAAAATTGAAGTCATTCTTATAAAACCGGAAACTAAAAAGGGATCCTGGCTAGTAACATTATTGTAATTCAAAACTCTATAGACGTTCTAATAATATAATATGAAAACTAAATGTGTGGCTTAAATATTAAAAATGAATTAAAAAATCTTTATTTGGAGATTACATGGTTGCATACCTAAGAAACCTGACATTGTACTAACACGGTTTTAGTTAATAAGAAATTTGATAAGATGGTTACATAACACAAATATATAAAGGCCAATTGCTTTCTCTATATTAGAAACTAATTAGAAATGGAAATGGCAGAAACTTGATTAAACTATAGTTATAAATATAAGAAGGTAAAAGACCTACAGAAATTATAAACTTTATCAAAAGTTTAATAAAAAAAACTCAATAAAGGAGATTTATTGGAAACCTTCAAATTAAAAAAATTAAATCCTTCCCACATTATAAATGTAACGTGATGGCAATTTTAAATCTCAACCGTATCATTCTAGAACTTTATAAAATAGTTTTCAAGGATTCTTATGGAAGAATACATACATTTTCAAAGAGAAAAACAGTGAGGGGAACCTTTCCAAATTAGATGATAAAGTTAAATATAAAATAATATGGCACTGACACAAGAATGGGCAGAACATTCAGTGGAAAAGATACATTCAAAAATGTATC
The DNA here is from genome assembly GCF_018345385.1 of Vulpes lagopus. Classification (NCBI taxonomy): domain Eukaryota; kingdom Metazoa; phylum Chordata; class Mammalia; order Carnivora; family Canidae; genus Vulpes; species Vulpes lagopus. The sequence continues at coordinate 74,842,226 of NC_054826.1, forward strand.
TGTAATAATATATATATATGTATAAATTTTTGGAAATTCAAAAATATGTATACATGTATACAAAATATAAATTTACACGTATTCATGTATACATATATATAAATGTTTGGACTCTATTCTGTTACTACTCTGCCCATCACTGTGTTCATTCATGTGTGTATACACATAGTGTGATAGTGGCAGTCAGTCCATTCTCAATGAGAAGAGAGGGGATGGTTTATTTAGTAAATGAAGCTGGTATTAACTGATGGTTCATGTCTACAAGAAAATAAAATTAGATCCTCATTTTAAATGTATCTATCAAAAATTAATTTTAGCCATGTTAAAGACTATACTTTAGTAAAATAACACTTTAAGTATTAGAAAAAAGAGTAAAGATTACTTGTATAAATCTGAAAAGGAAGCTAAAGAGAGGAGAAGAGCAGGACTTCTAAGACAGGAAACCCAAAGACCGCTAGTAAAAAGAAAAACAAGCCCAAGTGTCTGTCAAATTCCCCACACCCACAGCTGCTACTCCCAGAGGTTCTAAGTGTTTCATAAATACTACTGTATATCAACATTTTGAGGAATATTAGTACCGTCTTCTCAACAATATTTTCAACAATATATCAGGCATCATCCCCATGGTCTTGCTCAGGTTTTCCTATAGTATGTGCTGAAAATGGCTCCAACAAATATCTCTTGGGAGAGACAGAAATTGCAGGACCCTGATCATCTTGCTGCTCAAGTTGAGCCTCAAGTGTTTCTCTCCAACCCTGATGATGCTGGGGTGGGGGCTGTGTTCAAGGTCTGTAGGGAGACCATCTAATGTAGAGAGAATTGTCCGTGGCCTCCTCCTGGCCATGCTGAAGATCTCCAAGGCAAGTAACAGCATTTTTCCACTTAAGATTATGTAAGTGTCCTTTGTCCTGATAAAGTCTTGAAGGCACTGAATAAATAACATCTATTAGGAAATATGGTAATGCTTAGAGATATTTTCAGAGGAAGCAACTGGGCAATAAGCATTTATGTCTTCTTTTAGGTCTCTGATGTGAGCTGAAGTATAGTCCTTTTATGTGTACTACTTAAATGATATTTCCCAAATAGTATTTTTTAAGGCACTAAAAAAGTCAGTTTATGAGTCAACTTGTGATAAAAGACTGAGGATTAAATTCTAAATATTCATTTATAAATTCATTTACAATTTAATTTATAAACATTTATAAATTTCATTTACAGATCTATATATAGCAAATATTTTCAGATTTTTGTCATTTTATGTCTGGTCGTAAGCACTTACACAGATATCTCCCATTTAGTCTTACCTTTTAGACGGAGGCATTTACTCCCATGTTACTAAAGAAACGGAATGTTGAATTCAGAAAGTTGGCAAAAAGAGTTTATGCAATGCCACAGAAAAAATATATCTTCCTGGACCTGCATCTCATGTCTGCTTGTTCACTGTATCTCAATAGACTTTGATCTCAGACGCCTAGGTGGCTCAGTGGTTGTGCGTCTGCCTTCAGCCCAGGGCGTGATCCTGGAGTCCTGAATTGAGTCCCACATTGGGCTCCCTGCATGGAGCCTGCTTCTCTCTCTGCTTGTGTCTCTGCCTCTCTCTCTCTCTCTCTGTGTCTCTCATGAATAAATAAAATGTTAAGAAAAATATATTTTGATCTGTGTAACTATCTTACTTGGCATATGTCAGACCACCTGTGATTTTAATTAGTTATATTTTACTGAGCACTTACTATGTGATTGGGATAATTGGTTGTTTTTATTCTAGGTACTGGCAAAAAAGAAGTCTGGAAACCTTAGAATAAAGCTTATACTTTATTTCTGATTGACTTGGTGAGAAAAAAAAAATCACTAATGCTTGGCTTAGATGACTAGATGGTCTACTGGCTAAGTCAATTTGGACATAGAATTTATTAGAAATGACACCATAAGGGACTAGGTCTTGGAGAATCAACTCTGGAAGTTAATTCTCCAAGACCTGATCTGAGAAGAATCTTTCAGTATCTAACTGAAAAGCAGAAGTTTTGGGAACATAGATTCTGAGAGAGGGGTCTTTGCCATCTTTTCTATCTAACCCCTAAAACACATTGTGGGAAGATAAATGGGCAGCTGGCAGCCTTATCATTCTAGTGAATGCAGGCTCTATGGATCAACTGGCTTCTCTGTGACCTACAGGAACTCTGCTTTCACTAGAATGGAAAATGGTGTTTCTACCATGCAGTGTATCAGCTTGTTCATCTCAGTACAGGCTAAGTGAGTACAGCTCAGTGAGTCCAAATTCCATCTTGATTTCTTCAGTTTGTTACTAACTTAAAGATTGAGCATTTTCTGAATTGCTTGTCACAGGGAATTCCTGCTCCTCCAAGAAGTTAACAGATGTGCCCACTGACAGTGCTAAGGTGTAAGATAATCATCTCAGGTCTATAACTAACTCATTCATCCAATCCATCCAAAAAAAAAAAAAAAAGTGACATCCCCCCCCCCCCCCCACGGCACTTCTTTGCATCTTCAAAAAAAAAAAATCATGGGGTATTTCTTTGTCCTTTCTTCTTTCTTTCCTTTTTTTTTTTTTTTTGAACTGCAGATTTATTAATCCCAAATTATCAGAGTCTTCTTGGAAAGTACATATCTACATGGATAAGTAAGTACATGCAAGTGTACACTAGCAATTGAGCACTTTCTTAAGTAAGTTTTTGTACATATTTAAATAACACGACTTAATTGCGAAATTTTCTCTGCCACTTTTGAAATTGTATTACTTACATTAGAGATCACAAGGGAGTAACTAGCTTAGTAACCAGTTTATCACATTAAAATGTATTTTTAATGTATGCTAATTTCAAAAGGCTCATAGGACCGTCAGCATGCTTTAGTGGTCTGCATACAGTATTGGGAAGAATCTGTATATATCTCTGCGGCAAGGCACCAAATTATTGGCTGAGTGTTCCACATTCAGAAGATAGCAGCCAATACTTATCTTCTGCACCCACACAAAAAATGTTATTTAGACTAAAAAAGGGAGTTGAGCATCCCAGTGTCAATTATAACATCATTCACCTTCGGTCTTTAAAAAACTGAAGGCAAAAACAAACCAAAAAAAAAACCAAAAAAAAAAAAAACAAACCTGAAGACAAAACTTCGTAGAACAACATGATGGATTGTGTGAAGGTTTAAACATTTTCTTTTAGCAATATCTGGAATAGGAGGTATGTGCTTAATTAAAATCTCAGGATACTAAGCTTATGAGTAATTAAAGTCATCTAAAACCCATTTATTATGGAGAGCTGGCGTTGGGAGGGGCCTAAAGAAAGTGATCCTCCCCCAGCCCCAGCCCCAGCCCCAGCCCCAGCCCCAGCCCAAAGGAGACCACTGGGGCCCAAGGAAGTTCAAGGGCTCTCCTCAGGGCAGGTGGACGAGGAGCAGCCACGCACACCCGGGGGTCGGCTTTCCAGCGCCTCTCCTTCCTCCGCTCGGGTATCTCTGTACCTAGAGAAGTGGTAAAATAATCAGGGAGACCCCAGGCCCCGGCCTTCACGTGTTAGTCAACCTACTACCAAGGAAGAGTCACTAATCCGTAGCAGCACCTTCCGAAAGCGACCGGCCCAGGTCAGACCCCAAGGTCCCCTTTCCAGTGCCGAGGGCGCGGAGGTCGCCGGCCGCGGAGGCCACCCAGGCAGGAGCTGTCCGGCTCCCACTCCGGGGCGCCCCGCGCGGCGCGGCGGGGGCAGGGCTGGGGGCGCGGGCCCGAGCCTCCCGGGCCCCGGCACCGCCCCGCCCCGCTCCCGCCCCCGCCCCGGGCCGCCGGCCGCCTCCCCGGGCGCGGGCCCCGGCCGCGGGCCGCGCGGGTCCGGGGCGTGCGCTCGAGGGTCGCGGGTGCCGGGACGGGGCGGCGTACCTCGGACTCGGGCGTGGTTCCCGCCGGGGTCGTCGCCGCGGGGGTCGTTCCCCCGGGAGTGGTCCCCAAGGACGCCGTCGTGACCTCGCCCCGGAGTTGCGGCCCTCCGTCGCCTAGGCAACCGGGGCGGGGCCAGGGGCGCGAGGGGGCGGGGCCAGGGGAGCGAGGGGCGGGGCCCGGGGCGCGAGGCTCGGGGACGCATCCCTCCGCGAGGAGGCTTCTGGGTGGGAACGTGGGCCCCGGGGGGGGGGGGGAAGGGGGGAGAGGGGGAGGCGGCGGGGCGGGGGGCTGCGGAGCTGCCCGGAAGGCAGAGCCCGCTGCGGGGCTGCGAATCCGTGGCTGGAGGCAGGCTCGTCCCTTTTAGTAACAGAGCGAGGAGGGAAAGAAAGGAAATTTAAAGAACAGCAGTTTATTTTATTTTATTGTTTAATTTTTTTTTTAAGAACAGCATTTTAAATGTTAGTAGGTGGGGAAACGTCTAATGCTAACAGCAAGTTCTCAATAAATATTAAAGTGAGATTATTGGAACTTGATCATTGATTTTTGATATTAAGGAGTTATTGTAATTTTAAGGCGATATGCTGTTATTGTCATGTTTAGAAGAAAAGAAAAACCAGTGTCCTTGTAGAGAGATACGTCGTGAAAGATTTAGTGATGATGAAGAGATGTAATATATGCATTTACTCCAAAATCATGAGGGGAGGGGCTTGGGTCCTTGAGTGGAGTTATGGCAGGGTACGTGGAGGGGCGGGGTCGTCGTTGCACCACTCTTTCTATTTTATTTTTTTTTTAATTTTTATTTATTTATGATAGTCACAGAGAGATAGAGAGAGAGGCAGAGACACAGGCAGAGGGAGAAGCAGGCTCCATGCACCGGGAGCCCGACGTGGGATTCGATCCCGGGTCTCCAGGATCGCGCCCTGGGCCAAAGGCAGGCGCCAAACCGCTGCGCCACCCAGGGATCCCTACTCTTTCTATTTTAGATACGTTTGCAGTTTTCCATAATAAAAGCATTTAAAAGCAATATATTTAGGATACCTGGGTGGCTCAGTGGTTGAGTGCCTTCCGTTTAGGTCTTGATCCCCGCCCCCTCCGTCCTGGGATCCAGGAGCCTACTTTTCCCTTCTACTTATGACTTTGCCTCTCTCTCTCTCCGTGTCTCTTTATGAATAAATAAATAAATCTTTGAAATAATTTAAAAATATTATACTTAGTGGCCGTATTAGTATTCTCTGGATGACAACACCTGCTTTGAAAATTCACCTTGTATTTACCTGCGTGGGCGATGCTATGCAGAAAGTTTACTATAAAAATCAGACATTAATTAAGTTTACTATAAAAATCAGGGTGCTTTGGTTTCCCCATCTGGGAAATGAGATGGTAACAGTGCCTGCCTCATAGCATAGAGGATTTAACATGTTAATATATGAGGATTTTACACCTGAGGATTTAGCATGTTAATATATGAGAATGTTTAGAACAGTGTCTGGCACCTGTGTTAGGTATTATTAAGATTAGTATTAGTTTGTATTGTGTTTCTCCTGATGTTAATCCACCCTGTACTCAGCTGCCAGGATAATATTTCATTGTGGGCCTCTTATATGTGCCCAATGCCTCTCAGGTCAAATTGAACACTTTAGTGTTACATAGCCTCATGATAATTGTGCCCGATTGCCTCACAGTTCAAGTTATGCACACAATTTGTACTGTCAACTTGTGTTCCTGGAGTCTCTCATTTTGTGTATGTTTGGTCATTCTTTCAAGGGTCTGGCAGTGTCGTTTCCTTGATACCTTCATTCCTAAAGAAACTGGTTTCATTCCTAATACAGAATAGTTATTCAACAATGTGTTTATGACTTCCAACCCCATTTAAAAAGGACTACGTTAGAACTTCCTCAATTAGTGAAAATATAGTCGATTTATAGTGACTGCCAGAGTTAATACAAGAGCTACCACCTCACAAACTCAATACAATGCTTAATTATTTGATTGTTTCCTTTGATAGCTACTTCAAAGAAATTGAAAATAACAAGTCACTTTCTGCTAGGTGACAACTCTCCACATTCTTTAAATTTAGTATTTGGTAAAGTGCTAAAGCATTGATCTCTCTAAACTGCAGTTCTGGTTTCCTCAAAGATGTGATTTATTTTTCTGGCCTTTAATTGTCCTGCTATTTCTTAAACAGTGTTTAGGTTTTCTGTGCCCCTTTTTTGGAACTAGATGGATACTCCATTAAAGATGGAATCAATTTCCACCGTGATAGGAGAGTTGCCGGATAGAGGGGAGAATTGTTTTGTAGGAATTCCGTTTTTACTGTATTTAATGGTATAATTTATTGGAGAAGTCATTTTCAAGGAGGTAATTTAATTTTATGGGACACAAAATTTTTTGCCCAGTAAGGAGTGGTGTTGAAAGCCCATTAGCCCAAAGGTTACTTTTAATTTGCACAAGTTGAAGCTGATTTTAGCCTCCCACTTCTTTTGTAGGGAGGTGCCAACAAGGAAGACAAATCTCAGTAGGTGATGTGCTTTCTTACATGGAAAGGTCAGTTAAGTCTTCCTTCTCAGGTCTCTTTTGAAGATAAAGGCTTCTAACCAAAGGCTGTAAAATTCCATTTTTTTTATCTTATTGTTGTAGGATGGAAGAGAAAAGGAAACATATAGGTCTTGTAGTTTACAATTATTGCTTGAAAAGACCTTTGACTTTTACCACATCACAGTGAAATATGGGATAGCTTGATACTGTTATTTTGATCAATTGGATTGGCCCCTGTTCTCATGAAAGTACTCCCATCTATATACCTGTAATCCTGTATGTAGCACATTTTACAAATAGAATCAGATTTTTTTGAAGAGAGGCATTTTCACAATTTTGCCAATTCAAGTATTGGATGTTTAAAATAAACCATACTTTTAAATACCTGAGAAACATTTAGGAAAGGACTGGATGTTGATGGTCTCTAGTGTGGCACTATATGGCAATGAGCAGTGACAATGAGATGTCAGCTGACTTTTTAGGGTAAAGAAACATTTCATGGTGCCTGTGTTGCTGACTCCTTTTAAGTATGAATGAAATTCTTCAACAACAAATGAAATAATATCAATAATGAAATTAATGATGTACTGGTAGTTCAAACAATGTGATTCCTGAGGTCTTCAATCTATTAATACTCCTGATGGTCTTAGGTGGATCAAACTGGAAAAATTCCAATGTGTCCCTTAAGTGGTTCTGAGACACCACAAAGTCCTGCAGATAGAATTCAGATAACACATTGTATCTTACCTTTGAAATATGTTTAAACTGTTAGATGTAGAAAGAAAAAAAATATATAAAAGGCATTTTAATTTGTGAGTAATTGCCTTCATTCTCTGTTACATATTGAATTTTAGCCAAGAAAGTATTCCAATAGCTAATCAATTTTGAAATATATTTAGTTTTCTTCACCTTTACCGAATCCTCAAATCTGGCCTTCTCGTTTCAACCAAGGGCCTTAATCTTTTCAAGTCATAAGTGAGAATATTTTAAAGCTTAATAAAACACGTTTAAGAGATGGCATAGTAAACCTACTTTAGTAGAGTTAAGTAGTTTAAAATATAGGAGGGGGTAATGATTTTCAATAAATAGTTGGTACAATTTTGACACTGTTCATTACCTGCAACTTGTCTTCAAAACTCTATACTCTTCATTGTGGGTTTATCTGTTTTTCCTTCTTTCTCCACTTACTCCCTTTACAGTGGATCTTTACACTGTTCAAATGAAGACTCCAAGTCTCTTTCCTAAATCAGAAAATACTCTCTTTTCCTAATCCAGAGACCTCTTTAAGATAGTTTTGTAACTCATTCTTTTTCTTCCTGATCAATTTATTGAAAAAGTGGGACCTTATTCCTCATCTCTCTTTAAACCACCCCATACCCTTACTTCATTTGCTTTCCTCAAGCTGTCCCCCTCAAGGACTGCCATTAGGCTCTGTCTTCTTTGGTGTGTGGACATTCTCTATTTGCCTTTTATATCCACTCTTTCCCTTCTCCACTTGGCCTTCTGACCTGGAGGGTTGACTGACCATTATGGACTCCAACAGCTTGACTTACTACACTCCTTGCCCTCCAACTTGTGGTTCAGTTTGGCCAATGAAAACACCAGTAGGGGGTGAAATGGGGAGGAGTGTGATCCGGGTCATTTGTTCTCCCTTGTTTCCTCCCTGCAGGATTATAGGCAGGAAGTAGTAAGTTCCTATGCCAAAAGCCTTCAAGGCCACAGCCCATCCCTTAGCTTCTCCAGAGCACTATGGCTCTCTCTGGGTTTTGCCCTAGGAGCTGTAATGCCTCCCTCCCGCTGCTAGCCACAGGATGGTTCCCTGTCCCTTGCTGGTTTCCCTTATGTCTGCCCCCGTGTTTATAAATAGCTCCTTTTCTAAACTTTCCTCAGTTCCCACCTTTTGCCATCTGTTTCCCGCTGGTACCTTGACTGATCTCAGCAAAAATTAACTCCAGAACATTTAACACGGAAGACTAAGCCTGGCTTGCTCAACCCTACTGTTGTCCACCATTTGGTTGTTTTGCAATGAGCAATATCGTCTATAAGAAATCTTGAACAATTATTTAGGTAGGACTACACCCCACCCTCACCCATTCTCTACCTGGAGGAGCTGCACCCAAGTTCCACTCACCTGAGGATTGATGGAAAGCAGGGGAGTACTGGAACTACCCATGGGATCTGTGTCATCCATGTCCTAAGCAGCTGTCTGTCTCAGACAGCTCATATAAACTCCTGGCTCCCCAAATTCTAACCTTTGGATACCAGACAGCCTACATAGTTCTCCTGTTGACAAAACTTTAAAATTCGTCCTATAGAAACACAAAATAACAGATCACCTGGGCCGAGGCCCAGGTCCTGCTCTCTCCATGAGTGATGTGAAGTGCTGAGGAGAAGTAGTGCCTTCTCTTCATATTGATCCTAGCCCTGAAGGTTTGAACTTTCCCATAAAACCTCGGATGCCATGTGGTATGAAATTCATCTGGAAACCAGTACGACACACCGGGCAGGGGAGTGGCTTGTGAGAATGCATGTAATTCACAGATTTCACTCATCCAAGCACGTTTAGATTTATCATCTGTATTTGGACAAAAGTCCTATTAATTATTTTCATTTACAAATTGTTCTTTATTGTAGTATTTATGTTAATGGTTTCATCATTCCTTTTATGCTTCAGTGAACTACATTTAAATCATTGATCCGTATTTGTGGACTGATAATTTACTGCAAAAAAAAACCAAGTGAAACCTAGGCAATGGGATACATATTAAGTGAAATGCTTCAGCTGAAAAAACTGCACCCTCTTTCCAGCACGTTAGCCAAGGGAGCCTGACTCAAATTCTTAAAGTGCAAGCAGCATCTTTAAACACATGATTTGAGTTGGCCAAAAAGAATTTTCGTAAAAATCAAAATTCATCCCAGATTTTACATTTGTGAAATATGTACAATCAAAATAGTTGCAATGATGTTTTTCCCTTCTAAAACTGCCTAAAAGTGACTGGGTGCCATTTAGTCAATGGTAGGGGACTCCATCACTCTTTCAATGTATTTTTGAGCAAGTTTATCCTGGGGGATTCTGGGAAGTATCTTGACTGGGCCACTGAGCATTGCCTCCTTCTCTGCACTACCTCCCACCCCATTCTACTTTTAAATTTAGCAAGTCTAATTTTACCTGTTTTACATAATAGCTTTCTTATAAATTTTGTTAGAAGGAAGGATTCTAAGCTTGACAAAGTTTGAAAGCCACTGGATAATCTCTAAGGAATCTTCATCTTTGAAAATGCTATTACAACATAATTTCCCAAAGCATTCATTGTCTAAAATGTTCACTTTGGCAAAGAGACAATATTACTATTATTAAACACTTCTGATGTATATGCATGCTTATGATTCTAAGAAAGTAAAATAGCATACATTATCTCATTTAATCATCTGAATCCACTGTTACAGTATTCCACATAGCATTGCTTTTGATCAAGGAAATTATTTCACAGCAGAAGAAGCATGGCAATGAGCCTATGCTCATTGGTCTTAATGATGTTCCTTCTCATCCTGAGTAGAGAGTTTGATGGAACAGTGGAATGGCCTGTTGAAGGCTTAGTCACTCAATTTGAAGATACCAGCTCAGTGTCGATACCTGGCAGGGCAAAAGCAAGGTTCTCCAGAAGGCTGTATAGGCTCTGAATGAGCATCCACTATATGGGGTTACTGCTTCCAAAGCTAGGACTCATGGGTCCAGGAATTGAGGAGTGGAAATGTAGTGACAACATTTGTTCTTACTATCCTAATAAACCTCTAGCAAAATTTTTGCTTCCTGTTCCCATGACCAGCTCTGCTGGTCTAGAAATATTAGCTCCAAAGGGAAGAATGCTTCTATCAGGAGACATAACAAGATACCATTGAAGTTGAAGTTAAAACTGCCACCTGACCACACTTGGCTTCTCATGTCCCTGAATCAACAGGCAAAGAAGGGAGTTATGGTGTTGGCTGGGGTGACTGATCCTTAACACCAAGGGGAAATTGGGCTTCTACTCCACAATGGAGGTAAAGAAGAATGTGTCAGGTATACAGAAGACCCCTAAGTACTCTCTTAGTATTACCATGCCCCAAAATTAAGGTAAATGGAAAACTATAACAACCCTACCCAGGCCAGACTACCAATGGCCCAGGCTCTTCAAGAATGAAGGTTCAGGTCAACCCACCAGGTAAAGAAGCATGACCCAGCTAAGTTACTTGCTGAAGGCAAAGGGAATGCATAATGACTCAGTGGAAGAAGGTAGTTACAAATGCCAGCTATGAACAACGATCAGTTAGAGAAACAAAGACTTTGTCTTGAGTATTTTCTCTTTATTTTGTTATGAATATGTTTGTGTTTTTTTTCCCTCTCTTCCTCTCCTATGTAACATAATATATGTTGACTTCACATGATAGTGTTTATGTATTATTGATTTTACATCATGGTATTCAAGTTATAGGAAATCAAGGAGAAGACTAAACATCACTCCAGGACTTTACCTTCTTTTCTTGGAGAGGGGTTGGTGCCTTCTCAGTCATACACTGGATAGCTATATTATGTTAAGCAGAATTATGACCATGTTATTTTCTTTATTTGGAGATTAAGTATCATTTAAGGAGATGCACAAGATGCCAAGCTGATAAGGTGTGGATTTATGATGGCTAAATTTTATTTATTTATTTGTTTATTTATTTATTTGTTTGTTTATTTATTTATTTGTTTGTTTGTTTGTTTATTTATTTATTTATAGAGCATGAGTCTGGGGAGGGAGAGGCAGTGGGATCAGGAGAGAGAGAGAGTCAGATGCGTAACTGACTGAGCCACCCAGGCACCCCAGTTAATTTTATGTGACAACCTGAGTAGGCCACAGGGTCCCAGATTTTGGGCTGAACATTCTTTCTGAGTGTGTCTGTGAGGATGTTTCTGGATGACATTACCATTTCAATCAGTAAAGTCTACTGAAACAAAAGTGGATTGCCCTCCCTAATGTGGGTGGGATCATCCAATCCCATGAAAGACCATGAAATCCCATGAAAGAATAGAACAAAAAGGTGAAAGAAAAAAAGAATTTGCGTTCTTTGCCCGGCTGTTGAGCTGAAAGTCTTCTTTTGCCCTGGGACTCAGGAGTTACGCCACTGGTTTCCCTGGTTGTTCAGGCCTTTGGACTTGGACTCCATCATGACTTTCCTAGGCCTCCAGCTTACAGATGGCAGATTGAGTACATCTCGGTCTCCATAGTCATGTGATCTGTTTCCTTATAATAAATCTCTCTGTGTGTATGTATACATTTCCCATCAGTTCCGTTGCTCTGGAGAACCCTAATACAATGGTACTATTTTGTTTTATAGATGAGGACATGGAAGCTCAGAGAGCCAACTGACCTAATGTCTTATGGCTAGGTATATAGCAGGCAGGCCCAAGTATGAACTAGTTCCTGTGACCGCACAGCTAACTCACCTGGCTCTACTTTATCACAGTACCTCAGCTGTGCTGTGCACTCAAGAGCCTGGGTGGGTTGATGAGGTTTGTCACTGGAAACTTTCCACCTACCCCTTTATGTTCTTTTCTCATCCCTGCCCTGCTTCCCCAGTGCATTCACAATAATTGCTAATTCATTTAGTGTTTTACTCCTGGCAGGTTATTATTTTTTTTTTTAATATTTTTTTTTCTAATTTTTATTTATTTATGATAGGCACACAGTGAGAGAGAGAGAGAGGCAGAGACACAGGCAGAGGGAGAAGCAGGCTCCATGCACCGGGAGCCCGATGTGGGATTCGATCCCGGGTCTCCAGGATCGCGCCCTGGGCCAAAGGCAGGCGCCAAACCGCTGCGCCACCCAGGGATCCCATCTGGCAGGTTATTAACTAAATATATAGTCATAACTAAAGTGTGAGGTGATATGACTTAGCACCTACTAAGGTATATTTGTATTTTACTAGGAGACTCCTTAAAGATGGAAAATTCTTTTGTAGCATGAGGTTTTAATAAAGGATTGCCAAATTGTGGAATTTATATTTTGAAAACAGAAGGTCTCTTCTAGTGTCTTTTTAGACCTCACCTAGAGAGAGCTTAATCCCACTTACTAGAGTCATAATATGTTGTGATTTCTCCTCTGATCCACAGCATCTATTATTGCAGTGTTCTGATAAGCATCCAGTTAATAGGTAGAGCAGGTTGGTGAAAATGTAAACAAATCAATAGAAAATATTCTTGTAGCTATGGTTATGCTTCATTCTAATAGAATAAGTGGTATATTTTTAAACATTATTTTCCTATTTCACCAAAAAGTTCAAGTATGTCCTTTCATTTTTTTAAAAAAGATTTTATTTATTTATTCATGAGAGAGAGAGAGAGAGAGGCAGAGACACAGGCAGAGGGAAGCAGGCTCCATGCAGGGAGCCTGACATGGGACTCGATCTCAGGTCTCCAGGATGACACCCTGGGCTGAAGGCGGTGCTAAACCCCTGAGCCACCTGGGCTGCCCAAGTATGTCCTTTCAGATGAAATGCATTTTTGTGTGCATCTAAGCTGGGTTAAGCATTTACACTATAGGAATTCATGATATTGTGCAGCTTTCAAAGGAGTATACTAAACTATCACAGAATTTTCTATGCAATTTTCTATTTTATTTTATAATAATAGAAGTCATTATTATTATTATTATTATTATTATTATTACTTTTGACCTGTGACTAATAATCATTTGTAACTAATGGTTAGCTTCCATCTTGTTAACTGTGATGATAGTCCCACATGCATTATGGTGCCACCTCATGGCCATGAGTATCCTGGTAGACTTAGGTTGAATGCAGAGTAGTATAGTAAATCCTGTCAAGTGAGACTTTTGACCAGCTAGGTAACCTTAGGAAAAATGGCTTTATTTTCATGTGACATTGATGGTTCTTCTTAGAAAATCATTAAATATTTCTTTATGCAAAGTCATCGAAACTTAGAATGTTTGCATAGAAAAAGGAGAATATAAAATTGGAAAACTAAGAGCAGAGAGGATGGATGGTAGAACAGAAGCAATCTTCAGATTTTGGAGAGAGAAAGTAAGGTTAAATTAAAAAAACAAAACAAAACAAAACAAAAAAACAACTTATTTGAAACCATCACAAAGGAAAACCATACTCCTGTCTTGAGGAGTGAGTTCTTAGGAGATTTGGCCGGACCCTTCCGATACGGTCTGCTTTCTCTGGAATTACCCTCCCCTGGTAGAAGTGTTGCTAGAACAATCCCCTGTTTGGGACCTAGATCCTCTAAGCAAATTTGAGAAAAATTTTTTTTCTTCCTATCATTAGACTCTCTCTTAAAATACTTGACGCCATGGTCATAGATACTCAGTTGACTGATGCAAGTAGGGTAAATTTCAGCAGCTCAAATAAATATTAGAAATATGTTTGAAATCAAAACCACAATGAGATACCACCTCACACCAGTGAGAATGGGGAAAATTAACAAGGCAGGAAACAACAAATGTTGGAGAGGATGCGGAGAAAAGGGAACCCTCTTACACTGTTGGTGGGAATGTGAACTGGTGCAGCCACTCTGGAAAACTGTGCGGAGGTTCTTCAAAGAGTTAAAAATAGACCTGCCCTACGACCCAGCAATTGCACTGTTGGGGATTTACCCCAAAGATTCAGATGCAATGAAATGCCAGGACACCTGCACCCCGATGTTTCTAGCAGCAATGTCCACAATAGCCAAACTGTGGAAGGAGCCTCGGTGTCCATCGAAAGATGAATGGATAAAGAAGATGTGGTTTATGTATACAATGGAATATTACTCAGCCATTAGAAATGACAAATACCCACCATTTGCTTCAACGTGGATGGAACTGGAGGGTATTATGCTGAGTTCAGTAAGTCAATCGGAGAAGGACAAACAGTGTATGTCCTCTTTCATTTGGGGAATATAAATAATAGTGAAAGGGAATATAAAGGAAGGGAGAAGAAATGTGTGGGAAATATCAGGAAGGGAGACAGAACATAAAGACTCCTAACTCTGGGAAACGAACTAGGGGTGGTGGAAGGGGAGGAGGGCGGGGGGTGGAGGGGAATGGGTGACGGGCACTGAGGCGGACACTTGACGGGATGAGCACTGGGTGTTTTTCTGTATGTTGGTAAATTGAACACCAATAAAAATTAATTTAAAAAAAAGAAATATGTTTGAAATGTAAATTTTGAAAGGGCCAGTGGACTGCTCTTGCCTAAGCAAACTGTTCCTGAATGTCTAGTCATTCTTGATGTGACGGTTTTCTCATTGAAGCTTGGCCATACTCAACAAAAGCTGGACTACACCCTGGATTTCTTAAATGGTAGAGTCCAGTGGTCATATGTCCCCAAACAGCCAAAGACAACAGGGCAGGACATGCTTCTGGTTTCTTATTATTCTTATTGTTGTGTCCTCTGAAACCTGCTGACAGAATTACTGTTCTCTCTTGATTGGACAGAAGAGGACCTCTTTTTCCATAGGTACTGGAAAATTTCTATCTACTCTTTTCCAGCATCAGGGGCTAGCCTCTTCCTGGAGTGGTGAGCCACTATAAACTAACTTTCCTCCTCTTAGGCTCCCCTTTCTTCCCTACTGAAACCTAGATGGGGGTGCCCGTGAAACCAGCTTGGGTTGTATCCATTCATGGAAAGACAAACTCAATAGTAGAGTCCTGCTTCTAACTCTACCTCCTGTATTTAGTGCTTAAGTATATGATTATATTGAGTAGTAAGAGCTGAAAATGGAGTAAAAGGAATTTTCTCCACAATTTAAGACAGTTTAAGACTGCTGATAATGTGGCCTGAGGCATTTTCTTACCATTCATTCATCCATTTGTTCAACAAATGTTTATTGACTACAGACTAGGGGCAGGCAATACTGTAAGCATTTGGTGAACAAAAGCCCTCTTTCCTCTCAAATTCCACCCTGGTGAATTAATTAAGCCTAGAATCTATTTCAAATATAAGAACCCACCAATTAGTATGTTGGAAGGCTTTTTGTCTATGTGAGTCTGAGAAGTTAAGATCTTCAAAGAGTCTGATATATTGTGATGTTTCTTGAACTGGAAATCATATCCTACTGGTTGATGGTTAATGGTTTGTCAGAAAGTGGTAAGTGCTATGGGAAAAAAAAAAATAGAGCAGAGTAAAGGGGAATCCGAAAGGTGGGGTTGGAAGAATCTGGGCAGTAGCAGTTTTAAGTAGGATGGTCAGGACAGGCCTTAAAGAGAAGATAAGGGCAGCCTGGGTGGCTCAGCGGAGACTGGAGACGGGAGACCGAGGATTTAGTCCCACATCAGGCTCCCTGCATGGGGCCTGCTTCTCCCTCTGCCTGTGTCTCTGCCTCTCTCTCTCTCTCTGTGTGTGTGTGTCTCTCTCATGAATAAATAAATAAATCTTAAAAAAAAAAAAGAGAAGATAATACCTGAGCAAAGCTTTTCATCACCGTTATCATAACTAGCGTTCCATCTAACTGTTTCCTGCACATTATCTCATTTAAAACTCCACACAGATGTGGTCACTGAAGCTTAAAGAAGTTAATTATTTACCCCGATTACACAGCTATTTAGTAAAGGTGACAGAATTTAAACTCAGGACTATATGAGTAAGAGCCCAAGTTACACTACACTGTGTTGTGTCTCAAGGCAGTGGTTCACAAACTGTGTTTGGAGGTTGCACCAAAATTTGATGTGACATTAGTTTTTCAGAACATCTATTATCAGCTATACCTTTGAAATTGTATTTTAAAATGTGTATTCACAATACTGTAATCCACATGTTAACATATTGTATTGTAGAACCTTGACCTCTTAAAACTGGGTTAGGTGCTTTTTTTGCATGCCTGCAAGCAAAATTTTTCGACCTCTGTGCATACATTTGAACACTGTATAAATGTTTCATTGGCTAGTCATGGTTAAATTTTGCATGATTTTTTAAAAAATCAGGTCTTGGCATGTAAGTTCAACATAAAACTGTAAAATAGCTCATGTGTAGCACAGAGTAGGATCAGGAATGTCTGCTGGGTACGTGTTCTCACCGTTATGGAATTGTTGACAATTCATTAACAAGGGAACCCATAACATATTTATATAATGTGATATGAAAAGTAATTTAGTACTGTTTGTTAGGTTTAGATGTTTTTGCCTGATTTATATTTGAGAAAAGCTGAGATCTAATTAGTGACTAAACCTTGATTTTATCTTAAGTTCTGAATTACTTAATAGAAGGATATCCTGAGACTATGGGGAAGCTTGATTTTTGTTTGTTTGTTTGCTTTTTAAATCTATCATTTAAAATTACTTATGTAGATCTAGGTTTTGTTTCTATTTTAACACTGTGAAACCAAGTCAGAATATTGTAATAAATTTAATATTGAGACTGACATGGCTGGAATAATCTCACTGTGCTAATTTTTGTCATTGTAAACAAAAATATGTTATAATCAAATAAATGTTATAATAATCATGTGTTAAAATAGACTACAGGCAGTATATTTAACATCTATTTACATACTGAACATTTTTATCTATTTATGTACTGTAGCTTAATTTTTAAAATATCAAGGGGAAGGTTATACATAGGTCAAGATCTACTGATGTAAATATGGAAGCGATTCTAAAATGGCAGCTACAAAGGAAATAGGAAATACCATAAATTGTGCCCATAGTTGCCCAAATGAAACTAGGAAATACTGCTCCTTTTGTGACTATAAATAGTTCAAAGATCAAAACAGTATTTTTCCTCATCTATTTTTAATCTATATAATTATACTATTAAGGAAATAGAATAATGTAAAAACTTTCATAATTTCATTACAAGTCATTGATGTTAGGACAGAATTTGGAGGGACACTATTGTTTGGGTGTTGTGGGCAAAGAGATAATTCATTTGATTTTAAGATTGCCACTGCTATGTCAACAGAACTCTATAATTTTACCTCATCACCCCTCAACTCACTTGCAGACTTACATCTAAAGTTCACCTTCTTACATAGGTAGAATGTAAGCTCTTTATTGCCAGTAACATGAGACGTAGGCATTAATAATGTCATTTCCATTATTATTACTTTGGTCACTAGAGTGAATTGTCTTTAGTAGTTGATTAGTAAGTTGAAAATGGTTTCATTTATGTGGAAACCATGTTTTAAGTGGAAAAATCAAGACATACAATATGAACCCAAAACTTATGTTGTTTTGAGCTAGTGAAATTATTGAAATGGATATGAGATAGTAAGAAAACAGAAAAATGCACCCTGTACTTCCAGTATAAAATGAGAGACAGGGACATAGAGGAACACATCTCAAAGAAGAAATATTAATGAAAAGAAACACATAAAAGAGGTTCAACCTCACTAATGATGAAAGAAATGCCAGTTAAAGAAATCTTAGTAAGTCTTGCTTATCAAGATTCACAAATGTGTGGGGCAGTGGATACTCTCAGGCACGGTGGTCCTCCCTTACCCATGGTTTTACTTTCTGTGGTTTCAATTATCCTCCATCAACCATGGTCTGGAAGCATATGATCCTCCTTTTGACATATGATCAGAAGCTCATTAGTAGCCTGATGTTATGTCACAATGCCTACATCATTCACTTTATTTCATCTTACCACACAGGCATTTTATCATCTCACATCATTATAAAAAGGGTGAGTACAGTATAAGGTTATTTTTAGAAAAGACCACTTCACATAACTTTTATTATAGTATACTGTTATAATTGTTCTATTTTATTTTTAATTATTGTTAATCTCTTACTGATCCTAAGTTATAAATTGAACTTTATCATAGGTATATATGTATAGGGAAAATGTAGCATATATAAGGTTTGGTACTATCTCTGGTCTCAGGCATCCACTGGAGGTCTTGGAACATATCCTCCATGGATAGGGTGGGAAATACTATACTTCTCATGGACATGTGAATTAATACAATTTCTGGAAGTTCAAATGACAATATACATAAAAATGTAAAGGTTTGCATACTTCTTGTCTCGGAAATTACATTTCTATAACTGTATTCTAAGGACATAAACATAAACGTCTACAAATCCCATTTGTACTTTTTGATGTAACATTGTTTATAATCTGGGGTGGAGAGGAGAAATAATGTAATGTCTATTAATGAGGGAAAGATAAAGTAAATCTAGTGAAATCTATAACATGAAATTTTAAATGGTTATAAGTATGTTTGAGAAATTATTCATGATAAATTAAAAGAGAGTATAGTACAAAGTCAGAAATACAGCATGATAATCATGTAAAATCTATACATATATATTTAGTACAGGAACTGGAGAAATGCTCACTAAAATATTTGGTGCCTTTGGTGATTTCTTTTCTTTCTTTTTCTTTTCTTTTTTCTTTTTTCTTTCTTTTTTTGCTTATTTGTACTCTGTAAATTTTCTATAATAAATAGGAAATGTCATTTTTTCCATTACTTAATGGAAAATTTAAAACTTATACAAGAGTAGAGAGGATAGTATAATGAACCTCCCTGTATTTAGCTACTCCCATTTCAACAGCTATCAACAAAAGTCCTTTTAAAATAATTTTTTAGGGATGCCCAGGTGGCTCAGCGGTCAAGCATCGGCCTTTGGCTCAGGGTGTGATTCCGGAGTCCCGGGATCAAGTCCCACATCAGGCTCCCTGCATGGAGCTTGCTTCTCCCTCCGCCTGTGTCTCTGCATCTCTGTGTCTCTCATGAATTAATAAATAAAATCTTTTAAAAAAAGACAAAAAACCCCACAATTTTTTAAAGTTTAATAACCCATAAACCATTGTGAGTAATTATTAATTATGATTCTTTTTTTAAAAAAAGATTCTATTTATTTGAGAGAGAAAGAAATGGTGAGAGAGAACACAAACTGAGGGAAAGGGAGAAGTGGCTCCTCGCTGAGCAGGGAGTCTGACAATGGGGCTCCATCCCAGGACCCTGAGATCATGACCGAAGCTGAAGACAGATGCTTAATAGACTGAGCCACCCAGGTGCTCCTAATTATAATTCTTCATAAAGAATTTCTCATATCTTCCCTTGAAAAATAACTTGTTTCCACAGCTTAAATCCTGTTTCCAAAACATTGGCTTATCACCAAAATTTTTGTAAAGGAAAGCTAAAAGCATTTCAGTGTTGTTAATGAAAATAGTAAATCAATAATGTGATTTCTTATTTTTTTATCAAAGTGAAAAACACATCTCTTTGCCTGGCAAGTTAATCATTGCTGCCCTGAATATATAAACAAGAAGGCTGTGAACAATGAGATCCAAAAGGTGATGTGGCCAATTGTGTGTGGTCTTTGCTATGTCTTTCTACTTCTAGGTTAGGAATGAAGCAAAATTTGGTAAAGCACATTTAAGTAGAAGGATCTCTATACTTTGCAATTAGTTTTGAGCACACTTTCATTCTTGAATTCAGAAGCTGAAATACAGAACGTGCTTTGCAAGCAGATATTACAAGGGTTTTCTAGGAGAAGCGAAGAGCCATTGTTGCTCCAAAAGGATTATGTGCTTACATGCGAAAATAGACTTCCATGAGTTCAAATATTTTCCCCATTAAAGAGTAAAAGACACAATGAGGTGCATCAACCACCATCTACTATGTTTACAGCTAAAAACCTTTCCTTCAGACTCTTGATTTTGTACCAAGCTTTAAAGACACTGTTTCACACTGTGTTGTTAGCAAGGGGTGTGTGCATTTTGATGATCTGACCCCTTTGGTGAACTTTAACGTGCACTATTTTTTAAAAATCCTGGATAACATACTTTTTGGAAAATGAAAAATTGTTTCTTTTATTTCCATAAGGCCCAGTACTGTGGTTCCAATGCACTCAGTATAACTGGACCATAAAAATAATAAATGTGTGACAACATGAATATAAACATAATAAATGTCATGTTTTCACATGGCAAATTGTCAATATCTATTGACATTTGTTCTTATGGCATGTATTAAGGCCACACCATATTTATTAACTCTGGTTTGATTACACCGCTCCATTAACTTGGTAATTTCATTATAGTTTAAGAGGGATTTTAGCTGCTGGATTTAGTTTAAATTTTATGCACAAGCCCAGAAGTCCTTGGGCAGTGAACACATTTCATATATATAAAATAAATAATTAATGAATAGAAGCTATTTTGGAGAAGCAGGAAACAACAGAATGAGGACCAGGTAACTTTTTTGTCACACAAACTGAGAAATTTCTCACAGAGATTATAGTTGTAAACTATGTTAGGTATATTCATTCATATGCTTATTAATAAAAGACTTGGGAGTAGAAATACAGTGTGAACAATAAAGGCGGATGCTTGGACAGGGCAAGAGGCTGAGTAAGTTGGTTTGCATATGAGCTAATTTTAAACATGATGTTGCAGAAATGGATGAAAAAAATGTTCCCCTTCTCATAAATCCCACAAAAATTGCCAAAATTGGTTAAAAGCTTCTTTATCTTGTAGTCAGTATCACCAGTAAAATAAGGACTATGAGTCTGTTACTTTAGCTATCATCTATTAACAAGTTTCAGACCATACCTGGGCTAGACCCTTCAGTCCTCAGCCCACTAACTTGTTTAATTTATTATCCTTTCTGAAGGCACTTAGAACATAAAAAAAAAAAAATGTTTTTAAAGCCTTGAAAACAAATGAGTAAACACATGCTCTACTTATCATTTTGTCAGACTGAACAAAGCTCTTTGGATGTGCTCAACAGCTCTTGGATGAAGACAAACCTGATCACTTAAAAAATGAACTTCATTGGGATCAGGAAATTTCAGCAGAAGCTATTCATTTTTATGAGCATTAACTGACAAAAATCTATGTATTTGACATAACCCACGTATCTGTAAAACATCCCCTCCATGTTAACATCAGGAATGGAGAATCGGGCAATTCAGATAAAAATTGTAGCATATGGTAGAGTCTTTACAATGGTGGGAAGATAGGCCAAAAATTATGTTTGTAAATTTCTGAAATGATTTCCAGAAACGCATTACAGGCTAAGTGCTTTATACAGTATGTATTGTTAGCAGGTGTTGTGAGCACTTTATTTCTAACACACAATGCTGACATTTTACTCCTTTATACTCTTTAAGGGAACAAGCAGCATAATTGGAATTCCTTTGAGAATGATTTGTTAGTTATTTTGGACCTTTATAGGGAGTAAATGGTAAATAAGAGCTGAGTTTTTGGACATTAGTATCTATTGGTTGGGCAGATTATACTGTAAATTTTAAAAAGGAAGGGCAATTTAGGCAATGATGCTAACAGCTGCACGGTTATTGTGTAATAGTGGCCCACCTGGGCTGAATTGTGAATTGCAAAACAAAGCTGAATGCTTTCAATTCCGTGATGTATTATGCTACAAGGGAAGCTCTCAGCTAAGCAAAATGCAGAGCTACTGTCAGACCATCCCTCTGCCAAATTACTACTGCACTGAAGAATGACTACAGTGATATCATTTGGTGAGATCATCACAGTTCACTTCTCTTAATGTTTCCATCATTTCTGATCCCAATTTTACATCTTGGTAATTTATTTTTGGTAATGAAGTGTTTTATCCCCCTTCACTTTGGTAGACCTTATATTAATTTTTTAAACACTTGTTCAGCATTTTGAAAATAAGAGTGCAGAAAGTTTTCTCCCACCTTCGTTATGATGAATGTAATAGGTAAAAAATATCTAGGCAATGAGTTACATGCTATGATTTATATACGTCAACTGCAATTACTTTAAACATAGAGGGATGATCTTATAAGCGGATTTAACAAAAGCCTGCTTGCACTTAAGAATTTACTACCAAAATATGTGATTGATTTGCTTTCCATAACTTTATGAAAAAGAAAAAAATATCTTCTACATCTTCATCAAGACCCCAACTTTGCATTCCTCTAATATTCCTTTATATTTCCTAATGTTGAGGGTAATGGAGGCTTCTAGAAACATAATTTATAGGAAAAGAAGAGTTGAAACATAGAGTAACCACCAAGTGGTCTCACTGTGAATCATCACACATAAGAGCCAAAGGAAAGTTGGGCATTATATCAGCATTGTTTTCTTTCCAGATTTTGCTCAGTCTGGCTAAGTTTTACAAATACTTTAGGGGCAGGCTAGAGTTCTGCATCTTCATCTTTCATATGACCCTGAGAATTCCCTTAGGCATACAGATGTGTTTGAGATGGAGTTTAAACTACCTTTCAAAAATGTATCAGTAGCAAAGGGTGTTCATTTGGTTGCTTTCTCTTCACATGTCCTCAGACAGAAGCATGGAAACTGCTATTATATTTTGATGCAGAGAATAATTCAAATTTTTAATAAAGCCAAATGGCTGCCTGGATAAATCAGTTAATCAGTTTTTCTCTTTGCTTGTTTTCTTTCAGTAATGTGGTTTCCATTAGACATTTCAATTCTGCTTCATGGCTGGTGAGCATCTGTTTTAAAATACAGTTAAAAATTGGTACTCTTGGTCCAATTCCAAGGGGCAAAATCAGCAGGAATAAGTAATCCCACAGCCTTAAGAAGAACCTTCTAAACCATGAAAAAAAGTACTAAGTACTAAACTTTGAATAAAAGAGCCATAAATGAGTCTGGAAGCCTCATTTACATTGTAATGTGCATACCAGCATGATGTCATTATCAATTAGTGTGAGTATTTTCTAACAGCCATCTATTCTGACTATGTAGTCATTTAGTTTATGGTTATGATTGCGGTGTGTGTGTGTGTGTTTGTGTGTGTTGGTATCAGAGAGCAAACACTAAAGCTGCAATGTCCGTGGAAGGTAGTAATACAGAAAAAAATTGATGCCAGCCATGAATCAGTCCTGTTTCATTTAGTGTTATTTATTGCTATGAGGTAGATATAGTACCTCAGAAATCTATGCGTGTTGAATAGCATAATAAAATTGGGCTGTAATATAATCTTTCTACTGTATGAGTTAAAGCAACAAATAAATATATATATTCTTTTTTTTGTCAGTCCCATGACAATGTAATCTTTTTTTCTTTTGGATTTTGGAATGCTATAGGTATTGTCAAGACTCCTATTTCATTCTTTATGTTTTAATGTTTCAATCTCTCTGTTTTGATTATGTTTCAAAAATCCCCATGCACTGATTAGAGAAGTGGCATCTGAGCTGTGAGGTAAGACTGTCCTCTCCAGTTTAAGATTAGTTCTTTAGAACTCCAGGCTCTCTGGGAGAATCTAGGGCAATATAGGGCAGTTTGCATGGACATTGATGTCATGAGTGAAGTAGTCTTGATGAGATGCTGTTCTTCTTAAATCTGCTTTCTTGGCTTTGGGCTATCTTTTAAAATTTAATTTAATTTGTTTCTACTTCTTTCTGTACGCTCTGAAATATTCCATAGCTTCCCTAGTCTTATTATTAGTAGTAACATTTTCCATTTTGCTGTATTTCCACATATTAACTCATTTGATGATTAAGAAAAATGAAATTATCTTATGATTTCAGAACATAAATACTTATGATGACTGAGACTCATCAGTGAATGATATCCATGTAGTTTACATTTTTGTGGTATTTCTCAGTAATATTCTTACATAATATTGTTGAAAATATAATAATTGTCTGAAATATGTGCACCTTTTTTTAATTGCCTTAAAATGACACCTGGTTTACCTGTGCAATAAAAAAAAAAAAAAGGTAAATAAATGAAAACAATAAGAAAACGCCATTTCTGGACTTTGCTCTAAGCGTTTTTACAGGTAAGGTTGGTTTTCCTCTGGACAACAGTTTCCATCCAGTATATATCCAGTCCTCAAGGCTCTCAGTCTAAGGCTGTTTCACTCTGAGCACGCTGCAGCTTGGTGATATGTGTAATGTTCTGTGTCTTTGTTAATCACACAATGGAAGGATTCAACTTACTGAATCATTTGCTTTATTACAACTCCAGAACAGCACTGTAGCTGCCTCGTGGGAACTTTCTTGGAGGGAGTTATTCTGAAGGCAGTCACTATGTAAATACATTCCTTCAATTCCTGTAAATGGCACCAAGACGTTCTCCTACCACTCAGTTAAAAAACAAAATGACCCTTTTGATAAGCTTTCCTGGTGGAAGTTTTAAATACATTTAATAATTTCATGGTGTTAGCATGCTAAATTGCTAGGGTGGTAACTGAATGGGATAATGTATGCGAGAGCTTTGGTACATTGCCTGGTAGGTGATAAACAGTCAGCGCGTGCTAATATCCAGCAGTGATGCTGGCTATTGACCATGTTCACATCATGTATTGAATTTCAAATGGGTATCCACCTAAACTGTCATATTTGAAAACTGGATATGGTCTTGATATTTCCTTCCTTTATTTCCCAGAACAGACCAATGTGCATTTTTTTTAATTTTATGTATTTATTTGTTTATTTTTTTTAGAGAGAGAGAGAGCACACAAAAGAACCAGGGTGGGAGTTGGAGGATCAGAGGGATAATGAGAGAGAGGATCTCAAGTTGGCTCCACGTTCAGTGTGGAACCCCAAGAGAGGCTCAATCCCACAACTCTGAGATCATGACCTGAACTGAAATCAAAAGTCATATACTTAACTGACTGAGCCACCCAGGCATCCCTATTTTTTTTTAAAGTATGTGAAACTCTTTCTTCTGACCCCATCCTCTCTCACCATTTCTGAGATGTTGCAGAATCAGCCATCACTTCAGGCTCTCTTGCTCCACCATCTTTCTTGCAATCTATGAACACTCTCAATCTACTTCTAAGCCCCGTCCATAAAAAAATACCTTTCCTGATCCCATCTTCCCTTTATGCAATCGATTTTATGCAAACTTTATAAACTTTATGCAAAATTTATTCTTTCTTTCATAGCCAGACTTCTTAAAAGAGCCATCTCCTTGGTGTCACATAATTTGAAAAACATCGAATGGCTGGAGAAGGACAATTCATATGGTTTCACTCATATGTGGAATATAAGAAATAGTGAAAGGGATTATAGGGGAAAGGAGGGGAACTGAGTGGGGGGAAAATTAGAGAGGAAGACAGACCATGAGAGACTCCTAACTCTGGGAAACAAAGGGTTGCATAAGGGGAGGTGGGTGGGGGATGAGGTAACTGGGTGACTGGCACTAAGGAGGGCACTTGATGGGATGAACACTGGGTGTTATCCTATATGTTGCCAAATTGAATTTAAATTAAAAAAAAAGAAAGATGATTGTCATAGTGGAATGAATACAAAGATATAGTGGTGTGTCCAGCATCTCCAGGATCAATTGCAAATTGAGTGCCAGTCAGAAAAAAAAGATGCTGCTTCTCAAGTCTGCCTCCTAGTATCTACAATGTGAGCATAGACTATAAGAAATTGTTTTATATACAACGAGGTATGCCAAGGAAGACATGGTGTAGTTTCTATCTCCTAGCTGTCTAAGAAATCATTGTGGAGAGGACCACATGCATAGAAAGATCTTATAGTGAAAGAGAAGATATAGGGTGGGGGAGGGGGTTAGTAGCAACATTGGAGCCACATTGGAGCTGGGTCTCAAGGCTTGGTGGAATGTAGCAAGGTTGAAGAGATATAGTTCCAGGTTTGGAATACTAAGCAATATGGTTAGCGACAAGAAAAGGTAAAATGTGTTTGGTAGACCGAGAGGAATGATCCATCTAGGAAAGAACATTTTTATGGGAAAATGGTGCAGGTCAACACAAAAATATTACTCAATGTGCACTTTATTCAACAAATATGTTCCTGGAGAGTGGGAGGACATAAGGACTGCTGTATCTGGTCTTCTAGCAATAATGACAACTGGCCCTCTCATCAATGAATAAATGCAAAAGAATCAGATTCTCATAGTTTTCAGTCTTACCTTAGTGTGAATGAAACAATTGCTTTAACTCTTTCAGGCATTTAAGTGATCTATCATTTGCTTTGTGCACCTGCCATTTTATGTGTTAATAATGAGTGCTGAGTGTTGTGGGCCTCTTAGATGTAATTTTAATAAATATTTGAATGCTGCTCATGTCAACCCAATTTTTACTATTAACTACCTTAATAAATCTCTGTGCTATATGGTACAACATGGGGCAAATTTAGGGAGGAATTATACTAAATTTATAAATTACTAGCAATCTCACAGGCCCTGGGTTATTTTCAAATTCCACAAAGTTCATTGATAAGAAAGAGGTTCAATTAGCCTTTCTCAGGATATAACGTACTCTTCAAAAGCCATATAAGATTTTACATGGCTGGAGGCCCATTAAATAAATGACTTTTGTGCACTAGATAGGACCCAGGAGACCTGAAATTATTTGTGTGTAATCCAGTCATCCACAGACTTCTTGTACTTATTTATTGTTCTATAGCAATATTATATTGATACACTATATGCCAGTTGTCATATTGTGTCATTCTGTGTGATGTTGCAAAATATTTCTGATTTTTTTCTCTTCTGAAAGACTCTGTTCCTCTAAAAAGCTTCTGTGTAATACACATGAATTAGTAATATTAAGATGTGATGGGGTGAGGGCTAGAGCTCTGGGGACGGAAGGTACAGACGGGTCTGCTGCTTTATGCAATCTGGTAGCTGTCTGACGAAGATGGGGAGTTATTATTGAAAACATGAAATCAGGTCTTAATTCAGTGACTTTATACTAGCTTTTCATCTAAAACACCATCATCAGAGGAACACTATGACACATTTATCCAACCCTGATCTTTGGGAAGTAGTCAAGTTAGAGTTTTCCTTTAACATCTGAATTTGACCAAGAGCTCTTGAGCCAATTTGGAAAACAGTGTGTTAAGATGAAAGTCACAAGATTCAACAACAAATACTCATCTTCTTCCTGACTTTCCTACTGGAAATTCAAAATCATGAAGTTATTGGCAAGAAAACTCTCAGTGTTTTAAGTAACATATTTTAAAGATCTACGTAATGTAATATAAGAGAATCAGCCAACAATTGATCAGAAAAATCTGAGCTAGACCAAACAGTGTTATATGCATGGAAAAACATCAGCTATATTTCTTTGAACAGACTCTTATTTTTCCTGGTTGTGTTATTCCATGGACTAACTTATCTGGAGGTTGAAATTGTCTAGCCATGATTCAGAATCCTTTTAATGAAGTTATAAAAGGAATATCTAATATCACCCAAAAGATGAATTTAGCTCCATGTTTAAAGACTAAAACTGAAACTTCACATGAGGTTGTTCTGAAATCTTCCTCTGACAAAGCTTACAAGACTCTATGAGCTGGAAGGGAATTTAAAAGTTACTTCTTTCAACAGGCCATTTGCAAAAAGAGGAGCCTGAAACCCAGAGGGTAGCTACATTCCTCAACTTCCTGCAAGTAGGTCACAGCTCTTCCTGGTTCCCCTCTGCCACTGGCTGGAGGGAAAGCAGGTCTGAAAATTCTCTAAGTTTCCACAGGCCCATCATTTTGTTGTAATTTGTATCACTTGATTTTTTTTGAGTATTGTTCTTGTGAGTAAAGCATGTGTCTCCACAAGGATGCCAACTACTTTTAAGCAATAATTATGTTTCTTTTGTTAAGGTTTGGATACATGGTGGGGATTCAGAGCATAAGCTTTGCTGTCTGACAGACATGGATTCAAGTCCTAGCTCTGCCACCTAGTTGGTGACTTTTGACGAGTTACTTAAACTAAGCTTCAATTTCCTCATAAAATAGTTTTTATTATTGTGAACATAGTGTGTAGTCAATAAATACTACTCTCATCATTGTCATTCAATAAATGCTTATTCATCACTTGAATATAGGAAACATTTCTGAGGCTTCATTACTACATTAAAAAGTATTTCTCATTCCATATTATTAAAAAGCTGATAGCAATAGTATTTAGAGACAAAATTTGCAGATGTGTTTAACTGTCCCTTGTTGGTAGTATTTCTAGATTTGTAGACTTTACAACCTCATCTGTATTATGCAGAAAAAACAACTCTAAAGGTAACTTATTGACTAGTTAGTGAGTCATCGGTAGGTCAGAATTCAAGCAAGGTTTGATTCAGAAATTAATGAGGGATAGAATATGGAGGTTCCTCAAAAAATTAAAAATAGAACTACCATGTGATCAAACAGTTCCACTTCTGGATATTTATCTGAAGGAAATGGGAACACTAACTCAAAGAATATATGCACTCCCATATTCATCAAAGGATTATTTACAATAGCCAAGATATGGAAACAACCTTAATGTCCATTGTGAACGAACAGATAAAAAAAACTGTGGAATATATATACAATGGAATATTACTCAACCATAAGAAGGAAATTTTGTCATTTGCAAAAGAATGGATGGACTTTTAGGGCATTATATTAAATGAAATAAGTCAGACAGAGAAATACAAAATAAATTAGTCATGAAGATGTAATGAGTAGCATGGTGACTATAGCTAATAATAGTGTATAGTATATTTGAAAGTTACTCGGATAGTAGATATTAAAAGTTGTCATCACAAGAAAAAACTTCACAACTATGTATGGTGATGAATATTAATTAGATTTACTGTAGTGATCATTTATCAATATATACAAATATGGAATCATGTTGTACACCTAAAGCTCTAATATAATGTTATATGTCAATTATGCCTCAATAAAAAGTTTTTAAAAAAGAAAATATGTTGTCAAAGATCCCATTTTCTTTCTGACTGTTCTCTCTACCTGCAAAGTATCTGCTTCATCCAAAAAAGGCTCATCTTTGGGGAACTAAATGCTTCTTAATTCACATTAGGCAGTGAAAGAGATAAGATCTCCTCTGGTAGCTCTCAGAGAAGAAGGTACAAACTTATTTTTTTAGAAAATCTCAGCAAAGAACTTCTTGTGTTTCACTGGCCCTCAATGGGCTCTGGTCATTACATCAGAGAGTAGATTTGCTGACTGGCTTTAGCTGGTCTGGATCCAGCTCTGATGTGGGGATAAGTCAGCTTTCTATCACTAAACATGCTGTTTTGGGAGGAAAGGATACTCAAAAGGAAATTAGAATATGCTTACTAGGAGAAAAAGACAATGGAGAATGAATAAACCAAAATGTCTGCTACATCTCCCCAGAGCTAGTGGTGTATCCCAAGTTTGAGATCAAATGTTAGCTATCACCACAGTTCTTAATTTTATATCTCACCAAATTCTTTGCTTTTTTACAGATTAGTAATCACTATGGACATAAGTATGTTGTCATGAAGATATTTAAAGAATTACTTCTATTCAAATTTTCTCAATCTCCTCCCAAAGCAGTGGCATATGGAGAGTTTACTATTATTGGACAGGAGGTCTAGATCAATTAAATTAAATATAGCACATTGCAGAATCTCTGGAGGGTGGTATTTGAAGCTTTTAACTCAAAGACAGAGTAGTTGTCTCATTTTGTGTTCTCATGTAACCAAATTTTCTTTAGAAAAAAATTATTATTAAGCAAGATAGATATGGGATTGGAATGAATTCTTTTGAATCATTTTGACCATAATCATAATTTCCACTTTTAGCAATTCATCGTGTTATCAACATGTAATCCTTCTTATTTTCACACATATTATTTAACAAAATACTAATCAAGTTGAAAATTCTTTTCTGTTTGTATCAAAGAAATTTATGCTCTCAATTCTGACATTCTCAGAACACTATGGATCACACTGCATGAATATGTGAGGATACAATATGTATCTAAGCTGCAGTAGCCAAAAATAATTATGGCTCAAAATTAGTTTGTATCCCCATGGAGAATATACACTTCACTTACAGGAAAAATAATCACAGAACTAAATGATGCCAAGTACAACAAAATGATGCAACCACAGAATCCCAGAGAATTTTCAGAATAAAGAATATGTCTTATTTTGGACTTTATGGTTTTTGAGTACACCAGGGTCTGGTGATAGTGACTGAGTAGCCTAGCAGAAGGTTGTGCTTTGGGCAGTCTGGTAGTGCTTGGAGTCACAGATTCTGTAAGAATCAGGTGACAGCTACAAATGCTCACACCGGAGCAATGTTCCTTCACCCAGAATTTCACATATAATTTTGAGGGTTCATGGACTCCCTGAAACTCATTTTAGCCCCCAGCGCACATTTGTGATAAACATTTTTATCAGAATAAAAAACTAAACCCCCTTTCCTTGAATTTTAAAATATAATATTTAGATTTTTATAGGCATAGCTTTAGGGATTTGAAAGAATGAGTTTACTTTTCTCAAAATGTATTTCTAGTTGTTCAGCCTGGTAGGACTAAGAACATGTGAAGGAGTAAGAAATATAAAACATTAATGGACTCTTCCAAAGGCTTGCACATAGTAGGTACAAAGAGTCTTGAATAAAGTGATGAAAAATCAGTCTTAGAATAATGCCGAGGTAGCAGCTCAATTCCAGTGTCATAAAAGTAATGTTAGGTAAATACTTATTAAAATAATTCTCTTAATTTTGTCATAAAACAAATTGCTTCAATATTATATAATTTTTAGGCTTATATATATATAGGATTTTCTTCATATCTGAATTCATTAGAATATACAAAATAAAGTGCTTATCCTCTACTTCTATTTCTTGCCTTTATAACATCAGTGAAATATTTTCCAAAATAAACAATATATTATGTTCATGGGTATACTCAAGTAGTTCTATGAATAATGTTCCTTACAGTTTGCATTTTAAGGGATATTTTAATTTTGTCTTTTGATTTTTATAATCTCTAAAAAGCTCTTTTCTAAAATCAGTGTTCTCACTGGAGGTGATCCAACACATCGACTCAAATGACTGAAAAAACATGATTGGTCCTAACATTGAGCAAAACTATGTGGAAAATTTATAATGATTTGTAAACATTTTCACACTTATTATGATTCAGATATGGACTGTGGCCCAGGAAAGATTTGGATTTATTTTGATAGTCCCTGTAATTAGCTCAGCAATGTTTTCCTAAGTTATGATTTCGTGCTGACTATTAGAAATTGCACATTGTTGAGATACCACATGCAAAGAAGGTATGGATATTATATGGCAACAATTAAAAATACTATAAAATAAAGTAAACAGGTTTCAAACCAAGAAAACATGAAGTGAATGTGGCACAAATAGAATCAAGAAGGAAAATATCTAGACTTTAGCACTAGGTACCATTCTCAGCACATGGCCCAATTTAGTTTTGAGCAAGCAGAGTGAAACTAGAGTACAGATGGAGCAACAGGACATGTGGACTTCACTCCTGCATCCCCTGGCATCAGTCTGGAAATCAAAGACACATGTCTTGACCTAAATGGTACACAACCAATATCTTTTCTTCTAGGAGGTGTAAGAGGCAGGATTGGCTATATTATTTGGGGAGCCCAGTGCAAAGTGCAAATGCAGGATTTCTTGATCAACATTCACCTGAACAAAAATTCAAGATGGTAACAGCAATGCATTCAACCAAGCATAGTCCTAGGCCACTGCTTGTCCTGGTGACAGAGGAAAGGAGTAAGAGAGACATCTCTGAATCCTGCCTGTCCCAGTGCTGGCTCCTCCTGGACTCCGAGGAGATGCTCAGATCAAGCCCTAGGGAATGGCCAGTGCTCTGTTTGGTGCAAGTTTCGAAAGCAGTTGAGATGACAGGGGCTGCTCCTACCCGAAATCTATCCTCTAGATAGATTGTGAGGATTAATGAGTTAATATCAGAAATTGCTAGAGGGCAAATCTTCACTTGCCTAAAAGAGCATAAAATTTTTATTTTGTCTTTTATGCTTTCTGACAATCCCTTCAGTCTGCCACTAGGCTTTTAGTGGAGCGTGTGGAGAATTTAGGACAAGATGATGAATCTTACTCAAGGGCATCTCAATAGCTTTGCAAACTTAATGCAATAATGTAGGTCTTGGGCGCTGTGTCATGGACTAAACGAAGACAGCAGAAATTCAGATAAAAGAGGCTATAGTTCATCCTATTGTTATTATTTAGGAGACAAATTATGGCAATGAATTTTTTTAAATCTTAAAATCCTCTTTATCATTGCACAGCTACCTAATTCTATTTTGAATAACTACAAAGCTATAAAGATACTCAATGGAGTACTGAAGGCTGTATTTTCTTTTACATAGTGCAGAAAGGATACACTTTGTCATTAGAAGGAAAAGAAGCCTCAGCCAGGTTGTACATCTGGAAAATAGGTAAAGCCCCAAATGAAAGCTGTTGCAACAACTGGGACAGAAACGAAGTTGCAACATCATTTTCTTTGGCACCCACTTGGGAGCCCAGGAGTCAGGCTCCGGCTCCTCGCCTGCTCCATCGCCACTGCAGGATTGGGTCTAGAGTGAGGCGTTTAACACTTGGAGTCCAACACCTGAACTAAAAAAAAGACAGGCAGACTAGAAGCAGAGAAATAGCCAGAGGCACCCTGGGGAGAAGGGACAGGGGGACAGGAAGCCAGAGAGCAGCACATCCTCCAAGACAGTAACTACCTGTGACATCGGCCCTGGGGAACTCCTTTCTTTCTCCATGTTCCCCTGAGCTGTGGGTTTCCCAGTGTGCGAGTAGAAGTTACATTGAAGTCTTCAGTCCAAGAAACCCTAAGGGGTAGAGGGATTTGGTTCCTGCCCTTGATTGCAGGCTGGCAGTGGGGATAAGGGTATCAAAGATGCTGGAAAGGAGTAAGAAGATGGTAAGAAGATGGTAAGGGATTTGACGAAGAGACAGAAAGAGGGATGTTAAGGATGGTTTCCTGAGGGAGGCGTTCAGGGCCTGGCCATGAGGTGGGCAGAAGGGGGAAGGGAACATGGCAGCATGCCTACCCTGTGCCAGAAGGGAGCTGAGAACTTTCCATAAATTTATCTCCTGCAATCTTTCTGAGGCCTCTGTGAGCCCACTGCTTTTAGCTTCATTTAAAGACAAACATTTTTTTCTCATTTGTGATCAAAATTTTAAAATGGATGAATGAATGAGTTAATAACCCCCTCCCCCATACAGACATAAACATGAGACATGATTAAGATCCTTAGGATAACTCAACACCAAAAAGATTACGGTACTCTTCCTTATATATAATTCATAATAAGACAAGACATCACACATTATATTCATATATATGCTAGAATTTAAACAGCTTATTTTCAGATTTTCTTCTAGCTAAATCCTGGGTAAGTCTATTAAAGGTTGACTTGTATCAAGTTTGAGGGGCCCTGTTCTTCTGTACCTTTATTGTGTACTCTTAGCTAGTTTCTTGAATAAAATGGCAGTGCACCCAAGAGTGACAGAGGCAGTAAGTGGCAAAGCAAGGAGTCAAATGTTGGTCTGTCTGATGCCAAAGCCCGGGCTCCCAATGACATGGCTTTCCCATTGAGCCTACCTGAGGTGCATGTAGCCCCTGGGTGTGTGCTTAACCATGAAGACCTGCTGATCACTGGGAGCAGCCATGTGGGTGGAAATAGAGCCTCTATGAAGAGATAAAGACTTTGTAGGATGCTCTTTGAGACTTTGCCACAGGTTTTCAAGTCATACAAACCTCCCCTATATCTGTGATATATTGTTAGATGACAAAAGCAGGTTGCAGAGAAATGTACACAGCACGATCCTATTTTTTCTTAACAAAATGCCCCTATATCTACGTGTATAGATGTTGTTACATATTTGTAGAGTTACGTTGGGTACTGGAAAGAGATTTGAAAAAGGAAGACAAAAGGGCAAGTAGATTGCTAGTATAACGTAAAGATAACATATAAAATAACACAGTTCCATCTACAACATTACCTCAAATAGGTAATCATTGAATGTGCCTACAGAAAAGTTCTCCAGGTAACACAATCAAAGACAACAGTGATTTGTTTCGGTGATAAAGCTGTGGACAGTTTTGGTCTTTGATCCTTCCTTTTGTCATTTTAATTTAGCTTTTGCTCTAAGGTAAAATAACAACGTAAGCATAACGGGTCTTCCCAAAACTGTGTAGGTTTAGTGGTGCCTATAGGTGAACAGCCAACAATGATACCCCTGCCCCAATGATAGAGGCCCCTCCTCCAGGCTCTCAACTCCCCTCTGTGTTTCTGGCTGGGAAATACCAACGACCCACTGTGCTCCCACAGGGCAGAGGCTAGCAGTGGTGAAAGCCCTTAACCACACACTGCACCCCATGTAAACAGTAAAAAAAGTGGAGGGTCCCCTCTGGGAACTTGGGAAAATGCAACTTGCCTACCCTGTTTGAAAGAGGAGTAGTGGCCACTCCACTCCTGGAGATTGTTGTGTTGTAGGATGGTGAGCCCCATATCTTTAGATCCTCCAGTTCTTCTGGAAAAATGCAAAATTCAAACTTGTATGGGCACACTGTTCATTTTTCATGACTAGCACTAAATCACATCTGACAAGATGCTGTGTAGAGCCACAGCAGACACATGTGCAGTCACATGTCATTGTGCCTTGAAGGAGAAAGGGCCCAATTCAGTATTTTGATAAGAGCTCAGAAAGTTCTAGCAATGGTCAGGCAGAGTGGTTAGGATGGGAAAACTGAACACAGAGATCACGAAGTCACACAGTGGGGGAGAAAGGTAACTGTGGTCTCATAAAAAGACATTGGTGATAACTTTTACTGATCCCCAGTTTTGCTGAGTGTCTGTCTTTTCCTAGCTGTCTATTCTCTCTCAGATCGACTGTTAAAATTGAACTATGGCGCTCAAACACCGAGAGGGTCACTTTAATAAAGAGTAAAGATATTCTGTCTCCGAACCTCACCACATATGCACACACATCCCACACATCCTCAGCATGTAGAAACATGGAGTGTTGTTTTGCTCTTTTTATTACTTAAGAGCTAGGGATAGGAATGAACTGATGTAAAATAGTATAGTGTGTCATTGCATGTTCTGAATTCCAGCATAATTCAAACACCTCCCACTAAGATTTGTCATCCTGCCTCTAGGCAGGACTGTTCTTAAAGTGTTCTTGACATCTGAGCACCTGTGGTATTCATTAAGCCCTCCTGGGAATAAGACCTCCTTACAAATACTCAGAAAGTACCTTTCTCTGAAAGAATGAAGTTCTATATCTCCATCAAAAAGATGAAGGCATAACCTTCACTCTGCTCTATCTGAAAGGGCAAGAAAAGTAGGTTGACAATGTAGGGAGTAAAATTAAGTCTGTGCCAGCAAGTATTCAAGAGGTATGCTTTATGTAGCTCATGACTTCATAGCAGCAAAACCCTCCTCCCCACTCTGTGTCTTCAGAAAAGGGGCAAGAGAATCCTGGAACATCGTACTCTATTAAATTTTAAACACTGCTGGAAACTAATGCTTTTAAACATTGAAATATTAAGAATTGTTCTGTACCCAAAACAGATATTCTTATTTTAGAAAGTACTTCTTCACCAACTATCACAACATTCTTTTGCAAGGAGCTAGCTAAGAGGGAGTATAGTTTTTTTTTTTCTGCCTTGCAAGTCTGTCTTCTCTGTTCTGGTTCAAGCCAATAACTCATTTTATGCAGCTACAGACCAAGAATTTTGAAATTTCTGAGTCATCATTCGAACAGCATAATCTCCACGATCCTGAAGACACATTTCTTGATAACATATTGATTACTATATCCCTAAATGGATATTTCTGGTACATTGCCTGTCTAGCAGCCATATATTCCCACCTATTTGTCTGGGTAATTTCTGGCTTCAGAAGAACATATGGGCCATATTCACAACTTCTACCATTTTCAATGTTTATCTTTATTCCGTCAAATTTCTTATGGGTTCTTTCCATTTCCCTTCTGTCTCTTTATTCTCTTCATTTTCTCTGATTAGTAATTCGTTTTACGTAAAGCTCCAGTTTTAAAGTTAGTGGAATAGACACACTCAGGAATAAGAAAATGGTAAGTCCACAGGCTAAAGTTTTAATCCTTGCTCTGTCATTATTTAACACTAACAGTCAGAATAGGCATTTAACACACTCTTGCCTGAGATCTCCCACTTACCAAATGCCACGAGGGCAGTTTTCTCCTGCCAGCTTCACAGAAATATAGTGGCAATGCATAATGTGCAGGAATTACTTTGAGGGTCTTTGGAAAAATCTCTGTTCTTAACCTCACTCTGCCAACATTGCCCTTTGAAGCCTATGCCAGTCACTCTATGGGTTTTCCATCAGAAGGATCCGAGTGATAATTCCTTTCTCTACCCATTTCACAGAGATGCCTGAGTCTCAACAGGCAATCATCACGCTTAGAAAGGACAAAAACTACTCAGAATTTAAGGCAGTGTGGCCTAGCTTCTGGAATAGAAATAGTAACAACTGGGATGGTTATCCATGCTCTGTTAGGTGCAGGAACGTATGCTTGGTGTTAATTATAAGATCTCTCACAATCTTTTTTACTATCTCTGTAATGTGGGCATAGTTATGTGCATTTTTATATATAGATCAGGAAACTAAAACTTAGTATGTGAAAAACTAATTCAAGGTCACAAGCTTAAGAAGAAGCAAAAGCAGAATTTGAACCTAGTTTTTGAGTACTTTTTTACCTTAATAAATGATGGCTATTTAGTCATCTATATTCATTGATACATATCTATATTTATATTTGTACAATTGGCTTTTATTATGAAAATTTTGGAATGTATAGCAATCTGATCTAAATTTCTGAATGTCACCTGTTTATGCATCAAAGAAGATGATAATGCTAGAAATGGCTTTAGGGCCAAACAAAGTAACTGCATGTGGTTTCTAAACTGGGTCTAAATATAGATGCCACGAGGGATTGTATGCTGTATCTAATCTATAACAATAGGAAGCAGATCACCATTTTCCAGGGGCCTGGGTTAGTTAGTGGTAGCTTAGTAAAGACATAAGGGAACCCTTTGGGGGTGATGGTGATATTCTATATCTTAATTGTAGTGCTGATTGCACAGATGCATACATTTATCAAAACTCATTAATCTTTATACTCAAAATGGGAATACTTTACTATCGATAAATTATGTCTCAATAGACTTGATTTTTGAAAGACAGATGCCATCATTCACTTGCTGTCTCATGAGGCAAGTTATTAATCTATATGTCTCATACTCCTTTTGTGAAAATGGGAATACTAATTGTACCCACCCTCAAAATGTTGGAGAGTATTAAAAAAAAGACACCATATGAAGAGCTTACTATCATTCTTGGTCATAGGAAGCAGTCAACATATGCTTATTCAACAGAAGTATGTGTCAGACAGTGTTCTAGGAATAGGGAGAATCAGTGGTAAATATGAGAAAATGTCTGCCCTCACAGAGCTTTATACTCTAGACTGGGAGAGGCAGATACTAAGAAAGTTTATCATTTGGAAATAACATTCTAATAGCAGTTAGAAGAGCTAAACCGGGAAAACAATGATGTGAGTGTGTGGCTGCGAGGATGGTGGCCATTTCCCTGAGTGGTCAGGGAAGAACCCTATGGAAAAGTGCAAAGGAGTCAAAGGAGGAGGAAGTTTCTAGTGAGGGGACCAATGACTGGGGAGACAAATGAGGCGTGAATCTGGAAAACTCCCCAGCAGGTCCACTCATCTGCCCTGTGGAAAGACACTGGGGAAGTGGGGAACAATGTGCTCTGATTTACATTTAGAATAATTTCTTTGCCTTCTGTATAAAGGGTGGGTTCCCAAGGGGTGAGAGAAGCAACAGGTGAGAAGTAGTGATGCTTGGATGAGGGATGGGAATGAGATATAGTGAAACATGGCCAGATTTGATATGTATTTGGAGCAGAGAAAACAGGGCTGCCAACAGTTTGGATATGGCAAGGGACAGAGAAATCATTTTTAGCTGAAACAACTAGGTGCTATTTACTGCCTTGACATTTACTGATATTTAGTTGTAATAATTTCTTTTTTTTGTTGTTCTGAGAAGCCATTTGGTGGGTGTTAGGTATTATATCAGAAAGCATTTCTGGGCTAACTACTGATATTAATGTGACTGTGTGCCAAGTGCCAGTTTGGGGTCCAACTCTTAGCTGTAGGTCTTACCTTGTCTATTAGGCAATTAAATGCTTATATCTGAAATCAGAAGGGCACTTGTGCTTGTGCACGTGTGCACGTACAGGTATGAATATGTGTGCATGCAGAGTATGTTCTTGAGGCTACAGAGAGCTCTGCTGGTAGAGCCCAGAATGTTCCCTTCTCCATAGCGATCACCAAGTTGCCCCTTGCTCACTTTACCCATACCGTCCTGCACTCCGTATAACCTTTATGGAGCTAAGACTTTGTCCATCTCTGGCTCCCTCATTACTGCTCTATTTGAAAACACCTTGATTCCCTCCAGTCTTCCTCAGTATCTCTGGGGTGGCAAGTGGGAAGATGTCTGGGACACTTCTCTAGTTTTAGCTCATGGTTTAGAGTTCAAAGGCGGAAGCTTAATTTTCTCCCTTCACTTGGGAGGTTCAGAGTCAACAGCACATTAGCTGATGAATGGAACTTTCTCTCCTGCCTCCGCTTCCTTCTTCCTTCCACTGGAATTTCACTCAGTGTGAAGAACTCTACTCTGGGATGAATCAATGAGCCAACGCCCCAGGGACCAACTGACAACTGGTAGAACCTTTAATTCAATAATAATAAAATAAAGTCATTGCCCTCCATTGAGCACATCCTACCTGCCAGGGCTTTATAGGAATTCTCTCTCCTAATCCTTTCAGCAAACTTAGAAGCTCTCTTGTACAAACTTGTAAGGCTCTTTTATTTTCCGCTTCTAATGGTTGAGTACACAGGCTCAGAGAGTAACATAATTTGCCCAAGGCCGCACAGCCAGTAAATGACAGAATTGGGACCTCAACTCAGGCCTGTCTGGCTCCCCATTCCTAATTTATAACCGCTAAGCTATAGGGCCTCACTGCTCTTAAAACTTGGAGTACGGGGCTGTTACAGCAAGACTCCCCAGAGTTTTGGCCTATTACTCAATCAACCACTGGGATGCTGACCATGAAGCTCAGCAAACATTATCACAAATGTGGCAGCTGCTGTCTTAATTAAAGGGCCAGGTTTTCCTTGTTACTTACAGAGAAGGATCTGTTTGCTAGGTTTTTGGCTTTTTATCAAGGCATGGAAAAGAGCATCACCTTCATTTTCAGACTTGAAGTTTCCTGATTTTCTCTGGACAGGCACTTTTTTTTCTTTTTTTGTGAAATACACTTTTAACCCATTGGTATTTATTCACTACAAAACAGTCCATAAATTATTAACTCTGAGATTTCACATGCCCCCACATTTCAATCATACTGAATACTTGTAATACTTCCTGTCCTTATATGACAGAGTTTGGGAATGTGATATCCAGCAAGTAAGTTCAAACGGAGGCATTGTTAATGGGCAAAAGCACACACAAAAACTATCTTTCAGCTTCATGTTGCTTTAAGATCCGGCCAGAACTTGTGAAAGAAAACCACACACACACACACACACACACACACACACACACACACACACACACGAGAAAGAGAGAGAGAAGACAAAGAGAGCAGACAGAGACAGAGAGGGGGTGGGGAGAAGGAACACGGTTGAGAGCAGGAAGTACTAGAAATACTGTTTAAAGGCATGATCTCATGAGATTTCTACTCCACTTTAGCAGGATGAAATATTGGGTTTATGTAGATAATCAAACATTGGAAGCTGGCACTAGAACCAGTCCAGACAACCTTCAGTTCTTCCACTGCTACTTGCAAACTTTATTTGCCAGACGAGGGGCCAGAGATTATTCCCCCTCCTATGACAATTTGCTATTCAGAGACTATGTCTTTATGTGACTCAGATGTGCTTCATTTGAGTGAGGGAGAAATGAAAGTCTGAACCACAGATTGCTAACAAAGCGATGCAGATGAATCTATTAAAGTGTATCTCCTCGCTGTTTTGTTTTTGACTTCCAATTGGCACTTTTTCTTGCCTCTCAGCTTTGAAACTCGAGAATAAAACGCCTCTGGAAACAAAGCAAAGCGAGCTGAAGTGTGTGTGTTACACAGAATACTGAGAGCGATGTTTGTGCCGCACACAGCTACAGCTGTCACCGATTTTTCATCTACAGGGAGGTCAGCCAGACAAAAAGACCCAAGACAACGCATTCAGTAGCATCTTTGTTCTCACCTCCGTCTAGACGACGTAACTTGTAGCGACTCCCAATTATGGTCATAGAGATTTTTCAGCACATCACTGGTTTGGATATTAATTGTTGGTCAGATGGGGGAGTTCTTTTAAGCTCCTCAAATAAAATAAATGTAGCTTTCATTAAAGATGTTAACCCAGGCGCTCCAGAGACTTAACTCTCCATGCTGGAAACTGATTGGTTTATCTCCAGATTGTTTTGTGGAGATAAGGATTAGCTATGAATTCAAAATGATTTTCAAACGTAAAGAGCTGCTCTGTTATTCAGAGTTTGATCGCATAGGTTATTACTGAGATCTTTTGCTCCACCTTGCTTGTCTTCCTTATAGTTTTCCCCATCCCTTCCACATCAAATGGCTGGATGGGGTCGATCTCCTACTTATTAGACACCTAAGAAACAATTAATACACTCAGATTTAGGGATTGTTCAATCATCAGTGCTGTCCATCTCCTTCTAATTATTTGTGGCTATTCAAATGTAAAACTTTTGCACATTTATTCTATTAATATTAACCATAACACAAGCTAAATAAAAAATTAGGGAGCTTTTAATCTTGGTCCTCAAATTTTGTGCTTTCAACGACATAATTTGGAAAGCATTTCCCTCTTTCTTGAAGCACTCTACATGATAAGAATGTTTATTTTGGGTGATTAAACAAAATGGAGAGTGCCAACCTCATTTTTTCCAGTAGACGATTATGTTTTTTTTTTTAATGTTGAACTTCAGCTTGAATGAAACTCAGTGTCTCCTCCCTTTTCTTCCTGAAAGATTGTTTTATGTTCTGTCTACTTCCAAAGTATTCAATTTTATAAAAAGTACTAAGGGAAGAAATTGCACACTGCTGTACCAGGGCCAATGCAAAACAGTATTTTCCTTGGGTTACTATTTACCTTTTACTCCATTACTCGTGTGGTTATGTCCTGAATGGAAGGAGGCAACACAAGCCTTCACAGATCTCAAAATCTATAATTAAGAACTGCATCTGACAAGAGTTTTTTTCCTACTGACAAAAAAAAAATATGTCATTTTTAAAAGGAGTATTACAGGAAGAGTGATAAAAATAGGCAAATGGGCAAAAACTGTTCCCTTCTTCATGGCCGAATACAAAGTGGGTTTTTTGGGGGGGAGTTGGGGGTTTGGATAAGTCCTTACAATGACTACACTGTTGACTTGGCATGCAGATCAAAAGACTGACAGATTTAATTCATGTTTCTATGCTATCCAAACAATGACATGTACGAGCCAATCTGTGCTGCTTTCAGCAAGTAATTGAAGGTAGTACAAACACAGACTTTAAAAGATCAGTGGTGCCCAACTGAACTGTTCGACAAAAAGAGATCCGACAGCGCATATTCTTTTTTTCTGTTTTGTTGGGATTCCGCTTTGCCTGCCCTCTGCCCTGCCCTTACTCTCCTGGAATTAATAGCAACTGGTAGCCTGTGCATTGTGTCAACAGAAACGGACACACACGCACCGTCTATGAACTTACTCTCTGCTGCTGGCTGGAGAGATAAGCTCCAAGAGTGCACAAGAATAATCTGGAGACGTTTGGAAGTTAACCACAAGAAATCCATGTTTGCATAAGCTTCCATCACACAGGCAGTTTTTGCTTCATAATGCCGGGACAGTCTGGGTAGTGAGGTAATCAATTCATCCCCAAATGCATAAAGGATGACCCTGCAGGATGTTGACGTGACATTTTCTGTGGATCTAACTTGCTTGGAAACCATAGACAGCATTTTTCTCCAGTAATTTGTGTACTGGATGCATTTTTTTTTTCAAATTGCATCGTGCCAGCAATTTGGTTTTTAAATACAATAGTCTTTTGAAAATTACTGAAGAAAATGAATAGAAAATCACCAGCATCATAGCAAATTATCCTAGGTCAACACATAATGCCTCCATTCTCCAGATGTCTCAATTCAGGCAGCTACTTTGGGTATCTTTGTCTAAGGATGCATATAAGTATTCCGAGTTTAATAATACATGTTCTGTTGCGTGTTACCGTGGGCTAACATCACTGTATGTGTATCTTCCACAGTAAGGTTCCAAAAGAAATGAGTTTAAAACAATGTACCCAGAGGCAGTGCTTTTGCTTGAATGTTTCCAATGAATTCTTTGTTCAGAATCCTTGCCTGTACTTTAGGGTCATGGATAATTTCTCATGATTTTGTCTCAATTATAAAACTATAATTGTTTTATACTGAAAGATGTTAAAATACAATTTCCACGTTTTTTAATGCCCAGAGTTTAAACATTTGGAAGTCATCTACGCCATATAATTAATTGACAAATTGTTTCAGAGTATCGAGTCTAAAACAGAGCTACATAAACAAGGCTGGCTGTCTTAAAAAGAGTTCCATAAACAATACTGGCTCCTTGTAGAAAAAAAAGTATCAAATAAGCAAAAGCAACAAAAGGTATCTGTAATACTTTCACTCCAGAATTATTATTATTATTATCATTTGGATTCTATCCTTTCAAACTTTAAAAAATAATAATCACGCCCATTCTTTCAGGAAGTAAATAGGAAACTTGATCCATTAGTCATTGCGGAGATATATATGTAATATTTAATTTAATTTATTCTCTCCCATAGAGTTGTGCAGAGTGCTTTGTTTTTGAGGAGTCTTTTTTTCTGCATTGGGTTTCTTCTGTGAATGTCTTAGAATTTAGAGTTTTTGGGTAGGAAGGCATAGCCTATACGTGTCTATTGTAGCACAAGTTAGGAAGTGGTTAAGTAATATTAGCAGGATCACATGGGCTGGTCAAGGAGAGAAACTGGCAAAGAGAAGTACTTGCTACAAACCTGAACAGAAAGGTGAAATATTTAAAAAATCAGGGAGGTGAGGGATAGCTAAAAGAAATTGGATATGTTCAGTTCGTGAAAGGGCTTAAGACAAATTTGATAACTCTCTTTTTATCTGAATGGTCTCCATGTGGAATACACTTCATGAGTGCTGGTTTGTGCATTTGGGGGTGCTATCCTAAAGATAGGAACAACTGGGTTGTTTAAACTAGAAGTTCTTTCTCACACTCTGGGGGCTGGAATTTAGAGACCACAGGGCCAGCATGGTAGGTTCTTGGTGAAGCCCCTCTTTCTGGTTTATAAAAGTTCATCCTGTACCCTCATTTGGTAGAGAGAAAGGAAGCAAGCTCTCTCCTGTGTCTTCTCATAAAGGCACTAATGCTATCTAAAGGGTTACCTCTTCATGACCTAGTTACCTCACAAAGGCCCCATCTCCAAACACCATCACATGGGGGATAAGAGTTTCAACATATGAATCTGGGGAACACAAACAGCCAGTCCATGGCAAGTGTTACAGACAAGAGAAAAAAGGCTACAAAGTGATTACCCCAGAGGAGGCTTGGGATCCTATTGAAAAGGAAGAAGGAACCAGCAAGTAGAAATATACAGCAGTGTTACCAGCTGTTTAAAATAGTGAACCCCTGGGGTGCCTGGGTGGCCCCGTTAGTTAGGAGGCTGCCTTTGGCTCAGGTCCTGGGATCCCAGTCCATGTCAGGCTC
Organism: Vulpes lagopus; assembly: GCF_018345385.1. Classification (NCBI taxonomy): domain Eukaryota; kingdom Metazoa; phylum Chordata; class Mammalia; order Carnivora; family Canidae; genus Vulpes; species Vulpes lagopus. The sequence continues at coordinate 74,886,192 of NC_054826.1, forward strand.
TCTGCTCAGCAGGGAGCTTGCTTGTGCGCTCTCTCTCATTCATTCTCTGTGAAATAAAAAAAAAAAAATACAAAAATACAAATAAGTAAATAAATAATCTTAAAAAAATAAAATAAAATACTGAAGCCCCCCAATTATTAAAGGTGCCCAAAGGGACGCCTGGGTGGCTCAGCGGTTTGCCGCCTTCAGCCCAGGGCGTGATCCTGGAGACCCAGGATCGAGTCCCATGTCAGGCTCCCTGCATGGAGCCTGCTTCTCCCTCTGCCAGTGTCTGTGCTTCTCTGTCTCTCTCTCTCTCATGAATAAATAAATAAAATCTTTAAATAAAAATTAAAAATAAAAGGTGCCCAAAGGGATGCTGGTTATCGGCCAGGGATACTGGATTAAGGTCAGCTGCATGGGGAGAAATGTTAAACCATGTGAGAAACTCTTCTCCAGGACCATCATTCCTTCAAGCAGGGCAATCCAAAGGGCCTGACTCCAGAAGGATAAGGTTGTTAGTATACATCATGTTGAAACTCAATGAGGTCTGAAAGAAAACTAAGAGCAAAAGCAAAATCAGCTCCGGTTTATACACCTATTTGGAGGAAACTTCCCATGATCAAAATAGCAGCTCTTTTGCTGATGTAAATGGTACTTTTAATTCTAGAAGCCTAAGTTCTATAAGTTTCACAGACACTTTTGGAAATTGTCAGGGTCTTGACTTTAGTGGTATGGCTTCTGTATCCCACCTCAGCAAAGGGAGACGTGAGAAAGCCTAAGGAAACGGGGAATTGTGTGTAACACACTTGATTAAGTGAACTGTATTCCCTTCTTTCTGTGCAGAGTCTAATCAGTTAGTCTGTATATGAAAGCATTGCAATTATATAGTCTAGAAGCAAGCAAACATAAATCACCACTTTGGCAAAAAACCAAACCGATAGGGAACGAAGCACAGAGATAATTCGTAGGTAGTAGAATAATAGCACAACCCAGGATGACTTTATGTTATTCCAGAGACAGAACAGGGTTGAGCATTATTCCTAAATACTACGATATCTGCAAAGGTGAGATGATCGTTATAAATCAAGATGTTACAAAAAGAAGAAAAGAGCTGTAGCTAGAGACAGATGCTCCAATTAGCAAGATATCCATTTCCAAATTATTATGTTTTCAAATAAATTCTGACGTGCAATTTCAGAACATTGGAAACTAATACTAAACCAGTCCAAGTAGAAACAGGAAGTAAATCCTGGTGGAGCTGTACGCCCTCAGCATATTACTAATAAGTCATTCCATTGTTGTGGGTGGGGGAATGGGTAGTAGGAGCAGAATGATTTTAAATTTTTTTTTTTATTTTACTATTTATGATAGTCACAGAGAGAGAGAGAGAGAGAGAGGCAGAGACACAGGCAGAGGGAGAAGCAGGCTCCATGCACCGGAGCCCTATGTGGGATTCGATCCCGGGTCTCCAGGATCGCGCCCTGGGCCAAAGGCAGGCGCTAAACCGTTGCGCCACCCAGGGATCCCCTGCGCCACCCAGGGATCCCCTAGAATGATTTTAAAAACCAGCTTTTACCTTGAGATGGTTTTCCCAAAACTTGGAGTTACGAGTAAAAACTGGCAAAGTAGAAAAAAAATTGAATGTTATTACCACAGCAGATAGTTCAACCAGGTAGTTTAAATTAATCTATAAGGACCCTCATGTTCCAAAGTATCAAATAGAGCTGAAAAGTATTATGAGCTTAATTTTACACTCTGCCATGTGGTATTCATCATTATGCATCTCAGAAAATCTATACTGTCCTTACATGCAGACACAAAATTCTGTTTTCAGGAAGTCCATTCATGCTATACATTTGGGACCAATGTAGGCCCATAAAAAACTAACCTCACTCCCACCCTTGCCAGCCCTCAATATATACAAGCCAGGTTTTCAGAGAGAAAGGGGACATGGTGATGCATGTACTGACTTCAAAGAGCTACTCTCCTGATAAGTAGAAGAAAGAGGAGGAGTAGGTGAGTGCTTTTCAGAGTATGATTCAGTGTTAAGAATCAGCTGTGTTGTGTTCTACTAAAGCATTTTTCTAGAATCATCCCAGCCCTGTAACATAAGAGTCTGTGGGGGTCAGACCTGTATTTGAAATAATCTTTCTAGGGATTTTGGCATACTGTCTTGTGAGTCTCATTGGCTTAAGTAGAAGTGTGGGGGTTCTCCTCCCTGACATCCTCCATAACCTGTAGAATTTGTGGGTGTTGTAAAATCAGTATTAAGGAATGAGTGTTATGCATAAAAAAAAGCCAGGGGAGATGAGACGAAGACAAAATACATGAAGAATGACAAGTTTGAAGATCAAATAATTTGAAGTCTGAATGTCTGAGTACAGACTAATGTATGACATATGTAGACATAAGCTATTGAAATCAAAAGCAATGGTTTGGGGATAGAGTGAGGGAAGGATATAAAATGGCTGTGTTCCTAAGCTGTCATTTATGTCAGCCTATTGCTTGTCACTGGAAATAAGCTGAGAATCCCCTTTGTATAACACAGCGATGAATCTTGGAAATTCTTACAAGCATGTTTAAGTGCCATTTACAACTCAGCTGAAGCTTTTCTGTTCAGTTTATACAGCTGTTGCCAATGTGATACTAATAAAGATGTTTTATGCCAAGCAATATTTGAAACTCTTTAGATGTATTATCTCAATTAATCTTTTCTGCACTTCTCTTAGGTAGATGCTATTTATCTTCCTGTCTTACAGATGAGGACACTGAGGCCGAAGAAGTTGGTTACCTTACATAAGGTTTCACTTATTCCACAGCAGAACCAGGCTTTAAACAGAATACTGACTTTGGATCCTGTGATTTTTAAAGCAGGATTTCATTCTGCCTCAAACTTTGGGACCACATTGTATAGTAGGGATCAACAAACTTTTTAAATAAAAGGCCAGGTAGTAAATGTTTTAGGCTTTGTGGCCATACGGTCTTTCACCGCAGCAGGAGAGTCATAGAAAACCGTAAATCAATGGAATGACCATGTTCTAATAAAACTTTATTTACAAAAATAGATGGCAGGCTGTGTTTTGTTGTTCTATAGCATTTTTTAAACATCCCCCATTCATGGTGATGGAAAAGAACTACAAGTTTCTATTTTTAAAGGAAGGCTTCTGTGATTAAAGATCGTATAGTATCTTCTGGTAGATTTGAAAATTTCTGTCCCTTCTTATGGCCAAGAGGCAAAAGGGCATGTGCTTAGAGATGTCATGAAGTGGTGATTCTGCTTTGAAGTGGTCACATTGTCTCACCTAGCTGCTCCTGTGATGAGAAACATGGATTTATGAAACAGCCCCTAGGCTCAAGGGGTGGGACTTTCTAAAATGGAGACAGATCTTGCATTTGGGAATATACCTCTCGTGGGAGAGTATTACACCTGTGTTCTAGGCTTCTTTATCTCCATTCATTAATCCATTGGGTTGTCCAGACCAGACAAAATCAACAGTTCTGAGGACTACACTGGTGTGCTTACTGTAAGTGTTGTTGTTTTTTTTTTTTCTTTGTGAGCGCATATCCCAACTGAACATTGATTGAAAACATTTCCTTACTATTTCATCAAAATGAGGAGACATTTCCAGGCTAAGCTCTTTCAGATGGCCTGTTAATGAGTGACTTGTAAATAATAAATATTATTGATAGTGGCTTTTGGAAATTCTCTAAATGCTCTAGATTTTGGTTTCTTTCCATGTGTAAATTGGGACTATAACGGCTGCCATTCTCCACAGAACTGGGAAGATTGAATAAGAAAGTAGAACTAAAAAACCCTGATAAGTTCAGAGAGCTGAAGAACTCTTGTTGGTAAAGGTATCACAGATCTTTTGGGATCATAGCACTGGACAATATTTTTGACAATTTGTAAAAAAGTTAATTTGTTACAGTCATTGTAGAACACTCTAGGACTGTCTGAGGGTAAATCTATATGCACTGTAAAAGGGGACCGAAGGCCTTCAGGCACTCTGTGAAATATGGCAAGAGTGGATGTTGGCTTTGAATCCACATGCCTCACAGTGATAATTGCCACTTTTTAAAATGCAAATGCTTATCCATGTTTTTTAAGAAAAAAAATGTAAAAGAAGGAGTACGTTAGTTGTCATTCTAACAAAACTGGAAGAAGCTGGAAAGTAGTTGGCAGAGAGATTGATCCCTTTTCCCTGCTTTTTTACAGGCTTTGCTTTGGGAAACGTTAGCATTTCTGTGAAAAACAGCATGGATTGTTCTAGTGACCAGCAACTACTTGGTGATATTGGGGAGATTGACATCCACATAAAAAAAAAAAAAACAGACGAGATTTACATAGCTCCTTGAGGTGTCCACAAATTAAGTTCATAACTAAGCAAATTGAATAATATTTTCTTATAAGAGTTCTGAGCTCTTTTTTTTTTTTTGGAGGAGGTTGGATTGATGCAGGTGAAATAGATATAATCAGGAATAATGCCGAAGGTGATGGGACCTTGGTTGTTCAATAACAAACCCACTAAAATGTTATGAATAATCTAAAATTTTGAATTCTTAGTATAGTCTCTCTTTATTGAGCACTTACCCTGTGTCAGGAACTGTGATAATGGCATTACATAAAGTATTTTATTTATCTCACTCCATCTCTCTGAAGGAGGCGCTTTTACTTTTCACATTTTTACAGATGAAGAAAATGGCTAGAGGCACACAGCTCATAAGTGGGATTTTAACCCAGATTTGTCTGATGCCAAAAGCCATAGCACTTAATCACTAGTTAGAAAAAAAAATACAGGGATGGCTGAGAACTAAGCTTGCTTTACACAGAAATGTAACTAAGGGGAATAGAGCTCGTGGGTAACTTTGATGATACAATTAAAGTAGAGAAGACAGATTTTTCTTTTCTTTGGAGAAGGACCACAAAGTGATCATGAGTAGAAGACATTTTCCCAGCTGAGGTCCCCAAACCAATGTAAATGTCTCCTCTTCAGACTTTCCTTTGCCTCTCACCCACACATTATTTTTTTCTCTCAGTATTCTGTTTCCATTATATGACCTGTCAGAATTTGAAAATTTTCATTTATATATACAGGAATCCCTCCACCCCAACCTTTCCTAAAGTTCATGTTATGCCATTTCACTTTTACCAAAAAAAATCTACATTAGCACATATTCTCACTAACTAAAAGAAATCTGAAGAGCATTTTCACTTACTTTATTTATTTATTTGATTGAGGGGATGATGGTGAGAAGGGGCAGAGGGAGAGGGAACGAGAGTATCTTAAGCAGGCTCCACGGCCAGTGTGGAGCCCCATGCAGGGCTCCATCTCATGATCTGAGCCAAAATTAAGAGTTGGATGTTTAACTGACTGAGTCACCAAGACACCCTGAGGATTTTCACTTTTATGAAAAAAGGGAAAAAGTGAAAATAGCATTCGGTGTTTATTTTGCAGTAAGTCCTTCTATAGGCTGCATGCTCCGAGCAGCAAGGGTGGCTCCACCAAGATCCTTCTCAGGATCTACACTCAGGAACTACACTCAGGATCTCAGCATCCAGCCACCATTGCTTTCAAGTATCTGTGAGCATCTGTGTTCTACCTTGATTTATTTCATGTATCTGTTAACAAAATGTGTCCTGAGGCATCTGAAAAGCCCAAGAGAGGTTATTTTTGGGGTCTCAGAATGCTTAGCATTTTTTTCACATAAATTAATGGTAATTCCTTCTTTGCTTTACACCATTTTGGCTAAGAAAGTTTTCAGAGGATGTTCTACTTTTGGAAAGGAAGGAAAACCTGTATATTTGTTTCCTGTTTATTTTTCTCATTATACTATGAGCTTTGTGAGTACTGCTTCCCAGTGGGCTTTGTTCTTCATTGTATCCCCAACACCTCATAGTGCCAAGCACATAGTAAGCACACCAAAACCGATAGTAATAAGAAAGCTTTACCAAACACTTACTATGTGCTAGGTGCTGTTCCAAACACTTTACATGTATTATCTCATTTAACTCTGGGCCTGAGTCTCTGCTCATATTAAACTCATAGGGAGGTAGTGAATATACTCTGTGTGGGTTTTGCCTATCACTGATTCTTTTCATTTTCTCTCTTATAGCTCTACTGCCTGCCATATTAATGTGTTTTTTTTTTTCACTAATCCCAACACAAAGCTGTTATTTATTTATTCTCAATTGTTTCCATGTTTATTATATATGTATATTTTTATGTAATATATAATATATGTGCATAATACACACAGTGAGATTTACCCTTTCTCTTGTGAAGCTAGGCTGCTCTTTTTGGGCAAATCTCAGATAATACCAGCCATGAGGCTGAATTGAAATCACTTTTATGTACCAGCTTAGAAAGGGAGAAAATGAACTCAGTTCTTGAGAAAGAATAATGTCTTGAAGAAGAATGAATAAAGTCCGTTTATTACATATCTTTTGGGTTTCTAGTTTACTTATATCCCCCTGCTTATGAAGAGCAGAAGTGAAATTCAAAACACAGTCATACCATTAAGAAGTTTATAATTTTTGAAGTTGTAGAATTATGACCATTCTTGAGAAAAATATTTTGGGCAATGAATCACATATCCTTTGAGGGCTTGCACAAAACTCTTGACTTACATATTTAATCAGCTTTCTGGTAAAAGGGATGTGCCTGGAACCATAGTGTGTAGCTTGGTAAACACATGACAAAATAACTACCTAATGTACATATGGGTGAGAAAAGAAGTCATGATGAATAACAGCAAATTGTTAACATGGTTAACTTAGAATTAAATGGGAAAATAGATGCTGAGCAAGATTCTAGGTTAGAACATCAAGACGGAGAGGAAGAAAAGCAAAAGTAAACCAAATATAGCCAAAACTGACCTAATTCAAGTACAGAAGGTGAAATTATACATAGAACCTTGTACATAGTAAATATTCAATAAACATTTGTTTCGACTGATTTGATTTCAAGAATGTTTACAGAAGGAATGGCCTCCTCCTCCCACATGTCAGTACAAGTCTTTCACTCAAGCAGAAGGAAAGATTAGCTGGTTGTTTTTGATCATCCTTGAGAACAAGGCTCATGCAAGAGATTACTTTATTCTCTTATCTTCCTGCACCACCCCACATTTTGACCATCATAAATCATTTTTCTCCCTTCCTGTATTCTCTGTCCATGGGACCTGTGACTTCCATTCTTAGACACATCTATGCCAGATGGGTAAAAGAACAATGTGAGGAGTCATTTCCTTTATCTGTTTTTGTAAACAGCCCAGGAACAGGAGACAGGATCTAGGGACGTTTATATAGGAAAATGAATGACATATTTGAGTGGTGGGCTATAGAAGGAGGCATGATTGAAGGAGATTAGAGGTATCACCTTAAGTGAAAGCTTTAAAGACAAAGTCTAGTTACTAATAAATAATAATTAGGATTTTTTTTCAGATTTAAATTAGTCTGTTTTGCCTTTCACTTATTTAAAGAGAGCCAATTAAACCAATTAAGGGCATGCCCAAGAGTCATAAAAGCCATGAATCTAAGAGTAACATCCCCCCAGTGAAGATGTTTAATGGTCATGGGTAGGTCGTATGCCAAAAAGATGTTCCATGTCATGTTTCTGTTATGCTGACCAGGGGGGAACCCTGACATGAGCTTGCCACACAGGAGCTGATCTCTGTCTTCTTAAGATGGAAAGCTGGAATGGCAGCTTATGGAGGAAGTTGATGTTTTGCAATGTGCAGTGGACAAGAGGCAGTATCTTTGATCCTTGGTTTTCAAATTACCTAGGCAGTGCTGTAGGGATTTAATTGCACAAATTGGCTAGAGAACAAATAGAAAAGTAGGCAGATGGTCATAGCCTTCATAGAACCACAAACCTGAACATTTGCCTCAAGGCAAATGTCCCCACTCTGCACCATAGGATAGATGGAGGAAGGGAGGCAGAACAACTCCAAGCAAAAGGTGCTTCAGACGGAATTGTTTGCCTGTTTTTCTTCCTTGGTAGCTGTGATCTCAGGCTACTCTAGGTTATCTAGAATAATGTGTTCTGTCTCTCTTTCTCTTCCTGCCCCTCTTTCTTTCTCTTATTCTCTCCCTACCAACTCTCCAAGAGTTAGGAAGGCTCCCTGATTCTACAATATGCATCCAGGCTTCCCTCCATTGCTCCCCATTACCTTCCGCTCCCTCCTTTTGGACTAACAGCTGATAAGATTTGTGCATATTTGGCATGTGTAAGCTTGTAGTGAAATATTTGACTATTTTTGGAAATTGAACAAGGTTTAAAAGACATAGATAGGTAGCAAATACTGTGGAAAAGGTCAGAAAAATATGAGAGTACAAAGATTCATAAATTAGGGATCTGCAATTTAGTCTTGTAGACAGCTGTTGCAACAAGAGTTTTCTTGAATAGTTGTATACTTTAGAAGCCTGAGAAGAGAAATAGTATTTTTTTGGATGCAGAGAGTATTTTGAAATTATTTTAAAATTACTCTGGTTCTTAAACAGCAAAAAAGAGATTACTTTTATTAAAAAGAAACACATACACACATATTAAAATGTAATTTTTCTTTTTTTCTTTTTCTTTTTTTTTTTAAATTTTTTATTTATTTATGATAGTCACAGAGAGATAGAGAGAGAGGCAGAGACACAGGCAGAGGGAGAAGCAGGCTCCATGCACCGGGAGCCTGATGTGGGATTCGATCCCGGGTCTCCAGGATCACGCCCTGGGCCAAAGGCAGGCGCTAAACCGCTGCGCCACTCAGGGATCCCAAAATGTAATTTTTCTAATGGAAATTCAAGTTCTTCCTTTCCCTGGTGGACAGCAGAAAGGGTTGGAAAAATTCTTCTCTTGATCTCTGATATTTTCTAGATCATGTGGCATGGACCCCAATAATTTTAGGATGTAAGTAAGGGGAATTTGAAAGACCCAGTTCAAATAAGAGAGCAGAAACCCTGAGAGCCTGAATGCCTTGTCTGATGGCACATCGCCAGGAATGACATGCTTGATCTGAAGGGATCTTACTGGAAAGAGAGTTCAGCCTTCACTTGTGCTGAGCTCCTCCATGAGTCACCAGCTCTCTGAGTCTCTATTTCCTTCTGTGCAAGACTAAAGAGTCTAGCAAGGGTCTGATAGTATGAAAAAAAAAAAGCCATGTAAATGTTAAAGTACTTTGCATATATGAAATGTACAGATGGGAACATATATGAAGTAATTGGAGGGAACTTCTAATCTAGTTCTCTCTCTTTTTTTTCCCCTCAAGTGAGATATGCAGCTAGGATCTGCTAGATTCACTTGCTGGAGTTATTAATTTTGGGGGAGAGGTGTCATGGACTTCTATGAGAAGTCGATTCAAACAATGAACTCTCACTGCAGAGTAAGAGGCTTGTGCCTATGTTCAAGCATGAGCCTACACACCCATTTTGCATGCATACTGACTTCATGTCCTGCCTGCCTCTGTTGACTCTAGCATGGCACAGTGGATGAGTGTGGACTCTAGAAACTAGTAGACCTGGGTTTACATCCTAGCCCTGCTACTTGCCAGGTCCCTGAATACCCAAGTTACTTAACTTATTTGAGCTTCAATTTAATTTCTCCAACTTGAATACAGAGATAACACCCATCCTGGTACATCTTGGTATGTGGGCTTATGGCGGCATTATATTTTGAGTTCTCAATAAGTGATAGGAGCGCTAGCCATCACTATTTTTATTATTACTATGCTTTCACATAACCTTGAGGTTTTATACTTATGAAGTATATACTTCATAAGATTCTGCTGTGGTGGAATTTTGAGTGATGTGTGTATGAAAATAGCCCAAGAGAGATTTTCAATATTGTCAAATGAGAGCAAAGAAAATTTTAGCAAAAATTTAGGCCCCACCAGCAAGAATGTTCCCAGCTAATTTGGGAACATTTAGTAGCCACAACCACTAAAAATGTTTTTACTGGAAAGGGTAGATAAAAATGTTTAACAGACTGAGAAATGCAGCTGTAAATCTAATTTAACATTTTGTAAGAGAGAACTCTTGTCTGGGAAATGCCTATCAGGTAGACTTTCATCAAGATAGAGATTTGTATTATATTTAAGATGCAACATTAGAAAATCAATTAGTCCAGCATTGTTATAAAGGGTTACATTGATAGAGTTTTGTCGGTTTCTTTGACTTGAGTATCTTCATTTCCCCTATTTTGCATATACTCTGGTTTATAGTAACCACACTTTTCTTATGGGCCATTTCTGTCTTGTTTCTCTTAAATTGTTTCTTTTCCCAAGGTTCTGATGTTAGCCAGTGTAACATTAACATAATTTGGATTTCCCCTTTTGCACTTGGTCCTTAACAATAACATCCAGATGTCGTTTGCAATATAACCTAATTCTGATTCAATAAAGTTTGGGTTTTTCACAATATTTTACTATCAAAAGCTTACTTCACATTTCTTTCAGTTCACAGTGATTTAGATTTTCCCGTAATCTATTTGGTTCCAACATAGGGTCATAGCACTGAAAGGAACTTTAGAGGTCATTTAGTCCAATCTCCCTGTGTTAGAAATAAGGAAACTGAATCCTTGTGAGACCCTGTGACCAATGCTACTAATATAACTAATATGTGGACAAACCTAGGGAGAAACCATGGATCTCATTTTCTCTAGGCCTCTCTGAGATTAAATACACAGTTGACCACTAAAATATTTTGAACTTTTTAAAAAAACAATACTTTCACTTATGTACTATATTCTAAATTCAACCCAGGAAGATATTTAGAAATCTCTAAGAATGACTGCAAATTAAAGATGTTATATTGTGACTTTTCTTGAAAAAAATTAACTTTAAAAACAAATCATTATGTTGATGCCTGTGAATTTGAAACAAACTTGTACTTTCTCAGTTTGTATTTTTTTGAACATTTTAAACAAAGAGGTAGTTTTTAAATAATAAGTCTTCTCCATTTAAGTAGTTTCTTGAATATAAAGTCTGTAAATGAAGAGAAATGAAGTCATCGCTGGATCATATGTCATTTAGGGTCATATGTAGAGCTTTTATACTTTTCTCACTAGGAAAAGAAAGCTTTAAAATTTACTTCATGTGGAAAGGAAAAACCTTACTTAGAGAACCGAACCTTTCCTTAACCTAAGACCAAAAAGAATGTAATTTAGAAAATGTATATAGTAAATGCTAGTGCATAAAAATGCCTTCATTTTAATCACAATCCACTTTTGATTTAACTGGTATTGAAATGAGGAATGCAAAGGCAAGTTTAAAGTGTTTTTTTTTTTAAGTGGGATATCTGCCAACTACTAGCAATTGAGTAATTATTTTCCCCACAGGACACCTTAGACTCATTGGAATGTGGCTTAAGATAATAATCAGATTCAAAGAAATTCTGATGCCAAGGTAGCTTGGAATTTGGTTGTGATGCTCTTTTCAGTAACATACTAAACTTAGAGAGACATATTCCAATTCTGTTTAGCAGGATACACTATGGATTGTCAATGAAATGAAGGGAGGCTTCTTTTTTGCCGCCAGCTCAAAAAATTTACCAACTTTCATCTATGGATTTAGAAGACCCTAATTTAATCATTCTTTCATCATCTTCAGTAATAAACTTTTTAGTACCCACATGTAAGAGAGAGAAGTTGATTCTATTTAAATCAATGTTATCCCCAAGTATGTTTTGTAGACTACTATTTTTTTGAGAAAAATAAAATGAATGTGGGAATCTAAAAAACCAATAATGACAGCTGACATTTAGATATACCATATGCAAATACTACTTTAAGCACTTTATAATATCCATACCATTTCATTTAATCCTCATGAAAGTCATAAAAGTAGGTACTATTATATTCTCTTTTTCAGAGGATCATTGGAGATTAAAAAGGTTAGCTAAAATATTCTAGACAGCTAATCCACAGTGAAGCTGAACTTCAAGTGCAGTCTAACTTTAGGCCTGTTACTTTCAACTCTGTAACACAACAGTGTGTCTAGAGGATCTCAACAATTATTTTCCATGATTAGCCAGTTTAGTTGATGCTAAGTTTTAATGTGAAAGGTGAATTGTTGATATCCATTCTTGGAATCACCTTGAAGCAAATGCTAATGTACTTAAGATTTAGTGTGTTTTAGATGTATTTTATTACATCTGAGTTAACTGCAGCATTAATTTGCAATTCAGATTCTGTGATTCTTCTTCAAAAAGACTTGAATGTTAAGGGGGTCACCAAAAGATGGAGGAAACTGAAGGCAAAATCGTAGTTCATAGAATAGTCTCTCAAGATTCTCATCCCTTGATTGACCAGAGACTTTCTGCCATGAGTTGATGATGGAATTTCTAGGGGGCTATCAACATTAGGTTTGTTCCATGAATCAATGCCATGGGTATACGGTATACTCTGAAGGACTGGAATAACTTGGGGCATTGGAGTTTGAAGCATGGCTGATTTGGCCAACCAAAACTGAGAACTCCTAAAACATTACAAAACATCAGCTCATTGAACACATGTAACAAGTCAAAACTTAAGGAATTCAATGGAGGTAAAGCTTGGCAATATCCAATATATGATCCCAACCTTGTACCATTGGTCTGGACAATGGCTTGTTCTAGGCCATCGACACATTTTCAAACAAATGGGAATTTGAGGTATTTGAGAAAAATTGAACTGGTCAATTATTAGTTCCTTGCCTCTAAATGGAAGGACTGGTACCAGTATGAAATTGGGCTTTCTGGAAGACACATCATCATTATGAAATATGTTAGGCTGTGTTACAGAATGATCCTGCCTTGCTGTTTTTATTATCTAGTAAACAGCATGTATGTGGAAAATAATTTTTGGGATAACATAGTATATCTTCAATCTTGAAGATTCATCTTGTTTTTTCACATGGTAAGGATGCCGAAAAGTCTTATAGTCTTGTAAAATAGTGCTTCTCAAACTTATATGGTCATGTTTTCCCCTTTTTAAGTAATCACTATTAACATTTAAGTAATAATTATTAACAGAACTAGTATTCTGTGGAAGATGGCAATCTTCACATGAGAATAACCATTCTGGTACAAAATGTCTCCTTTCCCACATCTCATTGATTTCTTTTTGTTTTCTAAGTTTTTATCCTGCAATCTTTTAAATATACATAAGAAATATATAATGGATTCCATATACCTATTTCTTTGATATAATATCTATTTAGATTTTGCCACATGGCCTCAACTATTTTTGAGGTGATTTTTAAAGCAACATCATAATGTTACATCTATAAATACTTTGGTATGCTGTTACAAAATAATAAGAAATGTCCGTACATATCTACCATGCCATTATCCCTTCTAACAAAATTAATAGTACTTCTTTAATGCTGTCAAACACACAGTTGATATTAATTTTTTTCTAAATTGTTCCCCATTTGTCTTCTTTATGAAGTGTTCAATTCAATGGCTTTTATTAAATCCATAGAGTTGTGCATGCATGCACTACTACAACCAATTTAAGAATATTTTCATTAATCCCCCCAAAAGCCCTACTTTCCTTAGCCATCACACCCAAGTCCCCACATCCTCCTTACCCTTAGGCAGTTATTAATCTAATTTTTGTTTCAGAGATTTTTGCCTATTCTGGACATCTCATATGCATAGAATCATACAACATGTGGTTCTTTGTGCCTGGATTCTTTCATGTAGCATGAACCTTTCAAGGTTCATCCATGTTGTAGCATATGTTGGGACTTCATTCTTTCTTTACGGCCAAATAGTATTCCATTGTGTAGATAGACCACATATTATTCATTCATGAAGTAGGTGAGGGAAATCTGGGTTGTTTCTACTTCTTTGTGATTTATTTTTTTTTATTAAAAAATCCTTTTAATTATGAACAATTTCAAATATGTAAAAAGAGAGAGAGAATGTGATAAACTCCCAAGTAGCATCTCATAGTTTCCATATTATCAACTTCTGACCTATACAATTTCATCTATACTTTGTCATTCTCTTGCTTTCTAGATTATTTGCTCTCCTAGACATCACATCATTTTGTTCATACATGTTTTAGTATGTGTTTGTAAATGTTAAGAACACCTTTTAAAAATCACCATTATCATTCCTAAAATAGTAATTCCTTAAGACTATGAGATATATGGTTCAGTGATAACTTAATGTTCATTAAGAGGCTTGTCTTCATATGTTAGAAATGATTAACTTAGTGGATATTTAAATTGTCAAAGCCAATTGATATATTTAGGATCATTTACTGTGCTAGAGGAAAATACTGCTTCTTTCTTTGGAATTGCAAGACATGAACACTTTTCATGGTTAGAGCACTCATGTAGAATCTGCCTCTGCCTGTCACTCCTGGATTCCCCAAAAGTCCTTCCCCAGGTTTACAGGTACCCAAATCAAGATCTCAGAGATGAGAAATGCTGAGGTCTGGCAGAGACAAAGTGGGCCAAGTCTCCATGAACTGGAGCAGTGGGATATTGATCTGCTGTAGAAACAATCATCTCCCAGCCAAGACTCCTATTTATATAGCCAGGTCATGGAACATAGTCTGGGCCTGAGCCACATCCATGAAAGTAGAAGCAGTACCACTAGATTAGATGGGGGAAATTAATGAAATCAAATGTTCCAGGTAAGATATGATCTACTTTTTCAGGCATAAAATGGGGAGTGATTGATTCTATCAATGTACACTTATGTTGATGTTTCTTTCTTTCTTACTTTTATGGGGAAAAATTGCACTATTTATCACTGAAATCATAACTTAGTCTTTAAAATAGTTTTTAAAGGCCTCTACAACTCTTTCAACACTAAAATTTATGTTAATCTAACCTATTACAAATAAAGGAACTACTCTTACTTTTTGTACTTGGTGATTATAGTAATTGAGAATGTATATTTTGTCCTGCAATAGAGGGATGAGCTTAATTAGTGGCAAATTGATTGAATGTTGTGGGTGGGTGTGTGTGTGTTAAAGTGATTACTGAAGACAGGGAAAGTATGACACTGACTGGATATAGACTAAAAGTAGTTTATTAATTCAGAGGATTTTGACCTAGAGAAGTCATTTTAGGCACATATCTTTCAGTAAATTTTAGGGACACCTCAAAACCTTTGAAGTAAACATTTGTATGTTTGTCTGAACTTAGGTACTTTGTTTTATTTTTTGGAAAGCCCAAAGTTTTCAACAGTTTCTCTAAGGAATCTGTGAGACTTCCCCTGTATAAGGATACAAACCAGTGATTTAAGGGTTTGATAAAAGAAGCCGGTGAAGTTCTTTGAAAATATTTTTTTCCATATGTTTTTATCTGGTCAGAAACTTTAAAAGGCCAGGCATGGATGACTATTTGTTGAATGAATGAATGAATGAATGGAACAAATGGATATTTACCTTAATTTACTCAAGTCTCTCAGATTTGAGCCAAATCAAACAGTGATTGTTTGTTACTTGTTCTACTGAAGAACCCAATAATACCGTCAGTGTTCAATAGGAGGGATAAGCATAGGGAGAAGACTATATGTCCCATATGGAACTTGATACTTCCAGAGGTCCCATGTTCTTGTAGATCATTACTAATGTGCAAGTGCTTAAGATTTAAGTGATAGATTTTAGAGTTACCCTTAAGGATGCAGTTGTGTGACTTTGTATCTATAACTGAGGAAAATGCTAGAGATAACTTAAATTCACATAAAAAGTAGGTGTATTCAGCATGCTGGATACAGCTTGGACACGCCTATCCATCTTCTATTAACCTTTTCAGAGAGATGAACTACTACAAATGCAGAGTATTTTGTAATATAATGAGATGTTATTTGGAGAAACTCAGAATGGGGTAAAATTCTGGAGTGGGCAGTTCCTCTGAGATTGTTGTTGTTTGTGTAATTCTGTGCTTTATTAATTCTTTTCTTAACTCATTAAGAGGAAAGGAATTTCCGTCCCCCCAAACCAGAGTATGATGCCATTAAAGACAGCAGAATAATAATAAAAAAAAAGACAGCAGAATATAGATAATATCAAGAGTTTAACACTGGTCATGTCAGGGAATTGACTGGACTTTTTCACATTGACACTGAGAATGTATCTCAACCTTAATCCTTTGATCTTTTATAAAAAACTATTGTGTCCAGGAGGTCTGGCATATGGATGAGGCAGTTCACTCAGTCGCAGAGTTCTGATGATCCACAATCCTACCCTGGGAGTAGATATAACTACAAATCTGGTCAGGAAGAGAAGACTAATTCAAACCACACTGTAGTTTTCCTACACTAAACTGTCAGCATTTGGTCATAATACTTATTGGAGGAGTGACCGGGGTTCTTAAAGGCCCTTATGGTGGCAAGATAAATCTACATCTTATTTGAAAAAAGCAGCCTATAAACAAAGGAATAATCTTCCTGAGTGCCCGCCTCAATTTGCATTTTGGAACCAAGAAAAGGAAAATTCATTTAAAATAGATTATCTGATGACAAGGAGTCAGACTTATGAAAAGAATATTTAAGCTTTATCCCAATGAAAGAAAGAATAAAATACATTTCTTACTAGAGCATAATCTTTGTGAAATTAAACACGTATAATGATCATACTCCAAGCATGTCAAGGGGCCCTGTAATAACAATGAGGTCATAAGTAGAAAAGACAGAAAACATGATCTCATCAAAGAGTATATATACATAATCATACATATATATGCATTCATATACTTTGGAAACTTTTTTGTCCTGCTAAATTAATGAATCATATTGCTATCATGTAGATAAGTAAATGAATATTATGAAAATATTAGTTCTAAATTATTCCTGAACAGGGCAGCCCCAGTGGTGCAGCGGTTTAGTGCCACCTGCAGCCTAGGGCATGATCCTGGAGACCCTGGATCGAGTCCCATGTCAGGCTCTCTGCATGGAGCCTGCTTCTCCCTCTGCCTGTGTCTCTGCCTCTCTCTCTCTCTCTCTCTGTCTCTATGAATAAATAAATAAATTAATCTTTAAAATAAATAAATAAATAAATAAATAATTCCTGAACAAAATCAAGGTAAAATATTTAGTTCAACTATATTGTTAATTTTACAGATGTCCAGTAGATATTATGATGAAAATGATGATAAAATATTGCCTTAATACATTTTATGGAGATTTAGATTTGACACTTTCTTTTGCAACTAAATTCAGCTCCCTAAAATTCTGTTTTCTGCTTACATTTAGATATGTTTTCATAAATGTGCTGCCAGAGAGAAGTATAATAGACACAGAAATCAAGTCAAGTATAGTGTGTTGGAAAAAACAGTTGACTAGGAGTTAGGCATCCTAGATATTTATTTTTCTACAGCTGAGCTAGCGGTATGACCTTGGTCAGGCAGCTTAATCCCTTTGAACCTGGACTGTCTGAGCTATATAATGAATTGGTTGGACTAGATTTTTAAAGTGCCCTTTGGTTCTAATAAAAATAAAATTATAAATTGCTCTGTGAGTTAAATCAACATTGCCAGTCTGGTTAATTCTGAGTCTCCAACCCCTTTAAAATGGAGAATAGTTTATGTGAATTATACAAAAAATTGATTCATCTCTTCTCCTTTCCACTTTGCCTTTGAACACACAGTCTCAGATTTTTCGTCTGTATGGTGGCATTGTGGGCCTATTTATTTTTCCAAAGACCTTTTACTCTGATTGTTTGATAAGAAACAATATAGTTTTTTCAAAGGTATTGAGTTATTCCCTTGGTTTGTATTAGGGTAGATAAGTCCTTCGAGTTTTTAAATGAGTTTACATTTTCATTCCATCTCTTTGATTCAAGTTTGAAGGGATTCTATTTTGGCTATTTTATCTCTCTGCCCCTAGGAAAGCCAGACTTTAAGTTATCCCCAAGGTATCACTGGCAGCATTCCACACCATCTGTAATGTATAAATATATTCAGTTATTCAGTATATTCCAACTTAGCTCGCTCTAGTAATTTTATATTATTGGAGTCTTTGAGGAGAAAAGCATTCATTCTCTACTGATTTATTCCTGACTGTTATTCCTGAACTTTTGATTCAGCTGACAAGTAATCTAATACAGAAACAAAACCCTAAAATTTTTCACAATGAGTTAAGTAACAGAGAGTTCTGGAACCCATTCATTGTCTTTATTGCAGTTGACTGGCTGAATACATTTGAACACCCTTGGCAGATTCCAGATTTGAATTTAGGAGACTTAAAGCAGGTTAAATCATTCTCAATAAAGGGTGCTTGTCTTTGGGTCTCTTCACTTGATAGAACCTTTTGTTCGCTTTCCTGACATGATATCCCATTAGTTGCCTTGACTATTTCTTTATTTAAAATTTCCTCTTTTCTTTTCCTATCACTATTATGAAAGAAAACACACCTCCCTCCAACCAATGTATGATTCTAAAAACTTGCTTTTTAAATTTAAATATTCAATGTGATTTTTTTTTTTTTTTTACTTTCCTACACGTACAGCTCCACCTATATAAGCTTGTCAATATACAAATGCTTGGTTACAGTATATGACCTCTTATAGAGTGAACTCTTAGGGAAAAAGTACAGTGGAGAACAAGGTGGTGAAAATATCAACGATGGTAAGACTGGCAAGAATTTTAATACCAGCTCTCCCACTACTGGTTATTATTTGTCCTTCAAGGATGTCATCTGTTTCTGCATCAGTTTTGTCATCTGTAAAATGGGACATTTGCTATAAAGATTAAATTATATTACTCTAAAATTTACCACGCAAGGTAGCCTTTCCATAATTAGATGTTATATTTAAAGCTCCTTATGTATTTAACACTGTGCTTGCCTTTGGAAAAGACACAGAAAAGTCATAAGGTATAACTGTCCTTGGGAATTTATGATTTAGTTGAAGTGTAAAGTTTGCTGAGAGAGATTGCAAGAGGCTTCATAAACCATGCATTCATTCTTTCATTCATTTACTAACTCATTTATTCAACAGATGCTTCTTATATGCCAAATATAAGGGTCTGGAGGTAAATTAATGAGCAGAAGTACTTAGCTTGAGTCTATGAAAGTATACAGTTATAATGGATTTTTCCCCATTAGACATAGCACAGTTGACACATTTGAATGGTTCTGATGACGCTCTTGCCTCAGATTGCCTGGGTTAGAATCTCAACTCTATCAGGAACTATCTGGGTAATTCTGGGAAGGTTATTTGTGAATGCTCTGAGGCTCAATATCCTCAACTGCAAAATGAGATCATAATCATATGTACCTTGGTGTGAAAGTTAAATGAGTTAGTATACATTAAGTGCATTGAATAATTCATAGTATATAGTAAGACACAAAGGACCAATAAAATATTAACTTTATTATTGCTGTTATTATCTACTATTTTCTGGATATCAGATTAGTCATTTTCTCTTAGATAACAACCTCCTCTCCATTCTGAGGCTGTGTTTTGACCTTCATGTGCACTTCAAGTGATTTACACTTAAGCTAATTAGCATAGTTCATTTACCTAAGTTATGGTGATTCTTTGCATTAAGACAAAAGCAAGTCAATGAAGTTCAATCCAAGTCCTTCCTAGGGCTTTTGAGATGCATGTTCTCTTTTCTGGTAAAACTGAACCTGAGTTGATATAGCTCTAGAGTTCCTGGCAATCTTCATGTCACCCAGATAGTAAAACCTAATGAAAAAGAAAAGAACAAGAAGTTGTAGAGAAACCAGACACTAATGAAAACATATGAGCCTCTGGATCAAACAAGGCCAAAGACATTACTCCTGAACTTTTCAGTTTTATGTGGTAACAATTACAGTTTCCCCACCTTATTTTCTTTTTTTGTGCTTAGCTAAGTTAGCCAGGATTAGTTTCTGTTGCTTGCAAGTAAAGAAAC
Organism: Vulpes lagopus; assembly: GCF_018345385.1. NCBI lineage: Eukaryota > Metazoa > Chordata > Mammalia > Carnivora > Canidae > Vulpes > Vulpes lagopus. Next base: position 74,905,998 of record NC_054826.1, read on the forward strand.
CTAACAGATAAGCAACTCGGTTACTTAGAGTTTGATGCAAGTTTCCAATTATGAAATATCGTTCCTCCTTATCTCCGTCTAATAATGCCATGCCACTTTATTAGCATTAGCAGAAGTTTCCCTTTTGGAGGGAAGACTGTGATGGTCTTTTCTAGGACTTGAACATTGTTTGGGAATCTACCTGAGGTGACCAGAGTATCATAAGAACACATGACAAAGTAATAAAACTGTAGATTGATTCAGTGGTGAGTAAGTGAGTATTTTTGTGTTAGGGAAACAGGAGAATTGAACAGTAAAAATTTGTTACTGTGTATATGGCAACATAAAAGATCTGGTATGTTTATTCTAAAAACAAACAAACAAACCACAACCAGATTAAAGAAGGACAATCAATGAGCTATAAAAATAAATAAATGGTTACAAACTTCAGTGAGTCTATATGGGGAAATGAGGGTTGCATATTAGAGCAAATAACCAGAAAATTATTCTTATTTTTTGTGGTCAACGTGTGAAACAGTCAGCACCTTACAAAAAGTAGCATGTGACATACTTAGTCTGTGACTCACTTCATTATTATCATTTTTGCAAACCATCCTGAATCAAAACAAAGAAAAGCATCACTAATAGTATCGTGGTATTGAGCACTTAAGCATTCTAAGTACTTACCACATAAAATTCATCTGATTTCTCTCACTCCCCATATGAGAGTGAAACCCCAAAAGTTTTCTTAATTTCTCCAAAGAATCTTGAGATTGGGGAATTAGGTTTCTCTGATTCAAATTTATACATATATTTTTGAACTCTGAAGTTGTCACTGATTTTTCACCCCAATACTACACTGTACTTTGGTCTCTTAAAGGTCCAAAGGACCAATGTCAAAACATGCAGTGTTTAAGAGAAACCTGGGCACCTTCCTCTTTTAAGCTATCTGCTAAAAATTTTATTATTTTACTTGATACAACCACTCTATGAACTAGCTCTATATTATTAATGTCAGGTGAATAAATTGGCCTTACTCAAATAATTTGGAGTTAGGAATTACTAGTGCAGGTTGAGGCTAGGGGAATTCCCTGGTATAATACATCCACACCTGACTGACAAGGCAAGAAGACCCGTAATGCCATGAAACCTGGTGTGTCTTTATGAGGAATAGCTGTTAGTGGAACAGGGAAAGTGGAGATTATAGAAAATATTTAAAAAGAATTAAATCTTTGGAGTTTTTTTAATAAAGTCTGATTTGTGGATTTATAAGTAGAAGGGACTAAGCTGGGAAAATAATTCAAAACCTAGGGACAAATATCAAGAAATAGAAAAAAAAATCCTTCTTCCTTCTCGTTCATCTCTTTTTTTCTTGGCAAAGCCATAGCTTGTAAATTCCTTTTTTATGACTATACAATCAAGGTGTGTAACTTTCTTATAAAATAATGAGTTCTTCTACCTCTTTGGTTGGGTTTATTCCTAGGTATCCTATGGTTTTTGGTGCAATTGTAAGTGGCATTCATTTTTTGATTTCTCTTTCTGCTGCTTCATAAAATAATAAGTTCTTATTTGAGTGACTGTTTTATTATTTATGAGGTAAGAGCTGAAAATCTTCTACCAAATTTCTCCTACCTGATATTAAATAGTAATATTCATGTTAAAGTGGAATGCTCTGTTTGTTCAAATTTATTCCCAAGAGGGTAATCACAGCTGAAAGCTTATCTGTAATAATTATAGTAATATGGTAACAATGGGAAATATTTATGGAGCTTTCACTGGATGGTAGGTACTTAGATTTATGTGCTCATTATCTCATTAAATTTCCCAGTGATTCTGTTGCTCTCTCCATTTGATACACGCAGAAAAGGAAGTGGATGCAAAACAGTGAAATGACATGCCCAAGGTCACAGCAAGCAAATATGCTGTCCAACTGCTTCTTGTGTGATGAAGACCCTTGATTATTGTTTTCCTTGGATGCCTCATGTTTACTTGGATAGATGGAAGCAACCAGAATGATTTGGATGCTTCCATGATCAATTCTATTGTGATTTGCTATTTGTATCATCAACTCCAGAAATGGCCAATACCAAAACTTTCTTTTCTATTTATAATTAACAATTCTATTTTGAAGAAATGAGATGAATCAAGAACAAGGGGGAAAAGCTATCACCACAAAGATATAATTATAGAAATTTTAAGGAAAAATTTCCTAATGGATGAATAATAAAAGATGAAGATACCTGAGGCACAGAAATGTCAACTGAGTTGCTCAAGGTCAAACAAAGAGTTACATAAGCATATCACTTTCCTTTGTCAAAGAAGTTAAGTTTTTTAAGTAACTAATTTATTTTAATGTTGGAAGATCTCTATAAATCTTCCTGCATTACTTAGATAAATAATTTGCCACTAAAATTGTTTTTCAGTAATTTTGTTTGGCTATTTTAGTGTGTGTTTTTCATAATCTCTAACGCTGAATTTCTCATCAGTTCAGCCCTCCAGATTTTATTAGGTTTTGCGTGCTCAGGAAATAACACCATCAAAGCAGAGTTATCTTCACATACGCAGGACAATTATATTGATATATCATGTTCTGTATTTTAATTTCAGAATTATTGCCTCATTGTTTTCTCCTGGAGCCCAGTTTTTATTTCTTTCATCTTATCGTTAAAGGTACAGAGACAAGTAATTCACCCTTTAAAAAAGAGGAGAAAAGAAAAGGTTTGCTAAAAAAAAAAAATGTAGCTAGAACAATCTCCCACAGAGTGAATTCCCACAGTGTTATGGAGGATGTAAATTTAGCCCAGTGTGATTCAAACAATCAAGTTAGGAATTTTAATTTAATGGTTTGTTCCTTTGAATTGTTAGACACTCACCTCATTGTGCAAGTTGTATTTGAATTGGAGAAAATTAAACTAAAATGTGTTGTATTTGCCCCAATCAGCTTATTTTAGGAGGTCTGATTCACAGACTCAGTGATGGACTAGTATGAAAGAGTCAACAAGCAAAATAGGAGGCCTCAATTAATAATAATTAATAATAATCATCCTGTTTTCTCTCAGTGTATTAGAACTTAACTATTTGCTTTGGGGGATGGCTATATAATTTTAGCCATTTAAATGAGTTTGGAGAACTCATCTTATTTTCTTCATTTCAACACAACCCAGAATGTTGGTCAGAAATCTCACTGGCTTCCAGATTGGAGGGTTTGTGAATCCCTTCCTGCCCTGGACCTGGCTTGGTTGTGGCAAATAAAATGCTGGAGTAGAAAAAAAGAAAAGTTGGATGAAACAACAGATGGAGAATAAGAACTAAGTATTTTTTATGATATTTCAGGGGATAGTCCAATAGGCCAAATGAACCTAGACAAACATGGCTCCTATCTGAATTGTGATTGAAAGATTAAGTAAAATACAGCACTTCTCTTGGAAAATAAGAAGGCATTATAAAAAAGCCCACCAAGACAAAAGTGACTTGGTTACAAGCCTTTTTACATGTTTACCCATAAAGAAAGCAATGTTAATAAAGTGAGCCTTTTGACAGTAAAATGGAATTCTTACCACTTAGAGGTTTTAAAAGTTTGAGCAGATAGGGACCTTAGAGCCAGATGTGTTGTTCAACCTCTTCCCAAGGACATGGAGACAAAAGCTCAGAGAGAGTGTGTCATGCCAAGGGTCACACTGGTACTGGTGGAGTTAGAAAAGGCATATTCCTTCTTGTCATGCCATCTTATCTCCTGACTTTCCCTTCGGAGCACTTCTGTCTTGAATAGTTGTCATTTCCCCTTGTCCCTTTCCTTGAATTTAATGTTGATCTTAGTGGAGAGCATGGATCTCTGCCCTTATGAAGGACCATGGCCCTGTCACACAAATGGTGACATAATTATTCCCACCACAGAACTGATACTACCGTGGCTCAAGATCTTTTCATTGCCATGGTGGTTCTGAAAGCCTCAAGCCCTTCTGAAGCAGACAGATCTAGTTCCCCCATGGTGGGACTGAGCCCCAAAGTATGACTCCTCAAAGCTGGGGGGTGAGGGGGCTCCACTGACAAAGGCTAGCAAAGACATATGGTTCTACCTGCCTCATTTCAGCATCTATAAAAAGCATTTCTCAAGTCTCGATGAAACATGTTAATGTAAAACAATCAGATCATGAGAAACAAAAGGACATTTTGAGAAAGTGAACATTTGAATAGAGATGGAACATTCAGTCTACTGTACTGATTTTACCAAGAGCCCCAGAGGCTAGAGAATTTACCCTACTAAAGAGCCAAATGGCTTCAGGCCCCTTGACTTCTCCAAGTCTCAGTTTCTTCATCTGTGAACAAAGGATTTGGATTAGGTTATTACTAAATTCCCTCTGTGTTCTAGCAAGCTCCCTTAAAACATAGACATCTCTATTATCATCTTTGAAGTGCAGGAGGAATTAACAAAGGGATAAAGACATATTTTTTTTGATCGTGATTGTACAACTGCTGTCAGCTAAGATTAACCTCATTTGTGTGGTTTCCTATTGGGCCTTACAAAAATCTGGATGCTTTTCAGCTTAACATGTGTTAACATATTTGCTCAGTGTTTAGAACAGTAGTTTTAGAAAATTCTTTTTTTCCAGAATCTTCAACAAACAGTCCTTAAGCACTGACCAAGTGTAGGGCACTCAGCATCAAGAGTCAAAGAATCATTGAGTTTGTTGGCGGTCCTTGGGGAGCTTGTGGTGCTATTGAAGAGAATCAAATTATGATTGAGGGCACATTTAATTAAGTGACAAATGAGTGATCTGGAGAATAATTGAAGATTGTGGCCTGTTGTTATTTAATTTTCCTATATTGAGGATTTCTGATCTTTAAATCTTTTTTGGGATGCTTGGGTGGCTCAGCAGTTAAGCACCTGCCTTTGGCCCAAGGCGTGATCCTGGAGTCCTGGAACTGAGTCCCATTGGGCTCTCTGCATGGAGCCTGCCTTTCTGCCTGCGTCTCTGCCTCTCTCTCTCTCTCTCATGAATAAATAAATAAAAATTTTAAAAAATATTTTTATCACAGTTTAAATAAATCTATTAATAGTTGACTCATCTAGGAGTGAATAACTGTCTTCTTATATTTTGAGATAATTCTCAGATTAAAAAGCTTCCCTGGCATTTGAGTCTAATGACTGAATGCTGTGGGAAAGAAGTAATTTCGATGATTATGTCTAAATAAATATGTTATATATAGCTTTTTTGTTATGCTAACACTGTCCTCAAACCACATACTAAGATAAACAGAGTGCGTGGAAATGATTGGCCAAGAATCTTATGCAACTGGATGACATTCCAGATGCTACAACAACTGCTAGTCACCTATGTCATCTATTCGCCCCCTTTTTTATTAACTAACTGAGCTCTAATTTCACATGGTGTGGTATTAACTTGTTAAAAAATATCACATTTACCAAATTCTCTTGTAGCAAGGGTAGTCATGTGACAGTTTTATCCAGTGAGATATAAAGGTAAGTCGCAGGATTGAGCTCCCATAAAGCTAATTAAGGTTAAGGGAGAGGCTGATCTAAGTGGCAAATGCCCTTTGCCTTCCATCTTTCTCTCTGTGATATGGATGCAAGGTGGGATTTACTACAGCCATGTTGAGTTCACAAGGTAGTTCTGTAAATAATATATCCTAAATAAGGCATTGAAAGAGCTGGATAGAGCCGGAGTTCCAAATGCCAATATGAAATGTTATACCAGCCATGGACTCCTTACTTCTCTTACCAGGCTTCCCAGTCAGTGATGAAAATATAACTCCTAATTTGTTTAAGCCAGTTTTGGGAGATTGCTTCTTTATTTGGGGCTGAACATGTCTTAATGAATATCAGTAAATACTATGTGCAAAGTGTTAAAACTTGCTGGGTATATAGAAAGCCTTCTAGAAATTTCTGAAACTCATGAGAGAGATATTATTATACATATACATATATGTTATATGTGCATGTATTGTATGCATTTGTATATGTATATATATTATATATTTATATTATTTTAGAGGAGAAAGAGCATGAGTGTGGGGAGGTGAAGAGGGACAGAGAGAATCCCAAGCTAAGCACAGAGCCTGACAAGGAGCTCCATCTCAGGACTCTGAGATCATGACCTGAGCCAAAATTACCAGTAGGAGGCTTAACCGACTGAGCTACTCAGGCACCCCATGATGGATGTGATTCTAAAGAACTCCATGAATATGGAAGAAAGCATTAATCTGGTTGATGAATCAGAGAATTCTTCTTGGCAGAGAATTTATTAGGGCTTTTGTTTTTCTTTGTAAGGGTAGGTACCACACTATAGGCAAATGGGGACCAGAAAGATGATGCCTGGGGCCAAGGAGCAACCTGAGTGGTGCCGCAGAGGTACTCTGGTTTGATCTCACCAGCTAATCAAAGAGCTCTAAAGCAATATAGAATGCTTCTCAACTGTTTTAGTTTGTTGTAGTGCAGATCACAAAGTTGGCCTGAACTGGAAATTGCAATCGAAGTGGTAGTTTTCCTGGGATTTCCATATCAGCTTGTTTCTACCTCCTAACTGGGCACAGGACCAACCATGCTTTGTTATTGTTTAGCTCTTATACTGCAATCTGCAGGCAGAGAGAACCACAGTAGAGCAATATGGGGGAAAGAGAATCAAATACCCATTTCTGTTCTTGGTTATTTGACCACCTTACCTTTTAATCCCATAGGAGATGATAAGTGAACTTTCTAGTGAAACCTGAGAAAAAGTTACAATAAACTGTGTCCCCCTTGGTGGGGGGAGGCTTTCTCAGCCCTTCACCTCTTGTGTGCCCCCAAATGGTGATCATCAGGAATTTCTAAGATGTTGGAGGATGATAGCTGAGATTAAGTTAATTGACATGGTTTATGGATTTGCATATTTATGGATGTCACTCAACTATGTATAGTAACTTAGATAACAGCCATGTTCATTTAGGTGTTATACACATAAACATATATTCAGATGTTACCTTCTAGAACCTGCGTAAATGAGTGGTTATATTCTCTTTGTGAGCTTCTGTTGCCAGAATCTTTATTTTTTCCTGAAATCCTTTTTGGAGGAGTTTCTGCTTTTCACAGCCAATTTTCTGGTTTCTTTCTTATATTTATCTGACTTTACAAGATACATGCTTGTATATGCAAAGTATTGCATGGGTCTGGAATAAATACTAAATGCACACAGGTATTGGATCCCCTCACTCCCTTTCCATGTGTGGACTCCTGTTGTGCATCCCTGAGGACTCAGAGCACTTTTCCAGTGAAGTTAGGTACATTAAGATCTTCAGCCTAAGTGCTTCAAGGAGTGACAATGAAAATATTTGATTTGTTAATAAGTCACTAGCCAATCATGGAATAGGTGAGAAGCCTTGTACACCATTTCTTGGATATGAAACTGGGCTAATGGAGATTCAGAAAGATTAAATTAGGAGTCCATGAACATTAAAAGGGGGAGCTGGGATTCAAACCCCATTTCTGACCTGAAAGATAGAATTTAAAGCAGTGAATTACAAAATCCTCAGCTCTAATTCACAATAAGGCAGTGATTTTAACCTTATGTTAAATGAAATCTTACATATGTAACTGATATATCCCACTTTACCATTTAGGGGTTCAAAACAAGGTCATCTCTCTTTTAATATGCAAATTAAATGACTCCAAGCCCCATCTTGCTGTCATAGAAATGTGAAGGAAATTCTTTCCTCCTTGGACCCTCCTTTCCATAACAAGCGCGAAAACACTAGAAGTATATATTCAGTCCATGACATAACATGGGAAGAAAATCCAAAATAGTCTACTCCGTTTCCCAGAAGCCAGGATCTCCCTGCTATTGCTGTCGCTGCTGTGTGGTGTCGCTGCTGGAGGCGGGAGCAGTGTGTGGGTCCGCTGCACGAAGCATGACAGTGATCTACTACACACTGGCATCTTTGGCTGATGGTGGACTCAATGTGGGTAGCAATAGGAAACTGTCTCGAGCAGTTCAGGCAGTGATCTGGCTACCCACGCTTTTGTTCTTACAGCTCTACTAAGAAATTGTTCTTTCACAATATAATCCATGGCCATTTTCCTGGTAGAGGTGTATTTCTTTCTCACATTCTATCCTGTTCTTACTTTTTCAAAGTCAAATCATTGACCAAGGCGTTCATTAAATCTGGATGCACATCACATCCATATTCCAGTCAAGAAGGAGGAAGAGGGGAAAAAAAGAGAATGATCTTCCCTTTAAAGATATTTTCTTTACATCTCACTGTCTAGAACTTAGATGCCAGATTGTCACACTTATCTGCAAGGGAGCATGGGAAATGTCACGCGTATTCAGAGTGGCCACATGTCCTGCTAAAATTCAAAGATGCTCTTTCTCAGGGAAAAAGTAGCAACCAGCAGTCCCTAGTCTAAAGAAACACTAACTTATTACAAAGTCCCTCCATTTCATAAAACAGAGAGGAGCCAATTGCTCTGGTTGAAGCAGAGGTGGTTGCACAGAGCCCTGCTCACTCAGCTTTGACACCTCTGCTGTGGTTCTTGAGGCAGTGCTTAGAAATATAGGGCTGCAGTTTGAAATTGCAATTCGAAAACTATTGCACAAAGATGACAGCTCACAACTCCAAGGGTTACCTGCTTCCCGCTTTTGACAAACATATCTACTTATTTTTCCTGATAAATTTAAAATCTACAGAAAAATAAAAAGAATAATATAGCAATAATACTACACGCCCCCATCACATTCGGTCCAGTACTGCTTTAAAGAAAGAAAACATTTCAGATTCAGCTAGAATTCTTTTAAAATTCTACACAGCTGCATTCCCTCCTTTCTCCATATCTATGTTCAATGCTATCCTCCCCCAGATGTATCATATATTGTTAGATATCCCGGTTCACTGAAAAAATTAAGGTCTATACTTAATTTTAATTTCTTTTGTTTTTACCTAATGTTCTTTTTCTGTTTGAGGACCACATCAGGATACCACATTACATTTAGTAGTGATGCCTACCTAAGATCCACTTGGCTGTGGCATTTGCATACCTTCCTTGTTTTCAAAGACCTTGATAGTTAGCAGGAGCATTGGTGAGGTATTTTGCAGGACACCTTTATTTTGGGATTTGTCTGATATTTTTCTCAAGACTAGACTATTAGACTAAGGTTATGGATTTGGGGAAGGAAGACCACAGAGAGAAAGTGTCATTTTCCTTATATCATCTCAAAGGTACATACTATCTACATGATTTATTACTATTGATATTGACTTCATTCACCTGGCTCAGGTAGTGTTTTTCAATTAGAAAGTTATTATTTTCTTCCTTTTCTTTCCATATGGTATTCTTTAGAAGAAAGTCACTAAAACAGAGCTCACACTTAAGTAGTAGGCAGTTTTGTTCCTCCTTGAGGGTAGAGAATCTCTACATCAATTATTTGGAATTCTTTAATTTTTTTTTTTAATTTTTTATTTATTTATGATAGGCACACAGTGAGAGAGAGAGAGGCAGAGACACAGGCAGAGGGAGAAGCAGGCTCCATGCACCGGGAGCCCGACGTGGGATTCGATCCCGGGTCTCCAGGATCGCGCCCTGGGCCAAAGGCAGGCGCCAAACCGCTGTGCCACCCAGGGATCCCAATTATTTGGAATTCTTCATGAGAGAGCTGTCTCTTTGCTCCCATTTATTTATTTATTCAATCTTTTATTTATGTCACTTTGGATTCATGGATATTTCTTTTATATTTTGGGTTATATTCCAATACAATTTTATTTATTTTTTTGCTCAAATTATCCAGCTTTGAACATAAGGAGCTCTTTCAATGTCCCTTTGTCATGCTTTCATGCTATATCCTTTTGACACACTCCCAGTATCTTGTTGTCTGTCTGTTTATTTCCTCACTTATTTAAGTAGTGCTTTATTTTCTGGTACCGCAAATGCTCCAGGTTCATCATGCTTCTGTCATAGAATCAGCTCTTTCTCCAAAGAGCTCTAGTTCTTTTTTTTTTTAAGATTTTATTTATTTATTTATGAGACACACACACACACACACACACACAGAGGCAGAGACATAGACAGAGGGAGAAGCAGGCTCCACACAGGGAGCCTGATGTGGGACTCCATCCGGGGACTCCAGGATCATGCCTTGAGCCAAAGGCAGACGCTCAACCCCTGAGCCATCCAGGCATCCCAGCTCTAGTTCCTTTTATTGACTAACAATATTAAGAATCAAGGGATGGTTGAAGATATATATATATATCTTATATATATGTGTATATGTATATGTATGTGTATATATGTGTATGTGTATATATATATACACATACACACACACAGGTATATATACATATATGTGTATATATACACACAAACATGAAAAATACATATGTATATGTATATACACATGTATATTATATATATATACAGGCATGCATTATAGATGTACATATATTATATATATGTGTGTGTGTGTATATATATATGCAGAAGACTTTTATTCTAACAGGATTTAATAGTAAGCTAACAGGTGGCAGCATGTGTAGAGTGTGGTTCTTGAGGTTACCTGCCCTTCCCCACACATTGTGAAAGCAAGTCACTTGTTCATGTTACAACTTAATCTTAACCTTTCTTTGAGTTCCAAACATTTTTTGAGATGCTGCTGAAAATTTGACAGACCTTTTGCCCTTGTGGGAAAAAAAAAGGATAAATAAACACATAAGAATTTAGTCCAGGATTCCTGAGGTTCACAGACTCCCTTCAATTCTGACCATTGGTGTCAGTTACTTCTGGTCGGAGACCATGGTGATAAAGGAAGGGCTAGGAAATCCGCACACCTTGTTGCTGGCTTTCTCACACCCCACTTTTGCTATGACCTCTTCTCTGGCCAAGGAAATGGTATCGTTTAACAAATAAATGAGAAAAGTCTGATGTAGTAATACAATTACTTTATCCGTTAATTTCAGACATGTTATTTTAAGTGATTCTTTTTTGTGTAAAATCATGATGGAATTATTCAGGGTTCACTTTTGATTTCTACAATTTGAAGACAAAAATCTGAGTTGATTTGCATGGGTACTTTATTTTTTTATTTTTATTTTTTTTTGCATGGGTACTTTAATTCATGTCTTCCTCAATTGTGTTTGAGTCACTTCCCCTTTATATTAATGGCTTCCTATTTAAAACCCATACTGGGGGATGGAGGGTATATTTAGTAAAATGTTGTGTCTATGCAAGCTGACGTAGGTGTTAAGACTGAAAGAGTTAATGGGGTCCAATCCCAGTACATTTTTCTGAAGCTGTGTTTAACACTGATTATTTCAAGGTGGTTTTTATAATCACTTCCAAATGTTTTAATGAGGCTGTTTTTCATTTTTCTTAAGACTTCTTTAAACATTTTTTTTCCCTTTCCATATTGATTTTCCAGCCACTTTCCTTAATGCCACCGTTGGCAGGCCCAGTTATGCACATTTATGGTTTGTTCCGGAAGCTTCCCTCTGCCTCCCAGCCCCATCTCTCTTCCTGCCTCCTGGGTACTCTTCATCTGAGGAGAAAGATCTTCTGGTCTGATTCCTCATGGTTTCCCTTGCAGCCCGACTCCCAGGCAGTGCAGTTGTTCTTTCAATCTGTCAGTCAGTCATAACTACCTCCTGTTGTCGTCTTATTGCTTTAAGATCTCTCTGGAATAGAATCTACAAGATTTGCAATTTTACCAAATTTATCAGTTATGAGTGTTGGAAATCTGTTTAATTTGCGTTTACATTCCTTTGGTTTCAGACTTAGCCTTAGAAGTGCTTCCCCTGGCCCTTCTGGGATTCTCCAGCCTGGTAAGGGGCCCCTTCCCTACTGTATCAGGTAGTGATAGGCAATTAGACTGCCCAAGGAAGGCAGGGCCGTGACACTCATCACATGTCACAGCTTTTGGACAGCTCTGTGTAAACACACGTTACCAACCAGCCCAGGCTGATGTCAGAGATTAGAGTCAGAATGCGTCTGCCATTCCCTCAGACAGAGGTTTTGTTAGGTCATGATAAACAGCCGCAAGATTTATGACTTCCCAAGGAGGAAAACCAATTCCCTAGACTGTTGCTGGGAGTGCTGTCGGTATGCCAGACCCTCTCCGCGAACATCATGACACAGAAACAAGATCACCCATCAAATGTGTTCTTATATCTTGGTGCAAAGTGTATTGGGTATTTTCTAAAAGGTAATGATAATAAATGGGCTTGTTTTCCTATTTTCTTTGCCTTACCGGTTGATTTGAGTCCAGAAGCCTATTTTCAATTTAGTCCAAAGTTTTTATAAATACAGTTTTCCCCCAAACTATATTACTCTCACAAGCTTATTGAATGATTCTGCATTTTTATTTTGAAGTTGAAGTGGTCAGGATACATTCGTTTTGAATGGAGAGGGAGGTGTGTCTCAGGTTGATATCAAGATGTCTGCTGAGGTCAGCAGAGTTGAAAGCATTAACATAGTGTTCCTTATGTATATGCTTGGGAATTCAAGCTCTCTCGTTAGCTATTCCTTCAGGATGAGGAGCTATTTCTGTATGAATGATATTAAAGTAACTCCACATTCAATGGAGAGAAGGCAAATTAGGTAACTTGTTTAAGAAAAGCTTTTTAAAATCTGAATTATGGCACAATTTTAACATTAATTTTTGAAACTAAACCACCATTTTCCAGTGTAGTGGTGATACTGAAATAATAATAATAAGTTATAGGCAAATGATAAGAATCTACATTTTGCTAGGACCGGTCAAATGGAAAACGAAGATTATCAAATCATTGGATAAACATTATCCCCAAACCCCAGATGTTTTCCTGTATATATGTAACCACCTGAGTATTTGGGAATGTCCATTTGGGGCTGATATTTTCTCCTCCCAACCAGGGTCATTTGGCTATCAAGCAAATTACGCAGCAACAGCAGCAGCAGCAGCAGCAGCAGAGGATGAAGGACAAAGGCCCATGTGAAAAAAAAAAAACAAACTTTGGAATATCATGATATCAGGGTCTCCTAACATGAATTGGGGTCCCAGGCAAGACCATTTCATGATTCCTTCATTAATGCCCATGGAAGCTATTGATTGGACTCTACTCCTAGTCTGCTTAAGCAATTACAAACCTAAGAAAAAATGTTACTTGAATCTGGGGTCTTTTATTAATAAGATTAATTGGCATAAAATTTAATAATTGAGAAAGGATACCAAAAAGGAAGATAAAATAGGGGTTCTAATGAGAAACAGATACCCATCCCCAAGGAAATAAATGTGAGCATGGATGTAATGTTAATATAAAGAGAAGGGAAAAATATGTAGCTGCTGCATATAGTGGCAAGCTCTCTCCTAGGGCTACATACTGGCTTCCAGTTCTGTTCCCCCTATTATCTCTAACTCGGAAAAATTCTGCTTTTGGAGTTGAAATTCTCCATGCTTTGTTTTACCCTAAGGGAATGCATTCAGTTTTTCTGGAAGTTTTTATTTTGTGAAAGCTAAATCTCTTTTTCTTTTATCTTGGCAATGATGTATTTTAACAAACACATAGCTAGCAGTCCCAGCAACAATTAGTCCAGTCTCCGCATTGCCCCACAAGGGAATGGGAAACACCAGCTCACTCCCACTGGCATCTGTATCCTTGTTCATGTTTTATCTTCTCTGGCATGCCTTTCCTTCTTTTAGTTTCTTTGACTGTGACCAATCACAGGGTCAGCCTGAGTTCCATCTGTTCCATGAAGTTTTTTTGAAGGATTCTGGTCCCCTTGATCTCTTTTTCTTTCAGTGCTGATTGACACTGAAGGATTGATTTAGTCCTTGGCTATAAATTATCTTCTATCTATTTCTCTCTTTCTCATTAGCTAGATTGTAGGCCACTTGAGAGACTAGAGATCGTATCTCCCATGAAGGTCTCTTCATAGAGCAAGTATGATCCTGGACATGTGATATTATACCATATGCTACATCTCCACTTGTGAGAATGGCTTAAGTAGAATAAAACTGCTTACTTGGTTTTAATCACTCCCATGGCATTAATGAGGGAATTATGAAAGGGTGTTACTTGGGAACCCAATTCATATTAATTCATATTTCCCAAAGTTTTTTTTTTTTCAAATGGGTCTTTGTCCTTTGACTTCTTTTGTTTGAGAGGAAGAAACCCCTTGAAAAATTTATTTGAAAATATTTTCTAATTATATCATTAATGGATTATAAGAGATGACTAAGGTTTCTCTTATAATAAATTTATAAGAAAGTTATCACAAATTAATGATTGTCCACTCACTGTGAAGAAATTTCAAAAATTCATAAGATTTATTATTTCAGACAAAATTTTTCTAACATCATTTTTTTCAATAAAGTATCTGACAAATGCTGTTTTTCATAATCTCTTGGGACACCCTTGTTGAGTCAGATTAGCATTTTACAGATTGTTTTTCCATGTGTTAAAATCTGATATACCTGAATTTTTTAAATTATTATACCTGAATTTTAAAAATATGACTTACAATTATTCATAATGCCATTTTCCCAATTGGAACAGATCCCATATTGTACTAAACCAGTGTTTTTCTAAGAATGATTCTCATATTTCTGGGATAAGTTGGATGAGATATTTTAGGGAAGTGCATCAATAAACATTTTAGATTTTAATTATGCATATTTATAATATGTAATAGAAAATATATAGCAGGTATATAAAAACTTGATTCACTGGCATTAATGCTTAGGATAAGCTATATAAATATGGTGAGCCAGGGTAAAGAAAATTATCGAATATTTAGGTAGTTACTAAGTCTTTTTTTTTGATGCATGAATAATGGCAAAAATTGTAAATTTATTAGAAGAGATCCAGTTAGAGGAAAAATAGCTCCAAACCAAGACTAGATCTTCTATGAAGAGGGCAGAGAAGAGTTTATTAGCACTCATTCAGTGAGAGAAAAATATGTTCCTAACATGGTGCCTCCATTGCCTTGCATGTATTTCTAATGAAGGTCTTCTGCATGAATGCTTACTATAGGTTGAACATAGATAGCCCAGGTTCACTGTGACCAGGCCATCCACCTGGCATTGTGATAGTGAATACATTTCCAACTTCTAAATTTTTGATGTTACCGTACTCTGATGAAGTATAACACAAAAAATCTGCTAATGAGAAGCATTTATATTATATCAAAATGGACAAGATTTTCTATAAGTTATAAACTAAAGAAGATTTTGTGGCAGCTCTACAAATATCACTTCCACTTGCATCCAGTACTTTTTCTAGAGTAGGATAGAAAAGATGGAGAGATACAGGAGAGGCTGGAATTACCTCTATCTCTGGCTATAATCTTGAGTTTGTGTCATACTTAAGCCCACTGTATGTCCTATATGGACATTATTCTAAAGCATATAATAAACTCTACTTCTTCTTCAGCTATGTCTTGAAATATGACATATTTCTGTACTTCAAGCTAAAATATAGTTTTAAAAATTGACTGCAGCTAAACCCCATCTCTGCCTTTTTTCCAATGGTCATAAATTTTGTGAAATTAAAGAAATGTTCCTTGTTCCTTCTAAGTATCATTTTGAATGGCTAAGAATACAAGATGTTGATAAAGAGTAAGTCACGCCTGGCAAGTGACGTGGCCAGCATTACACAAAAAGATCATCATTTCCAAATTGTAGAATATAGTGGTCATTTTGCTGGAGATTAAAAAGTCATTATAGTTTAGCTGTTTGTTATACCTGGGAAGTATGCTTTCAGAATAGCTCTATGAAGAATTAAGAGCTGTCATTCTTTTGCTCTAATGAAGCCATTAGTGGAAATAGAAATCAGCCCTTAGAGGGGATTCTAAACTCTCAGCTCCTCCAGGAAGCTGCCATGTCTTATTCACGGAGGATTCCATGGTCCTTAATGCAGAGCCTGGTCTATAGAAGTGCATTGTTATTGTTACTCATCATTTTTATATTTGTCCATTCATGCATTTATGAACTTATTGTGAGTGTTACCAAAGACTAATTATATATTGATAGGTGGTCATGCTACTAGTTGAAAAAAGAGGGGAAAAGGAAGGAGGAGAGATTTGAGAGGGAGAGGGAATGAATCATGACAATCTAATTAATTATTTATTTATTAGATTGAAACATACTTTTTGCTACTAAAAATAATCTAAAAATTAAACAAAAGTTAAAAACATTATGATATGATTGTTTAAAGTTGGTTTCTTTTCACTTACTTTAGCAGATCATAATTATATCCTATAACTCCAACACTAAAAGAAAACATTTACTCAACATTTTCATAGCTTTTTAAGCAAAGCAAAACATTGATTTAGACTGAAACAAGAATTCTTATCATTCCCATCCACTATAAACTCTCCATTAAGCACAATTGGATAATAATGTAGTGTGACCACTGCTGATCTCTATCCCTCTTTGCCTCCACATCAAGATAGTAGTTCTCATGATTATAAATGTGTTAATTTGAAATCAAGAATGCTAGAGCATCACTAAAACTTACAGTTTTAAAGTTTACAGATCATTAATGTGACTTAAATTGACTGTATGACTCAAATATTATAATTATTCTCTACTAAACCACTTGGTGAAGATTTGAAAATATTGTAAACTGAAGTGCTGGTTTATAACTGAAATCCAATGTGGGTAGTCTCTTGATTTTCCCTCTCTCTTTCCCTCCCTCTCTTTTATAGCTTTTTCTATCTTTCAACTGAACTAGACTCTGTGTTATTTTCACCCATAGATTGCTCTGGCTTTACCATTTGAAGAAATGAAAACAATATTTCTGCTTACTGTTCTTTCTTAATATAAGGGCCTAGTGTATAATGACAAACATTTCTTCTAATGACAAACATTCTGCATTAAAGTTTATTAAATTATCTATAGGCTTTAAATCTTAATTTATACGTACATAGTTGAAACAACACAAAGGAACACCAAAGGAATTTGATTATCAAGATACATTTGAATTTATGAAAACTCCTAGAAACTGGCCAATGATTGTGTTAAAGTTATTTTATTTACTACTATATTATCTGAGTGAATTTAATGCATCAGTAATTTAGATACCCGGATTGCTTTAAGACTGTGGATTTGGAGAGTTCTCATTACATATAAAAGCATCCTGCAGTGTCTTTGCTTAGGGAGCCCAACCTGTGTCTATAAACCCTTGCAAGGTTTTCTTCATTCACTGCGGGGGGCCGAAACAAGTAAGCAGATAGGGATGTTTTAAAATAAAAAGGAAGAAAAACCTATTCTGTCATATGACAATTCTATGATACTTCTAAGGATTAACACTGGCTGTAAAAGAGGACAATAGAGGGTGTGTGTGTGTGTGCGCGCGCACGCGTGTATGATTTACATTTGCAAGGACATTTAAAAACTGTGCAGTAACACTGCTTTCTGAAAAATAAATCAAGAAATCAATCTCATCTACCAAAGCATCAAAAACAATAAAATATTTAGAAATTTAACCAAAGAGGTGGTAAGAGACAACTTTGAAAACTACTCTGAAAGCAGAAGACACTGATGAAAGAAACTGAAGAAGACACAAATAGATGGAAAAATATCCTGTGTTCAGAGATTGGAAGGATTAATGTTAAATTGTCAACACTACCTAAAGTAATCTACAGTTTTGATGCAACTTCTCTCAAGATTCTAATGGAATTTATTACAGAAATAGAAAAAAACACTCCTAAAATTTACATGGAACCACAATAGACCCTGACTAGCCAAAGAAATCCTGAGAAAGAAGAAAGCAGGTGTCATATTTCCTGATTTCAAGCTATATTGTAAAAGCTATAGTAATTAAAACAGTATGGTACAGGTATAAAAACAGACAAGCAAACCAATGGAACAGAGTTGAGAAATTAGAAATAAACCCAATCATATAAAGTCAACTAATATTTGACAAGAGAACCAAGACTACTCAATGGAGAAGAGACAGTGTCTTTGATAAATGATTCTGGGAAAATTGCATACTTCACATGGTGAAAGGATGAAACTTGACCCCTATCTTACACCACTCACAAAAATTAACTAGAAATGACCTACAGACTTAAATATATGACCAAAAACCATGAAGCTCCTAGGGAAAAAAAAAAAAAAAAAAAAAAACAGAAGAAAAGCTACTTGACATGGGTCTTGGTAATGAATTTTTGGAAATCACACCTAAAGCCCAAGCAACAGAAACAGGAACAATTGGGACTACATCAATATAAAATTTCTGCACAGCAAAAGAAAACATCAACAAAGTAAAAGACAACCTATGGAATGAGAAAAAGTATTTGCAAACTATATATCTGATAAGGGGTTAATATCCAAAATTTACAAGTTACTCATGCACCTCAATAGCAAAACAGAAAAGCAAACAAAATCCAATCCTTCCAAATAATCCAATTTTAAAATAGTCAAAGGGGCAAAGAATCTAAATGGACACATTTTCCAAAGAAGATGTATGAAAGGCCAACAGATACATGAAAAGATGGTCAACATCAGTAATCACTGGAGAAATGCAATTTAAAACCACAATGAGATATCATCTTATACCTAATAGAATGGCCATCGTCAAAAAGACAAGAGATAACAAATGTTGGCATAGATGTGGAGAAAAGGGAACCTTTGTACACTGTTGATGGAGTTGTAAATTGGTGCAGCCACCATGCAAAACAACATGGAAGTTCCTCCAAAAATTAAAAATAGAACTACCGTATGATCCTGCAATTCCACTTTTAGGGAATATATCCAAAGGAAATGAAAACACTAACTTGAAAAGGTATTTGTACTCCTCAGATCCATAGCAGCATTAGTTACAATAGCCAAGATGTAGAAAGAACCTAAATGTCCACCAGGAGTAAGTGGATACTTACATGCACACACACATATAACAATGGAATATTTATTCAGCCTTAAAAAAACAAGAGTCTTCCCATTCGTGACATGGATGGATCTTGAGGGCATTATGCTAAGTGAAATAAATCCAACAGAGAAAGACAAATACTGTATAATCTCATATATGTGGAATTAAAACAAACAAAACAGCAAATTCATAGAAAGAAGAGATCAGATTTGTGGTTCCCAGAGGTGGGGGTAGGGAGTGGAGAGGGAGGGGCAATTGAAGGAAGATGGTCAAAAGGTATAAACTTCCAGTTATACTGGAAGTAATGCACAGCAAGATGACTATAACTAGCTCTGCTGTATGTAATGCACAGCAAAATGTATTAGGGATGTAATATTAGGGATGTAATGCACAGCAAGATGACTATAACTAGCTCTGCTGTATGATGAAAAATTGTTAAGACAGTAGATCCTAAGAGTTCTCATCATGGGGAGAAACTTTTTTTTTTTTGCTTTCTTTTTATTATAGTGATACGAAATGAAGGATGTTAACTAAACCTATTGTGATAGTCATTTCACAGTATATGTAAATCAAACCATCATGCTGTACACCCTAAACTTATACAATGTTATCAATTGTTTCTCAGTAAAACTAGAAAAAAGTGCACAATAATGACTTGCAAAAACAAATACTGGGACCAATGGATAAAGTAATGTTCCTCCCCTGTTTCACAGGCTGGTGGCAGCCTGGGAATGCATACTTTTGAAACTAGAAATGAGGCTCTGGCAGGGCTCAATTTACATTGACTCTCCAGGGATGATTAGGAAGTTCCTATCCACAACTCTGTTCCTCATTGATTCTTCCTTGTGATTACTCTTAAAAAAAAAAAAAAAAAATTAAAATAGGGACGCCTGGGTGGCTCTTTGGCTGAGCGTCTGCCTTTGGCTCAAGTCATGATCCTGGGGTCCTAGGATGGAGTCCCACATCGTGTTCCCTGTAGGGATCCTGCTTCTCCCTCTGCCTGTGTCTCTGCCTCTCTGTGTCTCTCATGAATGAATAAATAGGATCTTTAAAAAAATTAAAATAGTAGTATATACTCTTTCCTCTGTAAAATCTTATTCAGAACCCCAACATGAAAGCAGGAAAAATCAGATCAGCTGCTTTTGAAATAAGAGTAAGAGCATTGGAGCCTGACTGCTGAAGCTCTTTCCTGCACGTCTCCCTCTGTAATCAGTTCCTCTATGGACTCTTCTGGAATATGGGGAATGTTCTAGTTATTCACTTATTTGGGTTAAGACTCTCAAGGCCTTAGCTACAATGTAACCATCTAGAAAGGCTTTCATATTCTACCATTACTTATTAGTAATTCCTACCTTCAATCTCTTTTGTTAGCTAGTAACCAACAGAACCCAAGTGGCTGAGAAAGAGAAGTGACCTCTAATTTGAGGAGAGATTGTGGAGAAAAGTAAACTATTTTGGATTGTGTCAGAGAGAACATGAAAAGGCTAACACAAAAAGAAGAACTGAGCATTGGGGAAACAGCCTTTAGAATGCTGGTTGTCTCGTAGAAGGAAATAAGTAGGCCAAAAGGAAGGAATTCTTATGGAGAGAAAGGAGGTTATGGAAATAACACTAGTAATTACTTTTAGGTGTAGGCCTCTGCTCTTAAACTTGCTAATCCGGTTCGGTGTTTGCTCCATTTGATGAGAAACCTCATTAAAATCGGAGACTCTTTAAGAGCTTATTTTGCCCGAGTGATGGCCTGGGAGACCAATAGAGTACTTCAGAGAGGAAAAGAAAAAGTTGCCCAAACTTCCCAATGTAGATCCTAGACCTACAGAGCCAGATGTAGATCTTGACTTTAAGGAAATCTTTGGTTTAGAGGTCTACTTGGTTATATTTTTGAGCTCAATTTGATGATAACTGGTAACTGACTTCCTTCTTGAATTAGCCATTTATTCCCGAGGATGTCTCAGAAACCAAAAGGAACAGGATGGCCTTTTGTAGTAAATTTGCTCCAGTCTCTGCTGGATCCTCAGATTCTTTCTTCAGCTCGTTATGTGAATTGGATGAAAGTTTTGAAAATTATTCCCATTTGTCAAAGGCCACAGTGGAGAAGAGTAGTTTAGGTGTGAAGGAATTCAGGTAAGCAACTCTGTAATGAGTTCAGGGGTTGATTTTGCATAGAATTTATGTGTAAATAAGAAAGAATAGCAAATAGAGAGATTGAGAATCATACTGAGCTAGTTTCCCCCATATCATCTTTTAAATTATCTGTATTTTCCATTTACTTATTCTGCTTTTTGAACACATTTGTAAGGAGTGTAATGTCTAAATGCATCTATTTCCCTGAATATATTCAACTTGAGTGCTTCTGTATGTGATGCCCTCAATACAGTGTTTGTATACAATTTTCACATATCATTTGTGTTTTGGGAATTTAGTTCAAAACACAAAGATATTTTTCAACATTATCAACTTTTAAAAAAATCCTTACTTTGTTCCATTCTCTCTCTCTCTTTTCCTTCTATAATTCCAAATCACATATAACAGAATATTTGATACTGTCCTATTGGTCCTTAAAAGCTGTTTCTTTTCTCTAATTTTTTTCTCTCATCTTCAGATTGAATAATTTCTATTTATCAGTCTCCTCTTTCTCTGTCATTTCCACTCTGATGTTAGGCCAGCCAGTGAAGTTTTTGACGATCTATTTTCCAGGTCTAGAATTCCTGTAGTTTCTTTCTATAGCTCCTATGTCTGTGCTGAAAATTTCTATCTTTTCATTCAGTGTAAACATATTTTTATTTACAATATTGAACATAGTTACGGTAGATATTTTTAAGTCCTTCTCTAATAATTCCAACATGTGAGTCATCTCAGGTTTGGTCATTTGGTCTCTGATTATCTTTTCTATTTAGAAAGGATAGCATTCTTCTGTTTCTTTTACAAGTAATTTTGAACTCTGTCTTGGACATTTGGAATGATATATCATGGAGACTGGGGGTTCTGTTACATTCCTTCAAAGAATGTTGATTCTTTTTTCTTCTAGTAGGCAATTAAATCATTTTGAACTCAAAATGAGAATCTCTATCTCCCCTCTAGTGAATGACAGTCCACATTTTAGTTCAGTTCTTTTATCATTAGCTAGGCTACTAAATCTATTCTATGAATATGTTCAGGTATCACCCAAAGGTTTGGACAAAGTTCATAAAAAGAATGTGAGATTTTCTGTCTGTATTTCTACATTCTGGAATTTTCCTCTCACTTCCCATTATGATAGTTGCTCTGAACTCTCCTCTGGTCTTGAAGAGAGCTAGTCTGCATGTTTTTCATTAAAGTTTTAGCTAGCTCATACAATCTTTGCCCTCAGGTTACAACAACAACAACAAAGGTGGAGGAGCTCACTTCATACTCTTTCCTTCTAGCAAGTGTTAACTCCCCTCTGTCGTTTTACTGCTTATTCATTCTCTAGTGCCCTTGATGGTTTTCTCCCTCTAGTTTTTACAGTTGTTTTAACTTTGTAGTTTTACCTTTCACATTTATGTTAATCCACCCCATATTGTCCTTTAGTTTCAGTGTTAAGTGAAAACCAGTTTTATTTTTTTCATATAATGAGCCAGAGGACCCCCCCCCCCCATTTACTAGTCTGTCTCTTCCCCCATTATAGTACAACGCTCATCATACAAAGAATGGTCTGTTTCTGAGTTCTTTAATCTGTTATAATTTGTCTGCTTCTGTGAGAGTAGAAATTTTTTGTTAGAATGCATTCATAATATGTCAATATCTGGTGATGTAAGTCCTCTCCTTGGCTTTTTTTTTTTTTTTTTGACTATTATGACTTCATTTCCTTAGAGAGGTATCACTTCATAGTAAAATTGAGGGGGAAGTACAGAGGTTATCTGTATACCACCTGAATCCACACACACGTTATCATCATCCCCCACCAGAATGCTACATTTGTTATAATTGATGATCCTACACTAACACATCATATTCACCCAAAGTCTACAGTTTACAATATGATCCTCTGATAGTGTTGAACATTCTATGGGGTTAAACAAATGTATAATGACGTGCACCTATCATCAAACAGAGAGTTTTCACTCCTGTAAGAATCCTTTGTATTCCACCTGTTTATTCTGTTCTTCCCCTGCCCCCACATTGACAACCATGGAACTTTTTACTACCTCCATAGGTTTGTCTTTTCCAGAATATCAGAGTTGGAATCATATAGGATATAGCCTTTTCAGATTGACTTATTTCTTTTAATATGCATTTAAGATTCTTCCAAATCTTTTCATGGCTTGATAATTCATTTATTTTTGGAGCTGAATAATTTTTCATTGTCTAGATGTGGCACAGGTTATTTATTCATTCACCTAATGAAGGACATTTTGGTTGCTTCCAAGTTTTGATAATTATGAACAATCTGCTACAAACTTTCATGTGTAAGTTTTTGTGTGGACATAAGCTTTCACTTTTTGGGGTAAATAGCAAGGAGCATGACTGCTGGATCACACCATAATATATGTTTAATTTTGTAAGAAACAGCCAAATTGTTTTCCAAAGTAGCTGTGCCATTTTGCATTTCCATCAGCAATAAATGTGAGGTGCTGTTACTTGACATCCTTGTTATCATTTGGTGATTTCAGTGTTCTGGATTTTGACTATTCCAATAAATGCATAGTGGTACCTCCTTGTTTTAATTTTCATTTCCCTAATGACATATGATGTGGAACATCTTTTTATATGCCTATTTGCCATCTGTACATCTTCTCTGGTGAAGTATCTGTTAAGGTCTATGGCCAATTTTTAAAATTGGGTTGTTTTTCTTATTAGTTAGTTTAAGAGTTCTTTGCATATTTTGGATAACAGTACACTTTCAAGTGTGCCATTTGCAAATATTTTCTGCCAGTCTGGGGCTTTCCTGTTCATTCTCTTAACGTTGTTTTTCACAAGGCAAAAGTTTATAACTTTAGTGAAGTCCAGCCTAACAATGCTTTCTTTCCTGAATATGCCTTTGGTGTTGTATCTAAAAAGTCATCACTGTACATAAGTACACCTTTGTTTTCTCCTGTTATCTTATAGGATTCTTATGGTTTTGTATTTTATATTTAGGCCTGTGATCCATTTTGAGTTAATTTTTGTGAAAAGTGTAAGGTCTGTGTCTAGATTTTTTTTTCTTGTGGATGTCCAGTTGGTTGAACACCATTTGTTGAAAAGATGGTCTGCTCCTTGTGTTGCCTTTGTTTCTTTGCAAAATATCAGTTGACTATATTTATGTGGTCTATTTCTGGGCCCTCTTTTCTCTCCTATTGATCTATATTCATCTCTTCTTTCATCAATACCACATTGTCTTGATTACTGTAGCTTGATAGTAAACCTTGAAGTCAGATAGTGTCAGTCACCCAATTTGTTCTTCTTCAACATTGTGTTGGTTGTTCTGGGTCTTTTGCTCCTCCATATAGGCTTTAGAATGCATTTTTCAATATCCATAAAATAGTTTGTTGGGGTTTTTATTGTGGTTGCATTGAATACCTTCATCAAGTTGTGAAGAACTGACATCCTGACAATATTGAATCTTCCTATCCATGACATGGAATATTTCTCCACTTATTTAGTTTTTCTTGGAATTTGTTTATCAGAGCTTTTTGTTTTTTCTCATATAGAGCTTGTACACATTTTGTTAGATTTATTCCTAAGTATTTTGGGGGTGCTAACATAAATGATATTACATTTTTATTTTCAAATTCCACTTGTTCATTGCTGGCATATAAATAAGTAATGAACTTTTTTTTGTATGAAATTTGTATCCTGAAACCTTGCTATAATCACGTTTTAGTTCCATTTTTTTTTTTTTTGGTTTTTGTTTTTCGTCAATTCTTTCAGACTTTCTACATAGACATCTACAATCATGTCATCTACAAACAAAGATGATTTTATTTCTTCCTCCCTAATCTTTATTTCCTTTTCTTACTGCATTAGCTAGAATTTCCACTACAATGTTGAAAAGAAGTAGTGAAAGGGAACTCCTTGTCTTAACCTGATCTTAGGAATTTCCAGTTTCTCACCATTACTGATGAGCTAATGATATTAGCTATAGTTTTTTTGTAGGTATTCTTTATCAAGCTGAGGAAATTCCTCTAGTCCTAGTTTACTGAAAGCATTTTCTTGTTTTGTTTTGTTTTTGAATGGGTGTTGAAATTTGTCAACTACTTTTTCTGCATCTACTGATATGGATGTATAATATTTCTTCTTCTTTCGTCTGTAGATGTGATGGATTACTTTAATTGATTTTTGAATGTTGAACAAGGCTTGCACACCTAGGATAAATCTCGATTGGACATGGTGGATAATTCTTTCTATACATTGTTGAATTCAGTTTGCTGTTTTCTTGGGGATTTTTTACATTCATAGTCATGAGAGATATAGTATGTAGTTTTCTTTTCTTATAATTTCTAATTTTTGTCATCTAATTTTGGTATTAGAGTAATACTAGACCTATAGAATGGATTAGAAAGTATTCCCTCTGCTTTTATCTTCTGAAAGAGATTGCAGTGAATTAATAATTTATTTCTTATTTAAGAGATTTTATTTATTTATTCATGAAAGACACAGAGAGATAGGCAGAGACATAGGCAGAGGGAGAAGCAGGCTCCCTGTAGGGAGCCTGAATATGGGACTCAATCCCAAGATGCCAGGATCATGACCTGAGCCAAAGACAGATGCTCAACCACTGAACCACCTAGATGTCCTAACAATTTATTTTTTAAATGTTTGGTAGAATATACCAGGGAACCCTTCTGGGACTGATGCTTTCTGTTTCAGATGGTTATTAATTATTGATCAAATTTAAAAACAGATCTAGGTCTATTCAGATTGTCTATTTTTTCCTGCATAACTTTGCTCCATTTATTTGTGTTATATTAACGTTTCTACCTGCTTATCTTTTAATAGTTTTGAATTGTTTTATTTTTCTTCTTCCCTATTTTCTATTGGACATATTAAATTTCCTTTTATCTGGTTTGAATTTTAAGCTATGTGTTCTTTTGTTTATGAATGTATTTGTTTCTGTGTGGTTACCTTAACCTAAGAATCATAGTTACATTTATTTATCCCTAAAGATTTTTGTAAAACATTCTTAAAAACAATTTTATTTATTTATTTGAGAGAGAAAGATACTGAGAGAGAGCATAAGCAGGTAGGAAAGGGAGAAGCAGACTCCATGCTGAACATGAAGCCAGATGTGGGGCTCAATCCCAGGACCCTGGGGTCATGACCTGATCTGAAGGCAGATGCTTAACCAACTGAGCCACCCATGTGCCTCAAAATACTTTTTAATATGTAAAATTTACATCAAGTAAAAAACCAGAGAAAATTATTTAATGAAACCAATAGACCAGCATCCTACTTCAACTGTTAGAAACACATTGCCAATGTTGTTTCATCTATAACTTCCTCATGCCCACACACCCAAAAAATTATTTTAAGCAAAAAAATTTTAAGCAAATCTAAGATTTCATGTCATTTTACCCATAAATAGTTGAGTTTTTATCTTTTAGAGGTATATTATGAAATATTTACCATAACCATAATACAATTATAAAAAGCTACATTCTATGCAGGCAGCCTATAAAAGTGGGGAAAAGCAAGGAAATCGCTCCTTTCCTAGAGCCTCCAGAAGGAACCAGTTCCTCTGACAATTTGAATTTAGCTCAAACTGAATTTGAATTTCTGACCTCCAGAAGTGTAACAGAGTATTTGTGCTATTTTTAAGCCACTAAATGGTAGTTTGTTATAGCAACAATAAAAATCTAATACATTGTTGATACTGGTCATTTTTTCTAGGACTTTTCATGGCTAGAGCAAGGAAAAACATATATTTTTTAGAAGATGAAATACATTATGTGCTTTCACTATTACTTCAAAGTCAAATTCAGAACTGAGTATTTACTTATTGTCATTAAATTTACATCATATCTATTTTTCTCCCATGACCCAAATCTCAGTTCTCAGTGACAAAAAAAAAAAAAAAAAATTACTCATTTACTCTATCACAGATTACAAAAACACCAGTTTTAGAATAATACCATTGTTACCACCAAAAACATGATTACTGAAAATGGTTTATTCTTGTATTATTTCCCACTGAGAGTGTAAAATAAAATTACTGCATTTTAAAGTCATTTGAAATAGATCTTCTCTGCATGATTATGCCACCAACTGGATACTGAGTTAGCTTCATTTGTTTCATTTTTAGATTTTTAATGATTTCTTTTTGATTGAATTTTATTTTATAATCACATAAAATATTTTTATTGCTCCACCATTAAATCCACAAATCAAAGTTTGGCTTCTAATCCTGGCTCTAATCTAATCGCTCTGATGCCATTTAACATGTTTCTCTGGTCATTGTATTCCCTACACATTAATACTTGAATCTGGCATCTTGATAAGAGTTCCTCAAAGGTAAGGACAAACAGTGTATGTTCTCATTCATTTGGGGAATATAAATAATAGTGAAAGGGAATATAAAGGAAGGGAAAAGAAATGTTGGGAAATATCAGGAAGGGAGACAGAACATAAAGACTCCTAACTCTGGGAAACGAACTAGGGGTGGTGGAAGGGGAGGAGGG
Source organism: Vulpes lagopus (assembly GCF_018345385.1). Classification (NCBI taxonomy): domain Eukaryota; kingdom Metazoa; phylum Chordata; class Mammalia; order Carnivora; family Canidae; genus Vulpes; species Vulpes lagopus. Next base: position 74,933,423 of record NC_054826.1, read on the forward strand.
TGGGTGTTGGAGGGGAATGGGTGACGGGCACTGAGGCGGACACTTGACGGGATGAGCACTGGGTGTTTTTCTGTATGTTGGTAAATTGAACACCAATAAAAATTAATTTAAAAAAAAAAGAGTTCCTCAAAGGTGATGTTTTGTTTTTCAGTCAAGAGACACGTACTACATAGTTCTGTCTTTGGTGATCAATTCTTAGATCCATTAAGTCATTAGAAGTTGCAAAATGGTGATATTTTAATTGTCATTACTTTCTTAATTTTTAGCTGGAATTCTTCCATAAGGTTAAACAAACTTCTCATCTATTTGGTAAGGCAATGATACCTGATACCATTCATAATCAAAGCCAGGATTACAGTTTGATTCTTTTTATTTACAAATTTTCAAAGTAATGAGATGATTCCCTGGTAATCAGGGATCTCCAGAGAAACAGGGCCAATAGAATGTGTATGTGTGTTTAAGAGGTTTATTTTAAGGAATTGGCTCACATGTATAGAGGCTAAATTCCAAGACCTGCAAACAGTAAGCTGGAGACCCAGGAAGCCAGTGCTATAGTTCCAGTCTGAATCTGAAGGCCTGAGAACCAGGAGAGCTGATGGTGTTAAGTTCCAGCCCAAGAGCAAGAGAAGACTGATGTCCTAGGTCAGCAGTGAGGGAGGTGAAGTTCATTCTTCAGAGAGAATCAGATTTTTTGTTCTATTCAGGCCTTCTACTGATTGAATAAGGGCCACCCACACTAGAAAGGACAATCTGCGTTACTCGGTTTAACAATTCAAAGGTTAATCTCATATAAAACACCCTCACAGATATATCTAGAATAATGTTTGAGCAAATATCAGGTTACTCCAGGGCCCATTCAAATTAATGCATAAAATAAACTATAATATCTGGCTTCCTCAAACAGGAATCATTTGCTGTTTTCTATTCTTTTTTCTTTTTAAAAAAAGTCATCATGAACTCATGGATTTAAATATATTTGGTATGTTTCTAGCCATTGAAATTATTTTCATTATTGATGCTCTAATTTTTCCACCCTTGGACCCTTCAATTTGGCTCCTAAATCATTTTGACATAGTAACAGTAGGTTTTGACAGCCTCCTTCTTTTCATTATGATATTCACATTTTTCATGTAACTTTCTGGCCCTAAACTTGAATCTGTCATTTCCCTGAGGAGCCTTCCTTCTTTTTAGAATAAAATGCCATAATCTGGGTGTTAGGGGTGCATATTACTTATACAGGTGGCTGATTATTTAAAAATTTTCCATAGATAAAGCTAGGAATATGTAATTAATTCTTATTATTCTAATTCAGAATCATAGAATTTTGTTTCTTCTTTTTTAAACTTTTAAAAGTTTAAAAACATTTAAAAGCCACTGGATGGCTCAGTAGTTAAGTGGATGACTCCTGATTTCAGCACAGGTAATGATCTCAGGGTTATAGGATCAAGGCCGGTGTTAGGCTTCATACTTAGCAGGGAGACTTCTCGAGATCTCTCTCTCCTTCTTCCTCTGCCCACCGCTCACTTTTTTTCTCTCTTTCTAAAATAAATAAATAAATAAATAAATTTTTAAGAAAAAAAAAAAAAGGATTAGTTTATCAAATAATAACTACTTACTGGATCCTACATTACACACACAACAACATCAGAAGAATAATACCTAAAGTACCACCAATAATATGATTGTTGAAATAGCTCAAGATTTATTTTTTGGGGGACGCCTGGGTGGCTCAGCAATTGAGCATCTGCCTTGGTCTCAGGGAGTGATCCCAGGTCCAGGGATTAAGTCCCACATTGGGCTCCTTGCAGGAAGTCTGTTTCTCGCTCTGCCTGTGTCTCTGCCTCTCTGTGTCTCTCATGAATATATAAATAAAATCTTTTAAAAATTTAGTTTTTGCAGGTCTTTTATCCTTATGATTTATTCATTGGTCTAAGTAGTCAAACTATTATGTTTTAAACTCACTTGGAGCAGTATCTCTGTGTATCTCACATGATACACATATACATTCATTTCATTCTATTTTTAAAAATAATTAACAGATGAGTTGCCATATGATGCAGCAATTCCACTTCTAGATATTTATCCAAAGGAAAAAAAATCACTATCCTGAAGAGATATAGGTAACCCTATGTTCATAAGCATTACTTATAAGAGCCAAGACATGGAAACAACCTAAGTTTCCATCAATGGATGAATGGATGAAGAATATTATTACCCCCCCCCCAAAAAAAGGATCCTACCATTTGTGACACATGGATGGACTGAATTATGTTAAATGAAGTAAGTCAGACAGAAAGACTACTATATGATCTCACTAATATGTGTGATCTAAAAAACCAAATTTATAGAAACAGAGAGCAGATGTGGTTGCTAGAGGCAGGAGGTAGGAGTTAGGGGAATTGGCGGGGTGGTCAAAAAACATTAACTTCCAGTTATAAGATAATTTGGGATTTCATGTACAGCATGATAACTATAACAATACTGTATTGTATATTGGAAGGATGCTAAGAAAATAGATCTTAAAAGTTTTCATCATAAGGAAACAATTTTTGTTTTAGGTGATGGGTATTAACTACATTTTTGGTATTCAATTCATAAATATACACATACCAAATCATTATATATTGTACACCTTTAACTTAGACAATATTATATACCAGTTACATCTCAATAAAACTGGCAAAAATTACCACCTTTTTTTTAGCACATTCTTAGATTTATAGGATAATTTAGCAGATAGTGTAGAGTTCCATATACCCAACCAATATATCCAACCCCAGTTTTTCCTATTGTTAGGCTCTTGCTTTAGTATGGTACATGAGTGTTGTACATTACAATTAATGAAAAATATTGATACATTATTAATAACTAATTAATAATCATTACATTGTGATTCACTCTTTGTGTTGTACAATTCTATGGGTTTTGACAAATGCATAATAATATGTATTCACCATTAGTTTCTTTTTTTTAAAAGATTTTACTTGAGAGAGAGCAAGAGAGAGAAAGAGCATGAGCAGGAGGGAGGACTAAAGGGAGAGGGAGAAATAGACTTCTCTCTGACCAGGGAGCCCAATGTGGGACTCAATCCCAGGACCCAGGGGTCATGACCTGAACTAATGGCAGATGCTTAACCGACTGAGCTACCCAGGTGTCCTACCACTAAAGTTTCTTACAGCATGGTTTTACACCCTAAAATTCCCCCTGTGCTCTGCCTTTCATCCTTTCTCTCTCCTCCTAAACTTGGCAACCACTGATCTTTTACTTTTTGCTTTTCCCAAAATGTCATATCGTTAAAATGATATAGTATGCAGCCTTTCCAGACTGATGGCTTTGAGTTAACAGTACACATTTTAGATTCTTCCATTTTTTTCATGACTTGATAAGTAATTTATTTTTATCACTGAATAATATTCCATTGTATGTATTACTGCTCTTTATCTATTCACCTATTGAAGGACGTTTTGGTCACTTTCAGTTTTTGGCAATTATGAATAAAGCCACTCTAAATATTTGTTTGTCACTTTTGTGTGCACATCTTATTTGGGTAAGTATGTAGGAATGCAATTGTTGGATTGTATAGTAAGATTATATTTAGTTCATTTATGTGAAAGGATTCTGTTCTGATTCATCTTTTTGCATATGAATACCAATACTCTGGCACCATTTGTTGAAAAGAGTAGTACCTTCTTCCACTGAATTTTATTTGCTTCTTTATCAATGATCACTTAGTTATATTCATATGAGTCTAGTTTTTATCTCTATCTCTTTGTCCTGTTCCCTTCATTCCTTGCAGGTAAATGCTTTAAAATATATGTATCCATCTACTTTCTTAAATTAAAGGGAGCATACTACATACTGTCTTAGTCTGGTCAGGCTGTTTAAACAAGATACCATAGTCCAGATGGCTTAAACAACAGAAATCTGTTTCTCACAGTTCTGGAGGCTGTGTAGCCCAAGATTAAGGTGCCAGATAATTTGGTTCCTGGTGAAAGCCCTCTTCCTAGTTATATCCCCACATTCTGGAGAAAGCAGGGTGAAGCAAGCCCTTACCGGTCTCTTCTTAAAAGGGCAGTAATCCCATCATGAAGGCTTCACCCTCATCATGAAGGCTTCACCCTTACCACCTACATGTCTCGTCATCAAATATTATCACATTAGGGATTAGAGTTTCAACATAAGAATTCTAGGAGTACATAACGTTTTATTCATAGTACATACTTCTATCTAATTGGATTGGTCAGAAACCCCAACACAATGTTTAATAGCAAGGGAACTAGTGGCTAGCCTTTTCTGGATCTTTGTAGGACAGAAATACACTAGCATTTGAAAATATAGACACGTAGGTAGGTAGGTAGGTAGACAAAATGTTAAGAACTTCTTCATTCTTTCCTATTTTATTGAGTGTTTTTAAAATTAATAAAATCTATAATTGAATTTTGTCAAGTACCTTTCCTGTATCTATAGAGATGGTAATTTTTTGCCTTTACTTGACTATAATGATGAATTATAGTAAGGGTTTTCAAATGTCGAACCACACAAGTTAAGTCTATTTAGTCATAATAATCATGCTCCAATGTGTTGTTGGATTCTGTTTGCTAATATATGAGTTATATACAAATTCTGCAGTATTATATTTTTAAGTGAGATTAGTCTGTATTTTTTATGAAGAAATCTTTGTCAGGCTTTTGCATCATGTTTTAATTGCTTCATAAAGTAAAGTTGGTAGAATTTGCCTGTGAAATCTTCTGTACCTAGCCCTTTTGTGTGTGTGTGTGGGGCGGGGAGGAGGTTCTCTTTTACTATTTTTATTTCTTCTATGGAAAATGATCTGTTCAGATTCTTTATCTCCACTGGGTTATTTTTGGTAAGTTGTAGTTTTCTAAAAAATTACATTTTATATTCATTTATTGAAATATAAAGCCGTATCTTCCTTCCAAAAGAGAAATATTCTCTCTTGCATTATTTATTCTTTTGATTTTTCTAGAATTTTAGTTCCAATTTGTTTCAGATGTCTTTTTACTTAAGTTCTTATTTTTTATATGACAATATGTTTTAAAAAGTGATTTAAGTACATTAATTTCTGCATATCTTTAATTATTCTTCAGAGACTAGCTCTATTTTGTTAGAGCACTTTCCTTAAAGAGTGTCTGGAAAATCTTGTGAGGATATTTTTTCCATCAGATTTAAATGACATATTGGTAAATATAAAATATTATGGTCACAGACTTTTTCTTTCTACACCTTAGGAATAATACTATATTATCTTCTTGCTTCTTTCTTTTCAGTGTAATCTTGTTTCTTTGTAATATATTTGCTCTTTCATTCTGGAAGCTTTTAGAATTTCTTTTTTCTTTTTTTTGGATGTTAGTTTACTATATTATATACAGATGTAGGGTTTTATCTATTATTTTGTGCTCCATAAAGGTCCTCTTTTCAATCTTTCTATAAGTTGGGAAATTCATTTTCTTTATCAAATATTTTTTTCATTTGTGTTTTTTAAAAATATCCATCTAGTACTTCTATTACCCATCTGCTTTTGCTTACATTTGTAATCTTTACAAGTATTATTCTCTTTGTATGTCCTATTTATTTTCTTTTCTTGCTGTCTTTTGGGAAAGGTCTTCAATCTGCTATTTCAGCACACTAATTTGTTTTACAAATTACAAACTAGTGCTCTTTATTCACCCATCACACTTTCACACCTCATATTTCACCTTGTTCTTTTTTTCTTTCTTCTTAGAAGTTTGTAACACTCTTAATATCCTCATTCTCCATGTAAGTACATTCTTTATATGCTTATTTGGATTATCTATTCCAAAAGTTCTTCATCATGCAGTTATTTTTGTTCAGTTTATTACCTTTATGTTATAGTTTGCATCTCAGCTGTGTTTGAAGTTATGTTTGCCTGGGCATAACAGCCATATGAGGCTCTTAAACTTTTTTGATCTTATTCTGCAATAAGAAATACATTTTACCTCTCATGATCCATTTGATATAGATTTACAAAATGATATTTGTAAATCTATTTTGTATATATATTACAAAATAATATTTATTTTATGGTGAGCAATGCACTGTGGTATTTCGTGGTCTATTTAATTTACTTGAAAAATACTAGTAACTAGTCACCATATTGATTTAATAATCCACTAATGAGTCCACACCCACAGACTGAAAATTCTATGCTATACAAGGGAAGGACTGAAGGACTGAAGGACTGAATGATTAAGGAGGGATTAGAGGAATAAGCTATAGAGCCCTAGGCACCACAGAATCCCTCAGACTAATCTAGTTTGCTCCATTCCATTAGGCAATAGCTCTGTTTTGGCATTCACTTCTAAACTCTTAGAAGCAACACTAGGAGGTGACAATCCTTTCAGGTTATAAATTTCCAGCCCTGGGGGTTTGGTGGAGAGGAGATTGTATTAATAAGGGCAAGGGTTACTAGACAGTTATTCCTACACCAGCCCCTCCCTCTCAAAAGGCTGCTCTAAGAACATCCACACCATACACCTTTGTGTTATGTGTGATTTTTGATGTAAAGGAGCAAGCAATGATTATCCCAACACAACGAAGAGTAAGACAAGAGCAGAGCTTAAAAAATCTGCCCCAATCTATACTTCATTGCTGCTATCAAGCTGCATTGGTCCTAAAGGGATTCCTGATTCCTCCCAGACCAATTCACAACAGCTTGTAGTCTCCCTGGGATTTCTCACTGTCTTTATGTTATTTCTCCAGATCAATAATTCTTTTGCTTCCACAGTGTCTCCAGAGAAGATTATGTTGGGGGAAACTCAGCAGCCCTGTGTTAGGTTTTTCTTCAGGAATCTTCAAAATATACAGGCTCAAAAATCATACTTTTTCATGCCAAAGGCCTCAGTGATCAATCTGAGAAGTGTCTACCTCAGGTTAGGAATCAAGTGACTGAAGTGAGGATATATCATTGCACTTTTTTCATGACTATCTTTGCATTTATTTTCTTCTGCGTTGCTTGGGTAGCACTTATTCTTACAAGTTCTTGGTTAGGCTTCAGTGATGCATTTCAGCAGTATCTGTACAACCAAAGCCAAATAGGGGACTTTAGTCACTAATGCACGGGGAATGCAATCAATCAGAATAGCTCTGGGAAAACAGTCCCCACTTTCCTGGGTCATGTGGCTCATTAAAGATAATTCAGGTCACTATTTTTTTTTCCAGGGATACATTATAGCCCATATGTGAGGATAAGTAACACTAGGGTTATCCAACAAGGAGATGAGATGGGTCTCTAACTCTAGAGTATGATATGAAGAGCTACAAAAATCACCTCTCCCTCCAAGAGCACCTCAATACCTGCTCTGACCTTTTCTTTAGTTAGTTTTAAGTTCTCCATCTTGCTTTGAAATTTGTTATTTCTAGTTTCTTTGAGCTAGAAAACAAAAACCAGAGAATTGTTTCTTATCCCCACCTATAAAGGTTATTTTGGATATTAGCACCCGTGATAATATCACCCCTCCATTCCAATTTAGCAGGTAAACTCTTCTACATCTGACTTTTTCCACAAAGATATTTTCTCCTCCCATCTATATCTGTTACTACCTTCTACACGGTTGCTCACTGTGATCCTCAGGTCTTTCCTTGCTCTCACCAATCCACAACTTATTCCCGTTAGTTTTAACTTCTAAGTTTTTCTAGAATCCAAACACTTCTCTTCATTCCTGTGGCCAGCATCTTAGGCATCTTTCCCTCTAGTTTTCTCCCACTGCTTTCTGACTAGTCTCCATATTTTCAATCTTGTTTTCCTCTAATCTGTGCTCAACATGGTGGCCATAATGTTTTAACCATGTTAATACATTACTGAGAGTGTTCAATGTTACTCATTGCCCTTGGAGTGTTCTTCAAATGTTTTTCCCCACAAAACATACCCACAAAAAAAAAAACATACCCACAAAATACAGTGCACTTCCATTAGTATCAGCAGCAAATGCAGTTAATCTCATGATTTTGTGTGTATCCCAAAGTGGATTGGGGAAGATACATAGGGACATATCTGAATCTCCTGAATAATAAATACATTATTTAAGCATAATATTTAAGCATTATTTAAGCACAAGTTTATAGCATAAAATTCTGTGAGTAGGGTGCACAAAATAGGAACCTATTAAAACTTAGTTTTGTGAGTATGTATGCTTTCACACAGATGTGTGCACAGATGAAATAACCAAAATGTGCTCTTCATATAGTAGGACTTCTACTCATAGTTCTTGAATAGAAGGAAGGTTTTAGGGATAAAATTGTAAGATAATTTTTGCTTGGGTCACCTAGTTTCTTGGCTAGATATTGGGGATTCCTGTGAATATATGAATAACTCATTTCAAACTGAATCAAATCATAATTTAATACAATGTGTCCCAATGTATTATTTGTGGAATGCTTATTTAAAAAAGAATTCCAGGGATGCCTGGGTTGCTCAGTGGTTGAGCATCTGCCTTGGCTAGGGTTGTGATCCTGGGGTCCTGAAATTGAGTAACCCCCCTCCCTGCACATCAGGCTCACTGCAGGGAGCCTGCCTCTCTCTGTGTGTCTCTTATGAATAAATAAATAAAATCTTTAAAACAAAAACTTAAAAATAAATTAAAAAAAAAGAATTCCATGGTGTATTAGTTTTCTATGGCTGATGCAACAGATACCACAGATTTACTGGCTTAAGACAATACAGATTATTACATAATAGTTCTGGAGGTCAGAAATCTGATGTGATCTCACCGGGTTACAATCAAAGTATGAATAGAGCTGTGTTCCTTCTGGAGGCCTGAAAAGAGATTCCTTTTCCTTTCTTTTCCAACTTTGGAGGCTGCCCACAATCTTTGACCCACCATCTTTTTCTCATCTTCAAAGTCAGCAATGGCTCCCTGAATCACTAGCACCTTGCATCACTCTGGTACTAATTCTCCTGCCTCTCACTTTCATGTACAAGAACCCCTGTGATTACATGGGCCTATTTGTTAATCTAGTATAATCTTGCTATCTTAATGTCAGCTAACTAGAAACATTAATTATATCTGTGATCTTAATTCCTCTCTGATACTTAACATATTCACAGATTTTGGGGATTAAGACATGAACATTTTCTAAGGGAGGGATTATTCTGCCTACCATCCATGGTCATATTTCTTCTTAGAGAGTGTTAGAAATTACAATGCACAACAGCACAATGAACCATAAAACATAACTGCCAAGTGTGATTGTTCTAATTGTGCTCTACAGAAGGGTACTGGGCTGGGGAAGTTCAAGTAAAGAGAAGAAGTCCTGACTCATCTTCATTTGATGACCTCAACCGGATATTAAAATATGTATAAAGTTGCAATAATTAAAACAGTATGGTATCAGCAATAGAGTAGCTAGCACAATAAGACATAATAGGCTGAAATAAATTCATGTATTTTTAGGAATTTAACCTAGATTTAAGTTTTCATGTGACACATTTTTCTGTACTTTGTGCACTAATATCCCTAAAGTATGCTACATCAGCCAAATATTGGTTTTTACCAATATGGAAATCACCAACTCTTCTACTCTAGTTCATAATATAGTTTTGGGAAGACTGTCATCATGTTTATGAAATTTTTGGTGGTTTGGAACATTTAAAAATTGCCTTTAGGCTATTATAATGAAGTAAAAGTGGAGAAATGGAAATGCTGATATTAGTAATGATGTATTTAAGATGTTATTGGAAATTTTCAGATGGGCCAAAAGTGTTGCATCTTTCTTTGCTATGGCAAGTTTATTGGGGTTAAGCTCATCAATTGTCTGGTTAGTTGTTAATATAATAAAATTAAAAATAATATACTGAGTCATGGAATTGTATTATATGACATGTGATTTTTTTCTTTCTCCTATAAGAAAAGGCATAGTAGAGAAATGGAGAAAATAAATAGTTCATTAAAATTATAGTTTGGGTATCAAAAATGTTTTTACATCTATCTTTTTCATATTACTTATATTACTCCAATAGTTTTCTTGTACACCACATTAATTTCCAAATGAATCAAAGATATAAATGAATAAATTCAGGGGGATAGAAAAGAACTACACAACATTACACATACTAGAAGAAAACATGAATGTATTTTCTATAACCTGAAATTTGGGGAAATATTTCTAAATATGTCTCAAAAGTCTAGAAGCAATAGAAGAGCAATAAATTTAATTCCAGAAAACTGAAAAAGTGTATATAGCTAATTAAACACAGTAAAAAGACAAATTAAAACCTTTGGGGAAATATTTGCAATTTAATCACAGACATGGACTAATAATCTCTAATATATAAAGACTTCTGAAAATAGAGCAAAATGTTCCATAAAAATACGCTAGTGAAATGAACAGAAAGTTCACAGAAATAGAAAATCAAATGGCTCTTAACCATATGGAAAAATACTTAACCTCATTTATAACAAAAGAAATGCAAATTAAAAGTACTGTTAGCCCTTTCTTCACCCATCAGATGGGCAAAAATCCAAAGTCTGACAGCATACTTAATTGAAAAGGCTATGGATAAATAGACACTTTATATACTGTTTGTTAGAACTGTAGATGGTCTATGGAGGAGGATTTTCCAATATCTCACAAAATTATCTATGTGTTTACCCTTTGACCCAGCAACTACACTTGTAGAAATCTATTATGACCAAAACAAGGGCAAACATTTGAAAAGATGCAGAAGACTATTACAGCATTAAGGGTAATAGAAAAGATTAGAAACAATCCTAATATCTATCAGTAGGAGACTCGTTGTTCAAATTATTGCATATCTGCACATGGAGTACTTTAAATAGAATGAGAAATATCTTTCTAAACAGTTATGGAATGATCTCCAGGATATACTGATGAGGACAAAAACAAGGTGGTAAAATACGCTAATGTTTAAAAAAGAGGAGATATTGATGTTTTTAACAAAACAATGAAAAGAGAACCATAAAACCAAAATTAGAAACAAATTAAGGGATCCCTGGGTGGCGCAGTGGTTTGGCGCCTGCCTTTGGCCCAGGGCGTGATCCTGGAGACCCGGGATCGAATCCCACGTCAGGCTCCCGGTGCATGGAGCCTGCTTCTCCCTCTGCCTATATCTCTGCCTCTCTCTCTCTCTCTGTGACTATCATAATTAAATAAAAATTAAAAAAAAAAGTTTAAAAAAAAAAGAAACAAATTAAAAAGCTTACATATAGTGGGAAGAAAGAAATACGGTAGAAGAGACAGATGTCTTTAAATACACCTTGTTTGGAAGATGTGACTTTGGAAACTTAAAAAATGTTACATTATTCTCAAAGAAAATTTAATGAAAATGCAATCTCTTAAAATCTAAACAAAATAACATGGATGAAACTAATCCTATCTTCAGCTGACCTAGTCTCATAGAGACTACTATTCCAAATGACTTTAAAACTCAGTAATTTGACTGTATATTACAAGCAGGATCTACTCTAAGGAGAGAAAAAAAATTGTAAAGAAATATTTAAAAGGTATTTTTAATAACTATATCATTGGTGGCAATGGTTATTCTGAGACTGTTTTACGTGTTGTGTGAGATAGAGCAAATAAGTAATTATATTGAAATTATTGAAAACCAAGCTTTTCATCATGAAGGGAAGGAGATACTGATGTACACATATAATTCTGAATTTAAAATGGAAGCACTCATATGACATATCAACATACCTTTTAATAAAATACGTACTTTGTAGACTGGTTCTCTCTATAAGCCAATAAAAAATTATCAACCCAGTTGAGTCTCATCAGCACCCAGATTGTGTCTTCAAAACATCATTTTTCCAGCTAAAGAAACTAGGTTTTTAAAAGAAATAGCTGAATCCTGGCTCTGGCTTAAGAAATGTAAGAGGGAAATGTGGCACATGTTGTAACTGATAAAACAAAGGTTACCGGGATCCCTGGGTGGCGCAGCGGTTTAGCACCTGCCTTTGGCCCAGGGCGTGATCCTGGAGACCCGGAATCGAGTCCCACGTTGGGCTCCCGGTGCATGGAGCCTGCTTCTCCCTCTGCTGTGTCTCTGCCTCTCTCTCTCTCTGTGTGACTATCATAAATTAAAACAAACAAACAAACAAACAAACAAAAAAAACAAAGGTTACCAACCAGGCTCTCAATAACCAAAAGGATCCAACAGTTAACCTAAATTAGTTTCCACTGAATCAAGATGGGGTAATCAGTTGGAATGGAAACATTTGATATATCAAATATGCAAAAATTAGAATTCATTGTGATTTCTGTATGCTAGAGAAGAACTCATTATTTTAAAAACTAGTAAGTAGAGAGGTCCAAATACTTATCCAGACTTTCCAGTATTATCTGAATCTTACAGTTCTCAAATAACTGATGAAACAAAGCTTCTTATTACGTATTCCAGCTAATAAATGAAGGAGAAGTGGTAGAATTAGAATATTACCATTACTGTATTGGTAATGATCACCAGTGGTTACTGGTATTAAAAAATAGAGATAATAGATAGCATGCATCTCCTGATGGAAATACATAAAACCATCTATAAAACGGTCATGGCATACACACAAAAACTTGAATCTGAATCTTACCATTTTTCTGTATCTCACTATGGAGATGCAATCAATAAAATTCAGATTATAGGGGAATTCTATATGACAGAAAAGCCAATTTTTTTAACAAGAATAAAATATACATAGATAAAAACTCAGAATATTGAAGGTGGATTTATAAAGAGACGAGACATATATCAATAAACTTCAATAATGCACCTTACTTGAATCACCAATCAAGTATGCAAATTTTTTTTAAAAAAGAAAACAATTGGGGAGTTGTGAAGAATAGTGATTATTGACGATTTAAGAAAATGTTTTATGTTATTTTAGGGAGATGGTGGTTTGATTTTTAATGTAAACACAGAAGCCCTAAGTACAAGCTTAATAATTATTGAAGCTTGATGGTGGGTAAATCAGGTTTATCATATTATTCTCTCTACTTTTATTTGTGTTTTTAAATTTCCATAATAAAAAGTTAAAAATGTTTCTATTAATTCATATTTGTATCATTACTAAGAGCAAAAAACTCCTTTATCAAGAAAGGAATTTTGATATTTGACTTTTCTCGATTAATATTTCAAGGAAGTTAATAAGATACATTAAAGTTAGAAACTCAATTACTCGCTCAAGCTTAACACTGGCATATTTTCTTCCCAATCAATTTCCTCTGCTTTATAAAAGTTGTTTCAAGTAAACTGAGAGAACTAGAAATTATAACTGAGAGATAAGAAATAACTTTGGAAATTTATTTTGTACTTTAATTTCACATTTAATTGAGGCTTTTGGCAATTGCATACACATTGCCTAACACTCAAAATTTTAGAAAGACTGGACATATGTTTCATATTTAGAGATCTCGCCACTTTTTTTAACTGTCAAAGTATCTTCCCCTGTACTCAATCCTATGTTGCTTCATTGAGTAGAACATTTTTATATAACAAAGTTGGAAAATCAAGTCAGTGAGCAAAGAATTGATTATACCTTTGGTATATTGTTCTAATGGATCAGTTATTTGAAAAAAATAATTAAATTGTATTCTTACTTTTTATCAATTAATCACATACAGATTAAATATTTAAATATTAAACATGAGACCATAAAAGTAACATAACAGAAAATATTAATGAATGTTTATGTAATCTATGTTGAAGAATGACTTGCTCATGTGATATCAAGTCAGAAGCTACATAAAAAGATTGACGGACTTGAAGACATGAGTTTTAAATGAAAATATCACCCAAGACCTCTTCTCCCCTAGTTAATGGCCAACTAGTAAATATTTAAAACATATAATATTCTTAATATAGTAAGAGAATTTATGAATGGATGTGAAAAAGATAATTTTTCTGGGAGAAAAATGGACTAAGCACATGCATAAATGATGCACAAATAAAGAAATACAAATTACTAATATACAAATAAAAAAATTCATACAGACTTACTGGTATTAAATGCAAATTAATACAAACTTGAGATGACACTGCCTCATCTATCAAATAGGCAAACACAAGCTATTTGATTGGAGAGGTATGTGTTTTGGGACTCCAGGAGGGCATACTGCTCGAGAAGGAGAACCCAGCTATCCTCTCTTGGAAGCAGTTTGGCTGTACTAAGACCCTTAACATTTCCATGACCTTTTACATGAAAATACTTTACTCTGGAAATTTATATTTAAAAAAAATAACAAAACAAATGTGGAAACACTAACATAAATGTTTATGCATCATTATTTATAATAGCAAAAAGAGCAGCAAGCAATTTGGAACCAGGGATGAGGAATTTCTTCTACTTCTTGGTAGATACAGATGCTGCAGAATGCTCTGATGACATAGAAAGATGGTGACAGCTATGGTTAAGTGGGAAAAGAAGGATTCAGAGCAATTTATACTGTGTCATCCCATTTTATTTCATATATATATAAAATCTATCTGCATTTAACATGAAATATATAACTTCCATAATGAACAAACTTTAAAAAGATGTTTTGTTTCCTATTTGTTTTTTTTGTTTTGTTTTGTTTTGTTTTTAAATTTTTTTATTTATTTATGATAGTCACAGAGAGGGAGAGAGGCAGAGACACAGGCAGAGGGAGAAGCAGGCTCCATGCACCGGGAGCCCGACGTGGGACTCGATCCCGGGTCTCCAGGACCGCGCCCTGGGCCAAAGGCAGGCGCCAAACCGCTGCGCCACCCAGGGATCCCTTTTTTTTTTTTTTTTATTAAATTTTTTTATTTATTTATGATAGTCACAGAGAGAGAGAGAGGCAGAGACACAGGCAGAGGGAGATGTTTCCTATTTGTATTTGAAGAACTTCTGGTAAGAAGAACATATGCTGTAGAATGTAACATTTGGAAAGATCATTCTACACATAATGATGCTTGTTCTTGTTGAGGCAGAGACTGATGGGTGAACTGCAGCTCCAGAGGCAGGGCCCAGAGTGGTCAGCAAATATGCATGATGTAAGCTCACATCTGAGTTTAACATGCCATAAAGCAAAGATATGTAATAGCTTTTGTATTTGGTGGATGGAACATGGGTAGATTTTTACACGCACACGCACACACACACACACACACACACACACACACACACATTAGAAGAGCTAAAAACTGCCTGCCAGAGAAGTTTGGGGTAGGTAATGAGGAAAGACTAATGCTTTCATACTGATCAATATTAGCACTCATTAACTAAGGGTTAATAACTCAATGATACAAGCATCAAGTCATACATAATGGTTGCAGGTTGAAGTGACCTATTGGTTTAAATAAAATATAGTATTAAAAATTAATTTTACCCATTTTTACCTTATTAAAGAGATGAGGATACTGGAAAATTTAATATTAGATACATGGCATGCATTATATTTCTTTTCAACAGTTCTTTTTGGGCACTATAATCAAAATTTAATCATGTCATATTACGATCTTTCAGTGTCTTCTTGTTACTCTTAGGATAGAGACCAAATCCTTAACATGGCCAATAAGGCCCTGAGGAGTCTTACCCTGACCTCACCATTATTACCACTTCCAGATCTTCTCTTGATTTTTGAGATCCAACCAGCTGCCTTCTTTTAGTCCTCCAATATAGGATTTTTCTAGCTGCATACTGAAACTTAATAGTATGTCACAAAATAAGTTTAGTGAAATGAGACCAGCATCAAAAACCAGGATTGAATAGAAAATATAGTATATCACAAGCAAGAAGGGTAAATATTATTTCAGGTAAGTGCTTTTAATTTTGTGTGCTTGTTTACTGGATTATGTTGTGAAACCTATTTCTTATTAAAGTAAAAAAGTGTTTGAGAAACAAAACTGTAACCCAGATTTCTCAACTTTAGCACTGTTGACATTTTGGTTGGATAATTCTTTATTGTGGAGAGCTATCCTATTCTTTATAGGATGGTTAGCAGGATCTCTGGCCTCCACCCATTAGATGACAGTAGCACATCCCACCTCTATTATGACAATTCAAAATACCTCCAGACATTGACAAAGTCCCCAGTTGAGAACTATTGCTCTAACCCAGCATGTTTGACCCACAACAAGGCTTTTTCACAAGTTGTTTCCTCTTACTTGGCACTTGTTACCTCTTCTCTCCAGGTATCTTTCAGATCTCAGCTCAATTGCACCCTCTTTGGGAAAGTCATCCTTCTATTGCATGTTCTTATAAAATCATATGCTATACTTCAAGCACTTATCAATTTATAATTTTGTCTATTTACTTCTGTGGTTAACATCTGCCTCACTCATAAGGCTGTTAGTTCCATGAAGTCAAGTATCATACCTGATTTTGCCACAATACAACATTAAACAAATATTTATTCAGTGTCTACTATGTGTTGATTCTGTACTGGATGCTAGGTGTTCATTGGTAGCCAAAAAAGCAAAATCCCTGCTCTCAAGTGCTTGACAGTCTTGTTGGGGAGAATTAAAATACAGAAACATACCAACATTTAAGTACAAATTTAAAATCAAAATGTGCTAAAATGAAGATGTGTTTTGAGTTGGGAAGATAGAGTTGTCAGGAGAAAGAAGTACTGAGGATGTGAATGTGAATTTGAAGTGCCAGTAGGACACAGAAACATGAGAGCAGGGAAAGAGCATTCCAAGAACAAGTATCACTTACTTAAAAGCCTTGTAATACATTTCTAGGTTTTTAAAAATCATTCTACTGTGAGAAGAATGCATCAGAGGAAATTAAGAGAAAAGAAGGGGACGTCACTGAAGAAGCCTTTCACCAGTAGGAGACCACTCATGCCTTGGACTAAGGATTGTCATAGTGGAAATGGAAAGAAGTGTATAAAATATAAGTACTTACTAAGTATCTTGGATGCCAATTACCAGATTTGACATACTAAGTGCTTAGTAACTATTTGCTGATTTAATATCTATTGAGTGAATTCACTGAACATTACTAATAAATACATAAAAGCTTTAAGAAATTGACAATTTTTATTTTTGTCATATCTGCCTATTAAAGTTCAGTTAAAATTCTGAATTGTCTATAAAGAATTTCCCTATACTCTCTGACAAATTAATCTGTTATCACAGCTATATTCTTGCAGAAAATTTATTCTAGCTCCCTTGTAGCATTTATCACTGTTTCCCTTAAAAAAGATACTTATGTGTTCATCTGCCAAACTATGTTTTAGGTACAATGAAGGTTGATAATTTTTATTGCTTTAATTCTCATATAATAGATTGTGCATAGGGGATATTACATATGTTGGTTGAATGATATGAACCTCAAGAAAAAAATCACTTGGGAAAATTTAGTTTCTGAAACTTGCTTTGATGACTCTTTCAGTCAGAAATATCTCCCAAATGGACAGGAAATTATTTATGCGTTTATTTGAAGTTAAAGTTTATTTTGAGAAAGCAGTGTTTTAAAACATGTCTCAATCTCAGAAATACAAAAAGCAGGTTTCACCAATACAAATAGTTTTTGATGATTTGCTTTGCCATGGGAGCTAAAGGAACATACATATTTTTATTTCACTGTGATTATTAGCTAGAAATGGAATTGCTGGGTAAGATATTGTTTACCTCTGTAAGAGTTAAGTAAAACTACTTAATCTTTTTCCAAAGATATTTACCACTTTATGTTCTCACCGACCTTGTATGAAAGTTCCAGTTTCTCTACAACCTTGTCAACTTTCACTATGCCAGTCATTTAAATTTTAACTATTTTACTGGATACAAGAAGTATCTCACTGAAGCTTTAATTTGAAGTTTCCTAATAACTAATGATGTTGAACACTTTCTTATATCCTTATTAGGCATTCATTGATCTTCCTTTTTGAAGTGTCTGTTTGGGCCCTTTGCCAAACTAAAAAACCTTACTTTCCAACTTTATTTATTTTTTTAATAAATTAATTTTTTATGGTGTTCAATTTACCAACATACAGAATAACACCCAGTCCTCATCCCGTCAAGTGTCCCCCTCAGTGCCCGTCACCCATTCAACCCCACCCCCCGCCCTCCTCCCCTTCCACCACCCCTAGTTCATTTCCCAGAGTTAGGAGTCTTTATGTTCTGTCTCCCTTCCTGATATTTCCCACACATTTCTTCTCCCTTCCCTTATATTCCCTTTCACTATTATTTATATTCCCCAAATGAATGAGGACATACACTGTCTGTCCTTCTCCGATTGACTTAGTGCACTCAGCATAATACCCTCCAGTTCCATCCACGTTGAAGCAAATGGTGGGTATTTGTCGTTTCTAATGGCTGAGTAATATTCCATTGTATACAGAGACCACATCTTCTTTATCCATTCATCTGTCAATGGGCACAGAGGCTCCTTCCACAGTTTGGCTGCTAGAAACATCGGGGTGCAGGTGTACCGGTGTTTCATTGCATCTGAATCTTTGGGGTAAATCCCCAACAGTGCAATTGCTGGGTCGTAGGGCAGGTCTGTTTTTAACTCTTTGAGGAACCTCCACACAGTTTTCCAGAGTGGCTGCACCAGTTCACGTTCCCACCAACAGTGTAAGAGGGTTCCCTTTTCTCCGCATCCTCTCCAACATTTGTGGTTTCCTGTCTTGTTAATTTTCCCCATTCTCACTGGTGTGAGGTGGTATCTCATTGTGGTTTTGATTTGTATTTCCCTGATGGCAAGTGATGCAGAGCATTTTCTCATGTGCATGTTGGTCATGTCCATGTCTTCCTCTGTGAGATTTCTCTTCATGTCTTTTGCCCATTTCATGATTGGATTGTTTGTTTCTTTGGTGTTGAGTTTAATAAGTTCTTTATAGATTTTGGAAACTAGCCCTTTATCTGATATGTCATTTGCAAATATCTTCTCCCATTCTGTAGGTTGTCTTTTAGTTTTGTTGACTGTATCCTTTGCTGTGCAAAAGCTTCTTATCTTGATGAAGTCCCAATAGTTCATTTTTGCTTTTGTTTCTTTTGCCTTGGTGGATGTATCTTGCAAGAAGTTACCGTGGCCAAGTTCAAAAAGGGTGTTGCCTGTGTTCTCCTCTAGGATTTTGATGGAATCTTGTCTCACATTTAGATCTTTCATCCATTTTGAGTTTATCTTTGTGTATGGTGAAAGAGAGTGGTCTAGTTTCATTCTTCTGCATGTGGATGTCCAATTTTCCCAGCACCATTTATTGAAGAGACTGTCTTTCTTCCAATGGATAGTCTTTCCTCCTTTATCGAATATTAGTTGACCATAAAGGTCAGGGTCCACTTCTGGGTTCTCTATTCTGTTCCATTGATCTATGTGTCTGTTTTTGTGCCAGTACCACACTGTCTTGATGACCACAGCTTTGTAGTACAACCTGAAATCTGGCATTGTGATGCCCCCAGCTATGGTTTTCTTTTTTAAAATTCCCCTGGCTATTCGGGGTCTTTTCTGATTCCACACAAATCTTAAAATAATTTGTTCTAACTCTGTGAAGAAAGTCCATGGTATTTTGATAGGGATTGCATTAAACGTGTAAATTGCCCTGGGTAACATTGACATTTTCACAATATTAATTCTGCCAATCCATGGGCATGGAATATTTTTCCATCTCTTTGTGTCTTCCTCAATTTCTTTCAGAAGTGTTCTATAGTTTTTAGGGTATAGATCCTTTACCTCTTTGGTTAGGTTTATTCCTAGGTATCTTATGCTTCTGGGTGCAATTGTAAATGGGATTGACTCCTTAATTTCTCTTTCTTCAGTCTCATTGTTAGTGTATAGAAATGCCACTGACTTCTGGGCATTGATTTTGTATCCTGCCACAGTGCCAAATTGCTGTATGAGTTCTAGCAATCTTGGGGTGGAGGCTTTTGGGTTTTCTATGTAGAGTATCATGTCATCGGCAAAGAGGGAGAGTTTGACTTCTTCTTTGCCAATTTGAATGCCTTTAATGTCTTTTTGTTGTCTGATTGCTGAGGCTAGGACTTCCGATACTATGTTGAATAGCAGTGGTGAGAGTGGACATCCCTGTCTTGTTCCTGATCTTAGGGGAAAGGCTCCCAGTGCTTCCCCATTGAGAATGATATTTGCTGTGGGCTTTTTGTAGATGGCTTTTAAGCTGTCGAGGAAAGTTCCCTCTATCCCTACACTCTGAAGAGTTTTGATCAGGAATGGATGCTGTATTTTGTCAAATGCTTTCTCTGCATCGAATGAGAGGATCATATGGTTCTTGGTTTTTCTCTTGCTGGTATGATGAATCACATTGATTGTTTTACGAGTGTTGAACCAGCCTTGTGTCCCGGGGATAAATCCTACTTAGTCATGGTGAATAATTTTCTTAATGTGTTGTTGGATCCTATTGGCTAGTATCTTGTTGAGAATTTTTGCATCCATGTTCATCAGGGATATTGGTCTGTAATTCTCCTTTTTGGTGGGGTCTTTGTCTGGTTTTGGAATTAAGGTGATGCTGGCCTCATAGAACGAATTTGGAAGTACTCCATCTCTTTCTATCTTTCCAAACAGCTTTAGTAGAATAGGTATGGTTTCTTCTTTAAACGTTTGATAGAATTCCCCTGGGAAGCCATCTGGCCCTGGACTCTTGTGTCTTGGGAGGTTTTTGATGACTGCTTCAATTTCCTCCCTGGTTATTGGCCTGTTCAGGTTTTCTATTTCTTCCTGTTCCAGTTTTGGTAGTTTGTGGCTTTCCAGGAATGTGTCCATTTCTTCTAGATTTCCCAATTTATTGGCGTATAGCTGTTCATAATATGTTTTTAAAATCGTTTGTATTTCCTTGGTGTTGGTAGTGATCTCTCCTTTCTCATTCATGATTTTATTAATTTGAGTCTTCTCTCTCTTCTTTTTAATAAGGTTGGCTAATGGTTTATCTATCTTATTAATTCTTTCATAGAACCAACTCCTGGTTCTGTTGATCTGTTCCACAGTTCTTCTGGTCTCGATTTTGTTGAGTTCTGCTCGAATTTTAATTAACTCTCTTCTTCTGCTGGGTGTAGGGTCCATTTGCTGTTTTTTCTCTAGCTCCTTTATGTGTAAGGTTAGCTTTTGTATTTGAGATCTTTCCAGTTTTTGAATGTATGCTTGTATTGCGATGTATTTCCCCCTCAGGACTGCTTTTGCTGCATCCCAAAGATTTTGAACGGTTGTATCTTCATTCTCATTAGTTTCCATGAATCTTTTTAATTCTTCCTTAATTTCCTGGTTGACCCTTTCATCTTTTAGCAGGATGGTCCTTAACCTCCACGTGTTTGAGGTCCTTCCAAACTTATTCTTGTGATTTAGTTCTAATTTCAAGGCATTATGGTCTGAGAATATGCAGGGGACAATCCCAATATTTTGGTATAGGTTCAGACCTGATTTGTGACCCAGAATGTGGTCTATTATGGAGAAAGTTCCATGTGCACTTGAGAAGAATGTGTATTCAGTTGAGTTTGGATGTAAAGTTCTGTAGATATCTGTGAAATCCATCTGGTCCAGTGTATCATTTAAAGCTCTCGTTTCTTTGGAGATGTTGTACTTAGAAGACCTATCGAGGGTAGAAAGAGCTAGATTGAAGTCACCAAGTATAAGTGTATTATTATCTAAGTATTTCTTCACTTTGATTATTAATTGGTTTAAATATTTGGCAGCTCCCACCTTCGGGGCATATATATTGAGGATTGTTAAGTCCTCTTGTTGGGTAGATCCTTTAAGTATGAGATAGTGTCCCTCTTCATCTCTCACTATAGTCTTCAGGGTAAATTTTAGTTTATCTGATATAAGGATGGCTACCCCTGCTTTCTTTTGAGGACCATTTGAATGGTAAATGGTTCTTCAACCTTTTATTTTCAGGTTGTAGGTGTCCTTCTGTCTAAAATGAGTCTCTTGTAGACAGCAAATAGATGGGTCCTGCTTTTTCTCCAGTCTGAAACCCTGCGCCTTCTGATGGGGTCTTTAAGCCTGTTCATGTTCAGAGTTACTATTGACAGATATGAGTTTAGTGTCATCATGATATCTATTCAGTCCTTGTTTTTGTGGATTGTTCCACTGAACTTCTTCTTAAAGGGGAATTTTAAGAGTTCCCCTTAAAATTTCTTGCAGAGCTGGTTTGGAGGTCACATATTCTTTCAGTTTCTGCCTGTCTTGGAAGCTCTTTATCTCTCCTTCCATTTTGAATGAGAGCCTTGCTGGATAAAGTATTCTTGGTTGCATGTTCTTCTCATTTAGGACCCTGAATATATCCTACCAGCCCTTTCTGGCCTGCCAGGTCTCTGTGGAGAGGTCTGCTGTTACCCTAAAACTCCTCCCCATAAAAGTCAGGGATTTCTTGTCTCTTGCTGCTTTAAGGATCTTCTCTTAATCTTTGGAATTTGCAAGCTTAACTATTAGATGTTGAGGTGTTGAATGGTTTTTATTGATTTTGGGGGGGGTCTCTCTATTTCCTGGATCTGAATGCCTGTTTCCCTTCCCAGATTAGGAAAGTTTTCAGCTATGATTTGTTCAAATACATATTCTGGCCTTCTGTCCCTTTCGGCGTCCTCGGGAACCCCAATTAAACGTAGGTTTTTCTTCCTCAGGCTGTCGTTTATTTCCCTTAATCTATCTTCATGGTCTTTTAATTGTTTGTCCCTTTTTTCCTCAGTTTCCCTCTTTGCCATCAACTTGTCTTCTGTGTCCCTCACTCGTTCTTCCACCTCATTAACCCTCGTCGTTAGGACTTCGAGTTTGGATTGCATCTCATTCAATTGATTTTTAATTTCTGCCTGATTGGATCTAAATTCTGCAGTCATGAAGTCTCTTGAGTCCTTTATGGTTTTTTCTAGAGCCACCAGTAGCTGTATAATAGTGCTTCTGAATTGGCTTTCTGACATTGAATTGTAATCCAGATTTTGTAACTCCGTGGGGGAGAGGACTGTTTCTGATTCTTTCTTTTGAGGTGAGGTTTTCCTTCTAGTCATTTTGCTCAGTTCAGAGTGGCCAAAAACAAGTTGTATTGAGAAAAGGAGAAAAAGAGAGAGAGAGAAGGAAAGAAAAGAGAAAAAGAAAAAAGAAAAAGAAGAAAAAAAGGAAAAAGAGAAGAAAAAGAGAAAGAAAAAGAAAGGTGAAAAGAAAAAGGGGTGGGGGAAGCAATCAGAAATCAAAAAGAAAACAAACAAACAAACAAAAAACCAAAAACCACGGGGGAGTATCTTCCGATTCTGTATACTTTAAGTCCCTTGACTTCCCCCTGGAACTGGTCCGTCTAGTTGGTCTTCTGGGGGAGGGGCCTGCTGTGCTGATTTTCAGGTGTTAGCACTTGGGGGAGCTGCTCTGCCCCTGCCTGGTGCAGGGCTCAGTGGGGGTTGTTTACCCCGTGAGGCCCCAGGAGGAACAACCCCAGTGGCTGCGGCAGCTCTGGAGCCCTGGATTCAGCCCCCGCAGTAACTCCGGGGCTCTCCGTCTGCAGGGCCTGGAGGCTCTGGGGCGGGGCCGCTGATCTGCTCAGCTCGGGGCAGGAGCGTCCTTGCTGTCCTGGGCCCTCCCGGCCTCTGCCTGTCCCCGGGGAGGCCGGATCCTGGGCTGTGTCCCGGCGCCCTGTGCTCCGGGGCCTGCGCTGGTGGATTCGCGCTCCCGCCCCACAGCCCCCTCCGCGGAGCCGCAGGCCGAGCCCCTCCGAGCTGCTCCGGGTCACGCCGAGCGCTGCAGCCCTTAGGGAGCTCAGCGCACTCTCCCGGGGCGCAGGTGCCTGTTAGTGTCCCCGGGAGCCCGAGGGCATCCCCCGCCCTCCTGGGTCCTGCTCTAACTCCCTGCGATCCCCTTTCCGCCCGGGAAGGTTGGTGCAGCTCCTGCTCCTCCGGGACGGGGCTCTCCTGTCCTGGGGACACTCGCCCCGGCCTCAGCCCGGCTCCTCGCAGGGCCCCTCCCCCTTGGAGGCCTTTTGTTTCTTTATTTCTTTTCCCCCCGTCTTCCTACCTTGATAGAAGCGCGAACTCTTCTCACTGTAGCATTCCAGCTGTTCTCTCTTTAAATCTCAGGCCGAATTCGTAGATTTTCAGGATGATTTGAAGGTTATCTAGGTAATTTGGTGGGGACAGGTGATTTGGGGACCCTGCTCTTCCGCCCCCTTGACGCTCCTCACTTTCCAACTTTATTGAAATACAATTGACATATATTGTGTAAGTTTAAGGTGTACAATGTGATGATTTGATACATGTATACGTTGCACAATGATTATCACAAAAAATTAGTTAACATATCCATCACCTCACATAATTACACTTTTTTTTTTGTTTTGATGGTAGTAAGAGTATTTAAGATCTACAGTACAGTATCATTAACTATAGTCACCATAACTACTCATCTTATAACTGAAAGTTTGTACCCTTGGACCAGCATCACCTTGTTTTTTCTACTCTCCAGTCCTTAATAATGATGAATCTATTCTCTAATTCTATGAGTCTGGGTTTTGTTAGATTCCACATATGAGTGAGATCACACACTATTTCTAAGGTGTCATTTAGCATAATGCCCTCCAAGTCCATCCATATTTTACAAATGGCAGGATTTCCTACTTTTTACAGCTGAATAATATTCCATTGTGTATTTACACTACAATTTCTTTATCCATCCATCTATCAATGGACATTTATGTTGTTTCCATGTCCTGGCTATTGTGAATGATGCTGCAATGAACATAGGAGTGCAGATATCTCTTTGAGATGGTGATTTCATTTCCTTTAGATATATACTCAAAGTGAGACTACTGCATCTTAGGGTAGTTCTAATTTTTTTGAGGAACTTCCATACTGTTTTCCATAGTGGGGTACTAATTCACATTCCTATAAATAGTGCACAAGGGTCCTTTTTCTCATATCCCTCACCAGCACTTATCTTTTATCTTTTTGACAACAGTCATTTTAACAAGTAAAGTGATTTCAACACTGTGGTTTTGATTTGCATTTCCCTGGTATTAATGATATTGATCACTTTTTCCATATACTTTTTTACAATTTGTATGTTTTCTTTGAAAAAATGTCTATTCAAGACCTTTGCCCATTTTAAAAATCAGGTTTTTTTTAAAAGATTTTATTTGTTTATTCATGACATACACGCACAGAGAGAGAGGCAGAGACGCAGGAAGAGGAAGAAGTAGGCTTCCATTCAGGGAGCGTGAGGGAGACTCGATACCCCGTCTCCAGGATCATACCCCGGGCTAAAGGTGGCGCCAAACCGCTGGGCCACTGGGGCTGCCCAAAAATCAGTTTTTTTTTCCTATTGAATTGTATGAACTGTGTTGTATTAATATTTTAACATCATTTCTTTTGCTGTGTAGAATCTTTTTAGTTTGAAGTAGTCCCATTTGTTTATTTTTGCCTTTGCTTATTGTGGTTTTGGTGTTATAGCCATAAAATCATTGCCAAGGTCAATGTCAAGATGTCAAGGAGGTTTTCCCCTATATTTTCTTCTAGGTATTTGATGGTTTCAAGTCTCATGTTTAAGTCTTTTAATCCATTTAGAATTAGTTTTGTTTGCTTTTTTTATTTGAGTGAGGGAGAGAAAGAGAGAGCACAAGCAGAGACAGAAGCAGATGGAGAGAGAGAGAATCTGAAGCCAATTCTGTGCTGAGCATAGATAGAGCCCTATGCAGTCCTCCATCTCCTGACTGCGAGATCATGATCTGAACTGAAACCAAGAATCAGACACTTAACTGAGCTACCCATGTACCCCTAGAGTTAGTTTTTGTTGACATCTTAAGATAGGGGTCCAATTTCATTCTTTTCCATGTGGAAATCCCTTTGCCAAATACTTTTAAAAATTATACTGCAAGCCTTTGTATTATTGAATTATAGATATTTTTTATATAGTACAGATATATGTATTTGCCAGAGATATGTATTACAACTACTTTCCTCCAGTTTGTGATTTGCCTATTCATTTTCTTAATGGTAATTTTACCGAAGAGAAGTTTTTACTTTTGATAAAGCCCAATTTCAGAAGTTTTTCTTTTTATGGTAAAAGTCTTCTGTGATGTGTCCAGCAATTGCTGGATCATATAATAGTTCTAGTTTTAACTTTTTGAGGAACCAATTGGCTTCCCCTATTGGTGGTAGCACCAGTTTGCATTCTCACCAGCAGTGCAAGAGGGTTCCTTTTTCTCCACATGTTCATCAACTCCTGCTCTTTCTTGTGTTGTTGATTTTAGCCATTTTGGTAGGTGTGAGGTTATATCTCATTGTAGTTTTGATTTGCAATCCTCTGATGGTAAGTTATGTTGAACATCTTTCATGTGTCTGTTGCCATATCTATGTCTTATTTGGAGAAACGTCTGTTCATTTTTTAATTGAAAATTTTGGTTTTTGGCTATTGAGTTGTATACATGCTTTATATATTTCAGATACTAATCCTTTATCAGATATGTCATTTTCAAATATCTTCTCCCATTCAGAGGTTGCCTTTTAGTTTTGTTGATTATTTCCTTTGCTGTGCAGAAGATTTTTATTTTGATATAGTCCTGATTATTTTTGCTTTTGTTTCCCTTGCACCAGGAGTCATATCTAGAAAAAAGTTGTTACAGCCAATGCTGAAGTTAGTGCCTGTATTCTATTCTAGGATTTTTTTGTTTCAGGTCTTATTAGGTCTTTCATCCATTTTGAATCTATTTTTGTGTATGGTATAATATAGAGGTCCAGTTTCTTTCTTTTTTCTATTACCATCCAGTTTTCTCAACACTATTTGTTGAAGAGACTGTGTTTATTACCATTGCTTATTCTTTTCTGCTTTGTCAAAAATTAATCGATTCTATAATTGTGGGTTCATTTCTGGATTTTCTACTCTGTTCCATTGATCTATGTGCCTATTTTTGTGCCAGTTCCATACTGTTTTGATTACCACAGTTTTGTAATATAACTTGAAGTCTTAAATTGTGATGCCTCCAGTTTTGTTTTTTTTATTCAAGACTGCTTTGGCTACTTGGAGTCTTTTGTGGTTCCATACAAATTTTAAGATTGTATCTTCTAGTTCTGTGAAAAATGTTGGCAATTTGAAAGGGATTGCATTAAATGTATAGATCACTTTGGGCAATATAGACATTTTTAACAATATTTGTTTTCCAATTCATAAACATGGAATATTTTTCCATTTCTTTGTGTTGTCTTGAATTTCTTTCATCACTTGTACTGTTTTCAGAGTACAGATCTTTCACTTCTTTGGTAAGTTTATTCCTAGGTATCTAATTGTTTTTGATGTAATAGTAAATTGGAATATTTTCTCAATTTTTATTTCTGCTGATTTAAATACAATAGATTTTTGTACATTTATTTTGTATCCTATGACTTTACTGAATTTATCAATTGTGGTAGTTTCTTTGTTGGATTTTTGGGATTTTGGTTGTCTGATTGCTGTGGCTAGGACTTCTTAGTATTATGTTGAATAAGGGTGGTGAGAGTGAACATCTTTGTCTTGTTCTGACCTTAAGGGAAAAAAACTCTGTTTTTCCCCATTGAGGATGATGTAAGCTGTGGATTTTCCGTATATGGCCTTTATTATGTTGAGGCATGTTTCCTCTAAAATACTTTGTTGAAGCTTTTTACCATGAATGGATATTGTTCTATTACCTTTTAAAAAATTATCTTTAAGATATGTAGTGATGGGACACATGAAACAGCCTTTGGACCACCAGATTCAGCAGAGTGAAAGCTGGTAATCAAGCTTATTTCCTCATCTGTGGATAAGGTAACGCTACAACTGAAAAGTTCCTAGGAGTAAATGAAATAACAAATGTAAAACACCTGTAACAACACCTAGCATAAATTAGGGATTCAATGAATTGCACTAAGAGACTTAATATCCTTATTTGTAAAATATGCTCTCAGAGTAAGGTTTGAGTGTGTAGAAAGAGGTACATAAATAACATGATTAGCGCACAGCATGTCCTTTTAATATAGACCCAGAATATAAGCTTTAAGTGCTTGTTGAACCTATAAATCATGCTACGGTTATAGAAGATGGAAAGAAACCTATAGATACTTTCTTGGAGTTCTATTTTTTTGCTTAAAATCTACATCATGCTTCTCTAATGGAAGGCTTGGTTATTTATTTATTTAGTCAGTTAGTTGCTTTTCAAAAAGCCTAGCAGTATGCCAGTGCTATATTAAAATAAGATGGAGAAGAAAGACAAGATGGGACACATGAAACAGCCTTTGGGCCACCAGATTCAGCAAAGTGAAAGCTGGTAATCAGAGAGTAACAATTTTAAATTCTTTCTTTGTACCTGAGTGATCATCAAATGAGGAGATCAGATAGTTATAGTCTCTTAGGAATTTCACATATTAAATTAATAAATGGTTACCTAGCATAATTAATATTTGTAAAATATTCACATTTCCATTATATCAAGGATTAGTGTTCATCACGATTTTCCCAGGATGTTGTCTACAGCCATAACACCCTGAACGCACCCGATCTTGTCTGTTCTCAGAAGCTAAGCAAGGTCGGGCCTGGTTAGTACTTGGATGGGAGATTTTCCCAGAATGTGATGCGTAGTCATCACCATTAATATAACCAAATACATATCTAAGATAAGAATGACATAGGGTACCTAGGTGCCTCAGTCATGAGCTGATCTTGGCTCAGCTCAAGTCTGGATCTCAGGGTCATGCATTCAAGCTCTGTGTTGGGCTCCAATGCCCAGGGTGGAGCCCACTTTAAAGGAAGGAAGAGAGAGAAAGAAAGATCCTCACACTTTTCACTTCAGCTCACACATTATTGATCAAAAATATCATACCCATGAATAACTTCAAATGTGTAGAAAAGATAATACTGATGAGCAGCAGCAATATTTACCACAAATTTAAAATTCTATTTTGAATATAATAAAAAGCAATAGGTATTAATTGCATGGTTCCTTCATTCTCTTTACTTCAGGGCCATAAAAGAAATTCCAACTTCAGAATAAAGGGTAGTTGATATAAATTCATTCAATCCTTATATTTCCCTGACTACATGCCACCATTTCTAAGTGTTTTATACATATTTACTCATTTATTTTTCAGTATAATCTTAAGAGGTTGATATTACTATCCCCACTTTATAGATGATGAAATTAAGGTACAGAGAGGTTAGTAGGTTGTTTGCCCAATGTCACACAACTGCAATCATACCCAGACAATCTGTCCCCAGAATCCATACATAGCTTCTCAGAGTGGGCCTTAAAATTATTTTTTAAATTTTTATGGCAATATATTTAGTTGCATAGTTCAGTAAGAATCTGTTCTCTTTATAACAGGTATAATTGGAAAATTATCAAGGAGTGCTAGAATGCTATATTCGTTCAGGTTTTTGTACCTGTAAGGAAGGGTCTTTCTTTCTTTCTTTCTTTCTTTCTTTCTTTCTTTCTTTCTTTCTTTCTTTCTTTCTTCCTTTCCTTCTCTCTTTCTTCTTTCTTTCTTTCTTTCTTTCTTTCTTCTTTCTTTCTTCCTTTTCTCTCTCTCTTTCTTCTTTCTTTCTTTCTTTCTTTCTTTCTTTCTTCTTTCTTTCTTTCTTTCTTTTCTTTCTTTCCCCACCCCTCTCTCTCCGCCCCCCCCTTCTTTCTTTTAGAAGTGACCTGCCTTACACAGCTGGTAAGGATGCTGGGAATATTGTAAAAAAGATATTAGGCTGATACATTTCCAGGGTGCTTTATTGGCTCCATAAAGTCAATTTTAGTATTTAAGCTGTCTAGTCATATTTGAGTCTATGCACACCTCTCTCAATTATAATGACTATTTTTTAAAGAACTGTGTTTACTAACTACCACAATTGATAAATTCAGTAAAGTCATAGGATACAAAATAAATGTACAAAAATCTATTGTATTTAAATCAGCAGAGATAAAAATTGAGAAAATATTCCAATTTACTATTACATCAAAATGTAAATGTAATTACAAAATTACTATTACATCAAAAACAATTAGATACCTAGGAATAAACTTACCAAAGAGGTGAAAGATCTGTACTCTGAAAACAGTACAACTGATGAAAGAAATGTACACACAGAACAACTGTGTGATGAAAGTTGTAGTGTTACCTTATCCACACAGTTTAACTATTTTTTTAAAGAACCCATTTGAGCTGGGTATTTCACAAGTTGTCTTCAACCCTCATGAAATGTTTGTGTCAGAAAGAAACCATTAGGTAGGAAGGCCACTGCTAGACTTGAAAAGATTCTTTACAATGCAGCAAAATGTTTCAATGCTGCATACATTAAAAGCATCCTATTCATTTCATATTTGTTTTGCCACATTTCTATATATGACCCTCACATATAAGTAACTCTTTTGCTCAGTGTTTGATCTTCATCCAACAAAGTTTGAGTCAAAACCCCAAAATGTATCATTTTCCTCTTTTAAGAGGAAATTCTTAAATTTTCATGGTTTCATGGGACAAAAAGAAAGAAAATATACAAATCAGTTATATGTTTTCAGTTGACTTATAGCTTGTTTTTCCTATCTTTTGCACGTTAATACTAATAGCAAGTGATAATTAATTCATTAAAAAGACAAAATGGAAAATCATAAGTAATTTCTTATCATCCAAACATAATTTCATTTTCTCAATTCTGCTTTTTCAAGAACCAAATTCTACATCAGATGCCATCTGCTAACTGAATGATTTGATCATCTATGCTAGGAGATGGCAAATACAGCTTGCAAGTCAAATCTGACCTGCTTCCTATTTTTATAAATAAAGTTTTATTTGAGCACAGCCACTACATTTATGTATTGTCTATGCTGCTTTTGCACTACAATGGTGGAGTTGAGTTGCTGTGACAGAGACAGTCTGACATAAAAAGCCTAGATTACTTACTATGTGGCCCTTTTCAGGAAAAACATTTCCCCCCCAAACTCTGGTCTGTGAAGTTGATACCAGGTGTTGAACTGCTGACAATAAGTAAGGTATTTTGAATGTTCTTTATCCTGTTGTCAATATTTCATTTCATCTTGCCAATCACTACTCACTAACACATGCTTAAAGAAGAGTCAGGTGAAAACACAGTGAACAGAGTCTCTTAGTCCTGGTAGATAATCAAAGCCCACTTCCGTGATATAATTGACCTCACTCTCAAATGATGACCATCAATATGAAACTTGCTATTAAGCATTTTTGTTTTATGCTGCTCTGTCAGGCTCTAGTCCTACTTCTACTTATGCCTGTTTTAAGTATTTCTCAATCTAAGACACGCAATGGTGAGACAGAGTTCCATCTTACAGTCTAAATGAGATGAGTATTTAAACTGCTAATAATAAAAGAAGAAATCAGAATTCCTTTGCAGCTAGATATTTTGTTATCTACTTGCCCTATAAATTTTGATGGAAATTGCAGATCACAAAACTTTAAGAAAAAGAATTGTAATGAAACTTATTAACCAGGAAGTTGTGTCAAAGAGTTTGCTTTAAAAGACATCCTGTTTAATTTTGGGTGAGGGAAAAGGGTGAATAATTTTAGACATTCTTCTCTTAATAGCCACAAACCAAGCTTAATTAAGAAGACAAAATATTAGTTTGCAAAGATAAACAGAATCAATGCTTAATGTTATCTTTTTTTTTTCTTTTTGCTCTGAGTTCAACATACCAGCTGGCTTGAACTGTGGGTGACATACATAATTAAAACTTAAAATAAAGACTAGAGAATCTTACTTATCTGGCTTTCTATTCCTTTTTATGTTGCCCAAATAACAACCCTGTCATCATCTTTGCATAATAAATCAAGCAGAAATTCCTGCTGATATGATGAATATTTTATTTTTTCAGTCTTGACCATTGCTCTATCTTCTGCAAGTATAAGGGTAAATTAATGAAGCAAGTTGCTAAAAATAGTAAGTCTTAATAACTAATTAGGTGATCATGAAGAGATGAAAATTCAATATCTAAAGTTGATATACTATCATTTATTTTTTTTGACTGAACTGATTGATATCCAACCAAGACAATACTGTCAAAGTACTAATTTTTTTCCTAATTTTTTATTATGAAAAATTTTACACATGCAGGAAAACTGAACAAAAATAAATGCCAAGATTCAGCAATTGGTAATGGCCATATTTGCAGTTGCTTGCTTTATTGCTAGTATTCCTAAATCTAGAATAGTCTCCAAGCAACATTTAGGTACTTAATTACATTGACTTTTTAAAAAGATCAAGTAAGTTTTCTCATAGATTGTCCTACATTTTGAAAGTATCTGTTTGTTTCCTTTTAGCGTTTTTACTGTTTTTCTCTATCCCCTATTTCTGGAAAACTGAAAGGTGTATCTAAAAAACCAGATTCACAATAAATGCTTTGGAAGATAGTATTTCATAGGTAATGGTGTGTATTTTGCTTTGCCTCTTATCAAGAGGCACACGATGTCAGATTATCCCAGTACTAGTGATAAGTTTGATCACTAATAGATTTGATGATCAGTAGACCTCCATATTGAAAGGCATATTTTCCGTTGGCAACATGTGTATATCTTATATTCCAGTGACTATTGACCAATGATTTTAACCTTTTTAGAAATAATCTTTGCCTGGATTGATTTCATTGAGGGTGGTGAGAAAGCTATAATATGTAATACTATTATAGTTTATATACTCATTAACTAATATTCTTTTCTGAAAAAAATTTTTCCTCCTAAAAATTGATCACATCCTTCCCTTTAGTTTAACCAGCTATCAGAATAAGGAATTGGTGTAATAGCAAGATAACTAAATATTCCAGTTTATCCTCAACAGTCCTGGGTATGTCTTTTTCCCAGCATAAATATTATTGTGCTCCCATTCAGTCTAAAAAATTAGTCTAAAAATATTATAAGATCATTCCATGATTAGTCACCTTGCATTTCTCTCTCTCTCCATTTCTTTTTTCATTATGAGAATGCTATGCTTTTTTATTCAATGTTTTACGAAAAAAGTTATGCTTTTTTATATCCAAATCTTTTATATCCAAAGATTATAAAAATTATTCCATTTGAAATACGCAGATCCTTTTTCTCTCATTACAAATTTTATGTGTATTTCAGTACATCATATTTCCTCTGAGTATCCAATTATATTGTATATATGTGGGTTTTTCTTTTTAATTTTAGTTAGTTAACATACAATATGATATTAGTTTCTGGAGTAGAATTCAGTGATTGATCACTTACACACAACACCCAGTGTTCATCACAACAAGTGCCCTCCTTAGTACCCAATATCCATCTAGCCCATCCCCCACCCATCTCCCTCCATCAACCCTGGTTTTTTTCTATCAATAACAGTCTCTTATGATTTGTTTATCTTCCCCCTTCCCATATGTTTATCTGTTTTCTTTCTCAAATTCCAGAAAAAGTGAGATCACATGGTATTTTTCTTTCTCTAACTGACTTATTTCACTTTTCTTAATACACTCTAGCTCCATCCATATCATTGCCAATGGCAAGATTTCATTCTTTTTGATGGCTAAGTAATATTCCGTTGTGTGTGTGTGTGTGTGTGTGTGTGTGTATACACACACACATACAGTCTCTCCATTGTTTGGCTATTGCTGATAATGCTACTATAAACATTGGGGTGCATGTACGCCTTCAGATCTGTATTTTTGTATCCTTTGGGTAAATACCTAGTAGTGCAATTGCTGAGTCACAGAGTAGTTCTGTTTTTAACTTTTTGAGGAACCTCCCTACTGTTCTACAGAGTGGCTGCACAAGTTTGCATTCCCACCAATAATACAAGAGGGTTCCCTTTCTCCACATCCTCACAAACATCTGTTGTTTCTTATATTGTTAATTTTAGCCATTCTGACAGATGTGAGGTGATTTCTCATCGTGGTTTTAACTTCTATTTTTCTGATGATGAGTGATGTTGAACACCTTTTCTTGTGTCTCTTAGCCACCTGGGCATCTTCTTTGAAAAAGTATCTATTCATGCCTTCTGCCCATTTCTTAACTGGATTATTTGGTATTTTTTTGATGTTGAGTTTGATAAGTTCGTTATAGATTTTGGATACTAACCTTGTATCAGATATATAATTTACAAGTATCTTCTCCCATTCTGCAAGCTTTTGTTTTGTTGATTGTTTCCTTCACTATGCAGAAGCTTCTTATCTTGATGAGGTCCCTTTTGTCTTACTATTTTTGGTGCAGTTGTAAGTGTGTTTGATTCCTTGATTTCTTTTTCTTTTGCTTCATTATTGGTGTATAGAAATGCAAAGGATTTCTGAACGTTGGTTTTATAACCTGCAACTTTGCTGAATTCATGTATGACATGGAGTCTTTCAGATTTTCTACATGATAGAGTATCATGTCATCTGCAAATAGTGAAAGTTTGACTTCTTTGCTGATTTGGATGTCTTTTATTTATTTTTGTTGTCTGTTTGCTGAGGTTAAGATTTGTAGTACTATGTTAAATAGTAATGTCAAGAGTGGACATCCTTGTGTTTTTCCTGACTGTAGGGAAAGGCTTTCAGTTTTTCCCCATTGAATATATTAGCTGTGGCTCTTTTATATATGGCCTTTATGATGTTGAGGTGTGTTCCATCTACCTCAGCTCTGTTGAGGGTTTTTTATCAAGAATGAATGCTGTATTTTGTCAAATGCTTTTTCTTTTATCAGTGTGGTACACCATGTTGATTGATTTGAAAATACTGAACCACCTCTGCAACCTAGGAGTAAATCCCACTTGATCGTAGTGAATAATTCTTTCAATGTACTGTTGAGTTCAATTTGCTAGTATTGTATTAAGAATTTTTGCATCAACGTTCATCAGTGATATTGGCCTGTAATTATCCCTTTTAGTGGGATCTTTGGTTTTGGAATCAAAGTAATGCTGGCTCCATCGAATAAGTTTGGAAATTTCCATTCCATTTCTATTTTTTTAATATATATTAATTCTATTTATTGGAAGCTCACTCTGGGCCAATGAAGAAAAAAAAATAGAAACACAATAAATAGAAATTTGACTTGTTGAAAAGCTAACATGTCAACTGACAGAGGGCTACTTACATTTTACTGCCCAGAACAAGCACAGCAACCCCACTATATATCTTTAATGTTTCACTCTGCTAGACAAATAAGCCTGGGACTCCTTAGCAGAATCCTAAATCTCTCAAAGTAATATGTTTTCTTTCAAATGAATGGTATCAATACCTCTTAAATAGTCATTGTTTTCTACTTTTGTCTGCAAGATATACCTTCCTCTCTGTTAAGGATATTGTGGTCTTCTCTCTTCTCTCAATGCCCGAGGTCTCTCCCTGTTCACTATGAAATGTAAGATCTTCTCAAAGAAGATCTTATTCTATATATATATATAAAAAGAAGAACTTACTCTATGGTCATGTATAATTATAAATTTTCAGTGTCAGGGAATATGGATACCATGGTCATCCAGTGGTTGACCAGTATGCGTTTCTCATCTTTCTTCTTGAAATATTGTTCCTATGAAGGATGAAAACTTTTTTATATAAATTTATTTTTTATTGGTGTTCAATTTGCCAACATATAGAATAACACCCAGTGCTCATCCCATCAAGTGCCCCCCTCAGTGCCCGTCACCCAGTCACCCCCACCCCCTGCCCACCTCCCCTTCCACCACCCCTAGTTCGTTTCCCAGAATTAGGAGAACAGTTTGAGGAGAATAGGTATTAATGCTTCTTGAAATGGTAGATCTCCCTTGGGAAGCCTTCTGGCCCTGGACTCTTGTGTCTTGGGAGATTTTTGATGACTGCTTCAATTTATGTGCTGGTTATGGGTCTGTTCAAATTTTTTATTTCTTTCTCTTTCAGTTTTGGTAGTTTGTAAGTTTCTAGGAATTTGTCCATTTCTTCCAAACTGCCCAATTTGTTGCCACACAATTTTTCATAGTATTCTCTTAGAACCGCTTATGTTTCTGTGGTGTTGGTTGTGATCCCTCTCCCTTCATTTGTGATTTTATATATTTGGATCCTTTCTCTTTTCTTTTTGGCTGGCTAGGGGCTTATCAATTTTATTAGCTATTTTGAAGAATCAGCTTTTAATTTTGTTGATCTGTTCTACTGGATTTGTTTGTTTCCATATTGAAATTTTTTTCTTGTGGTTGACTTCAAGTTTCACAGTATTGTCATCTGAAAATATGCATGGTAGGATCTCAAACGTTTTTGCACTTCTTGAGAGCTGATTTGTAACCCAGTATGTGATCTATTCTGGAGAATGTCCTGTGTGCACTTGAAAAGAATGTGTATTCTGCTGCTTTAGGCTGAAATGTTTTGAATATATCTATTAAATTCATCTGGTCCAGTGTTTCATTCAAAGCCATTGTTTCTTTGTTGATTTTCTGCTTAGATAATCTGTCCACTGCTGTAAGTGGAGTGTTAATATGGTTTAAAATTTTGTACAAGTTCTTTTTTTTCTTTAAGATACGGTCTAAGGATGAATAGTCATAACACTGGATCAAAAGTAACTTAAACACTGTCTAGCAAAAAACACAAATAAAGTAGAAATGAATGATAAACTTGGGGGGGGGGAATGCTTGCAGTTTTCATCATAGACAAATGGTTAATACTCCAAAAAAAAGTGTTACTAGACAGAGAAAATATAAAAAACAACAAAGAACACAAGAGAGATATAAACAGTTCACCTAGAAAAGAAATGCAAATGACTCTTAGTATATGAAAATAGGCTTAGCTTATTCACTGGAAGTCAAATATAAATTAAAACTGATTAGTGGTACAATATTTGATTTTTCCCACTGGCAAAAATCCAAAAATGTGACAGTGTACTCTACCAGCAAGGCTGGTTTTAGAGATTTTAGAGATCATTTATATTGTAGGTGATAATGAAAAATAGTATAATTCTCTATGGAGAAGAATAGGCAATATCTAGCAAAATTCTACATTTACTTATACTGTCACACAGATAATCCAGAATCTCTTTTTCTCAAGATCCTTAATATAATCACCTCTCTAATCGCTCTTTGGATGTGTACGTTTCTGGAAGTTCATAAGCTCTGGAGATCATGATATAGACATCTTGGGGGGTCACTTTCTATCTACCACACAGGATCATAAACAAGTAGATGAATTTAACAATAAATATGAAAGGATTGAAGTCAAACAGAATGTCTTCTCCTTTTAGAACACAATTAAGAAAAAAAAATCAATGAGTAAATGATCAATGGGAAATCCTCAAAATGATCATTACACTTCTAAATTGTCCTTAAATCAAAGAAGATACTGCAAGAAAAATTAGAAAATATTTGGAACTAATTGCAAAGAAAACAACTCCATTTCAAAATTTGTGGAAAACAGTTAAAGCACTGTTTATAATTTTTAAGGCTTATATTAATAAAATGGAAGAGTACACAATTATCTAAACTTGCATTACAAGAAGTTAAAAAAAAGAACAAATAAAAAATAAGGCAAGGAAATGCATAAAGATGAGAAAAAACTTATATAAGAGAAAAATAGAGATCAATAAAATTCTACAAAATGCATAATCCACTAGTTCTAAAAGCTCTCAGCCAAAAGTAAACATTAGGGTAAAAGAAGGAAACATTCGGCTAATATCATACTTAGTAGTGAAAGACTAAATAATCTCCCGCTCTAAGACTGGGAATAAGGCAAGTACATCTGCCACATTTATTTTATTCTAAATTATGTTGGAAGTCCTAAACTGTGCAGTAAAGCAAGGAAAATAAATAAATACACGCAGACACACACAGGAAAGAAAGACATAAAACTGTTTTTACTTTGTGGATAGCATCATGATGTATTTAAAAATTCCTAAGGATGCTACTGGGAAAAAAAAAAAAGCTACTCTAACTTTTGAGTAAATATAACAGCATCACATGATAACCCAAGACCAGTATACCAAAATCAGTTGATCTAGATAGTAGCAATGAAAATACAATAGCATTAAAAATATATGTGATGCAAAGAGATAATTTTAAGAACATGTATAATACCTGTACAATAAAATTTGAAAGATTGCTGAATGAAGTTAAAGGGGACATATATAATTGAAGAATCATACAAAGTTCATGAATTGGAAGACTAAATATTGTTAAAGTATTGATTCTCTCCAGATTTATTTATACATTTAACACAACCCCAAGTAAAATCTCAATAGACACTTTAAAGAAATTGTCAAACTGGTTCTACAGCTTATAAGGGAATGCAAAGCATATAGAATATAAAGTTTTGAAAAAGAAGAATGCATCTGGAGTATTTATACACCCTGACTTTATTTTATTTTTATTTTTTTAAACCTGGTTTGGGATTTTATTTTTAATTTATTTATTTATTTTTTTTATGATAGTCGCACAGAGAGAGAGAGAGAGAGAGAGAGGCAGAGACACAGGCAGAGGGAGAAGCAGGCTCCATGCACCGGGAGCCCGAAGTGGTATTCAATCCCCGGTCTCCAGGATGGCGCCCTGGGCCAAAGGCAGGCGCTGATTCCCAGGTCCTGGGATCAATCTCCCTTTCCCTCTGCCTGCTGCTTCCTCTGCTTGTGCTCTCTCTCTTTCTCTCTCTGTCAAATAAACAAATAA
Source organism: Vulpes lagopus (assembly GCF_018345385.1). NCBI lineage: Eukaryota > Metazoa > Chordata > Mammalia > Carnivora > Canidae > Vulpes > Vulpes lagopus. The sequence continues at coordinate 74,971,870 of NC_054826.1, forward strand.
AATATTTTTTTAAAGTTTAAAAAAAATTATGAAAGGAATTGATGGGGGAGAATTTGTCTTTTCAATAAATGGTGTTGGGATAACTGGATATCCATACGGGGAAAAGAGGGCTTTGGCATTTTCCTGACACCGTACACAAAATTTGATTCAAAATAGATTATGAACCTCAACATGAGGGGTTAAAAGCATAAAACTTCTAGAAAAAGACATATGAGAAAATCTTTGAATCTTGGGTAAGGCCAAAGTAGTGTAGATAGGACACGAAATATGAGTCACCAAAAAAAAAAAAAAAAAAAAAGTCACAAAAGAAAATAATTAATAATTAAATTTCCCCAAAATTAAAAACTTGTGCTTGTCAGAAAGTTCCTTTAGGAAAATTAAATGGCAAGTCACAGATGGTGAGAAAATATTTGCAAAATGTACATGTTCCAAATTACTTGGATTCGGAATATACAAAGAAGTCTTACAAGGACGCCTGGTGGCTCAGCAGTTGAACGTCTGCCTTTGGCTGAGGGCGTGATCCAGGAGTCTCAGGATCGAGTCCCGCATTGGGCTCCCTGCAGGGAACCTGCTTTTCCTATGCCTGTATCTCTGCCTCTCTCTCTGTATTTCTCATGAATAAATAAATAAAATCTTAAAAAAAAAAAAGAAGTCTTACATCTCAATAAGAAGAGAATCAAGTAAAAAATATGCAGATACTTTGCAAATGAAGAAGTCTAGGAAAAGATGTTCAACATCATTGGTCACTAAGGAGCTGTAAATTAAAACCACAATGAGATACTACTGCACACCCACTGGAAAAACAAAAATTAAAAACAAGTGTTGGCAAAGTTGTGAAGCAAATGGAAACCTTATGAAACATATGTGGGAGTGCTAAATGGCAGTTGGAAGAATGATAGTGATTCAGAAGGGGGCAGCTCTATGAAAGGGGGCAGGATGATGCAGAACAAAGCAACAGCCAATCCAGAGTTGTCCAGTGAGGCAAGTTGTTGTTGCTGGCCACTGAGATTGTGAGATTACATAACTTTTATACATAACTTTTAAAAAGTTGAGTTGTAGTTTGGCTTTATTTCTTCTCCTTTTTCTGTGCAAAATATTTTTTGTTGCTAAATTTGTTGATATTTTTCATTACTGCTTCATAATTTGTTTTTTTTTCTTTTATTATTATTTTTTTATCGGAGTTCAATTTGCCAACATGTAGCATAACACCCAGGGCTCATCCCGCCAAGTGCCCCCCTCAGTGCCCATCACCCAGTCACCCCAACCCCCTGCCCACCTCCCCTTCCACTACCCCTTTTTCATTTCCCAGAGTTAGGTGTCTCTCATGTTTTGTCAACCTCACTGATATTTTCACTCATTTTCTCTCCTTTCCCTTTATCCCCTTTCACTAATTTTTACATTCCCCAAATGAATGAGGCCATATAATGTATGTCCTTCTCCGATTGACTTATTTCACTCAGAATAATACCCTCCAGGTCCCTCCATGTCGAAGCAAAGGGTGGCTATTTGTCGTTTCTAATGGCTGAGGAATATTCCATTGTATACATAGACCACATCTTCTTTATCCATTTATCTTTCGATGGACACTGAGGATCCTTCCACAGTTTGGCTATTGTGGACATTGCTGCTTCATAATTTGAATCATAATTCCCACTTTCCAACTTTCCTGTAATATTTTAATCGAAAGTCCAGCTTTTTCCCAGTAATTTGAAATGCCACCTTTATTATATATCAAACATCCATATATACTTGCTCTACTTTTGTATTTTCCATTCATTTTCATTGTTTTGTCTGTCTTTGGACGTAATATCACACTGTTTAAATATAGTGACGTTACAAAAGTATGATTTAATATGCTTTTCATTGCACTTTTTCAATATTTTCTCGACTATTTGCTTCTGTATTTCAAGACTCAAATTTTCTAGCTTCACAAGAAATATTAGTATTTTTATTGGAATCACATCTTTTCATATGTCATTTTTTATATTAACTCAAACAATAGTGACTCTTTAGGAATTGAATCACCCAATTCAAGAATATAGAGTGTCCTTCTGTCCAAATTTATTTTTGTATCTTGCAATAGTGTTTTGTTTCTGTTTTCTCCCACATTTTTGTTGCGGGATCTTTTCTTCTATTATATTTTTCTGACTAATAATTTGTACAAATGTGAGACATTAATTTTACGTGTTATTTTTATATATCATGCCACATCATGGAATTATATTATTACTTATAATTCTATTTCCATTGACCCTTTTCAAGTACACTATCATAATTCATTTATTAAATTTATTTATACACTTATGTATTATTTATATCAAATACATTTTATACATATTTATATTATCTATTTATAGATCAAGATACATTTTTATCTTTTTCTCTTATAATTACTATACTCCTAATTATTTTTTTTATAGTTATATTGGATAATATTTCTAACACAAGAGCATAGAGTAATGCAAATGATAGGCATCTTCCCCCTATGCTGTCTCAGAATTTATCGAGCGTTTCCCTATACTTATGTATGGGGAAATATTTATTTATTTATTTATTTATTTATTTATTTATTTATTTATTTTAATAATATCTTTTAAAAAAAATCATTTATTCATTCATGAGAGACACAGGGAGAGAGAGAGGCAGAGACATAGGCAGAGGAAGAAGCAGGCTCCATGCAGGGAGCCCCATGTGGGACTTGATCCCGGGTCCCCAGGTTCACGCCCTGGGCTGACGGCAGCGCTAAACTGCTGAGCCACTCGGGCTGCCTGCCCATGGGGAAATATTTATATGTTACATTTTAGGTTCAGGAATAGAAATACAAACACACACACACAGGCAGACACATATACATACACACAAAATAATCCTCTTTTTTTTTTTTAAGATTTTATTTATTTATTCATGAGAGGCACAGAGAGAGAAAGAGGCAGAGACACAGGCAGAGGGAGAAGCAGGCCCCATGCAGGGAGCTCGACGTGGAACTCGATCCCGGGTCTCCAGGATCACGCCCTAGGCCCACGGCAGGCGCCAAACCGCTGAGCCACCGAGGGATCCCCCACAACATAATCACCTTAAGATAATTCAACTTAGGATGAATTCATTAAATCTTATTTCAGAATATATTTTTTTAAGTTAGAAATTGATGTTGAATTCTGAAATACCTCTCAAGAATCTAGAGAATGTTTCCTTAAATGTATTAATGTGCTGAGTGACAATTATGGCTTTTAAAATGTGAACTGTTTCTGCATTGTTGTAATATACTCTACTTGCTCAGGATACAGTTTTTTTTAATGTACTGTTTTATTTTGTTTGCTAATTTTTATTTTAGATTTTTTTTGCGTTGACATACATAAATAAAATTGTCTTTAATTTTCATTGTTGGAGTTTCTAGCTTTATAGTTTCAGTGTTGTTCTCACCTCATAAAAATACTTTGAATATTTTCCTTTTCTTCAGTATTATCTGTGATGATGTTGTTATTTGCATGCCTGCATGGTTGGTATGTTTTTTGGAGAATGTGTACAGAGAAATTAAAATTTGCTAATTGCCATTATATAATGGAAACCTGGAATATTTATCTTATTATATAACCTTGTACATGCTTATTGAAGAAATCTTACAAAGTACAAATGAGCAAAAAGCAAAATACAGTAAAGCAACAATGCTAATAAAAGCAACAACCTTTCACTACTTTGAATAATCTCTTCACTAGATGATTTTTTTTTTTTTTTAAAGACTGTCTATGGTTTGTCTCCCTTTCTAACTTTGTCATGTTTTATTTTTCCCTACGATCCTCTGTTTTGTTTTTAATTTTATTTTTTATCTATCTATGATAGGCACACAGTGAGAGAGAGAGAGGCAGAGACACAGGCAGAGGGAGAAGCAGGCTCCATGCACCGGGAGCCCGACGTGGGACTCGATCCCGGGTCTCCAGGATCGCGCCCTGGGCCAAAGGCAGGCGCCAAACCGCTGCGCCACCCAGGGATCCCTCACTAGATGATTTTTAAAAAATGTAATAGTGACCAAAATCAGAAAAAAAAAAAAAAGTATCTTATATTGGCCTTCTTCCACTAGAATGTTGCCTTGAGAACCTTAGCTTTTAATTTATTACTACATTTTTATTTCCTTTATATTAAAAATATTTTAAAGTATTTGATATATATGGCTGTTCTATTAAGCTAATGATTCTACAATGTTTGAAGACTAAAAGGTAGCCCTTTAAAAAAATAGGAAATATCTCATCTTAATCCAACCAGATGAGATAATAACTTCATATTAGTTTATGAAAAACCAAGTATTGACTAAAAGGAAGACTACCATTTTGACTGCAGAATAAAATTTTTTTGAGTACTTCCTTTAACTTGTCACCTTAAAAAAGTTATTGTAAAAGATTTATATAAATAAATGAATAAATAGTTATTTGTACCCTCTCTGAGCTTGTCCCCTAAGTAATGATGTCTGAGATTCTTCTTTATGATTAGATCTGACTGCTAAATTCAGGTACTCTTATGTGGATAGCATCTGGATTTATATTTTTAAGACAGCAAAAAGTACAGAAGAAAAGACTGGTTTTCTATTTTCTCTGTTTAATTTTCCTCTATTTTTCCTTTTTATAAACCCTTTCTGAGATATTAGAATACTTTTTAAGGATCCCTTCTTATTTTTATTTACAGTATTTTTAGTTTTAATAGTGGTTGTCCTTCATATAATAATATGCATATGTGAGTTATCACAGTGTGATGTTATCAACATTTTACCTCTTTGAATGAAGTTTAAAGAATTTTACTTCTGTTAAGGTCCTTTTAGCAACCCCACTTTTTTTTTTTTTTTTTTACTTTTCTTTATCTGTATTTTTTGAGTATAGGTGACACACAATGTTACATTTTCAGGTGTACAACTTACAAATTTGACAAATCTATACATTTTGCTATGTTTACCACAAGTGTAGCTACCATCTGTCTCCATACAACACTATTACAATATCACTGGCTGTATCCCTTAAGCTCTGCTTTTTATCCCATGACTTATTCATTCCATAACCAAAAGCCTGTATCTCCTACTCCCTCTTCACCCATTTTGCCCATCCCACCATCCCCTGCCCCTCTGACAACCATCAGTTTGTTCTCTGTATTCATAGTTCTATTCTGTCATTTATTTCCTTATTCATTTTTTAGATTCCATTTATGAGTGGAATCATATGGTATTTGTCTTTCTCAGACTTATTTCATTTAGCATAATGCCCTCTAGGTCCATCATGTCACAAATGGCACAATCTCCTTCCTCACCTCTTAAACAGAGATTTCTTTAGTATTTACTCCACATACTTTAAGTACTACGTTACATGGTGTTATAATTTTTGCTTTAATCATCAAATATGATAAAAGAATCTCATGAGAAATAGGATTGTCTATTACAGTTACCCTCTTTGCCCATTTTGATGTTACTGCCTTCCGAAGTTCAAAGCCGCCTATTATTTCCTCTACGGTTAAGGAACTTCTTCTAGTTACTCTTTAACAGTAGATTTGCTAACCATAAATTGTCTTAGTTTTCCTTTTTCTGAGAATGTTTTTATTTACCCATCGTCTTTGAAGGATATTTTCACCAGACTAGAGTTGGCAATTGACTTCTTTTCTTCCACTACTTGAAAAACATGTCACTTCCTTCTGGCCTCTGTGGTTTTAGATGAGAAATGGGCTTTCACCTGATTTGGTGTTTTCCTCTAAGTAACATGTCATTTCTGTCTGACTTCTTTGAGGATTTTTTCTTTGTCTTCAGTTTTCAGAGGTTTAATTACAGTGTACCTTGGCATGGATTTCTTTGGGTTTATTCTGAGGCTTGCTTGGCTTCTTGAATCTGCACATTTCTGTGGGTTATTTTGTCCCACAGGTCCCTGAGACTCTGTTTATTTTCAATCTATTTCCTCATTGTTCACATCAGGTAAACCGTATTTGTTTGTTCTCAAGTTCACGCTGTCATTCCCGTTCTACTACTAAGCACATGTAGTCAATTGTCCAGTTTCACTTATCATATTTTTTTCAGTTCTATAACTCTCATTTTTTAATAATTTGTTTCTTTGCTGAGATTTTTTTGTTTGTTTGTCTCAAGAGAATTTGTAATTGCTTATTGGAGCATTTTTATGATGGTTGTTTTATAATCCTTGTCAAATTGTCCCAACATTTGATTCATCTTGGTGCTGGCATCTATTGGTTGCTTTTCTAATTCATGTCATAATTTGCCTGGTTCTAGATATGATGAATAATATTTTATTGCAGCCTAGACACTTTGGACATTATATTAGGAGACTCTGGTTCCTATTTATTCATCTTTTTTGCAGGCTATGCTCCCATTAAAATGAACCTGAAGATCTTGATTGTTGTGTATGTTTAGCTTCTTGAAGGGCCTGGTGTACCTCATCATGGCAAAAGTGGGCCTGACATTACACTGCTTTGTTGCTGAGTGGTGTGACTGCAAACTTGGTTCCAAACTAAGCTCCTCTGATACCAGGGGAGTTCCAATTTTTCCTGCCATTACTGTTACCTCTTCTTCCTCTTTGATGCCAGATACAGAGGGAGGTTCACCTCCATATTGTACCCCGCTGACACTAGGGGTGGGGACATATAGAAGAAGTGGACTGTCACTTTCCCTGCCTTATACTACTTCACTCCACCTCCCCAGTGCTAAGTGGGTATAGAGGTTCAACTCTCCACTTAGTCTTGTTAACTCCAGGTCTGGGGTGAAAGCAGAGTGCTTATCAGCTCCAAATGGTACCCATTGTTTAGTGTCCTTGATGCCAGTTCAGGTGGGTGCTCAGCTTTCCAAGGACTCCCTCACTTCAGTGGGGATATTGCAGGACCAGCCACAGGGCATTGGGAAGCATATCAAAGATCAGCTCCCTTCTCAGGACCTTGTACATAAATGATGAGGGAATCCAAGTGCTGCCTGATTTTGCCTGGGCAGGGACTGGGGTAGAAGATCAAAATTCCATACAAGGGCTGAAACTGCATGGTATAAGGTGTGATTCCCACCCCCCCACCCCCCACCCTCCACCCCCGTAATGTTTGACTACAGTGGAGCAGGTATTGCAAGAAGATTCTACCTGAGGTCCCACGTTTTCCCATCCTTTGGCTTGAGATGAACGGGCTATTGCTGAGGGTTTTCTTTTTCTTTTATTTTTGGGCTGTTTTGTTCTGTGTTTTATTTTTATGTTTTGGTGTGTACCTGTTAAAGTCTTCTGCAATGCCCTCTCAGATCTCTGAAGATACGTGATGCAATCAGGAGATCTAGGGAACTCACTGGCATGTTATTCTTCAGGTCTCAAGGTCTCTTACAGCCAGCCTTCCTTCCACCTTTCAGAGAATCCCTATGCTTACTTGTGTTATGTTCAAAGTTGTTTAATTGTGATGGGGAGAGCCTGTGAGGAATGGGGCTATTCCACTCCACTGTGACGGAACCAGGACTCCCTATCATAGAAAGATTTGAAATGTATAAAATCACATCTTTTATTATTTTTTACTTCACATGTTGCACACAAATCTGGTCAGGGATTCATTTGGCTGCCCAACCCTCCTTGTCAAATCAGACCCTGGAAGATCAAGGGCAGACCAGGTTTAAGTGATCATTAATCTGTTAAAAGAAAGTGAGAGGAGAAACCTTTTCCCTGAGTAACTAAGGCAGAATTTTTTTAATATGTCTTTAGATGATAAATGATAAGTGAGAATATTTGATCTAGGGACAAGTGTAATATTTCCTCTGGATTTATATCTACCATTTAGCACCACCAACTTCAGTTCATGAACACATCTAATGATAAATATCCCTTTTAGGTTAATTTTTCTATATCTAAAATAGTGGCCCAGTGGGAAGTGATGACCAATCCATTCCCCAATGGCTTCAGGTAGGGAAATTACTGAGTTCATCATCAATCTTACCCTTCAGTCCTCCAGGGAAGATTATCTTTGTAGAACATTGTAAAGCTAAATAAATTTTAAAAATTATCAAAGAGAGATTATAAATCTAAGCAGAATTTCTCCAGACTGGGCACTCACTAGGGAATTAGGAAAAAACTAATACTAAAGGGTTTGCACTTCCCCAGATCAATTAAATAAGAATATCTTGAGTGGGGCCTAGGCATGAGTATTTTTTAAAACTGTCCAGGTGATTCTAACGTGCAGCCAAGACTGAAAATAACTCATCCAGGCAGGTAGTGTTTTCCTTTGACAAGGGAATTTATCTGTTATAACAAATTGCGTCTACCATGCCACATAAAAGCTCACGCTGAATAGATGTTCTGGTGATATGAGATAGCCAGCTCAAAAGCAGTTCCTTTAAGATTGCTCCTCCCAACTTTACTAAATGCTTGTTTTGCTACCAGAAAGTCTTTTCAAACCAGGACAAAGAATGGGCAATGCTCTAAAACTATTTTCTCCCAACAGATAAAGAATCAAATCCTATGATTCTGGAGAGATGGATACTCTAAAGTTGAGATCTCTCACACAGAAATTGTGTTCATAACCATCAAGTTCAGTCTATTGTATTCCTTAACTTTGGAACCCATGACATTCTGACTATGTATAACAGAAACTTTACCTTGCAAGAAGTACTTGCAAGTGAGCCCACCAGGTGTAAAGCATTGAAATTGTTGGATCGTGTAGTGAGCATTCCCTAATCCCACTGCTCCTGATGGAGAGCTCACTTTCAACCTGGCAAATCAATCTCATTTTGCCCATGGAGAACATTTATAAGCAAGAGTTTGCATTTTTGAAACTTCAAGGATGGATACCTATACTGCTGAGTTGGTTGTACCTGGAAAATGTTGGGACTTTTACCCAGGGGAATGGTGTTGAATGAGGGGGATGACAGTAAGGATATCTAATTCCTCAATCTAGAAGAGTATAAGGGAAGCTGGGTACACGCCAGCTCTGTGTTGGTGAGATCTTGCAAGGAGACATAATAAAAGTTTCTGGATGAGATGAGTATTGTTATTAGGGTAGAGGCATCAAAGGCTGGTTAAATTGCCCTTCAGAGAATGATACTTCATTGGGGCATTAAGTTATTCTCTGTTAGGGGCATTGACAAAGGATTGGACCCAACCATAGTTCTTTCCTAAGAAAGGTAAGCCTGAGGATTGTGATAAAATGGATCTCTCCTCTTCAAGTTTTGATAGTCTGTTTCCTGGCATGGCCTATCATGGATTCTGACAAATTTAGAGGGTTCCACAAATCATCTCATTTACAGAATTCTACCAGGATCTCTCTCTGTCCAGGTTCTCCTTAGTCTTAATACTGCTGACAACTGCAGCCATTGGCCCTGGTGCCCAGGTATTTTTGAGAATACCATTTTTCTCTTGATTTGGTTTAAGATTTGGGATTTTCTATTTAAAGAGGTTATTTATCTTGGCTTAAAAAAACGGTGGGAAGTCTCAATAGCACAATGTTAGACAACCTAGCTTCTAGAAACTTTACAAGTAAATTTAGCAATCAGTTAGCATCCACATACATAATCCATATGCTTAAACGTAGTTGTGTGTGAAAATGCAAGCAGAAGATTCTGTGGAAGCTGTGCCATCCTTAGATTCCAGAGAAGGGCTAATAGTTCACTTAATGTTCTAGAGATAGAGTTGGTTCAGTTAAAAATTTATTTAGCAAATGCCAACTGCATCCTAATATATAGAGAAATGCATAAAATGTGGTCTCTGTCCTTTAGAAGCTTACAACTGATCATAATCTTTATATTCAGACAAATCTGACCACAAAAAGTGCATCCAATTTCAGAAAGTGTTAGACAAATGTTTAACTTCAATAGTTCACCAATGATTACATACATAACTCTCTAAGATCCTTCATTCTAGCCTTAAATATAGTCACTGCAGATTGACTCACTCATCTCTCATTGTACATACCTATTATTAAAGCTTTTCTATATAAACAGCCCTATAAACACTGAAATTGTACGAAGGATGGCTCATTAGACCAAGTGCATGGTTTTAGTTAGTGGCTCTTAAAGTCTTAGTAGGCTGCCAACTACATTTTCAATATTTACCAGCCACCTCTTACACATCTTTGTCCAAAAGAAGAAAGAGGCTCATTCTCTAAATCTATGAGGAGCTACATCACACAAGCAGCATATAAAAGCCTGTGGCATGGTTGGTTGGTCTCCAAAAATATCAAATGAGAGTAAAATGAAGATAAAAGTTCATGATGGGTACATAGAATGCTTAAAACATTTGATTCATTTTCACTTAATGATAGTTGAAATTTTCTCTAAAATGAAGGTGATTGCCTCAATGTATATCAGATGTTAAAGCTGAAATTGAAGAGAAAGAAATTCCACTTAAACTTCATACACAAATAACTAGTAAAGGATGTCAGCTGCATTACATTACTACTGCCCATATTGGCTAAGTAAATTATGTGCTCATTAGTTTATTGAGTTAATAAATGAGAGGCTTAAAAATATACATGCTCTTACAAGTGAAATATTTTCACAGAGCCAAAGGAAGCTTGACTAATTTGAGTTAGATTTAAATCCTTTGTCTTCAGTAATGATTAATACCATGAGACAATAAAAGAGTAATCAGCTTCTAATTCTGACTTGGCCAGTTCTCTTGTTCCCCGAGAATGGGAAATTCTCTTAGTCCATAGGTCTGTATCTCTTCATCTATAAAGAACAAGACAAAACTGATTCTTGGGGCTACACCTCGTTCCATGATTCTGTGCCATTAGACAAAGATTCTAAGGGGTCTTATATTTATAACTTAATCTTATATATAATAAAGTTGGTCAGGTATTATTAAAGCATAGTCTTATAAAATAAAGGTCATTTAAGGACTGAAATATATCCTAGGCTGAGAAAACTCTGGGGCCAAGACCCATGATATAGCTGCAGTAATTAAATTGCTGAACTCTCAGAGGAGAATGGGGCTGATGATATATTATCACAAGATATGATAATGTAAATGAAAATGCTTTGTAAACTATTTGAGGCTGTATAAATGTCAGATATTAGGCATCATTATTTTCTCCACTGGGAGACCAACTTACAGAACTGGCTTCAACAAGGCCATGTAATAAGTCAGGGACATTTTGGAAGAAAATACATTTTTTATTCTGACATTCCTACCATCCCTTCATCTCACCAATATTTACGGAGCTGCTTCTACTTCTAAAGTGCCAGCAGGGAAATTAAAGGGGTGTCTAAGACTATTACTATCTTCAGCGAGTTTGCAATCTCATAAATATGTATGAAACAACTGTTTCATCTGTTTGGGTTTTTTTCGAGTGATTTTATGTGTAGATTATTTTCCTTAACTAGGTTTTAAGTTCATTGAAGCCCCAAAATAGACTTTTATTTCTTTTGACCTCCTTCACAATCAATGGACTATTGGGCATAATGATCCTAAAAAATTATTTTGATGGAAATATTAAAAATAATCTCTGTGACAGGGTGTAGACTCTCTAAAAGGCTAAACAAATGTAAATTACTATTATTTACTACTGTTATTTATAAATTGTCTCTAGTACAATGTCTAGGCAATTAGGATTCCATAGTTTTAGAAATGAGACTGACTCAATAAGGACCTAAAATAATAATACAAAAATAAGCAACTTTTATAGAGGACTGATAATGTGCCAGACACTGTTACATGCTTATAGTCACTGTCTTATTTACTCCCCACAATAATTCTATTAAGTTGGAAATCACTATTATTCCCACACTATAGATGAACAGAGTAAGGTTTAGAGACAACTGAAGCCACATAGTAAGTAGCAGAACGAGAAAATGAATCCAGGTGGTGTAGTTGTCAACACCTGACAAAGGACACCATTACTGGCAGCCTAGTATACCTGGTTTACCACATTAAAATTATCTAGAACTTTAGACCATTCTAGACCAGTAGTTCTTTATGGAGGACAATTTTACCACCTAGGAAATATTTGACAATATCTGGAGACACTTGTGGGTGTCACAACTGCAGAGGTTCTACAGAGGCCATAGACGCTGCTTAACATCCTGTACTATCAAGACCCCCCACAACAAGGAATGATCCAGTCCAAAATGTCAATAGAGAAACTCTGATATAGATCTGTCTTTTCATGCCAGGACCGTTTTGTTGAAAATCAGTGATTTGGGGCAGCCTGGTGGCTCAGCGGTTTAGCGCCGCCATCAGTCAGCCCAGGGCAATCCTGGAGACCCAGGATTGAGTCCCACGTTGGGCTCCCCGCATGGAGTCTGCTTTTCCCTCTGCCTGTGTCTCTGCCTCTCTCTCTATGTCTGTCATAAGTAAATAAATAAATCTTAAAAAAAAATCTTTAAAAAAATGAATATAAATGGCCTAAAACAGCCAGAACAAAAAAAAATTTTTTTAAAGAAGAAAATCAGTGATTTTGTTGTTTCTTAAATTGAAGTATTAACATACAACATTATATTAGTTTCAGGTGTACAACATATAATGATTCGATATTTGTATATGTTGTGAAATGATCACCACAATAGGTCTAGTTACCATAGTTACCATCCACAGTGACTTTCTTCTATTGGCTCAGGCAGTCATGAACAAACATGATCTGAAGGGCCAACAGAGGAGCTCAGGTAAATGTAAGGATGTAGTTCGTGATACCAGAGTTTTTATGGATGGCAATACAGTGTGGGGTAGTTCTTTTCCCTGAAGGTAAGAATGGAATTCTGCTTTGATATATTTTTTTGGTTGAATTTGTAATTTTTAAAGGTTTGGTTTATAGTTCATCTCCTACCCCCCAATAACCCCCGACACTTTTTGTTAATTTAAACAATGTTCTATAGCTGTTGTTGTTGTTGTTTTTAATCTAGAATATACTTGAAATCTTTCCTATATTTGAGACTCTTTCCATCTAACAGTTATATGGCTTTATCTATGCGTAGCTAAGATAAATAGCTATAGCAATTTCATGGTACTTAAAGTCACATTTCTTGATAATCTCTGGATTTTCAGGGACCATTAGAGATCCCTGTGTGAATCTTGGAATAATGAAAAGTACATTCTAGCAAATACTTTAGGTACTCTGCTATTGCTACATTGATTTAGAAATACATTTCTCAATCAATTTTTTTTTGCAATTTTAACTTGTAATAAAATGAGTCTTAACAAAAATGCCCTTTGCAATCTAAATGCATGGGTTAGAACAGCAGGCCAAATTGAGAATTAATTAACATTTCGAAGTCATAGTGCTATATTGCTTAATCCTAAATTGTACTTCAAATAAGGATTGATTTCTACATCATGACAAAACAACTTTTCCCTCTTCCCATGCTTTTTTAGATGGGAAAATATGGATGGTGTAGATTTAGAGAGTAAGATCAAATAATACAACCATTAAATGTTTTTGATGAAGCCATAATAGTCTATTACAGAATCCGTGTTCTCTAAGTCATCTTTAAAACTTTGAGAAAATAATTATTACTAAATAAGGAAGACAGAAAACCAACCTGTACTGAACACATTAGTATAATTTATGTATTCATAAAACTGATAATAGACATTTATTTCTAAAAATCCTTAAAGCACAGGTAATAATGGAGCCAGTCAGCAATTTGCCACTTGCAATTAATCACTCTCTTCATATTCACAACATTCAATTTTTCTTGCTATTTGAGAGAGTAATGATTAATTGATAAAAGTTTAACAAGTGCACTAATAGCAGGTGCTCCTAATTGCAAAGTCTTCAGAATGATTCTCCCCAAACCTACTTTATGCTAATTTGTACAGCATTAGTCATAACACTTTACAATTTTACTTTTAAAACAACTTTCCTTTTAGTCACCCTAATTTAATTAAGAATTTTAACTAGTTACATGTATCAAGAACACCAATGAATTTTAAATTTGTGAGTTTGATTACCATAAGAGATTAACAAGAAAACTCATAAAAATGCACGGCTGCCAATTAGAAGCATCAACACTGTGTAAATTAGAATTTGTTAATTGGTTTAGCAAATGTAAATTCCATTTTTTGAAATTTTATGAACTGAAAAATTGATTATATTTTTGTGAGCCTCCAGAAATATCTTATTAGTGATGATATTTGTTTCAGTAGTTTCTGAGATTATACTTGTATCTTAGTCACAAATATTGCTATTTCATTTATTTCACAAATATCTGATTATAGCATTCATTTTTCATCCACACATATTTGCTCCTCACCATCCACACTATTAAATGAATACTTAAGTACACATTTTTCTTTCATCTGTCTTTCCTCTCAGCAAGACAGTTAAAATATGCATTCTAGGTAAGGTTTGTTATTTTGTACTTTCAATATTAAAGCGTATGTAATTAATTTAGTTTCCTTAAACACTATGTGTTTATGACAAAACCTACAGATGCTTTCACAAAGATGAATACTGAAACAGCATTCCAGGTATGCAGATTAATACTCTTTGCCTCTAGGAAATAGACCCAGCAATCTTATATTTTATAATTATGAGAGGAGCAAAAGCTATATTTCAGTATGCATTGTGGAATGGGGAGGTCTCTTAGGAATGTAAAATCAAAATCGATTCACAGCAAAAATCTATTCTAGCTTCAAACTTGCTCCCATGCTGAGTAACAGTCAAGAAACTGAGGGCAGAATTTAGGACAGGCCTAACCTACCCTTATGGCTGAGTCTACATACTATAATTGAGAAGCTGGGGGTGGGGGGCGGAATGGGGCACTGACTGGATTAGATTGTTCTGTGAATCCAGTACTCTGTTTTCCAGATAATGTGACTCATTTGATAGTGGCTGACACTCTCTCTCTCTCTCTCTGCCTCCTAACTTCTCTGGCCCCTCCCAGAACTGTTTTTGGAAATCACAATGCCTGATAATCTCTCCTAAAGGCCCCAAATTGAGCAGATAATTATTTGGCCTTTCAAAACCTCTTGCATTAATGCATTACCCTAAATTAGTATAATTAGATTACTCTACCCATGATTAGCTCCCAAAGGGATATAGCACAGGATAAGACCACAAGGTAGAGGGACCATGAACTTAGTGCTTTCTTTCCCCTTTGATCAATGGGGGTAGGAAAGGACTCGACATTTCCAGAGAACATGCTTCATGTTTATAGTTCCATATCTTCTCATCTTCAGGCAGGAACTGAGACCCTGGTGACTAGACATGGGAACCAGGTAGCAGCAAGAAAGCATCTGGCCTTGGAGGGCTGCTGCAGGACTCTGGGTTGCTAGGAATTAGCCGGGTCATAAGGAAGCAGAGCAGCCCTTGACAACCAAAAAACAGAGGAGCTTTGTTTTTTCACCCTGATCCCTTCCTTGTTGTTACATCCTATGTTATACTAGTTTAAAAGAAAAAAAACTTGGAGGAGTCCAAGATGGTGGAGGAGTAGGAGACCTTAGTTTCTTCTGGTCCCAGGAATTCAGCTGGATAGCTATTAAATCATTCTGAACACCTGCGAACTCAACTGGAGATCTAAGAGAATAGCTACAACTCTACAAATAGAAAAGTGACTCCTTTCTGCAAGGCAGTAGTGCAGAGAAGGGAACCCCAGGTGGTGTAGGGGAAGAGAAACTGCAGGGGGAGGCAGCCTCCAACAGCTGGCTACCCTACCAGAGAGTATCAGTACTCTCTCCTGATAGAGCAGTGGAGCACAGAATCAGAACTTGTAGAAGACTGCTCTGGTGAGGGATGACCCTGCCCGAAAGGTGCTCAGGCAGCAAAGCCGGGGTGGAATCTTAGGTGGGAGAGTGTGGTCTCAGGAACCCCGGGGTCACAGGGGGACGGAGGGGGCCTGAGTGCAGCAGAGTTCCACGCATGGGAGCAGGGAAGCTGGATGCAATCAGTGAGCCCAGGGAAGGTGTCTCAGCCCGGGGTTGCCACAAACCTTGAACCATGTCACAGTCTCCCCAAGCAGAGGCCAAGCAAGCAGAAGAACTGGTGAGACACCCCGGCTTTCTCCCGAGGGAGGAGCAGCACAGCTGTGGGCAGCAGGAGTCAGCAGGGTTTGGAGATGCCGAATGGGGTCAGGCGCCTGAGACAGAAATACTGGGCCACAGGCTGGGGGAGGACCGAGTGGGTATAGAGACCAGGGAGACAGGAGGGATTGACTTTTCCCTGAGGGTGCACTGAGGAGTGGGGCCCCAAGCTTTCTGCTCAAGGGCTGGAGATGGGAGCCATTATCACTCTGAGCCTCTAAAATGGCTCAAACAGCCTTCAGGGAACAAAAGCCACAGGGAGCAATCCAGAGCAGATTACTGAGCCTGGCCGCGGGCTAGGGTGGTGCAGTTCCACCAGGGCCAAGACACTTGAGAATCCAAGCAATAGGCCCCTGGCCCAGAAGATCTATGAGAACATCCATCAAGATCAAGTTTACCAGTCACCGAGAACTGCAAAACTCCAGTGCTAGGGGAATATAGCATGTAGAATTCATGGGGTTTCCCCTCGTGGTTCTTTAGTCTTTCAATTTTAATTTTCCTCTCTTTCTTTTTTCAACCAATTTCTTGTTTTATCAGTTTATTCATTTATTTATTTATTTTTAATCAACTTTTTAAAAAAGCATTTTTAATTTTCATTTTTAGTTACATTCTATTCTTTCATTGTATTTAATGTTATTTTTTGTGTATATATATGTATATGTATATATGTGTGTGTGTATATATATGTTTTTCATTCTTTACAATTTTGGGATGCAGTTTCTTATTTTCTTTCTGTTATTTTGTTATATTCTTTTCTGTTATTTTTTTGTATATATATGTGCATATATATATATATATATATATTTAATTCTTTACAATTTTGGGATGCAGTTTCTTCTAATAGACCAAAATACAGCTAATATCTAATGTATGGTTCTGTTCTCTTCACCCGTCTGATCATATTCACTTCTTTTTTTCTTTTTTCTTCCTCTTTTTTTCTGTTTGTTAAAGTCTTTTTAAAATTTTCATCTTTACAATTACATTTTATCCTTTCAATGTGTTTAATTTCAATTTTGTATATGTATATTTTTCTTTCTTTACAGTTTTTGAGATGTAGTTTTTTTCTAACAAACTGACCAAAATACACTCAGAATATAGTATATCAGGAGACCTGGTGGCTCTTTGGTTGAGCCTTTGGCTCAGAGCATGATCTTGGAGTTCCAGGATCAAGTCCCGCATGGGGCTCCCTGCATGGAGCCTGCTTCTCCCTCTGCCTATGTCTCTGCCTCTCTCTCTCTGTGTCTCTCATGAATAAATAAATAAAGAATCTTTAAAAGAAAAATAGATGCATAAAAAGCATTTGACAATGTATGGCATCCTTTGATCAAAACTCTTCACAGTGTAGGGATAAAGGGAACATAACTCATTATTATAAAAGCCGCATATAAAAAGCCTACAGCAAGTATCATTCTCAATGGGAAAAAACTGAGAGCTCTTCCTCTAAGGTCAGGAACACAGCAGGGATGTCCACTATTACCACCATTGCTCAACATAGTACTAGAAGTCCTAGCTTCAGTAATAAGACAACAAAAAGAAATAAAAGGCATCCGAATCAGTAAAGAAGTCAAACTCTCACTCTTTGCAGATGACATGATACTCTATGTGAAAAACCCAAAATACTCCACACTAACATTGCCAGAAAACACAGAGGAATTCAGCAAAATGGCAGGATATAAAATCAATGCACAGAAATCAGTTGCATTTCTATACACTAATAATGAGACAGAAGAAAGAGACATTACAGTCAATCCCATTTACAATTGTACCCCAAACCATGAGATATCTAGGAATAAACCTAACCATAGAGGCAATGGATCAGTACTCAGAAAACTGTAGAACATTCATGAAAGAAATTGAGGAAGACACAAAGAAATGGAAAAATGTTCCATGCTCATTGATTGGAAGAACAAATATTAGTAAAATGCCTATGCTACCTAGAGAAATCTATACATTCAATGCAAGGCCTATCAAAATACCATCAATTTATTTCACAGAGTTGGAACAAATAACCCTAAGATTTGTATGGAATCAGAAAAGACCCCAAACAGCCAAAGGAATGTTGAAAAAGAAAACCAAACCTAGTGGCACCACAATGCCAGATTTCAAGCTGTATTACAAAGCTGTAATCATCAAGGCAGTGTTGTACTGGCACAAACAACATACACATAATGTCAATGGAACAAAATAGAGAACTGAGAAATGGACCCTCAACTCCATGGTCAACTAATCTTCAACAAAGCAGGAAAGAATATCCAGTGGAAAAAAAGACAGTCGCTTAAACAAATGGTGTTGGGAAAATTAGCCACATGCAGAAGAATGAAACAGGACCACTTCCTCACACCATACACAACAATAGACTCAAAATGGATGAAAGACCTAAATGCAAAATAGGAATCCATCAGAATCCTAGAGGAGAAACAGGCAGCGACCTCTGTGATCTTGACCACAGCAACTTCTTACTAGACATGTCTCCAAAGGTAATGGAAACAAAAGCAAAAATGAACTATTGGGACTTCATCAAGATAAAAAGCTTTTGCACAGCAAAGGAAGCAGTAAACAAAACCAAAAGACAACCAACAGAACGGGAGAAGATATTTCCAAATGACATATCCAATAAATGACTCGTATCCAAAATCTATAAAGAAGTTATCAAACTCAACACCCAAATAACAAATAATCAAGAAATGGAAAGAAGACATAAACAGACATTTCTCTAAAGAAGACATACAAATAGCTAATGGACACATGAAAAAAATACTATCACTTGGCACCAGGAAAATACAAATCAAAACCACAGTGAGATACCAACTCATACAAGTCAGTTGGCTAAAATTAATAAGTCAGGAAATGATAGATTTGTGCAAGGATGCAGAGAATGGGGAACCCTTGTACACTGTTGGTGGGAATACAAACTGGTGTAGCCACTCTGGAAAACAGTACAGAGGTTTCTCAAAAAGTTGAAAATAGAGCTACCCTACAACCCAACAATTGCACCACTGCATATTTACTGCAAAGATACAGGTGTAGTGATCTGAACCGGCACCTGCACCCCAATGTTTATAGCAGCAATGTCCACAATAGCCAAACTATGGAAATAGACCAGAAGTCCATCAACAGATGAATGGATAAAGAAGACACACACACACACACACACACACACACACACACACACACACATATATAGAGAGATGTGATATATGGACCCATAGCCATCCTTTGGCTGTTTGCTTTGGCCTTGCCCTGTCCCTGCCCCCACCTTGTTCCCTGGTGTGGGGGCCCTGCCCCATGACCCATAAGTCAGAGTAGCTTCCCATCAGGACAAAAGGCGGGAGTGGGGTGTTAGGGAAAGGTGAAGAAAATGGGAACCCCTCCCCTCTCCACTTAATACAATTTTTATTTTTCTACTGAAAAAAAAAAAAAAATCCCTGTACCCAGGCTTGCGGCTCCCGGCCCGGCCTGTGCACCCCCGGGCGGCCAGGACGCGCTTGACGAGTCGGCTCTTGTGACTTCTCCGTCCACGTCCCTCGGGAGGCTCTGAGAAGTTCCCCGGGCTGGCGACAAGGTCCCCGCCAGGAAACGGGTCACACCCACACTTGAAAGCTTTGGCCGCATCTGAACACTGCAAACTGCTAGAATTTGCTACAAAACACGAAACACTTCCATGTAAAACAAAAACCCTCCGTGATTTAAAAGGCAAACGAGGAAAACGTGTGTCCCACTCCCTGCTTGTCGGGGTTATATATATATATAGAGAGAGAGAGGCATGTTACTCAGCCATAAAAAAAAAAAAAAAAAAATTGAAATCGCGGATGGCCCGGGGGTGGGGCTCAGCGGTTTAGCGCCGCCTTCAGCCCAGGGCCTGATCCTGGAGTCCCGGGATCAAGTCCCACATCGGGCTCCCGGCATGGAGCCTGCTTCTCCCTCTGCCTGTGTCTCTGCCTCTCTCTCCCTGTGTCTCTCATGAATAATAAAATAAAGTCTTTAAAAAAAAATGAAATAGCCATTTGCAATGACATGGATGGAACTAAAGGATATTATGCTAAGCAAAATAAGTCAGTTGAGAAAGACAATTATCATATGATCTCACTCATATGTGGAATTTAAGAAGGATCATAGGGGAAGAGAGGAAAAAATAAAACAAGACAAAATCAGAGAGGGAGGCAAACCATAAGAGACTTTTAAAAAAAATGTTTGTTTATTCATGAGAGACACACAGAGATAGATAGATGATAGATAGATGATAGAGAAAGAGAGGCAGAGACACAGAGGGAGAAGCAGGCTCCATGCAGGGAGCCCCATGTGGGACTTGATCCTGGGACTCCAAGATCAGCCCTGGGTCCAAGGCAGGTATCAAACCGCTGAGCCACCCAGGGATCCCAAGAGACTCTTAATCATAGGAAACAAACTGAGGGTCACTGGAGAGGACAGGGTAGGGGATGGGGTAACTGGGCATTGGGCATTAAGGAAGGCATTTGATGTCATGAGCACTGGGTATTATATAAGACTGATAAATCACTGACTTCTACCTCTGAAATGAATAATACATTATTTAATTAATTGAATTTAAGTTAAAAAACGTGTATTTAAAAATGAGCATATATACAAAATATATGTACATAATTATTAAACTTTCATTCTTGGGAAACACCGGAACTGGTTTATCATGGCAGTGGTAGACATTTTTGATTAATGTGTGGATATCCACCTAGAAAAACATCTCTAAATTTGTGCTTTAGTCTTGTTTCCCATTTTCTTGATTCTTGTATCAAAAATGTATAAAATATACTTATTAAATAAATAGATAATAAAAAATATTTTAAAGAAAAGGAAAAGTGAGACACCTGAGTGGCTCAGTGGTTGAGCATCTGCCTTTGGCTCAGGGCGTGATCCTGAAATTCTGGGATCGAGTCCCACATAAGGCTCCCTGCATGGAACCCGGTTCTCCCTCTGCCTATGTCTTTGCCTCTCCCTGTGTCTCTCGTGAATAAATAAATAAAATCTTTAAAAAAAAAGAAAAAGAAAAGAAAAAATTGCAAACAAGCTCAATTTCCAAAAACCAAAGATCTTTAGTAAATTTAGGTGTTGGTGGCACATTATGCAGCCATTAAAATAATAATGAAGATATATGGAGGAAATGACATGGAAACATGTTCATAATTTATTGGCAGGGCTTTCTTCTTTCAAAGTAATGTCTATACCCAATATGAGGCACAAACACAAGTTCACATTTTATTATTTCATTAGTTCATTGAATGTGTTGTATACATATTATGTGTCAGGTTCTAAGTGCTTCAGTAGTAAATGAGATAGATCTGTTCTCTCGAAGCTTGCATTTTAGTAAGAGATTCAAAAAATCAAAGAGTAACTAGACAAATATATAATGTAGTTTCAAGAGTCATATTTGCTATGAAGAAATATAAAGCAAGGGAAGGAAGGTTGGGTGAAAATGACATCTGACTAGATACAGGGATAAGTTATGGAGCTAAGAATATTCCCAGAGGGGAAAATTAGTGTAAAATCTCTTAGTTGGAAATGAGAAGGCCAGACTTATGGTAGAGAAGACCAAGGCTAAAAGGAAAGCAAAATAAGAGGTTGGACAGCATAGAGAGAAATGCAGAAAGGTCTGCAGTGATTGCTGCAAATTAGAAATGCTCTAGCACCCTCACTGAGCTCTCCTTCCAGAGGATGATTCCACAAAGGAAGCATCATCTGCTGTGAACTGGAGTTGATTCTGGGTGTGGAAGGGCATCCCAGAATGGTGTGCTTTACACATGATAATACCCAGGGTGTCAGACATATTGTCTCACATCCAATGGAGAGCATACAGGTGTGCTGGCACTGTAATTATGTTTACTTAAAAATAATACATTATGTGAGCCAGTCAGTCACTTCTGTAGGTTCTATGTCACCTTCGAGGCTTGGAGGTTTTTTGTTTTTTGTTTTGTTTGTTTGTTTTAAGATGTATTTATTCTTTTGAGAAGGGGGCAGAGGTAGAGGGGCAGAAGAAGAGGGAGAGAGAATCTCCAACAGACTATCCGCTAAGCACAGAGCCCGATCTCACAACCCTGAGATCTAAAACAACAAAAAATTCCTAAGATATTGACCTGAGCCAAAATCAGGAGTCAGATGTTCAACTAAATGAGGCACCCAGGCACCCCTGAGGTTTTTAGCCTCCATTTTAAATCCAGTTAATAAGCATTACTGGACTGGCTAAGTTGGAGAAATAGGGAAAACATGCATTGCTTTTACAGGAAATTCCCTAAGGGGGAGACTTTCTTTTTTTTGTTTTTTTTTTAAAGATACTAGGTTTTTTTTTTTGTTTTTTTTTTTTAAGATTTTATTTATTTATTCATAAGAGTACAGAGAGAGAGAGAGGCAGAGACACAGGCAGAGGGAGAAACAGGCTCCATGCAGGAAGCCCGACGTGGGACTCGATCCCAGGTCTCCAGGATCACGCCCTGGGCTGAAGGCGGCACTAAACCGCTGAGCCACCTGGGCTGGGAAACTTTCTCTGGGGGCACTTCAGTGTTCCAATTCATCACTCTTTTACTTCTTTTCTAGGGGTACCCCAGGACAGTTTGTCCAGTAACAGAAGCCCTCTGTAGATTTCACCACTTTGAACCTTGTCTCATAATGTGGTACTGGTAACCTTTATGGTCTGCCCCTGGTCAATACAGGGATTCTAATCTTTGACTCTCCAGTTGCAATGTTTTGGGGAAATCCCCAGAAAAACCATTCCACTTGAAGTCACAATTTCTTAGGCTACTAATAAGGAGAATAATATTTATCTTTCCCATAGGGTGGTGGGATGGTTGATTAATAAATCCTTAAAGGGTGTTTTGAAGATTACAAGTGTCAGCTATTATTGTGATTATTATTAGCTGAACCTACAATCCAGAATTAGAATGAGCATCAGGTTACAGCTGACTCTTTCATCTTCTGTACATATGTCCTATCCACTGGAGGAATTAAATTTAAGCCCAGCATAATTAATTGTTTATGAAGCATGTTGTGAGTCTCAACTGTTCAAGTGCCAAGTGCAGTTACGAGAAACATCATGGCTTTGGTTTGAATCTTGTAGTGATATTACATTCTGATGGGCTTCATTTACATTACAGATCAAGTAGTCAGGGTCTCATTTCTATATTCTGTGCAGTACCCGGTAGCCTGCTGGCATGTCACAACCATCCAATAAAAGCAGTAATAAAGCTGTAATCTCCTTCCCTTTACTCTTGATTTGCCTCCATATTAAAAAAGAAAGTAGACTAGACAGGAAGAAAGATGCTGTCTTATTTTTGGCAAAAAAATAATTCCAAATCATTGCTAATGAGACTATGGAATCTTCTTTTGCCTGCTTACCAATAAGGAAAATAAAAACTATTTACTCTGAAAAGTCTGGTTGTATCACTCTTAAATCATTTCTAGTCCACTAAGTGCTTTGAATAATGGAGGAGTTAGAAGGGCCCCTGATTTAATTTTGTCTCCTGTGTTTCTTTAGTATCTTTGAGCTCTCTTGCATTTAGGGGAATAGCACAGAAGAGAGAGTTAAGGATGATTTTTTTTTTTTCAAAAGAAAGCTATTAAAAGCTTTTACAAGGGACTTGAGCTTTAATAAAACCTCTCTGTATGCAGGAAGGCCAAATCTCCAGGGATTTGGAAAGAGGCAACCTCAAAGTTAAACATTTGAAGAGCAAACTAAATTCATGACTTCAACATTACTTCCTTTCTTCTCTCTCCCTTATCCTCCTTATAATAGATCCAACATTGGTTCAGCACATTCTTTCACCCCAAATCTCCAATAGATCACAGTATCAAATTCTAAGAGCACATGTTTGCCTGACATTTTAGTTTATAAAATGTTATATTACATATGTGTTAGTTTTCTATTGCTGCCATAATAAATGACCATAAATGTAGTGACTCAAAACAGCAGCTATTTAATGTTTCACAGTTCTGTAGGTCAAAAGTACAGGCTCAGGTTAGACTAGCTGGTTCTCTGCTGTGGGTTTCACAAGGCTGAAATCAAGGTACCTGTGGGGCTATCATCCTTTCTAAAGGCTCTGGCGATGTATTCTCTTCCAAGCCCAATCACATTGTTGGCAAAATTGAATTCAATGTGTTATAGGACTGTAGCCCCGTTTCTTTGTGGCTGTTGGCTAGGGGTTATTCTTGATTTTTACAAGCTGCCCACATTCCTTCACTAATGGCCCTTTTTCTCCATCTGCAAAGCCAGCAATGGCGGATCAAGCGCTCTTCAAGCTTTGAACCTTTCTGGCCTCCCCTCTGCCCTACTCTCTGCTTTTCAGTTAAGAAAATTCTCTTGTAAGGGCTCATGTGGTTAGACTAGGCCTAGCTGAATAATCCAAAATCTCACCATACCAAGGTCTATAACTCTCAATATATCTGCAAAGTCTCTTTTGCCTTGTAATATAACGTATTTGAAGGTTCTAGGGATTAAGGCAGGAACATCGTTGGGGGAGGTTATTTTTCTGCTTATTATTCTATGGCATTATCATACTAGACAAGGAAGACACTATATCCCAGTTTTATAGATGAAGACTTGCAAGATCTCAGTAGCATATGTGATTTAACCCAGGTCACAGAACAAATAAGTGGCAAAGTTCAATGGTAATAACTGAAATCTTTTTGTTACTTGTTATTTTTGTTCCTTGATTTTAAGGAACATTCGAAGGGTTCTTATTAAGTGTGAGGTTCTGTACTAAGCTGGAATGCAAGAACGAAAGATGGAATTTCTGCATTCAAGGGGTTCACAATTTTGTAGGCTAACCTGACAAATATGCAAGCAATTTTAATATGGTTTGTGAAGGTTTGACAAAGATTCCAGAAGGAATATAATCTCAGGGAGGGAACGAGGGGGCATTAGGAAAGACTTCCCAAATGAGGTGATCTTTAAAAGGCTTTTTAAGAACAAGTAGGAGATCATCAGTTAGATATTCAGGATGTAGTGAGAACATGTGCAAAGGCTTGGTGGCACAGAAAGCTAGGGCTCCTTCAAGAACCAGAAGATGGGATAAAATGTACTGGTGGAGAAGAATGGACAGGGAAGCCATAAGACTGGATAGAGATTTAATGTGAAAAAACTTTTTTTTAACTTATCCACCTTCCAGGCAGCCCCAGTGGCCCAGCGGTTTAGTGCCACCTTCGGCCCAGGGCCTGATCCTGGAGACCCAGGATGGAGTCCTATGTCCGGCTCCCTGCATGGAGCCTGCTTCTCCCTCTGCCTGTGTCTCTGCCTCTCTCTCTCTCTCTCCCTCTCTCTCTCTCTGTGTCTGTCATGAATAAATAAATAAAATCTTAAAAAATAAAAAAAATTAAAAAACCATATCCACCTTCCTGTACTGGTTAAGATCAGTTGCCCCATTTGAGTCAGATTTGACATAACCAGTGAACATTCTAGAAAAGTATAGAATGAGGAGATTCAGTTAAATGAGGGCTGAGATGATGAATAACAATGACTATCCTATTCAAGGCACTTGCTAGATATTTTAAGGGTCACAAAAATATAAAGTATATACTTTGGCCTTACAGATTCTTTCATCTCATATCAGAACTCTTTTAGCTGCAAGAAGTAGAAAGCCAATTCAAGCTAACTTTGTCCAATGAAGCAGAATCTATCGATTCATATTTCTGAAAATCATGAGGATCTATGGCTTCAAGCAGAGCTAGATCCAGGGGCTCAAACAATGTCATTGAGGGTCTCTTCATCCCTGACTTCTGACCTCTTCTTTTAGAATCATTTCAGAGAGCTCTCCTTCGTGTTGCACCAAAACTGGCCAGCAATAATTTTAGGTTTACATTGACTTTATAGCTAACAATCCTAGTGAAAAGAGCATTTTCTTTCTCCCAGCATCCAGGTGTTTCTGAAAAAGGATTCTGATTGGTTTGGTTTACCCACACCAACCCATGGACCAATCACTATGTTCACAGAGCAGGAGTACTTGAAATAGCTTGCCTGAGTTGTACATCCAACTCTGTGGTAGGAAAAGTGGAGCCAACCTCATGTGTTGGAAATGGGGTATTTTTTAAAGTAGAGTAATGATAGATATTCTGAAATAAAGAATGAGAGGTGAATATGCCAGGTCTCCACTACACCAGTGCATACAAATCACCTGTGGGTTTGGTTAAAATACAGATTGTGATTCAAGAATGCTAGGGTGAGATCTAAAATTCTGCATTTTTAACAAGCTCCCAGGTGATGCTAATGCTACTCGTCCATGGACCAGGTTTGTTGCAGCAAGGCACTGGACTATCTATTGAAGGAACCAAGCAGAGTATGTGGAAAGATAACCATAATGCAATCGGAATTGTCTGAATGTTTTCATGAGTGTTCATGATGTTTACCTCAAGGGAGAGACACTGGAATTTATCTCACTTTTTATCTCATTCCCTCATGTGTTGTTAGGATTTTTTTTAAACATTGGACATCTCTTAATTTGATAATAAAGAAAAAAATCACCATATGGGCAGATACAAAACAAGGAAATATGGTAGAGTTGACTGCAGAAATGTGGGCTGGTGCTCTTAGAGCCCAGAGGAGGCAACTCCTAACTCTAGAGGAGGAGATGGAGGGTTTTGCAGGACGGGTAGGTAGGAGGGTGCTCAATAGAAATGAGCAGAGAGATTTATTCCAGGAAGAAGGACTCCTTGGGTAGTTGCAAGTATCAGGGATGAAGAGTTTGCGTAATAAAAAAATGCAAATGTTAATTTGACATAATGACACAAGAGATAGGAAAAGTGAGAGTGTCAAACAAATTGTAAAGGCAATAGGCATATAGGAATTCAAAGACGAGAGAATTTCCTTAAGTGAGGTCAGTAGTTCTCCAACTCTGGTCTGTAGTTTGACCTCGAACCTTTTCAAGGGGTCTTTGAGGTCAAAACTGTTTTAGTAATAACGACCAAGAGGTCATTGGCTTTTTTTTTTCCTGTGTCCACATGTAGTGATGGTGCAAAAGCAATGATCAGTCAAAAAGCTGGCACCTAGCATGCATCAAGGCATGGGCATCAAACTGTACAGTGGTCATAGTGGTTATATTCATCATGACCAGCCCTCACAGGGAAAAAAAAGGAACAGAAAATCCCAGTTTTACTTAATAATGCCCTTGATTAAGTGGTAGAAATGACTAATTTTATTAAGGCCCAACTCTGGATTTTGTTAAATCTTTTTAATATTCTATGTGGTTAAATGGGGATTATGTATAAAACATTTCTGCTGCATCTCGAAGCATAATGATCGTCAGGAAGGAAACCACTTGTATGATTGAGTTATAAGCCACACTGACAAACTACTGTTATTCTGACCTGAGTATTTGAACATTTTCTTAAAAAATAAACAAGTGAGCCTCCTACTTCCAGGAACACAAATGACAGCATTCATTCTCAATGATAAAATTTGAAGTCTCCAGGAAAAATGAGAATTTAAGAAAATGTTTATCTGTTACCGTGAGCTTCATAGTATTTCAATTCTGAAAGGTAAGATTGATGGCATATTAATAAATGTGACTTTTGACACTTCTGTGTCATCATTTGGATTGTTTACATAATTCAGTGAGTCAGATTTTCCACATGACCCAGCACAATGTCACAAAATTACACATGGGTAAGAAAATCCAATGAAAGTGCAAGACTTAGGGTGCCTGGGTAGCTCAGTCTGTTAAGCATCTCCCTTCGGCTCAGGTCATAATCCTGGGGTCTGGGAATGGAGCCCCACTTTGGGCTCCCTGCTCAGCGGGGAGTCTGCTTCTCCCTCTGCTTCTCCTCCTTGCCCATGCTTTCTCAAACAAATAAATTAAAAAAAAAAATAAAACCTTAAGAAAAAAGAAAGTACAAGACAGCCCTATAGATATAACTCCAGTCTGTGCAAAAAGCTCATGGATATGGTTTCAGATTCCAGATTCCAACTATCCTTTAAGAAACTACCACCTTTCAGGTTGAGCAGAGTATCAAAAAAGAATATACAAAATTGTTTAGAAAGGCTGTTCAAATACTCTTCCTTTCCAAAATACATATCTGTGAGGGCCAGATTATCTTCATATACTTCAGCCAAGAACTATATTGCAGCAGATAAATGCAGTAGGTGATAGGAGGACTTTGCCATGTTCTCTGATTTCAGACATTAGAAGGATCTGCAAACAGTGCCACTCTTGCCCCTAATGGTTTTGCTTATTTATTTTTTACTTTGGCAAATACAGTTTTTTTTTTCATCAAAAGAAGTCATTTATTTTAAAATCCATTTGATTTAATGGTATTTTTAATGGGATTAAAATTGAAATTTAATTTTCTTTCTTTTTAAGTGTTCTAATTCTGTAAATATTTGTGGATATAATCCACATAAACAAAAGATCTTTGAGGTTTTTTAATAGTTTCTCAGAATATGAAGTGGTTCTGAGACCAGAAAGTTTGAGAAGTACCAGGCAAGGCTTATCAGAAACACTGGAGGTTGCTAGTTTTTTACTGCCAATGAATTATGAGTATATTATAATACAACAAACACATGGGTTCCTCCTCTTAGAATAAGCTTCTGTTATTTGGCTGAACATAGATAAGCTTTTGAGTATGATATCTGGACTAGAACCTATGCCTTTAGAATCTTAGAAAAACTGAAACAACTCACCACCCCCAGCAAATACCTAAAAGTATAAATATCGTTGGTCTTTATTTCAATGCCCCTGAATAGAATAGAGCATTAAATATTTGACCTTATATTTAAAATGTGATTTTTCAAAGTAAAATTTAGAGATCTAGTCTCTCACATTCCTAAACTATTTGGGCAGAGCTTCCTTTTGTTCTAGTTTTTTATTGCTTTGGGGGATGTCAAAACACACTTAACAAGTTTTTGGAGTTAGAAGGTCTATTTCATGGCACTTTGATTTCTCTTCTAATGCTGCTGAAGTTTGGGTCACTGGAGAGTTGCCTGATAGATTCCACCCACGGCTACCACTTCAGGATAAGGGGATGAAACCCCTTCTATGAATAGCCATTTTCTTTGTTTAAAGTGGAGATTATTTTTAAAATAACATTTCAAATTAAGAGTTGCTTAGTTTTTGTGGGAATGATTTGAATTAGGATTTGCTTGTGCTTTGGACACATATTCTATGCTTATAAGACTTCCAAGAAGAGATTCAGGAGAGGCTGAGGCCACAGGAAATAGAAGCTGAAATGATTTGGAGTTGGCAGAAATCTGTCATGCTCCTCAAACTCTGCCAACAAAATTACCACCAAAGGCAGAAATATGCAAACCTGGTTCTCTGTTACTAGTGACAAATGGCTTTATCTTTCGTGCTTTATCTTGTAAATGTTCTTGAATTCTGCATAATATAATTCTTTGTTTTAGTATAATAATCATTTTTAAAAATGACTTATCACTGAATAAAAGTGATTCTCCAAGAAAATCCAGTACTACAGTTCTTCATGTCTTGAGGAGGCTCCTATTACACCACCCCAATCTTAGAGAAGCCTGGTCCCATAGACTATGTTTGGAAGACCGGGGAGAATTATCTCTTTAGTACATCCTCTTCGTGCACTATTGCTCAGGGACTCTGTACTAGTACTAACTTGGCTGCAGGGCTCTAAATAAATTGATAGCAAGAGGGAACGCCAGAGGGGCGTGGGGGCAACTCTGCAGGCTAGCTAAGGTTGGCAAAGTCAATGAATGTTTCCCCTTTCACTGCTCCTTTTAACTTAACACCCACTCAACACCCATAGAGTTGAACAAGAAGGAGAGAAATTGGCCAGGTATGACTGCTATAGGGGGGCCTTGGGCTCACTGGAGGGAGCATCACATAGACTATTGGATGTGGGCTCCACTACGTATCTTCATCCCAGTAAGAATGGGCACCAGGTCTGCCCATTATTCTGATTTTTTTAAATTAGAGAAATAAGAGACTTATGACATAAAAAATGTTATTACATTATAATATATATTTATATATATTTATATTATATACATTTAAAGATATATATTTTTTAATTTTGGTAAATAATTCAATTCTATAAAATATGTGGCCAATCAATAGTTTTGGACCTCTGGCCTATGCTGTATGTTCTCCCAGAGAATGAGGCAACATTTATGTTGCATATGGTTATGTCTTTGGTTGATATCTAGATAGGTATTCTCAGGCTGAATGGGTCAGGAAAGCTGTGAGAAGAGAAACTTATATCCTCCAACCATATTACAGTTTTTATTTCTGCTTACTTACAAGTACCAAGAGGGAGAATTAAGATGACTCTACTTAAATAGGATATCATTTTTATGGTGTTACCATCTGGGGAGTATACATTTCTTTTTGTTCTCTCTTTCTGGCAAAAAGGGGACAACTGTTTCCCATCTTCTGAAAATTCTTTTTGTATTTTGAAATAGTTATGAAGGCTATCCATGCTCATATTTTTGTTCTCAGACAAAATAGCCCCAAATCCTCAAATATTTCCTCAAGGATATTCCTTTTTACATTTTAATTATCTTCATTATAGACCTCTGAACTCTCTCCAAGTTTCCCATATCTTTGGACACACTGGCACAACTTGTTCTTATAAAAGCCCAGCCAATGCTAAATACAGATGGAGGATTTTTCAGTTACAACAGTTAAATCTTTGTGTTATTTTTGAACAGCATTGTATTTCTGACTGACACCTTCACTTGTAATCAATCTGCTACAAGCCTCATATAACTTCCACTATTTTTGTGCACAGCTAGGCCTTTTGCAATCTTATGCCATAATTTGTGACCTGCACCTCCTTATAGTTCATCCTATATAATATCCTTTATGTTTAATTTTTATCTCTATATCTGGAATGCCAGAACTTTCATGCCAATATCTAAATAGTGTCCAATACACAATAGGTACTTAAGGTATGTTTACTGAGTGAAATAACTCAAATATGATTGAGGCAATATGTCCCACCAAAAGAAAAAAAAATTGAATCTGGTAGAAGCTTCTGGTATATTTTTTCCAAAGTTGACTATAGGTTTAAATTCTACTTAGAGGAAGATTCGTGTCTAAGTTGTGGCTTTCACTTTTTAGCTATTTGATTTGGACAAGGTAGTCAAATTCTCTAAGCCTTTGTTTCTAATCTATAAAATATACATAATAATATCTCTTTAGATTTATTGTAGCATTTATATGAGATATTGCATATAAAATGCTTGGACACATTCTTGGTATATAATGAACCTCTCTCTCTGGCCAAAAAAAAAAAGCTAGATTAAGAAGAAAATATAATGACCAAAACATGGAGCTCAATATCTGAGTATGTTAAAGAAGGGAGATATTTTCTCATCTCATGTTTACCTTCTGAAAATCCTTGTGCAGAAAATTATTTCTGGATTCTTTAAGAATTTGTGGTCATGGTATTCCCTCTCGATGCTTCACTTTCTCATCTTTCTGCTCAAATTAAATGCATGGCATAAATGTTTGTCCCAGAAAAATGCTCACTATACAATATTAGCATTTCAAAATCATCAGTATCATCAGTTTCATCCTTTTCCTATATCTTCATGCGATCAAAATCTAAATGGAAAATATAGCCGAATATTGCAAAAAAGAAATGTACAACTGCTACTAAAATGCTTTAAGGAAGAATATTTGCAAAGGCAAAGAGGGATGGTCTCTTTGCAAGGAAAGAAGCAGGCCTTACCCAGACTGTGCTCCAGAGGAGGTGTGAGGCAAGTGTTTCTTGATTGATGATGGTGGTGGTGATGGAGGCATGCATGCGTTCCCATGTCACAGAAAAAAAGGGTTTGGCCACTACAGAAACAACAGAATATTAAGTATTCCAGTGAGTATCAGGCTGTGGCAAAGCTTTAGGAATGACAGGAAAAGTAAAAGGAAATGACAGTTAGGAAGTGATTCACAGCAACATGAAAATAACAAACTGGCAGACTTCACGGATGCTAAAATTCACAATTCTAAAATGGTCACCAATTTAACTCCTGAAGTATGTGTCTCAGCAGAAATTGCTGTGTAAAGTGAAGATTTACAGTTTCTTTAGCAGGAGGTGAGTTGCTCAGGAACAAAACTTTTATAAGGCTTATTAATTGTCATCGAATGATAGTATTTAGGGATGATGTCTGTTAGCACAAGTTACTATAAGGTGATAACTCACATAAAGTTTATATTAAGCTTAGGATTCATTAGAATAATTTTTGAAAGCCAGATGACCCTGCAGCAATTTTCATTTTCAGCCACTATAGTAGATCATTTTCTACTTAGAACTACCTCAAAATGATAATGTGTCCCAAGGACACACTGAATTTCGTTTTTATACCTTTCCAGCTTTACCTTCTCTGGGAAAAAGGTCATTGACAATGACACAAATAAAATCAGAATATCCTATAGTCATCACTATTCTATTAGGCTTATGGACTAGAATAAATGAGTTACATAATTAAAAATTATTAGATTAAAATTTTAATATTGAGAAATATAGCACACTTGAATTTATAATATACTAGCCCAAATATTTGTTGTGTGTATTGACTTAGGATGACTAAATATGAAAGTTCATATTTAGAAATCATGAAACTAGAAAAATGGTGAAACAGGTCTAGGAATAAAATGACAGAATTTTGTACTAGTTCCAAAATTTGTTACGCAAAAACCCTGAGCCTCATTTTTCCCTTTAATTAAATGGGAATGATTTCATGATGACATCGCAGTGTTGTTTATTAAGACAAAGAAGATAAAGAAGGTCACAAAAATCCACAAGGCTGAATGGACACATGTAAAGTTCTACTACTATTACCATGGCTCCTACCCTACTTCTGCTACAATTATTGATATTACAACTGCTACTACCTCACTAACAGCATTACTCTTCTCGTTGTGCTTGCTTCAAGCAGCTATTTCTCATCCTGGATTTGAATATGATCAATATACAGATAAATTGCATATATACGTTCTTTGAACATTCAACTCTTATATAATTAAAAATAATGAAAAAAAACATAAAACATAGTAATACACTTTTATATATGCATTTTAATAAAATCCATGAGTATCAATCATTTAAATTGTCAAAAAATAACCATATGAAGTATTTGAATGAACAGGAGAATGACTGTCTTCCGTTATCCTCTCAATCTCATTAACCAGAGATGACTCAGTCTGCACTGTCTCAGCCTACTGCTCTCAGGGCTAGCTGTTTCAGGAATAGAATAAATACATTTTGAATGTAAACTGTTCAATACTATACAAGTTTCTAAATAAGTAAGTTATAAGGTAAAGACCTTCAAATACATTGCCTTCCAGTGGGGAAGACAAAACTAACTTCAGTCAATGCCATTAACAGATTTGGAGTGTGTGTTAGGCACAGGGCAGAGTACTGGATACACTTAAAAATATCAATTCTCAGTTCTCCTTTCTGTTAAGCTTCTTTTAGGCCCTTGTTCTCTTCTATCTACATTGACCATTATAACATCCCTCTTTTGTTTTTTAGCATCCCTCCTTTCATTTTTAATAGATTTTCAGATTATCTCACAGTTTAACCTTTATAATGTATTTCTCTTAGAATGTGTTTGTTACTTCATGTATAAAATCATTTTGATTACAGCAATCAAATGTATCTGAATCCTGTTGTAGATTTCTTGCAGACAGCAAATGTCATCCACCTTAGATGGAGTGGCTGGAGATCAGAGGGATGTAACTGGGCCTACCAAGGATTGCCCAAGATTGACATCCAGTAGCTGCATTGTGGTAAAATCTTGTTGCTGCTCTCCGGAGGACTAAGGCTATGTTTAGTCTGCATAGGCAGGGGTCATAAAAGGGTAATGCATCAAGCAGACATAAAAATATGTTTTCATCTAAAATTATAGCTTATGTATTCCTCCATGTAAAATTTAAATGACTATATGATACTCACAGATGTGCCATTCCACCGTTGTTGTGCATTATATTGTTTCTAATGTCGTATCATGAATAATGGCTACAGAGAACACATTAAGATCTCTTTATGTTTGTGTTATTTCATTAGAATAGAGTCCCTGAGGTAAGAGTTCAAGTCAAAGGATATGAAAATTGTAATAACACATATACAGAATGCCACCTTCCAGACTCACAACAATTTAACTTACAACATTGATGCTTAAGATGGTCCATCTCACAGCTTCCTCCACCTCTCCTCTGACTCTTTAGTCCTAGATTTATTAGTATCCAAAATACATAAAAAAAACTCATGCAAATCAATAGCAAAAAATTCAAACAATGTGATTTAAAAATGGGCAGAGGATTTGAATAGACATTTTCCAAAGAAGATATACAAACAGCAGGTAAATGAAATGATACTCAACAGTACTAATCATCAAGGAAATTCAAATCAAAACCACAATGATATATATCATGTCACTCCTGTTAGAATGGCTATTATAAAAAAGACAAGAAATTATAAGTGTTGGTTAGGATGTGATGGAAATGTAAATTGGTACAACCACTATGGAAAATAATATGGAGGTTCTTCAAAAAATTAAAAAGAGAACTACCATGTGATCCAGTAATTCAACTTCTAGAGTATATATCCAAAGGAAAATGAAAATAGGATATCAAAAAGATATCTGCACTCCCATGTTCACTATAGAATTTTAAAAATAGCCAAGATATGGAAACAACATAAGCACTCATAAGTGGATGGATGGACAAAGAAGTTGTGATATAGCTATACAATGGAATGCTATTCAGACATGAGAAAAAACAATCTGCCATTTGCCACAACATGAATGGAGCTTATGGGGCTTGTACTAAGTGAGATAAGTCAGATAGAGAAAGACAGACACTATATGACATTACTCCTATGTAGATTCTAAAAAAGTCTAACCAGAATGGTGATTACTAGGGGCTGGGGGTTTGGGGAAAAGGGGAGAATGTTGGACAGAAAGTACAAACTTCAGTTATAAGATGAGTAAGTTCTGGGGATCTAATGTAAAACATGGTGACTAAAGTTAATAATATTGTAACATATACTTTAAAGTCACTATAAAAGTAGGTTTTAAATGTTCTCATCACACACACACACACACACACACACACACACACACACACAAAAAGAATGGTAATAGGGGCACCTGAGTGGCTTAGTTGGTCAAGCATCTGACTCTTGATCTCAACTCAGGTCTTGATCTCAGGGTCCTGAGTTCAAGCCTCATGAATATATATTTTTTTAAAATGGTAATTATGTAATGTGATGCAGGTGTTTGCTAACTCTGTGGTGGTAATAATTTTGCAATATGTGTATCAAGTAAACCTTAAGCTTACCTTAATAACTTAAACTCACACAATATTATGTCAATTTTATCTCACTAAAGCTAGAAAAAATATTTCTGTTCTTTCATGAATTACTGATTAGTATGGAAAATATACAAACTTTAATAACTTGTCTGACCTTTCTATATGGAATTTATCTCAACCCACTGTCAGACTTGTAGTAATATTGCTTTCAGCTTTATTCTTTGCTTTTTAATATGAATTACGTTATCTTTCATTTTTAGAATAAAAATTATTTCATGAAATCAAATTAATTATTTTCTTATTTTTTGCTTTATTTCCATTAAATAAGGCAATTAATCACAGGTAATAATGCAAGGTCATTTAAATAACTTGAAACTACTCCTACAACCATCATGACCACCATCACTACCATTTTAGTTTAGAATATACAAATTAGAAAGTGAAAATCTGCTTCACTTCTTCCCCCTCATCCAAACCCAAAGCAGAGATAACAGCTAGCACGTTCATGCACATCTTCCAAAGCTCTCCTTTTATGTGAATTTACACTTTCCATCTGACCCAGCCTTCTCATCCTTTCCGTCATCGAGCTCAGTAGGTACACTTTCAAATTACATTTTGAATTCTCTACTCCTTTTTGTTTCCCAGTCACTTTTCCGGTCCAAATCATCGTCAGTTCTTGCAATAGCCTAATTAGTAGTCTAGCAACTTCCACTCTGTCTTCCCTACAGCCCATTGTCTTCACAGTGGTCCACAATGATCATTTCAACTTGTATTTTCTTTTAAAACCGTTGAGTGGCTTCCCATTACAATTAAGTTTAAATATGCATCTTAAACCAGTTTATAATGCCAGGCAGGATTGGCTACTGTTTCTGCTGCCTTCTGCCTTGACTTTTCGGCTTACCAACACTACTTTTATTTTTCAGACCCTGGAAGCTTTTTCCCAACTCAGAACACATTCTGTGCCCTTTTCTTGAGATTTTCTTCTGTCTCCTCTTTCCTTGCCTGGCTAACTCCTCCTCATCCTCCATGTTAAATACCACTTCTGCTTTGTCTTTCCTCACTTTCCTCAATCTAAATGGTATATCTCTTTTCTCACTTTTAACTTTCCACTCAAATATTGATATAAGTGGTTTATAACCACTTGTGTGATTATTTACTTAATATTTGTCTCCCCCAGTAGACCATAAGCTCCATGACAGAGCATGGTCTTACTTATTGAAAAGGGAATATTATCCAGGATACAACACCAGGGAGACTTCTAAAGCATTGAAATGAAAACATTTCAGTTTTGATTTGGTTGGTGGTTATGTAATTGTACATATTTACTTTTCCATGAGTACAAGTGAGTAAATTCATACAAACTCTTAAGCTTTGTAAAGTTTATCACATATACATATGCTATCCCTAATATTTATCTTTTTCTCCAATTTAAAAGTTTAATAAATTAAATCAAAGATAAAGATTTTGAAAGTTTTCATAGTAAATATCAGATTGCCCTTGAAAAGCTGTAGCAATTTACTTTTTCACTAACAGTATATAAGGGTACTCTTTTACCTGTATGTTCTCATCAATATGCTCTTTCCATCAATATGACAAGTCAAAGATAATATCCCATTGATGTTTAAATTTGTTTCCTTGATTATTAATGAAATCAAACTAACATCTTTAATCCATCTGGATTTATTGAAATACAGAATGTAGGAATTAAACTTATGGGGTGCCTCGATGACTCAGTCAAACATCTGTTTTACACCCAGATGATGACCCAGGTGGAGTCCCACGTGGAACTCCTTGCTCAGCCCTAAGCCTACTTCTCCCTTTCCTTCCCACTACTCCTCTCTCTCACTATCTCCTTTGCTATCTCTGTTTCTCTCTCAAATAAATAAATAATATCTTTAAAAAAAAAGAATTAAACTTATTTTTCCTATCCAGTTGTTCTGGTACCATTTAGTGAATAATCTTTCCTTTCCTCTTTAAATGTTATGCCATTAATCTTTATCATATTTTTGTGATGTCAATGACCTTGATATATAATAAATTTTTATATAGAGTAGAATCTGTTTCTGAGATATCTCTTCTCATCTATTCATTTGTCTCCATATTGTTGCACCAGTGCCATGCTGATTAAATTAACATAACTTTTAAAAAGTCATCCTCATTAATCTTCTTTTTCAAATGTAGAAAGAATCCTGATACTTCAAATCATATCTAAAATGGTTTTATCAGATAAAAACTGCCGAGATTTTGATCTACAGTCCATCTTGGGTGGGGTTCCTCGGGGAAACAGGCATTGAGACTGAGATTTTTGCACGCGGGTAGTTTATGCAGGAGTGCTTGTGGTAGTAATGCCTGTGAGACACTGGATAAGAGATGTAAAGGACAGGGTGAACTGCCAGGAAATAGCAGCACAGGCGTCCACTGATTCCTGGGGGGGACCTAAGGACTGAGATAATTCTTCCAATTGACCAGAATTGAAACAAAAGGGCTATATCAACCAGCCAATTGTTACTGGCTGCCTCCAAGGAAGAAGTGTAATGGGCAAGGCCAAGGGTAGTTCCTGGAAAAAAGCGCAGCTATGAGTTACCAGTAGCCAATGCTCTGTCTCTGGAAATGAGAGTCTTGATCCCCAGTGGGGTTACAGGCAGTGAAGCACAGCATCCACTACGCAATTTTCACAATACTGCTTCCTTTCCCAGGAAAGTGATTAGCTTTTCCTTTTATTCAGTCATTTTATATCTTAAAATAACCCTCTCAGGCTCAAAATACAAAAGCAGAAAGCTGGAAAAATGGAGTAACTTTTCTGTGTAATAACTGGTAGTCAAAATAATAAAAGTAGCTTGGAATAATGAGCCAAATCAACAAGGGAATTTAATAGGACTCAATGGCCATCTTTTACCCAATGTTAGCTAAAAGCATAATGTGGTTCTCAACAAAAGAAAAGTTAACCAATTCCTTTTCTTCACATTAATTTTTCCATACCAACTCCAAACTCTTCATCCTCCTTGAGCTAAAGTAAACTTCAAGAGCCCACTCTCATTCTTCTCGCTCACACTCTGCATCTTCTGACACAGCTGACCACCAACATCTGGCATTTGTCCATCCAATGGTCTGCTGAACACGTCTTTCACATACATGTATCTTTCACCCCCAAGCTCCATCCTTCCTTAGTTTCTTGGGTCCATCTCTGACTCTTCTCTCACGGTCATCTTTCAGGTTGTGGTCAGAACCTACCACATCTATCTATTAGATATGTCGGAACCTGCCTCTTGTTTTTATTCTCAGTGCTATAGACAAAGTTCACATCAACATCATTTGTTACATGGACTAGTGTTGTAAACTTCTGGTTTCTATGTCTAATTATTTCTTATTTATAATCAATTATGTCACTAACAAAACAGCAGTAGCCACCTGAGCTCAAAAACTTTGAAGACTACCTATTCCTCATAGAATAAAATTTAAGTGTGTTTAATATGGAATTCAAAGCTCTGTGTGTTTTCTGTCTCACTGGGAATTTTGTTCTATGGTTTTATTGCATCACTTGCATTCTCCTTCTGTTTTTTTCCCCATGTTTCAGCACTACCTATAAATGTAATTCTCTCTCAGCACCCCCTAAAGACACTGTTTTCATCTTCAAGACTCAACTCAAATGCTACCTCAGTGAAGTATTCTTGGATTTCCATAGCAGAAATTCATCGTGCCTCCTTTCATTTCCCATGGTGCTTTGTTTATACTATGCTTGCAAAATGTATCCTGCTTTTATATATTTATATGTTAGTGTGTTTCCCTGACTGGCTTGGGTTTTGGAAAGTAGAAGCTGCTTATTTCATTCATTTTTGTATTCTTCACGATGGATTAATATTCACTTCTTGGTTTTGGAGTAGGGTGGGGGAGGGTGCCTTTCTTGAGCATACCACACTTTAATATCCGAACAAAATAGGCCTCTGCTGGCAAAGAGAAAGGGCAATTCTAGTTGAGATGTGTAGCTAGGCAAGAGTCTGTCACAGGTATAGCTACCACATTTTGAAGATATAAACAGGGCCTAAAAACTGCATCCTATTTTGAATAAATAACAGAACCAGGTACAATCCAGAGCTCTGATGTCTTTAGACAACTGGATGAACCAATCCTTAAATTTCCTAATATATAGAATACAAACTTGAAGGATATCATAATAATTATCATTTAATATTTGAAGAAATACCATTAGGTAGTAGATTAAATCTAATTCTGATGCACCAGGGGATATAGCTAAGCCCAGTGTAGGAATTAGACTTTTCCCCACATATATTAGACAGACATTTCCCTTTAACAATTCATAAATAATGTGATAAAGTAAGTAATATCTTCACCAAAGAAAATTCAAGTGACAGCTGAATGATACTAACAATTTACATTCCTATAGCACTTTATGTATAAAAAAGGATAAATGTATACTTTTATATATTTATAGTTATAATTTCAAAGTATAATTACATTTGACTACTCTTAAAACCCTATAAGGTGGGTGTTGCCTGGGTGGTTCAGTTGGTTTAGCGTCCGACTGGATTTCAGCTCAGGTCATGGTCTCAGGGTCGTGAGATTGACCTCTGGGTCAAGCTCCATGCTGGGGGTAGATATTGTTTCAGATTCATTCTCTCCTTCTCCTTCTGCCTCTCAACTCTCTGTCTCCCTCTCTAAAACAAAACAAAACAAAACAAAACAAAACCTATAAGATAGTAATGCCACCATGATGCTTGTTTGTTTTTTAATGTTCACTTTGATCTGCTATTTCCTACTAACCTGTGTTTTATTTTGGAGTAACAATAACAAAAATATAGTAAACAACAATATCTAATAGTTATTAAGAGTTTACTATTCCAACACAGACTAATAAGCATTTTATACATTTTACACAACAACCTTGAAGACAGAGTACTATTGTTATTCTCATTTTACATATTTGATCTGAGGCACAGGGAGGTTAAGTAAATTATCCAAAGTCATACAGCTATAAAGCAGCGAAGCCAAGATTACTTGCCCGCCAATCTAGCTAAAGAACCCTCACGCTTAATCACTATGCTTTTATTATAATTATTATCTTTAATTGTGCTCACCAAGTTGAAATTTTTAGTGGGCTGGCAGGGAGGCATAAATGAAGAATCATCTCTTAGAATGCATTACTGCATTTCTTTCTTCCCTTCAAACAAATTCCTGAGGTTTTAACTTGCATTTAGTTGTTGGCCATCTCTAAACATTTCCTTTTTACCTATTTCTACTCTTTGTATCTATGTAAAGAATACATATAATATATATGTATATTGTATTATATTAATTATATCATATTAATCATTTGTATATAATAAATTGTCAAAATAGGTATTCCGAGTAAACTCTCTGTTCAGACCTCTAAAATTTTCAAAGTTAGAGACTGTGCCTTGAGAATTTTCTGAAGAGCTGACTTGAACTTTCTTTGAAGGAAGTCCAAACTAAGAAGTAAACATGACTAAGACGAACACAACTAACCAAAACAATGATGTGAGGGATTCTCAGTAGTTGTAAGGACAATAAAAGACATGTGAATAAAAGAGAAAAAAAAGTTTAAATCACAAGTCCTGAAGGAGAAAAGCAGTTGAAATAGTATAAATATTCTTGGATGGGGAGTAAAATATTAGGAATGTTTAGAGATAAAAGTTAATCCATAAGATGAGAAATTTCAGATTAATTTTTATAAATCAGAAGAACAAAGGAATTTCTACAAAGAGGTACAGATACACACAAGAAAGAAACTGAAATTATTATTGCAGAGGCTCCAAAAAATGAAGGAAAAATAGAAGCAAAAAATCAAGATGGATAGGGAAAAAGTGTGACAAAGTAATAAAGAAAAACAAGAAAGAAAAATTGAGGGAGCAATATTCACAGAGAAATTCCTATGGTTTTTAATGACACAGATACATAAAATGTGAGAGAAAGGCAGAGCTGAGTCATTCCCACAGCTGGCTGCTGAAGTAAAGGCTGCAATGTTTCTCTATTATGACAATTGACCGGCCAGATAAATTATGATTCAGTAAGTTACAGGTGTGGGAAATGGAGTGGAAATGTACAAGGGACTCAGCAAACTGTGAAGCGGCATTGGCTTTATCAGTGGACTCCTGTTGAGTCCATCTAGTCGATGAACATCTTTATCAGCCAGCAAATATAAATGACTTATGGGAATAATATTTCAAGGCATAATGACACAGCTATATCTAGTATTCTTCTAAGATCTGGGTTATTAAATATTAAATATCAAAGCTGTAAATTATAGTAGCAGCTTTATATAACTAAATTAAATTCAAACAAAACCTAATTTCCTTAATCATTGGCTGTAATCCTCCAGGAACATATGCTATTAACTCAACTACAAATGGCACAGAATTGTATGACTTCAGTTAAGTTATTTGATATCAAATTCTAATCCAGGGCAGACTTCTCTGTAAATCTCCTACAGGGATTTTAATACTTCTGCAATCATATTGGCTTTTTCACAGAGTAACTAATCTTTTCGTACTCTTATTTCTCACTCCTTTATCCAATTTCTTTTTATTTTTTTTCTTTCAGAGCATATTCTAGGTCAATTTTTTAAAACAAACGTCTTGTGGATTTTAAAAAATATTATTCAAAATTATCACCACGGCTATCATAACCTTAGATTCTATACAGAGAACTAATTAAACTTAACTAGGAGTATTTATAGATCCAATTAACTATCTATGGCCATGTATGTCAGTGAAAACCCAAAATAGTAAAGAAATGATCAGTATAATTTGGCTCATTGTCCTCATTGACCAAATGTTTATCATGGAGTTTGTTCAATGATGAAGTACATTGTGTCTATTGTAATTATGAACAAATGGTTTAAGTGAATTTATTTTGTGCTCTTCTTGGACAATTGTTAGTCATTTTTTGAATAGTCTATAATGGGCATAGACTAGATAAATATATGATTAAGAATTTATTTATTTATTTATTTATTTTTTATGATTAAGAATTTAAAATTAAAAAAAAAAGAATTTAAAATTGCTTAAAGTAAAAAAGTTTGAAGGGGAAGGAGGAATTAGTTCATATTATGGGGATTTACACAGCAGTAAGGAGATGAGAGTCTTGGACAAAATGAATGCCTGAGAAGTCTGGCCTTCTGTTCATAATCAAGGTAAACAGTGATGTTAGGCATGGGGAGACTGCTCTTGATAGACACTAAGAAGAAGGAAAGTAGTTAGTTTAGGCTTTAATCCTAGATGTCAGGCTTCCTGAATGTGAGGATGGGGCAGTCCAAGACTGCCTTGAATTCAACAAGATGATAATTCAAGATGGTGGGCAGTTCAGCCAAAGGGGAGGGTTGTTTTCTTGACAAGCAAAAGGTCGTAAGGATTCCCTTCTGCATCTGTATGCTGAGGATTCTTAAATGTTATTTCCCTGAGCCCAAACTCTTCCAGCCAAAGGGTTTATCCAGATTCCTTTTTGCTTGCCTGTCTATATCTTCACTTGGATGTCTTGTAGGAAAATCAACAAGGACATGGCTTCTATCACATCAGGGTCTCCTCATGGGGCACCTTCAAAAAGTTAATGGAGACAAATTTAATGAGAAGCAGTTCATAAAGGTGTTGGTAATATTAAAGAAGCCAATACAGAATGGAGCATGCAGGGATGGGTAACATTGGGAATCTATTATCTCCTTCAAGCCTGCATGTAGGAACATGGGCAAGGATCCCAGACAGACTTTGATCCACGGAACAGAGTCCATCAGATTGAAGAAGTAATCCCAGAAAGCAGTCTCTGGTGGGACTGGAAGGAATTAGAAGGAATAAATTCTTCTACTTTTATTTTCTCCTGCTTCCTGCTGTTACCTCACATATATGCATCTATGATATACATACATGTATAGATACATCTATTGATCGATCTATGTATAGATTTATATAGAGAAAGTCTTCATTCATATGTATACGCATGTATATATGTACACATAAGTCAACTTTCTTCTGTATTCAAAGTACACACAGGCGTCAATATTTTTACCTGTTACTGTAGACATCTGGGCTGGTTGATCTTTGCATGAGGCAACTGGCTTTGAGGTATTATTTCTCCTAGGCTCCCTCCAATGCCTAACTGGAAGCATCCCCAAAGTCTGAGTCTTCAAACCTCTACTCTTTCTCCTTACATTCTATCCCCAGCATTCAACTATTGTCTTTATGCTATTGTGAGTTCTGACTTCAAGGCATAAGTCTTAATTCATGTGGACACTATTTGATTAGGGGTATAGAATTTAAAACAAGGTCTATCATTTGCTATGAAAAGATGTGGAATTAAAAATTAAATAGACTCACTTCTGCCCTTTCTTGACTAAAAATGAAGCAACCCAAATGAAAAACAAAAGATAATCGGAGCAGGTGGCCCATTAAAGTAGCAATAAATAACAT
This sequence comes from Vulpes lagopus, assembly GCF_018345385.1. NCBI lineage: Eukaryota > Metazoa > Chordata > Mammalia > Carnivora > Canidae > Vulpes > Vulpes lagopus. The sequence goes on from NC_054826.1 coordinate 75,015,481, forward strand.
TTAAGAAGTATATAAAGTAATATATATTTTTAAACTAGCCATGGTTTGCTCTATAATCATAAACAAGTGTTGCTATAATGTGGTTTAAGATATAAGCAACTCAAATGTTCCCTGGTCTCTCCAGATTGTGGTTCTCCAGCTTGTAGATGAAGTCACCAAAATGGTTGCCCTGCATATAATTGATACTCTGTTGAGTATCAGTGCCCTTTGGACAGATCATCTCTGAAAATACCAGACTAGAGCTCCTGCTCTGGCTACTCATGTGTTGGTGTTGATCACCCATGGTTGCTCCCCTCTGGAACATCATCCAAAGCAAGGAGGTGACTCAAGGCTGGAGGAGTTATAGAACGACCTCACAGAGCATGCAGGACTACTCTTTCCTCACCTGCTCAGTCTACTCACTTGAGTCTGACTCACAGAGCCAGAAGGATGGAAAATCCTTCATCAACTTTGGTGAGTGATCTCTCAGGGGCCCTCCTTGTAATGGCTCTCCTACAATCTGTCTCCCATTTTACATTCATCCTCCATTAGACTATATCCTTGCTGTGGATGGAATTCAAGTTCTTTGAGACTTATGGGTCCCACAGAGGCCTGTGGCATGGCTAGGTCTACTAGTGTGGAATGGGCAGAATGGGAGTGGCGTAGTAAAAGAAGAATAAAAAGACTTTCTGAAAGCAGGAGAGCAAGTTTCCTTAGCTCCATTTGGGGCAAGACTGGGAGTTGGCGGCAGGGGGCGGGTAGTAAATGGTAGAGAGGGAGTCTGAAGTGTGGGGCAGATGGACTCCCCTCATTTATTTTACTAACATGCCCAAGCCTCCAAATTTCTTAAGTGATTTATGTGGTCATCCCTACCAAGGTTTTCTTTCATCATAATCTATGTTTAGCTAATTTCCTTAGGGATATCTTTATCTGTGACTAGGTTTTCAACTCTTAGCAGTTTTAGAAAATGATAAAAATTGTCTTAAATGTCCTTGACTCCAAATTGGATTGGATTGGTTCATGAGAGACTATTTTGAAGTTTCTTGAATTTCTTGGAAAATGTACTACTGTCCTTAAACCTGCTCTGTCATTGTTTCATTCATCATTCATCACTCATTTTACCACCACAACCTTGAGAATTTGTCATCATAGTTGTAGAAGTTGATAGAAGTTAGTAACTGAGCAGTAACTGTGTTGATATATGACTTTTTTAAAGGCTCTCTGGGAAACAAAGGCAGCATGAGTGTAATTCTTAGATCTTGGGCTGTTAAAAAATTGCAACTTTTTTTTCCTATATTGGGGGTTGAAAAGATGAAACTAAGAATTGCAGTTGATTTCATACTAAATACAGAATACTATAGGCTGAAAACTTCTGTATTGGAGGCTTCAAAGAAAAAAAAAAGCGGCTCATCTTAAAGACATAAAGCTTACCTAGTCCATTAGGTAATTTGGCAAGTCCAAATAGCTTCAACCGTTGCTATAAAGTCTCCACAATTTTCTGAAGACAGTTACTCTTCAAGCCACAACTGCTGTTCAATAAAAAGAAAAGATGCTGTAGCCATGGTATTTGTGCAATATTCCTGCATTATCAACTTTCGCTACAGAAAGAGGGGGGAAAAAAAACCTTTGGTTTCTCCAAGGAAAGTCTGTACCAATCTATTAAGTGAGTCTCACACTGTACCTATTGGAGAGTTTAGAAATTGTTTCACAGAAAAATTGTATTGCTTTTATTTACAGTTTCATAGGCCATCTTCAAAATCTATGAATTCAGCACAGTGAAAATTTGAAATACCTAGTGTTGTTACAGATCAGCCTTTGTTTGGCTTTTCTTTAAGACGTACTGCATAAAGGTGTTATATTAACATTGAAAATATTTCAAGAGCTCTCTGCAACTTTGTCAAAAAATATCCCAAAGAATGAAAACCACCATACAAACATGGGCTTTGCAACAAATTAGAAGTTGTCTATGTAAGTATAATAGAAAGCCCCATATTAGAATAAAAACAGAGCCCAAGCCAGTGGCTGGAAGCCCCTTATTCTAATGAATAAGAACAGAGCTCAATGCCTTTGAAGGCCCCATATCAAAATGTAAACAGAACTTGAGGAATTGCTCCACCTCTTCTGGAGATCCCCTAGACCAGTCCTTAAAACTAAGCTGAAACCCACCTCAGGGTCCAAGTCCCTGCTCCGCTGTGTCGGGTATACTTGGACCCAAGCTTGAGCTTGTAAATAAACCCTCGTATGTTTGCAATAAAAAAAAAAAAAAGAAAGAAAAGAAAAGAAAAGAAAAGGAAACACAGCACACACACACACACACACACACACACACCCCACACTGTAAACTCCTCAGACCTAAACCAAGTTTTTTACAATCCAGTTGATAGCGCAATGTCAAGGTGTTAGGGTGACCAGGCTAGGCCACCAGGCTAGGCTAGGAGTAGGTCACCTACTCCTGCTGATAGCCAAAGATCATAAGTAAAAAAGCAAACACTTCCTCCTACAACCAGGGAGAAATAACCTCCAGTTAAGCCTATATGCAATCCTGGGCTTTCTGCTAGACCCTCCAAATAAACTTTTTAAAATCATTTTTTTTTTTCATGACAACCTTACAGATTCAGAGGAAGAAATACTCTATCCCCACCCTGGAACCTGGGATTACTCACTGAAAGAGTGTCTGAGGGTAGGAACAATGTGTATCTTTTCCCCGTTGTACCTATAAGGCTCAGTGTATGGTAAACACTCAATACAATTGACTGTCCTCTCCTTCCCAGTTATCTCCTACTATTGGAAACTTCACCATACTACTTTTGAGAAGACATGGGAAGATTTAGCAGTTTATAATTTATAATCCAGCCCTCAAAATACCGGGAAAGTATGTCTTTAGAGAGCTTTATAAAAAAGCCTCATATAGGGTTTATGCCCAGCCTGGAAGTTTAATGGAATGGTTTAACACTCACAGACGATTATTGGGCTGATATGCTTCAAATAAATTCCCTCTTCTGTGATAGTAACAAATTTCTCAGATAGGGCTTTGATCATCATATTAGCTCAGGCTGCCATGACGAGATGACACAAGTGGGGGGCATACACAATAGAGTTTTATTTTCTCACAGTTCTGGAGGCTGCAAGTCCAGGAACAAGGTGCCTACAGGGTTGATTTTTGAGGAGACCTCTCTTCCTGGCTGGGAAATGGCCGCCTTCTTGCTGTGTGCTTATATGGCTTTTTTCAATGCATGCACATGTTGAGAGAGGGAGAGATCTATTGTCTTTTCTTCTTCTTATAAGGACACCAGTCCTATCAGATTAAGATCCTACCATTATCGGGATCCCTGGGTGGCGCAGCGGTTTGGCGCCTGCCTTTGGCCCAGGGCGCGATCCTGGAGACCCGGGATCGAATCCCACGTCAGGCTCCCTGCATGGAGCCTGCTTCTCCCTCTGCCTGTGTCTCTGCCTCTCTATCTCTCTCTCTCTGTGACTATCATAAATAAATTAAAAAAATTAAAAAAAAAAAGATCCTACCATTATGACCTCGTTTAGCTCTAATTATCTACTTTAAAGCCTTGTCTCTAAGTACAGTCCCACTGTATTTAAAAAAAAATACAGGAATTTGAGAAAGGACACGATTCAGCCCATAGCATCTTACTCCCATAGTCCCTAAGTTATAAAATAACAAAGAGAAGAGTAAATATCACTCAAGGGCTTTTTTCCTCTTCTGGGAAAAGGGTTGGTGTATTTTGGTTATATGCAGGATAGTTATATCATGTTAGGTTATCTTTCTATTTGCCTTATTTTGAGATTAAGTATGGTTTAAGGAAAAGTGTATGGGTGACAAATTGACAAGGGGTGGACTGATGATGATTAATTTTATGTATCTACTTGAATGGGCCCAGATACTCAATAAAATATGGTTCTGGGTTTTTCTGTAAGGGTGTTTTTGAATGAGGTTAACAGTTAAATTGGTAGACTGAGTAAAGCAGATTGCTCTCCATAACGTGCATGAGTCTTATCCAATCGTTATAGGTCTGCACAGAACAAAAAGCTGGCCTTCCCCCAAGTTAGAGTGCATTCTCCTGCCTCATGGCCTTCAAATTGGACATCTGCTCTTCCTGGTTCTATAGCAGCCTGCCATTCTTCAGACTCCAACTGGGACACGGACTCTGCAGATTTTGGTCTTGCGACCAATTGTTTATAATAAATCTCTTTATATATTTTATTCTGGACTTGACTAATACAATCATCCATACCTTTGGGTCAGCTATCTCTGACTTGTCACTTAATCATGTAAGCACACATTTGTTGTAAATGTCTCCTATGCAGTCAATTACAGCTTGTTGTTGCACAATTTAGAAAATCCTAATCATAGTTGCTACAGTTTTCTGACTTCTAATTTGAGTCAGAAATTTGAGTGATTACAAAATATTCAAATGACTACACAATATTTCCTGAATTCTCTAACTTACCAGCAGCATGATGTAGCATGAATTGCTTATCTTTTCTGAAATTGAGTTCCTCATTTGGAAATGGGGATAAAAATACATCCCATTTCTATCTCATGAAATTACTTTAGAATCTCATGAGACAATACTTGTGAAAGTTCTTCTGAAGATACAAAGCATCATCATATGATTGGATTTATTACTATTACTGCATAATACACATAAGCATTTGTTACTGTGGGTTGATCTTAAAATAAAAATTTCCAACCTTAGGAAACAGATCTTATTATGACAAACTCTCTTGGTTAAACAAGGGACAATAACTAAGTAGCTCATGTACTGCTACTCTCTCTGCCCACTCCCCTGGCAGACATCCAAAACCTATCAGCTAGGCACTTCCCCACTGAGTTTATGAAGAGCTTTAGGATTCTTCTAGTACCTCCCAATCCTGGCAACAGCTACCAGTGGACCTGAGTAGGCACACAGTTGATACCTTGTTGTCATCTCTGAATTAGTTACTAATCCATCAGTTCTGTGGGCCAGCCTGTTCTGTCAAAGGAATGTGTAGATTACTGCTAATTTATGTAAGGCAATATGGATCTGTGAACGAGGTGGAGAACATATATCTAATCTCAGCTACTACATTTAGCAATGGGAATCATAACTTCATCTGCTTTGTAGCACATCCTTCAGCATCTTTAACCTTTGTGGTGGGAAATACAGACATATCTGCTCTCATCTGCAAATTTCCGTACAAATGGGAGTTGTCTTTGTAGAAGAGAGTTGTTTGAAAGGGATCAAGAAATCAAACAGATTGTGTGCCAAAAGAAGAAAATAAGCTAAATTATCCACCTTCCTCACCATCTCTTTCTTACCCTCCACCTCCTCTACAGGTACAACTAATTTTTCTGGGGGTATTTCCTCAATTCTTCAGATTACATAGAAGAAATCTGAAGTCTGTGATTAAAGTAAGCAGAAGGTTTTATGTTTCTTTTGTCACTGAGTCATAGAAAAGAAACAAAACAAAACATGTTCAGCTCAATCGAAATCTAACCAATCACATAGCTTTATTAAACATAGCATCAACAGAAAGAAAATATGAAGTCCTTGCCCAGGAAGGATGGATGCCAAGAACAGAGTAATTTTCTGGCTTTGTCCTTGATATCTATAAATTTTACTCTTTGTGCAAGTCACTACATTCCTGTATAGCTGTTGATATTAAACATTGGGGGAAACTTACAAATGGACAATGAAACACATTAGGGATTACCAGATGTTAGCTAGCCACACTCCATGAGAACCCTATTCACATCTGGTTTTGACCTCCAGAGTACATAAAGCACTTTCTTTTCTCTTCTATTATTTGATCTCCTTATTTTTATGGCCAAATATATATTGGATGCAAAAACTTTTTCAGACCAAAACTTGGCATGTGAACTCTTGATTTGGCTGCAGTTGGGTTACCACCAATTTGCAAAATAAAGTATGAATAATAATCCAAGCTGTAAGAGTGCAAAGTAAAATAAATCTTTACTTTACCATCTTATCAGGGAATATAAATCAATCTGGCACATACGTCAACCTTAATTTCTGTGTAAAGATTCCAGATGTAGTTATGATTCTATTTTATAAATATAACCAACATGTTATATATAATGAGAATTAAAGACCCCATGGATCTTGTGAATGGCCCTTTCCTTATAAACACAGCCTACGCCCAGAGCCATTGAATTCGACTGAGTTCACTTGACAATGTTGCCTCTATACAGGTTTTTCTCATCTCTTTGTTCCTGCCCCTTGTTCAATTCAACTTCTTTCCCCTCTCCTTATTTTCTACCATGTCTATGCCTCCTTCCTACCTATGAACAATAGATTAGCTCTTTGGAGAACAATCAGGGCCCCCAAAGGAATTGTTTTTAGAACACATATCTGCAGAAGTGATTTGGGATGTTGGCCTCTCCCACATTTTGTATCTCAAAATAGACTTCAATACTAAATTATTGCTACAGGTTTTAAAAACCAGTACCCTTAGTTATATCAGAATGTGCCACTCTTATTCACCTGTCTGGGACCAGGGGAGCAGCAGCACAGCTTTCTGTCCACTGTGCCCAGGATGTGCTTAGACAGACCAGACCACCAGGACTCTCAGGCACAAAGTGGAGAAGAAAACCCATGGCTCTCACTTATTATGGATCTCCTGCTTATTGAGGTACAGATGCATGATCTTTAGGGCCACAACAACCTCTCAGAGCAGAGCTCCTACAAGTGAGGAAAGGGAGGCTCCGGGAGTTCATGCACTCGCCTGTAGTAACATAGGTGGGTCAGCTTGATCTCAAAGCCCAAGCCTTCAACATGAACTGATTCCCTCCTGGATGTAGTAGACATAATCTATTCTAGCGATTTCTCCCATTTCTGTGATTCTTGGTCACTAAACAGAAGGCGTATGTAACCATCTCCTCTCCTTGCTGCATTTCCATCCCTTACTGCTTTGCCATTCTGCACCCCTGCCAATGCTGACACCTGGGATGCATTCTCCTGGCACCCCACCAAGTTTTTACACTCATGTAAGTGTCATCCTCTGTTGAAGTCATTGTTACTTCGGGTGAATGTCTGTTGCCTCTCTCAACTGTCCAGGCATCTCATTTTATTTACTCAGAAGCTCTACACTTGGATTAGCCTTCTACTAAATTTAATTTTAAGGGATTTTTACTTTCCCTTATCCCTACAGAGACATCAAATGTCTTGCTACCTTGATTTTCTTTTACTCTGTTGACTTTCTCAATTTCCTCTTTTGCCCTGCCCATCCTGGGCTTTATTGTTGATGTCTCAACAGTTGACATTAGCCATTCTTGGTTTCCTTTGATCCCTATACTCTGCCCACCCTGCCTGGGAATACTGAAACCAAGATTGTAGTACTGAATGCTACAATCCACTTCCTCTGTATTTTCACTACACTTGGACAGCTGAACGCTGCCAGAGGAAATTGCATATTTCCATATGTTTGTGCTAATGCCAGCTCAGAAATGTTCACTAGCCTGTATTTACCTGTGCTTACATTTTACTCTCTTTTCCCTCAGACATAGGTCCAAATCTCTACCTTTCTCTCTAAGTTGCCCACCAATGTCCACCCCTCACTATCAGTGCATGGCCTCATACCCTACTTCACTGTGATATTGGGTGTCCTCAGGCCTGATCTCAGCTGACTTCCAGTCACCCCTCAGCCTCTGCTTTATCTAAACTCACACCCTTCCTTCCTTCCTTGCAATCTCAAAGGACAAGTCCCTTCTGTCTGGAATCTCTTCCTCCTCTCTCTCCATTTGGCTAACTCCTCACTCATCTTTTAAGATATCTTTAGTGGTCACTCTTCCTTGAAGCGTGCCTTCAAGCTGGTCCTGTAGTTGGGTCAGATACCTCTCCTTAGAGCTTTCTCAGCATGTATGCCTGCTCCTGTGCTTATGAGGTTCTAGTGGAAAGCTGCCTAGGTGTTTGCTTGCTAGATCAGGCTGTGAGGTCCTCAAATTAGAGACCAGATCTTCTCCCCTTTAAATCTTCAATCGCTCATATGAACCTGTCACATAAAAGGACACAATTTTTTTTCATTTCTTTTTGTTCTCAAACTTCTGCCCTTAACTGAGCTGGATATGTTTCCTTAGTAGTCTAGACAAAAACAACAACAACAATAGAAGAAATCCGCCAGACTAATAGACCCACTAAGGAGACTGTTTTATGCTTTTACATCTTATTTCTGTTAAAAAGAAAGGTTTCATATGTCATGCAATATATGATATATATTATGTGTGTGTACATATTTCTGCAAAACATACACACACACATATATATGTACATATTTTTTAGTACTTCACATGCGATTAAAAAGAATCTTTCACATTCTTATCACTGCCAAAAACTAAATGAGTTGTGACTTTGGATAAGTCACCTGCCCATTCTGAGCCTCAGTTTGCAAAGTGAGGAGTATGATAAACTCTGTGGTCTCTTTGGCATTGAGATAATTTTGTCTATGACAATGATAATAAAGCAGAGACTTCTCATGGGAGACAGCAAACAAATAATTGACTCTGCTATTCTAAAAGTATTCTCACAATATCACATAATTCCTTTCTCTGACATTTTTCAAGTGAGTGTTTAAATTTTTAAGCTACTTTCAAGTAAAATGAAATAACGAAATAAAATATTATATGCATTTTAAAATAATTTTTAAATTTTATCATAGTTTTAGATTTACATAAAATTTGCAAAGGTAATTCAAAGAGTGGGAGTCCATAATCTCCCACCCAGTTTCCCTCTTCTCACATCAGCACATTACATTAGTCACAACTATAGAACCAACATTAGTATTACTACCAATGACTATAGATCTTATTTGGATTTCACTTATTTTCACACCAATATTCTTTTTGTGTTCCAGGATCCCATCCAAGATACCACATTACACTTAGTCATCATGTCTGCTTAATTTCCTCTGGTCTGTGAGAGTTTCATAAACTTTCGCTTGTTTTTCATGACTTTGACAAACAAAAAAGTAGAAATAGACTCACGAATAGAGAACAAAGTAGTGACCGCCAGAGGAAGGGGCATAGGAGGATAGGTGAAGTAGATAATAAGGAACAAAATTCAAGTTATAAAAGAAATAAGTCATTGCAAAGGAAAGTACAGCATGAGGAATATTAATCATAATATTGTAATAACTGTGTATGGTGACATATGGTAACTACACTAATCGTGGTAAGGACCAAATAATGTATATAATTGTTGAATCACTATGTTGCACACCTAAAACTAATATAATATTTTATGTCAACTATACATCAATTAAAAAAACTTAAAAGAATTTTCATGATTAAATGATACATAGTATCTTCAAACTATAGCTGTCACTCTAGGCTTATTTGAACAAATTCAAAATGCATCAAAATGTCCATTTTACCAATCAAATTCACGAACTACATGAACGAAGCATCATGATTTAAATTTGTATTTTGGATTAACTTTCTTTTCCAAACTGATTATTTTGTGTTTTATAGTCATATTTTATTGTTTTAAATATTCAGGTCTTCTTACCAGACCCCAATCATTCAAAAGAAGGCTGTTTCCTCATCTGTAAAATAGGCTTGTAATTACAAAAACGATGCAACATTTTGAGTGTGTAACAATGTCTCTCACTTTTCAACTGCAAAAGAAGGTCGTCTGATAACTGGACTCTCTGAAATCGCTAATAACAACAATTATCACTTTTTATAATTATAGCAGTAGTAATAATAATAGCTAACATATTTAGTTCTTACTATGAGGCAGGCTCTGTGCTAAATGTCAATCTCATTTCATCCTCAAAATCTATGGATTAAAGTCCTGCTAATATCCTCATTCTGCCCATGAGTTAACTGGGGCTCCAGTTAGCTGGAGAGAGAGAGAGAAATCTACCCACATTTATAGAGATCATATGTTTGAAGCATTTAGTTTGCACGGGCTACTGTAACAAAACAGCACAGATGGCTGAAAGATAGACATTTACTTTCTCACAGCCCGAATCACAGAAAGTCCAAGATCAAGGTGTTGGCAGGTTTGGTTTCTTCCGAAGCCTCCCTCATTGGCTTGCAGATGGCCATCTTTTTGCTGTGCTTTCATATGCTCTTTCTTCTCTGCTTGCGCATCCCTGGTGTCTCTCTGAGTGCCCAAATTTCTTCTTTTTAGAAAGATACTAGTCAAACTGGTTTAGCACCCAGCCTAATGGCTGCATTTTTATTTAATTGCCTCTTTAAAGACCTCATCTTGAAATCTGGTTACATTCTGAGGCACTAGAAGTTAGGATTTAAACTGTGGATTTGGGGGAACATAATTCAGTCCATAACAGAAGCTGTGATTTAAACCCAAGCTGTATGACTCCAGAGTCAAAATCCTAACTACTCAGCTCTCCCGGGAGATGAATCTCACACTATTCAGGGTGGTAAAACCATCAGGTTTTAAGACTTGTTTATCATTATCACCGAAGATGCAGTGTCTCTACTTATCTGTGATCTCTTTAGGATCTCCTTCAGGAATGAGGCCTTGAGCTCAGACCAATGACATTTACTGGCTTTATTATTTCCCCTATCATTTACAAGCAGCTGGCCTTAGAAGAAGACTCAACTATGGTACCAGCTGGGGAGTAACACATTTCTGTTTTAGGATGTTGTTTATTCAACCTTCACTCATATCTTCATTTATTTATTCAATAAATATTTACTGAGTGCCTGCTATATTTCAGGCACTTTTTATAAATGCTTTGAAGTATCAACCAATTTAACCCTTAAGATAGACAAAGATACTATCATTCTTACTTTATAGATGAGAAATCAATGCCCAAGGAGATTAAGGAATTTGTGGTCTGCAGTTGTATCATTTTAGGGGGAAGCCAGGGCCCAAAATGCCCAAGGCAATTTGAAGAATGCAACCTCCCTCCAGGTCCTTCACTCACACCCATTTCTTTTCCTTGCTAGCTTTGGAAGTGTGTGAAAATTGATCATTCCACCAAAATTTACTTACTTTTTTTTTTAAAAGAAGAGTAATCATTACTGTTATTGTTAACGTAATAAAGCTCTGCTTTCCTCCACTATCATACATATGTACAATAGTTGCAATTGCTATTTCTACTTAATCAACATGTTTCACAACAAAGAAATCTGTGTTTTCTGATTCAAATTTTGGCCTAGAAACTAAGACTTCACCTTTAAGATGATAGAAATAATTTTTAAAACCAAAGAGTATGCAATAAAAACAGTACTAGAAAGTGTGAAGGGGTGGACCAGTAATGTTGAGGACTTCCAGGAAGATAGCATTGGGCAGACAGGACTGGGGTCAATGTCGAAACCAGAGCAGAAGAAAACAGCCTAAACTAGCAGAGGTGAGCATGGTTCCTCTGCAAAAGCCCTCAAGAAGCTGCAGTCATACAGCTGACTGCAGAAGAGAAGAGCGAAGAGAAGTTGCGTTCAAGGGACTTGTGCAATAGCTATACTCAGGACAGGAGAAATGGTTGAAGATCTTCTCTGCTTACTTACTCAGAGTCATCAATAGTTTCAAGCTAAATCTGAGAGCTGTTCTTTAGAGAAAGATGGGAGTGGGGTGAGACTCTTAATAAAAGTATAAAGAAAATCAGAGCATTCTTGAGGGGTGGATATGGATATGCCCAGCAGCCAGGGCTGGGGCTAGAGAAATAGAAGAAGAGAGATAGAAGAGAGAGAAGTAGAGAAGATAAATCAAGGAGGCTCTACCAAGGGTGGAATGAAGTGCACCAAGCACCACCTCTCAGAGGAACCTTTCTTACCCTGACACCACAACCTGCTTCCCCTCATTGAATGCCACAGGGAGGCTGACCAGACAAGGGTATCCTGCCCTAGCCCTTATGACCATAGCCCACTCTCCCAGTCTGTAGACAGCAACTCAGAACACCTATACCAGATACGTTTTCCTGGCCAGCCTAGTTCATTATTTACAAATACAAATGGACAACAAAGGATCATTCCATTATTTGAGGATCAGCAGATTATAAAACTCTGAAAGTGAAAAAAGGAATAGAATAAATGGAGCAACCAATAAAGTGAAAGCAGATACAATTCACTAAAGAAAAAAATAAAATTTATAAGTAATATTTTTTTTTTATAAGTAATATTTTTAAAGGAATTTTAAAAGCTATTGCTTCCATCAAACAAGAACAAGCTGCTTTGGAAAAAAATGATATATTGATTAATTAATCAATTAATAAGAAAGGCTTATTACAAAATAATTTGGCCTAAAGAATCATTGATAGAGTTGAACAATAAAATCAAATCACTGAAGATTAAGTTAGACATCAAGAAGATAAGGTTAGGAAACTCTACTAGAACACTGAGCAAAAAGACAACCATGGGAAATATAACGCATTCCAGAAGGAGAAAACAGAAATAATAGAGAAGGAATTATCAAATAAACAAAAGATTTGATTTCCCTATAAAAAACTACTGTGTGGGGTAGTGTATATGGGAAAAGTCTAATATCTACTCCAAGGTCTGAAAAAATTCTAAAAAAATTCCAGGGAGTAAAAAAATACTTACCTACAAAGAGAAGACAATGACATCTACATGAGACTTCCTATCAGTAATATTGGATTCCAGAAGATAATGGAAGTCTTCAAAGTTCAGGGGAAGCATACATTGCATATGAAAAATACAGTGAATAATAATTACATGTTTTAAATATTTTTTGATGGTTTTCAATTTTTAGGATCAACACAGTATACTTAATTATATGTAGAGAGAGTGTTGTTGTTCTAGACAATATCATCATTAACGAAATTTGGATAGTAGAGGTAGAGTAAGAAAGAAAAAAATACTGTGGGAGTATTGGACTCTCCAATTTTCACATTGAGGAGTCAACAATTTTGTTAAGTTGGCAAATTAATGCGTGTGTGTGTGTGCGTGTGTGTGTATAAGAATGATTTCTGGGGGATCCCTGGGTGGCGCAGCGGTTTGGCGCCTGCCTTTGGCCCAGGGCGCGATCCTGGAGACCCGGGATCGAATCCCACATCGGGCTCCCAGTGCATGGAGCCTGCTTCTTCCTCTGCCTGTGTCTCTGCCTCTCTCTCTCTCTCTCTCTCTCTGTGACTATCATAAATAAATAAAAATTTAAAAATTAAAAAAAAAAAAAAAAAAAGAATGATTTCTGGGAGCACCCAGGTGGCTCAGTCAGTTGAGCTTCTGATTCTTGGTTTTGGCTCAGATCATGATCTCTGGGTCGTGACATAAAGCCCTATACCAGGCTCTGCACTCATCAGGGAGTCTGCTTGAGATTCTCTCCCTCTCCCTCTGACCCTCCTCTACCTGTACTCTCTCTATCAAGTAAGTAAGTAAGTAAATTAATTAATTAATTAAAAGAATGATATCTGAATAGGATCAAAATGGAGCCAAAGGAGGAATGAAAATTCCTTAGAAGCTGTGGCTTTTGAGACTCACTGCGCTCTGGGGACCTCGGGATATAGATGTGATTTTGGATTGCATTGCTGTTGGGAGGTCATAGATGAGTCCATGATTGCATGTACAATGTTTAAGTAGTATCACACAGGGACACCTCTAGCACTGTAGGCATGTGTACATATCAGGCAAGGGCCGAACGGTCCTAGATGCATCCCTCAGTGTGTCTGCTGTGACCCTTCCTCCCCTGCCCAAACTGCCCTACCTAGAATGTCATGTTGAAGGATGATGAAAGCAGCATCAACATTGGACTTTGCTTGGGGACAGCCAATGACTGGATTATAGTCATTCAATAGCCTACTGTCTGCTTCATGGTGTGACCTGATACCTAGAGTTGAAAAAGTTCAGTGAATTCCTTTTCTGGGGAATTTGAACTCAGAATGTGGAGAGATGTGCCTGGAAGTAGACAGTGTTAGAGAGCTGCTGTGAAAAGGTCTACAAACTGCAACCAGAAGATCCCAGAGCCATCCAAGGACACAATTCCAGTTGCCCAAGGCTCTACTGTACTTCCTGTGCTTGATTTCCAAGGGGTCCCATCTCCTTGTAAGACCATTATGTATTCTTCCAATAATTACTCCTTTTCCTTGAGTTAGTTTGAGACAGACTCATTCATGCAACCAAAATCATTCTAATTGAAAGAAAAGATTGACAACTGTTTTACTTTGCATTCAGAAGGGAAGAGAGGGCTGCTGACTACTGTCCCCTATGACAATAGGGTGAACTCCACTTTGTGCAACCCCACCCTATACAAGAACTGGGTGCATGAGAGACTAAGATTGCTTTTTCAATAAGAATAGCATTTTTTTTAATTGCTTATTTTTTTTTCTTTTTAAAAGATTGCTGCTCTATTGGATCGAAGGTCTTAAGATAGTTCTTGAAACCTCCAATCCTCTTTTTTTTTTTTTTTTTTAAGATTTATTTGTTTGTTTTAGAGAGAGAGAGTATGTGAGAGGGAGTGAGGGACAGAGGGAGAGAGAGGATCACAAGCACACTCAGCGCTAAGTACAGAGGCTGAGGCAGGGCTGAATCTCATGACCCTGAGATCTTGACCCTGAGATTCTTTTTTTTTTTTTTAAATTTATTCATGAGAGATACAGAGAGAGACAGAGACAGAGACAGAGACACAGGCAAAGGCAGAAGCAGGCTCCCTGCAAAGAGCCCGATAAGGGACTTGATCCTGGACCCCAGGATCATGCCCTGAGCCAAAGGCAGATGCTCAACCACTGAGCCACCCAGGCATCTCATGACCCTGAGATTCTGACATTAGCCGAAACTAAGAGCCGGAGGCTCAAACCAACTGAACCACCCAGATACCCCAACCTCCAGTCTTCTAAAATGAGCTTAGGAGAAAAATTTTAAAAAACAACCTTTAAGTTCTATTTAAAGAACTTTTAAATAGTTCTTTATTTATTACTATTTATTTTGTTTTTCAGACCTGGAAGTAATAGAACCTATACTGAACCTAAGCCTTCAAAACGGGGAACAATAAAGACATTTGGAAGCTGTTAGACTGACCTCCTTCCTTTCTTGTCAAACCCTTCTCCTCAAGCCCCTCCTTGGAGGCCTAAGAAAAAGGAAAGCAAGCCCTGATGGCAGGCAACTGGTCTGCCCAACAGCAGGTCTTGTCATCTTCCTGTAGAACACCAAGATTTCACAGAACATAAACATCAAGCAAAGCCATTCTGTGAATCTGATGGATCAAGAAAAAGATAGATAGGATCGGTAATTATGTCTGAACCCGGAAAAAAATGTGAACATTGTCCTAACTGCCCTAACAGTTCCCTATCTAAATAAGGACTTTATTAAGACAACCCATCATAGAATTAAACCCAGTTCCTGAGCGCATCCAATTAGAGTAAAGCACCACCTTCTGAGCCCTCTGTAATTAGCTAACACAAGGCCACATCCTTTCCAGTAAGCCCTTTCTAATCCTTCTAATGCCTTCTTCCTGAACTGCCCACAGTTCTCCCTGGAGTGTGCTCTCTGCCTAAAAGACTAGTAAACCCAACTTGTTCAGCAACAATCTGTCCCCATGGTGTTCAGCCAGAGGGTTTGACAAGCCTTATGGGTGTCACATATGTCTTCTCCACTCCTAGTATTACTTGTCTTGGATCATTGAAGACTGGCTCCCCAGAACTAACTTTCTTGGTCCAGGCAGTCATGGCCAGTTTTTACCAAGTACTTAATACCTTCCAGGTACTTTATGTGGATTAACTCATTTGAACTTCACAATGACTCTATGAATTAACAGGCTTAGCATCCCATATACAGATGAGGAAACAGAGGTACAAAGTTTATAGCAATGCTAAAGTGGCTGAGCCAGGACTCCAAGGAGGTCAGTTGGCCCGGCTCTAGGGCTCCAATGTCCATACCACCCTGCCTCCCACTGCCCTGGTACACTGTGCTCTTGCATGTCACTGAATAGTGTGAGGTCACAATGAAAAGCACTATAATAAGCAGTCCCAGGAAATCACTGCTGGGTTTCCTGTAAGGTGTAGAAGAATGCTCACACACAGGGGGAAAAAAATTGTCCTAATGACAGTATCAGAAATAACTGAGCTTCTAAACAATTGGATTTTTTTTTTCACCTAATGAGCACATTAATCATATAATTCAAAGTTTTCAACCTACTTTTAAGAAAGGTATGAGATGATCGTAAGTTGAATACACCTAACCAATATATTCCTTTTGTGTTTTCCTCAGTTTTACTAATGTGGTCAAGAGAACACTCCTGCTTGGTAGTAATATGGCTGGTATGTCTTTAACTCCCCCAGAAAGGGATGGTGGTGGAGGTACAGAACCTTGGAAGGCAATAATTAATATCTAATGAGATTTCAATAACTTAGTTTCATTATATTTTATTTGTTTTTGTAATCACCTTCCATCTCCGGCCTACTATCCTGGTTTTCCATGTAGAAGCGATGTAAAGCTTCATTTAAAAATTATTTCAGTAAAGAATTGAGTTCGTTTAAAGAAAAAATGTCAAATAAATAGAGGTCTGGGCAGGAGGAAAGCAAACAAGGAAACGAAAATCATGAAGGTGTTTTGGGAAACCCCAACTTCAGTTTCCTCTTTTCCTCGGATGCTAGGAAGGCGGGAGTTTAATTCATTGGTCACTGGCCTGAAATACGCGGTTCACATCTGCACCAATTGCTCCCCTCAAGTCCCACCCCTGGCTTAATCTTCTCCGTCCTCCCTCAGTTTCCCCATCCGCCTCCCGGCCTTGCTACCCTCCACCTTGCAGAAGGAATTAGTGGCGGGCGCGGCCCGAGCTGCCCGCTGGCCCCGCAGGTGCGGGGACGCTCTGCACCCCAAGCCCCAACCCCGGCCTGATTTCCTCTGGGTCCCCGAGGGCTGAATTCTTCACACTGCGCGGAAACAGCGTTTCTAAAACTGCTTGGACAGCGGATTCCCCGGCGCTCCTCCAGCTTGGGGTCCTATGACAGCTCGTCCTCGTAAGAAGTGTGAGGGGATTAAAGGCCCTCGGTGGCAAAGCCAGGGGGCAGATGCGCCCCCTTGGGTCCCCTAGCACCGCGCCCTCCCGGCCGCCCCACCCCTCGGAGTCCAGGAGTTTGGGAGGACACCGCTGCGGGGGTGGGATGGGTGGGGGCGGGGATGGAGCCCGGCTCCCGGGATTGAGCGCGGGGTGGGCAGCGCTGGGGGGGCGGGGGGGTGGGCAGCGCTGGGGGGGCGGGGGGGTGCGCAGCGCTGGGGGGGCGGGGGGGCGGGCCCCGGAGCCCCGCCGCGCAGCCCCAGCCGCCCGGGAAAGCGCCGCAGTCTACGCGGGCTGGGTTCGGAGACTCCCCTCTCGGAGAGTTGTCAGGAAGTTCGGGGGAGGGGCGAGTGGCTGTCTGCGGCTCCCCCGGCGCGGGGGGCTGAGGAGGCTCGGCCGCAGCGGGGCGCGAGCTGCCACGTTCCCGCCCACGGGCGGGCTCCGGGGCTCCCCAGCGGACCCGCGGGGCGCAGAGCGCGGGGGCAGGCAGGGCGCGGGGGGCAGGGCGCGGGGGCGGGCAGGGCGCGGGGGGCTGCAGGGCGCGGGGGGCAGGGCGCGGGGGGCTGCAGGGCGCGGGGGCAGAGCGCGGGGGGCAGGGCGCGGGGGCGGGCAGGGCGCGGGGGGCTGCAGGGCGCGGGGGCAGGGCGCGGGCCGGCATGGACAGACTGGTCCTGCTCAACGCCCTGGCCACCCGGCTGCTGTTCGTGCTGCACTCGCTGGTCGGGGTCTGGCGAGTGACCGAGGTGAAGAAGGACCCGCGGTACTGGCTGCTCGCGCTGCTCAACCTCTTGCTAGTTCTGGAGACTGGGCTCACCCTCAAGTTCAAGCGCGGCAGAGGCTACAAATGGTGAGCGCACCCCGGGAAAGGGAGGGCGCGCGGAGCCCTGGGCACTGCTCCCGGCCGCCCTGCCAGCGACCCGAGAGCCCACCGCAGCCCTCCGCTTCGGACCCTCTTTGTCCCTGCCCGGAGCTTCCAAGGAGCGCGAGGTGCCTGCGCATCTCTGGGGCCCGCCCGGGGACCTCGGGGTCCCAGGGCAACACGGAGAAGGCTCAGTCGCCGCCCGGTGTCACCCAGTCCCAGGTTTGGCAACTTGGAAGATGTGAAAAAGGAAGGGAAGCGCTTTGCTTGCCTGCCCTGCAGAAGGTGCTCCGGGCACGGGGGTGGGGGGTCAGTGGGGTGTCCGCGTGCCCGCCGCCTGAACTTGGGGTGTGTGGGTGTGCACTCGGCATTCTGTGCAGGCAGGTGTAGGGATGCGTTTCGCTGGGCACAAGAGACTTTTGTAAGAGCTGGTGTGTATAGAACAGTCTCCCAGGGTGAGAAGCCCCTGGAAGCACTTCGGTAGCGCTTTGCTCCCTGCAGCCTGGCGCCCTGACCCGGCACCAGCTTCAGGTGCCCCAGGTTGGTTCCTTCCGAGCTTGGTTAACGGTGAGTTCACCTGGTCAAAGAAGGGTTGCCTCGCTGGTGGAGGACCAGCACAGAGGGCTTCAGATCTAACCTCAACCTGCTCTGTGTGATGTTTTATCTCCTCCCCAAGACTTGAGTGGAAATAGAAAAGTTGAGAAAAAGATTCTCTTGCCATTTACAAAGAGTTTCCATCTCCATGCCTCCACTCCTGGTAGATTTTCATCCCGGACTTCTCCAAGTTAGGCCTCTTCTTATATTAATTTTTAAAAACTATGGTCACACAAAAATGCAGTAAAAGGTATACTATACATTGATTAAAAAAAAAGTAAAGCAATATTTGTATATATGTCAATACTTTTAAAAATACCTAATACTAGAAGAAACTATTATTAGTAAAATCAAGAATTACATACACAATGGCATTATAGTTAGTCTTCATAAGGGAGGAAAACCCTTCTCTACTGTTTCATATATTAAACTTGAAAAGGCTATGTATTTTGTGAGAGTCTAAGGGTGAGAATGTGTTACTGTGTCTCTTAAAATGATATAAATCTTGCTTAACATTTTCCACTGTTGAAAAAATTATTTTAATTATAAGTGAAAAAAATGATTCATGTAGAATCCTCATGTGATACAATAAGGAGGGGAATGTTACAGCCCCTCCTCCACCCTGTGGTCAGCTCTTTAAACACGAGAGATTTGAGGTACTTTCCAATATGCCTTTTAAAAACCTTGAAGAGGGACTCCTGGGTGGCTCTGCGGTTGAGCGGTTCTGCCTTCAGCTCAGGGAGTGAGCTGGGGCCCTGGGATCCAGTCCCGCATCAGGCTCCCTGCGAGGAGCCTGTTTCTCCCTCTGCCTGTGTCTCTGCCTTTCTCTCTGTGTCTCTCATGAATAAATAAAATATTAAAAAAAAAATAACTCAAAGATAAAAAATGGATTAGCTTCCCCAGTAAGCCTCAGGGTTAAAGAAACATAAGGGGAGAAAAGTGTTCACCCAGCAGGTCAGATGAGATTTATTTAGTTTTTACTGAGTATCTTTAAGATGCTAAGGTAGAAAATATCTTCAGTAATACGACCGTGAGGTCTGAGGCTGAAAAGTGTTGTGTGGAAGGTAATCCTGTCACTGACCATCATAGCTTCTGGGACAACTGTCAACCTAGGAAGGAGAACCAACTCAATGGGCGGTGAAATATCCTCCCTCATGCTCCAAGAGTAGACCAGAGGCCTGAGCTCATGTTTAGTCAAAATTCCCGTCTAGTTATGTAGAAATGCTGTAGCCAGTTGGAACTTTACCTTCATGTCTATACCATCGTTGGCAGCTGATTCTGACTGGTATGTAACCTACAACTAAGAAAGGAAAAAAGATTGGAGCAAAAATGAGTGATCAATATGTCAAGTTAAATAGGGACCTGGGGACATATTCATGTGTAGAGTGTGGTCTCAACATTAGAAGGAAAATGGAATGATCTGGGTCTTCCTATTTACTTATCCTGAGGCATTGAACAAGTTACTTAGCCTCTCTGACCGTGGTTTCTTCATCTGTAAATAATTATAGGTTGCTATAAATTAAATGAAATAATATATTTGATAGTTGATGAATAAAAAAGAAATTTTTTTCTTAGATCCTAGGATTTTTCTTTTTTTTTCTTCTTATTAAAAAATATGATGTGTCAACTGGACACATTTTCTGTACAAGTCCAACAACTTTACTTGAGGGACTGGCCAATAAACCACTGGCTCACAATCGAAAAGTCGAAAAAAATTCTCACCTTTACTTCAGAACAGGCCATGTTATGTACTGTACAATATAGCATTTATTGAGAAAATTGTGCCAGCTCAATATCTAGACTAATATTTGAACATAAGCAAAGTAAATAGTAGATTTGAGGGACACCTGGGTGGCTCAGTGGTTGAGCATCTATCTACCTTAGGCTCAGGTCATGATCCTAGGATCCTGGGATCAAGTCCCTCGCGAGGTTCCCCGCAGGGAGCCTGCTTCTCTCTCTATGTATCTGTCTCTTTCTCTGTCTCTCTCATGAATAAATAATCTTTCTTAAAAATAAAATAATAGATTTGGGGCTTATAAATTTTCAGGAACAAATGAGTCTTTGTAAATGATCTAAATAGAAATGTAATTAATAATGCTTTGTTCTACTGATGTTACTAAACGCTTTGTTCCACTAAGCCTGCAGATGTGGTTACTTTTGTGGTGGACAAAGTTCACACACTATTCTGTCATAAGTTTGAGGGAAAAAAATCAGAAGATGGGATGCTGAAAAAATGTATATAGCAAATTATTCCCGTGGTAACAATTAAAAAGGTTTTGATTTGGAACATATTTCATTTCTGGGTTAATGTTTTCTGCGTAAGGCAAGGCATGATTTTTTGTTATTCTTGAGTGTTAAAAAGATAGTTTCCATCAGGATATCATGACTGATGAAATTAAAAAAAAAAAGCTAAGTAAGTCTTATGACAGTATCTAGAACTCTCTATAGGAAAATGTCAATATATAGATCTATATGCAGAACTATGTATTATATACCTTTTGATCCATTGATCTTACATTTTGGAATCTACCCTATGGAAACCAAAGTGGTCATATGTAAAGACATATGCCAAGAATATTAATTTCTGTCTTATAAGTAAAAAATAAACCTAAAAACAACCTGATTATCCATCAACAGACTGGTTGAAAAGTTATAAAATATACCCATACTGTATATATTTTGTTGATATTAAAAATAACGAGCTAGAGTTTAGCTATTGACCTAGAGAGATGTCCGTGATATGTTGTCAGGAGAAAAAAAAAAGTTGCAGAGTTATGCATATTATAGGTTAATTTTTTAAAGGACTTGTCAAAGAATTATCTTTTGTATCAGTTGAATACATTATCCATTTACAAGTTAAGAAGAAGAAGAAGAAGGTGAAACCTTCCCATACTTAAAACCAATCAACCAATCAAATAATGCTTGAATGGTAGATCAAGCTTTGTACACACAGGAGGTGAGAATTTCTTCTCTGGAACATCAGATCCATGAACCTCCTTTAGACTACGCTGGTCTACTTTGGACATTGTTAGTTTTACTAACATTTGCACCTAGCCCCACATAAATCAAACCTACAGAAATCATGAAATGATACATTGAGCTATAGAGGAAAATGTGAGCAAAATTTCCTGAAACATAGCAAACATATTACACTTGTCAAAAAAATGTTTCTTTAGCTATCCTTTGGAAAGGAAACATGGAACTAGTGCAGCTGAGCTCAGCTGTCCAGGGACAGCAACATTACCTCAACACTAATAACTTGCAGTTGGAGAAGTTTAATTTGTTGGAATCCTATAGGATAGAGAGGGTAAGCCAACAACACATCCCTTGTTAAGCCTAGTAAATGTGTGATGGTACAATTTGTTCCTCTTCACCTGGTGTTTATTAATTTCATGTGCATGATCACTTACTTTCCTATGAGATGGAGATTAGCATCACTTGCTTTATTCTTTCTTGATTTTATTTTCTGAATTATCATTTAGGTAAAGTCAAACACAAAATAATGTTTCTGTTGCCTATTTGCTAATACTGATAAAATATTCCTTGGCGGTTAGACAAATAACCAAAATTGTGACATGTTTGAAGCCTGTTCCCTTGAAAGCAGGCGGTATCTGAAAATAAATAGAAATCTAAGTTGAATTTATTGGCAAAAGTACAGAATTTTAAACACCGAGCTTTCTTCATCTGAATTTTAAGAATATAAAGTAATATAATGAAGTTAATAAAATTCCTCACCTACTTGCCTGTCTTCCTCAGTATACCTCGTTCCTTTTTCCTTTATTGCATTTAATCAAATGTCGATTTGTTAAATTGCCCAATAAGTACATGTGGTACTAGGCTAGATACTACATGAACAGGCAGAAAAAACAGAAAACATATTTGAAATTTTTAAATAAAGGGTAGTATTTTGATTAAGTGTTAAATGTGTGGGAATAAGAATAATTGTGACTATTCAGCATTTGTTGATGTCCAGGCTCTCTCAGATGTCTTACACAGATTATTCCATGTGATCTTGACAGTAGCTGCAATGATTTTGTTTCTCTGTTTCCCCCTCAATTTTACATGAGGAAATTGAGACACAGAGCCATGAAATCATTTTATTTAGGATCACTCAGCTGGTAATTGAAGGAGTCCAGCAGTTTAGAGGAGAAAGTATGTGAGGAAGTGTGGGGGGGTAGGATGGGAAGGAGGAAGGGACATCATGGCATTTGAGCTGGAGCAGGAAAAATGGGTAAGAGCCAGGAGTGCAAAGGCTTGTCCTGAGGGAGGTGGGTGTAGGAAAACTTGAGCAGGTTTCTCTGGAGGAAGCACACAGCCTTATCAGTCTTCATTCAACAAAAATATGTGGAACAGCTAATATGTATTAGACACTGTTTGAAGGTCAAGAATGTGGAGGTGAATAAAACAGGTAAAATCCTGCCCTGAAGGAACTCACATTTTAATCAGGGACTCAGAAAATAAAGAAGTAAGTAAGAAACAAGTGGACTAATAAGTGACAAATGACTGATTTGAACTCTGGATGCCTAAGTGGTAGAAGTTACAAAGGGATGAAGGACCAAGGGTAAGATTCTACTGGGTGGTCAGAGAGGCCTTGTTGGGGAGGGGACATCTGAACTGAGTCTGTTTTTTAGAGAGGAGAAGGAGCCAGTATGGGAAGAGCCAGGGCAATGAAAAAAAAGAGAGGGAAGAGTCAAGTGTGCCCTGGGACATTTCTGACATACTCCCCAGAAGACAGATAAAACTGGCTTTCTTTTCTATTCTTCTTTGTCTCTCCCATGTCCTTTGCCTCCAAGTGAAAACTGCCTTCTACATTTTATATTGTTACCATATCTCATTTGAAACACCATGTGTTAGACAATGTCTGGATGGCTCCCAACTAAAAACAGGAAAGACAAATTAGGAATCAGAAGAGATTCTATCCTAAACTGATTTTAAATTCAAACCAATTTTGTAAAAAACAAACACACAAATAAAAACTTCAATGAAATCTGTTTAAAATTTTTTAAAGATTATTTATTTATTTATTTATTTATTTATTTATTTATTCATGAGAGACACAGAGACAGAGAGAGAGAGAGAGAAAGGCAGAGACACAGGCAGAGGGAGAAGCAGGCCCCACATAGGGAGCCTGATGTGGGACTCGATCCCAGGTCTCCAGCATCACACCCTGGGCCAAAGGCAGACGCTCAACCGCTGAGCCATCCAGGGGTCCCTGAAATCTGGTTTAAATGCTCAATTATATTTAGAAAGTTCAACAGCAGAAGTAGAAACCTAGACTTCCCAGAAACTGTGTAACTGACTGACCCTGAACAAGTCTTGGGTAGTATAGGAGAATTCCTTTGTCTGATGTCATTCTGTAGTGTTTGATAACATGTGTCTTCCTTCATCAAAATTGTTTACAAAAATGCCAGTGAGAAAGTTGGGAAATAAAAGCAACAATAAAAAAGATCTTTGCTGATCTTTTTGGATATTAGAGAGGATGAGATGGAGGGATTTAGAAGGAGACCCTGTGATTTCCATATGGCCAACTCGGGCAATGGAAATTCTCCCGGCAGATAGACTATTTCTCTCATTGTTCACACCTGCTGTCCAAATTTCCTGAAATCTCTGTTTAGCTTTTAAGTTATTCTAGTAACACTTTCCACCATGCATCAGATTTATCAGCCATGTCTGCAGTATGTATCCAAGAGTTGTATAATATTCATTGTCTTCACATGTTGTTTGTGTCTACGTGTTTTATAGCCTGAGCCTTGAGCTCAATGCACGAGGATGACTTAAGTTTGCATCTTTTTTGGAAGCGCACATAGAATGTTACCAGTAAATGACTTGGTTTTTAGGGATCTGAGTCATGGTTTAGGAAGAAGAGTCTTACCTTGACTTGAATTATTACTATGCATCACTCCAGGAAATAGTTGTACTTTCTTCTTTTATTTCACAATGGACTTGGGATCAAAGCAATAATTATGTCTGCATTTAGAATGAGAATGAGACCCCCAGGAAACTGAACCGTTAAGTGATGTCCATGCTGTTTCCATGAGTATATTCAATCAAGACACTTAGAACTAAAAATTAAGGTTCTAATATTTTGTAACTTCTTGTACTTCACAGGGAGGAAAACAAAGTGCAAATTGGTGTGGGCAGCTCCCATGAGCCAGTATAAATATATCCTTACTTCTAAATTTCATGCATTTCTCCATCTCATGCGGTGCCATTATTTGCATACAGCACCAGGACAAATCTGAATAGTTTAACTTCTTTTCCAACAATGGAAAATTCACTTTTCCATCAAGATTTGTTCTCCCCATGTGCATGTTCCTCATTACTCCAGAAATACTTCTGAAGTCCTGGTATCAGGAGAGTTAGATCTAGGGTATATAAATTATTTTGTTAAAGAAAACCACTGTTTTGTTTTTAAATAAAATAAGGGTTTTTATATGCAGATATCAAAGTTGAAATTTCTTCGAAAGTCACATCGAAGTAATATTGAGGACATACAGAGTATTAATATAAAATGCCAGGATGGGGACTGATTTGGTGTCTTTTATTAGAATATGAACCTATGGTAGTTATTTAGGGGAGGGGTGTTATATTTTATCATCAGTTTGTCTGACGGATCTCTAAGAGACAGCGGGTGTATGACTGACTTAATGTTGTATGCTTGTTAGAGTAAAAATTAGTATTCCTTAGGGGGAAAAATCTTCTCTACCATTAGTGCTGCTGCCAGCCCTGATTGGGTCCTTCAGTATTCCTTTACTTTCTTTTTTTTTTAAATTTTATTTACTTATGGGAGGGAGGGAGGGAGGGAGGGAGGGAGAGAGAGAGAGAGAGAGAGAGAAAGGAGAGATAGGCAGAGGGAGAAAACGGGATGCCTGATGTGGACTCGATCCCAGGACTTCAGGATCAGGCCCTGAGTCAAAGGCAGACACTCAACCACTGAGTCACCCAAGCGTCCCTCCTTTGCTTTCTTATTTCCCCGTTTGAGCCTTCTGTCTCACACACCTGTTTTAACCAACCTCAAATAGCCTCTTTATACATTGGCTGTGCCATTTTCTGACAATATGTTAATAGTAGTGATGAGCATGATGATGAAGGTGATGGTGATCGTGACAATGGATGTGGAAACAGTTATCAATTACTGAGTACTGACAAAGCTCCAAGCCTGCTTTATATCCATTACCTCAGCAATCCTCATGATGACCCTATGAGGTAGTTTTCCTCTTTATCACCATTTTATGATGAAGACACTGTTGCCCAGCAAGGCTCTATCACTTGCTTAAGGTTGCAACTAGTTATACTAAATCACATAAACAATTCCTAGCATCCGGTGAGCGCTCACATTTATTGAGCCAGGAATGTACATTGCCCGCATTATCTTATTCACTCCTCACTAGAGCCCTGAAGGTACTATTCTTGCTTCTACCTGCACAGGAGGAAGCAAAATCTCAGAGGCTGTCCCTGTCCCAGCACTGAACTCTGTCAGCTGATTTCTTGTGCTCTGCATTCAATAATGAGGCTGGGTTTTGTCTGTGCAAATTACAACTACATAGACTTCTTGGATCACGGATTCCCTATAGTGGGGAAAGGGTCATAGTTTTTTGTCATTTTCAAAATTGGGGTGACCTGAAAATGAACACTGGAATGATTTTGCTTAGAACAGAATGTAGAAGAGTCCAGACTACACGTGGACATGGCTCAGAGACACTCTTGCACAAGCAGACATGCTTGTAAAGCCAAAACAGGATGTAAAACAGAAGAGGGGGAAAATTCTCAAGTGCCTTTATTTTTGGTCCTAAAGGGAAGAAACTCTCCCTTCCACAGAACAGAAATAAATACCACTGTCTTTTATAGAATGAAATGAGGTACAGCATTACATAAATAACATCCATCATGCATTTTATCCTCTCAGAGACCATTAAAATTCCTGTAGTCATTAGCACTTAAGTTCACTTAATCATTAAACAATCATTTATTGTACTAAGTGCTATAACGATGTTCTTGAAGGAATATAAAATATGTGTAGTTATATGAGACAGGAAAAAACAACACCCTGAGAACCAAATAATTTTCCACAAATTAAGTCCAAGACTGCAGAATGTCTGCAGAATAAAGATACAATCATTATGGTAGGCTCGTTAGACAAGGAAAATGTCTCAGGTAAGTGATTTACATACTGGCCCTTGTAGTAGCTGGGGGTTTTACAAGAGTGGAGAGAAGAGAGAAGGGGTTTTCAGGTTGTGGTAATAGGATGAAGACAACACTCGGGGTTTTAGTTAGAAATAATTCATTTAAGAAAATGTCATGATTTTCTTTGCCTCAGAAATTTTATGAGAAAAACAGTACATAGATCCTAAAATTGTTGCATATTTTGTTCCTATAACTTGTTTAGTCATACTGAGGCATACTGTTGAGTTTTGATTGTGAGCAACTCCAAATTTAATAGAGCTTGTTCTTGATTTAGATATTCTTTTGGAAAATTCTAAGTTCAGTGAAATATCTAGTACTAATGTTGCTGCCAGTTTCCATCATAATTTGGGAATATGACTTTGTTAGAAAAATAATTGGCAATGATAAACAATGAAAATTACAATGAAGAGCTCTACTATTCATCTTCAGAAGTATTCGCTTGGCAGAATCTAACTGTGGGCATTTGTTAAGGGCTTTCGAAGTATAAAGACTGGGCATTCCCAGTCCATTTGAATTTCCTCCCAGTGTCTTGTGTTCTTCATCTGCTCTCCCATTAGATCATAGACAAGACAAGTCAATCATCTGATTTGGGGACCTATTAAAACATGCCCACCCCTTATGCAATTTTCCTTTCAGAGAGAGTTCTCATAAGCTTATGTCCAGCAGTTGTGGCCTCGTCCCTTCTCTGATGGGCAGGCACAGGCAAAGGCTCTGGGAGGGAGGTGCCTGGGAGGGTGTACTGGTTAAGAAGACAAATGGCTGGTATCTGGGGTTGGATTCACAGTTTACTCAGGCATCCAGGGGTTCTGTGTTCTGCAAAAGCATTTTTGAGGCTGTCATACTGGCCACTCCTGTCACTGTGGATAGACACAAAGCCCTGGCTGGGCAGCCCAGATGGAAATTGTAGATGTTAAGGCCCACTTAGAGAAAGCAGTCCATGTGAAAGGAGGACAGACAATCCTTAAACTGTTAGACACCATTTGGGGGCTCATGAAAGGGTATCTTGACCTAGTTTCTTGATTTCCATGAAAATAGGCCTATTATTATAAAGTGCTCTGGAAATTTTATTGAGGACCCTCAAGGCAGTTTAACGTGAGACTGTGAAACTTGGGTCTAGTGTCCTTACAACTCCAATCTTCCTTTCTCTCGTAAGAAATACTGAGGAATGAAGTGCAAATAAAATCATGATCCACACCAGAGTAATCTTGGAACATTAGTTTTGATTCACTGAAATATTACCTATTTTCAGATCTATGCATATGATTAGAAGACTTGAATCCTCACTGTTTGCAGAAAGAAAAGCCAAACAGGGTAGTGGGTCATATTATGATTAATTTTTCTATTTGCTTATTTATACTGTAAGATGTTTCTAAAAGGAATGAAGCTTACTTTCTCAATAAAAAAATGATAGGTGTCATTTTTAGAAAAAATAAAATGGCATTCTAACTCTAGAGTAATGGTGAGCCCAAGTAAATAAGATCCCTTGTGGAACTAAACTGCTAAATGTCATGACATAATCATTTTGTGAAAAACATTGTAATTTATTGAAATGACAACTTGGTATGATAAATAATATTTTATTTTTGGATGAAAAAACTGAAAAAATGAGGATAGCTCCTTAAGAGCCCAGAACAGTGTCTAGCATATAGGAAGACCTATTCGCATATTTAATTAGTAAACAAATGAGTACATAAACAAATAGAAAAAAATAAATCCTTTAAGATGGTGTCCCTGCCATGTACGTTAGAGAGAACTAGTGGGTTGGATAAGGGTTTAAAAAGCAAAAAACAAACAAACAAACAAACAAAAAAAACCACCACAACAACAACCAAAAATAACAAACTTCTGTGGAGGGAAAGAATATCTTTAGGAAGGTTTCGATTTGAAAAAAAATTCAAGTAGTAATTTTGGGCACCTTCGGTTATCTGATAGGATAGTGGTAATTGGTATCATAGTACATCTGAGTCTGTAGGGGCAAATAGCTGATTAGTAACAGGGTTTTACACATTTTAGTAAAACTTCCCACTTGGGCATGTCTTATGAATTTATCATAAGTTTATCAGTTTTTGTTAGCTTACTAGTAAATAGTATATCTTATTTTTATAAACAAGTATCCAGAAACCTGATTTGGGTTATTTCTGGGATGGCTAGAACCTTCTATTGTATTAGTATTTGGCATTGACTTACTTCTGATGCCATTAAGACATAAAGACTAGAGTAAAATTATTTGGTAACTCCTAAGAAAAGGCATGCGATTTGATTAATTACACAGAAAAAGGTGGGATAAGGCCTACTCTTTAATTTTTAGACTTCAGATTCTCCTTGGTTCCAAAAATGAAATGCACTGACAGTGCATGATCAAAAATATGGCAAATTTTCAAACTAATGAGTAATGGCTAGAATGTCACCTTGAAATATTAAATCTTTCATAGTAGCAAAATAATATTAAATTCATATAAGAACAGCATCATTAGTTTCCTTCAGTAAAGCTTCTGATAAGAGTCAGAATTATGGTGATATTACAAGAAGAGGTTTCTAGTCAAACCAGCAATAGAGTGTCAAGAAAATAGAAACTTTAAATCAATCAGGGCCTTATGAAATCAATAAATATTTGTGGGGAACCCACCTTATGCCAGGTACTGTGGGTGGAGCTGAGGGTATAATGATGAACACACAATTTTTGTGTTTATACTACTTACAGTTGCTGGGAGACACATAAATTATAAATTTTGAAGATCTATAGGATAAAAATAAAGAGTGCTAAAGGACAAGCATAATAAGATCTATTTAGACCAGAGAACAAGGAAAGTTCTCCCATGGGGTCTCATATATCTGATGTGAACTATGAGAAGGAGATAAGCAGGTGAAAAGTGGGGTTAGAGAGATATTTTGAGGGAGAGATATATAGGTGTGAAGTCCTGAGTTAGGGAGGCATATGGGTTTTCTCCAGAACTGGATGGAAAACAATGTTATAGGAGCACAGTGAGAAGAATAACAAACAACAAAGCCCAAGAGGTAGGCAGGGCCCTGACCATGCCACATTTTATAGGTCATCATGGGCGATTATATGACAGTATGACAGGAATTGACTTAACATCAGTTGTGGAGTTAGGGATAATGATGTCCTCAGCAGTGCAAACAATTTCCTTTGATTCAAGATGTCCTAAATAGGTTTAGCTTGGGGAATTACAGTTTAAAAATATAGGATTGATTGTTAGTTATTGGAAGACACAGCCTTCTAACCTGGTATTCTCTGGATCCTCTGTAAGTGTGGCTACTGAATACACAGCTGTAAGTTTACTTGCAGGGTAAGGCAGCAGCGTACATGCGTTGAGCTATATACAATCAGGCCTGTGACACACACTGTCTCCTCTCATTCTCACAACCATCCTATGATGTGGATACTTTATTTTCAACTTATAGATGAAGACATTGGGTCACAGGGAAGGTAGCAAATTTCCACCACCTTGGAAGAGAAAAGATTCAAATTTGGGTCTTCTAAGTTTGGAAATTTCTACTGCAGTGTAGTAATTCCTCATGGGCCACAAGTCCAGGAGCATACTTGCTCCTGGATCTCCCGAAATGGGAATAAAAATGGTCCTTGTAGATGCCAGTACCTTCCATTCTCTCCATTTTCTTAGTCCTCCCTTTATTCACAAATTCAGGCACTCAAGCATTTTCTTAATAACAATTTAGTAAAGACATAGTAAGACGCCTGATATCACTGAGAAGAAGAAGATAAGTGAGAAGAAAGAGGGAAAGGATATAAATACATATAAGACAGCATCTGCCTTCAAGGAGCCCATATTAAGAAAGCTAAGGCTTACATGCTCATAACCATGAAATACTGGAGGACGTATTGGGTCACGAGAGAAATATAAGCTAAGATTAATTCCTGCTATGCCTCTGAAATACAGGTAAGATGTTGATGGGTAGAGAGGTAAAAGGAGAGCATTCCAAAGCAGGCAGTCATAATTTGGAGGGACATTTGCTCTAAAGTCATTTCAGAAACTCTCTTCTCAGATTAATCAAGCTGACAGAGCATGGAGCACTTTGTTCTTAACAGGGACACACAGTCAAACAAAACATATGCTATATATGGCTGAAATGTATTCCTCATATCCAAAATAAAATATATTTAGGTATGTTTTAATACTTCCCTAGATAAGAGAGACATCTATTTTCTCCATAAGGTTTGTTGTTTTAACTTCTGCTGTACAACCACAGCTTGCTACAGGGAAGTTAGAGAGGAAGGAGAGGAGGAAACTCCTGATGCTGATTTGCTATTGATCACTTTGGGGTGCTATCCATTGCACAGTAACTCTCCCTGGAAGCCTCCTGAAATTCCAGAAAATCCTCTCGGGTGTAAGATTCAGGGTGTAGGACATTTGGGGAGAAAGTCTACAGACTGAGTTGAATATGATAAATTCCTAGGCTCTCAGTATGATTGCTTCTTTCTACCCCCTCCTCGCTTATGTCAGAAAAGTCTATGAAGACAGATTGAAGTGAGAGGAACTTTATAGAAAACATTTTGTTTGTTTTGAGGATGTGCCACAGGAAGAGAAACGGAAGCGGAAAGACTAGAATATGGAGTCTTTGTCAGATTACCGAATTTAGATTTTCTGTAGCAGGCAACAGAGGGAATCTCGGATCTTGAAGTGTGTTGTTTTTGGTTTTGTTTTGACATAACCAGATTCTTAATTAAAGGAAAAGCCTTGAGATCGGATAATATTTTTCCAATTATAGAAATAAGTCTTATGCATAGAAGATGTTAAGGGTTGTTTGCTTCATGTTTAACCTCTTTCAAGAGTTATTATATGTTCAGTCCGTGGCTTCCCTAGGTATTATTGTAATTGTATTTTTAGGGGAGTCAATCCCAAAATGAATTCCAAGAGTCAACAAAATTGCAGTCTAGACAAGATTGGACATAGTGGAACAAACATTTACATATTCCCAATGTCCTTGCAACTGGAATTCATTTCCTTTCTCAATCTCACAAAGGAAATACTCTCTCCTGGTGTTTCCCTTGATATGTAAGGTCAAAGAATTAATTTTCCCTTTTCTTTGTAAGAGCATGTTCAACATGGGGGCTTTCACTAGTCGCTCAGCCATCTTCTAAGCCAGATTTCAATAATATCATGACCCATAACCTTTTGTTTCAAAATTGGTTCTTTGCAGGAAATCAAAGGTGGAGGAGTGTCTATATTAAATATTGATTAAAAAAAAAAAAGACTTCTCTTTCTTTTGTTCTTTCTTCCTTCTTCTCCCCAGAAGCTGAAAGGCAATATTAGTGAAAGGGTTTACAGCCTTGAAAAGTCCATTCTAGATATTCTCCTTCATTTAACTTTGCTCACTTTTCTCCCCTGCATTATAATAACAGGGTTTTAATACCATTTCATCTCAAATAATTCTATTTGTTGAGCAATTAACATTTCTATTTTTCAGGTGATTTTAAACCATCACATGCTATACTGAAAGTAATTTATTATTTATTTGTTTGTTTGTTCATTTATTTATTTATTATTTATGTATTCATGCGAGACACACAGAAAGAGGTAGAGACAGGCAGAGAGGAGCAGGCTCTATGCAGGAGCCCGATGCGGGGCTCAATCCTGGAACTCCAGGATCACTACCTGAGCCAGACGTTCAACTGCTTGAGCCACCCAGGTGTCCCAATACTAAAAGCATTTTAATAAAATTATATTAACTTACAATTTTTTTCTTTGCAATGCCCCTATAAAGCAATAGTTCAATCTAAAATAAAGCATAATTTGAAGAAATAAATTTGGGAAGTATATCATTTTTATCTTATTTCAAACTTCTAAGACATATTTTCATAGTATAATGTCCTATAAAATTACTAATAGTAGTCATCTATTATGGAATACCCATGTCTGCCAGACACTGCTTTATAGAAAGTATAATAAAAATCCCTATGAGATAAATGTGGCCACTATGGACTGAATTGTGTTTCCCAGAAATGTGTATGTTGAAACCCTAACCACCAGTGTGACTCTATTTTGAGACAGAGCTTTTAGGAAGTTATTAAGGGTAAAGGAGGTCATAGGGTGGGATCTGAATCTGATGTGCATGCCCTGAGAAAAGGCCATGTGAGGACACACAAGAAGGTTGGCTGTATATAAACCAGTAAGATCTGAATGGTAGTGGAACCTTGATCTTAGACTTAAAACCTCCAGAACTGTGAGAAAATAAATTTCTTTTGTTCAAGCTACTCAGTCTTGATCATTGGCATGGCAGTCCGAGCTGACTAATACAGTGACTGTCCCCACTTTGTGGACTAGGAAGCAGACGAGTCACTGGAAAAACTGATATTTGAATCTGAATATGAAAAGCCCACTCTTTGGACTGCCCTCTGCTTTTGAGCCAGGAAATAATGAAGATAGATAGCCTTTAAAAAAAAAAAAAATACTAAGCACTTTATCTGTTGTTGTGTGTGATTTTATTTTTACTAGGTTTTGTAGATATACACAAAGTCAAGTTGATTTTGCTCATTCCTATTCATTATCATCTGATTTTTGTGTTCTAGCAGGATGTTACTATTTGAGCTTTCAGAATTCTAGGTTAATATTTTAAAATGTAGCCAATCTTCCTGAAATTGCAGTGTTGAGAAACCCAAGATTTACTCTTGCTGTATTTGCTTGTTGTAAAACATATTAAATACAAAATATCCAGTATTGTGCCTGAAACTAGTTGGCAGTATCCCATTAAATCATATTAAAATTAACTTCTATTAATTGGATTAGAAATTCAGTGAGAATGACAGCTGCTAGTGCCTTTTGCAGTTACTTTGTTTCTCTATAATCCATATGGCAGAAATCACATAATGCTTTCTTCCCCATTGAAATAATCACTTGAGATAAAAAGGTTTGACTCAATGTGATCAGGGTACATGCATTTGTTTTTCTTTCTTTAGAAAAAGAAATTTTTGTAAAAACTGAACTTTTGGGACGCCTGGGTGGCTCAGCGGTTGAGCATCTGCCTTTGGCTCAGGGCGTGATCCTGGAGTCCTGGGATCAAGTCCCACGTCAGGCTCTCTGCATGGAGCCTGCTTCTCCCTCTGCCTGTGTCTCTGCCTCTCTCTGTGTCTCTAATGAATAAATAAATAAAATCTTAAAAAAAAAAAAAAAACTGAACTTTTTCCCTCTCTTTTACAGGTTTTCACCAGCCATATTTTTATATCTGGTTAGCATCGTTCCATCATTATGGCTTCTTGAAATGCACCATGAGACTCAGGTATGTCCCTTTGGAAAGTAGGAAACTGGAAGATTCATCAGGAAACTCCTTTCATACTATAATCCAATTTATTTCAGAAATGCATTTCTCAAAGGAATTGGAGTTATCAAGAATTGAATAAGTAAGAGGCCATTAGCAAAAGAAAGTGAATTCACGATCTATCAAAACCCATAAAAATGTTACATTTGTTTAAGAGTTAGGATTACATAATTAATCAATGATTTATGTTAGAGATCTTGTTCGTAAGTACCGCACCCCTAATAGAAATTACCCGGTGTGTGTGTGTGTGTGTGTGTGTGTGTGTGTGTGTGTGTGTGTGTGTAAAAATTTGGTTTAAAACTTTGCAGATTCAGTGAGTTTCTATATTGTACTAAGAATGGGAAGGGATCGATAATCTAGTATCCTATAAAATGACATCTTTAAAAGTAGCAAAAAACAAAAAGAAACCCCATCATCTAGACTGCTATGTAATTGCAATAAAACCTGGAGGGGCTATTTGAAATAGTCTATCTTAAAAATACAGGGCTTCCAGATTACATAGGATTCCTTTTTGAGGGTTCCCTAAGCTGTTTTAGTGAAATAAGAATTCTACTCGGAGCCAGATGTGAAGGACAAGGGAGAGGAGTATGAGACCCACCATTGGGAAAGGTGGGATGTATGTATTAGGACCAAGTTGACTAAAAAAATAAACAGTGGCTTCTAATAAGAGTCCCTAACCTATAAAGAGAGAAAGAGCTACTTTTTTTTTTTTTTTAAGTGAGTTGCTTCTTACCTGGACAACCCTAGGTGGCAGGTTCTAGACTGGATTCACAATCCATTGCTTTTAGTGCTCCTGTACAACACTGTGGAGGGCAGACTCCAGCAGATTCCAGCCTGGACTTCGCATCTTCTGGGCTCAGGTTATGGGACTATGTTACAGATAAACTGTAGTTATGATATAATATTATTTTAGTACTCTTCACTGATACAGTGCTTTAGTCAAGATAAGAATTTGCCCTTATGGATTTCTTTGCTACAGTTGGTCATTTTATAGTAAAGTTAAGACTCTGATGTATGTTTCAGATATTCAAGCCTTATCTGGAAAATGCTTGCTCCAAATTTTAGGCGCACACAGGGGAATTTAGCTCTGTGGACTATTTTTGAAGAATTCCACAAGCATATACCAGTAAAATAGGCATGAAGAAAACATTTATTTGCCTTAAATCCCCTATTTAAAAAATATTAAAGTCACAGGCTATCTCTATGACTGTAGCAAAATATTTTTGTAACACTAGATTGGCTGGTTCAAGTTATCATGGTTTTTAAAAACCGTACCATAAGGAGTTAGGAGACTGTTTCAATTTCCTTACTACTTACTACTTTCAGGGGTATGGAAATAAGCTCTGGTGATTTGAATCATTTCTTTCCTTCACATCCAATTCTATAACATGACTATCATCCACAATAACAATTCATTTCCCCAAACGCTTTTATAATATAAATGCGTTGCACAGTTAATTGATATACAGGTCAAATCCCATTACAACAAATAGCATGCAACCAAAAGCTCTCTTTTTAATAAAAAAAGATTTTTGAGCCCCAGGCAGTACTTCTCTAATTTTCATACTACAAAAGAAATTGGACCTTAAGTAGTAATGGATTTGACTCATTTTGACACTAAGAATTAAAATGAATGCCCCAAGATTGAATTGGCAGAGTGGGCAGAGATGGAAGTAGAAAAAAGTAAGAGAAAGAGAGACAAACAATATTGAAATTGCATTTAAAGAAATGAGAAACGGCAGAGTAAAGGGAGGAACAGCAATTCTCTTAGTCCATTCATTTAAAAATTTTTGGTTGTGGTAATAACTATTTTTCTTTATGCTGTCCTTTCTTTCAAAGTACTTTCAAATATATTTCCTCTTTTACGAACTCAGCAACTTCATATGTTGGGTATGGTTTATGTATTTCTATTTTATAGAAAAGGACCCCGAGACTCAGAAAGGTTAAGTAATTTTCTCAAGGCCACACAGCTAATCCATAACAGTTCTGGGGCTTAGCACCTAGGGCTTAACCCCTGCTCTTTAAACCACACTGCCTTTCTAAGTTATGTGTTCTATGTTTTAGAGGGGTTCCCATCAAAATCACCTGATTTTTTTTCATGACAGGAGAGTAGTTTAATTTCCTTTCACATTTTCCATTTATTGTACATCCTAAATGTTCTAACCTATGTCTTGCCATTAGGAAAACATCCTGACTTGTTTCATGAAGACATTCCTCCTAGGTAATCCGTTCTTTAACTTCATTTCTGCATCGGGCTAGGGCTACATGACTGGAAACAAGATGGTTATGAATATAGTTATGACCATAACTCTTTATCTATTTATGAAGTGGCAAAATTAAAACAATGAAAACTTTCTGGTCTTGATGGTATTACAGCCTGGTCTGGCCCAAAGGAAGATTTTTGAAGCTAATAGGAATTTTTAAGACACAGCCCATGAAAAAGTGGCTTGTTGGTACCCAGATCATCTACGTGAACTCCTCTGTACAATGCTAAGTGGAGATAATATTACCATAAGAACAATACAAGTCAGGTTAGGCTGTAAGAATCAAACCAGTTCTCTGCAGTTCTAATGCAGCTGCCACTTATAGGAAATTCTCGTCAATTTGTAACAAGTAGAATTACAAGAATGGTATGGGACTCAGGTTGTAATACCATAGTATGACTACAAAGCTATTTGCCATGCAGAGCAGTTGACTTTTTTTTAATAAGATGACTATGGATTTTTGGTGCTAAGGATGTAAAAGAACCATATCAAAGTCACTAATTTTAATATATAGTCTGCTTTAATGCCTATGAATAAAGTGGTCAGAATTGTTTCCTGTTGCCCATATGATTCTCACAAAGCTACTCTGTGATGAGGATTCGTTGCTTGGTTCAAAGATTTAATTTTTTTATCTTCATTATCTTTTCTCTGAGCCTTTGCTGTACAGAAAAAAAAAAGTGTGCTAACAGCTGGATTTTTGCTCTTAGAGATATGGCACATGGCCATTTTTCCTAATTATTCTTGTCATTTCACCCATAACACTAGTTGTTTTGATGGGGAGTAGAAAAAAATATCTTGATGGAATTTCTTTTTACTTTTTTTTAAAATTTTTATTTATTTATGATAGTCACAGAGAGAGAGAGAGAGGCAGAGACATAGGCAGAGGGAGAAGCAGGCTCCATGCACCGGGAGCCTGATGTGGGATTCAATCCCTGGTCTCCAGGATCACGCCCTAGGCCAAAGGCAGGCGCCAAACCACTGCGCCACCCAGGGATCCCTCTTTTTACTTTTTCAAGTAGCTTATAGAAAGATTGATGCAGTATCCAGAATAATTAAGAAAAATATACTTCTTACAATGTTAATATTAAAAAAATAGTTTCTCTCTACATCCAAATATGTGACCTGGATATGTGGTGGTGGTAGTGGTGGCGATGATAGTGGTGTATGTATATGCATGTGTATGTTTCAAAAATATGTAGGCCTGCAGATGTTTAAAAAAAATCTTTAACTTTTTGGAAACAGTTTATGAAATTATCATTAGCTACACTTACATTTTCAAGTGCCACTCTTTTTCTCTCTTATATACTTTTTCTTTACCTCAGATTCCCACGCACAGTTAAAAATCATACACAGTTCATTTGTAGAAATCATGGATAAAAATCTGGATAAAAAACATGCATGGTTCATTTGTAGAAATTTACATGCAAAACAAAGGAACAAGAAGGGAAAAACATTTAGTTTAGGTCTTTGTCAAAGTTTCCATAAAACTAAGTTAACCTCCAAACTGACACTAAAATGTATATTTTGATAGAGAAACATGTTAATTTGGGGGGTTGTTTCAGTTCTTAACAGGGAAGATTGAAGTTAATTGCATTACCTACTAAACAAATGGTATTTTGGATAAAGAGCCTTCTAGACAAGAAATAAATTCTTAGAATGAATGTTTTGACCAGGATCATACGTGCTTTAATGCTATCATTGACTGTTGATTTGTTCCACAACTGTTCCAGGGTTCAAGAAAGGAACCCCAACTATCACTGCATGAGTTGTATAGCTCTCAAATACCAACAGCATTTTTCATAGAACTAGAACAAACAATGCTAAGGTTTGTGTGGAAACAAAGACTCTGAATAGCCTAAGCAATCTTGAGAAAGAAAAGCAAAGCTGGAAACATTACAATTTCAGACTTCATATTATGTTACAGAGCTGTAGTAATCAAAACTGGATACATAGATCAATAGAACAGAATAGAAAACCCAGAAATAAACCCATAATTATATCATCAATTAAATCTTCAACAAAGCAAGAAGGAATATCCAATGGGAAACAAACAGTCTTTTCAACAAATGGTGTTGGGAAAACTGGACAGCAACATGCATAAGAAGGAAACTGGACTACTTTCTTACACCATACACACCAAAAAAATTCAAAATGGATGAAAGACCTAAATAAGAGACTTGAAACCATAAAAATCCAGAAGAGAACACAGGTACTAACTTTTTTAACGTCAGCTATAGCAAATTTTTTCTAGATATTTCTCCTGAGGCAGGAGAAACAAAAACAAAAATAAACTATTGGGGGAAAAAACTAAACTATTGGGACTACCCCAAAATAAAAAATTCTGCACAGTAAAGGAAACAACAAAATAAAGGGCAATCTGGAACAGAAGATATTTGTAAATGACATATCCAATAAAGTGTTAGTATCCAAAATATATAAAGAACTAATAAAACTCAATACCCCCAAAAACAAATAGTTCAATTAAAAAACAGGCAGAAAAATGACAGGAAAATTTCATTAGCATTTTAAGAAGGATTCCTAAATGATATGTATTTTAGCAACAGATCTGAATGTCTTATTTCTTACAGTCTTTTTTTAATCATTGGAGGCAAAGCCTCAGAGTGTAGTCCAGATGCTGTCATTAAGTACTAACTTTGAAGGGCAAGAGGAATTTAATGATTGCACATTTAGGTAACTTCTTTAAAATGCATTGGATAGGGGCACCTGAGTGGCTCAGTTGGTTAAGTGACTGATTCTTCATTTTGACTCAGGTCATGATCTCATGGTCTTGAGATCAAGTCCCGCTCTCACATGGACTCTCATAAGTAAGGAAGTAAGTAAATAAATAATGCATTGGATAGCATAAAGAAAGTGAATGACACACCCATATTTCTCAATTCTCAGCTAAATGAATACAGTAGTCCCTTCTTCTCCATGAGGGATAAGTTCTAAGATTCCCCTGTGGATGCCTAAAAATGTAGGTGGCACCAAACTCAGTATATACTGTTTTTCCTATACATATGTATTATAATAAAGTTTAATTTATAAATTAGGTACAGAAAAAGATCAACAATAACTAATAATAAAATAGAACAATTATAATTATGTACCACAATAAAAGTTATGTGAATGTGAAAAAAATGGGTAGAAGACATGAAAAGACATTTATTTAAAGAGGACATCCAGATGGCCAAAAGACCCATGAAAAGATGTTCATCATCACTTAGTATCAGGGAAATACAAATCAAAACTACAATGAGATATCACCTAAAAAAAAAAAAAAAGATGACCTCACACCTGTCAGAATGGCTAAAATCAACAACACAAGAAACAAGTGTTGGTGAGGATGTGGAGAAAAAGGAACCCCTGTGTACTATTGATGGGAATGCAAACTGATACAGCCAATGTAAAGAATAGTATGGAGGTTCCTCAAAAAGTTAAAAATCGAACTACCTTATGATTCTGCAGTTGCACTTCTGGGTATCTACTCATGGAATAAAAAAAAAAAAAACACTAATTTAAAGGAATACATGCACCCCTGTGTTTATTGCAGCATTATATGCAGTAGCCAAGATATGACAGCAGCCCAGCCCAAGTGTCCATTGACAAATACATAGATAAAGAAGATGTGGTATATATATATATATATAATGGAATATTATTCAGCCATAAAAAAGAATGAAGTCTTGCTATTTTCAAGGACATGGATGGAGCTAGAGACTATAATGCTAAATGAAATAAGTCATTCAGAGAAAGACACATACTATATGATTTCATTTATATGTGGAATTTAAGAAAGAAAACAAATGATCAAAGGGAAAAAAGAGAGAAACCAAGAAACAAGTGTCTTATTTATAGAGAACAAACTGATGGTCACCAGAATGGTGGTGGGTGAGGGGAATGGGTGAAATCAGTGATGAGGATTAAGGAGTGACTCGACCAGGTGATGTATAGAATTGTTGAATCACTATATGGTACACTCGAAGCTAATATAGCACTGTATGTGTACTAACTGGAATTAAAATAAAAACTTTAAAATTCTACAGCTCTGCACAATGAACTTAGAGTGTCTACATCCTCACAGATTTGTGGGAAAATAAAACATGTATAGTTGACTTTCTTCTCATATTAATTGAAAAGTGGTTTCTATTTAATACTACAATCTGAATTTTGGAAATATTTGTGCATACTGTGTAAACTCCACATACCTACTCATAGTCTCTTAAATAATTGAAGCCATTTTAAATTCTACATATTGTGCTTTTTTTTTTTAACATATTGCCTTTTTACAAAATTCTTAGTATTGCAGTAGCCACTCTGAAGGAATGTCACAAAATACCAGCAGCAAAGAAAACGTCAATCAAACTCTGATATCAGGTGAACAAGCCGAGGGAACAGAGGATCTCATTAAGACGGTGAGAGCTTTTTCTGCTGTATTTTAAAGGATCTAGCAACTCACCTTTTCATTTGGTGAGGATAACATACTCTACAATGTTCAGCTCATTCTTTCCTAAGGACATTTGCCAATTATTTGTTTGGCTTAGGAATTTGCAAAATAAGTGTATTTTTATTTATTAAACACATTTAACATGCATTATAGTCATATACATCTTATATATAAATAAATAGATATATTTAACTTGCAGCATTAAGTAGCCTTTAACACTTAGGTCAGATAATATATGCACAAAAAGAGATACATATGATTTGTGGAGGAATTATATACTTAAAAGATTGGGATCTGGCCTATATATTTTTAGGTGTTTATATTAATACAATAGGGAAAATTTCCAGCCAAATAGAATCACTTCTTTGTTCTTCACATGCCTGATATTTGTCAAACTAACCATGGCCTATTACAAAATGGTATATGGGAGATACTCAAGGCCCAGGCCCCGACAATGAGCTACATTTTCAACAATAAGACAGATCATTGAATCTAAGAGGTTTAATTGAATTAGCCTGGGATTCTAATTCAATCTCCAATCACAGCTGACTGATATCACTTTGAACAAATCAGTTAATATCTCTGTATCTCAGTTTTTCATCTGACAATTGAAAATATTAATACTTACCCTGCTAGTATGCTTCCTGTAAGAATTAAGTAGGATGTATGTGAAGTCTCATAGAAGAAATATGAAACTGTGTAAATGAAAGATCATTGATCTTCATGCATGGCTTCAGTCAGGTTAACATCCTGCCTTGCCTTTTATCCTCCCTCTTCCTTCACACCTGACATCAGTAAGTAATCAAGAGGGGTAAATAGGTTTTACACAAACATAGTTATTTGTATAAATCAGTTGGAATCAACTATCCAAGCCACGAGAGACCTACACTCCTGTAGTCTTTAAAAGACTAGAGCCTCTAAGGGCAAATAATATATCTCAAAGCTTATTTAGAAGTTACATGAGCAAGAGATATTCAGAATAAGGATAGGGATATAAATTTTTCTAAGAGTCCGAGATTAAGGGCAGAATAAAATTTGGTTGCTAGTTAATGGATTTTTCAATAGTATGTTAAATATTCAGAATAAAAATAAGGACTATAGTTATTCTCTTTCTTTGTATTTAGGTAATGAATAAGCATTATTATACATTTTCTCATTTGATGTAGTAGTATTTCAAAGCAATAAAAAACAAGAGATTTGTACCATGTTAAAATACTCTCAGATTAATAAATTCAGACTTGAAATCCCTGAAAGAAAAATACAGGGATTTTTCTTTTGTGATTTTAATATGGTATTTAAAAAGTTTTGCTGTATGTAATACTTTGTTACAGATAAGAGTAAAATGAGAAATGATCTTTAAAACATCATCAAATTGGCTATATAAATATCAAATGCTACAATCCTACTATCAAGCATGAGGTTTAAATTACTTCTTGTTATAAGGCTGCCCCATTTTAAGGACCACATTAGCCTTTTCCCTCCAATGTTCAGTTGAAAGGAGTTTTATTTTCTATAGTGAGTGAAAAATCATTTTTCTGAAAATGACCTTCCATAAAAGTTAAGTCTTGATTGAAATCTATGGTAAAGAAGGCGTATCTCTCCACGGTGGTAGCTCACAATCCTTATCTCTGTATGATCTTTCTGTTACATAGGCCAAAGTGTTTGTAAGTAACTTATCTACAGTATGTGAGAAGGTTTGGACTTTGGGACTCCATCAGACGTTCTTGTTAATGCTCATAATTGGAAGATGGCTTCTACCCATTGGAGGCGGGATCACTCGAGACCAACTCTCTCAACTTCTCCTTATGTTTGTGGGGACAGCTGCTGATATATTGGAATTCACAAGTGAGACCCTGGAAGAACAAAGTGTAAGGTAAGCAGTCCTGCAAGATCAGGGTCCCCAAACTTGTCTATTTGTTCTATTATTTATATTCTGCACAAATAAGGATTTTCAGTCTATTATACTTCCAAAAATAGAAGCATAGTTTCCTAATGTTCAGACATATTAGTTACTATCCCAGTATCTATCTATTATCTATCTATCTATCTATCTATCTATCTATCTATCATCTATCTATCTATCTATCTATCTATCTATCATCTATCTATCATTTTCATCTGAACTTCATGCTAGAGAAAAGGGCAAATAATATTTCCTTTGGGTGAGGACAGAAAAGCTCTACACTTCTGCATGACCCCAGGTTAGGTGAGGCCATGGTTATAAGAAAACCTTCAGGAGGTGGAATGATCATCCATAGCTCCCTCTTTCATGTTCTCAAGTAGCCAATCATAAAATTTTCTTCTAGCACACGGCATAGCTATATTTCCAGGAAAGCACCTAGAAAAGACATAGAGAAATCTCTCTTCTACCCATTTGGAAATTTATATTCCCTGGTGTGAATGGAGAATGGAGCAGATTAGGTTTATTTTACTAAATTTTATTTTTAGTCAGTTTTGTTCAAAGTGCCTAAAGGCCTTCTGGTGTAGATGCCTATAAATTAAAACTTATTGAGTTGGTACTTTTATTTTTGCCACAAGCAAATAAACTCAGAATCCATGATCACATCTGTTTATGGAACCACTTTCTTACCTTTAGGGATTTAAGTCTCAGTGCCTGAATGTACTTTCAGCTTGGGTTGTTTTGCACTATGCTATAAAAATAAATTGCAATGAAGCTAGCTTTTAATGCTACAGTTTACTTTATGCTGTGTTTCTCAAATAACGAAACATAAAGCTGAGCAAAATACACTAACTTACTGAGTAAACGTAATATTCCAATTATAGCACAAAGAATATCTATAACCAGAGGTTACCTTTACATCATCATTTCCTGTTTCATTTATACTAATTTTTCTTATACTTTATTAAGTAGACAGAATTTTAAAAAGAATCCAATTTAAGTTGATCCATTGTCCAAAATATTGATATTAAATTTGTAACTTTAATACCTTATATTTGGTCAGTGCTGTACATTATATAACAAATTTTCAAATACTTTCTTGTAATACAAGAAAAACATGAAGAAATCACGATCAAGCACATAAAAACAATAAACTATAGGCACAACGACAGGGACATAAAAATATAAATATGACTAGCTATACCTATAGAAATAAACACATAGATGCTAAATATCTAGGGAGATGGGGGGGGGGAATTAGGGTAGGAAATAGAGTATTCAGGAGGGATATGTTTCATGGGGCTGCTAATAAAAATGTGAGAAATGCCAAACCCAGCTATCTTAATGGTCTCTATATTAGGTCCATCCACAAATGACACCAAGCTTCATTTTATAGATCAGTGTTTGCCAATAGATGTTAAATGTTCAATAAGTTAGGCATTAAAATTTTAATGTCCCAGAAAAAAATTGAAAATCATGAGGTATTCATTCATTCAGCAACTGTAGATTGATTATCTAGTATGTACCAGGCAGTGAGTTAGGTGGAGATTGGGGAGCAAATGGTAAGTGGTGAGAGAAAATCTGGACACATCATACTCTCCTAACCCAGGTGATTTCAATTCAGCAATTTCTTCTGCCACCCACAAATTAATTGAATGTTTAAAAAATCTTTCTGTTTCTCATTTTATACTTGTATTATGTCCTTCAAAGGAATCAAATAAAATATACTGTGGTTATCATTTGCTTGTTTGTTTATTTTCCTTTTTAAATTTTTTATTTAAATTCAATTTGCCAACATATAGTATTACACCCAAAGCTCATCACATCATGTACCCTCCTTAGTGCCCCCTCACCCAGTTACCCCATCCCCACACCAGTCTCTTGTGGTTTGTCTTCCTCTCTAATTTTTCCCCACTCCTTTCCTTTATGGTCCCCTTCACTATTTCTTATCAT
The DNA here is from genome assembly GCF_018345385.1 of Vulpes lagopus. NCBI lineage: Eukaryota > Metazoa > Chordata > Mammalia > Carnivora > Canidae > Vulpes > Vulpes lagopus. Next base: position 75,059,882 of record NC_054826.1, read on the forward strand.
TTTAACATTTATTTTTCAGGCTTCATGGTCTCAGACTGGTCATTTTATTTTTAATATAACTGCATTGTATCAGTGTTTAGTCTCCACTCCTGCATGTCTCTATCACTACTCAGTTTCCAAAGTCAAGGCCCAGAAAGAACCTAGAATTTTTTTCTCCTTAAAACCCACCTTCACTTTTGATTTTGTCACTGGTCTCATCTATACTGCAAGAATTGACACTGCAAATGTCTGTCTCCTCAAAGGAGAGATTTAAACCCTCCCACTGTGGCAAAGCTTTCCCCTTTGGACTCAAAAAAGACAGTCATGAAAAATAAATGTAATGTACTCATGAAAGATGTTCACTTGTGATAGCAAAGGAGGCTACTTCATTATAACCCATTTAGCGTTACCTATTTTTACAATATTTTATTTTCTATTTTATTTTATTCCGTAATTTGGCCTGACCGATTTAGGAGAAAACCTTCAATAATGTGTACACTGCAATGATGTCTACCTCTCTCTCCTGCATCCTGGCTAAATACTGCAAATCTATTTTTTTTAAACTTAAATCAATTTCTTTCCATATGCCCACTTTAGGTTCATTTTGCTCATTCTTGTGGTTGTGACTAATTTACATGGACTTGTGAGATAATGCAAATTTTTCTTAAGAGCTTGACTTTACACACCCTAGAATTCACTATTCTAATTCTAGGGTTCAGTGACATTTAGTAACTGTATGTGCAGCCATCATGAGAATCTAGATTCCTTGTGGCTGTTTGGAGTCAATTCTCACTCTCCCATGACGAACCCTAAGCAACCCCGGATATGCTTTCTTTCTGTACAGTCTCCTTTTCCAGAAATTACATGTCAATGGTATCATGAAATATGTAGCATTTTGCTTTTCATTTAGCATGTTTCTAGGGTTCATTCACACTGTTGTATGTATTAGTGGTTAGGTCCCTTTTAATTGCTGAATAGTTTTCCATGCATATACCACATTTTATTTTTTCATTCAGTAGTTGATATATGTGTATTTCTTCTTGCTATTAAGAATGATGTTATAAACATGCACTATAATCCTTTGGACAGGTCTGTTTCCATTTCTCTTGGGTCTGTACCTAGGAGTAGAATGACCGGGTTTATGTTAAGTACATATTGAACTTTTTAAGAAACTGCCAAACTGTTTTTTAAAGTGGCTGTACCTTTCTACATTTCATTTCTTCACATCCTCACCATTTCTTTTGAGTACTTTGAATTTGACCATTCTGTTGGGTTTTTGGGGTATCATATTGCAGTTTTAATTTCTGTTTCCCTAACGACTAGATGAGCATCTTTCCATGTGCTAATTAGCTAATCCTTTGTGTTCCTTCAGGGAAGTCTATTCAAATTTTGTCCACTTTTTTTTTTTTTTTTGGTTGGATTGAATTTTTGTTGTTGAATTTTAAGAGTTCTTTATATTCTAGATATAAGTCCTTCATTAGATACATAAATGTAAATGTATTTTCCCCACTATACAACTTGCTTTTCATTTAAAGACTATTTTTTAAATTTTTTATTTAAATTCAGTTTAATTCACCTTTACTGCATTATTAGTTTCAGAGGTAGAATTTAGTGATTCGTCAGTTACATACAACACCCAGTGCTCACTACATCAAGTGCCCTTCTTAATGCCTATCACTCAATCACCTCATCTTCCCATCCACCTCACCCTCCGCAACTTCAGTTTTTTTCCTATAGTTAAGAGCATCTTATGGTTTTCCTCTCTGTATGTTTTAAAAAAAGAATATTTTTTTAAAAAATTGATAAAGTTCCATGTATTAGTTTTTTTTAATTTTAAGTAGTATATTTTGGGTGTCATATCTAAGAAATATTTTTCTCAACAAAATTAGAAATATTTCCCTTTATAATATTCTGACTTGACTCTTGTGTAGTGTGATATAAGGATCTAAATTTGTGTTTTGTTTTATTTTGTTTTGTTTTTGACATTGTCCCAGAACAGTTTTTGTTCTAACTAAGACCAATGGTCTCTGTAATTTGTTGAAAAGACTATCCTTTCCCTATTAAATTGCCTTGATATCTTTGTTGACCACATATGTAAGGGTCTTTATAGACTTTCTATTGTATTCCATTGCTATATATATATCTTTCCTTATGCCAGTACCAGACTATTGTGATTACGGGAATTTAATGGTAAGTCTGAAACTATATTATTATACGCCTTCTAATATTCTTTAAAAAATTTTTTTTGGCTATTCTAGGTCCTCTATATTTCCATTTAAGTTTTATGATCAGCTTGTCAAATTCTACAAAATAATCCTGCTGGAATCTTGATAAGGATTGTATTAAATCTAAGCATCAACTTGTGAAGAAATGACATCTTAATTTTAAATCTTTTAATGTGTGAATATGAATTATCTCCTCATTTATTCAGATATTCTTTAATTTCTCTCAGCAATGTTTTGTAATTTTCAATATATGGGTCTTGTGCTGTTTTTCCTAACCTTATTTTTAAGTATTTGATTCTATTTGATAGAATTATTTTCTTAATATCATTTTATGTTTTTTATTACTACTACATAGAAATACAATGGATTTTTGTATGATGATCTTATACTCAGCAATCATGCAAGTTTATTAGTTTTCTAGATTCCTTAGGATTTTCTACTTATAGGATAATTCCATTTGTAAGATAGTTCTCATTCTTTTTAATCTGTATGACTTTAATTTCTTGTTCTTACCTTATTACACTGGTTAGGATTTCTAGTACAATGTAAATAGAAGTATGAGAGTGGGCATTTTGATCTCAAAGGGTAGAATTCTGTCTTTCACTATTAAGGATGATGTTATGTATAGGTTTTGCAGATATACTTTGTAGATGCCCTTGATCAGTTGGAGGAAATTCTTATTTCTAGGTTATTAGGAGTTTCTTTCTTTCTTTCTTTCTTTCTTTCTTTCTTTCTTTCTCTTTCTTTCTTTCTTTCTTTCTCTTTCTTCTTTCTTTCTTTCTTTCTTTCTTTCTTTCTTTCTTTCTTTCTTTCTTTCTTTCTTTTTCTTTCGTCATTGTGTTTTGTTCAATGTTTTTTCTATTTTTATCAAGATTATTATGTGGTGGTTGTCTTTCATTCTATGAATATGGTATATTACATTAACTAGTTTTCAGATGCTAAACCAACCTTGAATTCCTGGGATAAATCTTTTTTGATTATAGTGTATAATGGTTTCAATGCATTACTGATATGGGTTTGCTAACATTTTGTTGTTAATTTTTACATCTACACTCATGAGTATATTAATTTATAGTAATATTTTCTAATGATCTCTTTTTCTGGCTTTAATATTAGGATAATGCTGGATTCAGTGAATACCTCAGGAAGCATCCCTTCTTTCTTTATTTTCCAAAAGACTTTGTAAAGGTGTGGTATTATTTTTTCTTTCAATGTTTTATAGAATTTACCTATCAAGCCATCTGGGCCCAGGCTTTTCTTTTGGAAAGATATTTTATTACTAATTCAACATAAGTATTTCTTTATAAGACTATTCAGTTATTCTATTTCTTCTGAATTAGCTTTGATCACATTTTTCTTTTTTTATTACTAGGAATTTTTCCATTTCAAATAAATTATCTAGTTTTTATATAAAGTTTTTAATATTAGTTTTTATATTTTTCCTTTAAACTTGTGTCAGTTTCTACGGGGTCACTTATTATCCCCCCTTTTATATTCGGAGTTTGTCATTTGTGTCTTCTTCATTTTGTTTTGTTTAGATTTATCAATATTGTGATCTTCTAAAATAACTGACTTTTAGCTTCATTGATTTTTTTCCATTGTTATTCTGTTCTCCATTTCATTGACTTGTGCTCTGATGTCTAATTTCTCCTTCCTTCTGCTTGCTTCAGATTTAATTTGCTCTTTTTTCCCCTACTTTCTCAAGAGGAAAGCTTAGATTATTGATTTGAGATCTTTCTGCTTTTTGACATGCCATTAAAGCTATAGATTTCTCTCTAATCATAGCTTTATCTGTGTCCCATATGCTTTACTTTGTTATCTTTTTGTTTAATAAAGTTCAGAATATTTTCCAATATCTCCTGCGATTTATCCTTTCACCTATGGATTATTTAGAAGTGACCTATTTAATTTCCATATGGAGATTGCTCATATTTCTTTCTGTTCTTTTCTATTTTAATTCTGTTGCAGTCTTTAAATTATTTTAATCCTTTTAAATATATTGAGACTTATCTTATTGCCTAGCATATGGCCTCCCTTGGAGAATGTGCTATATATGCTTGAAAAGAATGTGTATTTATCTGTTGTTTGGTTGAGCGTTCTGTAAATTTCAACTGTGTCATGTTGGTTATTAGGTTATTTAATTCTTCTGTGTTCTTACTGATTTTTTGTCTGGTTGTTCTACCAATTATTGAGAATTGGGCATTGAAATCTTCAACTCTAATTGTTGAATTGTCTATTTCCTTTTTCAATACTGTCAGTTTTTGCTTCAAGTATTTTGAGGCTTTGTTTTTAGATGTGTATACATTCATTTTTTTAAACATCTTCCTGATGTAACAACTATTTTTCATCATGAAATGTCACTCTTTTTCTCTAGTAATACGTCTTGTCTGAAAGTCTATTTTGTTTCTTATGAACTTAGGTACTCCTCTCTTATGATACTGTTGGCATGGGATATTTTTTTCCATCCTTGTACTTTCAAACTCTTTGTATTTTTGCATATAAACTGTGTCCTCATAGACTACATATAGTTGAATTTGCATCTTTTTCCCTAGTCAAACTTTGTCTTTTAATTGGAGCATATATTAGTTTCCTGGGGCTGCCATAATGAAATACCACAAACTGAAAGTCTTAAAACAACAGAAGTTTATTTTCTCACAGTCCTCAAGGTTGAAAGTCCAAATCAGTGTCAGCAGGGTTGGTTTCTACTGGAGGTTCTGAAGAAGAATCTGTTTGGTGCCTCTTTCCTGGACTCTGGTGGTTGCTGGCAATTTTTAGTGTGCCATGGCTTATAAGCACATCACTCCAATCCATGCCTCTGTCTTCACATGGCATTCTCCCCAGTGTTTCTGTTAGTGTTTCCATGTTTTCCACTTCTTACAGGGACACCAGTCTTTGGATTAGGACTCAAATTAATCTAATATGACTTCATATTAATTTGCTTATATCTGCAAAGACTATTCCAAATAAGATTACATTCTGAAGTCTAAGAAGACATCACTCAACCTATTACAGTATATTTATTCCATTCATATACAATGTAATTATTGATTTGGTTGGATTTCTTTTTATCTGCCATTTTGCTATTTGTGTTTTTCTAAGCCTTACTCTTTTTTATTCCCCATTTACTGCTTTAAAAATATTTTTAGGGGATCCCTGGGTGGCTCAGTGGTTTAGTGCCTGCCTTTGGCCCAGGGTGTGATTCTGGAGTCCCGGGTTGGAGTCCCACGTCAGGCTCCCTGCATGGAGCCTGCTTCTCCCTCTGCCTGTGTCTCTGTCTCTCTCTCTCTCATGAATAAATAAATAAAATCTTAAAAAAAAATAAAAATATTTTTAATAAATAATTTTAATTGATTTTTGTATTATTTTATTGATGGTTACTATAGGGATTACAATAAGTATTCTAAATCTACATATGCTACTCTAAGTTGATAGCTCCATTTCTTCCCCCTCTTTTTTGCTATTGTCATTATATTACATCTTTATATGTTATAAACTAAACAATACAGTTTTATAATTATTGTTTCATAGCCTTTAAGTTTTAAAGAAATTAAGAGAAAAAATATGGCTGCATATTTATGTGTTCTCTTATATTTGCCCACAATTGGAAGAGCCTCTTTATTCCTTCTTGTGAATTTGAGTTACTGTCTGATATCATTTCTTTTCAGCCTGAGAGATTTCTCTTATTTCTTCTAAGGCAAATCTGCTACCAGTGAATTCTCCTAGTATTTGTTTAGAAAAGTATTTATTTTGCCGTCATGTTTCAAAAAAAGTTCTGTTGGATAGAGAATTCATGGTTGTCAATTTTTACATCAGCATTTTACATATATCATTCCACTGTCTTCTGGCCTTCATTATTTCTGTTAAGATGTTACCATTTTTTGTTGTTACCCAATACAAGCTGAGTCATTGCTCTTTTCAAGATTTTCTCTTTCTCTTTGACTTTGAGTCATTTGACTGTGATGTGTGTAGGTGTAGTTCTTTTTGTCTAACCTTACTACAACTTTACCTAACTTGGATCTGTAAATTATGTTTTTCCTCAAAGTTAGGAATTTTCAGCCATTATTTAGTCAAACATATTTTCTGGTCCATTCTATTCCTCCTTCTGAGACTCCTATTACGAATAAGTATGTTTACGTGTGTTCCATAGGTTTCTGAGACTGTTTTTTTCTCCCATATGTTTTACTTTCTTTTAATCAAATGGGATAACTTTCATTGATTTATCTTCCACATCACTGATTCTTTCTTCTGCCACCGCATGGCTATATGTAGACTCAAATTGTAGTGTATACCTACTGAATTTTTCATTTTGGATCCCATATTTTCAACTATCAAGTTTCTATTTAATTATTTTACAGCTTATATATTTTTATTTAGATTATCTATTTGTTAGTAATTGTCATCATTGTCATGATATTTTTTCTAATTTATGGAACATAGTTTTATCTTATTCTTTGAATATATATTTTATAGCTGCTTTGATGTCTTTGCTAAGTCCAGCATCTGGACCCCATTATAGTCAGTTTCTATTGATTTTTTTTCCCTGAGTATATATCAGTCTTTACATTTTTTTGCATATTTCGTATTTTTGGTAGAAACCAGGCATTTTAGATTATATTTTAAGCTTCCCCTGTACTTTAGGCTTCTTGGTGGTGGTGTTTTTGTTATCTCAATAAATTGCTTGAACTTAATCTAAGGAATCTCTTTCCCTTAGGTTGTAGCCACTGATGTTTCTGCTGTGTGTGTTTTTTTTTTAACATTTTATTTTTGTTTTATTTGACAGAGAGAAAGAGAAAGAGCACAAGCAGGGAGAATGGCAGGAAGAGGGAGAAAGAGAAGCAGACTTCCTGCCAAGCAGGGAGCCTGATGCAGGGCTCAATTCCAGAGCCTCGGGATCATGACCTGAGCTGAAGGCAGACATTTAACTGACAGGGCTACTCAGGTGCCCCTCTGCTTTTTTTAAAAAAAATCTTTTTGTTAGTCGTTTTTTTTTTTTTTTTAAGATTTTATTTATTTATTTGTTTATTTATGTATTTATTTATTTATTTATTTGAGACACAGAGAGAAAGGCAGAGACACAGGCAGAGGGAGAAGCAGGCTCCGTGCAGGGAGCCGGATGTGGGACTCAATCCCAGGATTCCAGGATCACATCCTGGACCAAGGCAGGCACTCAACCACTGAGCCAACCAGGCATCCCTGTTGGTTAGTCTTTAGCATGACCTATTAGGATTATACCTATAACTACATAGCTTGTGATTAGCCAATGATTTGGATAGGATTTGTGATCAAACACTTGGAGCCCTTATGATCTTCATCCTCTGCCAATGGATCTGTGTGTGGGTTGGATAGTACATTAAATTAATAAAGTTTTCATATATACTCAGGTTCTAATTTCCCCTGGGTTTTCTGGTTTTCTTGGCTCTTCTTGGCACATGTCTGGCATACATGGTGACCTTATACAGCCCTTCTAAGTCTCTCTTATTTTCTAAATCTCTCCATTAAAATTCAAGTTAGTCTACCATTCACCACAACTGGGATTGCGACCTTAGGGTAACAAGGCTTGAGCTCTCCCATTCATTTCCAACCAAGTTGATTACTCTTACTGACCATACATCTAAGCATAAGATTTTACAATCCACTCTAAGTCAAGTCAGCACACTTGTGGCCATGAGGGGCCTCTGGTTTTCATTGTCACCAACCCTGGTAGAACTTCTACTCTGACTGGCCAAGACAGCCTTAACATTCCCTTCAGTTTAACTAAACATTAAGAGGTCTATTGCTGAGTATAGGCCTTTCACCTCTCTTTCCTTATGGCATTTACTTTAGAAAACTTGCAACTACAAATTGTTTCTCCCCCCATTTGAGATTAAGTCTTCTCCCAGCTTTCTTGTTTTACTACTCAGGAATCTTTCTAATGGATGTAAGAATCCTCCCTTTGAAATGCGATCATTGAGAAAGATAGCACCATCTCTCCATCTCTTTGAGATGTTAGAAGCCTAACTCACATCAGTGTCATTAGCAAACACAAATGGTCTAATAATTTTTTTTTTAAATATAACAAATGGTCTAATTGTGTTGACCAATCTTTCCTCTAATGTCCTCTAGAACTTTTGCAATAACTTGCTCCAGTGCTTAAAAACTCTCTTGCCTTTTGCTTCAGTAGGGGTGAACTCAGCATTTCTTTTCTTTTGCAATAGTCTTGAATAAAGTATTCCTTGCCTATTTAACTCTGTCTGATGAATTTTTCTTTGACATATTCAAGCTGGAGGGGTGTGAAAATATTCCATGGACAAGAATGTCTCAAACTCCTACTCTTCATAACTGAAGTTCTACCAGTTTCTCATAAATAAATGTTACTCAATTTGTTATTTGCCTTTGGTTGATTTTCAGAGATATGAAGTGGTTATTTTTGACAATTTGTCAAGTATGTATGTTTTCATTCTACTACAGCCATCCTGCAACATTTTTAATAATTCTGAATTTCAGTATTGTTGCTAGGAAGAGTTAACTGGCTATTTACACATTTAGAGATAATTTTTAATGTGCAGGTTTTTTTTTGAGCACAGATCATTTATTAAAGAGAAAAAAATCTGTTCTCATAACATTACTATGTTCTCATAACATTACTATTATTTCATTGTATTTGACCACCAAAGGAATTTTCCTATGTTTATACTGTGTTTTCTTTTCATTTAGCTTTTATTGCTTTTCTTCTAGGCTAGGTTAATATTTCATTTTCTCATTTTCTTTTTCTCTTCTTTGATTTTTTTTCCTTCTCTGAAGAGGTTCGTTGAATGCTTTTCTAAAAAGTAGGTGAATTAGGGGAGTCTGGGTGGTGCAATCAGTTATGCTTACAACTCGTGGTTTGGGCTCAGGTCATGATCTTGGGGTTATGAGATTGAGCCCCACATTAGGGTGCTACAGTCAGCATGGAGTCTGCTTGAGTTTCTTTCTTCCTCTCCTTCTCCCCACCCCCCACACTCACACACTGTCTCTCTAAAATAAATAAATAAATCTTTAAAAAAATAAAAATAAAAAGTAGGTGAATTCTATCCACTGATTATCTCTTATCTACAGGAACATTTACATGTCCAAAAAGAAATAGTTAAGCGAATTAGCTATGACTTTATTTTTACCTTTCACCCAATAAATTTGGTACACTGTTACACCAAATTAGAGTCTTTTATTCTCCTGATTTTCCAAGTAGAGAAGTGATACTCACCTGTATAATTATATTTGTCAAGATCTTTTGTCTCTTTATGAATGGAATTCATTGTCTGCTTACATGCTTCCCAGTTGACATTTATGAAGACACTACACATGAGAAAATGTAGTGAGAGAATTAGGGGAGAAAGTTACACAATGGAGATAATGTTGAATAAATTCACTCCAGAATTCCTTCACATTTTGAGTGATTGCCCTTTAAGCTCAATGATTTATTTACTTTCTTTTTATCCTTCCTGAATAACTTTTACTATCTGACTGAGTACAAATTTGTTTGCTTCAAAAACTTTCTGGCCATTTATTCCAGTTTTTTTTTTTATAAATTTACTAATATATTTCTCAATACTCACATTTTCCTATATTTTGTTTGTGCTCAAATATTTGCGTATGCAAAAAATAGATGTTCATTATTGTAATGTTAAAATTTGGCTTTCTTAGCACTAGGGTTTATTATTTATCCTTATTTTGTATAATGATAGAATTAAAACACAGAGTTTAAGAAATATGTGCACAAAATAAAAATACTACTGCTATCATTACTGGTGCTGCTGCAGCTTGCTACTACTACTAGATAATGTTTATTTATCTCTTGCTGTGCTTCAAGTACTGTTCTAAGTGTTTTAGTTGTAATAAATTGTTATTTTTACAATATAAAATGAGGTAGACTATCATCACCATTTTATAAGTTGAACTGTGGCAGGCAAGAGGAGTTGGGAAAATCTCAAGGTTACATGGTAATAAAAAAATAACACCTAACTTGCATAATTAGTCTGTTTCAAGTGCTGTTCTAAGAGCTTTATATGTTTAACTTATTTTTACAATATACTAATACAATTATCATATAAAATCCAGTAACTATTATTATTGGTATCCTCATATTGAAGATAGGTAAACTAAAGCGTATAGATGTGAAATTATTTGTTCATGTTCATGTAGTAAGTAAATATCAATCTGGGATTGGAGGCCCAAATCCTGTCTCTCTAGTGAATGTTGGAGCTGGTATTTGAACTCCAGCAACCTAACACCATACCTCATGCTTTCTGCAGCCTGGCAGACAAATTGCGCATGAGTTTTTGGTTGAAATATTGAAGTTTGGGATTAGAAGAAACTTCAGAAGTAGCCATCTATTGAATAATCTATTTTACATCTGTTGCAAAATCCTCTCCAGAATTTTCGCAACAAGTTTTTGTCCAGACTTTCTTTGAAAATTTTCACTAATAGAGACTATACTAACCCTGGGGCAGCTTATTCCATTTTTGAGTTGATATTATTAGAGAGTACTTTTCTCTATTGTGATAAAATTTGCATTCTTATAGGCACCACTAAAATCCTTTGAATCTGAATTGGCCCTCTGAAGTCACAAGAAATAAGTTTAATGCCTTTTCCACGTGATAGTCTTTTAAATATGTGGAAAAAAAGTTTTTAGGGACTCTTCTCTTAGTTTCTTAAGCTATCCCACATTCACCATGGCTCTGAGATCTCTCACCATCCTGGCCTCTCTTTGTACCAAAACCTTTATAAATTTTCCTCCTTTAACATGAAGCACAATACATAATATGTCAGATATATTCTGAACATTGTTAAATACAGCAAGGCTAAAACTTTCCATTTCCTTTATGGAAGTAGTATAGTACAGTGGTTAAAAGGTTGAATGCTGAAACAAGCTATCTAGTTTTGATTTCTGCTTCCAACATTTATAACCACATTACTTCGGATGAGAGTTCTACAACTCTGCTTCAGTTTCTTCACTGGTCAAATAGGGATAAGTGTAGCTATTTTGTAAAATTGGTATGAGGATTGTGATCATAGTTAACCCTTAGAAAACTTCCTGAAAGAGTATGAGCTCAGAAACTGTAGGTAAAATTATTTACTAATTCAGGCACTCATTGATGATCTATTATATACAGACATTGACATTGCAAAGTTGGAAAAGTAATAGAATGCATTCCCTAGATATTCCACTTTAAATTCTAGACTTTATACTTCTTATGAAGTGACCTATGATTGCCTTTGATTTTGGAAAGTCATAAATCCATGTCATACTGATTAGATAGTGATAAGGGAAAATCCCTGAGCCTTTTTTTTATGGCAGCTTCTGTGAAATGCTACATCTTCTCTCCTATTGTAGGCCATCTGGTTACATCTTGTCAAGATCTTTTGGGATCTTGATTATGTCTTCTGGGGTAATGGTTTCCCATCCAACCTCCATGCCATCTGTACATATGAGAAGCCTTCCAACAATTTGGCAACCAAGTCATTGGTGAAATGTGAAGTAGAATAGAATCAAAGGCAGAACCTGCAGCAACCCTTAGAGAGCTCCCTTTGGGGAGTCATTTACACAGTTAGGAATCTACCTAACTGTGCTTACACCAAGAACATTTCTTAATCTTGCTAATAAGAACACTGTGGGAGGATTTTTCACAAGCCTTATTTAAACCCAAATATCTAATATTAATTTATATATCATTACTTGCTTGATAGTCCTAACTCTATTGAAGAGAGAGAGAGAAGAAAATCTCAGTATGCTGAGTGTAATTGTTCCAAGTAAACTGTGCTAATTCCTAGTAATTATTGTCTTCTACAAGAGCTATTAGAAATATTCTAAATAATCACTTATATAACTTAACTAGGGATGAATAGTAAATGTGCCTTTTGTACTTTAAGTTACAATTCTGCTTCATTTTGAAAATTAAGACATTTTTTGTCACTACACTTGTCTCTACCATTAACTACCAAGATAATGATGGCTTAGAAACCTTGCTTACAATTTCCCTCATAGTTTTTGAGATATAATTTTTCAGAGCCTCATACTTGAAGCATTTAAAGATATCTCTTAAAACAATCTCATTTATTTTGGTTTCAACTACTCTTCCCTGATTCCTTTCTATCCCACTTCAATCTGAAAATCCCTCTTGATGGAGAAGTTGCCAGTAAAATATGCTATTATGCCATTAATCTCAAATTGATAACTTCCTTTGTGGTTTTTTTAAAATTTTTATTTATTTATTTATGATAGTCACACAGAGAGAGAGGCAGAGACACAGGCAGAGGGAGAAGCAGGCTCCATGCACCGGGAGCCCGACGTGGGATTCAATCCCAGGTCTCCAGGATCGCGCCCTGGGCCAAAGGCAGGCGCCAAACCGCTGCACCACCCAGGGATCCTCTTCCTTTGTGTTTTTGCTTTAAAATATTAACTATGATATTTCTTTAATATCCTTTCTATTTTTATAACATCTATTTTATCTGACTTCAGTCTTCAAGACCATTCTCCTAGGTAGATGACATTTGCATACTCGTATATTTGCCAAGTACAGGCCCTTCTTTCATACATCCAGTAATTCCTTCCACAAATATTTGTTGAGTGTCTATTATTTGTTCTAGGCACTGGGGATACAATAGTGAATGAAGCTGTCATATTTCTTGATTTATATCCTAGTAAGTAGTGTAAATTTTTGATTGTTGGATTTAGCTCCCCACTCTTTTTCCCAACTGAAGGTAATTTTCTTTTACATGCTAAACTTTTCATTGTTGAGCATCATCTAGTCCTTTTGTGACATAGTTTTTAAGTTAGGGTTTCCTGATCTTAGAAAAAAAGTTTTCACTTTTTCTCCTTGAAAATTCTTGAAATCAACCCCCTGAATTTTTCCTAGCATTTATCTCCAATAATGTTTCCATGATTTTGTAAAACTAAAGACAACAAAATGGGATAAAGAGGCTTTGCCATAATTTACAGATGTTGGCACATGTGGAAGTTGGATTTTAAGTCTTGGATTTTTATTTTTTTACTTCTTTATTATTCCATTATAATCATGAATGGATTTTTTCATGGGTTTCTTCTATCACCAACGTATATAATCTTAAGAGATTTATTATGGTGTACTCAAATATGAGAAAAAAGAGAAAATATTTCTTTAAAAATTATCATATTTTTATTACTAATTTAAAATTCTATCTGCATTCTAGGAATAGTCCTGCCCTTGTCTATGCCATACTTGTTATATGGACCTGGAGCATGCTGCAATTTCCACTTGACCTAGCAGGTAAATGTCTTGATGTTTGTTCAAAAAAACAGAAAATTATAACTCTTGATTATAAACTATAATCAAGCTAAGGAAGCATTTGAGAGGATTATCATTTTTATCATTTTGATATTCCAATGTTAGTTCCAGTTCAGTTTAGAAGAAAAGTCGACTGAAACTTAGGAAAGCCACTAGTGGATTCATTCTGGGACGTGGTGAGTCTGAGATAGTTGAATGTACTGGAGCACAGCTTTACATTCACTTCAAATCATGTATGAGTTGTAAAATCTCCTGCAAATTAGTTAAGACCTTTGTGCCTCAATTTTTCACCAGTGAAATGGGTCTAATAATCATAGTGGCTAGAGTTAAGGGTTCTTGTGATGACCAAATGAGATAGAATGTGCAAAATTAGCACAGTGCTGGGACACAAATGTGACCACCTGATATTTTCAGGGCTCATTTTCAGTCTTTTGTCAGATCTGTGTATTAGAACATCTCAGGGAGTAAGAATAGTTTTGAAGCCACATTGGAAAATTACAATTTTCCTCAAGGTAGTGGCCCTTCCAATTCCATTGATCTTATTTTAATAAATACATAAACTCTGAAGACTTTGTAAGAAGAAACTGTTGTCCAAGCATATCATACTAGTGATGATCTAGAGCTGCACTGTCCAATACAGAAATCACTAGTCACATGTGGCTATTTAAATTTAAATTAATTAAAATTAAAGAAAATGAAAACTTCAGTTCCTCAGTCACACTGACCACAATTCAAGTATTTAACTGCCACGAATGGCTGCTGTAAGAGGCCGTGCATTAGGCAGAATGTTTTTACCTCACAGAAGGTTAAATTGGACAGCATGGATCTGGAGTCATCCTTTAACTTCTAGGAAAGATCCCTAGAATTCTTATTTGAGAATTCTCCAGGATGCCACTTTACTCTGAAGAAATTCTAGGATCTAATAATTACATATTCCTTACACCTGACTTCTTTCTATGTCACCCCACCCGATGGCATCAGAATTAGAATTAATCTATAATAGGGATATTTAATCTTTTCTGCATCTTTTTTTTTTTTTTTTGGTTTGCTTTAATAGGTCCAGAGCTTTCAGAGGCAATTTTAGAATTTAGCAGATACTTTCTGAAACAAAACTGTCACCAGAATAGATGGAAATAGATGGAAATAGTGGCTGTGGCTTTTTAGAAATACCCTAAATCTAATTACTAGTTAATAATTACAAACAAATGTATGCCAATAACACACACACACACACACACACACACACACACACACACCCCGCACACACACATACAGATCTTGTTGTAATGTGCCCAATCTATACCTATTGATCAGGTAGTGTCTCCTAACAGAATATTGGTTACCATCACTTTAGATATTGAAGAACACTCTCAGGCGGTCCCCTTGGAACCATTTCCTGACCCTAACTTCTTAGGAGAGGCCACTACTGAGGTGCCTGGGTGGCTCAGTTGGTTAAGTGGCTGACTCCTGGTTTCGGATCAAATTATGATCTCAGTGTTGTGGGATCGAGCCCCATGTCAGGCTCTGTGTTTAGCAAGGAGTATGCTTGAAATTTCTCACCAACTCCCTCCTCTACCCGCTGATCTCTCTTTCTCATATAAATAAATAAATCTGAGAGAGAGAGAGAGAGAGAGAGACAGAGAGAAAGAGAAGCCACTATTGATCATATATGTTGGTTTTACTCTTGTCATTCACTCTGCTGATCTTCACCCTCCCATATCTTGTGGTTTATAGCCTTGCTAAGAAAATTTTTATTTGGGAAAGAAATTTTGTAAACTTTCAGGGGTGATAATGTTATGCAGCTGTTTGAAAAACAAAGACCAAATGTTACTTCTGACTAAATCGCTATTGTATTTTCCAACAAACAGTACATTATGTTCACCCATATCAAAGCAGCTTCATAATATTTGCAGGCTCCAGTAGACGAAGGCATCCTTTGTTTGAAAATTCCAAATGGAAGGCTTCATTATTATAAAACATTATTTTGTGCCCTTGACCTTGAATTAAATTAGCACTTTAGAAATTAAAACAAAAAGTTTGTTGATTGGGCCTCCTTTTGTTCAACTGGAAAATTGGTAATTATATCCAGTGTTTCTTATAAACTGTGAAATAAAACCATAAGGCGTTAGACAAAATAAAGTAACAATGGCAGTTATTTGGGCTTTTGTCCCCCTACCATTAGAAAAATATTTAACGTGAATTAAGTTTGAATTTGTATTGTAAACACTTGAATTTCCACAACATAATTTGCACGTATGGCTGAGTGAGTCAACCAGGAAACAGGTAGGTCCCAAAGGGAGGATACAGAAGGATCTGGGCCATAAATTTATACTGTTCCATCTCCCAAACTCAGCAGTCACATAAGTCATTCAGTATCCCAAGAGAAAGAGAGAAGTGAGAAATCAGAGAGGAGCCAGGGTTTATGACTCTAATGGAAACAAAAAGATACAGTGAATAGGGGCCCCTCTCCTCACAGACATCACTGTTACCTCAGCTCTCAAAGGAAGACACTGGGGCCCAAGGAGGTGAAATAACTTGCTGGCATCTTGCTAGAAAAAATGAGGCAGCCAGGCTACCTGAGTCAAGGCCTTGAGTGCCGTGCTGTGCTGTCTCTGTACCCTGCAGACCCCAAGGACAGACACAGTGGTTTCTCTGTTTCTTTATTCTCTCTAGCTGAGTTGATCATGCTTTCCCCAGGGAGGGGACTAGAAGGTGACTTAAAATTTGTGACATGGAAGGAAACCCCAGGGCTGTTTTTTTTTTTTTTTTTGGTGTCTTTTACTGAACTTATAATAGAATCTTGATTTTAAATATACAATGGCCAAGGATGTGAAGTGGTTAAGGGGTGGCTAAGGGTGGTGTTAAATGTGAAGGGTGGGTTCACCTGTCTCCTGCCCCCCAAATTAAATTATAGAATCACCCCCTGTTGTTAAGCAGTACCACAGCACCCACTGTTGATGACCTTTCCCCTTTTCATTCTGTCTTTCACATCTCAGAGGTTGGCTAATCGGTCTGTCTGTGTTCTCAGTGCAGCATGTCGTCTGCCCCTTGTCCGTGGCCATGAAGGGGTTCCTCAGCCTCTTCTTTTGCCAATACAGTGCCGACCTGTGGAACATTGGAATCAGCATCTTCATACAAGACGGCCCTTTCCTTGTCGTGCGTCTCGTATTGATGACCTACTTCAGAGTGATAAACCAGATGCTGGTGTTCTTTGCGGCAAAGAATTTCCTGGTGCTGGTGTTACAGCTCTACCGACTGGTGGTGCTGGGGATGGATGTCCGGGCTGCCTTGCGAAGCCCGCCGGGAAGCCTGAAGGCGAAGCACCACTGCCCGTGTGAACCAGTCGTGAGTGGGCTCTCACCTGGAGACACGGAGAGTGACTCTAAGGGGAGCATGGATGTCCCTTTGCAGGCCTTGCCCGTCACCCGCGAGGACTCTCCCCTCACACCGTAGCTCCTCACTGACAGCAGCAGGGAGCTAGAACATTTGACTCTCCGCTTCCTATAGACAGAACCTCCTCTCCCCCCTCCTTTTTTTTTTTTTTTTTTAATCTCTAGCATATCATAGTTTTCAAAAGAACACAGCATAAAAAGTGATCTTAAACCAAAGCTGAGGAATTTTCTTCCTTCAACTGAATGGAAAAAACTTTGATTAGTGGCCATCGCCACAACTCCTGTGCGATAGTATCAGATGTTACAGTTGTTCAACGACTAAGTGATTTGTTTGTCTTGAACCGTTTGAAAAGCTATGGACAGGGTCACAGCGACATGCCCTCAAAAGATTTAGTGCAGACAAACTGTCACGGCTGTTACCTGAAAATAGAGAAGCTTTGAACCTTGGCTCCATTGTCAGACTATCTCATCTGATCTTTTCTGCAATGTCCCTGACATCAAAAAATGTACATTCAGTGAATGCAGAACAAATGAAGGGAAAAGTGCTTTTAGAATTACCTCACTGTGAGCTGGAAGCAGTGAAAACCTCTGCCCGGCGTCCACAGCACTGCGAGGCCTCCACACGGCTGCACAGGCCTTCCCGGGAAAATCCTTTTCCTGGGCTGATGCGGTGTCTGTCCTGGCGCATGTGCTCCTACAGAAACGCTATTGCTCTTGGCTCCGGCGCTGCAAACTGCACAGCGAGCCATTTCGGTTGTGAGGCAGGAAATACTGGTAATGCTAGAAAGTCACAGTTTCCACTCTGAAGCACGATTTGCGGCGTTCGTCAGTATTTCTCTGAACTCTACCATCTTCTGTATCGCCAAGTCGCGTGGTGTGACTCGATGCCCTGAAGCAGGAGGTAAAGGTGTTTCCGGCCCTCTCGGGGTTGCCCTAGTTTCTGGAGTCCGCCCCCACTTGGTGGGACTCCTCTGAACTGCCACTACCCGAGCCGGCCTGGCCTTCCGTGTCCAGGAAGGTGTCAGGGTCGGAGGCTGGCATCTGCCCGACAGCCCTTGAGCGGTGACAGGGCCCAGGGTCCACCACGGTGGGGTGCAAAGCAGGCAGGCCGTTGGCTTTCCTTCCCTGCATTGACTTCACTTCCCCGCTGTGGAAATAGCCAGACTTTCCCCTTGCACACCTCTGTACTTTCCAGATGGAGGTCATTCGGACCATTTTAAAATGATTTTTGCTTTGAAAGGTACAATGTGAAAATCTCCCTGACTCTATAGAAGTGATTACAGTTGAGGCAAGCAGTTCCAGAACTGTTCTTTTAGGATTCAAAGCCTAATTCCAGCTTGTTCTTATGCTGACGGATCCAAAGGGACGTGAAAGATTAAGACTGAGGATGACCTGGAATTGAGCGTGACCCTTCGACATGCAATCCGGACAATTTTATCTGTAAATCTGTGTGACATGATATCTGTTCAAACTATCTGATAAAAAGTTTTTTAGGCAAATTCTATTTTCATACAGAGAAATTAATTTTTTCCACTCCATGGCTTTTTCAGTGCCTGATGGCATGTTTCTATTTCTTCCTTTTCTTCCTCGTGTTTCTAATTTTAACCATATGATGATTGTAAAATTGCACATGAGACAAGTGGAATACATTTATAATTTTCATAATAATTTTACGAACGCTAAGATCAGGAAATTATATTTATATAAAGTAAAGAACTTGACAACTTTTAAGGGCATGTTATTTAAGATGCTTAGCAATTGGAAGCAAAATAATAAGTGCTACTATTTATAAAAACGCCTCAGCAGAATCTGTTTTTCTGTTGACTATTTTATGTTGAATGTTTTCCTCCACAACATGTATGTGCTGCTTATTATTGCAGATTTGCTCATGGCATACTTTTCATGTTTTAATTTTTTTCTTCCAGCAAAACAAACACTGAGCATCTAAAAATAGATAAACTATAAAGTAGTACGGCTGTTGCAAGGATATTTTTAAATGCTTTCAAATCTGAGACTTGGCTTGGCTTCGTGAATGAGTTCCTAGTGTTTAAGTGAAGTATTTTGTAATTAGCACTCCTCCAAAGGCCTGGGAAATAGGAAGTCCAGAGTCTGGCTTTATTTAGCATGCCGGAAAGGCAAAGAGCACGGGGGACCATCTCAGCCAATGAATAGTGGCAGAAATAGACACACACACTACAACGTTTTCCAGGAAAATCTGCACAGGGCAGCATTTATTAACTTCCTGCCGGTATCTCTACTCTCTCAAACTATTTTTATAGCACACACGCAAAAAAATCTATAGTCATTTAGCTTATTTAAAATCAAAACCTAAATCCAGGTTATATTCCTTGGACCCCTGATGATGAAAAGTGTTAAATTTGTACTCAGTTAATTGTCTGTTTTTATTATAGATTGCTAAGCATTGTAGTGTTTGAAAAAAGCCCAGCATTTTCTATAAAGTGGCGAGAGCAGAAGTTACAGGCACATACTGACATCCTGGGACTTGCTTCTGTGGTATGTGTGATCAGATAACTGTTCAGATCATCTGTACCATGTGCTGCCAGACATACCTCCCTACCGTCCCTTACAGACACACAACATGCCAATCCCCAGCCACGAGAGACAGTGGCTCGTTGGCAGTGCTGTTGTTATTGTTGGTAGTTGTTACCTAACTGCTTGACGAAAGTTCCATCACATGTCCTTCCTAAAAAATATATCCTTCTACTGGTGAGGAAACACAGTGTACACGTTTTAATGATGCTGCATGGAAACATACAACAACCTCTTGGGTTTTCTTTTTACCCTTACTAGAGGAGTCCCAAAGGACATGCCTTCACGTTGCAAGATACATAAACTGTCTTTATCTTTTATTATTCTGTGAACTTTTATTTAAGACTGAACTGATAACATAAGAAAATAAAAATGTGTATGGGCCACTAACATTGTATGTAATCTTCCAAAACGAAGACTCTTACACAAAGTTACCAGTTGGACTTGCAGTGCTTCCATTAACATGTGGCAGCACTTCCGGTCTTATAAGATCAGAAAGACACAGCCAAGAAGCATTGGAATTCACAATTGAAATATTAATTGTGATTCTGTGATTTAATAGAAAGCTTCTAAAGCCCTGGAAAGGCATGCATTGTAGGGGCACATGGTTTAGGTTTCCTCCAAGTTTCAGAGTCTAACACCTACTTCTATTCCCTTTGACACTGAATTTCAATTATTCTTAATGTATTCTCCTGTTAAAAGACGGAATTGCAGAAGGCCCAGCGTCTATCCATCCATCCATCCATCCATCCACTTTTGCTCTACTTTGGCACTGGGCAAGTGAAATGCTGAAACATGTTACAGAGCCTTAAAGATGTACATTTAAAAAAAAATCTTGAATTATAGGAAGAGACTATTATGTTTTTTGTTTTCATTTTGTTTTTTACTAATTTCTTTTTACTTAGTGACCATTTTGATCCACTCTCTCAAATATCTGATTTGGGGGTAAGGCAAGGCAGCTGGAGGACATTTATGGCATGAGCTTTAAATAACATTCCATATGATGAGAGGAACTTTAAATAATGCTTGAATAATCAACTGCTGCAGCCTAATATTTTATATGTGTCCATCCTTCAAGTCATTCTTCCTAGAATATTTTGTAAGAATTTTTTCTGTATCAATTATATTTATACTATTTGATATGAATGGCCTTTGTATTTTATTATATACATTAAAGAGTTTGTGTACAACGTTATCTTGATGTCTGTTTTTTGTCTGCATGTCTTTGTTCTCTACTGTCATTTGTTTCATTTCGTTTTTAGGCTTTGATTTTAAAAAACAGATCTATTTAGAATGTGACTAAAGTGGCATTTCAAACTAGTGAAGAAAGACTGACCAATTTTATAAATGATGTTGGGGAATTTTGTGAACCATCTGGAAAAAATAAAGTTAGATTTTTATCTCACGCAATATATAGAAATAAATTCCAGATGGATTAAAAGAACTAAATATAAAAGTGAAAACTATAAAATATTAGAAGAAAATACAGGATATGTCTTTAGCATTTGGGGAATGGGAAAGACCTTCCAAAGCAAGACATGAAACCTGGAAGCTCTGAGAGAAGAGATGTACAGATTTTCCTATGTAAAGGTTTAAAGTTTCTGAATGGCTGAAGGTATCAGAGATACATCACTATGATTCTCTTTTCTGGGGAAATGTGTCAGTGCAGTTATACAAGAGAAATGAGAGGTATAGAAGTTAGAAGAGTCAAATTTATCATTTAATTATAGAAGATTGAGTCTTGAACATCCAAGGAAAGCATATTATTATTAAAAATGATAATCTAAAATAATGCCAAAATCAATGCTTTCTATTGATAAACATAAGATATGTATTAAAAGGAGATATTTCCATTGTGAAATTAACTAGAACCATAAAATACACAGGAATAAACTTAGTAAATATACAAGATCCATGTAAAGAAAACTTCAAAATGATTTTTGAGGACCATCAGTGAATAATTTGACAAACTGAAGGTTATGTTTCTATTGGGAAGTGGTTAGATGCTTGGTATTTTAAAAAGTATTAATTTCTTCTAAATTTATCCTATAAATTTAACACAATGACGGCAATAAGATTTTAATTTTTAATGACTGCCCATGTTAATTCTAAAGATTTTATGACAAAATAAGCATGAAAGAATACCTGCCAAATATTAAAACTAACAAAAAATTAGAAAGACATTTAGTTATATTTTAAATCACAGAGCTACAACAACCAAGAGAATTCAATTCTGTCAGGTAGAAAAATGGAACAGAATAAGGTGAAAAAAAGAGAGTGAAGTACTGAAGATTTTGTCATGAGTGGGAGGTGATAAAGTATTATAAGTGGTTTAAGGTTTTTAAAATATCAAATTGAATACCTACCTCAATCCTTATGTCCAAAACATTTCAAGATGGATCAAAGAATTAAACATCAAAAGTTAAAAAAAATAATTGCAATGATGAGCATGTTTTCAAAGCAAGGTACGAAACTAGAAACCATAGGCAATTAATACATTTCAACTTGTAAAATTAAATATTTTTAGCATTATAAAAATACCATAAGTGGATTCAAAAATTGAACGATGAACTGGGTAAATACTCTGCGACAAAATTAAGAAAACATTAGTTTTCTTAATGAATAAATAGTTCTTACAAATAAAAAAATCCTTCGGAAAAATAAGCAAAAGATATATGATTCAATGCAAAAGGAATAGTCAAGGAAATGCAAATCAAACCACAATGACATACCATTTTTCAAATGCAGACAAAACCACAAGATACCATTTTTCAATTATCAGGTTGGCAAAGATTCAAAAATGTTTTAGGATGCTGCATTAGAGGGGCTCAAGGGAAGCAGGAATTCTTACTCATTGCTAGTGAGGATTTAAATTGGTCTAACTCTTTTGGAAGATGATCTGGCAGTATCAGTCAGTATTAAAAATATATTTGTCATCTGACCCAGTAACTCAACTTTCAAGGAAGTATCCCACAGATAATGTGCACAAAAATATGTGTATGAGACCATTCAAAGCAATATTTTCTATAGAAACACCATACTCTCCATTCATAGGATCATTATTAGATTATGAAATAACCATACTACACAATACTTCATAGCTCTTTCAGGGGATAAAGTAGATGCATAAGTTCTGATAAGGAACATCACTTCAATATTTTATTAGGTAAAACTAAGGGAGCAAACCATGAGGTTAGTTTGTCACTTTTTTATAAATGGTATCCATACCCTTACAAGTGCTGGTAAACCTAAAAAATGATCCCCAAGTTTCTGATAATTATAGATGTTCCCACCTTTTCTGTTTTTTTTTAGCTTTTATATTTTTGATAGTTTGATAGTCTTAAGTATTCATTACTTTAATGATCTTGAAAATAATTATTAATAAAAAAAATCTTAAACTTACAGAGCTTTCTGCCATGTATAGACACTCTGATATCATTTTGCAAATAAAGCAAAAGCACATCAATCATTTTCAGTCGAGAAAATTTGGACTTTGTCATTATAACTAAGAGCAGTCTTTAGACACTTTAGATGAATCAAATGTTTAAACCATGTCAAATTCTGCTTGCCTTATGAAGTGTCAAACGTTGGGAAATTAAATAATGAATAGATCTATAAGACCACAGAAAAATCAAACTGACCAAATGATTCACTGGGTCTTGATAAGTACCACGGAGACTACTTTGCAATGGCTAGTCTGACATTTTCACACCCTCTTACATTTATGAAGGCACCAAAACAAACCACAGAGGAATTTCACATTGAATTACGGAGTCAAAAACTGATTTTCCCAAGAGAGATAGAGAACTGAAGGAGCCCTGAAAGAAAACTCAGAAAGAATCTGTGCATCTGTTTCCAAGTCCACATTTGTAGTCCATTTAACTTGTGTATGTAAGCCTTCTAGATTTTTGTCAAATATTTACTAAACTTACAATTGATTGTGTAAGTGATCAAATGGATCATATGCAAATCTGATCACATTATTGAAAAAAACAAAAATTCCTAAACCAACCATATGTCAGATATCATATAGTCTTTGTATCCAAACTAAGAATTTTGGGCAAGGAAACTCGAATCTACAAGACTAAATATGTTTTCTCTGTGGATGCTGTTGTTCAGCGCCTGCCAAGTACATAGCCGAAGAATTCAGATGGTTGTGGTTCTGGGATCTTGGGGATTGTTTCCATCTTCTGGCAAAGGATATTTTTCCCCATTATTCAAAGTTTCCCATATGACCTGAGTGACAGCTAATGGCTGGATCAAACACTATAATTATTTCATCAGCTTTCCTGGTTTCAACTTCTTTACCTTGTGGGGTTTTTTGGTATCTAACTTCCACCTCTTTCCTGAACTCCATGCCTGGATTTTCACCTCCTCCAACTGCTCTGCAGGCATCTCAAACTCAGTCAATACAGAATACGTATCCAACCACACCCTCTTCCCAATAGCCTCCCCTCTCTGTGTTCCATACAGTGGCTAGCAGCATAGCCAGACACTCAGGCATCCTTGCTAAACCTGGAGATATCCTTGACCCTTTGATCTTCTTATCCTTCCTACCCAAGTAATCCCCACATTCTTTCTGTTATGCTGTCCATAATTTCTTTAAATCTTTAACCTGCCTCTCTTTTTCAACTGCTGCTGTCCTCATTAGTGCCTCACCATTTCTTGCATCAGTGACTGTTGTCATTTCCCAACTGACCCTCCAACCTCCTGGTTAATCCCCCATAAATACACACACACACCCCTTCCACTGTAACATAGTTCTCATGTTCCCCTATGATATGGTATACTTGCCATTGTCCTTTACATAGCAATGTAAAGTTTGCATATTTTGCCCTTTCTTTTTTCAGCAATGCCTTTCATTGCTACCACTCTATTACTCACTCTTTGTCTACTCACCCCTAACCTGTCTCGGGTGGCTCATTTTGCCATTTAGATTTGATGGCTAAGGGAAAGAAGAATGTTCCCATGGCCAAAATTGTTTTGTACCCTATAGGAACTCTAGGAGAGTGAGCAGTTATCATCTGAAAGTAGAGAACGTTCCAGTGTCAAGTCTCTGATCTCTTTCCTTCAAAGACACAATATTATTTCTTTTTTTTTTTTTTTTTTTTTTTTTTTTTTTCACAATATTATTTCTATGTAGAGCTGGGAGATTCATCACTTATCATGGTCCCAGACTAGAGACCACAGGAGAAGCAGCATGTCAGTGATTTTCAGAAAATTTCCTCTCTTCTTCTCACGTCTTCTCAGCTTCCAGAACTGAGTGACTCTTCTCCCTTACTGTGTATTCACAGCACTTTGTACTTGTCTCTGTCTCAGTGTTTATCATAATATATCTAATGATTTGTTTATGTGTCTGTCTCTCCCATGCCTGTGAGCTGTTTGAGGGCATAGGCCATGTCTTATACTCTATCATACAACCACACAGCTCCAGACATACTGATTTTTTTTTCTGTTCCCAGTAAACACCAAGTTTTTTTTGTTTTTTTTTTGTTTTGTTTTGTTTTGTTTTTTGTCTTGAGGACTTTGTTCTTGCTGGCGCTTCCAGGAATCCTCACACTGGCTCTTATTTATTTATTTATTTATTTATTTATTTATTTATTTATTTATTTATTTTTATTTGGATTCCAGCTTAAATGCAAGGTCCTCAGAGAGCCCATCACTTTTAGCCTTCCTCAATAATCTCCATCACATTGATCTTTATTTTTTTCCTACCATTTTTCACTAGGTGAAATTATTTTTACTTTATAAGTTTATTTAATGTCTATCCTACCTATAATGAGAATATAAAAGTCAAATGTGTCTGTCTTGTTCACTTTTGTGTCCCCAGTCGCTAGCAACAGTAGCTTATCGGAAGCTACTGTTGAGTATTTTATTTTTCTGTCCTTATTTGTACCTTTAATTTTTTTAAAACAACTAAAATTATACTATATATATATATATATATATATATCTGACTTTGTTCATTGATTATCATTTCTTGAGCTTTTCCTAAAGTGAACTATTCTTTGCAAACATAATGCTTACCTACTTCTCTTTGTGAATGCAGAAAAAAACCTTACTACTGGAGTGCCTGGGTGGCTCAGTAGGTTAAGTGTCTGCCTTTGGCTCAGATCATGATCGTAGCATACTGAGATTAGCCTCACATCAGTCTCCCTGCTCAACTTGGAGACTCCCTCTCCCTCTCCCTCTGCCATGCACCCCCACCCGCACTAGTGCTTGCTCTCTCTCTCAAACAAATGAATAAAATCTGAAAGAAAGAAAAGAAAGAAAGAAAGAAAGAGAAAGAAAGAGAAAGAAGAAAGAAAGAAAGAAAGAAAGAAAGAAAGAAAGAAAGAAAGAAAGAAAGAAAGAAGAAAGAAAGAAGAAAGAAAGAAAGAAGAAAGAAAGAAAGAAAAGCCTAATTACCAAACACCATAGACTTTCCCAGCCATCTTCCTCCTGACACTCTGCCTTTAGTGCTGTGGAATACCTCTTCTTTCTGGCTTCCTCCACTCCTATGGTGATATGAGACCTTCATCTCCAATTCTCAAATTCCCTCATTGTTGGTTCCTTCTCCATCTATGTGTCCATGGACTCTTGCATTCTCTAAATGTGTAAGTTCTATCTTGTCCACCTGGGCTCATCTTCCCCTTTGCAATTTCACTCCCATCAATGATCCCTTAAGTCTATTTTGCCAGTTTCCCCCCAAACTTCTCTTGCACATTTCCATGTAGAAGCTCTTCTGGCACTTCCATATTAACATGTCCACAATTGGATTCAAAACATTCTCTCTTCTAAATCAGTGCCTTTTCTTGAACCTTCTATTTCTGTTAATAGAATCAGCCAGCCATTTTGGCTAAAACTAAGTTTTCATCTTTGATTGACTTTCCTCATTTACACATTTGCTGAATCCTCTTTTCTTGTTTTGCATAATGAATATAATTTTATTACTTTTCTCTGATTATATAAGTCATATGTGTTCCATATAATGATGTCAAACATTCAGAAAACTAAAAGGAAGAGGATAAAAATCACAAGGAACCCCAGCCCCTTAACTACAATATTCATTATTAATAATTTGGAAGCCATTTTTGTGAGTATTTTATTTCAGATAAAAATGATAGATAAACAATATCTAGATAAATATGCTTACATTAATAAGTAATAGACTAATTAAATCTTTAAAGGTGAAAACTATTGAAAGAGTTGCAAAAATCATCACTTTATTTAACTTTGTATGAGGAATAACCTCAGCCCTACGTCTTGTCAGTCTCACCTCTATGAAGGCAAATGCAATCTCATGTGCAAAAGTGAAAAATGTCTATGTTTTAGGCCTTTTGTGAATTGGAAGCCTGGAACAAATGGTGCCCCTGTGGTAAACTCTGGAATTGGGACCTTATTTTATTCATCTTTTTATGCCCCATGGAGACTCTCATGGTACATGTGGAGCAATTTTTTGCTCTGTGAATGATCAATGGCATCAACAAATATCTTTTAATACCTACTATACACAAGCCATTGTTAGCTATGTGAGAGATACACACATGAATAAGACATTCCCCTTGCTTTTGAGGAAATTTATATCCATAATATTTCCCCCAAAATGCCACTATAACCTCCATAAACTTCATTCCCTCCCACCTATCTTTATGCCTGTGAAGGGTTCCTTTTGGTTCTCTATGGGTTTTCTGTAGAACCTGAAGTCCCGGGCCTTGCTCCCAACACGTACTTTGAAATAGGAGAGGGGATGCAAAAAGAAAGGAGATCTGAGAGAACTGATTTAAAAGGAATGAACGTTGTTTGTTTTTTGAAAACATGTTTTGTAGGTTGATGGCTCTTGATCACTGTAGGATGGCCACCGTGGGATCCTTCATACATTGCAAGAGCTCATCTTGGTCATATAATGATTTGGGCTATAATCTGCTGCCTTTTTTTTTTTTTTCAAAGGATGTAGCTATTCTGCAGAGGCTTCTGTCTGAACTCAGCCATATTTCTAGGCTCAAAGTGGTGGGACACCATTCATGTGAAAGCACCATAGGAGTCTTAAAAGCACCACCATGTGGACCTTAGGGACAGTCTAAAGCATATTCCTAGCAGACGTCCAAGGTAGAAGATGCTCATTTGTTACATAGAAGAGAGCAGTGATATTTATTTTTACACATGCGCTGGCCTGAAAGGAAGAACCCTCGGGGCCATCATATCCTACCCATCTCAATTACAGCAAAAGTCTTAAAAGGAAGACATGCTTGCTTTACACTTGAAGATCATAATGTCTCCTTAACTCTTTGCAAACACTTTGCAAAAAGTCTAAAGTTTTACTGAAGCAGTATATGGCATGAAAGCCTTCGAGAAAATGCTAGCTAGGAGAACATGTCAGTCATGTTTAAGAGCAGATGTCCACCACTTCTCTCTTTGGGGGAAGCAGCCCATGAAGCCGCATGCTGCTGAATCAGATGTGACAAAACGTTCAGTCAGCCCAGTTTATTTTGGCTTGAGAGTCAGCAGCCATGAGTGGGCAATGGCTGGTATTTCTAGATCTGCTGTTGCTTCTACTTTCGAGACTGTTGAGTCAGACCTGGCTGAACTCACAGACATCTCTGGTTCTGCCGCACATATGTGCGTCTTCACGGCCTGAGTGTTAGTGATCTATAGCATCCTGGCAATTTGTGTTTTAAAATTGCACACCTACCTGCACAGATGTAAAATCAGCACCAAGCAAAATAAGCTTACCCTTGAATCTTTGTATTCTGTGTTCTTCCATAGAAGACTAAACACTCGCGCTGATCCATTTATTATATGGTACATGTCATCTCTGGGGGTGACAGCCACATTCATCAAAGCTCCAATCCCTCGAAAGGGAAAATGTTCAGGAAATATTTGTACGGCTATCAGAGAATTCATCCTTGCCTTATGGCTTTTCTAAAACTTAATAAAAATCCTGTTTTCAATCAGAATCTTCCAAAGAATACAAACCTCATTTCTCCAACTTCTTGGAGATGCCAAAGCAAACATCAACTATTATAATTTCTATATTTTAACTTCAAGTGCCTCACTTAGTGTCATACTGTTGACTTCCTTGCAACTGTTGTCCACACAGGGTTTTACTCAAGATAGATTCTGCTCTATATTTGTACTTTGAGTCATATACCTTTGGGGTGTCTGAGTTTGAAGCCATGTTTGATCTCCTTACTTCTTTGAAAGTGAATAACAGAGGGAAGAAGAACAGGGTCATCCTAGATACACTCTAGTGAATGGGAAATTTGAGACCAAAATGACTGGTCTCAAAAAAGCAAAATACAAACACAAATACACAACAAAACAAAAAATTAAATATGCTTACTTTTCAAATAACACTTAATATCTATAGTACCCTACAATAATCTCACCTGCCCAACATTTTCGAGTTTACACAATGATTTCACATCAACTGTTTTAATATTCACAGGTGCTCTAGAAACAAATTTTTTTTTTGTCTTAAAGAAATGAAGAAATGAGCCCTTCCAGTGGCCAGAATACTTGCAAACATCAGGATTTGGGGTCTGCACAGGGGCTCAGGTCCAAAGGTTCTGATTCCCAGGCCAGAATTCTTTGTGAAATGATTCTATTCCAACAGTGAGCAGCACTGCCCATAAAACAACTTTAAAAATCTAAATGAATTTGCTTTTCCCATTGGTTTGCAATTCTCCAAACTTAGCTTTGACCAGTGAAATTGTCCTGATGTCGTTGGAAATGGGTCCAAAGCCACATCCATTAGATGACAACTTCTGTCAGCATAATCAGAATGGGATTAAATTACTACTCTATTTCTTTGGGCCCTAAACTTGTTTGCTCCCAGCAGCTTCCTTCCGCAGGAGTATTCAAGTAATGTGACTTCTTCCCAAAGAGAGATTGGTATTGTGCATATTTGTTCAAAGACAACTGTTGCTGTTGCTTTCTGTGGTACTGGGATTAATTATATTAGAGTGTTTTCATTTGATTGTCTCCTTTTCTATATTTAATGGAGCTGGGAAAAATAAAACTCAGCTTTCCTTTCTCCATGTTTTCTAAAAACAATTAAGATAATAAGAGAAAGACACAGTGACAGGGAAGATGTGGGGTTCTTTTAGACCCTTTGAGTTTCCCTGACAGACTTCTTGCTCCCCTTCTATCCTTCCTTTTCCCTTCTAGGTTTTTCTCTTTCATAAGCGCACTTTAGGTCATGAGGACAGGACTCAGCAGCAGGTAAGAGTGGAACTGAAACAGTACATCTTCCTTTCTCTTCTTTCTATGACTTCTTCATTTACATAAATTAAAACCCATTCTAGACTAGCTTCTTTCCTTTGACATGGAAGTAAGTTCTTCAGGTATTCATTAAATGCCCAGTCATCTCATCCCGTTTTTGCTCCCTTAACTTTTTGTCCCTCGACTTCTCATGGACATCTCTTGTCAGAGTGGCAGGATTTTTTTTTTTTTATGTGAAACCTGAATTGATAACCTTGGAAAGTCTGAATTGCATCCAAAAGGAATTCATTACTGAGTGGGGGTGACTTTGACTTTCATGAAAATGAATGCTCGGAAATCATCAGCTTTACGAAATAATTCATTATACTTTTTTTTTTGTGGTGGTGGGGTGGATAAAGTACCTTCATAAAAGCACCTCTTGTATGAGTATCCTGCGTGACCTATCTCTTATGAAAGAAAATGTTAGGACAGCCAGCTATTTGGAAACATTGTACATGCAAGCTTTTATGCTGACTTTCAGTGAGAACAAGATGAATCATGAATACTTAAAATTCTTTCCCCATGGTTCTGCTTGAATCCTGGTTTAATTGTTTCAGAGTATGCACCTGGGAGACGCTGTATACAATAAGGGTTTGGGAATTGGAGCTTCTAAAACTTGTCCGGCTTAGTGGCCAGTGGGAATGTAGTTCCCTGGAAATTTCATCTCAGAAGTCTCCTGTCTCATTATTTG
The DNA here is from genome assembly GCF_018345385.1 of Vulpes lagopus. Taxonomy (NCBI): domain Eukaryota; kingdom Metazoa; phylum Chordata; class Mammalia; order Carnivora; family Canidae; genus Vulpes; species Vulpes lagopus. Next base: position 75,090,240 of record NC_054826.1, read on the forward strand.
GGCAGATACTTTCATCACTCTCTTTTCTGAAGGCAAAAGCATACTGACCACTAGCCTCCGTATGTTGAAGATTAACAAAAGTTTTAATATTTTTCCTTAGTTTAGAAAAATGCATAAAACGATTGAGGACAAGATGCATGCATCTAACGTACAGATAAAAATAATTTTAATATTTTGCCATATTTGCTTTAGATTTTTTCTGTTAAATACATAAGTAAAGTGGCGATTAAGTAAGAACCTTTTTTGTACTCCTACTCAATTCTTTCTCTCTCTCTAGAGGAACACACTTTCATAAATTTGGGATATAACTGCCCAGTCCATGTTTTTATATCTTTACTACTTATTTTTAAACATTATATAATATTTGAAGGAAATAATTCTAATTGTCCACCGAATCATTGTCACATTGCTTTCTACCGTTCTATCAGAATCCTAGTTCTTTCCAGGAAGCAGTGGGTCAGGAAGGTCTATACACAGACACACACACACACACACACACACACACACACAAACACATACCAGTCTCTGGTGCAGCTAAGGAGGGGAGGGATAAGTAGGGAAGAATGTGACTTAGTTTTGGTTATGAAGCTTTATGCAGAAATTTAGAAAGTGAGATTTCTGGAAAAATCATTGTTTTCTTGGTAAAAGAGGTTATATTCAGATTCAGATCTGAGGCATGGATGCAATGCATGAAATGGAAACTACTTGGGGATGGAAGAAAAAGAGATTGAATGATGAGTCTTTACCATATTTATTAAGCTTCTGACAAAAGGGGAAATTAAAATTTAAAAATATAGAAAAATAGCATCAAGTGAGTAAAAAAAGATTTTGATTTCCACCAACCAGCTCTATGAGAATTCCTTCTGTAACATTACTTTTGGTCATGAAACTCTACACCAGGATTTTTCAACCAGAGCACTATTGACATTCGAAGCTAGATCACTCTTTGTTGCAGGGCTTATCCTGTGCATTGTTCAATGTTTAGTAGCCTCTCTGGCCTCAACTCACTAGATGCAATTAGCACACTCCACCCCAATTGCAACAATCAAAAATGACTCTAGACATTACCAATGTCCCTGGGGGTGAGGGGCCTACAAAATCACCCTTGGTTCAGAACTACTGGTTGAGAACTACTGCTTTACAGCAGCTAATTTGTGTGGTATTTGTGAACAAAGAATCCCATGGAGGCAATGGCAGACCACACAATTTTTTTAATGGCCATTTTCAGCCCAATAAAGAAGACTACTATAGTACTGGTTTCAGTAAACCTATATTTTCAGCCCATAAGTTGGGAAAATTAATGTTGGATATTTATAAAACCTTTGTAAAATAAATAACAAGGAATAATAATATAATTACATTTATACCATGCGGAGAATTTTTCTAAATACGTTAGATATGCCTGCTTGTTTAATCTTCACAACCTACTTGTGATATAGGTATGAGAGATGAGAAAACTGAGGTGCAAGAAGGTTATGGTTTGTTCTAGATACATGCGATTACCACCATGTTATAGATGAATAAATTGAAACAGAGATTAAGAAAGCTAACAAAGGGATCCCTGGGTGGCGCAGCGGTTTGGCGCCTGCCTTTGGCCCAGGGCGCGATCCTGGAGACCCGGGATCGAATCCCACATCAGGCTCCCGGTGCATGGAGCCTGCTTCTCCCTCCGCCTGTGTCTCTGCCTCTCTCTCTCTCTCTCTGTGACTATCATAAATAAAAAAAAAAAAAAAAAAAAAAAAAAAAGAAAGCTAACAAAGATCTCATATTATTAAACTCTGAGGTGATATTCAGTGTGGATTAATATGGTTACACCCATGAACATGATAAAAATTAAAGCTATTTGCTGTCAAAGCAGCATAGCATTAGGGATATGGATTCCTTAAGAGGAATTTAGTTACCTCTTTTGCAAATACAGGAAAATAAGACTTTGTAATTTGTCATTAGAAGATTATATTTAGACATAAATATAAGTTTCAACAATTCAGTTTTCTTCCTCTTTCTTTTTCCTCTCTACCCCTCTCCCCTTTTTCCAGTAAGGATTTAAATAAGGCATCTAACAGATATATAAAGCTAACTAACTATAATATGGCATATTATAGTTATATAATATATAATAAAACCTTATGGGAATTTAAGGTGGATTCAAAAATTATAACAAAACACATCCTAGAAGGACCTACACATTACCATGAGAACACTACACAGCAGAAATCAGCTCTTTCTCGAAGAAAAACTGGGTAGTTACATAATTCTGACAGTCCGTTAGAGAAAAAAACAAACCCATTACTCAGAGGAAGTGTACTGTTCTTGGTGCTAAGATCAGACAGGAATTTCTCCCATCTTTGCCTGACAAAGTTACATGGTCCATAGTGTTTTTAATAGCATCCTCAACAGCATTCAAACAATAAATTCAGGGATGAGTTTCCTGTCTGGATAAGGCTAGTTCAGGAAAGTATGTCGTCAGTTATTCATTGTCCTTTTTATGCTGACTATAATTTGATTCTCTCATGAAGAAATCAAGAATCATCAAAGTATCAAAATATCCAAGAATTTTATACACAATCCTGACTTACTGTATTTTTTCCAGATTCTTTGGAATCTTCATTAATTTCCATTTGACACCCCCATTATAAATATTTAGACAAATTCACTTATTTTTAAATGTACTTTCCTTTTTAAGTTTTGAAAATTCCTGATGCCTATTCTCCCAAAACTACTATATTGAGCCATCTTAGGGTCACTATGGTTTATGCTACTAACTTAATAGCGATTTATGTAACTTTATTTTCCAAGCCTGCTCAGTTGCTTATATGCTGTAAGGCTCAGGGCACTTTATAAATTAATAATTTTTAAAAAGCCTACAATAATAGTTGCAAAACCAGCAAAACCCGCAGTGGGCAGATTTCACTTTCTGTTTCAAATTGCCAGCATAGGTCTATTAACAACCAGAACAATGGTGAGGGTTATAATGGTTTTTCTTGCATTACACCTTTAAAAGAAGATTCAGCAGGGTAGGTCAACAGGAAAATAGCTGAAACTTCTAGTTCCTGTTGTAATTCAGAAATTACTAATATTTGTTATTAGTAATATTAATATTATTATTATCATTACAAATAGTGAAAGCAGGAATGCATAAATAAAGTCTGCCCCAGGGGCAGCCTGAAGCTATATTCCAGCAAGTTACTGTGCTTCAGTATTATGAGAATTTTTATCCATCATCAATAAAAAATGAGCATAGCAGTTATTATGGCAGTTCCACAGTCAAGACTGTTTCTGCTATTACATCTCTTAGTAAAAAGGTGATACACTCTCCATTATATGATGTCAACTCATCCACCTTTCCGACATTAAAGTATAATGTATAATCTTTACATGGATTCTTCCCTAGTGAAGTCACATTTCCATGAACTTGGGGCAAGGACACAATGGGGCTAAATTAACTGTGGGCAGAAAGTAAAGTAAATTACATTTTTTATAAACCAATAGCAGCACTGAGCTACCTCCATTCCATTTTTGGAAAGGGATGAAGTTGAAATAAATTTGACAAAATAAATATTTTACAGATAGGCCTATGCTCACCAGTGGTGGAATTATGCTAGATCAATGCCCTTGATGCTCCACTGGGCACAATCTCTGGAACGACATACTTCTCTAACCCTAAACTCTCCAGTACCATGGATATGAGTAAGCAGCCTGAGCAGACTGCCTGGCTGCTGCAGTCATCTTTCCATCAGCATGGTGGTTGGGGGTGGCTTCTCAGTACATCAAAGTCCCCCTCTTTACATGCTGATTTTTTCTTCCCCTAAGCCCTTTTAATTTTATCCTTTTTTTTTTTAACGTAACTATTCTTGCTTATAGTCATCAACAGAATGTAGAAGTTTCATGGATAATTGACTAAAGCAGATGTGTGAGAAAATTCGAGAAGCCCAAGATAGGGAACAGAAGACCCCAGTCAAGCCCAGCCTCTGCACCTCCTTAGATGTCTTACTTTGGGAAAATGCCTTTCCTACTTTTTAATAGATAGTTTTTTTTAAGATTTTATTTATTTATGAGAGACAGAGAGACAGAGAGAGAGAGAGAGAGAGGCAGAGACACAGGCAGAGGGAGAAGCAGGCTCCATGCAGGCAGCCCAACGTGGGACTCGATCCGGGGACTCCAGGATCATGCCCTGGGCCAAAGTTGGTGGTAAATCGCTGAGCCACCCGGGCTGCCCATTAGTAGATAGTTTTAAGGGCATCTGATCAGTTCAAAATGATTCCCACTTCTCTGAGAAGCCATGCCTGTCTTATCTACATACTCCTTACCATAATTAATTGGATCTTATCCATCAGACTCTCTCCCCCAGCAAAGTTGATAAAAGGTAAACTGTGAAAAGCTTCTTTCTGCCATGTGAACAAAACAAGAAAAGCTAATCTGCAGGAAGAAAATAATGTGGTAGAAAGGAAAAGAAGCGCAAATAAGAAAATGAAGACTGAATCTTAATGCTTCTTCACCTAACCTAGAGAAGGAAGGAAAGTCATCTTGGCAGCATTCCTATCACACAGCCTTCATTTCGATCCTACCTGAGATTTAGCCGCACACCTATACTCCAGTTCTATGAGACATACTATGTGTTGTGCTGGAGTTCTTTCTGTTGTTTTTCTAGATTTTGTGGTCTTTGTTCCTGTGACTACAAGAGTCCTAAGACACTTTTGAAGTCTTGTTTTTTCTTTTCCTATCACAAAATGAAAAATTCATGACCCACCATCGTCATGGGTTTGTGAAAGGGGAAAGTGAGTTCATGACAATATTCTTTGTTGTTAGTCATTTACAAGCTCATTCTTTTGGCCAACAAATGTTTACTGACATGCACTATGTGCCTCACTCTACCCTAGACATAAGGATAGAGCACTGAAGGAAAATATAAAATAAAATAAAATAAAATAAAATAAAGCATTGTCAAATGGAATTTATATTCTGGAGGAGGGAAATATAAGGGGAAAATTTAAAAAAACAAGTAAATATATTGTATGACAGGTAATAAAATGAAATGTTTAAAAATGCAGTGTAAAGATGGCAGGGAATGATGGAAGTAAAGGGTTATTTTAGGTAGATTGGTTAGAGAAAGCTTCAATAATGCAATAGCATCTGAAACATGAAGCAAATTAGGGAGTGAGATAGGGAGCCATCTGGAGAACAGCATTCCAGAAGAGGGAAAGAAATGCAAAAGTCTAGAGGAAATGTGGATGTATTGTACGTGAGGAACAGAAAGAAGGCCAGAGTACACGGTGGAAGATAGGATCCAAGAGTGGCTGCTACACTATGGTAAAAACTTTCAACTTTATTCCGGGTGAGGTGGAAAGCTATTAGAGGCTTTGAGGAGAGACTTGACATGATTTGACTTCCATTTTGAAAGGATTCTTGGGATGCTGCACTAAGAACAGGCAGTTTAGGGAAAGGCAAAGCAAGGAAACTTCCCTGGAACCACTGCAGTGGTCCAGGGGAGTGATTTGGGTGGCTTGGATAAGAACAGTGGCTATAGAGGAATAAGGAAGCACCAGATTTTCATTGATTTGAAGGCAGAAGCTGCAAGGCTTGCTGATGGTTTAGAAATGGGTTTGAGGGAAGATGAGGGTAAAGAAAAAGTAAAGATTTTGTCCAAATAGAGCAATGGAGCTGTCACTGATGAGCTGAAGGAAAGTTACAGGATCAGAAGCTATTGAGATGGGGAAAAAGGAGAGTTTCATTTTGGATATGGTAAAACTTAAACAACAATTAGATATCCAAGTTAAAAAAAAAATGAAGTAAGAAGGACTTGGATATGAGAGTTTAGACAGACTTCCAGATTGGAGATCTGGTTTATATTCCTCTCTTCCCCATCCCCCAGCCCCATTTCACCTCGGGAGGCCTACTAGGGGCTACTAAAAAGATTGATATTTTCAGTTAATGGACTAAGAATTACAATTAGAGATGGCACGGTACTTCAAGATTAACACATTTGGAAAGGAAGCGAGAGAATTTTTTTAAAGCCCCAATTGACTTCCTTGTTTGTTTTTTTTTTTGTAATTAATTTGGGTCAACATATCTTTTATCTTTGGACAAAATACTATCAGCAGCAAAACATTTTATATCTATAAATATGTTTATTGGAAACACTTGGAACTTCTGAGTCAGAAAATAAATATAGAGATCATTTTGATAATAATTAACAAATTATTCTTTGATGCATGAATTGTTGGATGAGCATATCAGTCATTGAACATTTATGCTGAGAACAGCTTAACAGGGCTAAGACTAATAAAGCCCAGTTCCTGCCGTGAAGGGGCTTAGAGTAGGGAGTCTGAAATCTGGCATATTCCTAAGGTCAACTCAGAGCAAATGGTAAATTTGCTAAGTCTATTGTTGGTCCTTTTCCACAACCATATTCAGAATTTAATTTATCCTTATAGCACATCCGCTTTCTAAAACAATCTGCAAGTCAGAGAATTTGTGTAGCAGGGCATACCCTGAAAATATATGCAAGCAAAAAGAATGTATATTTGAGATGTGAAATACAGCTGAGAACTATAAAAGCAATGCAGTTTGGTGTAAAGACCACAAAAATAGAGCCAATTAATCCTGCTTAGCATGTAACTTATTCACTGTATCATATATGATAAATTCATTTAAATGGAACATTTCAATACTTCATTGATGCAAGAGAGCAATTATCTCACACCAGAGTCTCAGAAACTCCTATCTTCAATCCTTCAAACCTTCTTCATTGCATAAAGCAGGTTTGTTTTTTAATCCTTATTTTAGTGGGATTTACCTACCCAGCTCCAAAATATTTTAATGTATAACTGTCACACATGGCACTCTGGAGCTAGTAAACACTAATTGGACATCAACTGTGCTACACACTGGTAAGACAAAAAATGACATGCAGTCATTCTCTTCAAGCATGGAGGAGAACCATCTACACATAATACATCACAGAAACTGCAAAGGTGAATCTTTGCATGAGATATTATGAAAGCCCAGAAAAAGACACTTATCAATCCAAGAGTGTTGTGAAGTCTTGTATAGGGAGTCTTAAAGGACAAATGGGAGTTCACCAGGCTAACAGAAAAGAAGGTAATGGGAAGGAAGGAAGATCATTCCTATTAGACGGAGCAATAAGAAATAGCAATGAGCCCATTCCATAAGATTAAGTGTTAGAATATAAATTTTGAGACAGCAGACCATGAGAGTTGCAGTTGGAGGGATAGGCTAGAGCCCAATCATGGGGGCTTAAATTATGTACTTAATTCTGCTCTTGATAGGGAGCCATTTTTCCCTAAGCCAACTCAAATTCCTCTTTTCTTGGAAGATGGGGGTGGGAAGAGTATGTCAAACAACTAAAAACTAGATAGATGACTATACAACTATAGAGGCTTCTTCTTTTATGTTTTCCTGATGCCTGGAGAAAGATGATGCAAAATCTAAGAAAATAAATATTACGAAAATTCATTAATTAGGATATTCCTTGTATTTAAAGTCACAAGAAATAATGATACATGCTATATGCATCTTTGAAATAATTATTAGAGATTACAATCAGAAAGCATAAATATTAAGTCAATGACCTCTAGGGTCTCTTGTAACAGTTGCAAAATTCCAGTATTATGACCTTGCCTTTTTTTTTTTTCTCATGTCTGAGGAATTGCCAGAGAGGAAGTATCTCTAAAGGAGGAATTAAGAACTCAAATCTCAGCTTGTGTTGCAACATCTCTTTGTTCTTAGAGCTCCTTTCATAATAAACAGTGGGTTTCTCAGAAATGATTTTAAACTTCAGGAAAGTACATTATAGAACTGAGGAGATCAGCCAGACAAAAGCTTTTAAGAAAGATGCAAATGACATAAAAATATTAATTTAAGTAATACAACAAACTAAACTTATCAGTTTATAAGGATAGATATTTATGCAAATATATCAATTATACCTCATTAGTGCTTTGTATGATGTGTCTGATTCTGTGACTAAATATAAACCCACTAATACATATATTTTTGATCTGGGACATTTCCATTTAAAAAATCATTTCCCAAATCCTGTAATTACAGAGATTGCTGACTAGTGCTATTTGAAAACTCTTTGTAGTCCAGGTTACTTATCATCATGTTGGATAAAAATAGGCAAATGACATCTGTTCCCTTTTAAGAAAGAGAGTTCCTGGCTTCATCGAACCTAATTAACTGGTTAGAGTAGCCATCCATAAAAACAGGAGCTAGCACTTCAGGGCCCATTAGCATCGCCCCATGAAGCTGTCCTCCTTAGCTGGCTGATTTTTCTGTTTCCAAGCCTAAGAATCCTGACCCTGAATATGCGGTAGGTCCCATTCAAGTTTCCTTTTACCTTTAATTCTGTAAGTGGTTAGAGTAGGTTGCTAATGAGGTTAAATAATGGGCTGAAGTCTTGGGCAGATTTTTCATTATTGTTGTTGTTCTGAGTTCATGCCTTGACCAGTTAAGTTCCATCAAAATTAAGATGATGGTCAGTTGTAGTTTATAAGTCCTCTTCTAAAAAGCACATTATAACTTAGAAACAAAAATTCAAACACTGATTTTAAACATTTGTCCCATAGAAAATTGATTCTCAAAAAAGTATTCCTTGAAAACCAAAGGAGGGGAGGCTCCTGGATTAACCCTTGCATGTTGCATGTTGACTTTACATTTCAAGGTCAACATTTGAAAGGGTGCATGGATGGCACTCAAGAAGAATCTAACCATTACATTAAAGGTCCTGGTATATGTTGGCAAATTGAATTTAAATAAAATATTAAAAAGATTAAAAATAAAGTTCTGAGAATTCTAGCAGTAAAAAACCCTGCTTCTCCTTATTTGACCAGAATAATCAACCTTATCTGATCAAGGAAGGTTTGTTTTATTTTTATGAAATATATTGCTGTTCTATGGAATTCCACAATTTTAGAAATAAGAGATATTAAATCAGAATTTTGAAGTTCACAGTGTTCAAAATTTATTCATTTATATATCTACAACAAATTCCATTTGACAGATAGCTTGAGAATCAGGGATATCATTCCAAGACTGGCTTATTCCACTTGCAGAACAGTAAGTGGCAATAAGGTTTCCTTATTTCCATTCTAAATCATCTCATTGTTACCAAGAACTCTTAGTAACCACCTCAAAAATATTTTGAGTCAGTTTGATCTCATTGTTACCAAGAATTCTTGAGTAACTTACTCAAAGATATTTTCCACCACTTTATCTGGAGGCACAACATACCTTCTACCAGATTTGGAATAGATGCATATTTATAATTGTTGGCCGAATAACAAATTTCCAAACACAAGCAAGGTGGAGCAAAGCTTACATTTTTACCATGTGAAGAATTCCAAAATCATAGTAATAAAGAGGCAAAATATAATAGTAGGCATTACAAATGTGATAATGAGACCTGCTGAGATAAATCCTCATAGAGATGAGAAAAGGAATAGAGAAGCAAACTAGTAAGCAAAACAGAATCCATGAGTCCAGATTCAGGTTCTATGTAGCACTTACTGACAGAAAGTTAAAATTTGAGTTCTAGATATTAGTACCAGAATGAGAATCATTACCTGGAAACAGGGACCAGGGTGGAGGGATCCTGCTAATCAAAAAATAAATCCGGGTATTGGGGATAGGCAACTAATGCTGTCTTATACCTGGAACTATAGCATATGAGGGAAGACAACACACTCAAATGAAAGAATAATTCCTATCTACCAAGAGCAAGAATCTATAAAACATAAACATACATAAATGATATAAGCCCCAGAGAAGATGAAACAGACTAAACCACAGACTGGAAATGAAAACTATAACCATTCAAATTAAAGACTAAAACAATACTCATGGGATGAAACAATTCTAAAGAAGAAGTACACTGTAGAAAAAGAGAGAATTAATGAATTTGCGAGTAATTCTGAGAATTCACAAAAAATATATCACAAAGGGCAAACCAAACTTCTAAAGAATAAGGAAAAGCAGGTAAGAGATATGCATGGCTGATTTGAGAGGCTCCAGAATACAAGAATAGAAGGAGTGGGGGAAAACAATACGTGAACCAATATAACTGAATTTTCCAAAAGGTAAGAAAGAAAAACATGTTTCTAGCAAACTACTGAGTTCTGAGAAGTGTGCAAGATAAACATAAAGCTAGAACGGAGATATGCAAGAATCCTAATCCTAAATAATAATCCTAAAACCTGGAGGCAAAACATTATCTGCAGAAAGTGGCACTTAAGTAGTCAGATTTCTCTTTAGCAGCAAGAAACCTCAGAAGGCAGTAGAATTATATATTTAAGGTACTGAGGACAATAACTGTGATCTAGAATTTTATACCCAGTAAAACTATAAGAGTTAAAGAAAATGAAAACATTTTCAAGCATATAAAAATGAAGACTGTTAGTACTACAGATACTCTGCTTAAAAAAAATAAAGACTGTCATCAAGCAGAGATGCAAACCCAGAAATTAATAAAATGTCACTAAATTTAGTTATTTATCGACTGCAAAAACTACTGACAGCTTTATATGTTTTGGGAAATGTAAAATATAACTCTACTGAAAATAATGAGAAGTAAAATAAATAATGAATAGTTGCAGTATGATAGTTTCTGTGTTGCACATGAGAGAAAGGAAGAAATGTCACATAGTTGTAGTGTATGTTAGAAAATAAAAGTCATTATATGACTTTAAAAAAATTTTTAATGAGTTTTTAAAAATTTCAGAAAATCTAGTAAAATAATAATGCAATTAAAGTTTCTAAGACAGGGACACCTGGGTGGCTTAGTGATTGAGTGTCTACCTTTGGCTCAGGGTGTAATCCCAAGGTACTGGGATAGAGTCTCACATGGAGCCTGCTTCTCCCTCTGTGTATGTCTCTGCCTCTCTCTCTCTGTCTCTCATGATAAATAAATAAAATCTTTAAAAAAACAACAACAACTAAAGTTTCTATGACTGTACAGGAAAATAAAAGACTATTAAAATTTTTGTTAATTCAAAAGAAAACAGGAAAAAAGGAACAAAAGAAAAGGATTTACACAGAAAACAATAAAAGGATAGTAATAAGACTAAGAACAATAAATACAGTAAATGTCATAGATTTAGCATTTAACAAAGCCAATAATTACCAAAAAGACTGTGATTTACTAAATTAAGTTTAGAAAACAAAGTCCATCTAAGACAAAAACTACCTTGAGAAATTAAGATTAAAAAGATAGTTATCTGGGATGCCTGGGTGGCTCAGCAGTTGAGTGTCTGCCTTTGGCTCAGGGCATGATCTGGGAGTCCCGAGATCAAGTCCCACATGAGGCTCCATGTGAGAAGCCTACTTCTCCCTCTGCCTATGTCTGTCCCTCTCTCTCTCTCATGAATAAATAAATAAAATAAAAATATTTTTAATAGAAGATAGTTATCTCATAAATTATAAATCATATACATATATAATATGTCATTCTAATTTTTTTCACATGGCCTTATGTTTTCGGCACTTATTAATTTTGACATATATAGTTCTGGCTCATTCATTTAAACTTCTATGCTTACTACTTGAAGACTATTGTCTGATATTAATAATAACTGCAATAACTAACAATTTACCTATTCTCTTTTTGAAAGCATTTTAGATTATTTCCGATTTTATTGCTCTTTGAAACAATGGTACACTTTTTATGTTCCATCTGCCATTTTGTGTATTTTTGCAAAGCCTTTTTCTAGATAATATGTCTAAAGGAAGAATAGTGGCATCACTAGCTGTATGCTTCTTCAATGTATTGAATATAACCCAATTGCTAAACAAAGTGCTTGTAGTTGTAGCAACTTACACTCCCACTCAAGATGGAAATTCTAAACTTTTCAAGGTTCTTTCTGCCTTTGCCAATATTAATATAATCGGACTTCTTAAATTTTATCAGCTGTATGCATATAAAAATATTCTTCATTTTTGTTTTGGTATCGTGAGGTTTAATATCTATACTGTGTTTATAAGTTGTCTCTTAGTGCATTGCCTGTTCAGATTATTTCCCCATTTTTCTATGGAATTATTTTAAAGTTGAACTGTTCTTGATTTATTGGATAGCTATTGACTGTGACATATATATTAAATCATTTAATTTTTCTAGTATTTTATTTAGGAACTTTACATCTTTATTCCTAACTTTACTTTCTTTTTCTGTCCTTGTCTGGTTTTGATTTCAAGATTATTACTTGTCTTATAAAATGAGTTGGTGACTGATTTTCCCTCCTTTTCTATTTTGCCAAATATTTTGTATTTGGTAGTTTTTTAAAGGTTAGAAAAGTTCACCTTGGGAATAGTCAGTTTTCTGGAAGTTTTTTTTTTGTGTGTGTGTTTTGTTGGAAGCAAGGACAATAGTCATGAAGACAATAATTTTGATTATAAGTTAAATTTATTTAAAAGCTACTGGTTTATTACACTTTTATGTTTTTTAAAAAGATTATATAACATTTTTCTAGAAGTACATTTAATCAAAGTTTTCAAAATGTTTTTGTTATACTATTATGGTTTTAAATATTGACATAATTTCTGTGGTTCTGTCCCTTTACTTCATAATTTTTAATTTTTAAAAATTTTCCTTGATTACTCTTGTTGGAAGTGTGACTATTTTGTTAGCTCATTAAAGAACTATATTTAGTTTTGTTAATCTTCTCTTATGTTTCTTTGACTAATTTACATTAATTTTTTTTATCTTATTTGTGAAATTTTCTTCTCCCTAATTAAAAGTCTGTTCTTTAGGACTTTCCTATCTTCATGAGTTGAAAGTGACACTCAAATATTCTTGTGCTTTTTTTGTTGTTGTTATTTGTTGGTTTTAACAAAGGCATTTAAGACTGTAAGTTTATTCTAATTACTATCTTAGATAATAAAAAATTTTTGTTACTTAATACTCTTTTCAACTCTAAATATTTTAAATTTCTATTAGAAATTTAGAAGTGTCCTCATGAATTTTTAGCTTTTATAATTTTAATCATTAATTTATTATTGAATTATTAATCTAAGAGTGTAGAATGTAAAAAAAAAATAAAAAATAAAAAAATAAAAAATAAGAGTGTAGAATGTATGAGCTCAATTTTAATAAATGTTTCTTGTGTGCTTGAAATGAGGTATCTTTTTCTATATCTTTGATGTAAGGCTCTCGCTTTGTCTCTCTTTCTCTCCCTCTCTCCCTCCCTCTTTTCCTCCTTTCCTCACCATCCACTTTGTAAGTATTTAATGCAAAATATCTAGCTGGGTGGCTCAGTCAGTTAGGGGTTCAACTTTTGATTTTGTCTCAAGCCAAGATCTCAGAGATCAAGCCCTGTGACAGGCTTCCTGCTCAGCAGAAAGTCTGCTTGAGATTTTTCTTATTCCTTCTCCCTCTGTCCCTCCCTCTCATTCTCTCTCTAAAATAAATACATCTTTTTAAAAAAAATGTCTATATCCTTACTACTTTGGTTTTGGCTGCTTGGTCTATGGAGTTTCTTATAGACTTGAGTTAAAATATACCATACAATTGTTAAGTTGTGAAATTTAACTTTAGATTCTGTCAGTTTTTGCTTCATACAGGTAAATACTCATTTTTAATTGCATATAAACTCATGATTCTTATGTATTTTTTGTGAATTATTCTTTTATTATTTTCTGCCCCATTCAGTTCTTCTTGCCTTACGTTCTGTTTTATCAGATATTAATAAAACCCTGCCAATTTTCTCTTTGTTAATGCTTATATGACATCATTATAAATATGGATTTATATATACAAATATAAATTTGACACAAACAGAAAACTAGCATACATTGTTTATGGAGCTGTACATATGTACAAATAGTCAAAGAAAGTCATAGAAAATGCCACTTTCGATAATGACAAACTAGCAATTTGGATAAATACACTCATAAGGAAAAACTATATGTACGTATATATGTATTTTAGAAGAGGCAGGTGAGAATTTGTGGGTCAAAGAAAAAATCAAAAGGAAAAGTAGAATGTATTACTGTATTTTGAATTAATGACAATAAAAAGACTACATATCAAAACTTGTTTGCTGCAACTAAAGTCATGTCAGAGGGACATTTTTAGCATTAAATGTGTATATCAAAAAAGAAGGAAAGCTGGATATCAGTGAGCTAAATGCCCACTTCAGGATGTTGGAAAAAGTAAATTAAATTCATACAAAGCATAAGAAAGGAAATAATAATGATAAAAGCAGAAATGTCAATGAAACTAAAAAAAAAAAAAAAGCACTTTTCAACTCTTTATTTGAGCCCAAAACCTCAGCAATTAAAACAACAACAACAACTGGGGTGCCTAGCTGGCTCAGTTGGTTAAGTGTCTGACTCTTGATTTCAACTCAGGTCATGATCTCAGGGTCATGAGATTGGGCCTAGCATCAGACTTCACTCAGCAGGGAGTCTGCTTCTACCCCTCCCCTCTCGTTCTGTCCTTCCCCACACTCTCCACCCCCCCCCCAAATAAATTTAAAAATCTAAAAACAACAACAACAAAAACAACAAAGATGTCAAAAGAGAAAAAATACAGGCCAATTTTACGTAAGATAATTGCAAATGAAATCTAGCAACACATAAAGTAGTACATCGCAAAGAAGCTGGCTTATTCCAGGAATGCAAGGTTGTTTAACATGAGAACATTGGAGTTGAAGTCATCATAAATACAGAGAACATATGATCATCTTAATGCAGAAAATTTATTTGATAATATTTATTATCTGTGGTAAGCTGAAAACTTCCCCCCAAAGATGTATATGCCTCAATCCCGAGAACCTATGAATACAGTACCTTACATGGTTACATCCTGATTCTCGGGATTGAGGCATATACATGGCTCTTTTACATGGTAAAAGAGACTTTGATTAATCGAAGAATCCTGATATGTGCGTATTATCCTAGATTATTCTGAATGGGCCAATGTAATCACAAGAGTCTTTATAAAGAAGGAGGCAAGAAATCAGTGTCAAAGAAGGAGATATTTACAATAAAAAACAGAGTTTGGAATGATGAAGGACGTGAACCAAGAAATGAAGAAAACCTATGGAAACCAGAAGAGACAGGGAAACATAATCTCCCGTAAAGCCTTGAAAAAGATTGCAGCTTTGCTGACCCATTTGGGGCTTCTAATCTCCAGATCTTCAAGAAATCAATCTGTACTGTATTAAGCCACTAATTCTGAGGCATTTTGTTTACAGAAGCAATAGGAACTAATAGTAAAACTTTGCAATTAGGAAAAAAAAGGAATTAACTTAATCTTAAAAGGGTATCTACAAAAAAAATATAGTACAAACATCATCCTTAAAAGTGGTATGTTGAAAGCTTTTTCTCTGAAACCAGACAGGAGACAAGGATGCCTAATATCACTTTTTTATTTAACATTGGGAAGCCCTACCCAATGTTGTAAGGGGAAAAAATGATAAAGGTTGTATATATATAAACCACTGTGATTTGCACATTTCATAATTATGTGTATTAAAATCTAAAGGAATCTATAATAAATGACAGAATTTTTAAGAAGTGAATTTAGCAAATTAAAAGAAAGCAGATCTCCTTATAAATTTGGCTAACTCCAAAGTCATTGCAGTAAAAATAAAAGATGAGCCTGGAACATCTTGTTATGTCAAAAAATAAAGAAGTGTTCCAAAAATGAAAAGGACAAGTCAAAATGATACAGAGCCAACTTGATGAGGCTGGCCATACTAGGGGCAGATTTAGACTCAAAATGAATAATGGCAGTAATTACCACTGAATAAAATAATAATCCATGTGTCCATGCTGAACCTAGGTAAACAACTACATAAAGGAGGATTGAAAGCTCCTTTTTATAGTATAATGATTATCATTAATTTACGTAAGAATCATGAGTGAGCACTGGATGAATGCTTAAAGAGGACAGGAAATTTACTTAATTTCAAAGTCTCTCTCTTTAGTTTACATAACTGAAAGTGGAAATCAATGGTAAAGAGAAATAAATGTTAGCTATGAACTGGAACAAATTAGGGACACCACCTTAATCAAGTGATTCAGGTAAACATCACGAAAATGGGAAAATCTTAAAACATGTGCCTTCGAATGTAATGCACTGGGAAGGAGATTAGACAGATGACAAATAGACTACACATAAATACATATGTCTGTATGTGTGTGTCTGAAAAGTACTACCAATTTGTAAATCTGGGTGAGGAGTAAATGGAAGTTATCTGTACTAACTTAATGAAATATGTAAAATATCTGTGCACAGAAAATTTAGAAATATTGAAGAGAAGTATATCAGAATCATGAATTAGAATATCCAATGTCATACAAATTTATATAATCCTCCACATATCAACTTGTTCCAAATGAAATTCTAGCAGGTGTGTGTGTGTGTGTGTGTGTGTGTGTGTGTGTGTGTGTGTAAATTGATAGGGATAGTCTAAAATGTACATAGAAATTCAAGTACCAAAAATAACCAAAACACTCATAAAAAGTCAGGCCCCCTCATCTTTTTCTCTTGTCCAAGGAGAAAAAAGGTGAGGAAATTACTCTATTAGGTACTAAGGCTACAAGATTTTAAGATATAAGGCTACCATAGCCAATTAAACAATGTAGTATGAACACAAAGATGGGCAAATGGTTCAGAATAAAGAAAGCAAATTTCATCTATGATTATGATAAACACACTAATGAGTACTGGATAAATTATGATCTTTTTGATAAGTGTTACTGAGTCAATTGGATAGCCATATGGGGGGAAATGTAATTATATCCTTACCACAATTATACACAAAAATCAGTTCTAAGTAGTTTGAAGATCTCTAGGTAAAAGGAACAGCAATAAAGATTCTAGAAAAAACGAGAGAATATCTTCAAGACTTTGGGGAGGGAAAATATTTCTTAAGGAATGTGAAGAAGCCATACCCATAAAGGAGAATATAGATTGTACACATTAAAATTAAAAACTTTTATTGTCAAATAGAAAATTATCTGAGTGAGGGATCCCTGGGTGGCGTAGCGGTTTGGCGCCTGCCTTTGGCCCAGGGCGCGACCTGGAGACCCGGGATGGAATCCCACGTCGGGCTTCCGGTGCATGGAGCCTGCTTCTCCCTCTGCCTGTGTCTCTGCCTCTCTCTCTCTCAATCTCTCTGTGACTATCATAAATAAAGAAAAAAAATTAAAAAAAAAGAAAAAAAATAAAATTATCTGAGTGAAAAGGCAAGTTAGGGAATATATTTCTAACATACGCAATCTACCAGAGAGTTCATGTACATAATAAAGAATTTTTATGAATCAATAAGAGAAAAAGCAGACAACCTAATCAAATATCAGGCAAGACACTTGAATAGACAATCATCTGAATGGGCCAATGAATATATAAAGAAAGTATGGAATCTCATTAGTCATCAGGGAAATACAAATAAAATCACAACAATTTATCTTCATCAAGATGGCTAAATGAAAATACTGATAATGCCAAGTACTGACAAGGATGCAGAACAATGGCAACTTTTGTACACTGCTGCTAGGAGCGTGATTATTAGAATTAGTTGGGAAACTGACATTATCTATTAATTATCTATTAATTCCCATATATATATCAAACAGAATTTTATGGAGAAGAGTGCCTGCAACAGTTTTAATATTTGGAGACTAGGCACAATGCAAATGGAATCAGCAATGGAGTAATTGAATCAATTCTAGTATATTGATATACTGATATAGTATATTGATACAAAAATTTTAAAGCTACAAAAATGATCAATTAAAGGCACATGCAACAAGATGAACATCACAACATCATTTTGAGCAAAGGAAACCAAACACAAAGTGTCATACAGTTTGATAATAATCAAGTTCAAAACCAGTCAGAACTGATCTACGATGGTAAAAAACAGAACATTGGTTAGTTTTTGAGGAGAAGAGTAAGGGATAGTGGTTGTTAGGAGGTGCAAATTTGAGTGGGGATGGGCAACTTGGGAGCTAATGTTTACCTTCTAAGCTGAGTAGTGTTCACATGAGCCTCCTCACTTTGTAAAAATTGAGTTGTACATTTGACATTTATACACTTCTATACAATATATTTAAAATTCAGCTAACAATTAAATTTGTTTAATGTATGGGAATAACAAATATCGAAATCCTAATAGTGGTTACTTCTGAGAAAGAATGGAATGGATTTGGGAGGGGCTGATGGAGGCAGGGGAGAATTCAACTCTATGCCTTATTTATTTTAAAAGAATATAATGCAAGCATAGTAAAAATATTAAGGTATAGTTAAATGAGGGTTTGTTACATAGGTGTTTGTTATAGTACCATTACTCTGTATACATTTCTATAGATTTAAAATCTTTCCCTTACAAACAAAAACCAACCAGTGAGCTTGTCCTAAATAATATGTTCACCAATGCAAGAGACAATTCCAGGACCATGCCATCATGATCTCCATATTGCTCTCAAAGACTAAAATTGGAGCATCTCAAGATGTTGTCCACTACATGTCATAGAGTGACAGAACAGGTTGAAGAGTAAAAGGTAATGAGCTATTCTGTTCTCTGAAGGGAAGTGTGAAATTTTGGTGACTTTTAATAGAATAGGCACCTTCATGAGCTCTTTATAGGATCCTCAAACTCTTCTCCATGGAGAAAATGTACACATTTACATATAGTGGATACAGAAGGCAAAATAAATTTTCTGACTCTTTTGTTTTTTTTTTTTTTTTATTTTTTATTTTTTATTTTTTTAGTTTTTTTTTTTTCTGACTCTTTTGAATGTCTTATATGATGTCATGTTTGCAGTTTTGTTACCTCTGTGTTATCTTTTATTTTATTGATTGTTTTATTTCATTATTATTTTATTTTATTACATGGATCTATTGAAAGTAAGTGTAAGTGATAGACATTCTGATTTTTGCAGTTCCCCCTATATTCCTTTCATCTGTGCGCACACACACACACACACACACCTTTCACATAACCATGGATGATTTGTAAACTGCTTCTCACCTCGTTTTCCATTTCAGTCTCATTAAAATTTCCAAGGTCTACTCTAGAGTTCAAGCTTTCTCAAAGATCAATGCAGACTTCACTTACCATTAGGTTTTGTTGATCCATCCTTCAAGAAGCTAATTTAAATTTCTCCTCACCAGGTAATATGGTAAGTCACTACTCTATGTCAATATTTGCTTTAAGTTCTTTTCCACTTGATGGAGTTCACGAGATGTGTAAAGCATTTACTTGGCTCTTCAAGAGTGGGTTATATATATATATATATGTAAAAACAGAAAGGAAATGAGTGTAAACTTTTCCAAAAGGCCTTTCTGAAGTGAATGATCATTTTATTATTTTCTCAGATAAAATTAACTCAGTCACTTGAAAGAAATACAACACTCATATTTAATGCAAAGTATTGAGATGAGAGAATGAAATATATCTGTATTTATAATTCATCATAACATTTTACATTCAATTTTCACTTTGCCAAAATGCATCCATCACTCTATTTTAGAAACATAGAGGAATTCTTAATACTTCATGAATAAAAGTCTGAGGGGGGAAAAATTCCCTCTGGTAGCAGTATTATTTCAATACAAGTTGTAGCTTCAATTCTTTAATGCAGACAAAAATCCCAAAGAAAAAGCTTAAATGTTGGAATGTCCTCTTGCTATTTATAAGAAAAGTAACTCCCTATACTCAGAAACACAGCTCTAATAGTCACCTCCCACCTCTGAGCCCATCCACTTTTAGGTCCCAGCTATAGGATGACAGGAGTTGACCAGGAAAAGGATAACATTTCTGAGAGTTCATTTTACTCTTGAGTCACTTTTGCATGAAATGATAGCTTGCCTTTTGGGGATTGGCCTCAATGCGTCTCTCTGTAAATTACTTACCATATATCAGTCTTGATTCAATAGACTATAAAATATAGGGGCTTTTTATTGGCAAGAACTTAGGGTATTTTTACAATGCAAAATAATTCTCCCCTGCAGGCAAACTTAAAAGAATTAAGAGTTATGAGACTACAAGGAAAAAGTGACCATGTTTTCTCTTGCAAACCCCTCCCTATCTTCTATTCCAGATCTCCCATGTACGACCTTTTAATGCTTCAATCCAAGGAAAGAAGACTGAAGCTGTAAAAATAATTTTAACTCAAAGTTTTTTTATTCAATTCACAAATTAATTTAACAGCAGCTCAAGGTTTCTTTTTTCCTTAAAGTACTTTTTTTTCCTAATTGCCTAATTTTCTAATAGGAACTAGAATCTTCCATTTGAGTCCTCTCAGAGCCTGATTTCATCTATGTCCTATATCGGAGACTAGAAAGCTGGACTGCATATTAAACTTACCCTGCTCTTAAGCTTCTTGAATTTGGTTCCTATTGGATATTACATTCCTTTACTAGCTAAGAAACTATGGGATGACAGTACACAATGCTCTGGTACCATCAAATAAAATCAGTCTCCATCCTTAACTATTGTAAAACATTTTTAATTTTTTTTTTTTATGATAGTCACAGAGAGATAGAGAGAGAGGCAGAGACACAGGTAGAGGGAGAAGCAGGCTCCATGCACCGGGAGCCCGACGTGGGATTCGATCCCCGGTCTCCAGGATCGCGCCCTGGGCCAAAGGCAGGCGCCAAACCGCTGCGCCACCCAGGGATCCCCTATTGTAAAACATTTATCTCTGAAATGATATTGTATATCTGAAGCATAATCCTGTTTTTTAAAATGTTATTGCTGTGTTTTATCTTTTTTTAAAGATCTTTTATTTTATTTACTCATGAGAGATACAGAACGAGAGAGAGAGGCAGAGACACAGGCAGAGGGATAAGCAGGCTCCACGCAGGGAGCCCGACGTGGGACTCGATCCCGGGTCTCCAGGATCACGCAGTGGGTTGCAGGCAGCGCTAAAGCGCTGCACCACCGAGGCTGCCTACTGTGTTTTATCTTGATGTTATTTTAAGGGTCAAAGCGAGAAAAACAAGCTCACCCTTTATGGAAGCTGTGGCATAAACCCAGATACACACACACACACGCAAATCCAAACAAGAGTTTCAACAAAGAGCCATTTAATGCATATCAGTTGTTAATAAGGTATAAATATGAATTTGGTTTGAAAATTTAGAAAAACAGTGTGATTCTTTTTTTTTTTTTTAATTTTATTTATTTATGATAGGCACACAGTGAGAGAGAGAGAAGCAGAGACATAGGCAGAGGGAGAAGCAGGCTCCATGTACCGGGAGCCCGACGTGGGATTCGATCCCGGGTCTCCAGGATCGCGCCCCTGGCCAAAGGCAGGCGCCAAACCGCTGCGCCACCCAGGGATCCCCAAACAGTGTGATTCTTAAAGGAAATCTTCCTATTGGAAAAAGATCATCATGAAACAATCACACTGCTGACCAAAGCATTTGGCCTCCTCTCCTTCCCTTTTTGTTTTCTCTCTTACGATGAAGGGGGGGTGGGGGAGGGGAGTGAGCAGAAACTGGAAAAAGAAATAAATAAGGCTGGAGGGGACCTAAAATTGAGAGCAAAATGAAACAAGTTAGAATCCTTAAAACCATATAATAAAACAAAGTTAAAGCAAATATGATAGCTACTCAATATCTTCACTCTATCAAGCTAAATTTCAGGCAATAAATCACCTGGAGCTGTGAATACAAAGTGTAGCTATAAAGAAGACAAAGTTAAAATTTTTCATTTCTAAATGAAAAATAAGCTGAATTTAGTAAAAAGAACCAATCCTGGAAAGATCCTCAGCAAATCTAATCCCCTCATTAAAAAAATAATAATAATCCCCTTATTAGAAAAGAGAACTGAAAATCAGAAATTCAATGATATGCTTGCTGATGATGGGGCTGGGACTAGAACCCATACCTCCTGGAATTTCCACTGGTACCCTCAATACCTAAAAACTTATGTGCCTTTAAATTTGTCCTTAATTTGGTTTCATTCTACAGATATGCATTCAGCATTTTTTCTGTGCCAGGAATTAAGTTCAGTGAGTCTTTGTATCCATAGAGCTTATCATCTTGCAGGAAAACTGACACCAAACCATTCTTTACAAAATGAAATACATCTGGAATGAATGCGACAAAAAAGTGAAGGGTAAAGAAATATTTTGGAAGTATCAGCTATTTACCTGCTGCTCTAATGAGATTTTTCTCATTGCGGTCACCAAGACACATTTCTTTCCTCATTTTATCTGAACTCTCTTCAACTTTTGATGCTGCTAGTAGTTTCTTCCTCTTGAAGCTCCCTCCTCCCTTGATGCAATACTTAAAAAAAAAAAATGTGGCATTTTATCTACCTTCCAAACAAAGTAACACATGGGTTTTGGGATCTGGGCCAAGTTAGAGAGTTACTGCAGGACAAGCTTGTGGCTGCAAACCTTGGATAAGACTAGAGCTCAAGCATAGCTTTGGGGGCTGAGTCTTCAATTGAGTCAAATGGATGGTAGTAAAAGTTCCTGAGAACACACCAAAGGAATCATCAAGAATGAAGCCATGGGAAGAATAAATAACCTCGAGAATGTGAGTATGGGGCATGTGGACCCAGTAAAAATTTTCCCAAAGATCTTTATTTTCCAGAAATGTCTAAATATGCATACAATTTTTCTTATAGTACAAAAAAAGTGAATATAAAAAAACCAATAGGGATCTCTGGATGGCTCAGCGGTTTAGTGCCTGCCTTTGGCCCACGGTGTGATCCTGGAGTCCCGGGATGGAGTCCCATGTTGGGCTCCCTGCATGGAGCCTGCTTCTCCCTCTGCCTGTGTCTCTGCCTCTCTCTCTGTGTGTCTCCCATGAACAAAATAAATAAAATCTTTAAAAAAAAACACACTAAATTAAGGAATCTGATTTGCATTACATAGGCTGCTTTAGACAGGAAGAGGATAATTTAATATTAAGAATGTTAAACTGATATGTTTTCATGTCCCCCCCTAATGATATTGCCCTGCAGCTCTTATGCCATTACGGCTCCAAGAAAGAATAAGATGTGACACCTTGAAAGTCCCCGCCAGTCAAGAAGCAGAAGTGCTTCAGGTTATAGGAGGAGAGAAAGAAATGGAAAAGAAAGGATAACAAGTCGGAGGGGAATGTGTTGTCCTCTTCAGAACTGAAGCAACCTACCAAGCAAGAAGAGTAGAAACACCCAGACAGGTTAAGTGTGTGTGTGTGTGTGTGTGTGTGTGTGGCTAATGGAGGAGAGTAATAAGATCAAAAAAAAATGTTGAAATTCTCAGAGATGATGGAAGAACTTTCAAGGAGATGTTTCATTTTTTCCAGCACCTCCGACAAGGTTCAGGAATGGCAAAATGGCATAGGAGGAAGGATGCCAGGAATGAGACTCAGAGTGTCCTTCTGGTTTCATTTATGCACATGTGGCACATGAGAAATTCAGAAATCGGAGTTCTTTTCCCCATCCAGAAGGCTGAGTTACAAGGTTACAGGCCTGCCAGGAGCTTCTGTAATAAGAGGCAAAGTGTCCCTTGAGTGGAAACTGGGGTGAAGACATGTCTGAGAATTAGAGGACCTATAGGCCAGCAAGAGTGAGAGACAGTAAATAGAATTGTCACATGACCTAGCAACTCCATTCTCGTGAATAGACCAAAAATAATAAAAGCAAGTTTCAAAAGCGAGTATCACTTTTTGGATGAACAAAAGTGATATAACCCTAACATGGAATATTATTCAACCATAAAAAAAGGAATAAAGTACTAGTACCTGCAACTATAAAGATAAATTTTGGAAACATGCTAACTGAAATAAGCCAAACACCAAAGATCACTTATTCTATGATTCTATTATCTGAAATATCCAGAATATACAAATTCTGTCTATTTTCCATTCATAGAGACAGAAAATACAGTGGTGGTTATAAGAGGCTGTGAGGGAGAAGGAATAGCTACTGAGTACATGGGTTCCATTTGGGGTGACAAAAAACTTCCAAAACTAGAGAGTGGAGATGGCTGCATAATGTTATAAATGTATTTAATGCCACTTGATTGTACACTTCCGTTAAAATGGTAAATTTCATGATATATGCATTTTACGACAAGGTAGTAGTAGTGTAGTAGTAGTAGTGTAGTAGTAGTAGTAGTAGTAGTAGTAGCAGCAGCAGTAATAGAGGTAGAAGTAGGCCTTGCCAACAGGGAGTGATGGTTAATGTAGCCATGGAACACTCAATACGCTTCATTCATACCAAAGGAACAGACTATGAATTTTAGCAAGTGAGCTCTTCATTATTGGGCATCAGAGATAAATACCCACGAGTGGTTGATGGAGATCCAGAAAAGAGTATGAGCATGCTAGACCCTAACTACTTCACTGTCAGGATAGAAAAGTAACCCTTGAAACCAGAAACTGCCTTGGGGACTGAGAGAAACGAAACAGATTAGATTGGAATTGAATTTTGAGTTGCCGTAATCATTTCTGAAATGAGACTATTCAAAAACTGAAAGAAATTATTTTAAACTAGAAGGGCTTGAGATACTGTAACTGGCAAGCTTAGAAGTGTTTTTTTTTTTCCTTCCATCAACAGGAATAGGTATCTCAGACTGAGATAAACACTAAAAGACCACTTCTTTGGTGCACAGTATAATATGTATATTTTAGGTTTTAATAAGATGGAAATCAGAAGCAACCAATGCAGATGTGTTCATAACCCATCCCTTTGTTGAGTGAATTCATGATGTTTATCTTAACAGTGATGAGGATAGTGTCAGAAATGTAAGAAGTGCTGTATCAGTGGCCCTGTTTGTGGTGATAGAAGATTCTGGTCTTGAGCAAAAGTGTGTATGAAGTCAACATTCCGTGAAGTTTAGGTATTATAGCTCTACACATATATAATGCTTAAAAGCATCACTGCTGTGAAATTCCTACGGGATAAAGATGTATTATACATGGTCTGGAACTCTTTATACATTTAATCTCCACTTTCCTGTTGAAACAACTGTTTTTATAAGGAAGTTTTTGATAATGTGAGACTTCCAATGGCACAATTATGTCATAGCACAGAAGTATTTCTCAGAGTTCTCAAAAGTTTGATTCTATTTTTTAAGAATTGAGATATTTTATTTATATGTGTACAGATTTTGTTTTTCTTTAAAATTTTACAGAGATTGAGTTGACATATGGCGACAATTAGAACTGAATCTTCAACTTGAAAGAGCCTTTAGCCTCTCTGTTGTCTCAACAACACCATTGTCACTTGTTCATTTTTAGATATCTTGACCTGTGGGCACTGGTGTTCACTCCGCACTATAGCTAAATATGTGTTATTATATCCAATGACGAAGATTATGCTGGTGAATCACATTGTTTGGCTTAAGTGGCAAAATCTCAGAAATATTCCATCTCTGGAAGACAAGCCACCAACTCCTTACCTCAAAAAGACTGAAGTCATAGCAAGTGTACCATCACCCATCCTTAAAACAGAATTGTTTACTAACCAAGAAAGCATTATGTAAATTAGACTGTAAAGTGCCAAGCGGTATGCATATATAAGGCATTATTACAGAGCTGTCATTAACAAGTGTTCTAGAGCTTTGCCAAAGAATCTTAACTATTTGATGATGATGACTTTGGTACAGCAGATAAAGCCCAGGAGACCCTAGATTAGCTACAAGCCATACTGGGAAAACTGAAAAAAGCCTAAAGACATTCATTTAAAAAATATAATTTGAAATATCTACATTTATAGTAGAGAATATGCAGCCTTCCTAGCACATAAGTAAGTAAAAGCATTAATTTTGAAATATAGGTTTTTAATTTTAGTGCATGGATCTGTTTTGCAATGGTTATAGGTACTTTTGGGAAAATGATGTCTTCAGTCCTTCTGGCATCTCTGTTGATTTTGTGGTTTAAATGAACTCTCACTTTCACACAAGGTAAAAATGAAACAGAAGGATTAAGCAACTGGTTGAAGGTTACACAGTGACTCAATTCAGAGAAAAGATGAACTGTGTCTCTTGATTCCCACAGCAATTTTATATTGTGACCTAATTCTTCCCAGGTACCAAGACCCAGCTAAATACGCTTTTCATTTTTCATTTTATAGGAATTGATTAAATAATGGCTCAAGATTGTCACTGTACTTTTATTATTTTAATTGCAAGGCTATCAATAGTTATGTAGAGTTTCATAAAAGATTGTTCTTGATGTGATGTAAGAATTGATTTTCTTTCAGCTCAGCTGATCACTCAGAATTTTGAATGTGGAAATCTTTTAGAACTGTACTTTGTTTTCTTAATAGGATTATGGTTAATCTCTTGATGAATAGTAATGCAGAATCCTTTGTTTTTTGCTTTATGTTGAATAGTTCACTTAGTTACATGCTCTTACAACATGTTTTCTCCAACTCTGTCAATAAGCACAAATATCCCTCACTGGTCTGCTCTCTGACTGAAAAATATTAGTACAAATAAAATGAAAAGATAAACACCATTTGCTATTTGGTGTAAGATAAACTCACCCTAGGAGATAAAATGAGACAATTTACAAGATTAACTTGAAAAAATCTACTTTCTTGGACATTTTTGGCCAGGGATAGGCTATGAAATCACTTATCATCTCTGAGTCCTGTAGATTTTACAAATTTCTGGTAAGAAACAAAAATGGGACAGTGAGAAACAGTAATTGAGACAATGATAAAAACTGAAATTTGGAACTGTGGCTTGTCTTTGTTTCAGCCGAGATGCAGCTGAGGTTTTCTGCTAAGTGTAGTGGAAAATAAGGGGAAAGGAATTATTGCCAAAAAAGTAAATACAATGATAGTTGAATATATATATTAAATTATTTTCCAAGGAGATTTTGTGTGAGAGCCTGTCTGATAGTGCACTTCAATACATTTACATCTTGGAATTTTAAAGGGTCTGTCTATCAGTGTGCTTTCTGAATGGGTTTTCAATTGCACAAATGGTCTCTATCACATGAAAAGCAATCCTGTTTTTTGAAAGGCAATGTACTTATTGTGCTACCCACATGGGACTATCAGTGCCTATTGGCTACCAACAATTACCTTTGAAATGAAAAATATTGTTTGTATCAAAGAACTGTTTGAGTCTAAAGAAAAAGCTTTGCAGCCTGCCAATCATTCTCATATCCTGAGGATTATATTGTTGGGAGTTTTATACAATTTACATGCAGAACCTGAAAATGACTCCAGTGAGTTATATAACCCCATGGGGTGTTTTCACTCTGGTTAGGTTGCATTTCCTGACACTGCTGACATCAGATTCTTTTTATAAAAGTAGGAACCAATGTCCTTCTATTTTTAGATATCTGTAGTCTGTCCATCAGTGATTACTTGGAATGCTTTTTTCCTACAGAAATTTCAGAAAATCACCTTTATCAGTTCAGCAGGGGATTAAGGAAAATAGTTATTATAAATGTCTCCCCAGATTACTGGTTTGGAAAAGCAGTAAATAGAATAGTGAGTGTCATCTAGATTACCGGAATAAGTTACCAGTGCTACTAAATTTCCAGTAACTAAAGCAAGTTCAGGGATCTTTGTAAATCAGTATTTTAGAATTATTTTTTAACCACTGTTTTTGAAAAAGCTTTATCATTCTTTTTTTTTAACATCATGGAGCAGAGCCAGGCTGTCATTCCAAAATTCATTCCTTGCTCAAAAAAATGCATCTATAATTTCTTTATAGTGTGTGGATGCCATGGCAGGAAACTGCTCTGGAGACAGAAGACATGCCAATGTCATTAAACAATCCATATGTCTGCCTAATGCATGAGAGTGAGTTATTGTAAAGCTTGATATAAACAGATATGTTATATGATAAATATATAATAGGATACTTAGTGAAGGTTTAAGTGTTACCAGACACTCACGGGGTCTCCTCGGCATATTTCCAAAGGAACTCTAGTCTTAGCTTTGTCTGAAATTAATTTTGATTATTAACAGAAAGAATTTTTATTTTAATCAAAAACATACATCCTTTATATTTCAAAAATGAAAAAACAAAATGAGGTAAAGGGAAAAGAGTTAGGGAGACAGAGAATGTTATTGCTTTCATTTATAAAGGAAAACATATTGGAGTTAACAAACGTTCACTAGCAAGAGTCACACCATTAGCAACACTCTGCATGTGGGTGTACATGTGCATGTGTATATGAGTATGTGCATGTGTGTGAGTGTGTGCGTGTGTGTGGACATATTTATGTATATTTTATATATATACATGACCATAGTACATATATACTTATAGTAATCATACATAATGTATATGGTATAGTAGATATGTAGTAGAGATATATAGATAGTAGATACCTGTTTGACATGTTATGTTATAATTTCATCATATTCCCAAATTATCAAGAGACCATATTGCAACCATAAAAATTCCAAAAACTCTTTAGTCTTTGGGAATCTGCTTTTAATTTCATATAAATCCCTAACCACAAACATTGGTAAAGTCAAATCAATGAATATTTATTCGCTGGCTTATTGAGTGTTTAGATTTTTGCTATGTACTATGACTAGAAGAAGAGAGTAAAATGAGAAACTTCAATTCATTCATTTAATTTTTTGGTGCAACAGAAAAATACTCCTATTCTTTGTAGCTTGTAGTAGAACATCAGCACTAGTGAGAGAGAAGCATAATTTGAGAGCCATTGTAGTAAGCAATGAATTTTGTGGATTCTTATGTTGGAAGGAGATAAAGTTATAAAAGCAGGTCTTTTTTGATAGCAAGTGGGTATGGATGCTGCAGACCATGGGCAGTAGTTAGAGAAAAAAACAATATGGTGGGAGGTCAAATGTGGGTCAAAGTCCAAAGCAGAATCAGTCAGGAGAGTAAGAGTCAGCAACAAGTAGGTTAACAGTATGAATGCAACAGATTCAGCATGAATGCAACAGAGACAGAATCTGTCTCAATTCTGTCTCCCCTTTTGACTTTTGTTTATTTATCTACCTGTGACCTTCCTGATTGCTGAAAGAAACTAATGTGTTTATGAAAGCAATGAGATTAAGACAATGTCTGGGATGAATGAAAAGACTGGGAGCATTTAAGTTCTGTATTCAAGGTGATGAATAGGAGGAAAATTTGGCATCTGACCAGGATATTGGTAGCAAGGTAGATGGCAAGAGTGGAAGGATCAGAGTTGGACTAGAAAAGCTAGGGAGATTGGCCTGGCACTTAGAAACCCATGTAAGTAAGGAGGTGAACTCGATGTGATCAGAGAGAAGACTGGACTACAGAATGGTATCTCTCACTCTGACCCTTTCTTGGCAAGAAAGAAGTCTGAAATTGAAGCAATGTGATGGTAAATCCAGAACATTTGATATGCTTCCTGCTATATCAAGGACAGACCCTAAGCCTGCTAGCATTACAGGCAAGACAAATAGATGTATCTGGATGAAGTGGGTAAGAAAAGGGGTATAAGGGTTTTCCTAGAAAGGTGGTAATAGGAAGAGATTGATGGCAAGGATACAGGAATAAAGTGATGAGAGTATAAACCAAGAGGTGAGCAGTGAGAATGGAGTGAGAAGGAAAAGGAAATCTAAATGAGAACAAGATATCAGCACTGAAATAGAATTCAATTAATCTAGAGAAGGGCAAGAATCAAGCTCATCTCCAATTGATCTTTTGCTTACCTTTAACACTCTTGACTTTTATTCTCACAAGGTTGTCCTAGAACTAATTATTTTGTTCCTTTCTCTTCTATCACACTGTTCCCTTGTCCTATTGTTGCTTAGAACCTTCTGTGACAATCACAGAGCCACTGGCATTTCAACATCTGAATATCCAAGCTGAAGTGCTTGTACATCACAGCTGCTAGGGTTATATTATGAAATGATAGTTTTCAAATCCTAAACATGAATCAATATTTTGCAATTCTTTACATGAGATGACATTAAAATACATATCTTTTACACAGAACTGCCTTTTCTCCATTCTCCATCAATCTTGCTTCTTCATGGTGGTCCATAGCCTCAAAAATTTAGTTTCTTTTCATGCTTTGCTATATATGCAGCATGTTTTGAATGAAATCAGAAAATTGTGAGGCTAATTAAAGGAAAAACAGCTTTTTCATGTTTCAAGTCACCACAGAAATTTAAATTGAATATATTCTCTCATTCTCCCCAACCACCACTCCTTTTTTCAGGATTTATTAATTTCTCATGCTGTTCCAGTCTTCTGTGAGTTATAGAAGTTTTACTAAAACATGCCTAGTATCTTCTCCCATGCAGTGTCCCATATATTTAGGAAGAAAGAATATTAAACAACTTAATGTAAGTGCCATCAAAAGACAAGTAGCTCTATGATCAAGAGTTGGAGAGCATTTCTGACTTTCCCCAAACAAGTGTTGTTTAAGCTAACAGTAGTAGACAATGATTTAACCAAGTTGGCATATTGGGAGAGAGTGAAGCCCAGAAGATCGTGCCAGGAGAACAATGCAGAAGTGTGAAAGTAAATTTATTAAAAGAATGGAAGAAAGTTCAAATAGATTGTGATCATCAGGCTAACTGGCCAGAAGTGAGACTGTAGAGGTTAAGTGAGGGCCAGCATTACACCAGGACTGTGAGGATGGTTTGATCTCCAAAAGTATATTAATATATTATAAAATTTTTAACAGTAAGAGAGAAAGCTCAGTGTGTTCCTATCAATAGATGCAGAAAAAGGTATGAGATAAAAGCTAACACTCATTCAGGAAAATTTCTTAGAAAACTTGGGTTTCCCTCAATAAACCTCAAGGAACATCTCATACAGATCTAAAACATTAGTACTTCTTTAAAGTCAGAAACAAATGTGCTTTCTATCCCTGCTATTCTTTTACATTATAATGGCAACCGAAGCCGAACAATTTAAAATAAAAGACAAGAAAAAAATAAGAATTGGAAAAATAGAACATGGGTGCTCTGCCTCTAAAATTTCCTTTCCAGCTACTAAACAAATGATTGTATTGTGAAGGGTTAATCCAACTTTTCTATAAATTGAGATGCTAATTAAAGAAAATATTTCAACCTACCCCACACCCCAGTTGATAATGCAACTTAAATGTAGCAATATCTTTGTGTCCATGAATTACTAACCAAAGTAAATGATCTGTGTTTGTCTTTCTTCAGTATCTTTTACTATCCAGTCTGCCCTCAATTTTCTTGCCAGTTGCATTTCAGTAGTTAGTTATTGTTTGCATGCAAACTATAAATGATTACAGAAACATGCCTTGTTAGGGTCATTTTTTTTCTTACAATGTGCCCAGTATATTGTTAAAAATTATGATGAACATGAGATTTTATACCAGTAGAGACTTTTAGGAGTAGCACAAGAAATTTTATAACAATTATCCTCCCTTAGATGAAAACAACAACAACAAATCCCATCCTAAACAATGGTTTTAATAAGAACAATTATCTTGAATATGTAAATATCCCAAAGGATATTTCTCTAGGCATCACTGGCTCTTTGGCTTCTAATTAGTTTTCTTCACCTTATTAACTCTATTTGCTGGCATTTGTCACAGTGAGGCCAAACCTCACAGGAAACACTGTACATCTTAATGTCACATGTACTTTCCCTTTTATATAAATAATGTTAGCTTTATAAAATTATATTATGAAAGCAAATGTCATATTATATGAATTCCATGGGGTTATGTATTTCAACTCCTTGATATACTATTATAAAATCTATAATCTTAGTAAGATTTACTTAACTTCCTTAAGGCTTAATTTACTTGCACAACATGCATGATAACATCTACTTCATGTGAATCTTATAAAGACTAAATGAGATATGTACAGACAAGCTCACAGTGGCTGCAACTTGGCACTGAGTAAAATGGGAGTCCTATTCCTTTATTCTTTCTGTCTATAATATCAAATAATAAAGATATAATTTTCATGAGGTTAAGGACCATGCCTTTTGTTCATTACTGTGTCCTCAGAATAGAACACATTGCCTTTTATATAGAGGAGGCTTAATAGAAATTTATTGAATAAATGAAGGAATGAACAAACTTTGAGGGATCTTGAATATAATCTAATACAACAACCATATATTTTTATTGAGATAAAAAGCTCAATTTAAAAAATAAAATTACTACTTTATTTTAAAGTGCAGAATTCAGTAGCTTTTAGTACATTCACATTCTTGTACAACCAATATCACTATCTTATCCTGATCACCTTCATAACTTGCCCTAAAACAGACCCTGTACCCACTGAACAGTTCTACTCTCTCTTCTGCCAACCCCTGGTGATCATGACTCTGCTTTCTGCCTCCATCAACCACTTTCTATTTAGATGAAGGGAAGATAAGGTCTAGAGACATCATATGACTTCCCAAGTTGCAGTGTCAGTAAACCTCAGAGCTGGGCATCAATTTAAGTTTAATTCCCTCTCTAGAGCATCATTGTGCATTGCTTTACATACAAATCATTTGAGCAGTTTCTTCATTAAGAAATTTCACTCACTCTCTTTTTCAGGGATATAAAGACAATAATATTCATCCAGACTTTTTCTGGTTAGGTGGATGATTGAAAGAAGGCTTTCCATTTTCCAAATGAGTTCCAAGAGTAACTAACACACTGTCCCAGGCACTGTTCTTAAGTATATTACAAACATTAGCTCTTTTCTGCCTCACTACACCTATAAGATAGGGACTATTGTCCTACTTTTCAGGTGAGGAAATTATAGTAAAAAGAATTTAAGTGACTCACCCATGATCACACAACTACTAAACTGATAATCCAAGGATGTTAATAGGATTTAATTTTTAAGATGAGAGGGATTGGAAGTAATGTAGTTTCAGGGAATGTGGAAATCAACAGTTAATTAATCAGTGTTCTACACGATAGGATTTCTTCTCTGAGCTTCTAATGATTCAATTGCCTCTCGTGGATTAAGTCTTTAATTGATTAATTATGAATTTCTGAGAGGAGAAGATAGGGTGAATTATTTCTCAAACATATTTGAGCAAAGGAGTACTTATTTATTTATTTATTTATTGAGGTATAATTTACATGTAACATTGTATTAGTTCCAGGTGTACAACATAATGCTTCAATATTTTATATACTACAAAATGATCACTATAATAAGTCTAGTTACCATTCATCACCATACAAAATTACAATTGTTTTTCTTGTGATGAGAATTTTAGGATTTACTCTTTTGACAGCTTTCAATTATGCACCACAATATCACTTCCTATAGTTAATGAGCTGTATTATTACATCCCCAGGGCTTATTTATTTTGTAATTGGAAGTTTCACCCATTTTGTGTGTCCCCAAACCCCCCATCACTCAACCCTGCCCTGGATCTTGGTTTTCTTGAACCTTTATGATCATTTGAACAGCCTGATTTATTCTTGGTAGGTTCCAGTTGTTGAGGGTGTGCCAAGACTTGACAGTGTTCCAAAGGGAGAGATCTCAGTCAGATGTTGGATGTTGTCTCCGCGCTTATGTCCCCTGAAAGCACTACCGTAGTCTCAGATGAGTGGCAAACCTGAAGTCTGTCCCTCAGGCTGAAACTCTAGGACAAATAAATAGGCCCATTTCACAGAAAGACTGAGAAAATGTTGCCTTCTCCTGTCTGTGCAGTGCCCTGGGCGTGGCAGTATGCCAAGAACTGTTATTCTGATCATTACTGTCCTGTGAGACTCAGGAATGTGAGTCCTCATGGCCACCAGAGCCAAGTGCTCAAGGGGAGCCCCCTGTGTGGTCTGTGTGTGCCCACCAGCCTTAGCCAAGTAACCAGAGTATAGAAATTGTGTACGCTCATTTGCTTTAGTGAGGCAGCTGAGAACACAAGGGCAAGGTATGCCTGCTGGCCTTGGCAGGGCAGCTGGAGAGTGTGTATGCCTGCCTATGTTAGCTGGGTGGGGAGAGTACAAAAATGATGCACCTCAGTGCCTCCCTCTGAGAGAGAGTCCCAGCAGACTCTTTCCCCTCAGGCAGACTCTTTAAAATTAGCAATCAGATCTCCTTCACAAATAGTGTAGGCACTTTCCAAAATGCTGCTCTTGTGTTGGGCCCCAAAGAGTCTGCATGTAAGCCTTTTAAGAATGGCATCTCAATTCCTTACAGCCCTTTAGGTCTCCTAGACATAAGCTCCACTATTTTCCAAAGCCAGATGTTTTGGGGGCTTGACTCTCTGGTACAGGTCCCAAGGACTGGGATGCTTGCTATAAAGCATGAAACCCTCACTCCCCAGGAAGAAGTTCCAGATTTTTGAGATTCCTTTCAATTGTGGGTTACTGCACTGGGGGTGGGGTTTTGGGCAAGATCTTATCTCTTCCTCTCCTACCCATATTGATGTGGTCTATTTATCCTTTGTTGTAGATGAGCTGTTTAGCTAGTTTTCAGAGAGAATTGTCCTATCTGTAGCTATAGATTCAGTATGTCTGTAGGAGGAAGTGAGCTCAGGATCTTCCTACATAGCCATCTTGGATTGCCCCCTCCAAAGAACTTTTTAAAATGAACTTATTAAGTTATAATTTATGTGTAGTAATTAAACTCATTTTAAATGAACAGTTCAATGGGTTTTGACAGAGAGTCACCACCATAATCACTCTCTTCCCAGAGAAGTTCCCCACCTCTGGCCTTGGACAACTACGGTTCTTTTTTTCACTCTGTTTTTACAATACATCAAACTTTCCCTTCTACAATTTTATTTGTGGAATCATAGTATGTACTCTTTTGTCTGTCTTCCTTTACTTGGCATGATTTTAAGATTCTTTGGTGCTGCATGTTATATCAGTAGTCTGTTCCTTATACCGGTAGTCTGTTCCTTTTATTTCTTTGTATGGAAACAGCATAATGTATTTGTCTATTCATCTATTAATGAATATTTTTGTTTTGCTTTGTTTCATTTAGATAGAACATCTTCCACTTTGAAAATCATTGACAAAGTGACGTCTGGGTGGCTCAGTGGTTAAGCATCTGCTTTCAGCTCAGGGCATGGTCCTGGAGTCCCGGGATTGAGTCCCACATGGGGCTCCCTGCATGAAGCCTGTGTGTCCCTCTGCCTGTGTTTCTCTCTCTCTCTCTGTCTCTCTCTCTCATGAATAAGTAAATAAAATTTAAAAAAAAGAAAAAAGAAAATCATTGACATGAATCCTAGTTAATGTGAAATTCTTAGATACTTATGGACTCCTCTGGAGAAGTACAAACCAGAGATGTCATGCAGACAACAATTTGCTTGGTCATGTAGCAGCTGTGACATCAAAGGTAAAAAAACAAAACAAAACTGGGGAGTACCTTCTTTGTGTCTGACATTTTGTTGGACACTTAACATATCTTACCTAGTTTAATGTTGGAATGTTTGGAAGTCACTCTGAGGACCACAGTCAGATTGTTTTGGGGAAAGTGTATGTGTGTTCATAGGTGTGTGTGTGTGTGTGTGTGTGTGTATGCACACATATGCTGTATTAAATACACCAGAGAAGTAAAAGAAATCTTAGACTCTGGACAAATTGAGCAGGTTTTTGTGACAGAATATTAATCGAGCTTAAGTCCCTAGATTGATGGCAAGTGCTTTGTTGAATGTAATTAATAAATATGAAGGATTAGATGTTGAGTCTGATATCTGTTGACCTTGTAATTCTACAGAACTTACAGGCAATAAAATGTCCCTGTATGTTGTACTGAATCTGTGTCTTGTTTTCACAATTATCTTTGTAACCAGTCTTACTCAGTTACCATTCCAGAGAGCTCCTCTTCCCTATTACAGCACTAATAAATTAGGGGTTCCATAAGTGCCTTTGTTCAGATTCATTTTCTTCTTTCAGTTAATGAACAGCCATCTGCAGCTGCTCCTCGATCTTAATCCATCTGCATGGAGATGCCATTGTTATATACAGCATTCTATAAATATTGCTATGTTGACAAGCTGACTGCAGATGGGGGGGGATATTTTTATTATTATTATCCCTGATTAAGAGAGAGGCCAGATTGACAACACAAGGGCTTGGAGGTCCCTTCTCTTCTGTAAATTGTCTGTTCACATAATTATATTTCTAGTAACAATATTACGGTATGCATTACAATCATCATTGTAGCTGTTATTTGTTATTCGCTGAGTACCACTTCTGCATTCTGCTATGTATAAGGCACAGCGTGTAGGAAGCCAGAGTTCAGACTTGAAAGGATTAAATATTCTTCCTGTAAAAAGGAATCTTACCAGCCTAACGGAACTGAGCTGTTAAAGTAGATATGGTGTCTTGTGCCACTTTTACATGCCATGGACTATATAGTAAAGAAGTTGAGTGCACCATCTATATGTCAAACTTTCTCTTACACAATGAGATTGGTCCGAGGTTCCTACAATAAAGCAATGAACTAGAAGATAAATATCTTCTTTTAAATTCAGAATATGAATGCATTTTTTTAATGAGACAGCTTGAGAGATGACAAATTCACAATTAGTGGGAAGAACTTTATTACCAATGACTTAGGCTATTTCTACCCAGCAAAGTGGGAGAGAAAGCAATGATCCAGTAACTTTGGAAAAAGCAAACTGCTTTTCATGTGCTTAATCCATGTTGGGTGCTGGGAAACATAGCTGTGAGTGAGACAGACAGGTTACCTATCTGTGGGGATGTGTGCTCTAGCAGACCAACAATAGACCTTGAGCAGGTAATCAGAACTGTGCTAATGCTAACGTGCAAGATGCTGTTGAGCATGAAATGGGAGGACCCACAGGGATAAAGGCATTCAAGCAGTTGACCTGTAGAAGGCTGAATGGTGGGTCCCAAAAGATATGTCCTGCTAATCCCCAGAACCCATGAATGATGACTCACTTAGAAAAAGGATCTTTCCATATGAATCTTGAGATAAGAAGCTCATTATGGATTATCAGGTGAACACTAAATCCAATAATAAATGTCCATACAAGAAAAAGGCAGAAGGAGACTTGAGGCAGATACAGAAGAGAAGAGGAGAAGACACAGAAAAGAGGGAGAGACAACTTGTGACCATGGAGGCAGAGACTGGAGCATCGTGGCACAAGTCAGAGTGCTGACACCCACTAGAAGCTGAAATCAGCAAAGAACAGGTTCTGTCAGAAACTGAACTGTGCCTCTGTGAGATTCCTATTCTGCAAGTGACAGTGCAGCTCATCTGGCCTTAATTACAGTCTGGTAAGACTCTAAGGAGAGGATCCAATTGTACCATGCCTGGCTAGTCTTGACCCATTGGAATTATGAGATAATAAATGCCTGTTATTTTATGCTAACTTTGTGGTAATTTGTTACACAGCAATAAAACCCTAATATACCCATTGAAAGAGTATTGGGGTTGGGTAGACTGCTTTAGCCAAAAGGAGATGGGAGTATAAGAACCTATCACATAAGGAAGTGTGGCACCTGGTACAAGAACATCCTGACATAACTAGGATATGTTGACTGAGGAGGAGAGCATCCGCAACAAGATTAAAGAGGGGGAACAGGCAAATCATCCCAGACTCTGGAACTCAGGTGCAGGATTTTAGACTCTGTTGGTGGAATGGTAAGTATTGGAGGTTTCTAAAGCAGTCGAGCAATGAGATAAAACTTGAGATTTTGTAAGACCATTCTATTAATTGCTATTGCTATTGACACTTAACAGATTACCACAAATAGTGGCTCAAAACAGGACAAATTTATTTTCTTACAGCTCTGTGGGTTAGATGTCTGGCATGGTTCACAGTGAGCTAAAGTCAAGGTCACAGCAGTGCCAAGTTCCTTTCTGAAGATTCTAGTGAGGAATCTGTTTCCTTGCCTTTAGAACTTCAGAGGCCACCTGCATTCCTTGGCTAATGACCCCTTTCCCCATCTTTAAACCCGCTCATGTTACATGTCTCTGACCTTTCTTCCATAGCTACATTTCTCTTTGACTACAGCCAGGAAAGGTTACCTTGTTCTCAGGACTTGTGATTAGATTGAATCCACCCAGATAATACCTCCCATCTCAAAGCCCTTAATTTAATTATATCTGCAAAGTCCCATACCTGTGTAAATTAATATAGTCCCGTTTCCAGGGATTAGAATATGGACTTTTCAGGGGTCACTATTCTTTCTACGACAACCACATCGACTGCCTGTGGAGAACAGAACAGAGAAAGACAGCTTAGGCTATCCCAGTAGCCTAGGAGAGACCTCATCTATGTGAAGTGGTGGAGTAGGGATGAAGAGACTGTCAAATCTGTAAGATATTTGAGTTGTATTTGTACTTGTGGATGAAGGAGTAGAAAGAAAGAGGCAACAAGAATGACTCAGGATTTTGGCTTCAGAATCTTTGTGGATGATGGAGCTGCCCTGTACTTCACATTTTCTGTACCTTGCAGCATCCTGTTACTCTTCTAGATTTAATCTCCTCCTTTCGCCAATCTGTTTTCTGCCCCAGGAAGTGATCTCCATGTCCTACATCAATAGGTGTCTTTGGCTTCTCCTTCCAAATGGCTTCAGTGAATAGGGCCAAGGAAAGAGATCAAAGGGTGAGAAGAGAGCAAGGATTGAATATCCCACTGAGTCTCTTTCTGCAGGATTTTCTTGGGTTGGCTTTGCCCCACTGTCTCTGAGACACCCCTTTCTGTGTAGGTTTTCTGTGATCTCTCTCCCTCCCTCCATCTCTCTCTCTCTCTCTCTCTCTCTCTCTCTCTCTCCCTCCTTCTGAGTTCTTGTAACCACTTTCTTCCCTTGTTCTATGGATCTGGGGGTTCTAATAGCTTCCTGCTGTTACTAGAACTACAGTAATGTATCAACCTTTGTTACTTTTTCTAAATACTGTCCACAATTTTTCAAATAGATCCTTTATTAAAACTTCTGTTTCCTGTCAGAAGAGTTCAGTTTTAGACATATTGATGACTGTAAGACATCCCAGTGGAAATTTACACATATGAGTCTGGAGCTCAGAAGCAAAGTATGAACTAGAAATATGAATGCAGACATTACTAGCATAGAGGTAATAACTGGAACTTTGGCAACTGATCAGATCATTTAAGAAGTACAGAGTTAAAAGAAAAAAAAATCTTAGGAGAGAGCACAGAGGAGTTCTAATACTTAAAGGCTGGTGGAGAAACAAAGGAGACTGAGTAGAATTAGTCAGTGAGATAAAAGAGAAACCATAATAAAACAGTGTCATAAGAAAGGACAAAAAGG
The DNA here is from genome assembly GCF_018345385.1 of Vulpes lagopus. NCBI lineage: Eukaryota > Metazoa > Chordata > Mammalia > Carnivora > Canidae > Vulpes > Vulpes lagopus. The sequence goes on from NC_054826.1 coordinate 75,129,322, forward strand.
ATTTGTATTAGTCTACTTGGCTGCCCTTACAAAAACCATGGACTATGTGGCTTAACCAACAGAATAGAACAGTTTCACAGTTCTGGAGACTGGGAAGTCCAAGATCAAGGTGCCAGCATGGTCAGTTTCTCATACTGAGAGCTCTCTTCCTGGCTTGCAGATGGCTGCCTCTACCCGGCATCCTCCCATGATGCAGAGAGATGAAGTGAGACTTCTCTTGCATCTCTTCTTATAAAGGTACTAAGCACATCATGGGGGCCCAACCTCATGACCCCATCCAAAGCTAATTACCTCACAAAGGCCCCATTTCCAAATACCACCAGTGCAGCGCATTGGAGTTAGAGCTTCAACATAGGAATTTGGGATGGGGAACACAGTTCAGTTCGTGGCAGGGTTTAAAATGGAGAAGTGGTCAACTATGTCAAATGCTGCTGAGAAGTTACTTCAGAAAATACTGGAAAGTGCCCACTGGATTGTACAATGCAGATTACGCATTTGATCAGTATGTATTAATAGCTTAACTTTACACAGTAATTTACTAGGTGGTAATGGCATCTAAAGTATAACTCAATCCTTTGAGCTCATGAAGTTTCCCATAGAGCTGCAGAGTCAAGTCATAAATATATATCAATTTAAATACAGCAGTAAAATAAAGAATTAGTGCAGAGCTCTATGAAGGTCTGAAAGAAAGAAAATAATTTCAACTCTCATTTATTGGGGTATATTTAGATGTCAGACACTGTGCTAAGAACAACACATATATTATCTCATTCTAATCTTTGCAAAAATGCTATAAGGTACGTATCATTATTATTCCCGTGATTATATTATATTTTAACAGGAAAGGAAAGGGAGAATTTGAGACAATAAGTAATTTTCTATGACCTATGGCTAGTAAACGAAAAGTCTGAGTAAAATTGAAACCTATTTGATGCCAAAACCCAGACTCTTAACATGCATTTCAGGGAGTAAACTCTTTAAAAACATGTTTTTCGTCTTGTTAAGAATTAATACACGGCGCCTGGGTGGCTCAGTTGGTTGAGCGTCTGCCTTCGGCTCAGGTCATGATCCTAGGGTCCTGGGATGGAGTCCCGCATCAGGCTCCCCACAGGGAGGCTGCTTCTCCCTCTGCCTGTGTCTCTGCCTCTCTCTATCTCTGTGTCTCTCATGAAAAAAATAAATAAGATTGTAAAAAAATTAATACATAGCCTATGGATTCTATATAACATTTGGGGACCTTCAAAAATAACTTTTATATCAAAATAACTATAGATTTAAAAGAAGTTGCAAAAATACTGAAAGATCTCAGGCATGCTTCACCCAATCTCCTCAAATAGGTACATTTTGCATAACTATAGTACAGACAATATCAAAACCAGGTGTTGACACTGATACAAATGTGTATAAATTCTATATCATCTTATCACAACTGTACATTCACGTAATCTTTGTAACCATCTATTGTAACCAGCTATTCCAATCACCCCCAAAAGTTCCCTCTTGCTATCCCTTTACAGTCAAATCTACCACTCCTTCATACCGCTAGATGATGATCTACCCATCATCCCTAGCCCCTAGCAGCCACTAATCTGCTATCGATCTCTATAATTTTATCATTTTGAAAGTGTTGTATAAACAGAATCATATGGTATAGACATTTTGGGACTGGCTTTTTTCATGAGTCAAAGTGCCCTGAGATCCATCGCAGTTCTTGTAAGTATCAATAATCCATTCCTTCTTACTACCAAGTAGTATTTCATATTGTGGATATGCCACAATTTGCTTAATCATCCACCTATTGAAGGACATTTTGTTTCCTGTTAAAGTGTAGACCTAAGTTTTCATTTCTCTAACATAAATGCCCATAAGAGCAATGGGTGGCTTGTGTGATAAGCATGTATTTAGTTTTCTCAAGAAAATGTCCAAGTATTCCCCCAGAGTATTATACGATCTTACATTCCCAACAACAATGTATAAGAAATCCAATTTTTCAGCCTCTTCATCAGCATTTGGTATTCTCATAATTCTTTATTTTAAGCTATTATAATAAAGTATACAAGGATATCCACTATAGATCCATTTGCATTTCTCTAATAGCTAGTGATGCTAAACATCTTTTAATGTACTTAGTTGCTATGCCATCTGTATATCTTGCTTGGTAGAATGACCTTTCATATCTTTGCCCATTTTCTAATTGAACTGTTTGAGTTATTTTGTTTTTATTGTTGTGTTTGAGAGTTCCTTACATTTTCTAAACATGGGTCCTTTACCAGACATGTGATTTACAAATATTTTTTTTCCCAGTCTGCATCTTGTCTTTGCATTGTCCTAATAAGGTCCTTTCAGAGCAAATATTTTTAATTAACTGCATATTATATGTAGCTATATATGTATGTATCATATGTGTATAAATATGTGATTTTTAATCTATAAAACTTTAGAGACATCAACTTGGAAGTTTTTCTCAATGACATTGTCATTTGGATCAGAAATTCTGCTAGTGTTTACAAGTCGTGTCTTGGCAATAGCACCTGAAACAGCAAATGTCATAGCTTATTCTATCTCAGGCACTTTAAAATAATATGCATCCAAAATTCAGGGAAGCATGTGAGCAAGTTTCTACTAATACATGTAAACTGTACGTTAAAATGGCCTATACTTTACAAGATTTTCAAAACACTTTCATTCAGGATAGTAACTGTTTCATAAGCAGCAAGAGAGGGATTTTCAGAGACTGAGATTAATGAAATTGGAAGGTGGCATTCAGGGAGACAGCAGTTATATAAATGCAATTTAATACAATTTCTTTAGTTTGTAGGAAATAGCTTATTATATTACATAGTTGATCAATTTAAATACATAGATTGGAAAGCAAAATCTAAATGTTCAAGGACTCTATCCCATAATGAGCATCAGAGAAATATCCTTAGAAAAGGTAAGCTCTGTGGGGTAGCTAGGTTTATTGTAGTAGTAAAGTGAAAATAAAGACAATTGTCTGGCTTTTTAAGTTGTCTAGATGTTATTTATTTTTGTTGATCGATTTAAAGTACTTCAGGAGTGTTAAAATAAATTTCCTTTTAAGCATTAGATTCAGTGTTATTAATTCTAGCTTTCAACCAATAGGTGAACTGTACATTCTAACTATATATGGTATTGCTTTAATTACTGTCTGGCTAGAGAAGTAAATAATTTAGGTCTATGAAGGTCTAATCTCTTAATCTCTATTAGTTGATGGAAAAGTTTTCAATTGCCTTTTTTTTCCTAATAATCACAAAGACTAGCTCCAGAAATAACAAAATACTCTAGGTTCTTAAGTCAGTTTGCCTCTACAATATAACTTCAGTATTTTATTTGAACTATCTTTTTAATATGCATCTAGAAGAAATGTCTAAATTTTTAACTTAATAATATGTCCTAAAGTATCCAGGGATCTATTGCCATTTTTTTTTTTTGCAAGATGCTTGTCTGAACTGTGAAAGAGAGGCAATTTTAAAATTAATGGATTCACGGCATATACAATATTCCACAAAGCTGTTCTGCCTTTTCTCCCTTTCCCTGAGCTGCCAGCTTTGGACAAAGAAACTTTTATGGCAGTGACTGACTTGCAGAATCATCCAAGACCACCCTTTCCATGAGGAAGAGGTCAGCAATTAGATAAGGTGATGGTAGATTGACCTTAACACCAGGGGCTGTCCAGCTGGAGCTTAGTGTTCATTCTGTCCTTTCAATTAAGTTCCTAACAGATTCTTGAGGAAATAAGGGGGAAAGGGCAAACTGGCTTGAAAATCAGAACATACAACAGAGGGCAAAAAGCACAGGAACAAAAATGTATTCCAGATAAGTCTTTTTAAAACCAGCAACCCAAGATGTCATGGAAAGGGCAGACTTATCAATGACAAAACAATATCCTCTCAGCCCAATAATATAATTATTTACTTTGGTTAGTGGCACTGAACTCCAGGAGTATATTTTATAAATTAAATACTTATAATAAAACTATAGCCCAATTTATCCCAAGAATGTCTGTAGAATCTCTCTCTCTCTCTCTCTCTTTCATGGTGGGGAGAATGAGGCTGATGGCAGTGTGCCATGGTTATGTGATATCCTGGCAAGAAAATGCCTCATTTTATATCACAAACATATGGTCTGGTAATGGTTTTATATTATATTCCTTTAGTGTTTTATTCCCATTTTTAGGAGACTTCTTCTAGACAAGAGCAATATGTTTTCTTGTCGACCTATCACATCAACTGTTAACACATGTCTCTACTTTTAGAGTTCACAATGGTTAAAAAGTTAAAACTTAACCTTATGTCACATAAGACCTAAATTTTGATTACGAAGTAAAGTTGATCCCTGTGCTCATCTGTGTTGAAGTTACTGTTTCTCTGTTTACCTTTCAATTAAGAATTCTCTCCCTTTTTTCAATGGTTAAGGTTCGTCAAATTACAACTGACTAAATAAAAATGTGTACAAAATGTGGCAACCAGGATGGTAAAATGACTCTAATCTTAAGGTTTTAAACTAGCGTTTCACAAATCTGGCCCACAGATGTGTTTTATTTGGCTTACAAAATGTTTAAACATTTTTTAAAAAATTATTTGCCAACATTTAAAAAATGGGAGATTTTTTTTTTCATTTATTTATGATAGTCACACACAGAGAAAGAGAGAGGCAGAGACACAGGCAGAGGGAGAAGCAGGCTCCATGCACCGGGAGCCCGACGTGGGATTCGATCCCGGGTCTCCAGGATCGCGCCCCGGGCCAAAAGCAGGCGCCAAACCGCTGCGCCACCCAGGGATCCCCAAAATGGGAGATTTCAAATAGAAATCTTGATCCTTGGGTTCTTTTAAAATTTCCCAATAACCCTGGCCCGGACTGTCACACAACAACTGGTGGATGCTACGTTGCATTTTCCTCTTCCCTTGAATTTTCCCTCTCTGGTTCATCTCAGTCCCATCCAATATGCTCTCTCAACTTGTTTATTCGATCTCCCACCCCTGTTGACATCTATGTTTGAGACTCCTCAACTATGCTACAGGAGAGTTTGGAAAAAAATGGTGGCATATGGCCTTGGGAAATAAATAATCATGAGAGACAGGTAGCTATCCTCAAATATATAAAGGATTATTCCTGGGGGAAAGTGATTAGAGTCAAAAGGACCATTGAATCAGTAAGCATAAAAAAAAATCTATAGTAAAGCAAATGTTGCCTAAATGTAGCAATAACATCTTGAATGATGACAAGCCAGCCAGAAAAGAAAATGTGTTACTCAGGGGCAAAGACTCCATTAGTGAAAGTGTACAAGCAGGTGTGGGCATGGTGGGATGTTCAATGGAAGCACTGGTTGCTGAGTTGACCGATGATCTCCAAGGCCCCCTACAGCTCCATGAGTCTGTGAAATTGGCTTTTAAAAATTGTACTTTGGAGCTATAAACTGAGGACTATGCTAACTGGAAAACAAGTATGAATTTTTAAATATTATATGAACATACAGGTCTTTGACATATTTTTGGGTTCTCTGGGATAAAGTTTACTGAATGCCACCTTATTCTTCCAAATCATGAGCAGTGCACTGATTATATTTGTTTCAGAGTGTTAGTTTCTAGTTATAGGGTATTTGATTTCCTTTTTAATAACACATGGCAATCAGATGTATGGTTTTTCTTCTGGGGAAAAACATTGATTATTTTAAGAACAGTAACATCAGCACAACTGTCAGGAAAAAAAAAAGCACAATGGTTTTGAAAATCGCTCTGAAGTTTATATTTGTTGAAGCAATTAAAGAAAATATATATTGCCACTAAAGTATTTACAAACCACTGGAAAATTACATTAATTAATTTGCAAAGAAAGTTACTGGGAAAGCGTAAGACTGATGTGTGCATTAATAGATTTCATACTTTCTCTCTTAAGGTTTTGCCTTTTTATAGAGGTTAGGGATTGGCAAACCAACAGCCTACAATCCAAAGTGGGTGCACACTCTGTCTTTGTAAATAAAACTTTATTAGAACAAGCCACATTTTCACATTGTCTAAATTGTTTTTATGCTACAATGACAGTTGGGTAGTTTCAACATGAACTGTCTGACTCCCAAAACCTAAAATATTTTACTGTTTGGCCCCTAACAAAAAAAGTCTGCTGACCCTCTTACAGGCACTAGTTAACTTGTACTATTTATATCACTATTTCTTGTAGTATAACAAAATGCCAAATTAAACCTTAAGGTTGCTATAAGAAAAAATACACATTCTCTTGCTTTGATGATAAAAAAAAAGAGCTTTTCTTTCTCCTTCTGACTTCTATGTCTCTATTTTCACCTTGTACTCACTGAGACACAAAATTCAACATCTTTTTCAGTTTCTCACAAGGAATTCACTCATGCAGAAGTATCAGTGAACAATGTAGCCTTCATTAAAGTGGGTGGAAGGGTAGTGGAATAGAGGTGCTCCATTTCCCATAGTAAACAACTTTAAAATCCCTTTTTAAACTTTCTTCAGAGTTCTTTCTGCCTTAAATTTGTTGAAAACTTAGTGAATGAAAGTTTCTTGACAATTTTGATTGTCCCCAAGATAAGTGAGAGGAAACAAAATAGGAAGCTTATTTTTTTAGAAGAATTGTCTTCATTTTAGTTTTCTACTTCCTCTGGTAAAGAGTAGATTTTTGTAATCTCTGGTCAAAATGTGGAGATCACTGCTTTGGAAAACTAATCTAGTTCATCGTGTGATATTTTCTAGTTCACTTAATAAAATATTTTACCTATATTCTAGAAAAGAAACAGTATTACTTGTGCTGCTGAGATTTAGAACTTGTCCTAGAAATTACAGCCTTTTCTCTGTTGTAAAGGATGATGATGGAAGGAGCATATATTTTGCTAACTATAATCTGGATATACAGTATAGTGAGTGGCTATTGTTCACAATTTAAATATACCAAGGACTTCTGTTGCTGGCATTGTGACAAAGTAGATATCATGAAAAAAAAAAAAAACCTATTCCAACACTTGTAAATAATGGATCAGACACAAACATCTCTTCAAATATAAAGCTGAGCTCAGAAGCGAAGGAAACCCACAAAGGCCAAAAGCTGAGAAGACCCAAGAGTTTTCCTCTCTTATCTTTCTTCTATGCAGCACACAGCTTCCTGAATCTCTCCCAGGGAATGTCAACTCTCTATTATGCAGAATACTTCAGTTCTGACTCAGTCCTTACCATCGTGATTCCATATGAATTTTCCTCAGGAAGAAAACTTAGCTCTCTAATAAGATCTCACCTTCTTCAGAAGATATTTTTGTGGTTTGTGCCAGATTGACATCTTGCCATCTATCCAACACCAACCCAAGCTGTGGTTTCAAAGTGTTTCTCCAGACAAATGCAGTGTTCACCCCAAGAAGAAATCTGTTACATGGGATTTTCTCATTCAGTTACCCAAGCTGGAAAAAAAGATCATGTGGATGGGTGCAGGATAGCTTCCTGTGAGGCATAGCAGATATTACATGGTCCCTCTCTTCAATGAAAAGAAGAAAGACTCTCCGAGAGGCAGCAAGAGAGGAGCAGAGCTGGTCAACAGACATCCAATGACTCAGAAGCCTTCCTTTGCATCACTATCCCTTCCAGATACTCACTGAAAAGTGCCACTGATGACTTTGTAGACTGAAGTCTGCCAATGAACAGTGCAAAGCAGGAATTAGTTTGAATTAGTTTGAATTAGTAGAATTAAGGATCACGAAAAGGAAGTTTTGAGAACATATCAATAGCATAGAATGCTCTCAGAGTCAAGAGGGGCTCTTCTGGAGTCCAAGTGAAGCATGAAATACCTTAAGATACCATTGAAGAATTTGGGAAAATCAAAGGTTATGATAAAATATTAAAGTTTTGGATACTGAGCTTACTTCATTCTGACTCATCTTTTAGATCTGAGCTCAAAGATCACTTCTTTCTGGAAGGGTTTCCCAATAGTACCCCAAATCTCTGTCAGATCTTTCTGGTATTCAGTCTTGTCACCCCTGAATTTGTTTCCTAGTGTCACTGTGACCATTATAATGTCATTATTAATTAATTGTGTGATTCATCTCCTTTCTAAACACAAGTTACACGAAGGCATACACTGCTTTGGTTTCAGTACCTAGCACTTGCTAAGAGTAGAGTTGGTTTTACTAAATAAAGTATCTGTAAAATGACTGCAATAATATGGTTATAGTCATTATAATATTATATCTGTTTATGATGCACCGTTGAGCAGTTTTTTCAAACTTTTAAAAAGTGCCATCCAGTAAAAAATACATGCAGAAAATTAAACAAACAAATGAAAATGTTGTTGTAAACAACACTGACGATCATCATGTAAAGTTCACTCTAAAATTTTCTAATCTCCTCTGTTTTAGTGAGCAGTTTTTTCAAACTTTTAAAAAGTGCCATCCAGTAAAAAATACATACAGAAAATTAAACAAACAAATGAAAATGTTGTTGCAAACAACACTGACGATCATCATGTAAAGTTCACTCTAAAATTTTCTAATCTCCTCTGTTTTAGTTTTTGAAAGTGCTAGTCATGACCTCCGAAATTGATTTTATAACCTACTTATGATTTATAACCTATAGTTTGAAAAATCCTGCCCTAGGGCACTTCATAATCATAAGATGTATTGAATATTAAATGTGTTTAAACCTTGCCTTCGTTCATCTGTCTGTATATGTTTCATAGGATTTAGGTAAAATAAATATTTTTATGGGAGGGGAAGGAAGCAGAGGGAGAGGGAGAGAGAGAATCTTAAGTAGGCTCTATGTCTAGCACAGGGCCTAATGCAGGGCTCAAACTCATAATCCTGACGTCATCACCTGAGCCAAAATCAAGAGTTGGACTTTTAGCCTACTGAGCCACCCAGGCATCTCTAGATAAAATATTCTTTGCAGATGCAGCAACATACTTGTCAAGGGCTCCAAAATTCATTAAATTAACCTTCAGTTGGCAATACCCCACTGCAGGTACTTACAGGCAGAGGGCAATATGGGAAGATGGCCAAACATGCCAAAGTCCACTGTGTTCTTAGGTAATAACTTACTTGCAGAAAGTATAATTTACCTAACACTCTGATCATACATTTATAATTAGATTTGTATTTCTTGCCCAGTTTTACTACATCAGACTAACATATGCTGTGCTACAGATGGAAGTCCCAGGTTATTCAGCATCAGGGACCCTGGGGTCTTGTGATTCCAAATTAAACTTGGGTGTGCGCATAAACCATGCAAATTAGGCTATGGCCACATGCTCAGTACTGCTGAAAAGAAATCAGACAACGTCTAGAAACAAAATGCACTGAAGGCTGCCTCCTCTTGCTGGAAAAGTTCTAATTGGCCTTGGTGATTGGAGAGGTTTGAAAGTAAACACTCAACTCAAATTGTCATGACCAGATGCACATGTTTCTTTGACCATCAAAACTGGCTGGGTGGTTAGGCATGTTTTAGAATGCTCATCCATGTCTACTGAATGGATATAAACTTAGTGGACAGACCAGAATTTTTATGGGCTCAGTATTTGGAAAATATTTTCACATGTGGACAACTGGAGTTGTATTCTTCTATGGGTGATACACATTGTTGTAGGAAGACTGTGTTCTTCTCCCTCTTGTCGGGGTGACACAACAGTTGTCTAAGACATCTCTGCCCAGGAGTTATCCCAAGCCTAAGCTCATTTGAAGAGTTCATGTTTTCATAGCTTGGAACCGGTTGCAGAGAGATCAGCAGGGCCCTAGCACCAATGACAGGATGTCTCTTCTCAATGGTAGTCTGGTTTCACTTTCCTTTTCCTGAGGACATCATGCCTTAAATTTGTGAGAGTAAACTTTGCACTGAAAAGTAAGTTTTATAAGTAAACTTTATATAGTAAACTGCAGAAATCATAAATACAGCTCAATAAATTTTACAAAGTGATTGCACCCATATAATTAACACTCGTATCAAGAAACAAAACATTTCTTTATACTAGAAGCACAATTTATTCCAATCATTATCTGTTCCCCAGGGGTAATCATTTTCCCTCTGTCTGATAGGACAGATGACTATTTTTTATTTTTGAATTTTATATAAATGGACTCCTGTAGAATGTATTTCTTTAAATTTGGATTCTAACATTCCACTCTTTGTTTATGAGATTAATCTTTATGGCTGATTATAGTTGTTTGTTCATACTCATAGTTATGTAGTACTTCAGTGGATGAATATATAACAATTTTTATATCCATTCTACTATTATTGGACATTTTGGTTGTTTCCAGTTTGTGGCAATTCTAAATAATGTTACTATGAACATCTTTGCACATGTCATTTGGTAAATCTGTGTACACATTTCTGCTGTTATATCTAAGAGTAGAATTGGGAAAACATAAGACAAAAGGACATCCAGCTTTAAATGAAATCTCAACAATTCTCCAAAGTGCTTGTACATTTCCACCAGCAAGGTGTGCAAAGCCCAGTTCTCACATTGTCCATATGTATTTTATTTTTTTATTTCTATTTTACTTTATTTATTTAGAGAAGGAAAGAGTAGGAGGCAGGGGAGAAGGAGAGAGAGAATCTAATACAGACTCCCTGCCCAGCACAGAGCTTGACTTGAGGCTCTCAATCCTGAGATCATGACCTGAGCCATCATTAAGAGTAAGATGCTTAACCGACTGAGGCACCCAAGCACTCCTGTCCATCTTTTTAATTTTAGTCATTCTGATTGGCATTTTTAATGGGAAGAGCATGGACTTTGGAATTAGACATGACTTTAATTCTTGCTGTGTCACATTCTAAGAGTTTATGTGGTCTCAAGCAAGTCACATGTCCTCTCTGAACCTTATGTTTCTCATCTGCAACATGGCAATACAAATACTTATCACATAGAAGATTTGCAAATTATAAATGAAAAATTTGCAAATAATATTACTTCTTAAGCATTTACTATATACCACTATGCTACGTACTTATACGTGAGCTTGAGACATAGTATTTAGGAATATCACCAATAATAATAGCTGTATTTCCTACCATCAGACTTGTAAACATCTGGCCTTACATAGAGACTCTGAGTTGGTCTTGCCATTGTGCCCAGATGATTGGACCACTGTATCTCCCAAGACAAAGGAGACAGAATCTAGTGCTTTATAGTTGCCCAAAAAGTGTGTCAAGATGTCACTGAAACAACTGTGATTTGATTATTTCTTTTATTTCATCTCGAAGTCTTCAGATCAGACCACAATGTCATGATGGAATTGGCTTAGAGAAGACCAAGGAACTAGCAGGTGAAGACATAAACTCTTTTTTTCACCAAATTAAGAACAAGAAATGACTAGGGGCATATTTGTGCTTTCCAAATGCCTCTACTATAGAGGCTATAGCATTCATTCATTCATTCAAGTGTATTCATTTGTCAAAACTTTGCCACATCTTCTTCTGCAAAGAGGTGTCATGTTGCCTTAAGAATTGAAAAGTAAATTTGTTTATTGTCTGTCTTCCTGCCCAATTATGGAAGCTGAAAAAAGCCTTCAGTTTTAGAAGAATGAGCCCATGATTTTCAGAAGACGTGAAGAAATCTTTAGGTTGGCAGATCTCTTTCAACAATTGGTATCAATCCAACAGTTCTTCAATTGCCAGGGCTCTGTCTATACAATAGGAAATTAAACATTTAAGCAGAAAATAAAACATCACAGGGAACTGGTTTTTTTGCAAATTGAAATTGTACCGCATGTTCTCCCTCTGTCACTGCTGTATTATTTGGGTGGGGAGGGAGATGGTGATTTCTCACCGACTGTTAGGGACCCACTCCCATTTGGGTTCACAAACACAAGACTTTGGTTCTTACTGAATGGTGTTCCATGTTCTCACTTGTCTTTAGGTTTAATAATTGTAGGGTTCCCCCCATACAAGGCTGTTTAGAAACCATGGAAGAATGATTCCTAAGTTAATAAACCTAAAACACATTTGCCCAACACAGTTCCTTTAATTTTTAAAGGCTTGTATAATTTAAGGGAATTTAAATCCATGTGTTTTTTATTCACTTGCACTGACATCATCAAAATATCCCTTTAAACAGCTGGTTGAGCCTTTTTTAATAAAGTTTTCATATGACTTGTTTCTTTTTGAAAACAAGGGTTTTTTTTTTCTTCCAAAGGCAAATGAACTTAAACGCCAAAAGATTTGGATTTCAGTCAAAACTCCAAAACTGTATATTTTGAGGTTGAAAATTTTGCAAATGGGCTCCTGACTCTCCACTGAAATTAGCTGCAAGAAAGGAAAAAAAAAACATTCGAGTGAAGTTCATGGTCAAATCTGGTGTCAGAAGACTAAAGAAACGTCTATATTTGCTGCTCTATTTTGTGCCAAATCTGAAATGAATCAATGTACAATGTGTATTGGATTATTACAGAAATGCGATCCACTGCCAAGTAGTTAACTTTTCCACCATCTCTGGTTATCATGAGTAAACCACAATGCTGTACTCTCTAGAGGTTAGAAACCCAGCACACCGTGGCTGTCTGAGATTTGTGAGAAGTGATTGTTTTAACAGAGTCATTTTGGAGAAAAATCTTTCACTAAACATTGTAGATGCTCATGATACATATGCATGTACACGCATGTGTTTAGGAAGTATATATATACATATATATGCATCTAGGAATATATATATTCATTTATAGTAAATATGTACCTATATATATTCTTCTCTTTATATAGGAATTTTTCTTGTTAATAAGAATACTCTCCTCTAAAGATGCTTAATGACTTAGCAAGCAAAATTATAATCTGAGCATAAAATATGTAAAGGAGTTCAGTCTTTGTAAATATATCCACATGTTGTAGTCAAAACAAAACTCTTAATGCTTTTTGGTATTAACAATTGGACTGTTTCTCTCTTTGTCAAAATGTATATAGCTAAGCAGTAATCAGAGAGATGTATGACTGGGAGTAGTTGAATTTTACAGGAATCTGTGAAGCAAATGGGCATTCTGATCTCCTCCAGCCCTGCAGCACAACTGCAAAAACCAATTCTCCATTTGAGAAACAAATCTGTCTGCCACCATGAAACTCCTCAAAGGATAATTCCCCTGTAATAGGAAAATTAAAAGTGAGAAAGAAAGAAGAAAGGGACGGGTTCTCTGATTCTATTTTACAATTGAGATTTTTTTTTTTAAAGAGAAGCGTTACATATATACACTCACATGAAGATGCATGAATATTAATAGAGCCAGGCTTCTGATAAAAATAAAAAACCAGAGTCTTTATTATTGGATTACTGCTAACAGATTTGATTGTACCATTCTTTTTTAAAGGATAGCTCTACAGCTTCCTATAGGGTGGAATTTATTTGCTGTCAAAAACTCTGGATTCTTCAAATCCAGTTTTCAAAATCCAGTCTGTATGATATTCAAAGAATATTCATGAGTTTACAGAATTGTCTTCCTTAAGAAACTTTAATTAGCAAAAATTCATATTTACAAATGAGATGATGATTCCTATCTACTTTCTCTAGTCCAAATATTGTCATGAGATATCTCATTAAAATTTTACAACCTTGACAAGGAGAAGACCATTGTTCCCCACTGATAAATATAGAACTTTTGACATATAGAGCTATAGCAGAATGAATGAATTTCATTTTGAATATATAGTCATAGAATTTTTAGTAGATTCACCACAGGGTCCATTTAAATATGAACTTCCATTGTGCTTTGAATAACTGGATGAAGGTTGGAGACAAAGTATAGAAATAAAACAGGAGAAAAATCTAAAGGAGATACACCCTTTGAAGATCAAACTAAAATTAAAGAGTTGTCAGTGACAAGTAGGATTTGATTTAAAGACATTTGATTTGTATCTTTCAAATAGCTCTTTGTGTAACATGAAGTACATCACTATTTGCATTATTAAGCAATAGAAGTTTTCAGAAGTGTTTTATATATTGACTTTTCAGCCTAATCCAGAGAATGCTGTTTCATATTGGCAGCAAAATTGCTAGATTCTATGACTTAGCTATGTGACCTTGGCAAGTCACAAACTTTCTGTATTGCTATTTCCTCATTTATCAAATGGCAGTGATGATATATAGACATAATGTACAAAAATGAATGTAGTGACATATCTGAAAGTCTTTTGACTTCATTATAAGCTACAAAGATGTCATTGTGTTCAATTAGTTATACACCAAAGTCTCTCATCTCCTCCTGTCTCTCTTTTCTCTTCTCCTTCTTGCTCTTCCCTTACCCCCCTCCCAAATATATTCTCTCCTAGAATCATAGATTGTCAGAACTGAAAAAAAAAAAAAGCCATAGATATCAGGCAGTTCTATCAAGAGAGGAAGTTCGAAAAAAATTAAATAATTTATCCCAAGTCACAAAACTACAAAGCCAATTAATGGCATAAGTAGGTTTAGGTCCCAAGTCATTGGAACTCCCATTCCTCACCTCCCAGGGAGGGCACTCTAGCAGAGTAAATTAAGAAGCATAAGATTGGGTAACAGACAGATGGGTTCACTGACCAATTCTCTTTATCTGTAAAATGGGATTAAAAACAATATAACACCTGGCATTACTGTGAGATATTTAAACACTTTGCAGAATGTCTGGAATTTATTAGCATTGAACAAACATTAGCATTTCCGCAGCACATATCATTGTTTCTCTTGAGATAGTGTGGATTCACCTCCATTTTCCTGAGATGGATCTAAGAGTCAGGAACTGCCTTCTCAATGGCCCAGATGATTCTACTACAGAAGTTTAACAGCTAACTTGAGTTCTTGCTACACAATATTTTGGGATGGTAGTAGCAGGAAAACTTTATAACATGAGAAAACTGAGGCAGAGAGAAGTAACTTATTCAAGAGCACCTGACTACTAAGTGGCTCTGGAGCCCACATTTCGGATCATTGTGATCCACTGAAGCTAAAGCAGTGGAGTTCATTCAGCATCAATCATCAAATCCAGGTGATCAGGGACGGGAAGTCGGACGGGAAGTCAGAAGACGTGCCTCCTTCTCCATCCGCTATGAGCTTCTATAGAGAGCTTCCTTCTGGAGAATTCTGTGCACGTAACTGTCAGTCTGCAAAGGAGATGGACTCCACCATTATGCCACCGCAGAATCATGGTTAGCCTGGAGACCTAAGCCAAATCCCCCAAGAGTGTAAACAAATGGGATGCTGCATCCAAGTCCCCATGGGTGCTTGTCCAAGCCCAACGTATTTGGGACACTCACTCTGCTGGGGTTAATCCTGACAATTATATACCAGAGATGTCACAGCTAAATGTTAAAATGGCTGATTGTTGGGGAAAATGTGCCCACTGACGTCATCATTCTTAGAAGTCGTGTCATCTCTCATTTCTAAGAGCATTAGATTCATGAGCACGTTGGTGTTAAAAAGCTAATTTAAAAACAGAGTCGGGTGTTTAATTATTGTTTGATTTGAGGTTATAGCCTTTCATTTTTCAAACATCTTAAGAGCAGAGAATGAAAATTGTTACCTAAGAAACTATTGAAATTCCCTTAACTCTTCTGGGTATGTATTATGTATTCCACGAGTTCTCTGCCAGGGATATAAGTCAGAAACTCTCCTGCTGGTTTTGATTACAGCTGCAAAGTCACAGATTTGAACAGCTCTAGACAATCATTCTTCTGAACCTGCACATAAATATAAAACATTTTCTTTATCCTTATCACATAAACCTTCAATGAGGTTTGCTTCAAAGTAAATTCCAGTTTTCTTCCATTTTTTTCTCATTTATCATTTTAATAATTAGCAAACTACATTTTTTTTTTGCAAAAAGCTACTCCATTTGCATATTCAAAGGTCATTGTATAGGTTCAAGCTATTTAATATCAAAGCAATGATAATTTAACAATCTCTTCTTCTGGAGTCAGATAAAACACAAAATTACCTCTGGCTTTTTAATTTTGCACATTTACAGACACATGAGAAAAATATGAGATTAAGATAATGGCAGGAGCAATATAATGAGCCATCAGTTAAGCTATGGTAAACTTTCTTCATATCTAGCTTCAGGTCTTTGCATTGTCACTTTATTATTTAAAATGGAGCCATTGCATTTCAGTAAGTGATATCAAGAACATAATTTGCTAAGACACCTCTTTATTTGAGACGCTGTCAGGACTGGCAATGAGAAATGACACAATTCCTCAGTTGTAAGCGACAGGCGCCACTATATTAGTCCAGCACTTGTGTATTTCTCTGCTGTTTTTGAAAAATTGCATTTCCTTTGTGTAAGCAGAACAAAAAGAAATAGAAATCGGTTCCATGTGAATTCTGTGGTCCTCTATATTAAACTGTAATTGTTTCCTGGTAAAAAACCAAGCCTGCAGGATTTCCTGAAAAATAATTTACAAGGATGGGTACTGGGTCCAGCTTGCTTTTTTTCCCTGTGCTTCTGTGATTGATGACACTGCAAGGAGCTGATAGATTTGCTGCTGCTGCATCTCCAGAAAGTTCTTTTGCTTTAAACAAACTGCAATCTTCCTCCCCCCCACCCCACCCCCCCAAAAAAGAAATCTTTACATGCCATTCACTTCCCTAGCTTTTTGGTTCCTAGTTGCTTTTCAGCTCTGGCACTGCTCTGAGGGATCCAGCTAATGGACCCCATTGCATCAATACAACCATGAAGACAGCTTGAATGAATTATTTAAGGTAATGGCTAGGCAGAAATTTGTAATTCAATCTAGTTAGTTCAATATGAGCTATGATCTTTAGAGGGCTAATATGGAAAGAAATGCTGGCTTAGGGATCCTACACACCTGAGTTCGGATCCTTCCTCTCCTACTGTATATCTTGAACATGTCACTTAAACTATGTGAGCTATAATTTCCTCTTATGCAAAACTGGGGAATGATGAGCCTGTTTTCAGAAGAAGAAGCAACAAGCTTCTTGTGAAAGCCCAGTGAGTTAAAGGTCGGAAAACAGTCTGTAAATCATAGATGGCTTTACAAATAATAAAGCCCTAAAAATGGTAAATCAGAGCCTCAGGCCCCATTCCTCGAGGATCCCCATATTATTTTAATAACAAGCACTAAGGAAGAAAAGCTAACTATCCTTAGGCCTTACAATATGCTGGGCATTATGCCAAGTCCATAATACACATTCTCATTTATACCTCACAAAAGTCTTATGAGGAATGTGTCATTCTTCTCTTTTATAGTAATAGCTATGTCAAATAATTATTGACTGTATGATATATACCATATACTCTGCTAAGTAATTTACACGCAAAATGTCTTGTAATCCTTAAAATAATCCTATGAAGTAGGTGCAACATCATCCCTCCTGAAGAAGTAGAAGTTAACTTGCCCAAAGTCAGCCACATAGCTGGTTGGTGGGACTCATTTAACCACCTCCCAGCAAAAACAGCAGCCTCATCCCTACTTACATGCCCTCTGTTTTTTGACCTTTTGATCTTTTCATGCCTTGCGTGCATTTTAATCTGACTTTATTTGTAAAAGCGTACAGTGGGATTGAGGATCGGGCATAGGATGCTGTCGTGCGACTTGCTCTGGGGACCTCAGACCTTCTTTCACATCTCGTGTCACTGTGGCCCTGTGTCCCTGCATACTCTGCAGGATCAGGCAAAGGTCCTCAGTCCTCTAGGTTTCCTCTCATATGTCCTTTGGAATGCTTCTTGGCAAGGGTTGGCAGCACAGAAGAAATAAAGATTCCAATACACTATGTCATGTGAAATGAGGTTACAATAATGATGTAAGCTCTCTAATAAACTCCACTTGTGATAGCCTAGTTATATACATTCAGCATATATATGGTCATTTGTTATTGAAAATAATATGCTTTAGAAAGCACTACCAATTAAGTTCCATAAAGGCCCCCTCTATTCATTCCTAATATTCGAGTCCCTGGCACCAGTAATGGAGCTTTGGATGTGCTGCATCACAAGAAGGAGAATCATAATCCTTCAAACCTGCTTGTGCTGGGGCAGATGGATTGGAGAGATGATGTTTGACAAATTCTCTGTCATTTTGGAAGAGGGAGAAGCAGAGCAGAACACGAATGAGTATATGACAGCCTCAGAGGCCTGCCAAAAGCCAGACCAGGTAAACATTCACACCTAGAAATTAAATCAACACAACTATCTTGTAGCCAACATCTTTTGCTGTTGTGACATCCCAGGAATTTTTTTCACCCCCACATGTTAGATAGCTTCTTCATGGACACTGAACTATGCCACTTGTCATGTGTACAGTATGGAGAACAAAGAAGGAAACAGGATGAGATTTCCATTCCTTTGAGGAAATTACTTGTATTAGCTCTTTAATCCTTGTCCTGAGAATTAAAAATGATATAATATGTGTGAAACATACAAAGCAAGACTGTGTCTGGCCACACGGTAAGCAATCAAGATGTGCTGGTTGTTGTTGGTGTTGTCATTGTTTCCATCATACTTTCCCTCTTTTCTTTCTAGACATTCTTCACCAACTCAAGCCATGTCCTACCCAGTTATCTACCATTTTGGACACAGAGAGAGAAGAGGTAACAGAGGAAGAAATGAAGAAGCACTTAGAAATTGGAAAGCAGAAATAGTTGCTCTAAGATCTGCTGAACCTCCCTGATTCTCTCATCTTAAGTATTTACAAAGGAGTTTATGAGCTCAAGCAGACTCTACCTCAGCGTGCTCATCTATAAAATGGGGGGATGGGCAATATGAGTGTATTAGCTTCCTCCAGGGAAGTCATGCTGTTTGACAACCTGTTGGATAATTTTATAGTTTCAATATATAGCCAAGGAGCAAAGAATCTAAATTTCTGCTGAATCCCTGGATGACAACAGGAGGCATAGTGTGCACGAATGGATCTCATTCACTCCACGTCCTTCTTTGCCAGAAATAGAAGAAAAATTTGCCTTAAGTATAGCTGTTTTTATTGGGTATTGTCTGCTGAGAATAAGGAAGTTTGTAAGAGGACAATGAGGACAATGCAACATGTGATACGTTCATCTTAACTTCCCAATGTGAGGAGACACAAAGCATATGTAGGCATTTCCCACTCTATATACGTGTATAAATGTGTGTATACATATAAACACATTATATATACATTGTATGTCTATATTATATACACACACATACAAATATGCACACATACTTAGATACACACTATTGTGCTTAAAATATTTTTGTTCATGGCATACTCTTACCATTGATTTGCATAAGACTTTCTTTTCTTTGTTTAAGTAATATATTAAACTACAAAAAAAAAAAAAAAACCCTTCCCCCTCATGGAAACTAGAACATTGGCAATTACTTGCATGTACTTCATTGCTATTACCTCATCCTTTCTCTGTTCCTCCCTGAAAATAACCATTTCCTAGCTTATGTGTCCATCATAAGCTTGCTTTCCATTTATATCATCATGTCTAAAAAATTATATTCTCATTTTAGTCATTTTTAACTATAAAAGTGCTATATGTAATATCCTGAGACTTATGGTTTTTATCTAAAATCATTGTTAAAATCAATCCATTTGGCTGAATGTAGCTATACCTCAATTTTTTGGACACCGACATTGTATTCCATTGCATAAATATACCACACTTTATTTATCCATTCTGCCAATGGGCACTTGAATTATTTCCACATTTTACAATCAGTTTGGCCTGAAATGTATATTAATCAGTAATAATTCAATGAGTACCCAGTGCTTTTCTTTAAACACTTTACCATTCAGACATAGTCACAAAACCAATCAAAGGGGAAGGAATAAGGGTTGAGTGCATTTTAGTAAGGCCTGCTTTTGGGGGTGAGGGATTCTCTTTAGTAAGGACTGATGCTTGACTGTTAACTCCAATGAACACATTTTTATAAAGATTTCATGTATCATCTCCTGAGCCAGCCATTTCCAACCAACAATAGCTTTGCTACTTTAAGAAAGTGCTACTTAAGCTGTGCTTCAGTTTCTTTTTCTATGAAAATAACCAGGCCAATTTTTAAAATCTGCAAGATTCCTCTCAACCCCTGAGATTCTAGGGCCTGGAGGAGGCAGAGGGAACCTATCCACATTAGGACAACCTCACATTTGTGGAATTATGAATCACATGATATTTTGTATACAGTATTTAACATTCACAATGACCTGATGAAGTAGTTACTATTATTTTCATTTTCGAGATAAGGAAGCTGAGGCAGAGATTAAAAAAAAGAAAGAAGACCACACACACCTAAGGTTTTAAAAAGCTAGCTAGTCAGTCATGGAATGAAGATGGAAATCCATGCAGCCCAAAACAAAACCCCACCTGGTTGCCTAAGCACTCTGGATCTCAGCCAGCTGAGCCATTTTCTGAATTCCGTAGAGTTCTAAGAGCAATCACTATTAAATTCAAGCACACAACTTTCATCTCAAGCTACAAGACCTTCCTCCCACAAACCAAAGAATGAAATTGACACCTTTCATGGAATAGAGGTTTTTTCATCAGTACCTTATAAAAAATATGCATTCTTGTTTGTTTGTTATGACTATTCACTCATAAGTGAACAGAGTAGAATTGAAGTTGCTAAGACTGAAGATGTCACAATGAATTTTGGTGGAAAACTTTTCTATCACCAGCATTCCAGACTGTGATGTGACAGCATATTCTTATAATGTTTTGTATAGTTCTTTTAATAAAATTTTTTATTCATCTATTTGATAGAGATCAGTGTGGGGCAAGGGGAGAGGGAGAGAGAGAACCTCAAGCAGACTTCCCACCAAATGGGGAGCCCAATACAGAGCTTGATCCCATGCCCCTGAGACCATGAGCCAAAATCAAGATTGAACACTTCATCAACTGAGCCATCCAAGCACCCCTATAATTACTTCTTAGACATTTCCCCATAGTGTGACTGTAGCACCATGGAGAATTCAATTCAGAATGTAGAAATTAGTGCAATATTTGAATATTTTTGCCAACATGCAAAGTTGTGGTATTTTCAGTTTATTAAATATTACCAGTGTATGAAAGCTTCAGTTCATTAGGAGGCTGAAAGAATACAGTGTTGCCAACTTATAATCATCAGCCAGTGAACATTCATCTTGTGCTGTGTGCAGAATACTGAATGAGGCAGTTGGGGCACGATAAAAGAAGTAGAAGACTGCATTAAATGATTTTATAATTTAATTGAGAAAATTGTCTAAACTTAAGAGCAGCTTATTAAATATCAAATACAAATTTAAATGGTATGAATTAAACTGGTGTATATTTAGAGAACACAGAATAGAAGAGGATTTACAGATTAGTCAGAGACCAACTTTAAGGAAATCATGTGTGCCCTAAAAACCATAACTTCTGTTGAATACTACTGTGAGCAAGCCTCTGTGCCTTCACACTGACTAAACACTATCTCATTTGATCTTTACAACCCCTTTTTGACAAAGTATTAGTTTTATTCCCGTTTAAAAACTAAAGATGAGGACATCAATGACTAGAAAGCCAAGAGAATACACCAAACGTCATCCAGCTAACACGGGGCTGGCTCAGGATTTAAGCCTAGTGGGTCTGACAGCAAAGCTGATGTGCTAACCAAACTGCATGTGGTGGATGTAGACTGTGTTTAAACAAACTGCATGAAGGTGGATGTTGGCTCTGGAGAGATGGACAAAGGGAGATGAGCACATTCCTAGAGAACAGAGCACAGGTAGTGCAGGTGAGACATCATGTGGAAGACTGGAGGTAGATCAGTCTTTTTTCTTAACCTTTGAACTAATTTTAAACTTACAAACAAGTTGCAAAAACAGTCAGAAGAGTTTTCTTATATGCTTCAACTTCCCTTCCCCGGTTGTTAACATCTTACATGGCAATGTTCAAGAACAAGAAATTAACACTGGCACAGTATTACTAACAAGACTTTAGATCTTACTTAAAATTCTTACTTCCCCTTTAGTGTTCTTTTTGTGCTCCAGGACCTTATCCAGGATCCCATATTACACTGAGCTGCCTTTCCTCCTTAGGCTCCTCTGGTACATCACAGACTTTCCGGTCTTTCTTGGTGTTTCATGGTTTTGACACTTTTGAAAACTACCAATCTGTTATTCTGTAAGCTGTCTCCCCATGTGCATTTGTTCAGGATTTTCCTGTAACTGGAATGGGATTATACATTTTTGGCTAGAATATCACAACAACGATGTTTCTATCTTCAGTGTATCGTATCTTGGGGTTCACGATATCAATGTGTCTTATTACTACTGTATGGTAGTTTTGCCCATTGTAATATTACTACCTTTTCCATTGTAGTTGATAGGTATTTGGGGAGTGAGGGTGGGGAGATTCCTTGAGACTATGCAAATCTTATTTTTCCTCAAATAATTGCCCTTTAATTTTAGTATCCATTGGTGAATCTTGTCTGACTTTACTGGTGTAGTGTTTACCTAATGATGATACTCAATCTCTGTCTTTTCTTCTACATTTGTTGATTGAAATACTATTGTGAGGAAGACATGTCTCTTCTTTACTTATTTATTTATGTAAATAAGCATGGATTATGGATATTGATTTATTCCATGGGTTAAATCCAATATTATCATTATTAATTTTGTGGCTTGAATTATTTCTCCTTTGACACTGGGGCTCCCTAGGTTGGATCCTGTATTGTTTTGACAAGGTTCATTTTATTTAAACATTACATTGCTTTCTGGCACGACATGCTATTCCAGATCCATCTGGTATATTTCCTGCCCTGGCCCTGAAATCAAATACTTCCTTCTATTGAAGGGTGGCTCAGTCAGTTAAGTGTCTGCCTTTGGCTCATGTCATGATCTCTGGATCCTGGGCTCAACAGAGAGTCTGCTTCTCCCTCTCCCTCTGTTTCCTCACCCCTGCTCATGCTCATGATCATACTCTGTCTTTCTCTCAAATAAATAAATAAAGTATTAAAAAAAAGGAATAGCTAAGATAGATTACCTATGCACTGAATGAGAGAGGCCCAGTTGTAGAACAAAAGTGTAAGAGGAAGAAAGAAAAGGAAGAAGCAGAAATATTAGAGAAAAATAATTGGCTAGAGAAGGTGATAGACACAACAGAGGGTTGAGGGAAGTGTAAAATTATTCTGTTTGGTATTTCAGAGAGCTGAATACATAGAGGTGTCACTGGTAATATCAGGAATGATTGATTCTGTGTCAAGAAAGCACAGATTTTAGTTTTGACATATTTAGCTTAAGAATTATTGAGACATGTTAATGGAAATATCTCTAGTAAGAATGGGAGGTATTATACTAAAGATAAATACTGTATTTTTGAATTCCTAATACCTACCTCTGTATGTCCTTTCAGTGGGCTTTTAGAATAATAATAGCTAACATTTTTAAAAGCTTACATTATGTCATGCTTATGCCAGGCATTTTTTATACACATCAAGCATTTATATTTATATGGCCTTATTTAATCCTCACAATACTCATACTCATATCAGTTCCATATTTTTATGGAGAATCTGAGATTTAAGTAGACTGAATAGCTTGACCAAAGAGACAGAGCTAGTAATTTATGAAATCAAGTTTTGACTCCAGCTTATGACTCCAATTCCCTACTCTTAATAAACTGTTTTCGAGAGAAAAGTAGATAAACATGTAGAGTGATCAAACAAAAAGCATACCTTATAGAAATAGATTTGAGACTTATTTGTGCAAATTAATTCACTAGAAGAGTAAGACTAAAGGAATAAAAACTCCCTAAACAGAATCTCAATAAAATACATTTGAAATAAGGAAGACAAATTCAAAGGAATAAAACAGAGAAGGAAATAGAAAATATTATTGGCATATCAGTGACAAAATGCTATAGTAGGAGTTTTCTACCAGTAATAGTAGGTAAGCTTATTACAGGCCAACCCTCCTGCGAAGGACAATTATAAAATGCAGCAAATATCTCAAACCATTTGTTTTAAGGTATCAGAAAGCCTTCCAAATTAGCAAAGACCTCCAGAGACAAGATCCCAGAGTAAAGTGGAGCTCCTATATAAAATTCATGCCCTTTGCTCATGCAGCATTTGTCAGTTTTCAAGATGCTGTACAAAGCTTCTGGAAGTCTTAATGGGACTTGGAATAAGAAATTGGAATTCAGAATCTATCAAGAAGAGGCCTTAACAAATAACTTACTCTTTCAGCTGGGACCCTTAATGACTACACTTTAGAAATTTACCATAACAGGTATTCTATTCCCATAGAATAAAGCCCACCTCCAATTGACTCAATCCAAGATTCAATTAAGGCAATCTGCCCAACATTAACTACCTTCCGGTAGAAAAATTATGTCCTTTTTAGAGGAAATAACACTTTATAAATTTTCATACACTGTGTCCAGGATTCAGTAAAAAAATTAGCCAGTATCCAAGAGACAAGTGTAAGTGCCTCAAATCCAAGATAAAAGGCAGAAAATAGAAACAGATCTATCCAAGATCCAGACATTAGATTTAGATATTAAAATATATGTGATTACTGTTGGTGGGAATGTGAACTGGTACAGCCACTCTGGAAAACTGTGTGGAGGTTTCTCAAAGAGTTAAAAATAGAACTACCCTATGACCCAGCAATTGCACTGCTGGGATTTACCCCAAAGGTACAGATGCAGTGAAAAGCCGAGACACGTGCACCCCAATGTTTATAGCAGCAATGTCCACAATAGCCAAACTGTGGAAGGAGCCTTGGTGTCCATAGACAGATGAAATGGATAAAGAAGATGTGGCCTATGTATACAGTGGAATATTACTCAGCCATTAGAAACGACAAATACCCACCATTTGCTTCAACATGGATGGAACTAGAGGGTATTATGCTGAGTGAACTAAGTCAATGGGAGAAAGACAAACATTATATGGTCTCATTCATTTGGGGAATATAAAAAATAGTGAAAGGGAATAAAGGGGAAAGGAGAGAAAATGAGTGGGAAATATCAGAGGGTGACAAAACATGAGAGACTCCTAACTCTGGGAAATGAACAAGGGGTAGTGGAAGGGGAGGTGGGCGGAGGGATGGGGTGACTGGGTGACGGTCACTGAGGGGGGCACTTGACGGATGAGCACTGGGTGTTATACTATATGTTGGCAAATCGAACTCCAATAAAAAATACAAATAAATAAATAAAATAAAATAAAATAAAATAAATGTGATGAACATAATTCAAAAAATAAAAGGCAAGAAAAAAGATTTCAGAAGAGAAATTAAAACTATAAAAAGGAATCAGATGGGAACTACAGAATTGAAAAATTTAATTGAAATTACATCTTAATAGACAGCTTTAAGAGCAGATTAGATAAAACTAAAGAAAAAAATACTAAACTAAAATCTATGTTAGAAGAAGATATTCAAGCTGAATCACAGGAGAGAAATAGTTAAAAGCCAAATTTTTAAAAGTGTAGTAGATATATAGGACACGGTAAAAAGTATAGTACACATATAATTGGGATCCCAGAAGAATAAAGAATAGAGCAAAAGTAACACTCAAAGAGATAAGGACTAAGAACCTTCCCAGTGGATGAAAATACATGAAGTCTGAGGTTGAGGAAGTGCCACAAGTACAATCGATAAAGAAATGACCACACTGAGGTACTTCTGGTGCTTTCCAAGAAAAAAAGGAAAAAGTGAAAGATAGCAGCTAACTTCTCAACAGAAACGTATGAAGCCAGAAGATAATGGAATGATATTTTCAAATTGCAAGGGGAAAAGAAAAAAAATGGAAAAATGCTAACTTTGTCTGATGGTTAATCCTTCAAACAGGAAGGATTTCTGTTTAAAAATGAGATGCTCTCAGACCAACATAGAGATTTCATCACCCACACTGAAGGAAATACTGGAAAGCCCTTCTTTAATCCAAGGTGAGATGATTCCTGTTGGACACACTGAAATGCTGGAAGAAAGGAAGAACGAGGGAAAAGATAAACATACAGGGAAAATCTAGATGATTATTAGCATACAGAAGAATACTGATAATGTCTTGTGGAGCTAATATACACATGCATATGTAGGTTTAAAATACATAACAAAAGCACAAAAAAAGAAAAAAGATATTAAAGTGTTCTAAAATCCTTAAATGACTTCAGTCATTTAAGTGATAGAAATAATTTAAATTGAAATTTGGGACACCTGGGTGGCTCAGTGGTTGAGCATCTGCCTTTAGTTCAGGTCATAATCCCAGGGTCCTGGGATTGAATTCCATATTGGGCTCCCCAAAGGAGCCTGCTTCTCCCTCTGCCTATGTCTCTGCCTCTTTCTGTGTGTCTCTCATGAGTAAATAAATAAAATCTTTAAAAAAAATAATTTAAATTGAAATTTAAACATCAAAGATATTTGCAGTGATGTAGGGTGGACACTGAAAGAATAATTAAAAAGTTATAATAAAACAATACTGCTACTTCAAAAAAAAAAAGCCAAGATAGGAAAGAAAAGAGAGGGACAAATAGATGACAAATTAGAGAACAGATTTAAATCAAAGCATAATAATAGCACAAAATGTAAGTATATAGAACACTGTAATTTTTTAATCACCAAATAGTATTTAAAAATAAAAACCACAGACTGCTTAAAAGGATGTACTTTAAATAAAAGGAAATAAATACAAGGAAAATAAAATAATGAGGAAAATACACAATGCAAAATGAATCAAAACAAAGTTGGTATAGTTATGTCACTACTGGAAAACAGGATGGAAGTATTGCTAGAGATAAAAGAGGGATTTGTTTCATAATTATAAAATAGTCTATTAATAGGAAATTGAATAAAAATAAAGTATATGCACCCAATAAAATATTCCCAAAATACAGAAATAAAGTTGACAGAAATAAAGTGAGAGGAAAAGTCAACAATTATAGGTGAAAGTTTTAACACAATTGTAACTAATATAATAAGTAGACTAAATAAAAAAAAACACTAACGTAATAGATACAAACCACATGATTAAAATGCTTGACCTCTCTAGAACTCTGTATTCAAAGACTACATGTTTTCAAAATAATATGTAACATTTACCAAAATTAACAGCACAGTGGGCCATAAAGCAAATCTTAACAAATTTCAAAATATTGATGTCACACAGAATACATTTCCCAACTACAGTGAAATAAAGCTAAAATTAATATCTGAAAGACAATAGAAAAATCCACAAATATGGTAAATAACCAATACACTTGCAAAAACACACAGATCAAACAATAAATAATGAAATAAAAACTATTTTGAACAAAATGGTACGAAATTATGGTATGTCAAAACTTGGGTGATGCAGCTATGGCTGCTTAGAGGAAAAACGATAGTCTTAAGAACAAATATTAAGAAAGAAAAGAGGCTGAAAGTCAGATCTATAATTATTCACCTCAGAACTGACAAAAAGAAGAACAAACTAAAGCCAAATAAGTTTTTAAAAAGAAATAATACAGGGAACACAAGAGAGAACAAATGCAAAATGTAATGTAAAAAGATAAAAGTAAATTTATAGAATTATTCCATAAATAAACTGCGTATCCATAGTAGAGAGAAGTCACAAATTACCAGTACAGAAACAACAGAGGGCTTTTACCTTCAAATCCTACATGCCTTAAAAAGTTAAGAAGATACTATAAACAACATTATCCAATTAATTTGAAAATTTAGATAAAATGTGCACATTCCTTGAAAAACACAAATCGCCAAATATGACCTAGAAGAGATAAGAAATCTGAATAGTCTTATATCTGTCAAAGAATTTTGTTCTGTAATTAGAAAACTTGCAAGCGAACACTACACTCAGTTTTCCCTGTTGAATTTTTCCAATCATTTACAGCAGAAACAACACAAATCTTACACAAACCCTTCCAAAAAAAAAAAAAAAAAAAAAAAAAAAAGAAAGAAAGAAAGAAAGAAAATGTAAACTTAGAAACTTATTTTATGAGGCTGTCATAACTTTGACACAAAACCTGACAAGGGCATGACAAGAAAAGAAAATCACTTTCCCTCAAGAATTTAGATGTGTGTCCTAAAATTATTAGCCACTAAATCAAAACTAAGTCTATGAATATAAGGTTGGTTCAACATGGACCACTTAATCAATATAATTCACAACATTCAGAGAATAAGAGAGAAAAATCACATGATTAGCTCAAAAAATGCAGTGACTGATAAATAGATCAATATTCATTTTTGACAATCTGAGAAGAGAAGGAAATTATCTTAATCTGTTAAGAGAATCTCTAAAATACTTGCTGCAAGTACTGCATTAAATAGTCAACTGCTGAAGGATTTCTACCTGGGATGAGTGGATAATGATACCCACTGTCACTATTTCTATTAATCCTTATACAGGAGGTGCACTCCCTGATCCCTTTCTCTGCATACACTCTATATCAATCATCCCTATAAATTATGCATTTTACTTACTTATCCTTCTACAATGTAAGCTTTATAGGCAGGGATTTGTAACTTATTTGCTCACTGTTCTATCATGTCTATAACAGTGTCTGGCATGTGACAAGCCCTTGATAAATATTAGTTGGATGAATTAAACAAATGAGTAAAGTTTAAAGATGATTTTACAGAAAAAACCCTTATAATACTTCAATCATTTTATTTTATTTTATTTTCATATTCTTGTTTGGTATTTTTCTCATTGGAGTCCACATTTCGATTTTCAGGGGCCCACAGAGGCCACATGTCACAGCCTGACTGGAATGTTCCATGACTCGCACAGTGAGAACGAAAGGCACATAATTCTGCTGTGAGAGTAGAGCATTTTAATGTTGGCTTCAATATTTTTTAGTACATTCATAAAATGTTTAATGAAAGTGTGATAAAAAAGAAGAGTGGTTTTATTAAAAGAAAAATAAAAAGTTCTGTGTTGTTCCAAGGGATCATCTTTTGGTTTGATACTCAAAATGAACTGAAGTGAGGGTACAAAAATATGCTTGAAAATAACGGATTCAGTGTGTTATTTATAATATATAATGGAACATGTTCCTGAGAAAGTAGGTTACTTCTTTATGCACATATAAATTTGAAATTAATACAATAAAAAGTTGAACATCTTTGGTTAAGGAGGACAGTAAGGTCAGATGTCAAATTCATAATAAAAACATTGCTGTAGCCAGACCAGAAAGTGACTCTCTGATCTTTTTAGGGTTTTTAAATAAGTTTTTCTGATGATTTTTTTCCTTCGTTCACCATTTTTATAGTCTCACTCTTAAAAGACTCATTTTCTTTCAAGAATAATCACTCCAGCAAAAAAGAAAATCTCTTCAACAATAGTTGGGTTTGTTAAATTTTCAGCTTTAAAGAGAAGATAAATAAGACAGTACTTTGGAGAAAAATGACTAATTTGGAGCCTTTAACTATTTCTAGAACATCTATGAGTAATTTTGGCATACCACCTTGCAAAATTTTGTTAGGTCTTGAATTAATATTCACCTAAGAATAGCTATAACCTAAAAAAATTATATAAGACCGGTCAGCTCCTGGCAGCCAATGTTCTTTCACCTCTCTCCACCTGGAAAAGGGAGTCTTTACTATAAATCAAGGAAAAGATACTATCCAGATTCCAACATTCTTTTAAGAATTTCCTTCATGGTGAAGTATCTTGAGAGTTGATATCAGAACATCTAAGGCTCTAAAAGAAAACTACCTCAGAGTGTAAAATGATGTAGGTAAACTTTTGATTCAACTCATACATAAGTAAATAAATTTCTCAGACATACTTTCCCTACTTGTCAGATTTCTCCCTGCCCGCCAACTCCATCCCAACTGCAATGTGACATCCTGTAGAAATAAAACAGATTCTGAAGTCAGTCAAATACACATTCAATTCCAAGCTCTACCACTTACTGTGTGAATTTGGGCTAACCATTAACATCTCTGGACCTCAATTTGCTCCTCAGTAAAATGGGGCTGATGATACTTCCGGAAGGGTATCTATGAGGACTAAATGAGATAATTTACAAGCAGGTAGTAGGGACTTTGGGAAACAATAAAAAGTTCTTCATTTGATCAATGCTTCTTCACTTCTATTTTATGTAGAACTGTGCTTTGTCCTTTTCACGCCCAATATATCTAAACCATTGTTCTTTAATCTCATCTTTCCACTCTGGTCTACCAGTTGTATAATCTTGAAAAAATGGTTCATACATTTAGAGCTCATTCTTTCATACCTTCTCTCTCTCTAGGAAATCCAATAATTAGAAATAATAACTACAAAATAAATAGTGCTTAATAGGTTCTAGCATTGTCCTAAGTAGTAGCTCATTTATTTTTCCCATCAGTCCTATGAGAAATGTGCTCCTATTTGCACTCAACAGATATAGAGAATAGGGAAGAGAAAGTTGAAGTGACTTGTCCAGGCTACACACAGTAGGTGTCAGCAGAGACAAGAGTCAAACCCAGAGCCTCTACTTGAAATCATTATGTAGGAATACCCATCACTTTATTTTAATTTGACTCCAGAATTTAATCCAAGATGATGTCTCAAAACACTTATTCTTTGAATTTAGGATTGAAAAAGACAATATAAAAAGAAAGGAAGCTAAATGGTTCTCAGCATGAAGTGTGTCCCCAGAAATTGGGAGTGCCACTATTATATGATGGGATAGACTGTGATAGGATAGGCTGTTCTCTTCCTGACTTCCCTTGAATAGAAAAAGGCGGAGTGGACCCAAACAGAAAAGCTGACATGAGAAATAAGATTGCTAGAAACAATGTCTTCTGAATAACTCCCAACATCTATTGTCTTATCATCAAAATGAATCAAAACTGTGTCTCTCGAAAGCCAAATAATAGATGACATTTATTGAATATCTACTTTGTGACATCCATCGTGCTAAGCTGGCCCTAGATAATTTCATCTAATCATTACAGGATCTCCACTCAGAAAAATACTATTATTTTGCCTACTGTAAATATGGAAACTCAAAAAAAAAAAGGAAACTCATGTTGCAAAAGACTAATGAATTTGAGCATATGGTTGATAAATAGTAGGGATGGAGAAAGAACTAGCTGTATGGCTCTCATGGACTGAGTGAAGGCAGAAAACTTACATCATGGGATGTCATAGTTGAATTTCTTAGTTTAAGATTCTCTGGTTCATTCTACTCTGTATGAATTTTAAAACACACACACAAAAAAAAAAAAAAAAGAAAGAAAGAAAGAAAAGAAAAAAAGAAAAAAAAACTGAGGCCAAGTCTCGTAAAGTGACTTGCCCAAGTTTCTCAGATCATTAATGGCAGTGTCAAACTTAGAACTCTATTCTCCTTTTTGCTTGCTCCTGTAATTTTCTGCCACACTACCCTGCCTCTTGCTTGGGGTAGAAGAGTGATTATAGAATCCATGAACATAAATTTCAAAAACCCCCTGTTTGTTTTCTGCAGTAATTAGAAAGAAGTGAAAGTGGGGGAGGAAGGTTAAAGAGGCTTTGGAGGTGGGCGAAAGAGAGTAAAATATGGAGAGAAAGGTCCTAAAAAGTGTCCTTAGCTGACCCCTAGTGAACACTAGAGTGCTTTGTTCAAAAGAACTCATAACTAAAAATAAGCTGGGAAAAGTGCCCCTATAGGAAAAACAACATTTCGTGCAAAAGTATGATTTCAATAAGTCAACCGAGTCCAAGTTTAGACTGTGATTCATTTTACAAATGAAGTTACACCCCCAGATCATGTATGCATCCAATTTCAGCCTTTGGCCATATTCTTCATCACTCTTGTGGGACATGTGTTTATTAAATTATAGCCCATGCCCTGTTCTGTGGTGTGGACTGTTTATCTTGTAGATCTGAAATAACATAATTATTTAAAGCAAGTTTGAATGGCATATTATTAAATTCCTTTTTTTTCTTTTCTACCAACAGAAAGTGTTCTCATTTTCTAAATTTAAAATATTTATCTCTTTAAATTTTGATACAATATCTTTGATACATACACAATAACATTAAAAGTTGTGTGTGTAATTATACTGTCAAATGGTTCCATCTTCCCTCTTAATCTTCCTCCAGCGTATTCAGTTTCGAAGAACTGGTGCTGCCAGACTATAATAAATCATCCCTGCAGGCCTCGAATATTGTGCCATACAAGAGAAATTTGGGAAGGATAACATTTTTTAAGTGAATACATATAGGCATTTTTTATTTGTACACATGACTACATATTATTGGCACTTAAAGTTAATTGCCTGACTTTTGAATTAAAGAATAGATAGTTAACAGCAGGTCTATTCCACACAAGGCTGTCAAGGTGGTGCTCAATATCTATTGGTGGTTTTGACTATTTTATGCTGGATTAAGTCAATGAAAAATTGTGTAGACATAATAGCACCAATTATCAAGTGCTCATTATATGCTAGGCATATTATCATTAAAACTCACAGTGTTTCTGCAAAGTAAATCGTACCAACACTTTTTATTAGATGAAAAAACTCTAGGGGCTCAGAGAGTTTAAACAGTTGAAAGAGGTCAAACAGTCAGTGGCAGAGATTGGGACCTAATTAACATGGGTTGGAAAACACTTTGGGAAAGGTTGACCTAACTGATTTGTACAAAGCCAACCCAGAAATTCTTCATCTTAAAGAGCATGGGCTATAAAGGCACAACCTCTTTCCTTCATTCCATGCTACCTTCTCCATTTTAATAATATTTTTAAGGAAAAAAAAAACTAACACTTACTGAGCACTTACATTCTACCAGAGTCCATGCTGGCCCTTTGCATATGGTCTTCCATTGAAATTTTTCTTTTTTTTTTATTTTAAATTAATTTATTTATTTATGATAGTCACACACAGAGAGAGAGAGAGGCAGAGACACAGGCAGAGGGAGAAGCAGGCTCCATGCACCAGGAGCCCGATGTGGGATTCGATCCCGGGCCTCCAGGATCACGCCCTGGGCCAAAGGCAGGCGCTAAACAGCTGCGCCACGCAGGGATCCCGCATTGAAATTTTTCTAAACACATGGGAGCTCTCTGACTCTGCCCAGCTGCCTCCTATTGTGGCTGGAAGTCAAGACCACTTGGCAGGTAGTCAGAAAATTGAATTCTAGTCATGAAAATAGGGTTGGTCACAAATCCTCTTCACACCGTTTCTTTATCTGTAAAATGGGATAATAATACAGTCCATACCTCACTTCTCAGTTGGAGGCAACATGTCAGATAATAAAATATTAGAGGAGAATACAATTATATCTATGTACAGAGTGGTCACCTATATGACAGAGTCACATTTTATGCTTTTAAAATATGACACATGTGTGGCCAGTAAAGGAGGGACAAAGGGGAAATGAGAGAGCAGAAAAAAGGAATTACAGAAAATAATCTGAACAGGGCCAGTCATTCCTCCTGTTATTCTACTTAATTGGAATAAACCTCCAGTAAAAGGGACTCAGTCCCTCCCAGTTCTTTTGTGCTTCTCCAAGTGTGAGCATCTCCCTGTGCTAGGTTTAGCTTCTAGGGATTAGATGCATAATTTTCTAATAAGATGGCCTATAAATGCAAGCCATCTGGCTCTCCAACAAACAGCCACTTGTTTTAATGCAGAACGAAAAACTGGCTGTGAGAGAAGACATATTCCTCGGAGCATTTTCAAGAATAATCTCGATTGTGCTTCTCAAACCATCTGTGGTGAAGCACTATTTTTTCCCAACACTTTTTAAACTAATACTTTTGTAAAATACAATAAAAATTAATTACTAGAAAATAACCACTTGCTTGGATGTCCAGCCATGCCATCTGGCTCATTCTCAATTTCAATACTTATCTTGTTGCTGACCAGAAACAAAAAATTCATTGATTTGCACTGGCTCAGGAACCATTCTGTGAGTAGCGCTGATCTTAAGGACAAGCACTAATGTCAATGCTAATTCTAAAACCCCAAACCTTCTTTAAAATAGGACTCCATTTCTACTCAAATGAGGATTTTTTATTGTTCTTAGATAATCCTTTTTTCTTCTCTTCTTGTTGCCCAGGAAGCCCAACACCCTTGGGCTCTTCTTGTTTTCCTACACAAGCCTCTCCTCTTCCTTCTCTATCCTTCATCTTCACTACAAAACTGTTATGTTTGGTAATTTCTGTCCCCAAATATCCCACATTTCTAATCTTTCCTTTCCTTCCTCAATCCCATAGAAATATACCCATTCTGTAGCCCATCCCCTTAGAGTCTTGTCTATAGTAACTGACAGGCTACCTATAAAGTCATGGCTCACTCCATTCAATGGAATTCCATGTATAAACATTTGTCTATTTGAGCCTGCTGTATTTAAGGTATTCTGCTGGAAAGGATGCCATAAAAGGTACAATATCTGCTCTTAAGCAGTTCATCACCATGTCACTTGGATCATAATCCAAATTGACTCTCAGGTCAATACTTTCACACCCTACTCTCATTGTCAGACCTCATTTCCCTCCACTCCGTAGCCTGGCTAGCTACTTCACTGTTACCTGAACACACCATAATTTTTAAGATTTCTGTACTCTTATTCGTGTCATTCAGTTATATTCCAGAATCTTCCTTTCTGCTACTCATCTTTCCAGGCCTAGCTCAAGGAGGGTTTCATCTTCATCATGAGTCTTCTGGACAAAGGAGCACTACAGGGCCAAAGGATCTGCCCTTCCCATAACATTCAATGTAGCACCATGTCATGTGATTTTGAGTTGTTAGAATAGTACTTAATTAGACTGTAGACCTCTCCTGAGCAGCATCTTCATTGTTTGGTATAATGACAGCTGATGTTCATCCAACATCTTTATTCATTGCTCACTAAGAACAAGGCTGCTTCCTCAACTCTCTTGGAAATACAAACACAAAGATCCTTGAGACCTAGGACTGAGCTCAGCTTTCCACTCCTATGTGTCTTGTGTAATATTTATCTTCCTTGTACTCCATGAAAAAATGTGTCAATGGCCAAACAAACCTCAAAATGTCTACATATTCTATTTCCCTCTTTGAGAGGCCTATGAAAATTAGTCTTAAAATTTTTATTAAGTCTTACAGGTGAACAATTTAACTTTATTTAAACCAGAAGTTTCCTAAAATAATTTGACCATGAAACTCTTTGTCTAAAAACATCTTTGTGAATAGCTAATGGATATTACGATTTTAATGTTACTCTTCAAAATTCAATTTGACATTGATGGGGTTATAATTTCAAGGTTAAAATGCTAAAAACTAAAGAGTTAGTTTTAATTTTGTTAAGTATCATAAAGGGAAGTGATTTTTCTTTAAATCCTGTTGTTTAGAGACACATACTGAAGTATTTGTGGGTGAAATGATATGAAATCTGAGATTTTCTATAAAATACTCCCAGACGGCAGCCCGGGGGCCTCAGCGGTTTAGCGCCGTCGTCAGCCCAGGTGTGATCCTGGAGACCCGGGATCAGGTCCAGCGTTGGGCTCCCAGCATGGACTCTGCTTCTCCCTCTGCCCGTGTCTCTGCCTCTTTCTCTCTCCCTGTATCTCTCATGAATAAATAAATAAAATCTTAAAAAAAAAATACTCCCAGAAAGGCAGAATATGAGACAGATAAAAGATTGGCAGAATTTTGATAATTGGTGAGCCTTCATGATTAATGCATGGAAGTCCAGCATATAGCCTACTATTCTATATATGTTTGAAAAGCTCTATTATAAACAGTTTTGTTTTTAAATTCTAGGTTGCTTAAAATACCTAAATTCAGCCAAACTTCATTAACTTGGAATTCACCAATTTAAATTTTGTGATCATCAGAATAGTATATTAATTTGATTAAACTTAAATAAATCCTCAGGGGCTCTGGAGGGACCTCAGCATCACTGCCAACACAGCAGGTCATCAGGTGGGTTCCCATCCTTTCTCCCAAATCTGAGCTACAGGCTGAAAAACTCCTACTTAAACTCTTTAGTGAAGTGCAGATCTGTATAAGACTTTATTTCCAGAAAGGGTCCCACTTTATATGTTTGAAAATATAAAAGTGTGAAATCCACTGCTGTAGGTCATGCTGCCTAACCCGGATGGAAGTGATCTACTAGACCTAATTTGGTGAAGCCCATCCTTGTTCCAAGTTAGCCTCATTTTAAAAATTGGTTCAGGATTCAGTTCAATCCCCAGACCCCCTTTCCGGTGCCTTCCCACAGAGGCCAGGGAAAGCTGCATTTTGGTGCTTTGCTGGGTTTGTGGTTTGTGGGTTGGCAGATTGCTTTCAGGCAGCCTTCTACATAGTCTGGTATGTATCACACCATGATTATTTCCGTTAGCTAGTGGCAGGTCTGCAGCCACCTGCATGTCTCCAGATGTGATTCCCCACCCCAAATAAGCACCTGGGGCAGCTCCACAAGACCCAGGCTTAGTTTCATGGAGACTCTGTTCGAACAAATGGATTAACTTGTCCATTTCTCCAAAGGATATTTAAGGGATTAACTCTTGTCTTGGTCCCTATTGGTGGTATCTTGAAGAGCAAAAAATCCCATTAAGAGAGGACTTTACAGGACTATCAAAGAAATCAGAAAATACCTCTAAGTGTTATCACATTACAAAGTGGAGGTCAGTAAAGAACTCCTTCTAGTGTACCCATCATCCAGTTTCTTATTATGGGATGGAGTATAAGGCTTCAGAGCACCAGCTGTGGAGTCTGATAGTCTCAGGAGCGTCACAGCCCCTAGACCTTGGCTTTACTACGTCAGTTGCTAGCCTTGGTCTCCTCATTTCTCAGAAGGTTGAAAATAATATAGCCTACACCACAGAGCTGTCCCAAATGCTTTTAAATGCACTGTTTCTTCAGTATCATTGTAAAATAGGAGAAGGTGAGATCAGCACTTTGTATAAAGCTTGTCCTGGTACAAAGTAGAAGCTTGACATATTTCTGCTTCTTCTGATGGTGGTGGTAGAGGAGGTTATAATAGTCCTGCTCCCCAATTACTCCCCCAGGGAAGCAGTCTGGACAAGCAGTTCTCCCTTTGTCATTCTGTTTAGTTTCCTGGAAGAGTCACTTAATGACCTTGGCCCTGGGCACACCTGAGAAATGAGGAAAGCAAGTTCCGATTGAGGTGGAGCCCACTCTGAGGGGCTTGCCAGTCTCACTGTGCCCTCTGCACTGTGACATTGTTCCTTCACTGTCAGGGAAGATCAGGAGAACCTATTGGTACCAGACAGGAGATCTGCATTTATTTAGCAATTAGCTTCCATAGTGATTCCATGCTTAGCATGAAAAATAAGATCAATCCAATATAATAGCTCATGCACAGTTAAGTTAACCTAATTAGTCTGGCACCACTTTCCGAAAGCCATGGCCACCGAGGCAGATTTCCAAATATTGTAGATGGAGTGCCATCCACTGCCAGAAAATGGACAGCAGTCTTCTCAGGAACAAGACCTGATCTACCAAACTGGTTATTGATTTCAGCTCTTGACTTTTCTGCTCTAAGTATTACTTCCTCCTCCCTCCCCGGCTTGATTTCTGATGCTTTGTAGGATAGGCAAGAGACACAGTTCCAACCAGAGTGTTGTGTGTCCTCTGTTGGCAAATGAATTTGCTAAAATGGGTTCTCTCTTCTGCTAGGAGGCTTCAGTTTGGTTTCAGCACATGTGAGCCATGAGGCAACCTCAGGAGGCCACCTTTAAATACTTCAGAACGAAGCTTCTTAACAAAGACTCCAAAAGTACAGGAGAGCAAATCAAAGAAAAATGTCAAACTCCAAATGCCCTCCCAGCCCAGAAAAAATGTCAAAGGAGCTGCTAGGAAGGGAAGAATGGGCCTCCAAATAATGTACAGCCGGGCAGAGAGGAGAAAGAAAAGAGGCTCATATCTGATTTATAAATATTTATAAAACAATCATTAGGCTTGGCTAGAACATGCAGTTCTTCTCTCAGTTCACTGCTGGGAAACAATAATAAAAAGCATGGAATTATTCAAATAGAGGCTAGAGGAGATTTAATTCTGTATTTTTAGAAATCTACCAGCGGCTCTCCACAAGGCCTAGTGAGGAAGGGGCAAGTGAAGGAGCACGAAGTAATCCTGTACTTGGACTGGGAGCGGGAAACCAGCTCAGCCTCTGATTGCAGAGCCACAAATGAGCCTCCTGTCCCATCCACTCAGACCGTGGCCAGCAGCACCTCATGTGAATTGGTCCTTGGCTGCTGTCCTGAAGCTCCTGTTCGGAGCTGGAACTGCCGCTTTCACTCCTATGGCCATCCCAGTTAGGAAGCCTGTAGAGACTGCACTGATTGGGGCCAAGGTGCTTTCTCTCAAAGAGGCCCAGCCTGGGTCTTCTTTTTTAGAATAGGACCATTTAGTAAAGTGCTTCTGAAAAGGATCTCTATTAGGAAAAATTCCTCTTACTCATATTTGTTCTGGGCCAGGCCTACACAGAAGTGGGGAAGAAACGTGTGGCAGCAGGGCCTCCCAACCACTGGGACATGGAATACTGCTGTACACCAAGTTTTAAGTCGACCAGGAGATATGAGGGGTTATAAATCTTCATCATACCCAAAATGTTCAACCTTTTTTTTTTTTTTTTTTAATTTATGATAGTCAGAGAGAGAGAGAGAGGCAGAGACACAGGCAGAGGGAGAAGCAGGCTCCATGCACCGGGAGCCCGATGTGGGATTCGATCCCGGGTCTCCAGGATCGCGCCCCGGGCCAAAGGCAGGCGCCAAACCGCTGCGCCACCCAGGGATCCCCTGTTCAACCTTTTTTAAAGCAACCATTCAGGGGGCACCTGGGTGGTGCAGTCAATTGAGCGTCTGACTCTTGGTTTTTGCTCAGGTCATAATCTCATGGGTTGTGAGAACCCCAGGTCAGACTCCGTGCTTGACGCTTGAGTCTGCCTAAGTTTCTCTTCTTCTTTCTCTGCCCCTCACTTGCATTCATGTTCTCTTTCTCCCGCAAATAAATAAATAAAATCTTTTAAATAACATAATAAATAAAGCAACCATTCAAAAAAGTTACAAAAATTAAGATTATCTTTAGACATGATTTGAATGCCTCGCTCTATAGACTTTCTGAATTCAGAATTTTCTTTTTAAGATTTTATTTATTTACTTGAGAGAGAGAGTACAAGTGGGAAGAGTGGGAGAAGGAGAAGCAGACTCCTTGTTGGTCCGGGATCAGACGCACGGCTCAAATCCAAGATCCTGAGATCATGACCTGCGTCGAAGGCAGATGTCTTACTGACTGAGCCACCCAAGTGCCCCTGAATACAGAATTGTTATGTTGATACTCAAGGCCCTTAATCATCTCTGCTGGACCATTTGTCACCACCTGTATATGCAAAGATTTCTGTCAATGATGACAAATGACAAATAAATTCAAGTTTCTTATTACATTTTTTGAAATTATTTCACTTGAAAGTTATATACAATTGTTTAAATTATGGGTTTTTTTTGTTTTTTGTTTTCTTATAGTAACTATATAATACCAAAACTCACTTTTTTTCAACAAACAAAACATCCCAAAATCGCTCCCCTCAATTTACTCTCATGTGCAGTACCAGTAATATCATTTTCTATGTGCACCTTGACATGAAAATAATATCTAACAGTTAATTACAACTCTGCATCCAGACCTGTTCTAAGTCCTTTATATGCATTTAACTCTTTGTAACATGCAGGCCAAACCCATTTTATGCATGAGGGAGTTTAAGCACAGAACTGCACAGGTAACATGTTGAGGAAGTAGGGAGCTGGGATTTTTTTTTTTTTAATTCTTAAAGTTTATTTATTCATGAGAGACACAGAGAGAGAGAGAGGCAGAGACAGAGACATAGGCAGAGGGAGGAGCAGGCTCCATGCAGCGAGTCAGATGTGGGACTCGATCCTGGAACTCCAGGATCATGCTCTGAGCCAAAGACAGGTGCCACCCAGGTGCCCCAAGCTGGGATTTAACTTAGAGTGTATGTTCTTCATACTGGGCTATCCTGTTTCTCAAAATGTAGGGAGGCATGCATTCTCAACCATAGCCATACCACCCACGATGGAGCAAAAAATCAGTTCTTGGGAGTCTAAAAAAAATCTTATTCTTTGTATAAAGCACAGATTACATTAGCACATAAACAGATAATAGTATATCATGGGAAGGGGCAATTAAGAAAAAATTGTCCTTAGGGGAGCAATAATAAAAAGGGATAGAAAAACACTAGTCTATGAGGTATGTTAGGAGAATAATCTGGAAGCCTTTTTGAAGCAGCAATTTCCCCTCAGACCTGCAAACACATGCAAACTCAAATGCTACCCTCAGTTATACTAAAGTTATTTCTTGATCAGCCTGTCTTGGTGAGTGAACTTATCCATATCAGAGAATTACTCATTTTGATCATGGTAATACTGTCCATAGATGGCCATATAAATGCATATATTGCTGTGATAAATAGTGTATGAATCTCTTCATATCAGTTAGTGAAAGCACCTGCTCAAACAGGTGCAGAGCAAAAACAGAACAAGTCAGAATTCGGGACCAGGGAAAAAGAGATAGGCCAGGTCAAGAGCATGAGGCCTATGGGGCCTGGGGGGTGGGGGGGACTCCAGAAAGCAATATGAGGGGAAGCCTCAATAGAGTATGGATTTAGGAGAGCATCAATACCCACAGGCCTGAGAAAACTGGGATGAAGAGGAGGAAAGACGAGCATCACCTCATTTACGATTTTTGCATCAGACAGAATTAAATCCACATCTTAGGTCTGCATCCTTTTGCAAGTGACTTTCCCCCCTCTGAGCCTCAAATCTCTTGTCACAGAGACAGTGGACCTTAGTGTGTGCGTACATGACAGGTGCCTGGAATGGAGTAGGCACTCCATATACACTAGCTTAAATGTTGGTTAGTTCCATTTTTGTATTTTTCCATGGTATTTTTGTAATAATCATATTATTATCTCACGGCCTTATCTAGAGCTAGCTGTGTGCTTTAGAACAACTACACCCATTCCTCTTTGGATCTGGTAAGAAGTCAAGGAAAGAGAAGTACAACTTTTTCTCACTCACCTCCCACAGTAGCCAGTTTCAATGGCAGCTTCTCAGTGGCTTACTAATTGCATTAGTGTACACATACATCAAGGCAGCCACTGGATTTCCAGACAGCAAATTCACCTCTTCACTTGTTGCAAATATTTCCAAAGGAAAATTGAACTAAAAGTGTAATTTTTCAGAAGCAGGCAAGTGATTGCCAAGAAGGAGTAAATAAAGGGCCTTTTTCACAGAAAAGAATCAGCAACAAGAGAGTTGATAATTAATTCATCCTTTCATCTCCAAATTCACTGGAGCTTCGATTTTGCCAAATTTAGAGGTTTCTCTGATTTTGACCTATGTCTTCAGTTCCAGTTTGGGAAATAGGATGGTGAGTGTTATCTCCTTAGAGAAACGTTGAAAAGCATAAATTTAGAAGCCGTACAGTCTTGTGTGGACTAGATTATTCTAGTTCTAGTTCTGTATGACAATCTTCAAATTTATTTTGAATTCCAGCATAGCTATATACATTCAAGGCCTGCCCTTAACAGACTAAGCTACATCCAGACCTGGAACCAGGAAGGTCTCATTTTCCCCTAGAAGGTAACATTCTTCCTTCATAATTGAAAGGGTTTGGAAAAATTCCTTCTCTCTCCCACATCTCCAAAAGGAAATATGCCATCCTTGTGACCACATGAGCACAAAAGTTCATTCAGCCTCTGAGCTCTCCCACTATGACCTGTTCTCATGCCTGCACTTGCACTCTTTTCATCTTCTTATATACCTTTCATTCCTTATTATAACCCTAATTACAATTTCCTTAAATTGAGTCAGATCTTTTTCACTATTCTGACACCTACCTATCCCTCATTGGGCCTGCCACTACCACATGAGAAGCCAAGAGGGAGAGGACAATTTAAGACCCTTTGGCCCCAGGGTGTCTGGATGGCTCAGTGGTTGAGCATCTGCCTTTGGCTCAGGTTGTGACCCCTGAGTCCTGGGATTGAGTCCCACATCGGGCTCCCCACGGGAGCCTTCTTCTCCCTCTGCCTGTGTCTCTGCTTCTCTCTCTGCATGTCTCATGAATAAATAAGTAAAATATTTTCTTAAAAGACCCTTTGGCTCCTTTTACCACTCACTTCTTGGGGAGGAGCATTGCCAGAGTAGGGCCAGAGTGGAACTCTGTGAAATTATTCTATCCAATACAATAGCCATTAGATACATATGGCCATTTAAATCTAAATTAGGTAAAATTAAGTAAACTTTAAAAGTCAGTCCTTCAGTCATAATGAGAATATTTCAAATGTTCAATAGCCACATGTGGCTACCGGCTTCTGAAGTGCTATGCAACATTTCCATCACTGCAGAGAGCTCTGTTAGTGCTCCTCTGAGCAGAGGGCTCAGAACACCAGTTCCTCTTCACCATGACTAAGAAAGGAGGTATTACTCCAAAGAACCACTGTTGGCTGAAGCCTGGATATTCCTCCCAGTGAGACCCTTCTGATAATGACCTCCAAACAGCTCTGGGCTCAGGCCTTGCCTTGTAGAGCACTGATTCCTATTTAGAAATTTGCCAATTTATTATTATTTTTTTAAAGATTTATTTATTTGAGAAAGTATGTACTAGTTGGAGGAGGGGCAGAGGGAAAGAAGAGAATCTCAAGGAGACGCCCACAGAGCACAGAGTCTGACATAGGGCTTGATCTGAAAATCCAGAGATTGTGACCTGAGCCTAAATCAAGAGTTGGATGTTTAACCAACTGAACCAACCAGATGCCCCTAGAAGTTTGCCAGTTTATTTTTTTTATTTTTTTTTTAAAACATTCTTTTTTTTTTTTAATTTATTTATGATAGTCACAGAGAGAGAGAGAGAGAGGCAGAGACACAGGCTGAGGAAGAAGCAGGCTCCATGCACCGGGAGCCTGATGTGGGATTCGATCCCGGGTCTCCAGGATCACGCCCTGGGCCAAAGGCAGGCGCCAAACCGTTGCGCCACCCAGGGATCCCAAGTTTGCCAGTTTAAACCTAGTTCTTCTCTGAGCAGAAAGTAAAAGATAATATTTTTGGGTGGATATAACTTTTAAATATTTTATTTGATTTGATGTCTTTTATTCTAGTAAAATATGCATAACATAAAATTTACCATCTTAAACATTTTTAAGGGTATAATTCATTGGCATTAAGTATAACCAGAATGTTGTGCAATCTTCACCATTATCTATTTCCAGAACATTTTCATCACCCCAAACAGAACCCCTGTGCTCATTAAGCAATAACTCCCCATTCTCTCCTTTCTCCAGCCCCTGATTATCTTTAATCTCCTCTCGGCCTTTATGAATCTGCCTATTTTAGATATTTCACAAATAGAATCATACAATATTTGTACTTCTATGTCTGGTTTATTTCACTTAGCATAATGATTTTAAGGTTCATCATTACTGTAGTATGTATCAGAACTTCATCCATTTTTATGTCTAGATAATATTCATATATATATATATAGGAATGTATATAAATATATATATATATACACACACACACACACACATTTTGTTTAAAGGAAGAGACAATTTTTAAATAACTAAAAAAATGAGACACATTACTTT
The DNA here is from genome assembly GCF_018345385.1 of Vulpes lagopus. Taxonomy (NCBI): domain Eukaryota; kingdom Metazoa; phylum Chordata; class Mammalia; order Carnivora; family Canidae; genus Vulpes; species Vulpes lagopus. Next base: position 75,172,774 of record NC_054826.1, read on the forward strand.
GACTGATTGAATTCTCAGCCACTCCACATACCCTTCACTGACAAAAAAAAAAAAAAAAGGAATTACTTTCCTACTTCCTACTCCACATCAGGAGTTAAATCTCCTTATGAGACTGTAATCTTTGATAGATAAAGTAAATGCATAGGGCCTGGCACAGAGCAAGCATGCTATATAATTGTTTGTTATTATCATTGTTATTATTATCATCATTATTGTATTACTGTCATTAGTCTGCTGGATCAACAGTACATCATAGATGACCTGAGCATGGATTTCTGAAAAGCATTCAGCATTATTCCTTAAACTGTTACATGGGCAAGATGCCCCAATTAGTGGGACTGGTGGGACAGCTGAGTTGACTGGTCTGATCGTTGAGCTACATTCTAGAGTTGATAGAAATCCCATCAAGTTTTGAAGACCAATCTTCCTGTTGGTGACTTCTGCGAGTTGTTCTAGCTCTGCTCTTAGAGTGATACATAGTCAGTCTTTTCATTCTTCAGATGACACTGATCTAGTATTTGAAAGTGACTCTGGACTCTGCTTTTGTTCTATCTTCACTTCTCCAAGGCAATGGCCTACTTTCTCCAAGGCTATGCCTACTTTCTTCCACTGTGCATTCTACCAAGTAGTTTCCAGACGTTTCTTTAGCCTACATTGCTTCTCTGGGCATTTTTTAATTTGTGTAGGACCCTTATAAAATGGCCTAGGGCTGTATACAATACTTCAGATGTGGCCTGACCATGGGCCTATCCTTAAAGGTCACTGATTACAGACAGATAAATAGATATTTACATCTATACATACTTATGCTTATCTGTGTATCTTTGTATATATAAGGACTTAACAGGTACACATACAGAGACAGACACTTTTTTAACAGTGACACTCCTGTTTTGATACATATGCTCTTAAGTCTTTAACAACTCTGAAGAACACAGTGTTCTATTAGGTCAGCCCCCAGAAAGGTCATAGTGGTGACATGATCTCTTACTCCGGCTGTAGGGCTGGACATGGACACCAGGGGTGGTGATGACCTATTGTCTTTGGAGGCCTTCCAGAAGAACTAAGTCTGTTAGCCCAGGGAAGGGACATAAAGAAACTTACAAAGATAACCTTGAAAGGTTTCCCCTTTTTGAATATTTATGTGGCATTGAATACTTTGTTTGATACTCCACAGGTGTTAAGAGCTTTGTTTTCTCTTAGATTTCCAATAATTAAAAAAACAGACATAAATCCTTCAAACATTGTTTTTACCCATTCTTTATTTATAATGACCTATCTCCTGCCTTCCCTCATTTTCCTCCTTCTAATCCCTCCAAAGCATACTGTAATATGCTTTATTCCAACAAGTAAAAGTCCTAAAAGAGAAATAGTTCACATACATATGTGAGGCCTGACAATGAGGGCTTAGAAGAAGTCTATAATCATTTAGGAGAGAACAGCTTTAGTAGCACAGGTTTGCCATAGCTTGCTCAGAGAAGCTGTTTGTTTATTTTGTAAAGAGGCAATAGAGAGAAGGAAATACTGAGCTTCAATAATAAAATGACCTTTCTTCTGAATAGATGAGCTTCATAAGTTAAAATGATTCAGGGCTCTGTCTAATATCTGGGGAATAGAGTCTTCTGTTTCTGAAGACAGATGTGATTATGACACACAGTCAACAATGTTTTCTTCATGATTGTTTGGCTTGACTTTGGGGTTTTCTGGGAGGGAAAGGGAGAGAAAGGGTTGAGGACTTGGAGAATAATAGGAATTAAATGGGAATGTATTTGTGGTTCAATGTCTCTATTACAGAGTTTTATTGTTGGCTTAGGTAAAATATCATTTGGAATTTATCATAAGAAAGTCTCCTAGGCCTTTTGGTAGACCATTCTCAAATTAAAGGATACAATCTGAGTCTCGTGAGGTTGTTTTTCATTAACTTAACAGAAAAACCATACTCATAGAATGAGGAACTGAAGCCAGGATGTGGGTTTCTTAAGCTACCATAACAGTACAGTTTAGAATGTGGTACATATAGTACAGTTAGTTTATAGATATAGTTCTTTTATGACATTCAAAATATGACTCTGTTCTAAAACAAGTTTTGGTTTAATTACTTAGGTGATTCTAACAGCTCTGTGACAACAATACCAAATGTACATAGTCATGAGTAGTGAGGATGTCCCATGCCCATGCCTCTCAGATATAAGAAATAAGAAAGAGAGAAAGAAAGAAAGAAAGAAAGAAAGAAAGAAAGAAAGAAAGAAAGAAAGAAAGAAAGAAAGAAAAGGAAGGGAGAGGGGAGGGGAGAGAAAGAAAAAGAAGATAAAAGAAAGAGAAAAGAAGGGAAGAAAAGAAAAAAGGAAAAGAAATTGGGAAAGAGAAATTAGTTGGGCAAAAGAAAAACTGGATGACAGGCTGGCCTTCAACATGTACTGGTAAGTCATTCAATTTTTATGTGTCTCAAATGTTAAATATTTAAAATGGGAACAAGTGTATCAAATCTACCACCTTACTAGGATTAAATTGAGAAAAATAAAGCACACAATACCGAAGAAATATTCTAGGGAAATAAAAAACAAATTCACAAGGATATTTAGTCTGTATTAGCTGGAATATGTTGCTGTTCTCATGTGTCAGATGCTGTACTTGCTGTACTTAGTAATTTACTGATATTATCTAATTTAATCCTCATGATAGACTTAGGAGGTAAACATTGTTATAATGCCTACTTCATAGATAAGGAATGGAGGTATCAACAGGATCACAGGAAGTGAAGGAGCTTGGATTTGGATCTAGTTTATCTAGCACCAGAACTAGCTCTTCAATGTATTATCTAGCCCCTGCTAGATTATAAAACATTCTTGGCTAATATGGGAAAAGGTCCTGATCTGTAATATTACAGAGTGGTTTCAAGGCTTAATACTCAATGGATAAGCCACTAATATCATGGCTTATAGCTCTGAGGTGGCCTCCAATGATCTCCACTTCTTAATATTCATGCCCTTTTGGAATGCCCTCCCCGTAGGTGTGAGGGATTTTTGAGTCACTTCTAAATGAAATGCAACACAAATGAAAAGATGTCATTTCCAAGATTAGGTTATAAAATGACTATGGCTTCCATCTTTGGGCATTCTCTCTCACTCTCTCGGATCACTTCATTCCGGGGGAAAGCTATCTACCATGTTGTGAGGCAAGGCAGCCTCGTGGTGAGATAAGGTCAGCTAATGGTCACATGAATGATACAGATCTTCTGGGGTCTGCCGACAGCCATGTGAATGACTGTAGATGCAGATTTGCCCCAGCTGACCATTGGGGTAACAGTAGCCTTGGCCAAAATCCTGACTGCAGCCTTGTGAGAGACCCAGGAAACCTCTCCTGGATTCCTGACCCACAGGAACTGAGAGATAACAAATATGTGTCATTTTCAGCCAGTAAGTTTTGGAGTAATATTTTATGCACCAATAAACAAAATATTTTATGCAGCAATAAAATAAAAATAAAATAATGGAGTAATATTTTATGCAGCAAAATAAGCAATAAATAAAATAAAATATTTTATGCAGCAATTAAATAAGCAATTTATTTAAATAAATAAATCTATGCAGTAATATTTTATGCAGCAAATGTTAATGAAGTGGCTGATTAAAGAAATGGAACTTTCCCAAGCATCCCTCCTTCAACTCCTTCAATAAATGCTCACTGAGTTCTTACATGCCAGGCATCAGACATGGTCCCTGCCTTCATAGGGCTGAGCATCTGATGAGTTGTATGGTGGAGGGAGAAATTTTTTTAAATAATTAAAAATCAACTTCTTTCTGAAGAAAGGAGTAGAAATAGAAAATATAGAGCCAGCCAGAAGGACTTCAATTCCAGTCTCCAGATACAAGATATGGGGCAAATAATTTCTCTGAGCTTTAGTTTCTTCATCTGAACAAGAGATGATACTATCTCTGAAAAGTTTGTAGGATTAAATAAAAGAAGGCATGAAAAACATCTGTCATGAATTAGGAGCTCAGCAAACAACAATTCTATTACTCTTATTGGCCTTTGAAAAGTAGAGAGTAATCATCCATATTTTGCAGGATTGTTCAGTTTATAAAATATATGTATGGGCGTCTAGGTGGCTCGGTTGGTTAAGCATCTTTGGCTCAGGTCATGATCTCAGGGTTTTGGGATCAGGCTTAGCAGGGAGCCTCCTTCTCCCTCTCCTCCCTGCTCCTACTCTCTCATTATCTCTCTCGCTGTCTTTGTCTCTGTCTGCCAGATAAATAAACAAAATCTTTAAAAAAAATAAAGATATATGTACATAAAATGTTTAGCACAGAGCAAAGTCTATTTTATATGCATCCAGAATAGTAATTACCCTTGGTTTCTATAGACCCTATAAGTCAGATCACGGCTATAGAATATGAAAATAATTTTATTAAAAAAAACTTTTATGGGTTCTAATTTTAATTTAAAAATAATTTCTCCATTTTATTTGTCCATTTTATTTCTTTTGCAGAGGTCCTCACTATGAACCAATGGAAGAGATGAAAAACAAGAATAGGATGAGATATCTAAATTTACAACAAAGCAGGGTGAAAGCTGGTTAATGGAGATCAGAATTCTGGGATTCTCTGCTAGCCTCTGAGTGACCACCAATGTCTACCACCAAAGTGAGCATCAAGTGGTTTCAGTCTCATGAGTATTGTGTAGCCTATAATTAATGGTCCCTTAATCCAATTATTTTATAAGAAACATTTCTATCATATGACAACATAAAGGATTTAATGTTCCACGTGAATTTCCTAGAATTTAACCAATATGCGTCAACATGGTAATGACTAAAGTAATATGTAAGAACAGAAAGACAGACACACACACACACACACACACACACGCACACACACATACCTTGCCCAAATGAGAAGTGAAAAATCAATATTAGAGTATATTGGATTTTATTTCTAGAGGAACTAAATATGGCCACTAGATGGCACTGGAGTCTGATTTCGTCTTTCTGGTTCCAGAACCATCTCTGGGAAAAACAACTGTAAGACTATCATAAATTTTCTGAGTCAGTTACTTGCTTATCTGATATGGTGCAAGGTTTAAAACATTTTGATATTCTTTTTCAAGTTACTGGCAATCTTCTGTCAATAAATGAACATACTGCCAACTCAACTTGAAGCAAACTGATCTTGTCCAGACAAGTGAGTTTTGTGATTCCTTGAAGAGCTTCCTATAAGTAAATTTAAGTTTCTACAAATGAAATAGATTATAATTTCAAATGAAAAAAGCACGATATGCCTCTCGCAAAGTGCTGACTCTAGCTCTCCATTTCCTCTAGCACATCTAGGGTAATGCCTAGAAATCCATTCAACACACTTGTGCCAAGACGAGTGTTCCAGGGTCCACTTAGGTACTACGAGGCAGTTGGGCACCTCTTTGTGGAATTTACATTCTGGTGGAAAAGTCAGACAGTAAGCATATGAGTAGATACAATTATTGTATATGCCATGAAGAAAATCAGTGGCTAACATGCTAAGAACAGTGGGGTCAAGAGGAGGTGCATTTGATGAGGCGGTTAGAAGTCTTCTCTGAGAAGGTGAAATTTGAGCTAGAACTAGAATAAGATAGAATCTACCACAGAAAGAAGGTCAGTATGGTAGCAGGAGCAAGGAGGGAAGGGGAAAGAGGTAAGAAAGGAGCTGGGAGGGGCAGGTAAACCGAGTCTAAGAGAGACTTAGAGTTTGTCTAAGGGAGACTGTAAGTTTGTATTTCATCTTATTATGTGAGTCACTGAAAGGTTTTAAGCAAGCAAATAGCACATTTGATTTACATTTTAAAAAGATCATTCTGGCTGCCAGTGGGCAATGGATTATATGACACAGGATAATAACAGCAAGTGTTCACTATATGTCTATTAAAGGAATGAATGAACAGCTATGTCCACTGTGGCTAACACCACTAGGTGCTTATTATTCATTGAAATTCATTTTATCACATTGATAGAGTTAATAACACTCTTAAGATAATGGTTCTCAAGCTTTAGCATCCATCAGAATGATCTAGAGCACCTATTAAACACAGATTGCTAGGCTACACCCTTAATCATACTTTTAGACATTACTTCCTCCCTCCACAGCTTCTGATTCAGGAGATTTGGGTGGGGCCCAAGAATCTGAATTTCCAACAAGTTCCCAGATGATGCCGATGTCACTGATCTGAGGACACTTGGAGACCCACTGCCAGAAGATGGTGAGCGTTAAATGCCATCAGCTATTAAAATAAAAACAAACACAATGGGGAGAACTTAATTCTCTTATGGTTCAGGCTTCTGGATCTTAGAGACCACATTCATCCTTTTCTTGTTTTACTAATGTGGGAAATATTTTTTCTCTGGACAAGGATAAAGTCTTCCTTACTAATAGAGCCTCATTTTTGTTCAGGGTTATTGTGTCCAGCTCCACAGTTTAAGTCAGGATTGGCTTAGACCAAATGTGGCAGCCCCATTCCCCTAAGCCAGATACTCACTATCCCAGCCTCCCTTGAATAGCCGTGGGACACCAGTCTAACCAAGGAAAAATAATAGCAGTGTACTAAAGGTTCTAGGAGACTTTCCTCCCTAATAAAAAGGAGAGTAGGGAGAAAAGAGCCTTTATTAATAGGAGTTCTGGTCAGTAAATACTCTCATGCAGAAAGAGCCGCAATTTCAAAAATGTTAATACTTGTCAGGCAGTGGTGTGCTGGTAAGTGCTTAACAACAGGCTCTCAGCAATATATATATAAAAAAAAGAGGGGGGCAGCCAATTGCTAATTTCCACAGCGTAAATGCTCCTAAATGGGTAATTTTAAACTACCTAGTGAAGTCACTGAACAAAAATGTGAAGAGATGGTAATGATAGGTTCTCACGAGCTAGTATGAGCTGGCTCCAGCAAACCACTGCCAGGGATTTTAAAACCTAAAGGTGCAGTACACCTTATCTTGAAATGTAAAGAAAGCAAGCCTAATCTTTCATGTTCCTGGGCACATAATCTCTCCCAAATCCAAAAGCATAGTGTCTCACACAAAAGAAGACACCCAGATTTGTGGTTGATGAGGATCCCCCTTGCCATGACTATTTACATTTTATTGAAATGTAAGCATAAAAGTAATTCTCTACAGAATTTTGTTCATTGTTTATAGAAGTATCTTAGAGGGCTGGAGTCTTCTAAGGTTCTTCCACAAATTACCTTCTTATTCAGTTGAGTCTCCTTAGTGCTAAAAGAAAATAATCCTTAAAACAAAGGAAAGCAAACTTTATTTGAGGGGTACCTCTGAGGAATCAGCAGGTCCAGGTCCTTCTGTAGAGCAGTCACCAATTTCCTCCTCTCCCCCACATCCCAATACTCAAGCTTCTGCTCAGTCCAATACTCAAACTTCTGCTCAGTCATGTTCAAAGTTTCAATAACTTACAAATTTTTCTAGCAAATCGTTCCTGATCCTCACTGGACATCATACTCTGCCCGCTATCAAAAATAGTTTCTCCTAGGCTCTCTCTACCCTCATTGTGTTGCCTTAGTATGCAGAATGCCTCTGCCTAGAATGCTCATTCAGGATTTCCCAAACTTTGTGGATTACCAGAACAACATGGAAAAGTTACCAATACAGATTCCTAGATATCAGTCCTTGATCTACTGAATCAGAATCTCCAATATAAGGAGCCTGGAAATACATAATTTCAAACAAATACTCTGATAATTTCTATCTGAAGTTTTAAAAAAAAAACTATGCTTATCCGTCTCCTTTTCACTGCTCAGCTCCCTCTTCCTTCCTGGTCCCCCAAATAGGGTTACATCCTCTTCTTAATTGTTTTAGGCTAACAATATTTAGCATTACTTTTTAGCCTTTGCTCAAATGAACTTTATTGAGTATCCTTCCCATAAGATTATAAATTTTGTAAAAGTAGAAAGTGTCTTGTTTATGACTATATCTTAAGTGTCTAACACCATCTCTTACACACAGTAGATGCTCAGTAAATATAGGCTGGCTGATTGACTCATAGACCCATCTCACACCTGTGAGCCATGAAATATCTAAAGATAATGATCACTTCATTGAGGAATATGCATAAGTGCAAGCATATCTGTCTGGCCCTACAACCTAAATGTGTGTCCTTGTACCAGTCCTATACTCAGCCTGGATCTCAATTTCCTTAATTCTAAAAGAAGCAGATTAAAAAAGAATGGATTAAAAGGGAATGCTCTTAGTGTACTTAGTTAGAACATGTTAGAGCTGAGTGTGAGCATTAGAAACCTGACATAAATGGAGAATAGATAGCCTTGTCCTAAGGCAGTATACATATTAGGTCACAGTCCATCATGGCTATAGATCCTCATTAGAGACATCTAGCCAGAAGTGCTTGCCTTCCTTTCTAGGGTGACTTCAGTTCCTGCTGGGATAGGCCCTTGTGGTGTTGACTGGGTTGAAATCTTTCACCCTACTGTCTCCAAAGGGCAAATGTTCAGCATTAGATATTTAACGCCATATGTCAACAGGGAGGCAGTGGAGGGTAGCTCCAAAAGGAGCTTTTTCAGAAGAGCACCATGTATCTGTTTTCATTTCCAAACCAAATGAGATGGATTAGGGAATAAACATACAATTTGCATCAATTTCTTGATTCTTAAGGATCAGACACCTTAATTTATTTTATTTTTCTATTTCTCAGTTTTTCCTGTACCAAATGCTAGCCCTTGTGGGCATCCATTCTCTTTTTGGCCATGCTCACCAGTTTCTTTGGCTAAAATTGAGAAATATGAATCTTAGGGACCGGACAGCCATTCAATACCTATTTATTGCCTTCATTCTATGTGCCAGATGCTGTACCACTGAGCTAACCAAATGATCTGTCACATATGACCAATTAGAATTAGAGGTGACTTCACTAAGTCCATTCCTGGAATTTGGAAAACAGAATTCTTAATCATAAACCCAACGGACAAAAAGGCTAAGATGTTCCCAAACTGACCATAGATTATTAGAGATGCAAGAAACTGCCAGGATGCTCTAGTACCACTATTTTGAACCTTTTTCAACCTTGGTTTGAACAAAATCTTATTGGAAGTTCATTGTATAAAATGGTTACAAGCACAGCTGCTAACATTGGCTCCCGAAGAATGGAGGTCCCAGAGTCCCACCTACTTTATCACACTGATACCTGCTGAGGAGATCCCCTAAATTCAGTTTGAAAATCATGCATCTACTACAACACCTTCCTTTCATAGATGAGAAAACCTGAGTTGCAATAAAAGGCAATCACTTTCTCATCACCGTGGAACTCATCAATGAAGGAGCCAGGCCAGAACCAGGGTTTCCTGACTGCTGGTTCAGGGTATGGTTCCCTTCACCAGAACATAGAATTTACTCCTTCCTAATGCATGTGATTCCTAAAATCTGTCTGCTGGTCTGTTTAGATATTTCCAGAAAAACTTGATACTAGCATTCAGGAAGGTCTTAGGGAACAAACAGAAGCCAAACCCAGCCAGTCCATTACTTAATTAAAGCCAACAGATGTATAACAAAAAATGATATCCTACTCTGGGTACAGATTCAGAATCTTCATCCCCCAAATCACTTGAAAGAAGTCAGAGTAGAAATTATAAGTCTGGCAACACTATGCCCCCTTGCAGAAACATTTGGTCACTTACTTACTATAAAATAAAACTAACTCTACAAAAAGTATTCAGATATTGCCAAGGCCCTCACAGAATCATTGGAATCACCAGAAGGTTGGAAGTGAAAGGGGATTTCAAGGAGTCCAACATGTGTAAAGCTTTCCTTAGCGTCCTTTAAGAGAACGCTCTTACTCGCTTTGTATATACTATTTGATCTGACTTAAAATTCCAGTACAAGCTAGGGGCAGAGATTATCTGGGCCCAAACCAAATGAATTAGTCTAACGTGATACATTAATAGGAGAGACCAAAAAGAAAAGCATTTTGTTTTACATATTGTTACCTGGAAGCATAATTTGTGACTCCCGAAGAGGATACTTTTACTGGTTACTACTGACAGACAAATTGTATTTGTCCCTTTGTATTTACTTTACCATTAATAGAATTGACATAAAAATATACTATCCTCAGAAACGGAAGTCTGCCTTTACATTTATTTAGCCATCTTTCATGATTTTTCTTCCAGGAACCCGTCTATACATAGCAAATTTTGTTACTTTGACTTGCCGGCTGCTCCCTGCCAACCACCGTATGTATCTTTTAATTAAGTAGAAAAGAGATCTTAAAAGCTCACATAAGCCTAGGAAACTCTATTTCTGGCTGACAGCAATGTCTCCTCATTTGCTAGCAAAAGCACAGATTGACAGAATAGAATAGATCAAGAAAATTGATCGTTACTCATATGCTGGATTGAGTCAATATATGTAAATCCATCCCTATTGCTGGCAGGCACTGAGATGCTTGCCATGCAGAACAGACACAGTTACAGCCTGTTTTCTAGTCCAAATGCCAGCTTTTTGCTTTAATGCAGCAAAACTACAGTTATGTACTCGGAAAGCTCTTTTGTATTCATAACAACTGCAGTTTGAATGTGGTTCAGGACAGAGAAACTGTATTTACGAGCCACCATCTCTTCTGACTCAATACAATTTGCAGTAAATACAGTTTAAGTTAGAGCGATGGTATAGATGCTCTGGGAATTTTCTTTGTGGTTTTACTACATTTTGGGGAAACGTTTTAAATGTTCGCTGCTTTCAAGTTCATTTCTTTAAAGTGAACAGCCTCACATGGTTGTTGTGAAGATCAAGTGAAATAATAGATATGAAAAAGGCTTTGAAAAAAATTAAAAGCATTATGCAAATGGGAGACGATTATTATTTTTTTTTTGTCTCAAGGTCCTTTTACTTAAGGGCAATGCTCTCTAGTTATCCTAAGCCTGTTTTAATCTTGATTTAAAATAGTAGAATATTCAAAGTAGCAGTGCATGAAAAGAAGGCTTCAGAACATAAAATACACATTATGTGTTTAGATATCCCTTAATATCTTTTCAGAGAAGAATAATTATGAATCTCATAGTATCAAAGAAGAGTCATGTTTCTTTCCTCGGGAGTAGGACTCAATGGTATATGATTTGAGTCTTTCAAGAGCTCTTAGAGTTGCTATCTTCTTTCCCAGGCCTAACTAACCTGTTCAAAAGCTAAAGACAGTCATCTCTTCTATGCTGTAAATCACAAGAGGAACACAGTTCATAAACAAATATAGGTAAACCATCATCCAAGCTGACTTACTGCTCTCATAATATATGGCAGTAATCACAAAGAAAGCCCTCCTGAAAACAGTTGAAGCTGAGTGATTAGGCCTAGGGTCTGCTGTACCTTCAAGAGAGCTACTATGGACATCACCCTTCGATTATCACCACACTTTCCAGTCACTCTCAACAGCATGGGGTCTTTCCCTCTGCTTCTCTCATCTCACAAGTGGTGAATGCCTCAATCACGCTGGCCAAGTGGCCAGAAGAGTTTGCAGGGACAGAATGACACGTGGGAAGGCATTTTAAACATCTTCTAGTTCAAGTCCCTTCTTTACAAATTATTCTCCACCCATCATTTCATCCCCCTTATATTATATTTCCACTCTAATCAGGTCTCCGAGTTCCTAACTGTTCCTGACTGTGCTTCTCCCATATTTGAGCACTAGGAGCCTCTTCAAGCTAACTACTGAGTCTTTTACTGTTACTGTTGACTCAGTTTGTTTTTTTTTTAAAATTATTTGAGTATAGTATGCACACAATGTTATATTAGTTTCAGGTGCACAACATAGTGATTAGACAGGTTTGTTATGCTGTGCTCACCACAAGTGTAGCCACTCTCTCTATCACCTTACAACACTGTTAAGATATCATCAACTAGAGATGCCTGGGTGGCTCAGTGGTTGGGCGTCTACCTTTGGCTCAGGGCAAGATCCCAGAGTCCCAGGATTGAGTCCTACATTGGGCTTCCGGCATGGAGCCTGCTCCTCCCTCTGCCTATGTCTCTGCCTCTGTGTCTGTCATGAATTAAATAAACAAAATCTTTAAAAATTAAAAAAAAAAAGATATCATTGACTATATTCCCTATGCTGTGTCTCTTATTCCCATGACTTATTCATTCCTTAACTGGAAGGCTATGTCTCCCATTCCCCTTCACCCATTTTACCCATCTCTCCAGACCCCTTCCCTCTTGCAACCATCAGTTTGTTCTCTGTATTTATAGATCTGATTCTTTTTGTTTGTTTATTCTTTTATTTTTAGGTTCCAAATATAAGTGAAATCATGTGGTATTTGTCTTTGTCTATATGATTTCTTTCACTTAGCATAATATCATCTGGGTCCATCCATGTTGTTGCAAATGGCAAGATCTCATCCTTCTTTATGGCTGAGTAATAATCCATATCTTCTTTATCCACCCATCTGTCAGTGGATACACTTGGGCAAGGGTATGGAGAAAAAGAAACCCTCATGCACTATTGGTGAGAATGCAAACTGGTATAGTCACTGTGGAAAACAATTGAAAATTGTTAAAGTAAAAACTTTAAAATAGAAATACCATATGATCCAGGATTCCACTTTGGGTATTCACCCAAAGAAATCAAAAACACTAATTCTGAAAGACATGAGCACCCCTATGTTTATTTCAGCATTATTTACAATAGTCAAAATATGGAAGCAGCCCAAGTTAGCTACTGAGTGTTTTTGACATGACCTTGATCATCTTTGATAGTTTCCTTACTCTCTAGGATATTCTAACTTCAGAATCACGCAAATCCAAGTAGTAGTAAATAGTATTTCAAGACTATAGTATGCATATGAGAAATGCTCATTACTAATAATTTGGTCACTATTTCTACATCTTTTCAGTGGGCAGAACTAGAAGGTAACTTTTATATAATCTCCCTATTCGCAATTCCCCATTTTTAAAACAGTCACATTGTCTACACTATGAGAGCATATAGACATTGCATTACTACACTGTCGCCCTTATAGTGATTTTTGGTCTTAATTTTACAGATAAATTTATAGTGTTCTCTATATCCTTATAGTAAATTTGATTGTATAAAGCCTTTATTTTAGTATGAAGAGTTAAATTTTTCTCCCAACCTTATATGGACTAATACTTTTGTAAAGTACAATGAAAATAAATTGCTAGAGAAATGATTCATGTGCTTGGATGTCATGGCAATGTCAAAATGCTATAAAAGCTTGAAAATGCTTACTCTTAAATTCCATTCTTATTTCATTGTGGTCTGGTAGATTCCTTAGGAAAAGCACATGAGAACAATATTCTCTGTGTTCTTGCATGTTTACATCAGTTTACCAGAGGCTTTTTATACTTAAAGGTCATTTTGGCTGAACATCAGAATCTTGGCCCACATTTTCTTTCCTTAGCTTTCTTAAATATGTTTCTATACTTCCCTTGGTCATAAAAGTGTTGCTTTTAAAAATACTGGTGGCAATCTAACTTTATTTCTATTGGTCTTTTTTGCTGGGATGTCCAAATGATTTTTCTTTACAGGATAGTGTTGGTTATTATGGGACAATTTTTAGGCCTCTCAATATGTAATTTCAAATTGTCTTGTATCTCAAGAAAGTTTTTGGAATTATAATTTCTCTTCAGAGTTTCCTGATATATAATAGAGATCACAAAATTTATTATACTGGGGAAACTTTCAGCAGTCTGGTAAAACCAATAGACCAATTCTCAGGATAATATTTTTAAATGCATAAAATGGAATACATAGAACAGCAAAGGAAGCTAATTATATTGAAATATAGTTCTCAAAATATTTTTAAATTGTGATACAATGATCTATTTACTTCTTTATTACCATATTAGATAATTAGATCTAGTTATAGGTATAAGAGCCACTGTAAATTTGAAAAAGTGATGAACATAAGTAATATTTGGAAATATTATTTTAATTATAATTTGATATGATGACATTTATGATTCCTTCTGGTGACAAAGTCACAGGTACTGTTAATACCACTGTATATTGGTGCATGCATATTGATTAAAGGAAAATATTAAATTCAGCTAGAGGTTAACAAAAATGTAGACATATTTTTCCCAATGAAGTCCACAAACCACATGAATTTTACCCACAAACCCTGCAGTCTGTCCTTCTCTCTAGGCAATAAACTCCTGTATTGAACATACGTTGACTTTTCTGAATCATCCCTTTCTCTCAGACGCTTTCTTTAAATGTTTTTTTCATACCTTTTTGATTTTTAAAACTTTCTTCCTTTCACACAGTCTATTTCTCTCATTGCATTATTGTTTCTGTTTATTTGTTTTGTCTTTCTCTTGGCTCATTTTCATTACAAAAATGATCTTATTTTATTTCTAGTTTTTTTTTTCAATCGTGTTGAGAAAAAGCTCTCTCTTAAAACCTTCCTTAATCATATCATTTTTGAGTTCTTCCTTTTGCAATTTATTGTCACAGCTTCTACCATTTACTTGGTTTCCTTCAGCCCACTTTGAAATTCTGGGTTTCAGTTTTCATCTGTTTTATGGGCATGTCTTTCCATGTGCCTCCCAGGCCATGGGGAATTTATTCTGTTCCTCATTCTCTTTATTAGACTGCATACTTTTTCCTTTGCTCACATGTAAGTAAATGAGTTTTTCTCTACTTTTAGGAGGAAGGAGAGGCTAAAATAATTTCTAGATTCATGATTCTAAACTCTTTAGTCTGTTTTTTTTTTCTCAAAATAATTTTCAAAAATATGGCTTTGTACTTTGTAAGATCTCCCTTCTCCAGTTCCCAATCCCATTTTAATCTGGATATTTTTTTTTTTTTGCCCCTTTTGTCCATGTTCTCATTTTAGAATCTCTGTGCTGGAAAGGAACACTGGTTTGTTACTATCAGTGGCTTGTAATGATCAAATTGTGCCAGCATCATTAGGTCTTATCAAATTCAGTCCCCTTGCTCCCACAGAGCTTTGTATGTATAAAACCACCTTCCCATTCAGCTACATTTCCCAGTGATTACCATTAAGGGATATGGGGGTGCTCTGAACTACTGGGGGCAGTTTTCTAATTCTGCCTGAAGCCATTCTCCTTTCCCTCCTATCCATAATGCCAGAGTAATCCTCCCAAATAACAGCTTATGTCATGCCAAACAGCTGCTCAAAGAGATCCAGTGACTCATCAGTATCTTGTAAATAAAGTTCAATCCCATTACCTAGAAATTTGAAATTTTCTGTGCTCTATCCCCAATTTATCTTCCCAACACTTACTGCTTCCACTCCCCTGCACCTAACCTGTGACACAGTCAAGTGGGACTTTTCACCATTTGACAACTATATCAATATTTTACTCAGTTCTTTGTGAGGAACACTGCATTAATTTGTGGTGCCTTACCATCCCCCCACGTCCACCCCAGCCTCAAAGCTCCCTTGCACATAAACTCCCAATCCTCTCCACTCCTGTTCTTTTTAACCTACACACTTTAACCAAAAATGCCCTTCCCTCTTTTAGACATCTTAATCTTTTTTTTAAACATTTAGATTTTTACTACTACTTTAAAAAAAAAAAAAAACCTTCTTGGTAGCATTTTCTAAAACCCATCCTAGATAAGGAACAATTAGTATTGGCACCAGAGGATCCTGTTTGCAAATGGTAGGTGAGTCAGTCCACAGGATGTATTTTGGCCAGGGCTCTCTCGCACTCTCATTCTCCAGCTTTCTGTGGCAAAGTGGCAGTATGTTCCGTTAAGAACAGGCTTTGGAACACAAGCTCTGGCTTATTGGGAGGCAGTGTGGATGAGACCTCTCATGGTTTGGAATACAGAAGCCTGTTTCCATGGACAATGTCAAAGAGTGGTGTTACCCAAGAAAGAGCTTGATAGGCACCATGTCACTTTACCACATCCTACAGTTTTTAACAGCATCCTGTGCGTCTGGATATGGTGAAAGCTTGGATTAAGGGGACATGCTAAGAAAGGAATAGTTTTTGTGGCTTTACAACAAGCTCACAAGTTTGATGCTGGTCTTCCCAAGTCAGCCTGCAATGGCGCTGAGCTATCAGCCTCCCCACCTACTCATGTGCTTCAGGTCCCCTTCCCTGCCTCTTACCCCCATACCAGTGAGACTTCTGAATGGAAGTCAGTGGACATAGGAGTTCAATGTTGGCACGTGGATGGCAGGATAAGGCATGGGACCAATGGGTTATCTAGTACACAGTAAAAAACTACCTACCTACAATGATTTTCCTGGGCCAACATCACGAGGAGAGAACTTATTTCAAGAACCAAGTCTTCACTTGCTGCTGGCCTAGTAAGCGTAGATACTGCCCGGAGTGGTTGGAAAGGTGGGTAGCCACCAATATTTAGGGCCAGGTGGGTACCCAGACAGTTATCACCCTATTCCACTTGTCTCCACACCCCATGCTTCTACCTCCCAGAACCCTTCAGGTAAGACCCAAAGAAGGATCCTTAGGCTTGCATTAAAACCACCTTGCTGCCAATGGAGGTCTGGTAGGATCCAATTGTTGTTACTTAGAAAAAAGTGCTTTTGCAAAAGAGGCAGGTTAGAAGAGGGAGGTAATATGAACGTTCTTTAGAAAAACAAACCCAGGGGATCCCTGGGTGGCGCAGCGGTTTGGCGCCTGCCTTTGGCCCAGGGCGCGATCCTGGAGACCCGGGATCGAATCCCACGTCGGGCTCCCGGTGCATGGAGCCTGCTTCTCCCTCCGCCTGTGTCTCTGCCTCTCTCTCTCTCTCTGTGACTATCATAAATAAATAAAAAAAAAAATTAAAAAAAAAGAAGAAAGAAAAACAAACCCATCTATCTGCTTATCAATACCCAAAAGGCTGAGGCCACCCAGGGCACAATTTGGTCCGTGGAATACTGAGTGGAGGAGGCAGCTGGTGTGAGGAGGTACCCTCACTGCCTGACTCCTGGGAGCCATTAGCCATCCTTTTTGGCTGGGGCGGTGTCAAAGAGCCGGGTTGCTTTCTTGCACAGCAGAGAGAACCAGTAGATCTGGGGAGCGATGAGGAAGGCATTGGCCACATTGCAGTAAAGGGATGCTGAATGGCACTCAGGGTGGGCTGAGTCCCTGCTGTTGGCCATAAGACCAGTACATGAAAGGGAAGAGGAGGATCCGACAGGAAAGGAAGGTGGTCAGCGTGAGGATTCCCTTCACTCTGTACAGAAGGGTGTGCTGCTGCTTTAGCTGAATCAGGACTCTGCCCAGTGACACAAACGGAGTGCTCAGTTCTGCCATGAAGATGCAGCCAACA
The DNA here is from genome assembly GCF_018345385.1 of Vulpes lagopus. Classification (NCBI taxonomy): domain Eukaryota; kingdom Metazoa; phylum Chordata; class Mammalia; order Carnivora; family Canidae; genus Vulpes; species Vulpes lagopus. The sequence goes on from NC_054826.1 coordinate 75,190,017, forward strand.
AAGAAGTCCCCGAGGTCTCCCCTAAGCCTCTGTGCAACTGGCACAAGGACAAACAGGATGACTGCGTGGTGCGCGACCATGAGGTGGTTTTTACTTAGGAAGTTTCGAAAAGTGGTGAGGGAGTGTCTGTGGTTCTGGTCTCTGGTTCGGTACCACTCACAGAGGTACATGGCGTAGAAGTTACAGATCATGTACGGAATCAAGAACAAGACATACTCTCGGGCAAGCCAGTGCCAGCTGGGGTCATTTCTCCCCCGGTGGCAGGGGGACACCTACTGCCCCTGACCAAGGGGGCCCTGGGAGCAGTAGGGTCTTAATATTTTAGATACACTTGTCTTATAGCATTTAAATTTTACATATATGCATATATATATACATACATGCACACACATACTATATTGTAATTTCACTATAAGAAAAGATTTGTATAGTTTTCCTCTTAGCATTACCTATAGCACCTAGCATAGACTTATATAGGGTAAATGTTCAATACTACTCGCTGAATGAATAGACAAATTAGTAGAGCTCAGTCCTAAAGGTAATGTGACTATCCAAAATTTATCCCTCCAGTCATGGCTGACACTAGATGATTCTAAAACAAAACTACTTAACAGTTTCCTAAGACCTCTTTGTATAAATGATGCTATAATCATCATTATTATTGTTCATAATTACTAATCTGGGACTACTTGCTGAATGAACATCAATGAACAATCTAACTTAGGTGACACAGCTACTAGTACTTAGAAGAATTTCTAGGCAGATATTCATTCAGGTTGAGGGTCAACAAGTAATTAACCAGGTATAAAAGTGAATGCGAAACATTAGTAATATTTTTGATACTCCATCTCTCAAAGCTTCATATCTTTACCACTCTATGTATTTTGTTTTTATATTGAGTTATATGTTTAAAATAATAGGATCACATTCCATATAAGAGGTATGCCATAAGTCTAGACTATCTTGTCTTGTGCACCCTTTCTTTTTTTTTTAGTACTACATATTGAATGCTCTTTATAGACTCAGTGAGGCACTAAATATGTCATGTACACATGTATTTCCATGGGTAGAACATATCTGGTGCCTTCCTGATAGTATATTATACATACTGAAAGAATCTTCATCTTCCAAAATGCTCCCCCACCTGCCATTCCCAGTCTTTCTGCTCATCATAGATTTCTCACTTTGGTGTTTAAAGAAAGAATCCTTATAAGTCATTTATCCCATGATGGGAATGAGTTTCAGATTCCCTGTCCCCAGTGCCAGAGTAGGGACCATGATGTCACTGAACTGTGACAGTGAGGAAAAGGCCAGGACATTTATGAGAACCAAGTACCATGGACACATTTTACTGGTTTTATAATTTGGCCACAGGGCAGGCACTTCTCTGTTTCTTTCTAGTTATTTCTTCATTTTCCTTTTTTTTTTTCTGCAACACAGCTTGACATGATTCCTTTTCTTTAAAAATTTTTCTGGCCAGAAAACAGAACCTCAAAATGTATTTTATTGTTACTCTTTAAAGCAGTGCCTCCATATAAGAAGTTGTATCATATTTACACAATTAGTATGTGGAGATGGCAACTGAAAAAATAATCTCTACCATATGTGTTTTGTGGGTATTAAACGTAGAACATAGCATCAAAGCATTTTTGAATAAAAATATTAAGGACCTAAAAATGCAACAGGTTGTTTGATCCTACAGTTTTAATCCACATTATTTCAAAATATTCAAGATCACTCCTTTTTTTCCCTTGGGGATTGAAATTATTCTCTAAGATCTAGACTTGGTCATGTCTCTGAATACTAACTATCAATTAATGTTGAAAGAGGAAAGCTGTGTGGGATGTGAAAGAGGAACATCTTACTCACCTGGTCACCTCTGCCAGGCACAATGATTTGGGCTAAACTCTCACGATCCTGTTGTAATTTCTTAGCAATATTCTTTTCCCTGATTCCTGGACACGTTGTGCTCTAAGATACTTGTTATCACACCTAGAGAACAAACGAGGTGTGGGTAGCATTTTGGCGTCACTTTACTGCCTTTAGGTTTGTGCCATGCTGAAACTACTCTTTCATGGTATCCCTGGCCTCTTTCAGAAATGAAGCCCACGTTGATGACCTCAATATATTCAGAGTTCTACTATCTAGCAAATGGCTGTGTTTTCTTCATTTTGTAAACAGGGACATAGATGAGATTATTGTTCAGCAGATATTTATTTCCTCCCCCAACTCCCAGTTTCCTGGGAGGAATATGCTTCCTCAGCCTTCTGATGCTAAACCTGGCCATGTGACTTGCTTTGTCCTCATGGAAAGTAAAATATAAGACCCTGTCTTCTTGATTTGGGTTTGGTCACCCATAGGATTTGCTTTGGCCAATGGGATGTGAGCTGACATGACACAAGACTTGAAATAGGCTTGTATTTTGCCATAGGAAGAACATATCTTGGGTAATCTCTTGTTTAAGGACAATGAGATATGTGGAACAGACCCTGATCTAACCTACAGTGTGGGTTAGATAAGCCAAATCCCAGCAGACCTAGATATGTGGGAAATAAGTATTTATTGTGTGTTAAGTACATGATTGTGGTGATGATTGACTAAGGTCATCAGTGATGTACTGAAGCCCTTATAACACACTCTGTATCTACTGCAATTTGGCTTCTCAGACTCCATTCTTCATCACCTCCAATCTATCTTGCCTAGAACCGCCGCTTCCAATGTCCAGAATCTCTCTTGTAATCACGTAACTTTCTATATGAGGTTTTAGATATCTTCGTGATTAGGAGCTAGTTTCATTAACTTATTGACCTGGGAACCCTTATATTTCCCAGGAACACAAATTAGCATCTCAAGGGTCACAACTGGAGAAATGGTAGTCCATAGGATAAAGTAAAAACTTAGCATGACATTAAAGATCCTACACAGGGCTCAAACATACATTTTTATCAAATTTCTATACATTTTTAAGTTTTAAACTATAAAAATAGTATGATCCCAATGAACATTTTAAAAATACAGGAAAATAAAAGAAAAAAATTTAAAATTATATAGAGCCCATCCTCCAAATATTACCAGTATTTGATTTCTATTTTATTTCCTTTCAATCTCTGTGCTATAAATATTTTATCTGCTTATAATCATATGGGACACTAAAATTATAAATACAGACTTATATTTTTTTATATTTATAGAAAGACACATTATAAGCAAAATATATTATTAAAATTTTATTTTTCTTTGTATTATGGCTATATTTCAAGCAAATAAATTACAGTATTTCAATAAATAAAATGTACCTACCTACTGCATCAGCTTTGCCAATATTAACATCTTTATATTCATGTCCCAGATTTTTATGTTTTCTCAAGGAGAAAGTAAAAACAGTGTAGAATGGTTAATGCCTCTTGAGCTTCCCCTCCCCAATTTTACATCCCTTTCCTTCCTCCCCAAAGATAAACACCTTCTTGAATTTATAATTTCCTTTATATTTTTATAATTTGACTACATATGTCATATCCATAAATAAAGAAATGTTTTATTTTTATGTTTTTAAACTTATAAAATTGAGATTGTGCTCTAAATATTCCTTTTTAACTTGCATTTCCTCTCTCAGTATTATATTTTTCAGATTTATTCCACATTGTGTTCTTTGTAATACATGTTCAATTATTTTAATTACAATATAAAATAGACCACAAATTTTTCATCCAGTTTTTCCTTTCCACATTTTTGTCCTCATAAGCAATGCTGTGACAATCTAAAAGTGTAATTGGATTGTGAATGTGTACATTGTTCACTTTCCTAGATGCCATCATATTAAATCTCTAAAAGCTTGTGCTTATTTATATTTTTACAGGACATGAGAGGTGCATACATATCCTCACCATCAAAGGTATAGCCAAACTTGTAAATTGATTAACCATTCTGATGGGTATGAAAATATATATTGAGGTTTTATTTTGAATTTCCTTGATTTCTGCTGAGACAGAATATTTTTTCATGTTTCCTGGTCATTCACGTATCTGCTTTTGTGAGTTTCCTATTTATATCCTTTAAATATTGTGTTTTTTAAAATTCGATTCCTTACTAGTTATAACTGTAAAATATGTTCAGTTGTGAAATACTACAGCAAACTGCAAGGGGAAAAAAAAACATGGAATCACCTCAAATCCTACCACTTGCCAGTTAATATTATTAACATTTAGCTGCATTTTTCTCATAGTGTTTTAAAACATTTAAATGTTTTATACAGTTAAAGTGAGGAACAGCTGGGAAGAGGGCCTTGGTGATAGAATTTTCCACTGGGTTGTTTATAATCTTTTCCAGATTAAATCCCAAGAAATAGTCATACAATATGTGTTTGAAACATACAAAACGCTGTCATTCAAGTTTTCTGGCATTGTAAATAACCAGAATATAGATATTGGCTTTACTTTTGTGTAGAACAAAGGCCAATGATTTGTTTAGTCATTTTTTGGGCTCTCTTACTAAACCTTGCACATAGGTCATCCATTGTCAATAAGCACTTGTAGAGAGGAGTACCATGAATCCTGCAAAGGGTTTCACCAGAAAAGGAGCACAGCAGACGAAATGATACAGCTCACAAGTAACATCTGGTGCCAAAAAAGTGGAAAAGGTAAGAGTGCAGAGAGAAATGCCATAAAGCTAAGCTAAGCCACGTAACGCCCCCAGGCTTCCAATTACAAAATCCAATTTATTATTGATTTTAGAATGCAAAGTGTGACTTAATCAACACAATGCCTAGAACTCCTCTTCTTGCTCATTTTTTTTTTAAATCTCCTGCATGGTTTCAGTATATTTTTTAAATGAATGCTTAAATAGAAGGATCACATCAACGAGCAGTTTCTGAGTCTTTGAAAAATGGTGAAGGTCTTTCTAGAGCTGTCACACGTGAAAGACAATCTGGATGCTTTTAAAATTCTTGGGATACAAACTTTCCATCCAAAAGCACTAAGATTTTTCTCAAATTCTGACATTTGCTATTACAGAAAGGTTAAGGTCAGGCTTTGTAGGCAACATTTTTCTTTCTGCCTGGACAAATATAGGATTTATTTTTATTCTTCTAATTCAAACATTTTGGCCAGTCATGTTCAAGTGTGGTTCTCTTTTCTTTGATTCTGTCCAGCATACAGTGAATCCTCCTATTCTTGATACTTGTCTTTGGAGGACTAGGAGAAGCTGCTTTTTACTTAACGTGTGTTTTTTATTATTGCTTCATCTCCAGTTGTGCTTGTTTCCTTCTCTTTAACACTGAAAGTCGTTCAGTTTCATCTGAAGTCTGCCTTGTAGAGCCACAGTCATCTCCATTATTTTCATCTTTTTATCCTTTTTCCTCTGCATTTTGTAAGAGTTCTGGAGCTTGCTCAATGAGTCACTGATTTCATTTTCTATAGTGTCAGTGCTTTCTTCTTCTTCTTCTTCTTCTTCTTCTTCTTCTTCTTCTTCTTCTTCTTCTTCTTCTTCTTCTTCTTCTTCGTATAGTTCATGCACAACATGACATTAGCTTCAGGTGTACAATATAGTGATTTGAGAAATTTAGACATTGTCCTATGTTCACTTCAAGTTTAGCTAACATCTGTCCCAAAACATTGCTGTTACAATATCATTGACTGTATTCCTTTATGCTGTACCTTTTCTTCCTGTGACTTATTCATTCCGTAAATGGAAGCCTGTACCTCCCACTCCCCTTCACCCATGTTTCCCATCCCCCCCAACCCCCCAGAACCATCAGCTTGTTCTCTGTATTTATAGGTCTGATTCTGGGGTTCTTTTTGGTTATTTATTTGTTTTAGATTCCATTTATGAGTAGAATCATATGGTATTTGTCTTTCTCAGTCTGACTTATTTCACTTAGCATATGCTCTAGTTCATGGATGGAACTCATGTTGTCTCAAATGGCAAGATCTCACGCTTTTCATGGTTGAATAATACTCCGTGTGTGTGTGTGTGTGTGTGTGTGTGCATTATTTTGATGTAGTCACAATAGTTTATTTTTGTTTTTACCTCCCTTGCCTTAAGATACATACCTAGAAAAATGTTGCTATGACCAATGTCATAGAAATTACAGCCTGTGTTCTCTTATAGGATTTCTGTGGTTTTAGGTTTCATATTTTAGGTCTTTCATCCACTTCAAGGTGTTAAAAGGTGGTCCAATTTCATTCTTTTACATGTAGCTGTCCAGTGATCCCAATACCATTTATTGAGGAGAATATCTTTTCTCCTTTGTATATTCTTGCCTTCTTTGTCAAGATTAATTGGCATATAATTATGGGTTTATTTCTGGACTCTCTATTTTGTTCCATTGATCTATGTGTCTATTTTTGTATCAGCTCTGTACTATTCTTTACTGTTATTCAATTTTATCCTGATGTTTAGTTTTTGGCATCCTAAAAATCCTTTCTTCACTCAAATCTTCATTTTATCTCAACCAATGTCTCTCATTATGACTTTCTATTACTGTTTCATGGGGACACAATGTCTTGCATTCTACTGCTTATGCTCCAATTTTCTAAAATTCTCTTCTGTTTAATATAACAAATCATCCTCTGAGGTCTGGTCTTCTTCTAAGTCTTTAGGCTAGTGCTTTCTTCCTTTATGATGCATGGTTGTTGATATTTCCCCATAGTTCATTTTGTTCTTCTGTTTATTTTTCCATCAACAAGGAAAGATCTTTATTGATTTTTTCCCCAATAGAAAAAAATATGTGAATTTTCCTCAACATCTTTCTTTGTGGACTTGGGTGTAGGTTGAATACCCTTGTTATACCTAGGCTGAAATACTCATTGACAGGTACAGCTTCTAGTCTTAACTGCCAGAGTCCAGCAGTCCTTTACCCCCATTTTATCCATAATGACTCTGCAACCTTCTCCTCTCCCCAGTTGCATGGTATTCTGACTCTCTATGATCATTATTTTAAAGACCGACCTCCTTGTTCAGGTCTCCAAGTGGAAGAAGGAGTGCCTAATGTGAACCAATGCCAAAAATTCCATTTTGATTATTTTGATGGTCAAAGCCCTGCAGAACCCCTGCTGAAATGTCTTTTAAGTGTTCGTTTTGATTTTTTTAATTGAAATTTTGCTTTGCAGGAGATTTTAAGGACATATGTAGTGAATTAAAGACTGTGTCATCAAATGATAGGTAGAAAAGTTCTGTTATTCAAACTGATGACCCCTGGCTTCATCTTATGAATATTATCTTACCCCTCCTTTCAAAAATTCATACCTATTTCCTAGGAATTAATTTGCTTTTATTTATAAGTAATTTTAATAATTCCTTTTCAGTATTGTGCAGAAGTATCACTTCTATTTCTCAGTCAGGTCTTAAATATTTCTGACCTACCCATAAGGGCATAAGGAGTGGATTAAAATACAATTCTGGTGTGGCAATCAGGGTTCTTTGGTTACAGTCAGTCAATTGCACTTTAGTTGATTTAAGCCAAAGGAAATACGTTGAAAATATTCTCGGAAATCAGAGAGTTGAGAGGCAAGTTGGAGACCAAGTTTGAAAGAGACAGAAGTGTCAACCTGGAAACCTGGAATCAAGGACTGTAGGAACTAGAGGAATGAACTCACAAAAGAAAGAATCTGGCTAACCTTGAGGTTATTAAACTCTGATCATGCCATATCTACTTGTTACTCTGTTTAAGATTCAGTCTTCAGGGAGTGAGTGTGCAGTAGGCTTTTTTTTTTTTTTCCAGAGAGGCTTTAGATCACAAACTTATTTCTTTTATCAATAGGGGCAGGACTCCTGGTTAGGATCTCACCACATGGAATCCTGAGGGAAAGAGGTAAATCTCCCACAAAAGCCAAAGTGCTTATAAGAAGGAGAAATGGACCTCAGAGAGTCAAACTCCCATGAATGTCCATCAAATGAAAATTAACCTGTACCTTCAGATTTCATCCACATGATCTTATATCTCACTCATTTAATTTCTTCTCACATCTTAATTAGCTGTATTTTTGTTGGCTTTGTACCTCAAAATTGGTCATCAGCTTAGTGTTATGGTTTTGGATGACTTGTTGAGAGGTCACATCTTACTGTATGCAAAGAGACCATTTAGAATCAGATGAACCTAAGTTAAATACCAGCAGCTCCACTCACCCAGCTATATGATCTTGGACAAATCACTTAGTTTTTCTAAGCATCAGTTTCCATATTTATCATATTGTTTTGGAGAATTTAGTGGAGGTAATATATGTAAGACTCATAGAAAATATTCAATAAATAATCTATTATGTTAATACTATGGTTACAGTTGTGTAAATGTTATTATTATCATTAACAATTGACTAATTCATATTGACCTGTTTTTCTCCACCTCAACCCTAAAGGACTTCTAAATTAATCCTCTGACACCACCAACCCTCAACAATGGGAAGAGAGAATCCTAATAATCTTTCTCCAAACATACAAAACTCATCTCCAGTGAATAATAAGCTAAATCAGCACCTGATTGGCCTACTAAAGGCAGGGCATCCTTTAGGGACTTTTAGTCCCATTCAAAAAATCAAACTATTGAATATGATCAAAGTAATTATGGATAAACCACCTAGTGACCTGCTTAAGGGACCTTTAATGAACATTTATTCCTAAGATAGGGACAATAACTCTGCTTGAGCAGAAAATTAGTATGTTGTACTTGAAATATCCATTGACACATGATGGTGTAGTTCACATTTGTTTGTCATAACTACAGGGAACATGCATGATGAATTCCAAATATCAATGGAAAAATGCAATTAAAAATGTCTAATTGAAAAAAACAGGTTAACTTTTCTAAAGTGCACATGCAATATTAATTTTCTAGGATAGATCATATATATTGGGCCACAAAACAAATATCAATAGAATCAAGAAGATAGAAATTATATCAAGTATATCTTCTGACCACAATGATATGAATTTAGAAATCAATAACAGAAGGAAATATGGATAATCAAAAATACGTGGAAATTAAACAACATGATCTTTAATAACTAATAGATCAAGAATAAACTGAAAGAAAAATGAAAAATATCTTGAGATAAAACACAATGGAGGCACAACATACCAAAACTTATGGGATTCAGCAAAAAGCAGTTCCAAGGGGAAAGCTTACACCTATAAACACATACACTAAGGAAAAAGAAAGATCTCTAATAAACAACTACCATTGCACCACAAGGGACTAGAAAAAGAACAAGGTTGCACAAAGTTAGCAGAAGGAAGGAAATAATAAAAATTAGAGGAGAAATAAATAGAGAATAGGAAAACAATAGAAAAGATTAACAAAACTAAGGGTTAATCCTTTAAAAAGATTGTCCAATTGACAAACCTTTAGCTAAACTAAGAAAAAAGAGAAAAACTAAAATGAATAAAATTATAAATGAAAGAGAAGACATCACAAATGACACTACATAAATACAAGGGGTCATAAGAGATTACTATGAACAATTATATACCTACAAATTGGATAACCCAGAAGAAATGAATAATACTTAGAAACATACAACTACAAAGATGGAAACATAAAGGAATAGAAAATTTGAACAGATCAAAAATTAGTAAAGAGGTGGAATTAATCATAACATATCCTCCAACAAAGAAAAGTTCAGAACTGGTAGTTTCACTGATGAATTCTGCTAAACATTTAAAAGAGAAATAAAAACAATCTTTCTGAATCTTTCTTCAAAACTGAAGAAGAAACCACTCTTAAAGTCATTTTTATGAGAGTGGCATTACCCTGAAAACACAACCAAATAAGGACACTATAAGAAAATTACAGGCCAATATCCTTGATGAATATAGTTGCAAAAGTTCTCAACAAAATACTAGTGAACCAAATTCGACAGCACATTGAAAATATTATACACATTTATCAAGTGGGATTCATCCCTAGCAATGCAAGGTTGCTTTGCCATACATGAATCAATAAATGTGATATATAAAAGTAAAATCATATGATCATCTCAATAGATACAGAAAAAAATATTTGACAAAATTCAACATACTTTCATGATTAAAAAAATTTTTTTTGTGCCTTCATCTATATGTTCCCTTCTGGCATGTGTCTATTTGCTCTCTGTCAATAAATGACAAAATTGAACTAACCTGGTATACTTATGAAGGTTGATAATGATTGACATTTCCTTTTTAATATTAATAATACCAATCTCTCATTTCCCAGGTGCCCACTATGTGCCAAACACTATTCAAGGCGCCTTAAATATATTACCTCTTCCCTTCTTCACGAAAATTCTGTGAGGTAGTCATTATTATTCATACCTTATTTATGAGGAAACCAAGGCTTGTCAGGGTTACAAAACTCACCCCAGTTTCAGAGCTAATGGGAACCAGAAGCAGAATTTAACTTATCTGTCTGAGGCAGAATTTAACTTATGTCTGATCCAAAGCCTTTCTACCCGAGCATGCCTCTTCTCCACTATCATTATTGTGATGATCAATCTCTCTAAAAATGCACACTATCCATATTTTAAGGTGTTTTTCTTAGCATGTTTATATATGTTATTACTTGCCCTGGAAGGAAATGTTTCCTAGTCTCCTTTTTCATCTGCATGCCATAAAAAGAAATTATCTGTAAGGTATTGCTCATATAAACTAAGAGCTAACCTGATTTAAAATCAGAATCTCAATGTCCTAAAAGAGCCCAAATTAGAATTCAAGATGTGGCTTATAGCCTATTTCACTGATGGAAAAATGGAGACACAAAGACATGAAATGACTGCTGGAGTCAAATAAGATACTGGTTCCATCAGGTTTAGGCTTCCTGTTCCCAGAGAAGCAACACGTGTCTGGAAAGAGTATGGATCATGCGGCCAAACAACGCAAATTCCAATACTGACTCTGTCACTTGAGTATGTGACCTCAGGCAAGTTTTCTAACTTCTTTGAAGCTGTTTCCTCATTTGTAGATGAAATAAAGATACCTACTTTGTAGGTGTGTTGTGACTATTGGAAATGAATTATGGAAAGTACCTAATATAGTGCCTAACAGAGTTGAGTGCTAATTAAATGTTAATTTTTTCTCTCCATCATAGGCTTGGCTTTTTCTGGAGCACATATTGCCCTCTACAGGGCGAGATTTTTTTTTTTTTTTTTTTTTTTTTTGGTTTTTTTACCCTTTCTTGACATCCACATAAATTTCACATTGTAGAAATCTAGAGCTGAGTGCACATGAAGCAGAGTCCATTCTAAAGGGTTTTATTTTTTTTAATTTAAAGGAAGAAAAAGCAAAAAGTGCTGAGCCAATATTTCTACTATTCAATCATTAAATATTAATCGATGTCAATGCATTTGAGGGAGCCTTTAGCTGTGACAGGTGAGCTGAAAGTAGAAATTCTGATTTAACGAGGCCTCCCAGCCGCTTTGGCAAAATGTCAGGGTACAGGGTGTGGTGGAGAATAATTAACTGATAAACAATCTTCCAAAAAAGATCAGTAACTATGAAATTGAGGACAAAGACAAAGATTCTCACATTTTCTCCAAAACATTTTTTTCTCATGGGATCTCTCAGTCCTTTTTGAATCAACCCTGATTCAGTACCCCCGAAGTCTGAATGCCCTTAACTGTTTTGTTTAGACGGGGCTATGAAATGATTAGGCTGTTGAAATGATGAATCAGGGAGCACTGCAGGATTTTTCACAGTCTCTCTGAACAATGCCCCATATCACATTTACACTGACAGGCTGTATTTTTATATTTGACATGTGAGAGGAACATGGAAAATAACATACTGACAGCGCCTTAGATACCAGTCATACATCTTCCTAACACAGATTGATGGGTGGGAAAGAATATTATTTAGTGAGCCCTTCTTAAGCTCTCCAAGGAAAATATATAGATCCACCAGTGGGTTGACTTGAAACTCATATTAACATTCCTTACGAGCAAGAAACAGAAAAACAACTACCATCCATTTCTGCACAAGCCAACAGATCAGAAAAATTAGCAGAAACCAATCCAGTACCTGTACATTTCTCACTAATGGGTCATACTTTGCTCCTCCCCTGCCTACCAATCTTAGTAGGTGGAATTTCCCCCATCGAGGCACATTGGTCTTTCTCAATTTCAAACCAAAGGTAAAAGATAAGCTGGTAGGAACATTGAAGCCACAGCTTTAGCTGCTCAGAGACCCAACCTGAAACAGAAAAAAAAAAAAAAAAAAAAAAACTGAAAAGGAGCAGCCCAGGCTAACCACATACCTGTAGAGAGACCCAAAGAACCATGTGAGATTGTGACTGCCTTATACCTAGGAAACATAGAATAAGGAAGGAAAAGGAAAAAGAAAAAGTGCCCTGGGGCATCCAAGTGGCTCAGTCAGCTAAGGTCTGCCTTGGGCTAAGTCATGATCTCCAGGGTCCTGGAATCAAGGTCCAGTATCTGGTTCTCTGCCCAACAGAGAGCATGCTTCTCCCTCTCCCTCTGCTACTTCCCCTGCTTGTGATCTCTCTCTCTCTCTCTCTCTAATAAATAAATAAGTAATCTTTTAAAAAATAAAAAAAATAAAAAACATGCCCCTTATAGTGGATGCTGTAATCTCCCTCTAGGAGGGCAGGATTTATTTCTGCAGTTGCTAGGAATGAAGCTGGTGAGCACTATCTCAGCCTCCAGCCCTCTTCAGGCAGTGCCTCTGTGAAAGAGAGCTGTCGCACCAAACAGTATGCTGTCTCATGGAGCCACTCACACCCAGTCACTAGTCAATACAGAAGTATAGGGGCCTAGCCTATGATCCCCAAAAGAACAACTATGGAAGGTCATCCCAGCTACAGAGCCCCATGAGTTAGCTAAAACATGCACTGAGACTCCATCACAGTCTAAACTGACCTTACGCCCAATCCTGTTTCTTTCCATTTGCTTATACAGGTGTCAATCCCATAAACATTCCACAATTCCCTGCATACTAATCTCCATCCCAATGTCTGTTTACAGGATTATATTCTGGAATACTATATACTGGAAAATTCCAGTATTCCAAACTGCAATACTCCCTTAATTTCCCACTTCCATAATGTACCATGTAACTTAAATGTCTCAATGAATAAAATCCTATGATACTTTCAGAAATGCGTATGTAGGGATGCCTGGGTAGCTCAACAGTTGAGTGTCTGCCTTCTGCTCAGGGTGTGATCCAGGGATTCCGGGATCGAGTCCCACATCAGCTCCCTGCATGGAGCCTGCTTCTCCCTCTGCCTATGTCTCTGCCTATGTTTCTGCCTCTCTCTCTGTGTCTCTCATGAATAAATAAATAAAACCTTTTAAAAAAAGAAATGTGTTTGTATAATTGACAAAATCATTTTGAAACACAAGTCAGAGTCATTCTAACTCTCAAGATGGAAAATAAAGACAGAAAGACAAGCACCATCTTTGGAAGGACCTGCCTCTCTAAGTTTCAAGCTCTCTCTTTAGTCTAACATGGGGTTTTTGTTTGTTTGTTTGTTTGCTTGTTTGTTTTTCTTTATATATGCTTAAATGGAGGCAAAAGCAGGTAAAGAAAAACATCCAGGAATTCTAATACCAAAACAGAAATAGGTGAGAAATATTTTTCCTTTTGTAGATGATGCTAAAAAGTCATAGGGGTGCCTGGGTGTCTCAGCCAGTTGAGCATCCAACCTTTGATTTCTACTCAGGTCATGACCTCAGGGTTGTAAGATGGAGTCCAGGAACCAGGCTCCAGCTAGGCTCAGCATGAAGTCTGCCTGAGATTCTCTCTCTCTCCCCCTCTTTCTACCCTTCTTACCCCTCCTCCTCAAATAAATAAATAAATAAATAAAATTTTTAAAAAGCCAAGAACCTGGGATCTGGATCATTAATTCTTAGGATCACAGAGAACCTGGCACTTCTTATTCCTGATGGCAAAAGATGGAATATGAAGACTTTCAACTAGTAGTTTACTGATTCTGAAGTGGAGGCGAAGGGAACCAGAGACATGTTTAGAATCTCACAGAACGTTTTTTTAGCATTTGGTTCTAACTAAGAGTACCAACTCATTGCCTACCTAAGGCTTCATCTACTTTCCCTAGTTTTTTCCTTCCCCTTCCTGTTTTCCATTTGCTTCCTTTGCTTCTGCTTCCTCCTCTTTGGTTCCTTTTCCTATTTCCTCTCCCTCTCACTTCATTGAACCTTTTTTATTGACTGGAGCTTCAGTCGTGGTTGCATCACACAGATTGCTTTTTCCGCAGTAAAGCCCTGATTTGGAAGGGAGAAAGAAGAACTTTTCATCGCTCTGTGCAAATGTGATTCAAATATGGTGAACTAATTTATTCTGTAAAACTTAATTAAAACCAATAAAAAAAAGGAGACAGCTCTGGAGGGAGCAGTAACTCCCTTGGCAGGACCTGGGTGAGATGCATTCAGTTGGGACTTTTTAAATCTTATTTGATTTGGCCCCATGATTTTCGGAGGACTTGGTTTGGTTTTATATGCTACTAAAATGCTTTTAAGTATTTAATGGTTTACTCCAATTGGGGAAAGTTTTGTTAGGTTTTCTCTAAAGTTTCCCACAGGAAAGCCTTGGTTTTTTATTTGTGACTGGAATATTTTGTGGCTTTAGAAATTACCAGGAAATTTTTTAAAAATGCTACTTTTGAAGTTTTCCAGATGCACACAAGTATATTTTCATATATCTTACATCACATCCCTCATTTTGAAGTGATTGTATCTGAAAGTATGAATAAACAAGGTCAGAGTGGAACTTGCAGGAATAGTGACTTCATGATGAGATTGCCATTACACTTGAAGCTTCTTGATTGTAGAATTCTGTCTTAAACACTATTGAAATGCTTCATGCCAAACAGAAAAATAGCGTACAGACAGATATCTGGATACATGGATGGAGTGAGGCAGGGAGGGAGGAAGGAAGGAAGGGTGGCCCAAATAAATCGATCCATGAATCCCAAAGTGTTGGGATACATTTGCCTATATTCTTCCTGCTGGAACTGGAATTAAAGAGAGAGGTTAGAGCTGCTGCACTTAGCCATACTTAAGAGTAGAGGGAGATTGCTAAGCATGGAATCTTAATGAAATCTCATACCCAGCACCAAACTTTGCCAAGGGAGATACTCAATAAATACTGGATAAATTGAATTGTCCCCCCATTTAGAAAAATTTAATAATTTTTCATGGAACATGCCTCTACCTTTGACCTACAATCTACTATTAACATCTTGCTCTACTTGATTTATCATATAACTGTCTATCCATCCCTATATACATCCAGCAATTCATATTATTTTTTTGGCTGGGTACTGTATACTTTATTAATGGCACATGATAAGGTAGGATTCCCTAAACTCCTCCCCCTCTTCAGGGGGTCTGGGATGGAAACTATGTGGTGGTTGGGAGACTCTCAGTGTGTTGGGGGATAAGTTGGGACAAGGACTCCCCAGCAGCTGAGGAACTCTCTCTTCCTCTTTATCTTGCTGGGGTTAGTGGTCCACAGAGCTCTTACTTCCATGTGGACCATAAGTTCCACCACCCAGTTGCCATAGTCAAATTCATTGTCATACCAGGAAATAAACTTGACAAGTGGTCATTGAGAGAAAAGCAAGCTCGAGCACTGAAAGTGGAAGAGCAGGTGTTATTGTTAAAATTGCAGGAGACAACTTGGTCTTCAGTGTACAATAGGGTGCCTTTGAAGGGGCCCTCTGATGCCTTCTTCAGCTCCTTCCTGATGTTATTATATTTGGCAGCTTTCTCCAGGCAGCAGATCAGATCCAGGACTGACATGTTGGCGGTGGGGACAAAGAAGGCTATGCCAGTGAGCTTCCCATTAAGCTCAGGAATGACCTTTATATAGCCCTGGTGGCTCCAGTAGAAGCAGGAATGGTGTTCTGGGCAGCCCCTTGGCTATGATGCCACAGCTTCCCAAAGAGACCATCCACATTTTCTGGGTGCCAGTAATGGCATAGATTGTGATCATGGGTCCCTCTATGGCGCCAAAGTTGTCATGGATGATCTTGGCTAGAGGGGCCAAGCAGTTGGTGGTGCAGAAGACATTGCTGACAATCTTGAGGGAGTTATCATACTTCTCATGGTTCACAACCATCACAAACATGGAGGTGTCAGCAGAAAGGGCAGAGATGATGATCATCTTGGCCCCACCCTTCAAGTGAGCTCTAGCCTTCTCAGTGATAGTGAAGACTCCAGTGGGTTCCACAACATATTTAGCACTAGCATCACCCCATTTGATATTGGCAGAACCTCACTCCTGGAAGATGGAGATAAGTCTTCCATTGATGACAAGTTTCCTGTGCTCAGTCTTGACGTTGCCATTGAATTTGCTGTGGTTGGAATCATACTGGAGTACGTAGACCATGTAGTTGGGGTCAAAGAATGGGTTACTGATGGTGAAAGTAGCCTCTTTGCCAGAGTTAGAAGCAGCCCTGGTGACCAGGTGACCAATACAGCCAAATTTATTTACTCCAACCTTCATCATCATGTCTTGGGGATGTGGCTTGGCATTGCACCAGGAGATGTGGATATCTGTTGAATGGGGAAAGGTAGAGGAATAACTCATTATTTTTTATGCATTTCAAGTTGAATTGCAGGCATTGGTAACTTTCTCCATAAATACTTTATCTATCTATAAATATTTTATCATTAGAATTCAATATTTGTTTCAAGTCTTTACCTTTGAAATAAAATGATCATTCACTAAATTTTGACCAATGCAAACACCTGTGCAACACAAACCCTTATCAAGATTACCATCACCCCTGGAAAAATTAGCAGTGGATATTTGAGAGTCTTTGAAATAATTTCTTTACCTGTTTACTCAGAAAGAAACTGTTCGAGAATAATTTAATGAGTTTAAAACTTGATAGGAACTCTCCACCCTCACAAATTGCTTCAGATATCATATCATTAAAGAGTTGCTTTCCTCTATTTGTATTAGCAAAATCCAAACTCTAAATGCATAGTTGATGGCAAGGGAGAGATTTATGAGTATGTACAATATTAGCTGATGGTCCAGTGAGTTGGCAGTCAGGCAGGAGAGAATAAAGCAAAATTAGAATCCTATTTTGTTATGTGGACTTAAGAAATACTGCATACAAATAATTTTTCTCAGAACAACAGATATACTTTTGGTCTTAATACATGTAAGTATGTTTTCTTTGCACTGGATTTTCCTGGGACATCACCTTTATGGGGAAGAGGGAAAAAAACAACCAAGGAGCCCTCTGTGAAGTTGTGCATGTTGCCAAGTTGAATCCAGTGCCAAGCTAAATCCCTACCACATGGTACATATAAGTTGAATCTCTTCCAAATGCAGGGCTCCTTCTTAAGTAGCTGTGTTGACTAATTACTTTCATCAGGATAATTGCACCTAAGAAAAGGGTACAATTATTTCTACTGAGTAGAATGTTGACATCATTTAATGAAGAATTAATGCATGTGGTGACAAACTATGTATTTAGAGAGGAAATAAAGCACTTACCAACAATCTGTTTCCAAGAAAGAATTTTTAAGCATGTCTGGTATGCTCTTAAGTATTCAGAATGAAGCTAATAGCCATTTCCACAGCACACAAGACTCAGCCTCTATCTAAGCCCATGCATGCCAATGAATTGACATCCACTAGGCTCGAGTGGGTTCTACATCATGGTTTAAAGTCATAGCTGCAATTCAATTGGGCTAAGGTAGTACCCACTCACATCATCATATCTCAAAGTGACCTTCCCAGTCACTGTTCCACACAAAGAGTAACCCACATCATCCTTCTTTGTGGGGATGACAAATTTTATAAAACCATAATGCAGAGGGATTACAGTTAAAATTTCCAAAGTATTGACTGGGACCTAGAATAGTCACTGATGAACAAGAGACCTAAAATTTATTCTTTCATATATTCAATGAACACATAATGATCAATCAACTATTATATGGAAGGTGCTATTCTAATTGCTACATAATAACCCAAAAGGAATCTGCATTCCAGAGGTTTGTAACCACAAAAAGACCATTCAATCATTAATTCAACATATCTCTATTGGTAACGATGGTGAACTTTGTGGTCCACTGCCCAAATACTCTTTTAAGACTGACAAACCCATTTCTCCAGCTTCCAGGAGTACGACTGCTAATAGTTCACAACTGAGTTCCTCCCCAGGAATTACTCTAAGCTGAAAGAATACACATCCCCCTTCCTGGAGGTATCTGCATCCAGTGACTGGTGGTGCTAGAGTACGAAGGCTCTTGACTCACTTAGAACAACTGTGAAGAACATCACAGTTCCAGATATCAACATAGAATCAACTGAGGCCCTTCTTGAAACTATATCACGATTCAACTTCTCCCTTTGCCCAGTCCAGCAACTCTCACTCATCACAGCTGTTATTATTAAAAGCACTCTTCAGTTAACTTCCTGATGCAAATTTCAGTCTCAGTCACCTGAGGAAGCCAACCTGGGACAATTGCTGCCAAATATGATTCTAGGATGACAACTATAAAATGGAATTTACAAGCTGGATCATCACCTAGCTCCAAGATGAGAATCCCGTTACTAGTGTACAGTTATGGTGCAACTATTTAAAATCCCACTAATGGAGAACTGAGATGGAAATGAAACCCCAAGGATAAAATACTGCCAACATAAGGTGGTACAAGACGCTAAGGGCCTTGTCAGTAATATAAAAAAGACTCATCTCCTGCAACCAGAGGACAGGAAAACTGCAGATTGAACCCAGACAGAGCTGCAGAGAGAGCTGACTTCTCCATACCAGGTTGTTTTTTTAAAATATAGGCAGTGTTCTGGTTGGGAAGGAGTAGGACATGGAGACTTGAGATGGGAACATGTTGGTTGATGCGTTAGGAAAACTTGAACCTTTGGAGACGTTCAGACTGCCCTGAGTCCTCTAGCTATTCAAAAGTAGTCCATTCCTCTCTCTTTAAAGTCTTGCACTCCTCATTCCACTTTTGCTCATATATGGTACAGAAGCTTTTGTACTTCCAAAATAACCTATACCCTTTATGATATGCTCCACATTTTTTCCTGGCCACCAGTTCATGGAGAAAGTTATAACAATCCATCAGTGATAGTTAATCTGCTAAAGGAACTTTGAAACTATATATCAAAGAAGCTGCACCACCTAGTCAACATTTCTCAGCAGGAGCCAGGATAGTTTACATGCATCCTGGATATGCTGTATCAAGGAGAACAGAATGTGAAGTTGGAAAGGGATGAGTTTATCAATATGTGAGCAGTCTCTTGTGATCCAAGATTTACACCCCATCAAGGACCCCAGAAGACAGTGCTAATATGTTGCGAGGATGGTTCTTAGAAGCTTGGACAAAGCAATAGTCCACACCTAATGAAGTAGAATTGAGACAGATGGCAAAGACAAAAGATTCAGAAAAATCAAAAGATTCAGAGAAGTGAGGCTGCTAGATAACATATAATACATAATCCATAAAACCAACCCATTTATAATGTTCTAAGAAAGGGCCTAGAGAACAATCCATTTACCAAAGTGTTAAGTGATATTCCAGTAAGATGGGCACTAGCATCAGTAAGCTCAGTGACAGCTGTCTTTGGTCTTCCAGGGCAATGAGAGATTCTGCTAAAGAATTAGGCTCCCCAATAAGAATGGACATGAGAGGATCCTCATATAAAAGATATAGGTAACTCAACCCACTGAAAATAACCCACTTAACTGAAAAAAGCAAGGGGAACACAATTATCTTAATAAATAGTAAGGTCAAAGTAGTAATCAAGGAAGCTGACCTCTAAAGAACCATGGAAATGGTTAATAGAACACGGTACTCCAAATGTCATGATAAATGGGCAGCCTTTGAAAGTATTGCTCAAGATGTACAATGAAAAGGAATTAAGGATGAATGATCAAGAGGCTAGAGGTGGACATCTCAATAAAGATTCACAAACTTGTCCGATATCCAGACCTGAGCCTTTCGCAGACCTGGAATACACTGGCTGATGGAAATGTCATGTCTCCAGGAAAAAGAATTCCATAACACCATGAAAGGTTACTTGGTAATGATGATTACAATAAAGGATCTCTGTACAATGATTACATAAAGGATCTCTGTCCATTTACTCAAATAACTTCATACTTGAAAAAGAAATATCCAAATATTCGGATGAGAACTGTAGGACAGAGTCCAAATTGACATCTTTATCAAAGCATCTCAATGGACCTCTATTTTAGTGGGGCTAATATAGGTACATGCAATAAGTGGAGTTCTGGTCCATACCTGCTCACTATGGGTCCACTGGGGACCATGGACCTACTCCATAATCATTTCCCTAGTCTCTGGGTGTATAATTGGAATAAATATTCTTGGTACTTGTTAGGACCTATACACATCTCCTTTCGTCTGTAGGTTAAGAGCTATTATAAGAAAAACCAAGTGGAAGACTAAGAAACAGCCTTCTTACTCCCCTTCCAGCCAAGATTGTATGTTGGGACATCCTCTCCAAAGTGAGTGACAAATCACAGCATCTCATAACCTCCATCAATATGAAGGAAGCACAATGTGTGGTAGGCCTTTTTAGGTTCTGGATACAACATATTCCACACTTTGGAATACTGCTTCCACCCATTTACTGAGAGACACAGAAGACTTATGGCTTTGAATGAATCCCAGAACAGGAAAGAGATCTGCAACAGGCCCAAAGTGTAGTGAAGCAGTCATTCTATCTGGGGCATGTGACCTAGCAGACCTTATGGTATTAGAGGTATCTGTGTTGACAATAGATGTGTAGAGTTTATAGTGAGCTCTAATATGAGAATGATATTATAGACTTCTAGGTATATTGTGATAGCAAGGCTCATTCTATCTACTGAAGAGATTTCTTGGCCACTTAAAAAAATATGCTGTTCATTCCTGGCTGGAATAGAATATCAGATAATGGAACACCAATTGATCGGTGGCCCTAGCTTCCCATCAGGAGCTGGATTTCCAAACCCATCAAGGCATAAGGTTCAGAGGACTCAGCAGCAATTCATTTTAAAATGGATGTGTTACTTTTGGTATCAGGTATGAGAAAGTACAGAAGGCACCAGTAAACTATATGGGCAGGTGGCCAGACTCCCATGCCACACTCCACTATTTTATCAGTACCCCTCCCTCCAACTTATGGCCTCATGGTGAGGGTGGGGAGGGAATGGAGGATGGCATATGATTCGGTGATAAAGAAGGAAAAAGGTCAAATAGGTTTATTTGAACCATAAACTGCCCTGTACTTCTCACCTCCTCTCCTAAATGATGGTCTATGAAACTATCTTGGAACTGTGGTGCTAGATGCCACCTGGTGTTTGAATGAGGTTGCTATCTGATAAAATAATTAGTTGCACCATTACTCTTTACTCATTCATTAAATAGCTACTTTTTGAGCCCATACTTTGTATTACCCTGGGTATGAGAAGGACACAATAAGTAAAACAGACAAAAATGTCTTCCTTCAAAAACTCAGTAGCTACATGCAAAACAATGAATCTGGACTACTGTCTTATACCACATACAAATATAAACTCACAATGGATTGAAGACTTAAATGTAAGGCCTGAAACCATAAAACCTCTAAAAGAAAACATGGGCCGTAAACTCCTGGACACAGGCCTTAGAAGTATTTTTCCAGATCTGTTTCCCAAGACAAAGGGAACAAAATAAAAATAAACAACTGGGACTATATCAAACTAAAAAGTTTTTGCACAGTGAAGGAAACTATCAACAAAATTAAAAGGTAATCTGAATGGGAAAGATATTTGCAAGTGAAATATCCAGTAAGGGGTTAATAGCCAAATTATATAAAGAACTTATACAGCTCAACACCAAATTAAAATTAAAATTTTAAATTAAAATTAAATTAAAAATGGGCAAAGGACTTGAATAGACATTTTCCTAAAGAAGGCAGATAGCCAATAGACACATGAAAAGGTGCTCAACATCACTCATCATCACTGAAATGAAAATCAAAACCATAATGAAATATCACCTCACAACAGTAAGAATAGTGATGAATTAGAATAAATTAGAATAAAAATAGATAAAGAAAAGAAAAGAAAAGAAATAACAAATGTTGACAAAGATGTAGAATAAAGGGAACACTCATGCATTGTTGGTGGAAATGCAAATTGATGCAACTAGTATGGAAAACAGTATGGGGGTTCCTAAAAATTTTAAAATAGAAATACTATATGATCCATTAATTCCACTATTGCATACTTACCAAAAGGAAATGAAAACACTAATTTGAAAAGATATATATTTATTGCAGCATTTATAATAGCCAAAATACAGAATCAACCAAAGTGTCCAAATAAATGAATGCATAAAGAAGATATACTGTGTATGTACAATGGAATAATATTCAGCCATAAAAAAGAATGAAGAATTGCCATTCACAACAGCATGGATGGACCCAGTGGGTATTATTCTAAGTGAAATTAGTCTGAGAGAGAAAAACAAATGACATATGATTTTATTTGTATGTGGAATCTAAATAACAAAACAAAATAACAAGCAAACAAAAAAATAGAAACAGTTCCATAAATACAGAGAACAAATTGGTGGTTGCCAGAGGAAACGATAAAATAAATTAAGGGGGATTAAGAAGTACAAACTTACAGTTATAAAATAAATAAGTCACGAGACTGAAAAGTATAGCTGAGGAAACATAGCCAAACAAAGATCTATTCACATTTCAGTGTAGGGCTCTTAAAACGCAAACAAGTAGAAGTTACAGTATGTATGGTGATAATTTCTACGGAGAAAAATAGAGAAGTTAGAGGGATTGGAGGTGTCTAGCTTCTACATAGAGGTCCGGTTTTGAATAACATGTTTTGGAAAGGTCTCCATGAGAAGTTTTAACTTTTGAGCAAAGGACTGAAGCATGTATCTGTGATATTAACATTCTAAGCAGGAAAAAAAAAGCAAATGCAAAGGACCAGAGTCAGTGGGCATCTCTGAAATGTTCAAATGGGAAAAAGACAAATAGGACTGCAATCTAGAGAGGAAGGCGAAGTGGTTGGAAGTGAGCTCAGAAAGTAATGAGCTACCAGATTTTGTAGGTTTAGAGATCACTGTAAGGACTTGAAATTCTGCTCTTAGTGAAATGGGGAGCCATTAGAGGATTTTTTTTTTTATTTATTTATGATAGACACAGAGAGAGAGAGAGAGAGAGAGAGGCAGAGACATAGGCAGAGGGAGAAGCAGGCTCCATGCACCGGGAGCCCGACGTGGGATTCGATCCGGGGTCTCCAGGATCGCGCCCTGGGCCAAAGGCAGGCGCCAAACCGCTGCGCCACCCAGGGATCCCCCATTAGAGGATTTTGAACAGGATGGATATCATCTTATATATTAAAATAATTTATCTGGTCTCTGTTGAAGATAGACTGTTGGTGAGATAAGAATGGGAGCCTTAAGTTGCTATTACCCAGGAGGGAAATAATGATGGCTTATACCAAGATGATAATGATATAAGTGATAAGTTGTATGAATTTGGATTTTTCAGGTCAAATTATTTGCAAACAGATTAAATGTAGGGTGAGGGAAATAGACAAGTGAAGGATGATTCTAAATGATTTTGCCCTGAACCAAAGTGGATGGCCTTTGCATTATTTAAGAAGGAGAAACTGAGGGAGGAGCAACTTAGAGAAGAAAAATGAGGAATTGGCTTTTGTGCATGTTAAAATTGAGATCTCTATTTATTAGATACCAAGTGGAGATATTAAAACTCAACCAATCTGGAATATGTATTTGAGGTATGTATTTGGCTGAGGTATGTATTTAAGGATGATTAGTATGTGGGTGGTATTTAAAGCCATGAGGCAGATGAGACCTCTAAGTTGGTACGAGTAGATAGAAAAACAAAGGAGCTCAATCATTGTGTTGGGATCATTCTACCATTGAGATTGGGGGAATCAGGAGAATCTGTAGAAGTGCAAAGGAGTAGCCAGTAAGGTAGGAAAAACCAAGATTGTATGGTGCCCTTCAAGCCAAAGTATTTCTAGAAGGATGGAATGATCACCTGTGTTAAATAGTTCTGATAAATTAAGTAGAACATGAAGACTGACAACTGATCTTTAGAATTCCCAATGTGAAAGACATTGGCTTTGGTAAGAGAAGTGTCTTTATCAGTCTTCATCAATAGTCAGATCAGGAATCCACACACAAGTGCATCTCCTCTCCTCATTAGTTCCAACTCAGCAATCTAGCTTTCACAGCCTTTGTAAAGATGAAAAAATAATCTTTCTCTTTCTTTTCCCTTTCCTTTTTCTATTTCCCTATACACCTGTCTCTTCTCCTTTCACTCTACATTTTGCCTCTTCCTAAATAGAAAAATAATATAATGGTTCAAAATCTAAAAATGTCAAGGGAACAAGTATCCTTTACCTCTAAATTTCTAACAGTTTCTCAATGTTTTCCTTCAGAATACTGACAACTGTCAACATCCACTTCTTATTATCTTTGCTTATCCACAGGAAGCAGGTTTTAGAATAAAACATGCAACATGCAACTTTTTTTTACCTAGCAAGTAATTGCAAATTATATTTCCACTATGTTTTCATTTCAAATGCACTATATATTAAACAAATATTAAAGGCCCTTCCTGGACTTTTGGGGGACAAGAACCATATATTTTGTTCTAATTACCCTCCTTATCATATGCCTTGTATAGTGATTTGCATTTGGTAGGACTTCAATTAATATTTGTAAAATTGAATTAGTATTTTTTCTATGGATAAATGGTTAGTTTCAAAAAGCTTACCTGCAACTGAATTATAGAATACAAACTACTTACAAGATATAGATATGCTGTATGTGCCAAACTTTGCCTCATAGAGCAATAAGAGTGGTGGTAAGGAGACAAGCATACATGATGTCTCCAAATAAGGGATTAAAAATCAAATGGAGGAAGATATAAGTGGACCAGGTGAAGGACCTAGGGGAAAAAACCAACATGTCCTGTCTAAGGGGAGTTGCTACTCAATGTTAAATAAATGTAGCTATGTAAGAAGTCAAGTCTAGTGTTGCTGGGTCATCCTATATCTTAAGAGAAGTTGGACATTCAAGTGATCTGAGTTTTTAAATGTTGGCTATGAATCCAATCTTCTTAAATGGGGGTGGAGAGGGGCCAAAAGCAACAGAAATGTTCATTGAAGGCTATTCTACAGATTTGTCACCTCTGCCCTAAATAGGCATGAAAACTTCTGAGGAAAGGAACTAGTTTTAAAAAATAGCTCAGCTTGCTGCCTGTCACCCATCTATATGGCCCTAGGATATTTCATAGATGGTGGGGAGATAGGATTGCTACCATCCTTCTAAAAGATTTATATTAAGGAGGCTACATTAAGTTTCATAAATTACATCATTCAGTAGGAACTATACCTCCATCTATATATCTACAGATACCAAGTACTTCTTTTAATGAGATACCATTCAGACTGCCTGAGATGTCCCCAGTAAGCGATCTACATGCATGTTCTATTATTACCTCATAAATACTCAGCATCATGGAAGGCTTTCCTATTTTTAGTTCTTTCATAGATTATTCATGAAGAGTTGTAGACCGTCTGTGAAATTTCACTAACCTTTCTTCAATTCTCCCAAAGTAGTGGATTCCTTTTTGTGTACCTCTGTCTTCTGGAAACTGTTTCCTTCCTGTTCTGTTTCATTGAGCTGGAATCATCTTGGATGAAAAATAGGCTGGCATCCTCAAAATACCAGTGTATGTGTGTGTGTGTGTGTGTGTGCGCGCGCGCGTACACACACACACACTCATGTTGCAGCACTGTGGGGCTGGAAACTGGCTTTAAAATTTGTCCTAAAAACCAGGGTCATAAACTCAAATGTAATTATTTATCTTCCTCTTAAACAAGAGAAAAGCTTTTTTTAAAGCTCCCTAATGCATTTATTGGCTTTGCCCTGATGGAAGTAATTTGAACATATCCCTAAAGCATTCACCTCATTTCAGGGAGAATGTGGTTCTGGGATTGGGCACAAACCTAAATACAGCATGGTTTTGTGCTAAACTATATTGACAAGTGAGAAGGTCTCTTACTCCCCACTGTTCCAAGGTATAATGTAACATTGAAATACATTCTACTCTCCCCTAGCATTTTCCTTTCACAGGCCCTAACCTCTTTTCTTAAACTAACCCTAATACCCTAATCCTGGGGAAGGGCAGAGGCCAACCTATTATTTATTTATTTATTTATTTATTTATTTATTTATTTATTTAAATTTCCTAGCACATGCAAGCAAATGAGCCAGAGTGAAGAAAGCTTTAGTGGGGGATCATATGGCCTCTGTGGGGATCAGGCAACTCTCCAGCTCTCAGTGGTTGTTCTAATCCTAACCTCCTGCTGGCTGGAGAATTCTTTTCAGATTTTTGGGTTGCTTTCACATAAGTGATATTATCCAATGTTTCTGGCTATCATGTATGTTTGGGGAACAGAAGAGGCACTGATTATGACCCTTTAACAGGTGAAAAAAAAAAGACCAGAGTTAAATGGTGGTGGAAGGAGAACCAGAAATAGTTCTCTTGGATCACCCCATAGAGCCTCTTTGCTATTTGTGGCTACTTTTCCTAGACCGATCCAGCTGCAAACAGACAGCATATTCCAGCTTAGAGACGTGTCCTTTTCTCTTCCTGGAAGGTTCTTCACACAGAGGGCTGTCTTCACACCATTTAACATCAACTAAGATGCCACTGTACAAAGAGGCCTTTCCTGACCACTCTGTCTAATGTCATTCTCACTTCTCTGCCAGTCACTCAATCACAAGATATTTTCCCCTTGATAGCACTGAAAATATCTTCTCCATTTACTTTTTAAGTGTATGTCTCTATCTACCCTCATACTATGTACCATGAAACCCAAGAGGATGTCTCTCTTTTTCATTCTTGTGTCTCGAAAACTTAAAACAGTGCATGCACTTTGAAAATATTCAATAAATATTTGCTAAATGACTTCCCAATGATTTGATTTACTATATACTTTAATCAGTAAAATTCAAAAAAATCACAATAAATGGGAAAGGTATTGTATGAAAAATCAGAAGACTGGGGTTCTAGTAGGAGTCCCCACTACTTAAAAGTGGCCAAAATCTAATATATTGGTTCCTGTATGGCAGCATATGGTTGAGACATCCTAGGCCACCTACATCATTACTTATAGCTTCCCCCTTGAACTCTCATGTCTCATCAACCAATTCTCTTCCTGAATTAAGAACATTACCATTTCCTCACAGTGAAAACTTCTAGTAATACCCATTCTTAACCATAGAGAAAAGAGAAAATAGCTTTACCAAAATCATTGGCTCAAATATTCCAAACTTAAATAGCCTATGAGGTAATATATTTCCTTAATTCTTAACTCTTAAAGTCCTGATCCTAACTGACTGTAGAAGGCCCATTTTTTCCCAGGTTTTCTTGCCCACATGTCTCTAGGAAACTCTAGAAAAACTTAGTATGATTCTCATATATATCCTAATTGTGGCTCACTATCACAGCCAACCAGTTGGCCTCATGCTACTGGTCTGTTCCTTCACAGATTTCCTCTTACCATCTTGAAATCATTTTCTGTCCAGACACTATTGCCTAACACTGAGTCATTTTGCCTCTGCTTTGGTAACAGACCTTTCGTCAGGTCTCCATGACTGTGGAGACTAAGATGTAGTCTCAGCATGTGCTAGAGACAGACAAGAATAGCAACAATAAAGAACTTAAAGGCAATATAAGTTGTCACTACTCTCAGAATTCACTAAACCTTTCTCTAGGATCTTCATTGATTTTTTTCTCTTCACCATTTCCTTCTTTTTGCCTACTTTGAGTTTGCTTTATTCTTTTCCTACATTCTTCAAGTGGAAACTTAAATAATTAATTTTAGACCTCTTTTTCAATATAAGCTTTTAAAGACATAAATTTCACTTTTAGCAGTGCTTTAACTGCATCTCACTAATTTTGATATGTTGAGTTTTCATTCAGTTAAAAATATGATCTAATTTCCCTTGTGATTTCTTCCTTTATAAGTTAACTAGAAATGTATAGCTTCATTTTCAAGTATTTGGGGATTTCCCAGATAGCTTTTTTGTTATTTATTACTAGGTTAATTTTAAAATCTTTTGGTTAGTTGAGGTTTATTCTATGGTCCAGAATAGAGCCTACCTTAAAGAATGTTCAATGTGCACTTTAAAGAATATGTATTCTCCTGCAGCTGGGTGAAGTGTTCCGTATGTGTTCTATACATTCAATTAGGTAAAGCTAGCTGATAGCATTTGTGTTCTAAATAAATATCATTGTTTCTAATTGTTCTAAAAAGAAGGGAGTTTAGAATTCTCCTACTATTATTATAGATTTGTCAATTTATTCCTTCCAATTCCATCACTTTTTACTCCATGCATTTTGTATATTTATTATTAGGCCCACACATATTTAGGATTATTAAGTTTTCACATAAGTGCACTTGTTCATTATTATAAATTCCCCTTTATCGCTTATGATTCTTTGTTCTGAAGTTATCTTTGTCTAATAATATAGCTAATTTATATTTCTTATACTACTTGCATGCTATATCTTTTTGTGTTCTTTTGCTTTTAACCAATATCTATCTTTTTAAAAAGATTTTATATTTTTATCTGAGAGAGAGAGCATGAGTGGGGCAAAAGGAGAGGGAGAAGCCGACTCCCAGCGGAGCAGGAAGCCCAATGCCAGGCTCAATCCCAGGACTCCAAGATCATGACCTGAGCCAAAGGTAGACGTTTAATCCACTGTATTTCCTATAGATGCATATTTTTGGGTCTCACCTTTATCCAGTTTGACAATTTCTGCCTTTAAACAGGAATGTTCAGAATATTTAAATTGAATGTAGCTATCAATAGGTTTGGTGTAAATCTACCATCTTGTTATATATTTTGCATTTATTCCTTCTGTTCCTTATATCTTTTACCCCTTTTCTGCCCTTTTAAGGTTGGCTATGTTTTATGACTTTATCTCTACTGTTTATTAATTAGCTCTTTGTTTTACTTTTATATTTTAGGCTGGTTGGCTCTATAGTTTACAAATGCATCTTTTACTCATCAAAGTTTACTTTCAAATATCATGCCACTTCACATATAATGTAAAAACATTGCAGCAGTGAACTATGAAATGCCCATTGAATACTCTGTGCTAATATAGTAAATCAATTTACTTCTACAAAAATTATGACCACCCCGTTATAGTTGTTAATTTTGCTTTAAATACTGCATTCCATTAAAAGATTTTGAAACAATGGGTTAAAAGTCATATGTATAGTCAAGTATTTACCACTTTCAACATTTTCATTCTTTTGTATAGATCCAAATTTTAGGCATATTATTTCAGCCTGAAAAAAAAACATACTTTAACATTTCTTATAGTTAAGGTCTTCTGGCAATAAATATGCTCAGCTTTGGTGTTTCTGGAAAGGTCTTTATTTTACCTTCGTTTGTGAAGAACAGTTTTAGTGAATATAAAATTCTACATTGACACTTTAATTTTAGCATTTTAAAGATGTTGTACCACTCCCTTCTGGCTTATGTCGATTCTCACAAAAAGTAGGTGATATTTCTTATCATTAGTCCCTTTACATAATTTGTCTCTTATCTCTAGCTGCTTTTAAGATTTCTCTCTAACACTGGTGCTCTGCAATTCAATTATGGTGTACTTTGAGGTGTGTGTATGTGTGTGTGTTTCCTGAGTGGTGTCTATTTACCTTCTTAAATCTATGAGTTAATAGTTCGCATCTAATATGGAACATTTTTGTCATTATTTCTTCAATATATTTTTGTCCTTTTTTTCTCTTCTCTCCTTCTGAGATTCTACTTACAGTTTTGTTAGATCACTTGTTAACCCTGAACAAGGCTCTGTTTACTGCTTTCAACATTAGTTCTGAAGCTCTGTTTACTGCTTTCAACATTCTTTCTCTCTGTGCTCCTCTTTAGCTAATATTTGTTGCTATTTCTTCACATTCATTGATCATTTCCTCTGCAGTAACTAATTTAGTGTTAATACCACCTAGTGAAATTTTCATTTCAGATATCTTTCACCTTAAAAGTCATTTTGATTTCTCTTTTAAATCTTCCATTCATCACCTGACCATGCCCTATGTTTCTTCTAAATACTTGAGCATATGGGGCATACTCATAGTGGGCATTTTAACATTGTTGTTTGGCAATTTCATAATTTCTATAATTTTTTAGTCTATTAATTTTTACTAATTTTTTTCTCATTTGAATTTTTTATTTTTATAAAACTATCTCTTCTCCCCCACAAACATGGAAGAAACATAAGCTCCTGAAAAGAGGGGCAAATATCCCTTGCACAGCAGCTTGTAGAGAATATCCAGTTCTGGGAAGAAAAAAAGGGCAAAGAATTCAGGATACAGAGAGGTCAAAGTCCCCCATTCATTAAAGTGATGATACAGGCCTCCAACTCATATCTCTTACAGGCCAGGAGACAGAAGGCCATTATCTTATATTACTTTTGGCCCATCAGTGAGCCCTGCATCTCTTTATATTGCTAATCCATGAATACCACCCACTAGGGGTTGTTGTAGTCAGGAAGTGTAGGGCTATAGTTCTTCTTCATGTCAACTGAGCCTTCATTATTTGTTTTAAAGTGACTCTCTTTACTAAAATTAAGAATGAAAAATTTCTTGACCAGGTTTCCATATTCCATGGGCAAGTAGAATGGAATATGATATATTCTGCTCCGTATCCACTCCCGTAGCTTCTTGAAGTTCTGTCTATCAAAAGGCAGGGATTCCCTGAACAGTATATATAGGATGACTAGAGCTCTATACATATACTTTAGATCCTTGGTGTACTTTTGAAACTGGAAGAGTTCTAGGCCAGCATGGGAGGAGGGGCTGTCACAGAAAGTATCTACAAGCAATACATTTTTTGGTGGCAGTTCTGTATATCAGACACTGACAAAATTTGCTCAGGCCTCTTTCTCTTATACACTACTGAAGGAGTTCCACTGAGCTTCATCAATGACTTTCTCAGACACCTCTTTTTGAGTCAAGAGGTGTTAGACTAACTTCTTCTTTATGTAGTTACCATTACTGATAATCTCAAGGAGTCAATAGTTGGAATGCAGGTCTCCTTCTCAGTAGATATGAAAGAGAGGCCTGGCAATATTATGAACTTACTGCTAAACTAATCTTGAAGGTATCAAGAAATCAGATTAAAATTGAGGTAAGTTGATGAGAAGCTTTGTCCAATTCAGTTAAAAAAAAAATCACTTCTAAAGCCCATCTAACAAACTGATCTTTTAATGGAATCAAAACAAAATGCCAAACAAAAATAAAAATAGACAAAATAAATACAAACTAAATTTTAAAAGAAAAGACTGAGAAAATATAAGTAGGAAAAAAAGAAGAAAAAGAAAATAAAAAAGACAAGAACAAATTGGAAAATGAAGAGTAAATGAAAAAGAAAAATTAACAACAAATAAATACATTTTAAACACCCACAATGACAACAAAGAAAGCTAAATTTGGTCAAAGTCCCTCAAGTCACTGAAAACCATCTTCTTGGACTAGAATAATCAAAACCCAGGTCCAAAAAATTAAAATCATATAAATCATCTTTTCCAGCCACAATGTTATGAAACTAGAAATCAATTACAAGAAAAAAAAAATCTGGAAAGAACACAAATATAAGAAGGCTAACTAATATGTTACTAAACAGTGAATGGGTCAACCAAGAAATCAAAGAGGAAATTAAAACATACATGGAAACAAATGAAAATAAAAATATAATGCTCCAAAATCTTTGGGACACAGCAAAAGGATTTCTAAGAGAGAAATTTATAGCAATACAGACCTAGCTCAAGAAATGAGAAAAATCTCAAATAAAGACCCTAAACTTACATCTAAAAGGGCCAGAAAAAGAATAAAGTCCAAAGCTAGAATAAGGAAGGCAATATTAAAGCAGAAATAAATAAAATAGAAAATAAAAACAATTTAAAAGGTCAGTGACACCAGGCGATGGTTCTTTGATCAACAAAATTGATAACCTTTTAGCCAGACTCATCAAGGAAAAAAAAGAAAGGACTCAAATATATTATATCAGAAGTGGAAAAGGAGAAATAACAACTGAAACCACAGAAATAGTAAGTTTTATAAGAGAACATTATAAAAAATATATGCCAATAAATTAAACAACCTACAAGAAATGGACAAATTCCTAAAAATATATAATCTTCCAAAACTGAAACAAGAAGAAATAGAAAATTTGAACAGACCAATTACTAGTGATGATATTGAATCAGTAAACAAAAAACCCCCTGAAAATTAGGATGAGATGGCTTCACAGGTTAATTCTACCAAACATTTTAAAAAGAGCTAATACCTATTCTTCTCAAGCGATTCCAAAAAACAGAAGAGGAAGGAAAACTTCCAAATTCATTCTATGAGGTTATCATTACCTCATAAATACTAAAGATACTAAAAAAAAGACAAAGATACTAAAGACAAGACAAAAACAAAAACAAAAATTCCAGGCTAGTATCTCTGATGAATATACATGCAAAAATACTCAACAAAATATTATCAAATTAAATTCAACTATATGTTAAAAAGCATTCACCACAATCAATTTAGATTTGTTCCAGGGATGCAAGTGTAGTTCAGTATTTGCAAATCATCCAATGTGATAAATCACATTATCAAAGAAAGATTTTAAAAAGATAGGATTATCTCAATAGATGCATAAAAAGCATTCCACAAAATAAAATATCCATTCATTACAAAAACTCTGGAAAAAGTGGATTTAGAGGGAACATACCTCAACATAATAAAGGCCAAATATGAAAAATCCACAGCAAACATCAGGGTCGTTGCTGAAAAACTGAAAGTTTTTCCTCTAAGATCAGAAACAAATCAAAGATGTACATTCTCATCACTTTTACTCAACATAGTACTGGAAGTCCCAGCTGCAACAATCAGAGAAGAAAAATAAACAAACAAACAAACAAACAAATAATAAATAAATAAATAGATAGATAGCTTCCAAATTGGCAAAGAAGTAGAACTATCATTATTTGCAGATGACATGATACTATATACAGGAAACCCTAAAGAATCCACAAATATTATAATTGATAAATAAATTTAGTAAAGTTGCAAGATACATAATTAGCATGTAGAAATCTGCTGCATTTCTATATATTAAAAACAAAGTAGCAGAATGAGAAATTAAGAAAACAATCCCATTTACAATCACATCAAAACTAATAAAATACCTAGGAGTAATTTAATGAAGGAGGTGAAAGATCTATACTCTGAAAACTATAAAACATTGGTGAAAGAAATGCAAGATGACCCAAACAAGTTAAAAATTATTTCATATTTGTGCATTGGAAGAGTAATATTGTTAAAATGTTCATACAACCCAAAGCAATCTACATATTCAATGCACTATCAAAATATCAGAAGCATTTTCACAGAACTAGAACAAATAATATGAAAATTTGTATGGAACTACAAAAGATCACAAATAGCCAAAGCAATCCTAAGAAAGAACAAAGCTGGGATATCACAATCCCAGATTTCAAGATATACTACAATGCTATAGTAATCAAAATAGCATAATATTAGCATAAAAATAAGCACACAGGTCAATGAAGTAAAAGGGATCCTAGAAATAAACCCATGCTTATATAATCAATTAATTTTGACAATGTAAGCAAGAATATACAATGGGGAAAAGACCATTGTATATGTGTTCAATAAATGACACTGCACAGCTACATGCAAAGAATGAAACTAAATTACTTTCTCATGCCATACACAAAAATAAACTCAAAATGGGTTAAAGATCTAAATGGGAAACCTGAAACCATAAAACTCCTAGAAGGAAACATAAGATAGTAAATTCTTACATATAGGCTTCAGCAACATTTTTCTATATATAATCTCCTCCGGCAAAAAATTTAAAAGCAATAATAAACTATCGGCACTACACCAAGATTAAAAAGCTTTTGCACAGTGAAGGAAAGGAAACAAAACAAAAAGGTAACCTACTGAATGATATTTGTAAATGATATATGATATATCCAATAGGAAATTAACGTGCAAAATATGCAAAGAACTTACACAAATCGATACCAAAAAAACAAATAATCCAATTAAAAAATGGGCAGATGACCTGAAGACATTTTTTCAAAGACATACAAATGGCCAACAGACACATGAAAAGGTACTCAGCATCACTCACCATCAGAAAAAATGCAAACCAAAACCACAGTCAGATCACCTTACACCTATTGAAATGGCTAGATTCAAAAAGACAAGAAATAACAAATGTCGGCGAGGATGTGGAGAAAAAGAAACCCTTATGTACTGTTGGTGGGAATGCATATTGGTGTAGCCACTGTGTAGTCACTGTGGAAAACCATACTCAACCATAAAAAAAAAGGAGATCTTGCCATCTGTAACAACATGGATGGATCTAGAGCATATTAGGCTAAGTGAAATAAGCCAGACAGAGAAAGAAAAATACCATATGATTTCACTTGTATGCGGAATCTAAAAAAGAAAAAAGAAAGAAAAAAGAAAAATCAAACACACTCTCTAATATAGAGAATAAACTACTGGTTGTCAGAGGGGAGTTGGAGGGGAGATGGGTGAAATAGATAAAGGAGATTAAGAGTAGAAACCTCCAGTTATAAAATAAATATCATAGAGATAAAAAGTATGATATGGGGAATATAGTCAATAATATTTTAATAATGCTCTATGCTGACAGATAGTGACTATACTTATCACAATGAGCCCTGAGTAACATAGAATTGTTGAATTAATATGTCGTAGTCCTGAAACTATATAACACTGTATGTTAATTTTACTTCAACAAAACTGGTCACATCTGGAAATAATTCATAGTATCATATTCAGTTTTTGGCTTTACAAATCCTTCAGTCCTTTAAAAAATTATGGAGGAGCTCCCGCAAATTTTGGGTTTTTTTTTTTTTGTGGAAAATTGCTGTTGATGTTTAACTTATTAGAACTAAATACCTATAGGATGTTTCTGTAGCCTTTTCATTTCTAATTTGAAAAGCTGCAATAATTTGGATGTTTTAAAGAACTCATAATGTCTACAATTTCAATTACAAATTCAATTCCTTTTTCTTTAAATTCTGAATAATTGGTCTCAAAATGATACCTCAACTTAATTGGCATCAACCCCAGCTTTATTGGCATCCTGATGCTATACAAAAATGTTCTGTTGCATAAGATACAATAAGGTACAGTATTACTATCTATAAAGCTGAGTGGAAGGTAACTTTCACCATCTTTTATTTATTTCCTGCCCAGGTCTGTTTCCTCAGAGATCCACAAAACTCCTTTCCCCACCTTCTTTAACTTTGGTCAAAATGTCATTTTCTTAGTGCTTTCTCTACTTGGTCTTGCAACACTCACTGCACAACCTATCCACTACTCCTAATTATTGCTTTCCATCTATTGTAGGAATTTTTCAAATACATATAAAATTAAATAAAATAGTATAAAGATTCTTCCTCATATATTTATCATCCAACAACAAGAATTATCAAATTTTTGCAACCCAATGTTATCTTACCCACAAATATTTCAGTCTACATCTTTAAATGACAACTACTTTTATTTCTTTGGAAATGCAGCCTCAACGCCATCATCAAAACTAACAAAATTAACAATACCATATATTATCAGTCCATTTTCTAAATCCCCACTTGTCTTAGAGGTGCCTTGGTACGGTTAGTATCTTTGAATAAAAGCCCAAACAAAATGTACAAAGGACTTTATTCTCTACCACAGCAATATCATCATTCAAAATACCACATATTTTATTTGATTATTGTCTTTCTGTTTCTCTTATAGAATATCAACTCCACAATATCAATTGTCAATGTTAACTATATTTTCTTTTTCCTTTTTTTTTTAGTGGCTGATGTAGAATTTGCAGTGTACATTTACAATTAATTCAAGTCTCCTTTCAAATAATACTACTATTTTATGGGTAGTATAACTACCTTTTTTTTTTTTAAATTTTTTAAATTTATTTATGATAGTCACAGAGAGAGAAAGAGTGAGAGGCAGAGACATAGGTAGAGGGAGAAGCAGGCTCCATGCACCGGGAGCCCGATGTGGGATTCGATCCCGGATCTCCAGGATCGCGCCCTGGGCCAAAGGCAGGCGCCAAACCACTGCGCCACCCAGGGATCCCTAGTATAACTACCTTATAACAGAGTATATATAATTCCTCCTTTATAACATTGCCATCACCCACTTCACTTATCTATAAGCTATAATCACTAAACATATCGTTACTATCATTATTTTGAACAAACCATTATTTGTTAGGTCAATTAAAAATAAGAAAAATATAAGATTTTATTTTACTTTTTTCCCAACATTTTTCTTTTCTTTATATAGATCCAAATTTCTGACCTATATATAGTACTTGCCTTCCTTCTGAAGAATTTCTTTTAACATTTCTAGTAAGGGAGATCTTGGATTTCCCTCAATTTCGGCTTGTCTGAAAAAGTTTTATTTCTCCTTTACTTTTAAAGAATAATTTCACTGGATATAACATTCTTGTATCATTTGATATTTTTTTCATCCAACGCTGTATTTCATTCTGTACTTCTGTTGCTTTTTTGATTGCTGAAGAGAAATCTGACATAATTATTATTTTTGCTTCTCTACAGGTAATGAATCATTTCCTCTGGGTTCTTTCAAGATTTTCATTTTTCTTTGGTTTTCTGAGATTAGATATGATATATCCAAGTTTTCTTTTTTTAAATATTTGTCCTGCTTAATGTTCTCCTAACTTCCTGGATCTACAGTTTGGTATATATCATCAAGTTTAGAAAATTTTCAGTTTGCTTGGCTTTGTTGTGAGAATAAGAGTGATAGCTTCCAAGCTCTTTACCTGCCAGATAAGAAACTGGATATATCCTCACTTATTTTTATCCTGGTTATGTACTAAACTTTT
This sequence comes from Vulpes lagopus, assembly GCF_018345385.1. Classification (NCBI taxonomy): domain Eukaryota; kingdom Metazoa; phylum Chordata; class Mammalia; order Carnivora; family Canidae; genus Vulpes; species Vulpes lagopus. The sequence goes on from NC_054826.1 coordinate 75,227,003, forward strand.
CTAATTCTTGTCATGCTGAAAAATTTTTCTATTGATTCCTGGACATTGTGATTTTATTTTTTTGGAATGCTAGAGTCTGTTATATTTCTTTAATGAATTTTGAATTTGGTTCCTGAAGATATTTAAATAATTTGCACATTAGTTTCATCCTTTCAGGTTTTGTTTTTAAGCTTTTTGATCATGAGCCTAGACTAGTTTTCTCTTTATAAACTTTTAATGAATGTTCTTTGTATTCATCTAGGTTTCTCTATCATAGTTTGGGATTTAAATGATTCCAAGTCCTGTGTAAATTCTGAGAGTTATTTGGCTGACAACTCCCATCCCTATGCAGAAACTGTTTTTTCCTCAGAAGTTATTTTTTGTCCTGCTTCATGAATGTTACTCTTGCACATGCAGGTGGTTGTTCAGTCAAGGCCTCAATGACAGACATAAGCATACTTCTGGGGCTATTTCCCTGCATATATCTCTCATAAATTCTAGTCATGCCAGCCTTTCTTAACTCCAATCTCTGAGTATCCAACTCAACAAGACTCCTGAGCTGTTTGGATTTCTACTCCCTGTGCCACAACTTGAAAATGTTTTCAGGCATAGAACCAAGGCAATTGTACCATTTACTTCATTTGTTCATCTTCTTTCAAAAATCACAGTCCTGCATTGTGTTTGATATCTGAAAACAATTGTGTCATATATTTTGTCCAGCTTTCTAATTATTAACAATAAAAGATACAAGGTGAAACAGAGTGGCAGAGTTCCATGAACATAGCTAGATAACTATCAAATCATCTTAAATACTGCAGTAATCAACTTGAAGATTGAAAGAACAAACTCCACAACTAAAGGAAGAGAAGAGTTCACATCAAAGAAGGTAGGAGGTGTGGAGACATGGTTTAAGGGTGAAATGGATTGTGGGTGCTGTAGAGGGGATGGAGATGTGACCACACACACACACACAGAGAGAGAGAGAGAGAGAGAGAGAGAGAGAGGAATGCACAAGGAGAACATTTCCCAAAATGTTGTCTTGGGAAACAAGAAGAGCTGAATTTCATGAGTTTTTGCAACCAGTGGGGATTAAAGCCTAGAGTTTTGAAGGTCAGCAGGCTTGACTGGGGTAGATCACAGGGGGGAAACTCTGCTCCTGGAGGGAAGGTTAAAAAAAAAAAAAAAAGAAACATGGGAGGCAAACAGCATGGAAACAGTGATCTGAAGAATGCCTGAGGCACACAATGGAGAGATCATTTGCTCTTCTCAGAGTGTGTTCCTGAGAAGCAGCATTACCCAAGATGCCTCTCTGGAACAAAAGAGCTTGCCAGTGTCATTTCCCTTCCCCAACCCTCAGCATGAACACAGAGCCAATTGTGTGACACAGTCCAGCACTGACACAGGCTCCCTAATATGCTTACACCAAGCTGTGCCCCCTTTGCTCTGGTGAGACTGCCTTTCTCAATCAAACTTGCCTCAGTCCCAGCTCGATGGGCCCTTCCCCCAGAAAACTAACACAAAACCGTGCCCACACCACATTTCCCAACTAGAGAGCTCTGCAGGGCCTCAGTTCTGGTGGAGTTGGTTCCAGGTCTCATTTCACAAACAGACCAGAGCATGCCTAGTTAAACTCACCACACTCAAGTCAGAGACCAAACACTGCTCATAGCAGGAAAGAGAACCTCTGCAGATGACTGGCCTGAAGGATAAAGCTGCTGAAAGAAAATAGCAGATTGCATGCAACAAACATCAAGACAGTCCCTGAAGCTCCAGGCCCTAGGCATTACATGGCTTCTTCTTCATAAGGCTATTATGTTCAGGAGCAGGAGACATAAGTGGCTTTTCTAATACACAGAAGTAGGCAGAGACTTAGACAAAATGCCAAGATGAAAGAATTTATCCTAAATGAAAGAACAAGATGAGGTTACAGCCAGAGATCTAAAAGAAACAGATTAAGTAACATGCCTGATGGAGAATTTAAAATAATAAAGAATATTCACTGGGTTTGGGACACCTTGGGGGCTCAGTAGTTAAGTGCCTGCCTTTGGCCCAGGGCATAATCCTGGAGTTCGGGTCAAGTCCTACATTGGGCTCCCTGCATGGAGCCTGCTTCTGCCTCTGCCTAAAAAAGAATATTCACTGGGTTTGAGAAAATAATAGAAGACATAAAGGAGACCCTTAGAACAGAGATAAAAGAGTTTAAAAAGAACCAATCAGAGATGAAGAATGCAATAAATGAGATTGGAAACCAGCTTGATTCAATGAACAGCAGGCTAGAAGAAGCAGAGGAATAATTACTGACCTCGAAGAAAAAATAATGGAAAATAATGAGGCTAAATGAATGAGAGAAAGTAGAATATTCAACACAAGACCAGACTTAGGGAACTCAGTGACTCCATCAAATGTAATGACATTCGTATTATAGGAATCTCAGAAGAAGAGAGAGAAAAAAGGGCAGAAAATTTCTTTCAAGAAATAATAGAAAACTTCCCTTATCTGGGGAAGGAAGCAGACTTCCAGATCCCATAGGCACAAAGAACTCCCATCAAAATCAACAAAAGCAGGCCAACACCAAGACATATTATAATTAAATTTGCAAAATATAGTGCTAAAGAAAAAAATCTTAAAAGCAACAAGATAAGAGAAGTCCTTAACTTATAAGGGAAACCCACAAAACTAGCTGGAGATTTCTCAACAGAAACTTGGCAAGTGAGAAGAAAGTGGCATGATATATTTAAATTGCTGAATGGAAAAATTCTGCAGCCAAGAATACTCTATCCAGCAAGGCTATCATTCAGAATAAAAGGAGAGAGAGTTTCCCAGACAAATACAAACTAAAGGAGTTCATGACCACTAAACCAGCCCTGCAAGAAATATTAAAGGGTACTCTTTGAGTGCAAAGGAGAGACCAACAATGACAAAGACAAGAAAGCATCAGAGAATCTCCAGAAACAATGACAAAACAAGCAATAAAAATGGCAATAAATACACACGTATCAATAATTACTTTGAATGTAAATAGACTATATGCTCCGATCAAAAGGCATAGCATATCACAACGTATTTAAAAAAAAAAAAAACAAGACCCATCTATATGCTGCCTACAGGAGACTCATTTTAGACCCAAAGACATCTGCAGATTGAAAGTGAGGTGATGAAGAAACATTTATCATGCAAATGCATGTCAAAAGAGAGTGAGAGTAGCAATACTTAATTTAGACAAACTAGACTTTTTTTGTTCCCGTATCATTTTTATCCTGCTTTGGTATCAGGGTAATCCTGGCTCCATGGAATGATTTTTAATGTGTTCCATCTATTCCATTATTTGTAAAAGTTTTATAAAGACCATCATTAATTATTTATTTAAATGTTTGGTAGAATTCACCAATGAAACCGTGTCTTCTTGGGGTTTTCCGTGCTGGGAGATTTTTGATTCCTAATTCAACTTTCATGATTGCTATTGGACTAAGAAGATTTCCTATTTCTAAGAAGATTTCCTTATTTTTTAGATTCAATCATGGTAATTTGGATGTTTTTAGGAATTATCTGGTTTTTTTCCTGTTATCTGATTTATTATTATATGATTGTTTATAGTAATCTGTTATCACACAATGTATTTCCCTGGTACCTATTGTATTGTTTTCTCTTCAACTTCTCATTTTGGTTTTTGAGTCCTTTTTGTTGTTGTTGTTAATATAGTTAAAGAATTGCCAACTTTATATGTTTTTGGAAAAACTGGTGATTACTTTTAATATTATATTATGATTTATTCTGGTCTCTATTGATTTTTTTGTTATTTACTTCCTCTACTAATTTTTAGCTGTTTCTTCTACTTCTAATTCCTAGTGATGTAATGCTGCTTTTTTTCTTAATACAAGTATTTATAGCATAATTTTCACTCTAACATCTGCTTTGATGCATGCCATAGTTTTGTAATGTTCTTTTCTTTTTCAGTTGTTTTGAGACATATTTTGATTTCCCATTTAATTTCTTATTTGGCCCATTGCTTATGCAGTACTATGTTGTTTAATATTTACATATTAAATATTAAATATTTATATTTAAAAATAATGAGGGGGTATGGTATATCTAGATATATCTGGACCATTTTACTCCCTCATGAGAAGGCAGCCTTTCTTCCAGGAGTGACTGACAACAGAAGAGTCCATTCATTTCAGGACAACCTTCACTGGATCCCACAGAAATTTGGTCCTAATATCTGCATCTTCTAATCTCTTGACATTAGCACAATAGACAACATCAATATACTTTCCAAAGTCTGGTTTCTTTATTCTGGAAAATACTGCATGTTGCACTTCTATAACAATATCAATACAATCCCTTTCAGGATCCCACCAATCATACTTTCAATCTTCTGCATATTTCTTTTTGACCTCTGTCCACTTTATAGGACAAGAACTCATACTCATCTCCCAAGTATGATCAATATTTTTGAGATGAATCAATCTAAATCTTAACACGAAAATATATTTTCTTCTTAAGGAAAGCATAATATGATCAGATGGGATGTTAGCTAAAATAGAAACAGCTTTTTTCTATTATTAGGGAGAACTATTCAGCTTTGGGGTCCACATTGTCTTGAATTTTTCTATTTTCAAATTTTGCTTTATCTCTGAAAAACTTTAAGGTTTATCAAAGTGGTCCTTCAGTGAAAAGAACATTTACATAATGACTTTATGCCCACAAACTATATAAAAGGAGAATAAGAGAAAAGCCTGAAGCTTTTAAGTTGTAGTTCTTTCAGAATCTAATATCTTCATCAGTTTTAGAGATTCACAGGTCTTATACTAAGCCCTAAGTAAAATTACATTTTCCTCTGTCCTCCAGCACTCTCTATGAAAGGGAATCTTTTCAAAGTTAGTGAACTAAGAAAGGCTGTCCAGTTATGAGATGGAGTCACATGAAGTTTTCTCCTTCTCCCTCAGGCTTTCTTTTTATTTCTGTTGTTTGGTTCAGAGGTACATACCATTACTTGGACCTAATTACACTTCCAGGTAATCAAGGTAGGGAATCAAAACTGTAGATGCATAATATGAGCAAATATTCAGATCTCTCTTTCTTACATAGAATAACAGGATTGCATAGCTCATGTGGCTGTTTTGAAATAACATCAGATTATTTTTTAAAGAGACAAAAAAGAAACACATACCTGTGTTTTTTATGGTGTTCCTAATTTAGTTTTATTCAGTATGATATTCACATATTTTCTGCATAGATATGTTCTAAGAACCATGTGAAAAATGCATCAGAGAACCATCTCAGATGTAAGGTCTTTAAAATTTTTAAGGCAGGTTGCCTGAGTGGCTCAATTGGGTAAGTATCTGACTCTTGATTTTGGCTCAGGTCGTGATCTCAGGGTATGAGATTGAGCCCTGCGTGGAGCTCCATGCTGGGCATAGAGTGTGTTTGAGATTCTCTTTCTCTCTCTTCCTGCTTACTCTTTCTCTAAAAACATAAATAAATAATGTTTTAATGTTAAGTCTTCCTTCATCTTGGGCAGGTTCTTTTTCCCTCAGAAAAGTCACCAGGTAGGAGAGCTAGATGTGGAGAGAATAATTTTGATTATGTTGCTATGTACTAAGATTAGAGATTGGTGATAATTTTATAGAAGATCAAAGTGTCATATTATGCAAAGGAATGAGTCTCCATTCCTTCTATGACCAATAGCTCCTTTCCTCTCTGAGTAAAGAAAGGATGCTAGCAGAAACTAATTCCACCATCAATTCCCCCTATGTCCTGAACACTTTGCCCCAAAAGACTGATGCCAGAATTAGAAGCCCCTGGTAATTCCCATCTCCTGGTATTCAGATGTTTGTGGAATCCCCTCCCTTGAATGTGGGTGTTGGTTTAGTCACCCACTTCTAAGAATGGAATATGGTAGAGTGACAAGATGTCATGTTTGAGGTTATGAGACTGTATCTTCTGTTTTCTATTTTCCCTCTTTCTCTGTCTCTGGTCACTTACCCTAGAGGAAGTTAGGAGTCCTTTGGAGCAGCATGTGGCAAGGACCTGGGGCTGACCAACAGACATATAATTGAGCTTAGAAGTGGATCCTCCTGCATTTGATTCCTCAGATGAGACCACATATTACTGCAAACTCGTAAGAGATCTTGAACAAAGGCACCCAGCTAAGCCACGTTCAGATTCTTGGCCCACAAAAACTGTGAGTTAATAAATGTTTTAAATTGTTAAATTTTGAAGTAACTTGTTAGGCAGAAATAGGGAACTAATACAAGGATCTACAAGATATTACTATAAAAATTAACTCTCCCCACCACTCCCCAACCCTTCCAGAGGTCTGCACATCAAAAAACTTGAGCACTAGTCCTGCCTCTGTTACTAAACAGTTGATGACTGTCTAAATCTCATTTCTGTTCTGGGGTTCTGTTTCCTCATGTTTTTAAATAATGGATTGGATTAGCTGACTTTTAATGTCATATAATTTTATATTTTTTAGGATCTATGCAGTGTAAGTAGCATATATGTGTGTATAAAACTATAAAAGTCACACAATTCTGATGAAGAAATTGAAGAAAAAATATATAAAGAGAGAGAAGTGTAGAGGGAGAGAGAGAAAGACAGAGACATCATGTTTATGGGTAGGAAGACTCAATATTGCTAAGGTATGAGTCTTCCAAAATTGACCTATAGATTCAAGGCAATCGCAATAAAAATTCCAGGAATTTATTTCATGACTATCAACAAACTGATTCAAAAGCTTATATGGAAAGGCAAAATACTGAGTATAACCAACATAATATTGAAGAAGATTAAAGTCAGAGGACTGATATTACCTGACTTCACGATTTACTATAAAGCTACAATAATCAAACAGTGTGATATTGGTGAAAGAACAAACAATATACAATAAAACAGAATGGATAGCCCAAAATTAGACACACACAAATATAGCCAACTAATCTTTGACAAAGAAGCAAAAGCAATGCAATGGAGAAAGGTAGTCTTTTCAACACTTGGTGGGAATGACTGAACATCTACATGCAAAAAATAATAATTTAGACTATATCTCTCACAAAAAAAATGAACTCAACATATATCATAGGCCTAAATGTAAATTACAACATTATAAATCACCTAGAAGATAATATAGGAAAAATTTAGATGACCTTGAGATGGAGATGACTTTTTTAGATACAACAGGGCCTGATCTATGACAGAAATCATTGATATGTTGAACTTTATTAAATTTAAGACTTCTGCTCTTTGAAAGGTACTTTTAAGAGTTAGAACAGACAAGCCACAGACTGGCAGAAAATGTCTGCAAAACACCTATCTGATAAAGGACTACTAGTCAAAATATACAAAGAACTCTTAAAACTTAAAGTAAGAAAACAAAAACAATTTAAAAATGAGCAAAATATCTGAACAGATATATTACCAGGGAAGATACATAGATGGCAAATAAGCATACAAAAAGATGCTCCATATCATACATATATCTTTAGACAGTTGCAAATTAGAACAATGAGATATCACTACACACCTATTAGAATAGCAAAAATCCAAAACACTGATAATCCCAAACGTTGGTGGGATGTGGTGTACAAGAACTCTCACTTCTTGTTGATGAGAATGAAACATGGCACAGCCACTTTGGAAGACAGTTTAGTAGTTTCTTACAAAGTTAAACACAGTCTCACCACACAACTCAACAATCATGCTTCTTGGTATTTATCCAAATTATATGAAAACATGTCCACACAAGAACTTACATGTGGATGTTCCTATAGCTTTATTTATAACCATCAAAATGTGGAAGCACCAAGGATGACTTTCAATAGGTGAATGGATGAACAAACTCGGGTACATCTACACAATGGAATGTTATTCAGCAATAAAAATAAGGAAGTTATCAAGCTATGGAGATGCATAAAAGAATCTTAAATGCATATTAGTAAGTGAAAAAAGACATCAGAAAAGGCTATAAACTCTATGTGTCATATATGAATTATATGACATTCTGGAAAATGGCAAAATAGTAAAAAGACAGTAAAAAGAGCAGTAGTTGCCAGGATTTTGGAGAAAAAAAAAAAGAGAGGGATGAAAAGGTGGAACATTGGAGGATTTTAGGACAGTGAGACTGTTCTGTATAATACTCTAACAGTGGATATGTGACATATATTTATCAAAACCCATAGAACGTATAACAGAGTGAGCACTAAGTAAATGGTGGCTTTAGTTAAAAAATAATGCATGTTTTGCTCAATTGTAACAAATGTACCACACTACTGCAAAATACTAATAATAGAAAAAACTGTGGAGTGAGAGGAGGATGAAGAGGAGATACAAGGGAGCTCTCTGTACTTTCTGATAATTGTTTTTATAAACTTAAACAGTTCTAAATAACACTTTTTAAATAGTTTTAAATAGTTGATTTTATATATATATATATGTGTGTGTGTATATATATGTATGTGTGTGTGTGTGTGTGTGTGTGTATGACACATATGAAGCCTATGTGGATATGAAGCCTATCCTTCTGGATATAAGTAAGTCTTTCATTTATGCTATCTACTAAGTATATGATAATAATACATTTAGGGCAGCCCGGATGGCTCAGCGGTTTAGTGCTGCCTTCAGCCCAGAGCCTGATCCTGGAGACCTGGGATCCAGTCCCATGTCAGGCTCCCTGCAAGGAGTCTGCTTTTCCCTCTGCCTGTGTCTCTGCCTCCCTCTCTCTCTCTCTCTCTCTCTCTCTCTCTCTCTCTGTTTCTCTCTGTCTCTCTCTCTCTCTCTCAAACTCTCTCTCATGAATAAATAAATAAAATCTTTAAAATAATAATAATTTATTATATGTGTGATGTGGTGGTTAAGAAGATTCAAAGGGAAGACTGGTTTAAATCCTGTTTGCAATATTTTTACTTATTTATTTATTTATTTATCTATTTATTTATTTATTCATTTATTTAATAAATTAATTTTTTGTTGGTGTTCAATTTACCAACATACAGAATAACACCCAGTGCTCATCCCGTCAAGTGTCCCCCTCAGTGCCCGTCATCCTTTCACCCCCATCCCCCGCCCTCCTCCCCTTCCTCCACCCCTAGTTTGTTTCCCAGAGTTAGGAGTCTTTATGTTCTGTCTCCCTTTCTGATATTTCCCACACATTTTTTCTCCCTTCCCTTATATTCCCTTTCACTATTATATTTCTAAAGTTAAATTGCTAGATAAGTCACTAAATCTATATACTTTGATTCCTCCATCTACAAGATAGATGTAAAGATTGTGAAGATCAAATAAACTAATAATTGCAAATCACAATAAAGTGCTTGGGACATAGTAGGTACTCAATAAATGTTAAATATTATTTTGGTTATGTATTAACTGGTTTTTATACATTGCCTGTATGTTTGAATCTCTGTTTTAACTCCCTAACCAGACAGTAGATCTACATTTTAAACAGCTTAAACAGTAAAACAAAAAACTTGAGGTTAAACAGTGAGCCTTTTATGTGCTAGGTGCTTAGTATTTGTTGATGATGTTTAAATGAATATATAACAGAGGAATGGTTGGAAAAATAAATTAATAATAAATAAATAAATAAATTAATTAATTAATTAATTAAAATGACCTTCTATTTGACACATCAATAAAAATAATCCTACTTTTCACCAAATTGTCTAGAGACACATTTTCATCCACACCTTTGTCCCAAAAGGATTTTTTTTAAATCTCAGTGTATCTGTGTATCAGGGGTGAATGTCAGCTAGATTCTTTTCCTAATAACTTTAAAGTAGAGCTAAAAGGAAGACAAATCAGCCTCACAAAGAAAATGTACTCAACAGGAACTCCTTGATGGAACACAACAGCTGTGCTAATAATAAGTGAAGGGATGAATTTTTAAAGAACAATTCTGAATCCCAGTTTGGGAGTGTCTTGTTTCAAAGATCACTGATGGGGTAACATTTCATTGAATTAAATATTGACTAATAACAAAACCTAGGAAGTACAATCTAAGTGATACTTAGCTTTCCTAAACTCCAAAGAGACATGGTCAAAGTTGAATCACTCCAAATTGAAGACATTACACAAGTATATCAATCAAAAGATCCATCACTTTTTTATGTAAGAGAAAGACTTCTATTCTTTCTTTTGAATGATATGATACATTACAAGTGAAGATGTTTAGAGCACAATTTTTGAGTGGCATGAAAGATTGAATGCCAATGACAAATAATTCACTTTTTTGTCTTAACAATGTACCCTTGAGTCTCCTTTGTTTGACAAAGGTATATGATTCGCTGGTAAATAACTAACAGCCTTATTTTTGGTGTACAATTCAGAGGACTGAATTAGTAATAACAAAAATAACAGTTAATGTTAAGTATGTATTTTCCCATTTAATTCTCAAAATTCTTTGGGGTAAGATAGTTTTATTTACTTTCTTTCACAAATGGAAAACTAAAACTTAAGGAAGTTAAACGACTTACTTAGACATAATTACTAAATAATGAAACAACTTAAATATGTCTACATTCATAGCCTGCCTCTCTCCTGGTTACCTGGACCTCACACCAAAGTAATAGTAGACTTCACTCTGCATTCCCTTCTTACTCCTACCTGCAACTGAAGCTTCTCTATGCTGTGTCCTGTTGCCCTAAAGCTTGATTGGTGGCGTGGCAATGAATCAGTCACAGCAATTTGTCCCAACTAAAACATAAGGTAAATAATTCTTGCCTCTCCAAAAAATTTACTGATTTTTACTCAGGTTAGATACCTAAGAGCCTATAAAGAGTACCAAGGGAATTGCAGAAATGAAGACTAATCAGAGAGATACCTTAGCTTAGGTGTGAGCTTTAAGAAACAAAGGAGCATCCTTTCATCATCTTACTAACACACATGGTAGGTACTTTTTCTACCTGTGATTTTTAAAGATATTGCTATACAATTTGGGTGCCAACTGTCTATCTGTGCTTCTTCCCATATGTCAAATAGCGTGAATACCCACCACAGTGAGATGTAATAGAATATTGCAGAGGCAGGAAAACTTATGTAGAAAGAGCCATACCAAGAATCTAATTGTCTAAAATTATCTTAAAGTATACTTCATAAGAAGTTAATAAAAGAAAGATGGGATGTGATATAATTCCTAAATACGCTTGAAAAATATTACTTGTAGTCGCTCCTTGAGACTCAAAAATGTAAAGACATTGAGAGGTCCCACAGTAAATGAACAAGTTAGTCTGTTTGAGCCAACGTTATCAAATGTAATATCTATTGATATTCTTGGATATTAGGGTTCCATGGAACACATTCTGGGAAATGTAAATGTAATCACTAAAGACTGAAAGAAGAAAAGGGAACAGTGATAGTTGGATTCAGATCATAAAAGTCAGATCCCATTTGGAATCTGGATTGAGTAAGTGAAACCACTGTGCATCTGGATGACATTTCAGTCCTTGGAGACTGCTGGAACATCCCCCCAAATCTCAATGGATATACAAAAGAAGTTGATTTATAACTCATGTGACAAAGAGTGTGGTAATTTAAGGGCCCAGAATTCTTGTATCTTATGCCTCCAACATCCTCGTGGGGCCATAAGTCATCTTCTGGATTCTCATGGTAAAAAGAAAGAACTTAGGACTCATGTACAGCACTTCTTCCCACATTCTATTCCATAGAACTCAGTCACATGGCCATCCTTTACCACAGAGCAGTGCAAGTAAAGTAGTATAGGTGTATGCCATATGAGAACATCATATTGGTTACTAGTCTTTGCTACAGAAGGAATGAGAATCTGAATTGGAGTCAGAAAATTTTGGAGAAGACCTCAGCCACAGAACCTAGGTTAGATCTATCCTTCAAACTGCCAAAAACATTTCCCGTGGAGAGGAGAGGTTCATATTTTTACCTTGGAACTGAGAATCCTGTGGTAATGGCATCAACCTATTTCTTGACTTCAAGAAAGAAACAGACTATGCATCCTAAATTATAGAATGAGAGAACAAGGTCTCCTAAAGATGAATAAATAATGAAACCACACCAGCATTTAAGGCTTCTTATCTCTGTAAAACCATGCTTTTTGTCAAAGAACAAGCCTTCCTTAAGAGTCGAAGGCCACAAAATAATAGGAAGAATATGAGTATGTTAGTTCATCAGTTCAGTGTACAGAGCTCTCTTTTTGCTTCCTTGGAAAGGGTGTTATTAAATATGCCAAGAACACTTATTAGCACAAGAGACTAGCAGAGATGTTACATAAATGGACTTTCAAGTGACTGATGACTCACAATAATGCCTTACATTAATTTCAGCATATGTCATATGTCCAAGTCACAGCCTTCCCATAGTTGAGTATATGTGCACAGTTATAAGACTGTTAAAGATGAGGTGGTTATGAAAGAATTACTGTTAATATAAATAAACACTGGATCACCTACACAAGGAAGAAATATTGTCAAAGCTCTACCAATGGCCTGACATAGCAAAGGACTGAGTACTAAGATGGTTTTATTCATTACGTATGAAATTCAAATATCATAGGGACAGTTCACTTGCTGGAGTTTCCAGGCACACATTGGTTAGTGAGTAAGTGAGTGTTGACTTATCAGGGAGGAAAATAGTAGGATTTGAAGACAGACTTCCATCAAATGCTGCTGTTTGTGAGAAAAATACCACTGGAACCTCCAAAGCTATGCTTTAACTACTGCTCCAGAGCTCTGGGATGGAGATAGTATCACTCTCATTTTACAGATAGGAAAATTGAGAGATTAAGAGGCTTATCCAAGGACATAGTAGAAAATGATGGATAAAAAGCTTGATCCTGGCCTTTCAGGTTCTAACACCTGTCTTTTGCCTACTGCATCATTCTGTTTATCTCTTCTAAATTGACTGAAAGAGTCTCTGGTGACATTTCCCAATTTCTGAACCATTTCCAACCAAAGATAACATTTCCTAAAATATATCAATGAAAAGCTATTGTATTTTGCTATCTCAAAGAGTATTTTTCTTTTAAGATGCTGAATTTCTTTTTGCTAAATGACAGGGTATGCCCAGACATTGCCATTTTATTTTATCTAAAGTAATTTTTATAAATGCACAATTTCTGAAGATATATTGAAAAATTCTCCCTGTTTTCTAAGCTATTGTGAGTATGTCATGGAAAATCAGACTGAGAGAATCATATCAAACATCTATACAATGGGCTGAAAATGAATCCATCCAGTGCCACATAAGCCTTATATATAAGAAATATAAACAATATTTATTGAATGAAAGAATAACAGATAACGTTGTATGGCATTTGGAAAATATGTGTAGAAAAGCAAAAACCTTGCCATTGTTTAGTTCTCTCCATTTTTTTCTTGTTCCATGGTATCAAATAAGAATCAGTAGGAAATTCATTGGCCATAATAATAGACAATAACCTGTCCTGAGAAGAGATCATTGTTTTCTCTACAAGTACAAAAAAAGTGACCCCAATATAAAGGGATACCTTTTCAATGAGCATTCCAAATCAACTTATCCGAATGAATATTATCCTTAAATTAGTATATTAAGAGGCAATGATACTATGTTTTTAAGCATTATGGGTTTATCTCAAGTGAAAGCACTTTTGTAAAAGCAAGGACCAAAGGGTATGGTGGCAGGACGGAATCCAGTTAATCAAATCTCACCTGAAGTTCCTAGGAAGTGACCCAGGGCCTACCATGGCAGACAGCTCTCATAAGGAAATTTTAGCAGTTAGAGAATGGAAGCAGCTGGCTCCAACTACATGGCCACAAAGACACATATATAAAAACAAACAAACAAACAAACAAATTCTTTAAAAAACACTCAAGCATGTAATAGAGACTTTGTCAAATAGCTGCCTCTGACTGTTGCTTCTTCCTCAAACTCTACAAGGTAAAGTGGATCTGCAATCTGCCAAAATAAAACCACAGCAAATTTAAATTCTTCCTTCACTCATCAGCTGAAACATCCTGAGCATTTATCTACATAATCTTTCACAAAACTCACCTAGATTAATAATATTTGGAAAATGTAGACATTTTCTTCTTCCCCTAAGAATGAATAAACAGACAAAAATTGGGCAGCCCTCGTGGCTCAGCGGTTTAGTGCTGCCTTCAGCCCAGGGTGTGATCCTGAAGACCCAGGATTGAGTCTCAGATCATGTTTCCTGCATGGAGCCTGTTTCTCCCTCTGTCTGTGTCTCTGTCTCTCTCTTTCTGTGTCTCTCATGAATAAGTAAATAAAATCTTTAAAAAAAAAATAAAAACCTAAAGGCAAAAAAAAAATGATAAAAATCTCCAAGTATATTAAAAAATACTCAGTAGTTGTAAAGAAAGAGGATATAGAGACACATATATGTGTATGGATATGTATATATATAGAGAGATATACATATATATGCATTTCTATATATATAAATACATGATTTTTTTCTAAAGAGATTTGCTGCAAGAAATAGAAAAAAGCCATATACCTTTCTAAATTATGTCAAAAAATTTGAGAAAAACATTCAGTCTAAGTAATGAAAACAACATGAAATCAGCAAATTTTACTTTCAGATTTTAAAATTACATGACTGTAGTCATTAAAATTACAGTGATGAAAGACAACAGAAAATTGCAAGTTTCAGAAGGCAGAATTAGAAGATGAACATTTTTCCCATTAATTCAGAAGAGTTGTAGATAATAAGAAAATGAGCAAAAGGAAGATAAAAATGAATGACACACCAGAAAAGATAATATACATACAATCAGTAAAAACAGAATAAGTGGATGAAAGCAACCATCACAGAACTAACAGAAGAAAAGATCCCTGAGCTAAGGAAGGACTAATTCTCTAGCTCTAAGGTCTTGTTCCAAGTACAAGGCAAAATTGATAAAATGCACGTTCATTAGGTTGTGTATTTTACTTTTCTCATGTACATTTCATGGGGAGCTAGGGAGAATAAATCATACCTTACATGATAGTGGAGAAAAACCCTTATTGGCACCAAGTTCTCCTCAACATCAAATGACAGTATTTGAAATCTATAAAACTTTGAGGATAAAGATTATGACCCAGGATTTCTATACTCAAACCACTCATATGTGAGGACAGCAGACTTTCTCAGACATATGAGCATTTTCTTAGTATTCCATAAACATACATTTCCTTAAGAAGGGAAAAGGGAGTTTTTTCTTTAATTAACAAAAAGAAATAAAATTACCTTAATTGAGAAGAAGAAATAGGAAAAAATTGAAAGGAAAAAAAGAGGAACTTAACCAGTTATTATACATTTGAATATATGTTTTCTTGATTTTACCAAGACATTAGGTTCTCACACAGCTATAAATCATAACCATCACATGAATATCAAGAGTTACTGACTCCAAGATGAATCCTGATTTCAAAGATATTCTGATGTGAAGAAAATGCATCTTCAAAATGGAGCTGGCAGGCACCACTTCCTTCCCCCGCACCCAGCATAAACACAGAGCCACCTGCCAGAACGAGTGCTGTGCCAACATTCACTACCTAACTTGCTTACAATGTGTCCCCAGGGTTTTCGATCCAATCCCTCCAGCCAAACCCACCTCAGTCCTGGTGCTGCAGGCCCCCTCCCACAGAAGACCTGAACAAATCTTGCCAACCACATCTCCTGATCAGTGTGTTTTGCAGGACCTTGGTCCTGGCAGCAGGAGTGGGTCCCCTCTCGTGAGGACCCATGCACAAATACTTTAAAATCATGCACCTTACCCTCAAACACTTGGATCTGCTCCCTCCAATACACCCATGACTGGAGCCACTTCAAACCTGGGCCACAACCCTGCAAGCAGAACTGACAGAGGCCAGGAACACTCTAAAGTGATTCCTGCCCGGGAAGAGAGAAAGATCACCACACACACCAGACTGCAGCCCCAGCAGTGGGCTGCAGGCAGACAGCTGGTCTGATTACAGACCTGGTCCACCAAAATGCTTCTCAGTGGACAACACAGAGAAAGTACCCTACCCTTTAGTGCTACTGCATCTCAGGCAAACACCTGGTCAGACTCAACTCAAGCCCAAGGCATCCACTGACTGGCCCACCAACATCACAGTGAATCACATTGCTCACAACAGGAAAAAGGAAGCCTCTACAGATGACTAGTAGAAGGAAAAAGTTGTTTAGCTACAAAGGCAGGATGCATACAACACACATAGGAGATACCCATGAAGCACCCGATTCCAGTAAACCAGACACACACCCTTACGGCAGGGTGCTACAGGACCTCTTCTTTATAAAGCCACTACTTTCAAGAGCAGGAGATATAGCTTACTTTCCTGACACTGAGAGTTAGACAAAATAAGGAGACAGGAATATGTCCCAAATGAAAGAATAGTATGAAACCACGGCAAGAGACCTAAGTGAAATGAAGATAAGTAATATCCCTAATAGAGTATTTAAAGCAATGGTCATACAGATACTCACTGGACTTGGAAAAAAAAAGTGGATGACATCAGTGAGATCCTAACAAAGACATAAAAAAGAAGCAATCAGAGATGAACAGAAATTTGAAATTAAAAATACACTAGATTTTCACCAGCATCAATAACAGACTTGAGGAAGCAGAAGAACAAATCAGCAACTGGAGGATGGAGTAATTAAAAGTAATTAAGCCCAACAGGTGAAAAAAAAATGCAAAATGAGAACTGACTTAAGGGACTCAGTGATTGCATCAAGTGTAATAACATAAACATAATAGAGATCCCAGAACATAGAGTAAAGGGAGCACAAGATTTATGGGAAGCAATAATAGGTGAAAACTTCCTGAATCTGAGGAAGGAAACAGACATCCAGATCTAGGAGGCACAACGATCACCAAACAAAATCAACCCAAGGAGCTTCACACCAAGACACATAGTAAATAAAATGGTAAAAAGTAGTTATTGATAGAGAGTATTCTAAAATCAGCAAGAGAAAAGAAAACAGTTAAAAACAAGGAAAACTCCATAATACTGAGGATTTTCCAGCAGAAATTTTGCAGGCCAGAAGAGAAAGCCATGATATATTCAAAGTGCTGAAAGGAAAAAATCTTCAGCCAAGAATATTCTAACCAGCAAAGCTTTCATTCAGAATAGGAGAAATAGTTTCTCAGACAAACAAAAGTTAAAGGAGTTCATGACCACTAAACCAGTCCTACAAGAGATAGTAAAGGTAACACTAAGTGGAAAGCAAAGGCCATAAGTAAGAATAAGAAAAGTAGGAAGGAAAAAAATCAGTAAAAAGTATATTTGTAAAAATCAGTCAAGGAACTCACAAAATAAAAAGATGTAGAGTATGACACAGCTTACCTAAAAGAGAGAAGTAAAGAATGGGTTTAAACTTTAGTAAACATCAACTTAATATAGACATCTATATATAATACATATATAAGATGTTATTGTATAAACTTAATGGTAACCACAAATCAAAAATCAGTAATAGATATGCAAAAAATAAAGAGAAAGTAATACAGGGATATCACTAAAGAAAGCCAACTTACTATGAAAGAAGAGAACAAGTGAAAAGATAAGAAAGAAGAGAGCAAGTGAAGAAAAGAACTACCAAAAACAACCACAAAATAATTAACAAAATGTCAATAAATACATGCCTATCAGTAATTGCTTTGAATGTAAATTGGACTAAATGCTCCAATCAAAAGACATAGAGTGAGAGAATGGATTTAAAAAAAAAAAAAAAAACAAGACCCACATATATGCTGCCTACAAGAGACTCATTTCAGACCTAATGTGAAAAGTTGTGAAAAGATATAAGAAATACTTATATCAGAAAAAATAGACTTTGAAACAAAGACTGTAACAAGAGACAAAGGAGGATCCTATATAATCATTAAGGAGAAAATCCAACAAGAAAACATAACAATTGTAAATATTTATGCACTGAACATTCAAGCACCCAAATACATAAAACAGTTAACAACAAACATAAAAGAACTAATTGATAGTAATACAATAATAGTATAGAACTTTAAGCCCCACTTACATCAATGGGCAGATCATCTAAATAGAAAAACAAGTTAATAGTGGGTTTGACGTCCGGACACCTGCACCCCGATGTTTCTATCAGCAATGGCCACAATAGCCAAACTGTGGAAGGAGCCTCGGTGTCCATCGAAAGATGAATGGATAAAGAAGCTGTGGTCTATGTATACACTGGAATATTACTCAGCAATTAGAAACGACAAATACCCACCATTTGCTTCAACGTGGATGGAACTGGAGGGTATTATGCTGAGTGAAATAAGTCAATCGGAGAAGGACAAACAGTGTATGTTCTCATTCATTTGGGGAATATAAATAATAGTGAAAGGGAATATAAAGGAAGGGAAAAGAAATGTTGGGAAATATCAGGAAGGGAGACAGAACATAAAGACTCCTAACTCGGGGAAACGAACTAGGGGTGGTGGAAGGGGAGGAGGGAGGGTGTTGGAGGGGAATGGGTGACGGGCACTGAGGTGGACACTTGACGGGATGAGCACTGGGTGTTTTTCTGTATGTTGGTAAATTGAACACCAATAAAAATTAATTAAAAAAAATAGTGGGTTTGAATGACACACTGGACCAGATGGATTTAACATATTCAGAACATTCCATCCTAAAACAACAGAATACACTTCTTTTCAAGTATACATGTACATTCTCCAGGATAGATCACCTATTAGGCCACAAAATGAGTCTCAACAAATTAAAAAAGACTGAAGTCATACTATCACCTTTTCTAACTACAATGAAAATTCAAGAAAATGTAAATAGGGGCACTTGGGTGGCTCAGTCAGTTAAGCATCCAACTCTTGATTTCAGCTCAGATCATGATCTTAGCGTTGCAAAACCCAGCCCACCCTTGGGCTCCACATTGGGCATGGAGCCTGCCTAGGATTCTACTCTCTCTGCCCCTCACACACACTCCTCTCTCCCTCTCTCTAAAAAAAATTAAAATAAAAAAATTAAAGAAGATACAAATAAATGAAAAGTATCCCATGCTCATGGATTATAAGACTTAGTATTGTCTAATGCCCATATCATCCAAAGTGATCTACAAATTCAGGGCAATCCCTATCTAAATCCCAATGAAATTTTTTTGCAGAAATAGAAAAATATCCTAGAATTCGTGTGGAATTTCAAAGAATCTTAAATAGGAAAACAATTATGAAAAAGCAGAATAAAGCTAGAGATGGCACCCTTCCTGATTTCAAAACAAGCTACAAATCTATAGTAATCAAAACAATATGGTATGAGGATGGGGGAAAATTGGAACCTTTGTGACTGTGGGTGGGAATGTAAAATGGAGCAGCCACTATAGCAAATAGTACAGAGGCTTATTTAAAAATTAAAATGGAATTACCATAGAATCCAGCAATATCACTCATTGGTATATATTCCAGAGAACTGAAAATAGGGTCTTGCAGAGATATATGCACACCTATGTTTATTGCAGCAATATTCACATTAGCCAAGAGGTGGAAGCAACCTAAATATTCATCAATGGCTGAATGTATAAAAACAGATGGTATATACATACAGTGGAATACTATTCAGGCTTTAAAAAGATGGAAATCGTTGCATACACTACACCATGGATGAATCTTGAGGACATTATACTAAATAAAATAACCCAGTCACAAAAAGACAAATTACTGCATGATTCCACTTATATGAAGTATCTAAAATAGTCAAATTCATGGAAACAGAAAGTAAAGTGTTACTATCAGAGACTGGATCATTACTTAATGGACACAGAGTTTCAGTTTTGCAAGAAAAAGTTCTAGGAATCTGTTTCACAACAATGTGCATATTGTTGACCCTACTACTGTACACTTAGAAATGGTTAAGATGTTAAGTTTTATATTATGCTGTTTTTACTATAGTAAAAAAATGAATTGTCTCAATAGCTTTAAAAAGAGTATAAATAGGAGGAAGCAGCTATT
The DNA here is from genome assembly GCF_018345385.1 of Vulpes lagopus. Taxonomy (NCBI): domain Eukaryota; kingdom Metazoa; phylum Chordata; class Mammalia; order Carnivora; family Canidae; genus Vulpes; species Vulpes lagopus. The sequence goes on from NC_054826.1 coordinate 75,246,916, forward strand.
AAAGATAAAAATATAAACTGATGAAATTTAAAACAAAAAGAATTCTAACCAGTCGATTCAAAATCTGCATCCTTGTAAAAACCAATAAAGTAGAAATGTATGACAAATTGGATCAGGAAAATATAAGAAAATAATAATCTTGAAATGAGAAAGGGAGCAAAACTACAATAAAGACAAGTGGGGGGCAACCCCAGGTGGCTCAGCAGTTTAGTGCTGCCTTCAGCCCAGGGCCTGATCCTAGAGTCCTAAGATGGAGTCCCACCTCAGGCTTTCTGCGTGGAGCCTGCCTCTCCCTCTGCCTGTGTCTCTGCCTCTCTCTCTCTGTGTGTGTCTCTCATGAATAAATAAATATAATCTAAAACATAAATAAATAAAAATAAATAAAATCAAAAGGTAAAATACAGCATTGGTCCACTGATTACATTCAATGTATGTAAGAACTCATATGTGTGTCTTTGTTGTTCGTATAGTTGTAGGTTTATATATCACATATAATATTTTTATTGATTTTATTTTTATTTTATAATTTCCAAGATAAGATGGTAAATAAATATATAGTAGTAGATAAATAGAAAATCATCTGAAAAGATATCAACCAAAGTCTTAATATTAGCTATTCTAAAGATGATTAACATTGTAGTGGAGGATGATGGTTGATGAACAGGGGATTTTCAGATATTTCTCTATATGCTATAATGTTTGAATTTTAAAAAGAAGGTTGCATTTCTCTGGTAATTAAAACTGACAGAAAATGGAAAAATCTATATCAAAGAATGGACAAAGGTAAACAAGTTAAAGAAAGAAAGATACTTCTGATATTAATAGAAAACAAAGTGAAATTCAAGTCAGGGAGGATTTATTCAAGCAAAGATAAGTATGTTCTAGGGCTTAAAAGTACAATTCTAAATGAATGCTATAAATATTCACCAAATAACATAATATCCAAATACATAAACCAAATAAAAAATATTTAGCCAAATCTCACCCATATTTAGACATGTTTACTTATATACTGGGGAAATAAGAAATGAGGGTACAGGGGCACCTGGGTGGCTCAATCAGTTAAGCGTCTGCCTTCAGCACAGGTCATGATCCCAGGATCCTGGGATGGAGCCTCAGGTCTGGCTCCCTGCTCAGCAGGGAGCCTGCTTCTCCCTTTCCTCCCCACACTTGCTCTCTCTCTCTCAGATGAATAAATAAAATCTTTTTTTAAAAAAAGAAAACATATTTTTAAAAAAGAAAGGGTATAATACAGGATTTGAATAAATCATATGCTTACCAGTAATGAGTCTAGTTTGTATTTTTCAAGAGAAGATACATTTTCTTTTCAAATGCTCAAAAAGCCTATGCCAGCAGTGTCAAGTACCGGACCATAAAAAAACCTTAATAAACTCCCCAAAGTAGAACTATACATGTCATTCTCTCTGATCACAATGAAATAATCTTATAAATTAAGAGTAAAAAGCTAAACAAAAACTCATCAAGCCACTTAAAGTTTTTTAAAAGCCCTCTGGATGTTGTCAAAGTGAGTTTAATGTTGTAAAATAATAAGCTAATGTTACTAGTCAAGGAAATAAGGACGAATACTGAGAGAAAATTGCACAACCATATATTAAAATACTAAAAAGCAAAAACAATGAAAGCAATGTGATTTTCTCATAGGAATAAGCAAACATATCAATTAAACAGAACTAAAAATTAGAGTTTATCGTATGCTCTTTTTTAGTTTATAAATTTCCAAGAGCTTCTAGAGTGCAAATTTCCTTGAACTAGGTGGCTAAAACAGAAATCTGCCGTCTCACTGTTCTGGAAGTCAGAAATCTGAAATCAAGGAGTCAGAAGAGCCATTTTCTCTCTAAAGGCTGTAGGCAAGGATGCGTCTTTGCTTCCTCTGAGTTCTGACAGTTTCTGGCAATCCTTGGTGTTTGCTGCAATCTCTGCCTCCACAGTCAAATGGTGTCTGTGTCTGAATATCCCTCTTCTTATAAGAACACTAGTCATTGGATTACGATCTACCCTACTCCAGTATGATCTCTTCTTAAACTGATTACATCTACCACAAGACCCTATTTACAAAAAAGGTCCCATTCACAGGTACCAGATGGACATGAATTTCAGGAGAAGACAATTCAAGCAGTACACTGAGTCAATATACCTTTTGAATGAATATAAAGAAAATGTAATTTCAACTTGACACCTGAGTATGGATGTGAAATTTCACCACAAAGTTACTCTTCTGATACCCAAGGCTTGACAGTGACTGGAAGACTTGACAGTGACTGGAACTGAGGGACTCTTACTTTTATCCTCATCCTCAAAATCAGACAATTTGGCCTCTCATCACTGTCTTTATGTGCATGTCTGCTTTTTTTTAAATTTATTTAAGATTTTATCTATCTATCTATCTATCTATCTATTTGAGAAAGACAGAGCTATCGAGAGAAAGCATCAGTGGGGAGGAGAGGAAGAAGCAGGCTCAACGCTGAGCAGGGAGCCAGATGTGGGGCTCCATCCCAAGGCCCGGATCATGACCTGAGCTGAAGGCAGATGCTTAACTGACTGAGCCACCCAGGTGCCCCCACATCTGCTTTTTCATTTTCTCTCTACAGGCCTCCTTCTCCGTGCACATGGACATCTTCAGTTTCCATGTAGATGTTCTCAGTTCCAGGCACACACAGGGAACCTTTCAGTCCCAATTCCAAATCCTCAAGAGAAATATGATTAGCCCAAGGCATGGGGACACAGTGGTTCACTTCTGTGGCTTGGAGGCAGTTTCCAGAGAAATGGGATCATCATGAGCTCTGCTGTTTCTTCCCAAAGTCTCTACTAGCATAGGTATCATTTAAAATCAATAAGGAAGGGAGAGTTAATTCACTAAACTCTTTGGGGGGAGAAAATAACAATTTAGGAGTAGGAGGAACATGAGATAGCTTTGCCATGCATCATAAATCACAAAAAAATTAAAAATTCAATGTATTTTAAAATATTTTTAAATATAGAAATATATGTGTATATTTATATTAGTCTGTATTTTTGTTAAGTATTTTGAATCATTCTTCAAGTATAACAGCACATATACTAGCTATATATTATTTTAAAGTGTTAGTTGCAGATTTATAGTATTACTCTATGTATTTTTGTAAAATATTTCCAGAAATTCCTCAAGTATGACAGCATATATGTTAGTTATACATTACTTTTAAAGTTATAGATTACTCTGGGCTCAAAGAGTGAAAATTTGCCACCAGTGATATTTTTTTAAATGTGCAATGCTCAATTCTCTGAAAGATTTTCACATACTATTTAAAGTAATATCTTTATCATTGGAATTTAGTGTTTTCCAAGATGATTACTTTGAAAGAGAATACAATTATTTGAATGTATAAATATCAGTAAGGCTATTTTAAAACATCATTACAAAACAGTTTGCACAAACCTCATCATTTCATATTTGTGGAAACTACTGTTTCTCTATCACGGTGTTATTTATTTATTTACTTATTTATTTCTGTGTTCTGTTGTTATTTTAGATAACTATGGCCTCATTAAATGACTCTGCAGTGTTAAAATAATTGCTTCCTCATTTAAATGAGACTGTTCTAGAAAAATGAAGACTACATTTTCACTTAACAGAAAAGCTATTCAATACTCTAGTTATAATAAAACTTCATTTAGAATTTTCAGAGTAGAAGGGAATTCTTATAAATTTCATTTCTCATTAAATAAGGGTATCTTTAAAATACTTTTGGATTAGCTTTTATTATTGAATCATTTTAAGAAATGGATTACTCCACCTTCTTAACTTAATAGTTGAGGAAAAATGGATATAATTATATGTATCTTTGATCATTTAGGACCATCCAACATGGGGCACATAGTAAGTATTCAAGAGTGATGCTTGAATGGATAAGAGATTTTTCGTTATTATAAAAATTGATTTGCATTGACTAGAGTTCTGAATAAGTATATGAAATAAGGCAGTATTGAATGAATCTGTCTTGTCTCTAGTACATTTCTCTAAAACTTATTTTTTTAATAAGTACTTTGAGCATATTTCCTCATTTTTACTGTAGGTTGAGAACAGAAAACTCGAGTTAAATTGAAATGCTAGTTTTTAAAAAAATTTCCATTAATTAATGCTTTATAGCCTCTATCTCATTTTTTCTACATTTGAATCTGAACCAATGAAACAAGCAGAGAACCATTTTCTTCAACCGAAGTGTCTGAAAGACTAGATGTGAAAGTAAGCAATAAATCGTAATAGTGGTGTAACACAAAAAGGTATTACTCAAAATATTATTAATAATAATACTTAACCTCTACTGGGTATTTAATAAATTCCAGACATTGAGCTAACTGCTTTATATACATTATCTTGTTTAATCCTCATACCACCCTCTGAGATAAATACTATCATTATCACCATAAGGGACCTGGAGGTTAAGACCAAAGGCCTGAGAGTCCCTGAATCCTGGAGGCAAGGCTGTAGGAAATAAATGGTCAGTTTATTTATGAATGCCTGTTTTTTCGTATCCTTACTGCTCCAGGATCAACTCAATGGGAGAAGTACTAAGAGCCAAGCCTTGTCTGATCTAGATAAATTCATATAGAGATCATAAACAAGCTTTGGCTCATCAAACCACAAAACTAAGTGAATTGAAAACACATTTTTAAGACATTAGTTGAAGCTTTCATCAAAAGTTTCTGGTGAAGAAAACTGGGAATCCACTTGGGATTAAGTACACTATGGTGAGTGTGCTTTCAGTTACATGGATTCAAATATCAAAACTAAAAATATAGGAAAGCAGAGGACGTGTAAAACATTCCCAGCCAACTGTTTCCTGACCGCTGACAGTAGGAGGGAAAGAACTTCTAATGAAACAACTTCTTGTTGTTCAACAAAATAGCTCTTGATTCTGTGAAGAGAGAAACAGCCTCCTCTTTTTATTGTGATGCAATTGATCCAACTGAAGAGATAGGTATTTGCACATGTTTTCTTCTCAGGGTCAACTGAATAAATTTCGCAGTCTCAAAAGTGCAAAGGAAAGTAAACCACTGAATTTGACAAACCCCTGCACCATCTATGTTGATTTAACATTTGGAAACCTTATTATATTTTGCTATTTCATTTACTTATTACCATTATATTAATTTTGGAGGAGGCTGTCATATTCTATTTTCACCCAATAAATCAAAATCAGATGATTAAGTATCTTTTACTTAGCAATTAACAGAGGACTTTGATCTTTTACAAAATCATTCAGTAACTGCCAGTATAATGATAACACACACTTGACTGCTGTCGAAAAGGAAAAGTCCCTGAAAGAAAAAGAGAGAGAGAGAGAGAGAAAAGAACTTCTGTTTTAAATTAAAATGAGAACTGGATTTCTGCGGGCATGTGTGCATTAATTTTAAAAGGCCTTGACTTCTTTATCAGGTGGCATTATTGAAGCCACTGACCTGTTTTAAAAAAAGGAAAGGGAGAGAAATAACACATATTGGGTCCTTTGGAATTAACAGATTGCTTTGATAGCTAGGCATGCTGCATTCATTTACTTTTGTCTGCTAAATGGCTAGATAAAACTAAATAGAGTGAACAATTTGGTAATCTCAACTCCTTAAACTACCATATATACGTAAATGTATTATCACGTTAGAGGAATATTTCTTATCACGCCTGTGCGCCTCACATCATACAGGTGAAGAGAACCATTGTGCTGATTTCCCAGAGAAAGTTGAATCTTGAAAGCCAGGTGGTGGAATTGGAGTATCTGCCTCTAAAATCCAGGAAATTGGGCCTTGATTTCATTTTCCTGTTTTTCGGGTTCCATGAAGCCCCCACTCTGTGCCATCAGAGTTGGCAGATTCAAGACATTGTCATTACAAAGGCACTGAATTTGATTCTAAATATCTCTAGTTTCAAATCCTGTGCCTATAATTACTAGCTATTTAAGTACAGGAAAATTTCTTAACCTTCTGAACCTCCGTTTGTTTCATCTTTGTTTTCTGAATAGTAAACCTGTTCTGCAAGGAACAGAAATGTTGGGTGGTCCATGTACAATATATGTATGGTAGATGTCTATATCTATATATAGATACATAAATACATAGACATATATAAACTTATATAGAAGATATAGTTTAATGTGCCTGGCATAAGTGGAATTCGGTAGCCATTAGTAGTAGCAGCATACGACAATATTGTAGAGAAGTTAACAGTTTGAGTTCTGAAATCAAGCAAACTTGACTTTGAATCCTGACCTCATTACCTAACAATCTTGTAACCATGAACAAAGCAATTTAACTATGCTGTGCATCAGTTTTCTTTCCTATAAAATGAAGAGGAAAAATCCCTAACAACCAGAATTTTGCAGAGATTCAATTAAATCATGTACATAAAGTGTTTTGCATAAAGCTATCAACTGATAACTTTTTAATGAAATAGCTATAGATTATGAATTAAAATGATGTTTTAACACTTGTCCTATTTCTGTGCCTCCCTGACCTGAAAAGAATGTTCAGTATGCATTTGCTGAATGGTCTTTTAATTGATAGATCATGTCTCATGGATCAGATATGAGGCACCAGCACTCTTACTTTCAACTTTTTTTTTTTTTTTACCATATATCAGATCAGCAGTGTTAATTTACAGCCTGACTCTGTATTTTGATTGATGTGTGGTAGCCTTAGATTTGAATGCAGACAATAAACTGTCACAATTGGACTTAGGATACTGTCAGCCCCTCTGACACTGTTAAGATTAGCTTTCTGGAGAATCCTAAAATGTAAGAAGAAATAAAATGAGAATACAAGATATTCCCACCAAGATAGACTATCAGGGTGATGTTGGGCAAATCGTTTATCTCTTTAAGTTAGTTTTCTCATCTACAATGTAGAGAGAATTGACTATAGGGTCCTTTCAGTACCTAAAATCCTCATACCCTCATTACAAGTCCTGAGTACCACTTACCTCTCCTTTATTTTGGAGTTATAGCTTTCTCAGCTAGGTCTGTAATCCATCTCAAATTATTTTTTTAGTGTGGTGTGAGGTAGGGAATGAGGTTAATTTTTGTTCCATATGCAGTTATTCCAGTATCATTTGTGAAAAGGCTTTTCCTTTTTTTCATTGAATTGTGTTGGTGTCTTTTTGAAAATCAGTGACCATGTATGTGGGTGTCTATTTCTGTATTCTCTGTTGTGGTCCTTTGATGTATTTCTCTCTTCTTCCATCCACATCATATCATCTTGATTACAGTAGCCTTTACAGTGAGTCTTGAAATCAGGTACTGACTGCTCTGACTATGCTCCTGTGAATTTCTATATACATTTTACAATCAATTTGTCAATTTTGACTGAAAAGTCTTTTGAGATTTATAATTTGGATTGTATTGAATCTATAGATCAATTTAGAGAAAATAGACATCCTAAAAATAGGTTATCTTCTGATTCAAGAAATGATATATCACTTCATTTATTTAGATCTTCTTTTATTTCTCTCAACAATATTTTGTAGTTATCAGAGAAATGTTTTATACCTTTTGTTTAATTTCTAAATATTTTGCTTGATTGTTATTATAAATTACTTTTTTATTAATTTTATTTTTCAATTTTATGCTAATATATAGAAATCCATTTGATTTTTGCATGCTTGCCTTGAACCTTAAAAAACATACTACTGGGGATCCCGGGTGGCGCAGCGGTTTAGCCCCTGCCTTTGGCCCAGGGCGCGATCCTGGAGACCCGGGATCGAATCCCACGTCGGGCTCCCGGTGCATGGAGCCTGCTTCTCCCTCCGCCTATGTCTCTGCCTCTCTCTCTCTCTCTCTCTCTCTCTGACTATCATAAATAAATAAAAATTAAAAAAAAAAAAAAAAAAAAGAACATACTACTTGGGCAGCCCCAGGTAGCACAGCGGTTTAGCGCCGCCTGCAGCCCAAGGTGTGATCCTGGAGACCCGGGATCGAGGCCCACGTCAGGCTCCCTGCTTGGTGCCTGCTTCTCCCTCTGCCTCTGTCTCTGCCTGTCTCTCTCTCTGTGTCTCTGAATAGATAAATAATTTTTTTAAAAAAAGTAATTCTATTCAAGGGGACCTTATCTTTCTAGTTCTAGTAGAGGTTTCTATTTTTTTCTTTTCCTGTCTTTTTTTTTTTTTTTTTTAGATTCCTTAGAAGAGATAGTGTTACTTCTGTCCTTCCAGTCTTTGTGATTTTGCTTTTTAAAACTTACCTTAGTGCACTAGTTAGGACCTCCAGTACCAAACAGAGTAGAAATGGTGACAGCAGATACTTTTGCGAAGCTTCTCATCTTAGGAAGAAGCATTCAACTTTTCACAACTAGGTATATTGTTGCCTGTTTTGTTTTGTCTCACTGTAGATTCTTTTATTAGATTGAAAACATTCCCTTCTGTTCCTATACTAAGAGGATTTCTTTCATGAATTCATGTTGAATTTTGACAAACACTTTTCCTGTAGTATGTATTGATTTCATCATATGGCTTTGCTTTATTATTCTGTCAATGTCATGAATTATATTGATAGATTTTTGAATGGTAGCTCCGTCTTGCATTCATAGGAAAAAGCTTACTTAGTCATGCTATATTATCCTTTTCATATATTTTTGTATTTGGTTTGCCAATATTTTTCAAGGATTTTCAAATTTCTGTATATGAGGCTTATTATTGTTATTATTCTGTTATAGTTCTGTTATTTTTTTAGTATCTTTCTCAGGTTTCTATTGGGGTTATACTACCACAAAAAAAGGAAATATTCTCTAAAAAGTTTGCATAAGAATAATATTATTACTTCTTTAAACATTTGATAATATTTAACACTGACACCATCTGGGCCTGGGGTATTCTTTGGGGAAATTTTTTAAATAAATTACATTTTTAAAACACGTACAGAAATATACATATTTCTATTTCTTCCTGTTTATGTGTTGGCAATATTTACATTTTAAGATATTAGATTTCATCTAAAGTTGTTGATACATAATCTCTTATTATCATTTCTCTTGTGGTTTCCTTCTTGACCCATGGGTTATTTAGAAATGTGTTATTTAATATTCAAATATTTTGGGCTTTTTAGACATGCTGTTATCATTATACCTAATTTAATTGTGTTGTTATTAGAGAACATACTCTTATTAATTCAACTTTTTAAAGTTATGTGACTTGTTTCATACTCTAGCATAGGTCTATTTAAGTAAGCATTAGTATGCACTTAACAAGAATGTTTAATCTAAAGATGTAGAAAGTTGTACAAATTATCTATATCATTGTTGATTTCTTTTTCATTATGTAACTTACTGAGAGAGGAATTTTAAATTCTCCACCTATAATCTGTATGAATCATTCTTTTCCCTTCAGACGTGATTGCTTTTGTGTCATGTATTTTTAAGTTCTATTATTTGGTGTATACACATTCAGGATTATTATATTGACAAGTTTATTAATTGTACAATGTCCTTCTTTATCTGATAATATTCCTTATCTTCAAGCCTACTTTGTCAATATTAGCAGTCACACCAACTTTCTTATGTTTATTGTCGCATACTGTATCTTTTTCCATCCTTTTAAGTTCAAACTCTCTGCATTTTTGTATTTAACAGCATAGATTTGGGTTTTGCTTTCCTCCCCCCCCCCCAATTGGATCATCTCTGTCTCTTATGTGGCACTTATATTTAATGCAATCGTTAATATGATAGGGCTTAAGTCTGCCATTTTGTTTGCTATTTAACACGTGTCTTTGTTATGGATCATCCTCTGTTGCTAATTTTATACCTTCTTATTGGTTAATTAAATTGATTTTAGGGGTACCTGAGTAGGTCAATAGTTAAGTGTCTGCTTTCAGCTCAGGTCATGATCCTGGGTCCTGGCATAGAGCCCCGAGTTGGGCTACGTGCTCAGTGAGAGATCATCTTCTCCCTCTCTCCCTCTGCCCCTCTACACCCCTGCTCACACTCTCTCTCAAATAAATAAAATCTTTTAAAAATTATTTTAATATCTTTTTAAATTTTTTCTACTCTCCTTCAGCTATACCTCTTTTTTGTGGTTAACCTAGAATCACAAAATACATCTTTAATCTATCACAGTCTACTTATATTTAATATTGTATCATTTCACCTAAAACATTACAAACTGACAAAGAATAATTTCTTTCAATCCTCTTCCTTTGCCTATTATCATATATGTTACATCTACCTGTTATAAACCCCATAATGTAGAGTTAACACTTTAAAACCATCAGTTTCTTTCAAAGAAATTAAGAGAAAAATGTATTTTTTACCTACCTATTTACCATTTTTGCTGTTCTTTTTTCCTTTATGAAAATCCATGTTTCATCTGCTGTCATGTCCTTTCAGTCTAAAAAACTTATATTAGCATTTCCTATAATGCATTTTGGCAAACAACAGATTATCTTGGCTTTAGTTTATCTGAAAATGTTAATCAGTTAATCAAAATATTGAATCAGTTTGCTCATATGCCATTTAAAAAATAATCCATATATTCTCCATTGTGGCAGAACATTTATTCTTCACAAAATATCTAAGACCTACTCATATTTCTCAGCCCTCTTGCAATTAGGCAGGTCATAAGCCCCATAAATTTGTTACTTCTAGGCAAAACGTTTAAAATAAGGTCTGAGGTCTCCATTAGCAATCTTTTATCGTAATCATAAAGGCCATATATTTCACCTACAAGATAGTGGAGACTCTGTCAGCCTAGATCCATAAATGACTCTGTAGAGCAAATTTCTTTCCCTTCCACATCCTGTGACCTGCACTGGACTACAGAGTGGGCATGGTATAAGCTTTTGTTATATTAATCTAATATGATTTGACAATAGTTTGTTACTTGACCTAGTCTAGCCTAACAGACCTGCTGATTTTTTAAGATATCCTTTTTATTCTGTTGATCTATTTATCCTTTCTGATACCAGTACCAAACTTCTGATTTTTTATCAATTTTTTTTAGATTTTATTTATTTGTTTGTTTGTTTGTTTGTTTGAGAGAGAATGAGCAGGTGGAGGGGCAAAGAGAGAAGCAGAGTCCCCACTGAGCAGGGATCTTGACATAGGGCTCAATCCCAGGACTCTAAGATTATAACCCAAGCTGAAGATAGATGCTTAACTGACTGAGCCACCCAGGAGTCCTCCAAACTTCTGCTTTTTGTAGCTTCAAAATAAAACAAATTTACTGGGGGAGAAAAACATTGTCACTATTCTTCTTTTCAAAAACTCTGGTGTATTCCCACACATATCATCCTTACAAGTCATTTTTAAGTTTAATCATGTTCCCCAAAAGAGTCCAAATGGGGCTCAACTCATCCATTTATTTAAGAAAATTGAGACTTCTTATCTAAGGACGTATTAGATATATCCACTTGTAGGCCCTATTTATATCCCGTAGTAAAGCTTTATAGTTTTCTCCATATAGATTCTGCACACTTCATATAAATTTATTCCTGAGCTTTTTAGTACTTATTCTTACTATAATAAATGACACATTTTTACCATTGCATATTCTTATTATTTAACATAAATATTCTTGCCTAGAACCTGTATACAGCCTTATTTACTACATTGGAATCATCCTCATGGCTAACTAATGTCCTGTATGATATATATACAATTAATAGAATTATGCATTCTATATGTCCCCTTGAATAGAATAATTTTTGAAAGCATTTTGTTGTTGTTACATTGTTTAAAACTTGAAAGGGACTTTAGGATCACCTGGTCTACTCTTATTTTTTATGTGAAAAAAATAAAGCCTATTTCAGAGAAAACACTTCAGTTTCAAGGTCATATTGGTTTCAATTTAACATATACATAACTGAGCACTTGCCATGTGTTTGATATTCTGATTCTAAGGAACTCAGAGTATGCCACAACATAAACTGAGATGGGCGCACAGTAGCAACTCAAATGTTTGATTGACTTGACTGCTTTATTTTGAAAAATATATCATTGCTAGAGGTCATTGCACATCAGATTTGTGGAAGGCAAGCACTACAATTGTGGAAGTTATCTGAGTGAGATTTTGCATTATTCCATAGGCCCCACAAAGTCCTCTGTGAATTTCAGAAGGAAAAAATCTACTATTGTAAGTGGAAAAATATATAGCTGGCTGTTCGGAGCTTCTGCAGAAAGTAGGTGAAAGGATTTCTTTCCCTCTTAGGCTTCCTGAAGTATTTTCCATCTTACAATAAATTACACATGGTTCTCTGGCCCCAGGAGCCTACTTTTCTAAGTTTGTTTTTAAACATGGCACGGGTTCGCAGACAGCTGCCACTAGAAACTTCTATGACTTTATTCCCTTCAGTTAACAGCTGAGTACATTAAGACATAGCAGTACTTTCCCAAGGGTTACATCCAAGCCAAAGGAGATTAGGACAAGATTCCACTTATGCACACAAGAGTTAGCACAAGTTAAAAATAGAAATTAATTTGTAAGAAGCTAAATTAAGAACCATGGATAAATAAGTCAATGTGGGTTAGGGAGGAAAACTAGGATGTACCAAACAAAATCTCTGGCTTTCAAGTTTATTATATAATCAAGGCTAAGACCATATCCTCTGTAGCTCAAGTCTCAACTCTGCTATTTGCTAGCTATGTGATCTTTGCATTTTATTTAACCTCTCTGAGCTTCACTTTCCACACCTGTAAAGCGAAGATAACATTATACCTCGGTTAAAAGTTTCTATAGGGCTATATATGACCCTTGGCAAATACATGCCATGGTGCCTGGTACACAGTAAGCTTCAATTAAGTAACCAAGACCCAAGGATAGAGATTGTATACTGACAGATGATAGTCTGACCCAGGAGAGCAGTAATTATGTTCATGTGTTTTTAAGCCAATAGTTTAAGAGCTAGTTTTAAATCAAACAAAACGAGAGCTTCTTCAAGCAATATCATTCATTTTAATTCTACTATATAAAGAGAGTATGCTAGGCATTGTGGATTACAAGGATGAAGAAGGCACGGTTTCACCTTCCACTATGCACTTAATCTAAGAGGGGGCAAGGAATATCACCCAGGAATACAAGGGACTATAACAAGTACCATATGATCATCACTGAATTCCCTAATCTCAGACGGAGAGTAATTGTGCTGCTTGATGTGATCAGGGAAAGCTTCAAGGAGGAGGAGTTATCTATACTGAGTCTCAAAGAGTCAGTAGGGTTTTGAGAGATGGAAGTGACTGCAGTAGTTGGCTGAAAAAAATGAATGGAAAGAAATAGGGCCAGAAACAAGAAATGAAGACTGAATATATATTCATTCACTCATTTATTCATTCATGTGATAAATTTTGGATGTTTTGGGATCAAAGAATTGTTAGTTTGGTTGGAATAGAGAACATGTGTGAGGAAGTCAGGAATATATCCCTGAATAGGTATGTTGGACTCCAGACATGGAGGACATGTGGTATCCACTATGCTACAATCCCAAATGTGGGAGCGTCAGAGGATCTTTGTGAATAAGAGAGTAATCAGAAATGACTGGACTTCTGCTTCTAAGAGGATTACCCCATAGGTTGGACGTCCTTAAAGGAATCCTGGTAAGAGGTGATGAGGGCCTAGATTTGAAGGTTAAAGTAAGAATATTTTGGAAGACAGTTGGCAGGATTGATCTCTGGTTGGGGAAGGGCATAAAACCAAAATGATCTATCAGGAAGGGAGACAGAACATAAAGACTCCTACCTTTGGGAAATGAACTAGGGGTGGTGGAAGGGGAGGAGGGCGGGTGTTGGAGGGGAATGGGTGACGGGCACTGAGGCGGACACTTGACGGGATGAGCACTGGGTGTTTTTCTGTATGTTGGTAAATTGAACACCAATAAAAATTAATTTAAAAAAAAAAACCAAAATGATCACATGTATGACTCACAGAAAAATGAGTCATTATCAAGTTTGCAAGTCAGGAAGAAGCTGATAGGGGGAAAGAGTTGGAAGAAATGATGATGCTAAAATCAAATGAACTTAATGGTTTTCATGGGAAAACCTGAAGAAGACTTGTGATGAATAGAATCACCAAGGAAGTAGAGAAGGGGAACAAGGACAGAACCTTGGTGGATTCCTAGCCCTAATAAGTATGAAAAAGAAGAGAAATAGGTAAAGAAACAGCTAGAGACATTAGAAGAAAGACTGAAGAGCTCCAGGTCACTGAAGTAAAAGGAAATTTCAAGAAGTAGATGATAAGCAGCATCATAGCTTCCAAGAAATCGAGGATGAAAACTGATGAAAAATACACATGAAATTTAGTGATTAGGAAGTCATGGTGACTTCCAAGAAAACAATTGTAGAAGACAGGAGAGGTCAAATGCAGATTGCAAAGAGTCAGTAAGTCATCATGAGATTAGAAAATGGTGCTTGAGAAGAAATTGGTATTGTAAAATTTGGCAGCATGCCCCAAATGGAGTTACAAGGAAAGCCCACAGTCAATTTGATCTGCAATAATAATTCCTTTAATATAACTGCTTGCATCCTTTTTGTTCAAAGTACTTTAACACATTACCTAATTTTATTCTTAACCACTTGGTAAAGCTAGGAGGTCAGGTATTTTCCTTATTCACAGACGATGGGTAGTTTCCTTATTCACAGACTATGGGTATTAAGGAGGGCACTTATTATGGTGAGCACTGGGTGTTGTAAGTAAGTGATGAAACACTAAATTCTACTCCTGAAACCAATATTGCACTGTATGTAAACTAACTAGAATTTAAAAATGTAAATATAAATTTTTGAAAAAAAAGGAAAAAATAAAGAGATCAAGATATCAAATAACTTATGTCAGGTCACACAACTAATAAATAGGGGCAAGACAAGTACCCAGGTCTTCTGTCTCCTAGTCCAACACCATTTTCATTGCTCCAAACCAAATGTACCAGGACCTTTTGGCAATATGTCTCATGTTACCTGGCAATGAAAGTTTCGAACCACATATAAAACCCATATGAAATGAAAAGCACATGGTACACCAGAGACAAAGTATGTTTCTCTTTTTCTAGCACACTGGAGACATTGAATTTGACTTTCCTAGCTAGAAACCTTTGTGCAATGAGGTCAGGATTTGTGATTATCTTTCTCTCATCTTCTCCTCTTGAGTAACTAGCCAAGGATAACCATCACTTTGTCAGTGTCTTGATTCACCTGCTGCCTTTCTATCATCCAGGAAGCTGAAAATGACCTCAACTTCCTGAATACCTCAAATGCCATTTATTTTTGAATAATCTATATTTGAATCCTCACTCTTTTCTTTGACATCTTTAAGACCCTAAAGACATATATTATTGGTGGTGACAATAAGTTTCTGAATATTCAGAATCAGGAGGAATGAGGTAGCAGTGGACTTTAGTAGGAAGCTTTCCTTAAGAAAAAAGATCATCTGACTTTTCCCCACTGACACACAATTTCTCAATTCTTCCCACTGATGTCCTTTCTCCTCTAATCCTTAGCCATGATTACTACTTGATGCATAATTTCTTTAAAGATTTTATTTATTCATTCATGAGAGACACAGAGAAAGAAGCAGAGACATAGGCAGAGGGAGAAGCAGGCTCCCTGCAGGGAGCCTGATGTGGGACTCAATCCCAAGACCCTGGGATCAAGACCTGAGCCAAAGGAAGATGCTCAACCACTGAGCCACGCAAGTGCCCCTGATGCATAATTTTTAAAACAGGCAAACGAACCAAGACATTCCATGGATACCATAGCCCTCTCCTTCATGAATAATCTCAAGAGAACAGGTACCTTTGGCTAAAACAAGGACATCATACACTAGCTTTTTTCTTACTCTTCATCAGACACTAACTCACAAACTCTTCTGCTATTTCCCGAGTCATGAGATAGGATTACAGCACCTGTGTATTTCTGAAGATGGTCTTTCATGCTTCAGGAGCCACTGGTTCACAACTAATTGTGAACTATATTTTCATCATGGATGTCAGTACTATTCAGATATTTGTACACTTTAATTGTCTTGGGAGCTGTCGTTGTCTTTGCTCCCTCAAAGAGTCAAAGTTTAAGGATTTTTAGTGGAGGCGGTGACTTGTTGGTTCAGGAAAGCACTAGATCAGTGGTGGGGAAAGGTGGCTACTGAATGAGACTTCTAGACAATGAGGCTCCCTTCCTTCTTTGCTCATCACCTACCACCATGCATCAGGTTTCTGAAGAACATGGACCTTGGAGAAACACTCTACCTTGGAGAAACAGATAGCTATTATTCCTGAACATGAACTCTGCCCTAGATGCTTACCAATTCACCTTCCCTGGGAACCATGTGTGACTCTCATGGCTCCTCCGCTCCTTACCCTTCTCTTCTAAGGCCACGAACAAACCTAAAAGGCTTATTCCATGTCCTCTGTATCCCATCCCTTTCCTGCTAGTCCTTCACTGATGGTGTGGGGCTTAAAATGTTAATAATTTTCCAGAACCTATTCATTAAGTATCTACCAAGTGCTAAGTCTGGGTGAGCACTCTACATGAATAAACATCATTTCGCCTCACAACAACCTCATGAGGCAGATATTTTCCCATTGAACTGATGGAGAAACCAAGATCAAATAAAATAGCTTGTCAAAGGTCACAGGATCAGTTGTGAGGCAGCCTTATTCATCATACCTACATTGTCCAGTCCCTGAGCTCTTGTGCTTAAAAACCATGCTCTTTATCAGGTTTAAGTGTGGGTTTGGGCAGGGATGCTGGGGTTGTGCAGTCTGGACAGCACTCAAAGGTGTTCGTAGAGAGAGCCTCAGGAGGCTGAAATCATCTGCTCAAACAGCTGAGAGCTATGGGGTTAATCTACCCAGAGCAGGAAGCAGCAGCTAAATCTAGGAATCAGCCAGATCTGAGGTTGGATTCTGTCTATGTCCTCACTCGCTGAACAAAGAGAATACCTATAAAGTCCTTAGCGTGGTGCTGGCAAAGAACACAAACCCAATAAATTTGTTTTTATTGTTATGTGCTAAAATGCCTGCTGATATTACATTTCTGCCTTTTCCTTTCTCTGCTCCCTCAAAAGCAGAACCATAAACTACCTAGGTGGTCTTCAGAAGGGCATATCACTTTGAGGCATTAGTGGTAGCTCCCTCCCCCAATGTAGAGGGGGCAGAGAACTCCTCTGGACACTCTCAAGGTTGTTGCCATTAGAAGAGCGAGAAAGTAGCCATAATGTTAGGGAAAGGAGCTTCTTAGGGCTATTCCTTTTCTCAAAGGCTGAGTCCCTTGAGGACATCAGCATAACCACCCTTAGAAGAGGGGGCTCCTAGCTTCCCAACTATGAAAAGGCAATGTAACAAGACTTTTCTGTGTTATGACTGATGAAAACTACAGTCTGTCTGATGCCTAGGAGGGAAAGGAGACCAGGATCCAAATGGGTGCAACAGCCCAGCTACCTGGAAGCTTGAGAGATGACTCTGGATGGAATAAAACTGCTAAGAACCAAGAACCATGACTATGGGAACCTAAGTGAAGCAAGGGGCACTCTTGAAAAATTAAGCACTGAGGAAATAGTGCCAAGACCTGGTCCATCAGCTTCCAGCATCATTTCCAGACTCCTCAGGACCAGCTGTCAATAGAAACCCCATAAAGCAGCAAAAGATAATGATCAGAGTGGCCCCTCCTGCATATAAAAATCTGAGTAACCTTCACATTCTTTCTGCTCCTAGAATCTAATTTGTGGGTAGAAACTTGAAGAGATGGAGACCTAAAAAAAAAAAAAAAAGATGCCAAACTTTCTACTATTCTGACAGAGAACTCAGACAGGATTTGGTTGAAAAATAAAAGAGAGGTGACCATATTTCACCCCAGATTTCACCCCAGTCATTCTTACTATTTATGACTATTGTTATTATTTGTAAGGATGATGGTGGGGATAACAATACATGTCTCATGAAAGGAAGACAGCCCAGGCCCAACTTAATATTTTTTCAAGAGAAATGAAAAAGAGCCAGTGCAGGGTAGGTACTATGAACTCCTTCTCATCTTCCATTAGAGCCCACATCAATATGGTGACTTGAGCGTCCATGAGGAATTTTTCCCCCTTGAGGAGAGATGAAGGGAGAATGTGAGGTTAATGCACAGAAGAGGAAATTTTGATCTAGGAATAGTTGTTTCTGAAAATGTGCCAATTCAGGCAACAAAGCAATGACTAGCTCACAAGCTCTATTTGTGTTTACAGAATTACATACAGGGATCCTAAATGAAACTGTACCCATTCTCATCACTGGGAGAATTAAATTCATGCCAATGAATGTATAGATTTGTCAGATAGAAGACCACTAGGTTTCTAGAACAAATCAGTGCTTTTCCTTCCACACTCCTCTCAGAGCGAACTCTACTTACAGAGTCAGTCTGAGCCAGTTCCTCAACAGAGAGGTTTCTGCTGTGGATCTGGTAAGTACAAATTGAGTTTATGAGACTTAAACTTTTTTTTCAAAGTACTTCTCCATCTATTATTTCTACTGGTCATAACCCTGTGATGTGGGCCAAACGTTTGATGAGGACACTCGGGCACAGAGAATTTATACTCTTTTTCAGAGCTTGGACAGCTGCCGGGTTTAATGCTCGACCTAAAATTGGAGCCAAGCCCCTGTCTTGCCAGCACAGCCTCCTGATGGCAGCACACCATTTACAAATAAGAAAAATAAGTGAAAAATGACTGTGTTGTTGTTGAAGTAGACTATTTTTCCCAATAAACAGGGAGCCAAGGTGCCAACCACAGAAGCAGTGTTAAGAATGTTGTTCTGAGGCTTTACAAATCATTCATGTTATTTATAAAATGCTTTTAACATTTTTTGGTCATTTATAAAAATAACCCCTCTGCAGCCATGTCTATGACTCACACTTGACTAAATATTGCAGTCACCTGATCCAACATGAGCCAATCAGATCCCATCCTCCAGTGAGTTGAGTCACAATTAAAATTCTCTTCAAAAAAAAAGAAAAAAAAAATTCTCTTCAAATACAAGTCCTCTCTTGACCTCGGGGCCTGTGAGCAAGCTACCTTTTGACACATGAGAAAGTCACTTTGCAGGGAGGGAGGAATGGAGTTTAGAAAGCAAGAGCAAAACACTGAAGCAAGGCCTGCCCTCTCTTCTAGTGCTTCCTTTCTAGGTTCCAGATCTTACTGAGACCAGGTTCCAGGGCTCTGAAAGATGCTCCTGGTTTTGCCTAAGAACCAACCAAAATATGGTGGAAGTGAAGAGTACAGGACAGATTTCTTACACTGGTTTTGTTAAGTTTTGAAGTTTTAAATAAAAGAATCATTAAGGCAGTGTAAGAAAGTGATTAAAAATTTTTCATGCTGTTAAGTTGTGAATTCCAGTGCTGTCACTAGGACAATTTTGTTCCTTTGAAGTACAGTATCCCCATTTATAAATGAGAATTATGACCCTAACCTCGTAAGATTGCTACAAAAGTTCCTTACATATATATAGTGAGCAAGTTTCCCTGTAATAATTAAACCACAGACTATTGGAGAAAAGCTTCAGAAAGGGCAAAGGTCATATCGTGGAAGGTCTTATGTGTTATGCTAAGAAGGTGAGACTTCATATTTCAGGCAGCCAAGTAATTAAAGGCCTTTTTAAAGGAACAGATAAGGTCAAATTTGCATTTTACAGAGATCACAGAGAGTACCAGGTAGGGAGATTTGGAAAAGAGATGAGAAATAGATAAAAAGAGCCCAGAGTAGTGAGGTTGTGGCCAAAGTCCAGGGGATAATGATGAAAGCCTTGGTAAAGCAGTTGCCATTGGATTTAGAAAGTGGAAGACAGCATTCTCCTATCTGTCTCTGAGAGCAGACAATTAGATTTATGAATGGAGTGAATTGAGTTCCTCCTATTGCGTAATACCTGTGGAGAGGTTTGTTTTGGGTTTTGGTTTTGTTATGTTTTTTTTTTTTTTTAAGTCACCTCTCCACAAAGTATACCACAATAGAAAAGTGTTCTATATTTCAGACCCAGAGCAAATAGATATCATAATATCAGGGAAGCTTGAGTTTCTAACAATATCACTATTGCTTTTAATCCCAACAGTCATACCCTAGGATGGCAAATCTCTTTATTTAAAATAAACCCCCCAAAAAACCCTACATTATCCATTATAGCACAGGACCAAAGTGTCACTGTTCTTTATCTACAAAGGTATGATATATCAAAAACCGTATGCCAACAAGTAGAATAACTATGTTAAGGGTCATTGTTCAGGAAAAATCAGAGGGAATCAGTGGCTTTATCCTTTGGGCCACACATGAAGCAGGTTCAGAACCCCTGCTTTTCCAGATACCAGCTCTAAGCTCATTGCTTGAATGTGGGCTGTCCAGACAGCACCAAGAGGACAGATGAAATGTTTCAGTAGCCCACAATTAGTTTAGAAACTCAACAAATATATATATGTCAGGCATGTGACTAGCCGTTTCTTTTTTTGTCTGTGCTTATTCTAATTATAGTTGAGAGTGGGGAGCACAGAAAGAAATTAAGTTTCATAGAATTGCCGGATTTGCAGGATACAAGTGAAATTCTTATCTTGGAGTTAAGACCAAAGATCAAGTCTGTTCCAGGAGTCCTGTATTGCAAACTGAATGTACCAGTCTAATCTGGGCCCCTATCTTCTCTAACCTTCTCTTCCTTTCTCTGACTACTTCACACCTCTGCTTCCTACCAACACACACACACACACACACACACACACACACACTTCTGACACTGTGTTTAACATTCTAGTTCATCTTTTGGGGTGCAGGAGTGAGAGGGGCACCAGCCTCTTTCTGAAATCCAACAATTCTAACACCTGTGATGATTTTCTCAAGAATAAGATTGAATGGTGTAATTTTTATGTGAGTGCCCTGTGTATGGCAGATATTATGTATATACAGAATATTCCTCAAGACACAATCATGAAGAACACATTTTACTTTCTGTGACTTTTAAATCCATAGTTCATCCCAGTGCCTTGACATATAATAGATTTGCAAGATAGCTCTAAGAATTTGGTGTCTCCTGGCTTTAGTACTTATAAACTGTACAGCCTTGTACAAGTTCCTTAACTTGCTCTCTGAATGTCAATTTCTTCAACCTAAAATGGGAGTAATAATAGTACATACATCAGAGTCATAGCGTGGGGGTCAGGGTTCATTAACAATTCAAGAAAAGCCCTCAGCACTGTGGCAGGCATAAACACTCAGTAAATGCTAGCTGTTACCATTATCTTAAGTATTAGCATAATTATTTTTGTGGATCAGAAACAAAATGATAATGAAGGTAGAGGACGTTATGAAGGCTTCTCCAAGATACAATTCATGCAACATTTGCTAGTGTCTCACATATATTGCTTTGAAGTGTTTGGTCCTCTTAGCTTGATGGGCAATTATGGATCTCTCTCTCCCTCCCCTCTGAGTAGGTCAAAGCTGAATCTGTGCAGAGGAAATACTGAGGAAAGGAGCAAGGCTATGCAACATGAACCCAAATCCTGTCTCTACCACTTGAACAAGTTCATTAAGCTCTCCAAATCCTTACTTCCTCCTTCTCTAAAGCAGGGACAAAAAATATCCACCTACAGAAAGGTTGTGATTATTAGATTGAGTGAAAGAATACATGTGAAACAAATGAATATGATCATGGAAGGAAACAGGGCAATATGTTTCCTTCCCAGGGTGACCCCTAAGGACACATGATGTAAATTCAAAGAATCTCTCCTTCATTAAACTCCAAAGATTGACAGACTCCTATCAGGGCATAACAGTATCCATAGATGAGGTGAACTAGTACATCTATTACACATACTGTCCTAAGGCGGAGGGAGTATCCACAGAACAGGAACCCAGTCATGTCAAAGCCATCTCATATATTTGACTCCCACTAGCCCTCACTTCCTTCAAGACTCTTCTGTGTAGTTCACTTTTTCATGAAACCCTTCCAAATTTAATAAAGAAGGTAAGTATCCTGCCTCTTCCCTGATTATCTAAAGAAACCTCAACCCCAACCTAAAAACTAGTGGAAGAAAGTCATCCAGCAACAAAAGAAAGGTGTATTTGTTTATTTTTTTTTAATAAACAAGAGCCTTAAAGGCCATAAGCTACCTCTTAAATCTTCATCTATTTAATTATTTCCTGTCTTTTGTTAGAATACAAAGAATACAGTTGGAAAAAAAGTTTTTTTTTTTTTAAGTTTAAAAACAATGTTGTATCAAAGAGAAAAATAAGGATGAGAAAATAAAAGGAAGTTGGCGTAAGGGCATAAAAAAGGCATAGCAAAAATTGTTAGAGGTAGATCACAAGTTTGGTTTCAGACTTCCCAATGGGAGGGAAACATGATCAGCTGTGAGATCTACAGTGTGCATGAGATGAAAAGCCAAGTATTCTGACACTGGGACCAGAGGTAGATTTTGCCCATGAGCCTTTATGAAGGAAGACAGAGTCATAGCTTCTAGCTAGTCTCTCTGCATCTACACTTGTCTAGGAAATCTGTCCTCCAAGCAAAAACTAAAATCATCTTCCCAATGAACAAAGTTTATCACTTCCTAACCCAAAGTCTTTTTGTCCTTGGGAAAATATTGAGAAGTTCTGTACTTGTATTTAGCAATAAGCTCTCAGAAGGAGGCAAAGACCCTGACTTGTAGCACTTGTCAGGCACTGTGGTGTGAAAGATCCTACTATGGCCAATTTTAAGCTACCAAAGTGATGATGTCACTGAAGACAGACTGGTATGTCCAGTAGTATGTTGTAACACTGAACAAAGGGAATGTCACTTAAAATGGGACTCAGGGGGCAGCACCTGGGTGGCTCAGTCGGTTAAGTGTCCAGCTCTTGATTTCAGCTCATGATCACATATATTGCTCAGGTCTGGGTCTCAGGGTCGTGAGTTCAAGCCCCACACTGAGTTTTTGCTGGGCATGGAGAATACCTAAAAAAAAAAAAAAAAAAAAAAAACGGGACTTGGGAGAAACGAAGAGGGAGGGTCTCATGCCCGACAACTTGTCATTGATTGCAGATCCCAACAGGAATTGCATTCCCAACAGGAGAATTCCTGCTCTGGCAGGAGGATGGAAGAATTTTTCCTGGCCCAGCAACAAGCTCAGTGGATAAGAAAACACCACAGTTCAGCCAAAGAGAAACCATCAGCATCCTGAATTCTCACTTTTCTTCAAAGCAGCCCCTCCCAAATCCTTCCTTTTTTCTATAAAGTGACCTTCCTCTCCTTTGATCTCCAGGCTTGACTACAGTTTGTCATAGCTTGCTTGTACCAAATTGTAATTCTTCTGCCATTACCAAATAAACCCATTTTGCTGGTAAAATGACTGATTGTTTTAGGGTTGACAACACTATTGCACAGAATTTCCACCATACAGATATAATAGACATAAATAATCTCCAGAACATATGTGATAGCAAAATGTAGTAAAGTAATTAGCAAGTGATGGGTCTTAAGTATTCTTATTAAAATACAGTTTAGCCATAAATTTATATAATTGGATTTTTAATGAAAACTGTGTCAAACGATAGCTTGCAAAATCCTAGAAGAGTTAGCAGTTGACTGTGTCAAAGCTGACTCCAACATATCACTGCTACTGAGGCATCATAGGATATGTTGCCAGCTGCCTTCCCCAGTTTCTTCTCTGCCCACCTGTTCCCTCCCTCACACTTGCTGCTCCAAACGTCCTGAGATGCTGCAAATCATCTCATTTTTCTCCTGTTTCAGACACCTTATTTATCCTGATTTCCTTTCACTGGAAGACCCTGGCTAGTTCTTATGTGTCTTAAAGATCTCCATTGACACATTTTTTCCCTCCAAGAAGTTTGCTCTGTCACTTTAGACTAGTGTGGGTGTAGTATGGTACAGACTTAACCTTGCCCAAACCTGGTCTTTGTCCTTGGCTCCCTGGAGGTAATCTCTAAGCCCTTGGAATGTCCTGTCTGATAAGTTTGGGGGATTTGTGCTACACCCAACAATACAGTGTAACAGTAGTGGAGGTTCTGGGCCATAGGGTATCAGCTTGACTCCTAGAGGAGCTGGAAATGAAAATCCATCATGGATGACCAACCATATCTACATAACTGAGCCCCCATAATAACACCAGACATCAAGGCTCAGGTAATCTTCTCTCAGAACACCAATACTCTGTTACATATCATTACACATCACTGCTGGGAGATGTTCACGTCATCCATGACTTCACTGGGAGAGGCCTACTGGAGACTTTACATTTGGAACCTCCTGGGCTCTGCCCTATGCACCAGTTTCCTTGGCTGAATTTGATAGTTATCCTTAGTTCTAATAAGCCATAATTATGAATCCAATTAACTTATGAACAACACGAGGGTCAAGGGTGCTGACCCCCTGTACAATTGAAAATCTGCATATGTTTTGACTCTCCAAAACCCTACTAATAGCCTACTATTGACCAGAAGTCTTACTGATAATATAGTCAATTAACATATATTTTGTACATTATAAGTATTATCTACTGTATTCTTATAATAAGTTCAGCTTATTATGACAAAAAGAAAATTGCCATTAAGAAAATCATAAGGAAAAAATTTATAGCACTGTATTTATTGAGAAAAATCTGCATAAAAGAGGACCCATACAGTTCAGATTTGTGTAGTTCAAGGATCAACTGTGTCACTCACTTTCAGTGAGCCCTTGACTCCTTCAATGGATAAATTATTGAACTTGGGGTGGTCTTGGAGACCCCAAACTCGCAATTAGTGTCAGATGTGAAGATAGTTTGGGGGACTCCAAAACTTTAAAGTGGCCCTTTTAAGGCTCATTTACTTACTGTGACACACTTATCACCCTCTGTAGTTTCTGCCTGTTTATCCCTCTAAGAATAGGGACTATGTCTTACTGTTCACCATTGCCTCCTTAGATCCTGACGGGTGGTAAAACATAGCCACTCAAACATGGCGCAATGAGTTCAACAGGCAATATACTTTTTTTATTTTTTATTTTTATTTATGATAGTCACAGAGAGAGAGAGAGAGAGAGGCAGAGACACAAGCGGAGGGAGAAGCAGGCTCCATGCACCGGGAGCCCGATGTGGGATTCGATCCCGGGTCTCCAGGATCGCGCCCTGGGCCAAAGGCAGGCGCCAAACCACTGCGCCACCCAGGGATCCCTCAGGCAATATTTTCATATCGATTTTATAGCCACGCACTTGTTTCCTAGGATTATTTTTATTGTAACATGAATCAATTAAACTGAGGACAATAATGCCTGAAGGACATTCAATAAAACCATTTCACAAACAGCCACAAAGCATGTCTTTATGAATCTCTATCTTTGATGATTTATTTGATCTAATAATAATATTTAGACCATAGAGGAATGGAAAATTATTTCTCAGATAAACTTCTATCATATTGTTTCTTCCAACTCACCTTCTAATGAAAACTACACTGCAAAATATGAGGGCTTATTTTCTGGGACATGCCTGGAAAACAGATAAAAGAGTAATTCTGAAGTTTCCAAAGCTAGCAGAGTCCAGAGCAGGATTGCCACAGACCTGAGTAACATACAAACATCTGGCCAGAACACCTGATTGAGTAGAAGGCTACCACAGGTTGGAGAGAGCTAACAAAATTTCTTTTGTTTATTCTTTATGAGACTAAAAATACCTGAGAATGTAAGCTGGGTCTACCACAAAAACCATGATAGGTAAAGTTCCTTCACCTCTCTGAATCACAGTCTGCTCATCTGTAGAATGGGTATAAGAGCAACCATTTTGTTTCACAAATATGTGGCAGGGATCAGAGGAGGTAATAAGCATAAGAGCTTTGAACATACCAATGTAGATGTGTAATATTGTTCTTCTACTGCTCTTTGTATACCAGAGACACGTCCTACCTGGACACACATTTAATGGTAGGTATTTGAAATGGTTGAAAAGAAAATGCAATAAATCATCAAGGTCTACCTAGGAGCAGATCAAAACCATGGCATGATGGCAGCAGCTAATTTTTATTGAGTACTTAACATATGCTGAACACTAGCCACTTCCCTTAATATCATCTTCTCCTCACAGTTCTGCAAGGTATATTTATTAGTCCCATTTTCCAGATGAGGAAACTAAGGCTCAAACTATACCCAAAGCCACATGGTAGATTCGTAGAAAAGCTGAGCCTCGAGCCCAGATTTGCCTCTTCATAAAAGCCAAACTCTTAGCGCTATGCAGACCTGTCCCTCTGTGGAGGGCCTGGGAGAGGGAATATATGGGATGCTTTTGGTCATTGTACAGCTAGGCTTCAGGATTTCATCACAGCTCTCTCCAGCATTCACACCAGGGCTGGGTGGGCTGAGGAGGAGTGGTGTATGGACTTTTCAGGGTGAAGTGTATTGCTTGCTACTAACCATAATGAATATTACAACCCCATTTCAGCCTGGGCTTCAAAGACCAGATAAGATTTTCCCATGGGAACCTTGTAATGTAAGTCTATTTTATAATCCATTTGAACAGGGTGCTGAGATAAAATTAATTCATGACAACTTGTTCTCAAACTGTGAATTTTTGGGAACATTTCCAGTATTCATTAGCTCTCAGATTCACACTTCCACCTGTGTGTTGAAGAGTTGTTTTATCGGTTCCTAGAGCAAGAGGATAAAATATATAGGGGGACTGACTTTGTCTCATTTAATTCCTTTAATTTGCAATTTTTAAACATCAGTAGACAAAGTTTTAAAAGGTGGTCAGGAGTCCTCTAACTCCCACATTTCTCTTCTGGTAAATCTTTAGTTTTGTTTATGTCCTTTTTTCTTCATGCTCTGGGTTTCTCTCCAATGGGTATCTTATTTTTACTGAATTATGTTTACAGTAAGCTTTGTTATAAAGAGGCTCCTCCTTATCTCTATAATAGCTTTCTAGGCCAATAAATACTAAAAGTGACCTTATTTTAAGGCTACTATAACCCCCAACACCCCTGAGATTGATTGTATATCAAGACTCTCAGTAAATCCTGACGTTTGGAACAAAAACTTAGCTAGAAAGAAAATAGCTATCATCTGGTCAGTAAAATCACAGATCTTGTCTAGGTGGCAGAGTTTAGCATTTCCCAGTGCAACTGGCCAGTTATACTGAAGTTAAAATTGATTTTCTAATTCTTTCTTGTACAATGCTTACCTCATCACACACAAGACCTACTTCTTACTTACGACCTATGACAAACTAGCCCAGCTTGAGGAGCATCTCAATAAGCCTAGGAGTATAATTTATAGCCTTTTTCTAACACAAAAGCCGTAACTTCCCCCCGCCCCCAAAATACTCAACTTTTCAATCATAGTTCTTACCAATGCGTTTGAAATTTCACAACCTTGGTAGTTTTAAAGTATCCTATCATTCTCCTCTTCTGCTAATTCGCACTCAGGGAGAAACAAATCAGAACAGATGTTCTCCACTTCATTTTCCTGCCTATCTGACAGAAAGAGATTCTGGCAACAGTGACATCAGACAAGAATACTGAAAAGAATTCTTGCAAAGAGAAGGAATTGAATAGATATTGTGGTCAAAGGGGAGGATGATGTCACTGACCCTCTACATCTCATCTGCCTTCAGTGTCCTATCTTTTTGTCTTTGCCTCTATTTCCTAGCTCCCTTATTTCCCTTTCAACTATCTCATACCAATTTTTAATTGAAGTATAATTAACATATAATATTATGTTAGTTTCAGGTGTACAATATATTGATTCAACAATCCTATACATTACTGTGTTAATCACCAAAAGTGTAGTCACATCTGCCACTATCCAACATTATAACAATATTATTGACTATATTCTCTATGCTGTCCTTTTCATCTATGTGACTTATTTATTGTATAAGTGGAAATATGTACCTCTTACTCCCTTTATGTCACCCATTCCCCCGTCCTCCTACCCTCTGGTAACCGCCAGTTCTCTTTATTTAAGAATCTGTTGTTGAAGTTCCCCACACCTCCCATTAAAATTTCCCCACCCTGAATGCAAGCTGATGCAGCACTCTGAAAAATACTATATATATATATATATATATATATGATGGAATACTACTAAGCCATCCAAAAAAAATGAAATCTTGCCATTTGTAATGATGTGGATGGAACTAGAGGATATTATGCTAAGTGAAATAAGTCAGTCAGAGGAAGACAATTATCATGATCCCACTCATACATGAAATTTAAGAAATAAAACAGATGAATATAGGGGAAGGGGGGGGAAATAAAACAAGATGAAATCAGAGAAAGAGTTGGTCAATCAAAACCAGAGATAAGAGACTCTTAATCATAGGAAGCAAACTGAGGGTCCCTGGAGGGGAAGGGGGTGGGAGGATGGGGTAACTGGGTGATGGATGTTAATGAGGGCATGTGATATAATGAACACTGGGTGTTATATAAGACTGATGAATCACTGACCTCTACCTCTGAAACCAATAATACATTATATATTAATTAATTGGATTTAAAAAAATTTTTTTAAAGGGTTTGCTTTGCTTATAAAAAATAAAATAAAAATCTCAAAAAAAAAAGGGCAAAAGAAGTGATGGGTATGTCTATAGCATAGATTGTGGTAAAGGTTTTATGGGTGTGTGCTTATCACCAAACTCATCAGATCATATATGTTAAATATATGCAACTTTTTGTATGTCAACCATACCTCAATAAAATCATTTAAAAATTAAAAAAAAAATTCCCCACCCTCACTAAATACATCTGATAAAAGAAAGAGTGTCAAGTGTATGAATTGTCCAGGTGCTTTTTCTCAATTATCTGTTTGCATGCTCAGTAGACACCAATTAATGTATAGCTGTGTCAGTAAAAACAGAAACATATGAACCACTAAAGACATTTCTAAGGCAAGAGTTGGCTGGCTAGATCGACAAGCAGTTGTATTCTTTAAATTTAAAAAGACTTGTCAACTAGGGATTTTTTTTTTTTAAACACTCTGATTTGATGAGCAAGGGAATAGCTTCAGAGAAATGTATGAGAAAGTCATATTTATATCATTGTAAATTTTCTAAGCAGCAAGGATCTGAAACATGCTTTTTAAAATAGCCAGATAGAGAAATCTTAGTGTGAGCAATTTACACTTGAAGTGACTGTTCTGTCTTTAGAACACTGGGAAAAGCGAGGTGTTTAATGTATCTTCCAGACAATTACAAAGCAGTCCTTGATCAAAACCCTCTGCGAGGGATATTGACAAATCTGCCCAACTGCAAGAATCTCCTGTAGAGAAAATGATCTATGAGATTACCTGCTGGCGGGTTCATGGGTCAGATTGTCAATATCTAGAGAAGGATCACAGAAATAAACATTTAGTGTTTGCTGTCCTGACATCTATATTTATGGTCCTGTTAAAGCAGTTGGTCAATCAAAACCAGTTAAAGCAATTACAATTTTCCCCAGCTACATGCAAGAGAGAGAAACTGAACTCTTTGTGATGAGAAGTCAATATAGCAAGATAATCCAAAATTGCTTTTTATTCATGTGGAGGGAATTTGGTGCTATTATATCTCGTCACTTGTAATTGTCTGATTAGATGAATACACTGAAGATGTATTAATGTAATGAAGTCAAATACTCAATTAGATTTTATTTTTTCTTCCCTTCCTACATTGTTTGAGGTCCCCACAGAATTTGGAACAGAGTGTTCCTTTCCCAATTGAGTTTGACTCCTTTATATTTGGAAAATATTTATTCTTTTATCTGTGTTTCAATTGAAGCTGCAATGAATGGGTCCATTTTTCTCACAGATTGACTTCTGCTGTCAAACAATATAGGTGATGTTGTTAGGCATAAAATTATTTTGGAGATGACATAAATCACTAACATGAGACAGACTGCATTCTGGATTTTCACAGCAAACTTCTGCAAAGGAATAAGAGAGAGCATAAATGGCAACATCTGAAGGAGGATGTAGTTTCCAAAATGGTGACCCAGAGCCTGAAAACAACCTGGAAAAAAGATGCATCGAATTGTTAAATCTGAAGGGTTTAAAAGAAAGACAGGTAAAATGAATTGGCATCTGTTTTGGTAAAACTTGCTATTCAGATACTTGAATAGGGAGTTAATAGGATTTCTGATTGAGAGCTCAGGTTCTAGAGCTGGGTCCTCTTTATGGATGATGTGACCTCAGGCAAGTTGATATCCCTCTCTAAGCCTCAGTTACCTTATCTGTTGAATGAAAGTAATTGTAGAACCTGCTGGATAGAATGGTTAGGAGTTTGAAGTTATATAATCCATGCATGGCTCTTGGTACAGACTGCATTGTAAGAAGCACCCAATAAATGTCAGCTATTGTTGGCTAATTGTCAGATACTGTGGAGAGCTAACGCAGAGTTTGTGGTTCCTATTAGCAACCTGATTGGTATCTAACTCAACACACTTATTTAGGGTCTTCTATGTACAGAAAACAAACTAGGTGGATTCAAAGATAAATAACACATCGCCCCAGTTTAGGAGGGGGGGTAACCCTGGTATTCACCAGTCTCTTAGAAGGTAGACTGAGGTGAGTATCTAAGAAACTGTAAGTCACACCTGAAAAGCTTCTACATCCATTTGGAATCTTATCCTAACCCAGTCTCTATGCAGGAGTAGAGGATCTTTATAAAACCTTTCAGTGGCCTCCTGTTGAACTCAAAATGAAATCCAAAGTACTTACTCTGGGCTCCTTGGCCCTGCCCCACCTGAGCCAGAGAGCTCATTTGCTGTCACTCTGTCCCTCTCTCACTGGAGAACTCCTTCCCCCTTTGCTACAGGCCTTTGCCTCTGTATCTTCCCTCCAATGGAGATGTTCCCGCTCCCCTTCTTTGCTGACTTAATTCTCACCAATTCTTCCTCAGGCTTCAGCTGTGATGTTACTTACTGAGGGAGACTTCCTTAACTGTCTCACTGCCCACTGCCAGTCTGAATGAATCTCTCATAGAAAGACTTATCATTTTCCTTTATGACCCTGAACCATTTCTCTGAATTCAGAAAAAGAATCTGTCTCCCCTACTAGACATAAACTCCTTGAAGTCAGAGACTATGACTATTTTGATCATCCTTGTGTGCTCACATGCTGGCACAGAGCATGGCATATAGTAGTTGCATAATAAACAAAACACTAAAGAAATGTGTGAAAGGGTAATTTTTTCTTAAAGAAAGGTCAAATCATGATTCTCATACAGATATAAAATGAAAACGTGTGAATAATTTTAAGTCATTAATGAGCAAATGAGGTAGATGTTAAACAGAGTCAAAGAAATACAAAAAGAATAGACATACAGAATCTATTTCTAGATACAGGGTGTTGTAATGAATGTGCAAATTGAGACAAAACTAGCTTCTTCCATAGTGCAAAGGAAATTTAACTGAACCTTCACCTGACATAATTCTTGTATATTCATAGACAAGAATTATTTTGCATTGCTTTTAGTTATCTACAACTTACAGAGTTATAAAGTAGCTCAAAGGTAATGGAAGGCCAAAATCTGAGAACTGAGAAGAAAGTACTCCACAGAGTACACAGTTGTCTACCGTAGCACATTTTTCTCTACAACACATAGATAGTAATTATGGGGGCACATAGGAGGGTACACTTCGTTTCAAGGGTAGGTGAGAGATTTCAGAAGAATAGAGGGAGAATAGTCGAGCTAAGTCTTGATTGTAGGTAGGATTTCAACAATGGTAACTAGTTGAGAGTTTTGAGCAGTGCTCTAGAGAAATTTTTCTGGTAGCCATGGGTGCTTGCTAGCAGGAATGCAGTCTGGGAGACAAGACACAAGGCCGCTTGCAACAGCCCAGGGGAGAAACGGCTAGGATAGATGAAGGAGCACCCAATGGGGAAGGGTGATTCTGATTCTTGCACCAGCATTTCCTCTGGACTAATTCTCAGATCTCTCTGGGCCTAATCTCAGAAATACTTAGTTAGCACTTGGCACCAGGAATATGATGGTGAAAACAAGAACAAAAACCAGGCATGTAACTTAGATTCTGGAGTACTGATTATTTGGATAAGGAAATCCTGATGTCCTAAAAAAGTCTCCAACCTCTATAGGTAGAGTCTATAGGTTGAAGTGTACTTCCTGAAGTCATATTGAAATGAGAAATCACCCTATGTCTATGACCAGATTATTTAGTACATGAATCCTACAGGGAAGGTTCCTATCACATGACTAATATTACTGATTGATTGTCTTCCAGCACAAGAGTCAGGAAACTTTGTCTGTAAAAGGCTAGATTGTAAATAGTTTCGATTTTTGCATACTCTACTACCTCTTTTGCAATTAATCAACCTTGCTGTTATAGTTCAGAAGTAACCACAGACAATATGTAAAGAAATGGATGCCTCTGTTCTAATAAGACTTTATTTTCAAAACCAAGCAAGGGGACGGACATGCCCCGCAGGCCATAGTGTGTGAACACTTAGTTTTGAAGGCAAGGGGGTGAAGATCAGTAGAATTGTGAGCCAATGGAGGGCAGTTTATTTACCTCTGTCCCAAATAGTGCCTTGTGCAGAAATTCTAGAAAATTCATTGTAAAAGAAAGATTTTTGTTTAAAAGGATCCTGCACTGGACTTTTACAACAATTTGTAACTCTCTTATAGCATTCATCACATCCCACGTGATTAATTAGAGTTACCCATGCACATGTCTTTATTTCTCCCTAAGCTTTAAACTCCTAGAGGGTTGAAACCAGGGCACTTTCAATCTTTCTATTTGTTCCTTGATGTATCAGTGCTAAAAAATGTTTCCTGGAGGAGTGAATGAAATCATGTTGTTTGGGGGTTTTTTTAATCGCTCTTTCATGGCCTCAGTGAAATATTAGGCCTTCCCTGGAATGTTCAGTATCTCCCAGCAGCTTTCTCCAGGGGGGGAAGCGTCTCTTGGAACAGGACACTTGCCTGTGATCATCGCTGTGGGTCAGTTCCTCACCCTTTTCTCCCTACTTTGCGGGACTACTCTTGAATGAGAGCGATCATCTGCCTTCTTAGGAAATGTCCTCTTAGTGGCTGCCCATGACCCATTTAACATAATTCAATGCAGCATTCATATATTTTTCCCCAGGGCTGTCCTTTTCATGTGCACGTCTGAGAGCTTTTGAGGGAGGCACAGAGTTTTGTTGTGGGTCATTTTATATACACCGCAGATAATAAACTGTTAATGGAAAGAAATATCAGCTGCATTCAAATTTCCAGTTTGTTTGTTTGTTTTTTTTTTCAATTTTCCTTAAGTGTTCCTTCCTTTGTGAGAACACCAAGCCCTCATTTCCCTGCCTACAATAGCTTTTTCATGAAGTGCTTTTTGATTTTTTCCCCTTTTTTTAAGCTTTTAAGCAGTACCAGATGTTGAAAGAAACTTTCTCTGATTGGTGTCCAGAGAAAACAAAAAGCATGTATCACTCCAAGCCTGACCTACACAAGGGGAAAATGGACCAAACAAAAGCTGCCAGGATTAAACGCACTGCAGATGGTATAAAAGGAAAATTCTAAAGTAGTACTTTTTTCATCCTTTGTGCTTCCATTGTTCCTCTTCATACCTGATTAAAGAGTTAATTTTTGTTAAGAAGAAAAGATAAAGTAGGAAAGAGAAAAGCCACAAGAAAAGGATTTTTGTCTGAGGTTCATCTTTTGGCTTCTGATGTGATTCTAGGCCAGGGATCCTAAGGAGACCCACGTTCAACCAGGAGACATTGAAGGTTTGAGAGAGGAAGGAGAGTTTTGTGACCAGGTAAGTTTGAGCTATGCTGGGTTAAACAATCAAAACTATGGGCCAACCAGCATCATGAATCTCCAAGGGGGTATCTATAGCTTTAGTGTTTCCCAATAATCTGTGCAGAATACTCTTACTGCAGAATATTTTATAGAACTAATGCTGCTGTGGCATACACTTCAGGAAACGTCCTCTACTAGGAAAAGCATATTTGCTAGAAAAATTAGGTGCCATGATCTTTGGTATCATTAACGCAATGGTATTTATAAAATGCCAGCTCACCGCCCAGGTCGCCCAGGTCGCCCAGGTCGCGTAAGGTGCTGTGGAAGACTCCTGAGTCCTTGTCTCCTGTCTCCAAAGGGGACACAGCCTGGCTGGAAAAATTTGGCACACGCACCTGAAAAGGTGCCCAGTGGGACAGCGCCAAACCAGTGACCAGGGAAACAACAGCTACAGCAGAATTTCTTAAAAATTATGTGTGGTGGAACCGTAGAGAGTCCCCGAGGGTACCACAGGGCCGCCTGTGAGGGGAGAATGGTTAAGGAGAATGTCAACCGGGAAGGGCTAAGTTCCCCAGCCCTGAGTGAGTTAGCAAGCAGAATTCCATGGGAGAGAGGAAGAGAGGATGGTGCTGCTGTAAAGTGCCCCAGTGATTGATAATGAGAGGATGCCAGGCCATCCCTGTTGGCACAAATCTCCACCTCTGAGCAGAGTGCTCCTTGTTACCCTCAGGAGACTGCAACTCCTGTTTTTATTATTATTATTATTATTATTATTATTATTATTTTCGTCCTGTGCTTTTCCGTGCATTTACTGGATTGCCTGGGTTTGGAACTCAGGGCTACGCAGACCAGTCACTAGTTTGCATGAGGCTTTTTGAAATCCTGCGTATGCCTTGGGGGGCCCGCCGTTGCCTCTGAGCCCTCGGAGATGTTCAAGGGGACCAGGCTGGGAGCTCATCGCTTAGATGATGTGGATAAAAACTGCGAAGGACTTTTTAAAAAATCCCATTTAGGGATCCCTGGGTGGCGCAGCGGTTTGGCGCCTGCCTTTGGCCCAGGGCGCGATCCTGGAGACCCGGGATCGAATCCCACATCAGGCTCCCGGTGCATGGAGCCTGCTTCTCCCTCCGCCTGTGTCTCTGCCTCTCTCTCTCTCTCTGTGACTATCATAAATAAATAAAAAATTAAAAAAAAAAATAATAAAAATAAAAAATAAAAAATCCCATTTAGGAAGTCCAATGAGATTAACAGCTTTTATTATTTTACAGAACTGGATAAACAACCTGAAGTGGTTTGCTTTGCTTTTTCCTACTCAGAATCTCCTGTCACCGAGCCTTGTAACTCTTTTTGCTTCTAGTTGCTATAGAAATGGTGCAAGAAATCTTGACTGGTTTGTGCAGAATTCATTTCTCTCTGACACCGTTGCCTTTTAAAAGCAACATTGGGGTTGTGTGTGGAAATTGGGTCGCTGCACTGTACGGTAATTATAAATGCTGCTATTTTCATTGAAAGCAATGAAGAAGAAGACTTCTGATTTTATCTTGGTTAGGCTGGATGTGTCCTTAGAGGTTATTTTTTTAAGCTTGGTATCTACTATAACGTTCAGGTCTCTTCTGTGTGTGTGTGTGTGTGTGTGTGAGAGAGAGAGAGAGAGAGAGAGAGAGAGAGAGAGATTGAGAGATCTTCCTATGTGCACTTTTTTCTGACAACTCCTTCCTCATCTGCTTATAGTTGACTGAAACCAAAGAGGGAATCCTTTATTCCCACCCACGCTACTTTCTGTTACCACTCATCTTGCCACTAACAACCATTTTATTGTGGGCTGTCTTAAAAGATGCGAATTAATAGAGAAAGAATTCATTGCCTTCCGGAACCATCTCCTATCCTGAATTTATGGCCCTTTGGAGGCCCAGGGCTTGATTCTGAGGTAATTTTCTCCACATTCTGTGACAAGAATGAACTTCGTGAACCAAGAGTGCTCCTTTCTTGCCACAGTCAGGTGAGGGACTCAGAAAGCCTTCATCTCTCTTCTGACCTCCAATAGAAGGCTGGCGATGCCCTGTCATTAGAAGCATCTGAGGGGGGTCCAGGATACCTCAGGTGCAGATGGCCCAGGCCTCATTACCACAGATGAAGTGACGATGACTTTTTAAGAGACTACCAAGACAGTCTGCTTCCAATTTCCCTCTGCTCCTTCTAAATTTGATTGTATTCCTCTGCTTAAGCCACTTTATCATCTTAATCTGTGAAACGAGGAGGTCAACTCTATGGAAAATATAGTTTTCCACAGAAGACTGCATCTTAGTTTTGGCTGCACATTTTCTTCCTGCATTTTTGCATATGGCAGTCTGCGCAGACACACATTTGACTGTTTAATATAAAGAGCCATTGATTTGAGGAGAATTTACTTCACACAAAGCCTACAATCCTGATTTTTCCCCCCCAAAGCTTTGATAAAGCTGAAGTCATAGGGATGGCTGGATTACCCAGGGAGAGAAGACAAAAAAGAATCGAACAATCTACTTTGGGAAGACTTCTGATTCGTCTGAGTGAGCACTCAGACATCTTTCCTGGGCTCCTCTTGCTTTCCCCACCAAACGGTTTAGAAATAGCAGTTAAGAGTCTCACTGTTTTTCAGTTCTGCTATTGCCAAACTTAGCACTACCCATATTATTTGGAGGGAATGAAAAAAAAAAAAAAAAACACAAAACCACACATACAACAGTCTCTTCTTTTTTCTTCGGTTCTCCCGTTATTTGCCTATAAACGGCTCATTTAGCTGTTCTTCATTTGCAGGAAAGCTTTCTGGGGCCTCATCAAAGCCCTCTTCTCTCACTTTTAAGTCTCCCTGCAGGTTCTTCTCCTGATTGCTTTGAAAAAATCTTTCTCTTTCAGAAAGGCTCTGAACTTACACCACCTTCCTTTTCTAAAACAATCACAAACCCATTTCTATATCCAAATTGTTGTGATTTCAAGAAATTGTGGTTAGAAGCACAAACAAGATGGGAGACGTTTAGAAAAATACCTCTGTGTTGTATGCATGTGTTTGCTTAATTTGCAGCTACACAAGTAGATAGGAGTTCAGGGAACTTGCTGAGATCTTCCAGACTCCTCAACCATACCACTGGGCTAGAAAGCAAAGCCAGAAGTGTTTACACACACGTGCACACATGCACGCCATGCATACAAATACGCTCAGATACACACACACACACATACTACACAGACAGGTCTGAATATTTCATCATAATCCTTGGAAACACCCATCAGCAAGTGAATGCTTATTTTCAAATTAACTTTCCAATTCACACACTACAGAAAATATGTACAAACACTAGAATTGTTCGACCAATCTATATATTTTCCTTTTTCTCATTTTTAAGAAATTTCAATAATACAAAACAGGAAAACAACTGGTTTTTCTACCTTTTTCATACATTCTTTTTCATGAAACCCGGACAACCTAAATGAGTGAAATGTGGCTTCTAAAATAGCCTTTACCAAAACAATCAGGTCAGTCAAAATAATCTGTAAACATGTTAGTCAAACTGTCAAACCGGTTTTGCAAAGGAAACTGATATTGTCTGTGACGTAGATCGCTGTGCATTTGCCCCATATCCAAGTTCAGGTTAAATACTCTTGGAGATATGAGGAAGGGTGCGAGGATAGAGCCAATTATCAGTTATTTCATGGCCTTACTCTTCTGTCTCCAAGCCCTCTTCCCACACAAAGTTTCTTCTTCATGTATATTTTATTCACTATGTTTGTTAGAGTTGATAGATGCCATGTGTTTATGAATTTCACCACAGTTTTGAGTGATGCATCCATTGTATTAACAAACTTGGAACTGGCTGAGGGGGAGGAAAAGGGGCATCATTGCAGATACTGGACAAATCAAGGGATTTCTTTTTTATACTAATTGGAATCACAGTTCTCAACTTAGAATGTTAAAGTAATACTGCTTTCCAAGTTGTCTTTAAATCCAATAAATATGGACTCCAAGATACCATCCCCTGACCAGCAAGAAGTTCAAGCTCAAAAGTGAAAATCATCTCCCCTTCTCCTTTTCCTTCTGGCCTTCTGTCCCCGTTCCAGCCCACACTGCTCTCTTGAAGGCCAGTTGCTTCCTTCCTGTCTACAGGGTTCTCTGCCAAACAAGGAAACCAATCCTCAAGCTTCCAGAGTTTTCTTATACCCTGGGGCATTCCCAGTGTTCTGGTCATCTGCTGTCACCTAAACAACTGCTCAAGAACGGTGACATAAAGCAACAGCAGTCATTTATTTCTCTTGCTCTCGTTCCCCCTCAGAGCTTTCCATGAACTTGCAGTCAGAAGGTGGCTGTGGTTGGCATCATCTTACAGGCTTCTCGCTGACAAATCTGGAATCTGGGCTGAAAATATTCAAAAAGTTGGGGGCTGGAACCTCTGGAGCCCCTCAGGCATCTCTGTCACCATGGTCTCTCTGTGTGATGTGGCACAGTACCCTCACCATCTTCAGAACTCTTATGTGGGGGTGAAGGCTCCTGCAGGGGCTGCCCCAAGAGAAACCACCACAAGTGGCATGGTTCCTTGCCTCAGAAGGCACCCAGTATCACATCCATCACATTCTGTTGCTGAGGCAGTCACTAAAGCCAGCCCAATCTCAAGGGAACAGTGTCAAAGGGCTTATAATGTTTTTTAAACCCACCAGACCCACAGGACATAATGCAGTCCCTCTCAGTCCCACGGCTGTCCTAACACTTGCCAGTTTAGACAAGTCTCATCTTTCTCCTTTCCCCTTAGTGTCTTTTTCTGCCATCCTCATCAGGGGCAGCCAGTGCTGTTTCCACAGCGCCTTGGGCCAAGGATAGCAGATAAGAAAAAAGGAGCCCAAACCTGTAAGCAGGGACACCGCCCCAGATACTAGAATAAAGAAATAATCCTTTACTATAAAAAAGCCAAAGAAAAATGACAAATGGCAAC
This sequence comes from Vulpes lagopus, assembly GCF_018345385.1. Classification (NCBI taxonomy): domain Eukaryota; kingdom Metazoa; phylum Chordata; class Mammalia; order Carnivora; family Canidae; genus Vulpes; species Vulpes lagopus. Next base: position 75,285,537 of record NC_054826.1, read on the forward strand.
CAACACTAGAGGAACTCATTTCTAAAGACAACAGGGACTGGTGCAAACTGAGGCAATCTATCCAAAAGGGGCAGCTGCTATTCTGCGTTAGCCAGCCGTTGCCATGAGGGAGACAGGCCCTGTTTTGTGAGTCATGCCAGTTTTTCTAGAAAAGTCAGAAATCTCAATTTTTATGTGAACCATCCTGATTGTTAAATGCTACTTACTAATTCAAATGCCTTGAAACATCATTTGGGCCAAGCAAAATCTGTCACTGGCCATATTAGGGGTTCCAGACGCCCATTTGTAAACAAGGCACCAGTCTTGGATTTCAGAATAGGTAGGAAGAAAAGCTGATTTCAGGCAACTTTGGACTTCTGCTCTTTCAAAATCCCCAAATCAAAGAAGCATGAAAGAACCTGTCTACTTTCAATAAAATATTCTGCCACTCAGAGAGACCAGAGGTGAGCAAACCATGAACAAACTAGTCATATATCTCTCTCCTGCTGCCTGGTTTTGTAAATAAAGTTTTATTGGAAAACAGCCATGCTCCTTTGTTTATGCATTGTGTGTGCTTCTGCCTTGCTACCATGGAGGAGTTGAGTAGTTGCAAAGGACAGTGTGGCCCGAAAAGACTTCACAGAAAAATGTTGCCAACTCCTGCATGGTATCACTGAGGCTTGGAATCACAGCAACTGAAAACTAAAGGCTCTTAAATCCATTTCTAACTTTGGGGCTACAGTGTGGATATTTCCACTTTAAGGAAAAGGCTGTGGTTTCTCTGGATCACTGGTAGCAATTGACTTTTCCTGTTGAGCTTGGTCTGTAATTAACAGGTGTAGTCAACCTTGACTGCTTTCCCTATGACATGATAGTTAAGGCCTATAACTCAGCAGCTTTCTTCTAGTCAAGAGGAAGAATAAAACACGTTGAAAACTATGCATTCTATCCTCTTCCATGGCACCTTTATTTAAACTTCAATGACATTGTCACATTAGAGCATGACTCTTCCCCCTCAAGAACAGAAAACTTAGAATGAGGATATAGTTGCCAACTTTTCAGGTGTGCTCAAAAAACAGATTATTTCAATATTTTCTAAGAAAAAAATATTAATTTCCTTTCTTTTTAGCAAAACAAAAAGTCTGCCATTACTTTATATGGTAGAAACAGTCACAGACCAGTGGGTCCTACTTTCTCCCAAAGCACATAATTTAGAAAGAAGTTAATAAACTGGTGAGGTGTAAATCTCCAGCCAAAAACATAATCATTGCTGTTGTTTTACTTGGATCCTGTACTTCACTAACTACACAACAAAATGAAATAAATTGACACTAAAACTTCTGGTCCAAGACCAAGATAGCATAATGCACTTCTCCTTATTCTTCACTACGTACAGCTAAAACCCCTGCACATTATGTGGAAACTAAACCTTACTAGATGTTGAAAGGTGGTAGAAGAAGGTAGATCAGCTAGGAATCTTGGGACCTAAGGAATGACATGGAGGCCAAGTGCAGAACCCAGAAATCTACCTGTTCGTAACAGGCAAGATCCCCCTTCACCTGTCAGTATGGTATAAAGGAGGCCTGCTAAAATAGAAGATTTCAGTACTACCTAGATTTCATAGCATAATACTCAGGATGTCCAGGACACAATAAAAAAAGTCAACCATCATACCAAGAACCAGGAAAGTTTAAACTTGGACAAGAATAAACAATTAACAGATGACAAGACCAACCCTGCCCAGAGTGGAAATTATCTAACCAGAATTTTAAAGCAATCATCATAAAAATGCTTTCATAGGGACTCATAGGGACTAACTGAGTGGCTCAGTTAGTAGAGTGTCCAACTCTTGCTTTCGGCTCAGGTCGTGATCTCAGGGTTATGAGACTGAGCCCTACATCAGGCTCTGTACTGGGTATGGAGCCTAGTTAGGATTTTCTCTCTCTTTCTCTCTCTCTCTCTCTCTCTCTCTCAAAAGAAAAATATTTTTAGAAGTAATTACAATCACATTTGAATATATTAAAAAACAGAAAGTCTCAGAAAAAAAGAGAGAAAAGAAAATATTCAGAGGAACCAAATGAATACTTTAGAACTATACAATAGCCAAAACAGAAAAGTCAATGGATGGCCTCAATAGCAGAATGGAGAAGACAGAAAAAAAAAAAAAAAATCAGTGGTCTTGAAGATAGAACAACCAAAATGACTCAATCTGAACAACAGAGAGAATACAGACCAAAAATAATAAAAATAAAAATAAAAATGAAGGACCTGTGGAAGTATAATGAAAGATTTAACATTCATGTCATTAGAATCCCAAGATAGGAGAGAGAGGGTGAGGCTAAGTATTCCCAAATTCGGCAATAGACAAAATCATACAGATTTAAGAAGCTGAGTGTCTCAAAAAGAATAAACCCAAAGAAATCCATGCCAAGATGCATTATAATCAACCTTCTAAAAACAAAGAAAAAATATATTGAAATCAACCGGAGTAAAAAGACGACTTACTGACAGGGTTAAAACAATTCAAATACTGAGGAATTCTCATTAGAAACCACGGAGGCCAGAGAGAAGCAACACATTTTTTTATGTGCAAAAAGCAAAGGACTGTCAAACTCTCTATTCAGTAAAATTATCTTTCAAAAATGAAGGGGAAATAAAGACATTCTCAGATGAAGGAAAAGTAGGAGAATTTGCCATGAGTAAACCTCCTATATAGGAAGTTCTTGAAACAGAAAGGAAATGATTAAACAAGAATCTTGGAACATCAGCAAGGAAAAAACAACAGAAAGAACAAAGATATGGGTAAATACCATACATTCTGCTCCTCTTGTGTTTTCTAAATTACATTTGACAGTTAAAGCCTAACATATAACATGTGAGATGTGATTCTCAACATATGTAAATATGTAAGGCAATTATATTATAAACACAGGAGGGAAAAGGGCTTTTAAGGGAGTTGAAGTTTGTACATCTCACTCAAACTGATTTGTATTTCGATAATGGTGATGGTTATACAAATTTACACATGGTTATATAAATTTAATTATTTATCAAATTTAATATGATAAAATGGATAGAACTATTTACATGTATCAAAAAGACGAGAAATAACAAATGATACAAAAAATGTGGGTGAAAGGGAATACTGTGCACTGTTGGTGAAAATGTAAATCAGCCACTATGGAAAACTTCATGGAGGTTCCTCAAAAAATTCAATAGGATTATCATATGATTCAGCAAAACTACTTCTGGGTATTTATCCAAAGGAAACTAAGTCACCATCTTGAAGAGATATTTATACTATCATGTTCATTGCAGCATTATTCACAATAGTCATGATATGGAAACAACCATCTGATGGATGAATGAATAAAGAGAATGATAATAAAACAGGAAATCCTACCATCTGAAACAACATGGATGAAACCTGAGGGCATTATGTTAAGTAAAATAAATTAATCAGAGAAAGATGAATACTATGTGATGTCCATACTATGTGGAATCTAGATTTGCTGAGCTTCTGGGAACAGAATAGGTTGGTGTTGCCAGGGACTGCGAGGAGGGGGAAGTTCCTGTTAGTCAAAAGGAACAAGTTTCTGCATACAAAATAAATAAGTTCTGGGGATCTAATGCATGGTGACTATAATTAGCAATACTATATTGTACACTTGAAAGCTGCTAAGAGAGTAGATCTTAAATGTTCTCAACACACACATACGCACACCCCACACAGACACAAAGGTAAATATGTGAGATGATGGATGTGTTAACTAACTTGTGGTAATCATTTCACAGTATATACATATATCAAATCGTCACATTGCACACCCTAAATTTATACAACGTTATATGTCAATCATATCTTAATAAAGCTGGAGAAAATAGACTTATACACATTGTATCTATGTCAGTGTCAATTTCCTAGTTTTGATACTATACTATAATTACATGTTATTACCATTGGGGGGAACTGGGTGAGATAGACAGAGGACCTCTGTACTATCTTTGCAACTTTTTGTCAATCTATTATTATTTCAACATAAAAAGTTATTTTTAAAATGACATTAGATAGATATAAAATTTCTAATTGGGAGGATGAAAATATTCTGGAAATAGTGGTAGTGGTTATGTGACATTGTGGATGCACTTAAGCTACTGAATTGTATACTCGAAGTGGTTAAAATGGTAAATATATATGTATTATATATAAATATATAAATTGTAATATAACATATATAAACCTTTTATTATGTAAAATATATTTATATTTTATTTGTATTTATATTTTCTTATATAACTGTATATTATATAAACCATATAATAGTCACTTATGTTTCTATGATATATATTTAATATATCATTATGTATTATATACTTATATGTAATATATTATATTTATATAAAATTAAACATACATAAATTTATATATAGCTCTCTATATGTATATATAATATATATGTTACCATAATAAAAATCTAGAAAGACTCTCTTTTCCTGGGATTATATGTATATTATATATAAATATATATAAATGCACAAATGTAACATATATATTACCACAATTTTTAAAAATGGCTCTAGAAAGATTATCTTTTCCTGGAATTATCAGATTTAATCTTTCAGAAAATGTGAAATTGATCCAGGCCAAGGACAAAGGAATGTTCTGGAACTGTTCAACATGGAAACTGGCTCGATTTCTCTGTACATTTCATTCCCTCAGCACTTAGCATTCTAAATGGATTTATTTTTAAGATGAAACACAAGAAAGTAAACATTTCCATTCACCTCTCTTCTCCCCCCTGAAGATATTTGGTGCCATCTGGTGATGAGGTAAAAAAAAAAAAAAAATTGGATTTCCAGAGGGATTAGTCTAGGCTCTCTAAAGTACCAAGTTAGCACAGAGGTTTTTAACCTGCAGTGACAAATGGCTCTGGGCTACGATCAAGTTCTACAAATAGATTAAGCCCTTTTTCTTCTTCGGAATAAACTGACTCATCCAGTCCTAAAAATAGATTACTAATCACCTGGCCTATTTTCCTACAGTTATTTGAAAAGAAAAGAAGAAAAACTCTTTTGGCCAGACCTCAGTAACTCTTATTCCCTTAATTAAGAAATTAAATATACGATTTTTAATAGGAGCTTTTTCTGATAAACTGGCTCCTTAAAAATGTTAATGATTTCTCATACTAAAATGTGCAATTGCAGAAGGAAATGAAATATGTAAGTAAACCCAGTCTGAAGAAAATTCATACTGCAGCAGGTAATTCAAAGTTCCCTTTGAAATCTTGCACATTTCAATTTTTCCCATAAATAAAAGCTTTTAATTTTGGATTAAATTTGATATTATTTGAACTTCTACAATAAATGTTGTGGCGTTTTGTATTTTTATAATGAGTATTGTTGAGTTTGTTAAAGGCAGTCCTTGGAAAATCTAACCAACCCCTCCCCTTTCCCACAGAGCCTGCATTTACAGATGCTATAACACCATAGAAGAAACATCAGTGTCCTCAAGGAACCTCATATTTTAGTGGCAGCCAAAGCAACAGATTTCTCTAAGCCTTTTTAGATAAGAGAAATTTCTCTGCTGTTTGCTTTTGTTCACTTGATTCATTTCCCTGTAAAGTGAAAGTGCTCACAATTCCCTGGGCAAAATGTCTATGAGAGCTGGCAGGGCATTTCATACTTCCTATTATTAAAAAGACACCGACAACAATAATACTTATTTTATTTTGTTTACATCCCTTCTTGTTCCAAAATATAATAATAATAGGAGTTATTATAATAGGAGTTACATAGCTGTAATAATAATAGGAGCTGCCATTTAGTAAGTGCTCGTTGTGTCAGGGGCCTAGCTGAGCATTTTTATGTGGAGGTTAAGAGCAGAGATTCTGTGGCCAAACACACCTAGTTCAAATCCCAGTTCCACCACATACTTAGCTCTGTGATCTCACACACGGAATTCCCCTCTCTTAGCTCCCCTCTTTATAAAACAAGAGAATTATAGTTCCCATCTCGTAAGAGTTATTGGTGAGGTTTAAAGCTGAGATGCTGTAGATATATCCACACAAGCCCTAACATGCAGAAAGTACTCTATAAAGGTGAGTCTCATTAATTTAATCTTTGGAACTTCTCAAAATATATAGTGTCTTGATAGGACACCGGCTTAGACAGATACACCAATTTGCCATAAATAGGGTTTTGATCCATGATTTTCTGCTCCCAAAGTCCATGACTTCTTCCTCACCACTACAATTCTATTTATTCATTTTATTGTAAAAGCAATGCTCATAAAAGCTATGTTATTGGAGGTGAAGAAACAAACTGTAGTACAGGCTCATTAACTCTCACTACAGCTTTCTCTTCCAGGACTCCTCATCCTCTGCTCATTCTCTTCCTCTTCCTCTGTCTCTGGCAAAGCAAAGATTCTGATGACAACCAGAGTGGCCTGAACTGGAATTGGTCTTGTTAAGAGATAGAAAAGCTGAAGGGTTCAGGAGAGGGACCCAAGGCCTCCAATGCCCGCTAACACCAGCTTGCCCATACTTGATGAATTCTCAGACCATCTCAGCCCAAAGACAGAGAGGACTTGGCACTCCTTGGGGCCACTGGCTTGAATGATGCTCCATCCAACTGGAGCTCTTAGGTACACACCAGTGACACCTGCAAACTGCTAGTGCCGCTCAGGGTTTTTTATTACACAGCATTATCCAGGAAAGATGGCACATGACACACATGCCTGCCTCCACCAAAAGAACATTGCCAATGCTGGGATGCTTACTCGTGCTCATCTTCTCCATTCTTATCCTCTCCTCTAATGAGTTTTCTTGCTTGTACATACTTCATATATGTCATGTTTTGCTTTTTCATTATGTATCTGGCCCGGGCAAGATTTATTCCTCCTCCTCCTCCCCTTTTCTCTTCATCCTCCACCTCCTTTTCTTTCTCTTTATTATATTATTATTCATATCATCATCATTATCAATATTTAGCTTTCCCATGCCTCCCTAAGCTCATCATTTCCACTTGGAAGCTACTCTAAATATTCTCGAAATCCTCCTTAAAAATAATTTCCATTCAACAAGTAAGGTTCCAAATCCATGCCTGCAAATCTTCCTGGTCACAATCTCTTTTTTTTTTTTTTAATGACACCTGTTGCCTGATAAAAATGTATTTTCCCAACTAGTATATGATTCCCCCTACTTGTCTTGTGCTACCTGATTGAAAACCCACATTTTAGTTTTATGGCTTTGGCTGTCACCTTTGTAAATTACAGAGCCAGCTTCATGAGACACCACTGCAGCTGGGAATTCATTTCAAACTGATATTTTTGGTGTGACCACATGTGGCCCTATTTGTTCACTGAAACCTGCGGGAATGGGAATGTGGGCACTTTAGAATCTCACCGGGCTTTCATCTCTCGTGCTGGGCTGTCCCTTTGCTGACACGGACCATTATTTTCCCCTCACTCACACTGCCTCTCTGATTTGCTTTCTACAACCCTACACATTTCTCATCAGCTTGTTGTGAGCTCTGACACATCCCAAGTAAGTTATTTATTTTGACAGTTGTGTGTGTAATACATCTAATGTGGGATGAACCTAAGAGTCAGATAACCAGTTATTTTAGTCCTGGGAAACAACTTCATTATCTTGTGAAATGTACTTTCAACACTCAATCCTAGCAAGTAATGAATGATATTGTGTAACATGTTTGCAGCAATTACCTTTGGAAATGAAGACTCCCTCTGGTGCTATTGATAGAATGCAAGGTGAGACCTTTTTTCTTATAGAAGTCCAGGGTTTCTGTACGAGCCCAGCAAGTGTGCAAGACAAGCATAAAATATCTGTGCAACTGTACTGAGGGAAAGGACCTGTCCCCCACTCTGCCTGGCAGTCCTCCAGGCCCCACCACCCAGTTGAAGCTGAGCCTTGGAGACTAATCCTGATCCTAGTTAGAGGGAATTTGGGGATCCTACACCTTCAGAAGCCCTGCTACTTTGCATCAGATCAGTCTTTATTTAGTTCGGGTGTTGCTAGAAAGCTTGTTCATAGAACTGGGCCATTGATATGTCCATGGTCATGAATTTTGTGTCTCCTTTCAGTTGCTTGTTCTATTGAGCAGCACGTAGGTGTTTTGGTGAACCCAGTTTCCAAATGGCTACATTTGTTATTCCTTCTGAAGACCCCTGAGGGCCTCTCCTTGTGGAAGATGTTGGCACCACTTGGCCTCCTCGTCTACCCTATAGCCCCTAAATATGATTTAACTCTCAGCCCCTGTGCAAGTCCCCTTCTCAGCCACCTTCTCCTCCATACAATCTTTTGGGGGTCCCCAAGGAGCTGATTTTAACCCTAACTGCTCTTACCAGCATCCAGGCCTTCTTGCCACACCGAGTATTGCAGACACCCCCCTCTCCTGGACTCTCCATCTGTCAGGTCCACGCTCGCTCTTCTACATCTTTCTCCTCATCCTTGCAACATCATCACACAAAGCAACCTTTCCCTGGGCTAGCATCTCTCATCCCTTACTTGATGGGATGAATTTCTTTGGCATTCTTGACCAAGTTAGCACTTGGTGAATTCTACCCAAAGGAGGAAAGAATTCAGCTTTCTCCAAATGACAATCTCCTCTCCACATCCCCAGCTTTCTTGACATAGTCAAGTGGTGAGGTGCTACTGGAGTAGCCCTCTGTGTAAGAGCTGTGATGTGGGGAGGTGGCTGTGAGGCCCACTCTAAATTCAGAATGTATGGCACCATGTGGGTGATTATCAGCAACTCCATGGAAAAAGGAAAAGATCCTAATTAACTTTTACACTTCCATTTTATAATAATTCTTTTTTGAGTGCCTATCATTTTCCAGGCACATGTTATTCTGCCTAAACCTCATTCTAGTCCTTTATTACACCTCTCTTATAAATGCGGACACTGAGATTCTTTGAGACTATAGTACTTGTCCTAGCTCAAATGGGTAATAAAGGATCTATTTTCACTTATTCTTTCAATGTATATCTAAGCAGGTAATATGTTTAAGGAATAGCCTTGGTGCTGATAATACAACAGAGAAACAACAGTGCTGTTGTGTCTGGTTTTCCTCATTAAGGTATGAACTGTTTGAAGGGGAAGGGGTTGTCTCAATCATCTCCGCAACCCCAGTAACTATCACAATGCATAGTCATTATACAATGACTGAACCAGTCACCCATCAATTATCCTCTAGGTCAGTGATTCTCAACCAGGAGCAATTTTGCTCTGCAGGGTACATTTGGCAATGTCTGGGGACATTTTGGTCATGGTGGGCATCTACTGGGCAGAAGCCAGCAATGCTGTAAAACATCCCCAAACACACAGGGCACCCTCAGCATACATACACTTGCACACACAGCAAAGAATTATCCAAAGCCAAATATCAATTGTGTTGAAGTTGAGAAAAGCTGCTCTAGGTCTGACCCCATCCATTCTGTGGCCTGCCAGCCACATGCTAAGCCTTGTTTAGCTAGCTATGTAGTTCTTACAACGGATCCTTTACCAGTTATGTGAGGAAAAATACCATAAAACCACAGTCCCTCAAAGTTTCGTTCCCATTTGAGCCACAACTAACCCAACCTCTAAATGTAATCCTCTTGTGGACTTCCTCTTCTGAGTTGTGACTTTCCTATTTCCTTTGCACTTTAATTTCCTGAAACTTGGTCTTAGATTAGACTAAACCACAACTTACTAATGGATAGAGTAGATATTAATTGACATGACTGCTAAGCTTCTGAAAATCTTCCTTTTCTTGGAATCACTACCAATCACAGAGGTAGGCTCCCAGTGGCCATACTCACCTCTTAGCTATCACCGACAGACCCCTACGCCACACTGAGTCAATCTGAGCCTTTCCTGGCATTTGGAACTTAACTAGAGAAACACAGGGGCTGGAGGCCTTAGGAACTGAGCTGAGAGGCTCCAGGAAATGTCCATGGACCGGTCTTCCCAGAAGCCTGGATCTTTAGCTTTCTCTTTAGTTATGAAAAACATTCCTAATCATTCCAATCCCCCACTTTGGCTTAAGTAGTCAAAATCTGTGCCTCTTGCCTGCCACCGGAATGACAGTAAATAATACAAAATTCAATGTCATATTGCTACCTACTTTTAGAAAATATTTGAGGCAGCTGACCAAAAAAGCATTAACATAATGAGGTCAAAGCCATTAACAGAAAGCAAAAGACAAAACCCAATGAATTTGAGAAGAAGCAAATAACTTTGGTTTGTTCCCTCCATCTCTGGGTCCACCCCCAAGAAACATACACACAATCTTCCACCTTCTCTTTTCCTTCCTTATTCAAATAACATGACAATGCTACGCTCTAGGTCAATGGTGTTCAACACCGTGAGTGCACTATAATAAACTTAAGAACATTTTGTTAACCTTCACCTCCCAGTGACCTTTCCTGGGATATTCTAATATAATAGTCCCAGTGGGAAGCCATCCATACTTTTCAAGAGTTTTCACAAATGATTTTAACATGTAGCCAGATGGAGAATCACCTTAGATTAGTGGTTTTGCAGAGTCATGCATCCCTAGGACCCAATGAAATCTATGGACTGTCTCTCCCAGAAAAATGTACATCTATCTTTATTCTATTTTCATTATCAAGAGGCACACAGACGTCCTCAAGCCCAACTATGAATGCTTGGCTAAGAGCACTCTTTCTAGACACTGTTAAGCAATGAAGGCAGAGGGGTAAGAAGGCACTATAAATGAAACATGGCCCCTGCCCCAGAACAATTGATTTTAGCAAGAGGTTCTTGATAAATGAGCCAATAATATTTTTCAGGCCCACCCAATACTTGCAGCTTTTTCTAATTCTGCCAACTTTCAGCCTTCTAACTATACAACAGTTTTCCAGGTCTTTCTCTTTTGTAAATACAAACAGCAGCGGACCTATGTTAGAACTCACTATAGTTTAAATGGGTCTGAGTTTTCATCTAAGGCATGGGGCACAAATTATAGTTTGAGTACTTTTTGTCCCTAACAATCTTTTGTAATTATGCATGTATTTATTCATTTATTGATAACATACATGAATCGCTTACTAATTTCCAAAAGCTTGCTTCATAAGTATGCTTAAGTATTGCATTTATGCAAACTCCTAAAAGGCAGACATTATAGTGGAAATGAATGCTTCATGTAGCTGATAAAATCTCACTTCTGGTTCTCAGAGAATTTGGCACCTCCAAGGACAGTGGTGGCAAACTCTCGACACTCATTTTCACTGACCCTAAAACTCTGAGTGTCTTTGATATAATGGAAATAACACAGGACAAAGAGTCAGGACATCTAGTTCCCAAGTCTAGCTCAGTCTTCGCCCAGCTGCATGAAAGGAATGAGCCTCATAACTGTCTTCACCTTCATTCCCAATCCAGTCAGTACAAAGACCACATCCCTAATGAGTAATCCTCAGCACTCAAGGAAACTGGAAAAAAAATTAAAGGCTTCTATCATTATAAATTACTATACAAATGGTATTACTGGAGGCAGCCTGGCATGAAGGAATGAGATTGGGCTTGGATTTGGACAAATGTAGTTTCAAAGCTGATGTCTGTCATTTAAAAGCAATGTGATTTGGGGAAGTCACTTCACCTCTGTGAGTCTTACTTTTCTCTTCTATAACATGAGGTGCTTGTGTTATCATATAAGAGTATTATGAGGATTTTATGTGAAATGTTTATCACAGAGTTTGCTTCATAGGAGCACTCAAAATATATTATTTTCTATTATAAAGATGAATTTTAATAACTAGTATTACTTCTTTAGTAGTAGAGATGGGTTTACATTAATATAGCTATATTCTCTTGTCCTTCTCCTCAGGGGACACGTGTTGCCTGGCACACATTTGCAAAAAATTACCAGAATTAGGTGAGCTCTTGGTCACCCTGAAATTGGCCACAGGAAATTTAACACCCATCCTGGCCTCATTAGTACAGAGATTAAATGATGTACTTGACTTAGGAGTGACTTCCTCTAGGCCTAAAATAGTCAAAACAAAGATAAAGAAGAGAGAAGAGGTTATTGTCCTAATAAAGTCTGTTTCCTTACAAAGAGGCCTACTTGAAGAGTAATTTAAAATAGTGATATTATGGGGCTTTTTATATCACTTTAAACAATTCTTAGAGCTTAAGTGGTCATAAAAACTCCATTTCAAAAAATAATTGTATTTTTTAACAGCTGCTTGTGGTTTTAGAGAGCTGCTTATCCTTTCCCCCAAAAGAGCTTACAGCCTAATGTCAAAACATCTGGCAATTACCTTGGACACTGATGTCAATCCTGCAGGCAATGAAACTTCGAATATTCCATTAGGACATGAAGATCACAATGACATCTGACCACTTGTATGTTAGGATTGTTCTTGACTCTGAATTTTTATAACAATCATGAATCCATAATAGACAGGTTGCATGACTGAAGCAGAGCTCTGATGAGTCATTGAAGCAATTCCCTTGGTGTCACTAACCTTTCCAGACTGCTAGGGAGAAACATGTATTGATCATTATGTACCCAGCCACGTGATCACCCTAGGGGAAAATGATGAAAAGGTATATAAGAACCATATCTTTTAAGGTGCAAGTTTTTAATGCAAACACAGCTAAATAATCTTTCTGAGACCTAACATTTAAGGTTGGAATCTTGAGACACAATGTAAGGGGCTTTAAGCCTGAATTTATTTGAAGACATCAAAGTTTATTTGAAAACTCATTTAGTGCTTCTTTGCTGAAAGCCTCATGACCATTTACCTTCTAAGAAAGGAATGGTTTAATCACAAAAACATGGTGCTGAAGTTGACCTTAAGAGCACTGGGAATCTTTCAGAGAGACAGGATGCCCACTTTGATGAAGACAGAAATAACTGCATACTTCCAAACATTTTCCTTAGCAACTCATGGTGCCCGGCATTATCACCAATGAGTTACTCCCTTCAAGCTAAATTTTTTCTACAGGACCATTGGCAGACACAATACAACCCATTTTTACTCATTATCCAAGTGAGACATTAGTTTGCCTGTAATTTGGCAAAGAGTGGAATCTCAGTGGAATTACCAATGGGACAAGCTTGAATTTTTTAATGCTGGTTGGGAAGGGTAAGTTTAAATACTCAGAAGATCTTGAGGACATAAGACACTTGGGATCAGGCGCTGATGACAGGTTCCATATCCTTCAAGGGCATGCTGGCATTGCTAGAGACATCACTCATCCAAGGTCAGCAAAGGGAAAGCATCCACACACACACAACTCTCTGAAGTCATGGCCACTCAATCAGAGAGCCCTTTCCAGCCACACTATCTCCCCTCTCACCCACCCAGGAAGCCACTGTCATCTACCTCAACTAGGAAGAGAGGAAAACCCCAGTGCCTTCCAAGATCATCTTTTCTTTTTCCTCCCTGCAGACCTTCAGGCTGGCTTTCTTAAGAAAAATAGTACATTTCCTATTTGAAAAAAAAAAAATTCTGAGAAGAAAATGAAATAGGAGTTGGATGTTATTTCCATTTTTAAGGACTTTAGTAAATGATTTGTTTTTAGAAATTTCTTCCTGGGATTTATATCATTTTCCTCCCACCTTACCTCTCCTGTGTCCATTTTGGAGAAAAGCACCTCGTTTATCTTTGGGAGACAGTAATGCAGAAACTGTAACTGAGCAGATTTCCCCTTGAGGATCAAAATATTTGTGTTAAATGAAATGAGAAATCTGCTAAGTGGCGGCACGAATACCCCAGGGAAGGATATTTTGTAATTTTGAAAAATTCCTACTGAAATTCTTCTCTTGCCAAGAAAAGAGGAATGATTTCTATTAAAATTACTTCATGTCTGAATTACTCTCTGCCCCTTGGGAACATATAACATTACAGCTTTTATACTCAGTAATTTAGAAGGACGAGGGACACCTTATTTGGAAAGCATGTAAGCTTAACAAGAAATGTTGAGTATTAAGTATTTTCATCACAAAAGTCTTCTTTTGAAAATTTTGCACTTAAACTGTTCAAATTAAAGCTTGTCTTCAGAATTGATTTCTATGATCATCTGTATATGTTCTTTTTAACTTCCTACCCTTATCCTACCATTTCCTGAAGCTAAAGAAAAAAATTATCCAATTGGTGTGCAAGAATTGTACCTTTTATGTAAAACAAGATTGGTGATATCACATTAATAAAGTATTTGAATGCTTTTAAGCCAATCAAATCTGTAAGATGTATTTAAAAATATGTTTATTCTTGTGAATATATGAGTAGGTGGGTCTAGAGTAAAGGCTTTGGAAAGGCACAAGTGATGGAAAATATTTAACAATCCATGCACTAATTCTGATCAAGTATTATGGATCCTATAGGCACTGTGTTGAGAAAGCTTTGGAAGCCAAATTCAAGTTAAGAAGGAAAAAAATATCATTAAACATAAATACTGTGCCATGATCCCAGGTGGCCAAACACCAGTTGTCATCCCTGGTATGTGTTAAATAACAAGAAAGATTCTCTGAGGCTGGTGTGATTGGAGTTGTTCTCTAATTTTCCATAGTAAAATATTCTGTTTTTGTGGTAAAATTAAAGTTATTTTTAGTATTTCTTTTAAAACTGAAAAAATCGATTTGACCATTTTTTCTTAAGTTGTCCCAACACTTAGGGGAAGGTACTTAAATTATCATCTTTGTGTCCTGATCAGAAAAAGTCATCTTTGGGATCAATGGAAACTTTTGCAAGGATATGGGGTTTATTTCCATGTGCTGAAAGTCAATAATTCTTTGGATTATTAATTAATTATTAATTATTTAAAAAATACCAAGACATATTCATAGGCTTTATCCAGGAAGAGTTCCTAATGTTCCTATAAATAGGCTTGAGCTAAATAGAAGTAGATGTAAGGATCACTGGAGCAGCAAAGCTGCAAGAGTATAAACACGCTAGAAGAAGACCCAGACTGTTGTGGTTGTGTGCTCATGGTCTTTGTCACTCTCTCTCACTCTCTTGCTGTCTCTCTCTCTCTCTCTCTCTCTCACACACACACACACACACACACACACACACACACACCACCCAGCTCCTCAAAAGGAGAGAGGAGTAACGTCTATCTCAAGTGTCCTTTTAGGTATTTCAAAATGTCGCAATGAATTTTAAAAGTGCCCTATAGCACACCAATGCCAGTACACAAGCACTATGCTTGGGTTGTCATTATTAGCAATAACTGTCAATATCCTTGATTTCCTTATTAATTAAGGAAACAGTAGTACCCAAAACACAAATAATCTGAAATTTTTTTTTATGCTTTAGTAATTGATTTCTAAGTAGCATAGACTCACTGATGCCTCTATGCAACTGTCCTCAGAAGTGATGTGGTTCAACAAGTTGCCCCACAGATGAAACAGGGCCCCAAAGAACTTCAGTGATGATTCCAGGTCACATTTACAATTATCATTGAATGTGAACCAGAAACTATGGCTTTTTTGCTTTCCTTCTAGTCTCTCTTTCAATCCACGCTACTGCTTCTTATTTATCTTTATAATACTATTTCCTGCAATATTTGATTTGAATGAATGGTCCACACTTGGATAAAGATGTCAACAAAATGATTGTGCAATCTCTACACAATTAGAGGAGATTTTACCTGGGTAGCTCACACATTACAAAAAAACCCTCCACTGAGATAGAAAGTAGGTTTATCCACTATATGGATGAACACTGCCCAAATGAATAAATACCCAGCTCATGTGGTTATAAAACTAAATAAAAGCAGTATGCCATATTTGAACCTTCACACAGTCCTTCCCCTAATATTTGAATATTAAATTAGAAAGAAAAATAAGAATACATAATTTGCAAGGGAGTTGGCCTGAAGTAATATGTAAAAATAATAGCTATCATTGAGAGTACATGTGTTTTGTTCCAGGTATCTAAACAGATTACGGATCATCTTTATACCAGCCTCATGATATAGTGATGCTATCATTTTACAGGTGTGAAAACAGAGAGTCAGAGCCATTAGTAATTTTTTTAATTTACTAAATAGCAGCTACTTAAGACCAGAGCCAAGATCTGAACCCACAAAGCCCGTGCTCTCTTTACATTGTGATGTTAACATATTAATATCAGAGAGCTCATTATAATCATTTTTATCCTCCTAAATCAGTTCACACAGTGGTAAAAGTGCTCCGAAAAGAGATTTTAAATTAGGAGGTCAATGTTGTGCCATGTGATGGCAAAGTCAGATGTAGAACCCAGTCTCCTGACCTCATGTGTGCGTTATCCACTTCTTTAGTCAGCCTTTAGCATGCACCCAGCCTCATCAGGTGGCCTACCAGCCTCTGTGGGTTTCTAAAATGGTTCTTAGACATGGTGAAGCAGCATTCACTAAATAAATTCACAAGCTGACTACTTGCACCCGGAAGGAACATGGAATTGGTGGTGACTGGTGGAGAATAAGGGATGAAATACAGCAGTTTCTGAGGATAAGAGATTATAGGAGAGGGGTACTTCAGGATAACATGGTCAACTACCTGAAATGATCTGTTTCTAAGCAGGGAAAATCTCAGGTTTCACAGAAAAGAGATAAAAATTATCTGAAATAGAACAGTGTGTCTGTGGTCTTGCCTATGCCCCTGTGCAAGTCACTGGCTCCTTTGTGCGTCTTTCAAATAGAAATCCTAATGTCAACCTGATTATATCACAGCAGAAGACTAAGTAACAACCAATCCAATGACTATAAAGCAGTCTACCCCAGAAGTGTGCAATAGAAATTATTCAAATTAATGATCTGGGCAGCTTGCAGGTGAGGTGCCTGCTCCAATTTGAGCCAAGTCCTTTCAAGTTGTACTTTTTTTTTTTTTAAGAGTTCTGCCTCAATTCAGTGAATTGGATTATTTCAATGAAATACAGTTAATAAGTTCCCCTGGGCATCACTTGATACTTCTTTGCTATTCTTTTTACCTTTTTTTGTATTAGATTTAACACCTGGGTAATACTAAGTGCCATGGTTACCATAAATTATAGGAGACTAAATAAATATTTGAGAGAGCAGGAGAGATTTGATTAAATTGCTGAAAATGAAATGTTGAGTACTATTTCCCACACCAAATAGACTTTCTTGCTTCAGCGTGCACTGCCAACAGTGGATTTGGTTTTCATAGCCCCAGACATTTTCTAAATGGGTAAACTGCCAGCATGACCGCTTCCGTTTTTCTCTCTTGTTTAAGCCTCAACATATTTTTTATCCTTTGACTTTAATCCAAGCTGGTAAATTATGACCAAGAATTGAAGGCTTGATTATAAGGAGTTGTAATAGTGGAACTCTATTGCAAAATCTACCTAGAATAGGCAGGAATGTTTATATTGTAAATGTGGGCTTGGGGCACATGAGATTTATACATCAAAAGTAGAGTCCTTTCTGATAAGTGGGCATGAGTGGGTAAATTCAGCTAGGATGAATTAATAATAATTACAGCAATGTCAGGAAATTTGGAACAGGCTAAAAAGATTATTTGGTTCCTCCAATGGAAAACTAGGCACCGCTTAGAGCAGCTAATTTCAATATCCCTAATGCATAAGTGACTCTGATGCTTTGGATTCCCCCCTTTGAACCAGTTGTACTCATTTAATAATGAGTTAAATAAAATCTTTGATTTTACCTTTTCAAGGAAATTATCCTTCCTCGGGTTTAATAACTAACATATAGTGAAATACTTAATGGTGCGAGATTCTGCGTGGGCAGTTTCTTATTTAAGCCAAACAACTGCGTATATACAAGCCCATTTCCCCTTTAAAAAGATGAACTGAGTGAGGTGTAGAGAAGTCAATAATTTGCCCACATAAGAAATGAGGTAGAAATTCAGAGAGGTAGCCTCTGTCACCCAAAAAAATGTGCAAAATGCATAAATAATACTACTGTAAATTTATGTGTGTTGTTTTCAGTTCACAGGGTATTAATATGTTGGAGTACTATGTTAATTTAAAGAAATCATAAACCACATTTATTATGTCAGTGTATCAGAAAAAAAAGGTTAGTTCTCCATCACTTCTGACTAGATTGAGATCATTACAATATTTCTTGAGTTATTTCCCTTTTGAGAACATAGTCTTTCAACATGCATCGTGGTCCACACCCTATGGGCAGTCTCACCAAGTTGCACCTTTTTCTGATGGCTGATAACAAAGATATCTTCCCCGGAAGGTTGTCCACTCTGTCCTAACCTAACGATTCCCCCAAGGAAGTGGAACACTAGTGAATGATGGGAAGAAGGAAGGGTTCTGAGTTTAGAAGACAGAGGGAAGGACATGGCAACTGCAAAATGCAGATTTCTGAAGTCTCCGCCAAGACACAGTTGCAGGATGGATTGGACAACAAAAGGGGGTGTGCAATGGAATCTGGTGTTTGGGGACCTGATACTGAATTTGTTACTCCATTCTTCCAACACTCCAGAGAAATGCTGCCCAGTGCCTCAGCAACCCCCGCTTCCATTCTCTCAGGAAGTTAGCACTCTGCTTTTAGGCTCAGATTCTGTAGTGCCTACCTACAATCTTTTTACTGCCCCAAAATGGGAAAGCCCTACTAGAACTGATAAGCTGTAGAGTTTGGGTAGGTTTGTTGCTAGGTCCCAGTTTCTTCTTCCAGAAAGAAATCCAGAGTGGAGAGCCCCTTCAACTTTTAAAATGGAACAAGGCACACCCGGGTGGCTCAGTGGTTTGGTATCTGCCTTCGGCCCAGGGTATGATCCTGGAGTGCCAGGATCAAGTCCCATACCCGGCTCCCTGCATAGAGCCTGCTTCTCCCTCTCTGCCTGTGTCTCTGCCTGTCTTTCTCTCTCTGTGTTTCTCATGAATGAATAAATAAAATCTTTAAGAATAAATAAATAAATAAATAAATAAGAAATAAAATGGAACTATTTCTATAACTAGTCCATCATTCAGTGAAACATAATTCCAAGAATAAAATGAAATATAAATTTATTTTAGGAATTATAAAGTATTTGTTTACTCCTTCATTAATTATATTCATTTAGAACTATTTTATTCCTAAAGGGAGTATGGCTGTCTTACCAGATTATATCGCAGCAATAACCCATATGATATGGTCTGCTGAAGTCAGTGTAAAGCGAGGGGATTATAGTAGGTAGGGCTGTCGATAGCAGGTACAGAAATCCACTCTGCCACTTAAGGGTAATGGATGCTCTCATGGAATCCCAGAACAGGAATGCCTCCTTGGCCCTGTGAATGAATGGAAAGTAGAGATTGGAATGACCTCCCAATTCTGCTCCCCACCATATACCTGCATCATTCACTTCCATTACAGAGTGTGGCCCATGACAGAGGAGGTTTCTACAAACAGCAACCACACATATATACCATCCAAAGAGGGACCAACTCCTCTCTAAGACCCAACTTGAAATTACTGGGGAAAGAGTTAGCCAGTCTTGGGTCAAATGTCCACCTCTTTATCAGTCAACTGTGGCCACAGTCCAGGAAAGGTGCTTGGACTGAAATGTGTACTCTTCCCTCCTCTAATCAGCTGTAACCTGTGGTCAGAGCCACACTACGCAAAATGGCTAAAGTGGGGGCTCCACATCCACTACTGCCTGAGGTGAGAGGGAGGGACTACTACCAGAAAACACGGGACTGAGATAACCACTGAAAAGATGTCCACCATAAGTCCCATCAAAGGAATCATTATTAAGTAACACAGTACTCATAAAACTTTAAGTAATGCCATAAACCTCATTAAAAACTCAAGCTAGAGGCTTTATGCACCCCCTCAGTCCACAGGGACATTTTGACACAATCAGACGTGATCAAGCAAAACACACTGTATTTTCTCCTCCAATTAGCATCTTTCTTTGCTTCTCTCAGGGTGCTTATATGAGGTTCCAATAAAAGTATGCACATTCCCAAAGAGTTCTTCATCTGTTTCTCAGCATTTTTCTTTTGATTCTTGGACTTCATTTATTCCATAAAAGCACATTGGAACATCAATGCAGATCCTTGTTTTTGTGATTGTTCTCTCTGCACAATTAGGCATAATAATTAAAGCATCCTTTTTGTCTGAAAGGCAATTAAAGTACAACTTTGGAAACATGCGACAATAATATTGAATAATGTTACATTTGTCAGTGAGGTCACTAAATGGGCAATAGATCTTAGAAAGCAAATGGTCTTTCCTTTGTAAACAGATCATTGCTTAGCTTACTTAAATGGCTGTAATAAGTCCCATATAGCTCTGTAGCTTGCTGTATTTCTATTCCTTTATCAGAAGGGAACACTTTGTGGTAATGGGCACATGCCCATTGACATACTGATGAAAAATGAGTCTAAAACCACTTGGAAATCAGCAGACAAGTAAAGAGAAGACATTACAGATTTTAAAAAATTAATTTTTAAAAGAAAGTCTCAGAGACAGAATGAAAGATGATACCCTATCAAATGTTTAGCCAGAAATTGAAAGATAATTATGGCAACTCTCAAGTAGCTACCAAGTTACTGCATTTGCAGTAATTCCTGACCAATTACTCTTTTGCAATGACATTAGCTTTCCTTCGCTGCACATTTCTGACTTTTCTACTCCACACTAAAAGTTACCTCCATGAGGGCAGAAATACTGCCACCTTTGTTCCGTATATCATTCCCAGCACCTGAATGAGTGGCTGACAACAGGTGATGCTCAAATGTTTTTGTGCATCTCACATGGTGTTCATTTTATTTTTTATGGAAGGATAATATACCACAGAGAAGCACGCATATCGTGGGTGTAAAGTGCACCAAATTGTCACAATCTTCACACATCTGAGCAACCAGAACTCAGAGCAATAAACAAAACATTACCAACACCTCAAAAATCCTTTTGTATCCTTTCCCAGTTACTATCCCCACAAGAATAATCACCATCTCCAATTCTAACAGCATAGTGTACTCTGCTTCTTTTTAGACTCTATAAACAGAACCGCATAATGGGAACTCTTTTGTGTGTAATTTTCATTCAACACTGCACTGGTGAGATTGCCTAGTGTTGTAGGCAACTGTAGGTTACTCATCTCCCATTGTGTGAATGTGCCAGTTTCCTTACTCATTCAACTGTTGATGAGCATTTAAGTAGTTTCCAGTTTGGGGCTAATACAAATAGCACTCTTATGTACATTCCAGTGCGTATCTTTTAACATATACATTTCTGTTGGATATATGCATAGAAGTGAAATGGCTGTATTGTAGAATAAACATGTTTCTGGATTTATATACATTAATATTTTTAAACCATTAATAATATGAACTTTAAAGAATCTATACTTTATTTGAATTTGGGGTGACATTAAAACACAGTTCAATACCTTGATTTCTGCATAAAGAAACTAAGGACCAAGTTCATTTAAGAGGAGCAGTAGAATGGAATGCATGCAGCTACCAACTAGCTGTGTGGCCTTGAGCATGAATACCCTGGCCTTGATTTCTTCACATAAATTGAGGAAATTCAATAAGATAATCTCAAAATCACTTCCACATCCCAGCTCTAAAATTCTGTAACTCACTTGAAGCACAATTGTCAGAGTTGTGACTAAAAGCCATGCTTCAAACTCATATCCACTAGTTTTAACTTCATATCAGCCTTTATTCCAATAAGATTGATTATTGATATAATTATTTATTTTCAACATTAAAAGTTAATTATATTAGCTAATATTTATCGAATGCTCTTTCCAAGTGTTTTTCACGTACCATCTCATCAAATCCTGATAACAACTCATAAAGAGTTATTATATTCCTCCTTCATTTACAAACAAGGAAACTGAGGACTCAAATGGCTAAATACCCAGTCTAAGGTCACAGAGCTGTGAAGTGATTGAGCTAGGTTCTTTTAGGCAGTATGCACAAATAACTCCATGTGCAGTCATTCTTTAAAACTAAACAGCATCCTTTTGTTATAACTTACAGCTCTCTTTAGCCACTAGTTCCAATGGAAACTTGTTTCTCCTTAGAGTCCTATATGTGACTTGTGAAACGCACAATCTGAAAAAAGCCACACTATAGCATTTTCTGTGGGGTGCTCCCAATCCGGGCTTAGCACACTGACAGTCAAATTCTTCACTGACATGTCCCAAGATCATCTGGTACTGATCTCTATCTTCAACAACACTGGATGCGTTTCTTAACTCAGGATTTTATGAAGGCAGTAAAACTAATGAATCACAAATGTCTGAACCCATATAGGAAACAATGCTAAAAGAGATAGTAAAATTATGTATCAGGATCTACCACAAACTATAAATATTATGCATCAGGTATCTGACGGTAACATCTAACTTCAGCCTGATAACAAGCTGGTGGAAACATTTCGTCATCTTGTAAGTAAAATATCTCTGCTCTGATACAATTCAGATTTTTGCTTCCATATTCTTTGGCTCTTCTTTTTTTTTAATGTTCCATGAAAATTTTCATAGGCTCTAAATTTCCATTTTATTACGTACCAGATTCCTGGTTACTCAGTACAGAGAATTCTCAGGGCCTATCTGAAATCACTCTAATTGCTGGCTTTTCATGAAGGAGGTGGGGTTGTGCATCAGCTGATTTTTTAGGGAGGCTTTGCTTTCAGTCAAAATACCTGGCAGAGATATGTCTATTGAGTATCTTGCTGTATAGGAATTGTCCCTTTATTTCTACACATAAGTAGGATGTGGTTCCCAATCCATTTCTTCTCTAGCTCATCTAAACTGATCTATAAATAGACTTTCACCCAAATTCCACTATGATCTACATTTACATTTAGTCCTGCTCTGATGTTGAGGCTAGATATGGTAGGTAAGGAAGGGGCCTTACCCTGTTTGGGGTAGGAAGGCCCTCTATTCTTCCTGCCCTTACAAATACTTTTTAGAAAACCATATCATATGTGCACACATATCACCCTAATTACCACATAATCTCTCACTGAAGTCCATTCTGTTTAACTGTTTACATACACAAACAAGTTTAACTTTGCCATTACAAATATGTATGATAGCAGTCCTACCTGGTCATTTTGCCATGATACATGTAGACTTATATAACCTGGAAAATGGCTCTACTTCTCCATCCAAAGACATATGAAGGCAGCACCTCAGTGAAAGCTACAATCACGAAGGTCGCCTTACCTAGTTCCTTGTTCTTCAGTAATGTCTACTGGCTGGGTCCCTGGTCCACATGTGATCCTTATCAAAGTTTAAGGATTGCAGTTGTTTCCAGACCTTTCCGCTACCTGTGATTCAGCCATCAGTAGACCTCACTGCCCTTACCTTGGTCACTAATGATTAGTTGCACAATTATTTAACATGTATGGGCTGACCAATAAATGATTAGTAGTAATAATTTTGATTAGCAGCTTTATCTACCTGCAGAACCTCAAAAACAGATCCAAACAAACTGTGGTCATAATGGGTTCAAGGACTGTACAGGTCAGTCCCCCTTCCCCTACCCCGAGGTAAATCAGTTCTACATTCCCTTCCTTGGCAGCATTCTGGAAAGCATATCTGGACCAATACATGTGCAAAAAGGTAAAGAAGAGAATGGATGTTCAGCAAGACTATGACAGCTAGCCACCATGAAATTATACATTCTGTGAGGTATCTTTATTAAAAATAACAATACTCTTCTTGTTGCAGTGACTGGTGTTGGAATATTTATTCTTGTTTCTTAAAGTAGTCTACGGCCATACCACCCTGAACGCGCCCGATCTCATCTGTTTCTTAAAGTATATAGAGAAAAAAATCAGTCCTCATGATGTCGAGGGAAGGAATGGGAAAAATATAAATATCATGATCAAATCTATGACCATCTAGGTATCAATTAAGAGACTAGAGCAGAGTGATGAATGAAGAGCCTCTTTCCCATACTTTTGATCCCAGGCTGTCTACTATTGCTCTATCAGATCTTATAAACTAAGAGCCAGAACTGGAGGAAGACTGGAGCACAGACACATTAATGGTAGACAACTGCAATGAAAATCACAGACCCCTCTTGCTGAAGTCCCCTAGGACAGCCTGCTTCTGACCCATTCTACAACATAATTTGAGAAAACAGTATAGATCAGAAAAGGAAGCTATTTCATTGGAAGAGGGTATGATTAAATATAAAATATGGATAGTGAAATTGAGGAAATTTTCAAGTTCCTCAAACATTATGGAAACAGCCAAACTAATAAAGGGGCAACTGGAGAATGTTTACATGAATGACCTCACAATCATAGCCACAGTTTGACCAAACGGATTAGGAGGTCTGTGCATAACTTCCCTCCCCTGCCCCTTTTTTTGTTCTGGACACAGGACTCTGCCCCACACTAAAGAAAAATTGCATGAGTTCTAGAAAAATTTCATGAGAATAAGGTAAAAAGAAAATTGAAAAGAAGTCTGAGAAGATGTAAGACAGGAGTTAATTACATAGAACAAAACAAAGTCAGCAAAGCAAAGGAACTGGAAATTTGAGAGTTAACAGAAGCCTGTATTATGGAGAGTCTTCTGGGTACCATTGATCTTTTTTCTCTACCATAGTCTATGTTGAAGTCAAAGTTGATGATAAATAATGTAGTTACATAACTATGTTTTTCCCCTTGTCAAGAACACTGCTTGAAACTAACCATGGACTGAGGAGAGGGAAGGGTTTTCTCCAGGAGCCTTGTAAAATTGAGCTGAGATTGTAGTAAAATAGTCAAATATGCCTTAGTTTGATCTACTTAAATGAACTATCAGCCAAGGGTTAAGCCTGCCTAGAGTTGAGACTAGAACAGATTTCATTTTCTGTGTTCTTGAAATAAATCTTGGATTTCATGAGCAGTGAATACTTGCAATAAATTCCCTTTTACTTAAATTAGATTGATTAGGTTGCTCTTTGTTACATGCAAACAATCTCTGACAAAGATGGGTTTTAGCTAAAAACGAATTCTCCCATTAGGCAGAAACATGACCTATCATTTGGATTTCAGTCAGAAAGCAGAAACCACTTGAGGTATTTCAAACAGATAGAATTTAATCTAAGGAACTGATTAAACCAGTGATGGAAAATCTAAGAGGTTGAACAGAAGATGATGAGACATGGCAAAGATTGGTAATGGGAATAAGATGTTGCTGCCTAGAGAAACACAGGGAGGGGACTGTACTCCCAAATCCAGAAGCTGAGGTCACTGGGTATAAGGTGGAACCATAGCGGGCCTTTCCAATGGGGCTATAGAGACATTTCCTGGAAGGATCTGGATCCACACAGGAGGCACAAAGATGCTGCCAGAGATGCCACCTAAAGCAAAGAAGAGAGAAGCCTTCTTCCCTTTTTATGTCTCCTTTATACCAGTGTACCCCACTGGCCAAACCTACAAAGATGCTAGAGGTCTGAGAAATAGTTTCTTGTCATACAGAACAGAGCAAGGAAAGATAAAAGAATGAATCTGAAAGTAAGGAGGCCAAGATCTGCCCCAAGTAGGCTCCAGGAAACATTCGTACCACACTAGTAAACACTCTGTGACAATTCTGGGTGGTCTGGGGGCATAATAACAGAATTTTAATTTGTATTATTCTTCTTACAATTTTTCCTTTTATCTATTTCATTCTGATCCTCAGTATCTTGCCCCATAGATTTTTCTATGATGTAAAACATAAATTACTTGAAATAATATGCTCTCTGTATATAAAATAAATGCTGAAATGTGCTGCACATATTATACTAAAGATAATAGAGGAGGAGGAAAGAGAGGGATTTACCTATGTGGGCAGCAAGCAACAGAAGGGGAGGAATTCTAACCACTGGAGAGGATAGAATACAGATGTCTCAGGGAATCAAGCTCTCATATGCTGCTCAGTGTTGACACCCCTAGAATAAGGCATGCCCTTTAGAGAAAGTCGGTATGTGGTATCCCAATGAAACCTAAAACCTGTAGCACCTGAATGGCTCAGGGGTTGAGTGTCTGCCTTTCGCTCAGGTCATGATCCTGGCATCCTGGGATCGAGTCCTGCATGGGGATCCCCAAAGGGAGCCTGCTTCTCCCTCTACCTGTGTCTCCGCCTCTCTCTCTGTGTCTCTCAGGAATAAATAAATAAAATATTTTTTTTAAAAAAAAGGGAAGAAAGAAACCTAAAACCTAAGTACAGGAAATTCCTGCCTTGGCAAAGGGTCCCATGCCCTAAGCAAGGTCCGGATACAGCACAGCTTTCAGACAAAAAAGGGAAGTGCAAGCTAAAGTACCATGTAATCAAAGGGAACCAATAAGCTTTGATGAACTTCCCATCCCAGCCTTCCCTACTCGCATTTAACCTCAAAACCTACCTCAGCACCAGCAGAAATCAAATGGCAAACTCAAAAAAGTGTACTTGAAAAAACCTAACAAGAGAACTATTACTTAAATCTTAAACAGGGGGGTGCCTGGATGGCTCAGTTTGTGGGGAAATAACTTATGGTTTTGGTTCAGGTTTGATCTCAGAATTGTGGGACTGAGCCCCAGGGAGGGGGCCCCATGCTCAGCAGGGAGTCGGCTTGGGATTCTCTCTCTCCCTCTGGCTCTCCCCTTGCTTGCATTTGCTCTCAATCTCTCTCTTTCTCTCTCTATCTCTCTCGTAAATAAACAAATAAAATATTTTTTAATTAAAAAAATACATCTCCAACAGGATTAAGGAAGTCAACAAGGATGGTGAGGCATCTTGGAGAAAGTCACTACACTCAAGGCCTGAAGGGAAAAAGGAAGAAGATGATGATATTGCAGCCCCAAAAGAGCTGAAACCACAGAACAAAAGCCTTCCACCAAGTAGTCCTGACACCTTAGGGAAGTGTTCTCACTGTTGCAACAATAGTGAGACATGAAAAAAGCGGGAAAAAAAATGAATATCCCAACTTATCTCTTTTCTTTCCTTTTCAACTCTAGCTGTGGTACCTTTCTGTTTCAACCCATCTAGAAGTTAAAAAGCACAGCACATAGGCCCAGGTAGGGCAATCTATGGGTCCCAGGGCACAGAACAGAGAAAGGCTAAAATTAGGAGACGCTAAATAAAGAACAACTCAGAGAAAATTAAAATACTGATTACTAATTCAAAAAGATACAGATACCTTTCTGTTTAGTGCAGCAGTATCTACAATAGCCAAGATATGGAAGCAAACTAAGCGCCCATCCACTGATGAATAGATCAAGAAGATGTGGTGTGTGTGTGTGTGTGTGTGTATAATGTATATAATATATACTCATATATTCATATATATCATATATTCATATATTCATATAATATGAATATTATTCAGCCATAAAAAGAACGAAATTTTGCCATTTTCAACATGAATGGATTCAGAGGGTATAATGCTAAGTGAAATAAGTCAGCCAGAGAAAGACAAATACCATTTGATTTCACTCATGTGAAATTTAAGAAACAAAACAATGAATAGCAACAAAAAAATACAAACAAAAAACTGACTTTTAAATTTAGAAAACAAACTGGTGATTGCCCAGGGGGAGGGGGTGACTAAGTGAAATAAGTGAATAAGTGAAGGGAATTAAGAGTACACTTCTTATTATGAGCTCTGAGTAATTATAGAATTGTTGAATCATTATATTGTACACTTGAAGCTGATATAACACCATATGTTAATTACATTTGAATTTTAAAAAAATTTTAAGAGGGATAGAGGATAAAGAAAGAATAGCCAGCACTTGGCAGCTCCAGATTTCATGGAGTCTGAGGTCTCTACAATTTGAAGGGCTTAATTTAAAAAATAACAATATATCATTAAAAATACAAAATTAGGTACAGAAGTGCATATTTGTTTATATCAAAAAGAGAAATCACAAAAAAGTTTAAATAGCTAACAAATATTCAACCATAAGAACCTGAAAAAAAAGCAAATCCTTATTAACTGCCTAAGATACTTTTATAATATTTGCCTTCTTTATTACTATAAATTAATTTTTTAATCATCTCTTTATATAAGAACACTTTCTAATATCAACCTTTGTAGTGAGAATAGAAAGATAATTTAATATTTTCTAGAATCAAAAATTGTTATTATTGATACCTGGAATGCGTGAACTATGCAATGTTACAGAAATATGTTTTTGTTGTCTGTAGTTCTATTGTAAGTTTGTGTCCTACAAACACAGGAATTTTGATAAGTTCTATTTTGCATGATTACCATAAGTCTTTTAAATATATGCTGCTTTTTAATTTGCTAGTGTCATCATTTGTATATATCATTTGTATATATTATCAAATATATTCTCTGACAGCAGAGCATTTCCATTTTTAAAATGGTGTTGATGAGAACTGAATTCTCCACTAACAATTAAATACGTCTGATGACTGAAAGAATTTTCCAGAGATCAGCTTCCGATTCCATATATTGCACTCCTAGTTCTAACGCTAGGATCCATGTTTCTGCTTCCAGGAACCATAGAAGTAATTCATACACTGATGGTTAGCAATGGCTTAACTGCACAAAAGTGACTGCAAAATCACATAACTATATCTCATTAAATTCAAACTAAATATCATAAACTCAATTTTTCCTAAGCTGAATCTTATAAAATCCTGAAATATGGTTAAAGGAAATACAGGGCAATGAGGTTCATAGACTTGCATTTGAAAAATCAAATATACCCATGATGTAATGAATTTTAAAAAATTATTACCTCTCTTCACACAAAAGATTTAGAAGCAATAACTACCTCAGGGACAAGGAGTGCCCCTAGTGTACAGATTGTGGTTTCTAAATACCATTTCCACAAAACACTCCTGAAATCCTTGGAAAGATGGCTGATTTCAGGTCTGGTGCAGTAAGTTTATATAAGCCTAGAACATCCTATCGTTCCATCGTATCATTCCAGAATGCTCTCCACATTCACTGGGTCATGTCAAGAGATAATAAATAAGGGACTCCCAGTGGCCAGAGATGAGATCGTCCATGCATTAAAAAGTATAACTCTAATAGATAAAAACACATCAAACACATCTTTGAAAACAAAACAACTATCAAGTCACACTGTTTTCCACAGTGGCTTTAACAATTTACATCCCCACCGACAATGTACCCTTTTTCTCCACATCCTCCCCAACACTTATTATTTCTTGTCTTGTGCACTGAAACTAAAAGAACAGTCTGTGTCAATTACACTCAAATACAAAAAATATACAAACATACATGTCACACCAGGTTAAAAAATCTATGAGGTCATAATGACATATTTAAAAAAAAATCACTGGTTCCATTTGAACGTCTTTTAGGGCACCAACCTCTCATTCTAAAATTTGACAAATGGGGGAAATTATCCCACCTTTCCTGTATTAACTATATTCCAGTGTAATCAAATAATTGACAAAAAATAATTCTTCTTTATAGAAGAATTCCTCTTAGTATTTACAGAAGGGATGATTGAATCAGAGTATCTATATTTTGTAGCCCCTAATGAATTAATAGCTCCAGACAATGGTCATCCAGGGTGGCTAAAGCCATCTGTGGAATGATGCATAGATCAGGCCGACAATATTTTAAACCTCTGGTGAATCTTCACATTACAAAAAATAAAACAAGATAAAATACAATACAATGAAAAGATAGTGCATCAAACATCATATGCCCTTGATATGATATAATAACGAGTCCACAGCATCACTTATGAAATGTTCTACAAAAAAACTGGACTTGAACATCATCAAGCATCTCAATATAACCACCAGCTAATAGGAAATACACAGATGAACATGTCAAATGTCACCACAGAGATGCAACTGGCCAATCGCAGAGTGTAAAATATGCAATGGAGCACAAGATCCAGTTTCTTCAATAAATAAGTGCATTTAAAAAAAAGAGAGAGAGAGAGAGGGAAAGGGTTACAGATTTAAAGAATTTTAGGAAACACCAAATGTGATATGTGGACTTTATTTGAATCCTGCTTCAAATAAATCAATTTAATAAAAAATGTAATGGAACAACAAGGTAAATTTAGTAAATACTGAAAACATATTTAATCATATTAAAGAAATAGTGTTGCACTGGTGGTGTAGGTAGTATTGGCTGCAGGAGAATTTGGGGCCAAGTTTCACACCATTTTGCTGAACAGCCCCCCAAGAGGCCAGAAGGCAGGATTTATGCTATGACTCTGTGAAGGAATCCATTGACTGCATTTGTAAAATTATGAAGATCATCTGAAGAGCCCCTCTATCACATATATCAGTAAGTTGGTTGATTTTACCCATGATTTGGTAGACCTCAGCTGCCTTGTTTATGGAGCTGATATACAGGCATACCAGCCTTATAACAAAGTCTGGATTAAAGAAAAGATCTACATGTGTCTTCGTGGGGAGGCCCAACAGGCCCGGAAATAGCTGAGCTGGAAGCATGGGGGGTTGGGGGTGGGCTTGAACACTGGCATATACACTGTGCTACAGTGGAAGTTTTGTGTTACAGCAATCCTGTTTCCATTGTGGTATACCACAGCCAGGATTGCATGGAATAGATGAAATGTGAGGATCTTGGTCAATCTGAAACCCCCATGGCCCTCTTTCCCTGCTCTTCTTTAATGTAAGCATTTTTATAATTTAGATGGAAGTTGTTTTTTTCAGTTAATTTTGGTTCCAATCCTTCAAACTCTCCATATCTGCTTTATAATATTCACTGCACTAATCCTTCTTCAAGTTGGGGTGGGAGTGGAGACAATTTAGTTGCATCTTCAAGAAAAGTCTTAGTGAAAAACAAATAAATGTTCTTTAGGTCTTTTTTTTTTTTTAAAGAAGAAATAGTGTTAAGGATTTTTTTTGGTAAGGAGGGGGCTCTAACAATGATTTAAAAAATACTGTCTTATCTCTCAGAGATACATACTGATATATTTAAGGGTGAGGTAATATTGTGTCTAGTATTTACTTTATAATTATCCAATAGGTGGGGGTAAGGCATAGGAGAGACAGTGTAGATGAAACAGACTGGCCACATGCTGATAATAGATGAAACACGACGCCATGCGCTGATCTGGGCAACAGGCATATGGAGGTTTATCATACTATTTTTTCTAATTTCATGTATGCTCAAAACTTCCATAATAATTTTATTTTTCAAAAAAGCAGCTGAAGAAAAATTAACTGTCCAGAAGTTTCACTGAAACTGTGATAATGCCACTTTCCTCTTATACCAGGGAGAGGAAGTCTACTTAGGCCTTCAAGTTTTCAGGCAGCAAATTTGTGATTCTCTTCTCTCTCTCTAACCCCTAAATGTTGCCTGTATTGTCAAGCACTCAAGGCTAACTCCATAATCATCACGGTACATATGTCTATCCCACCACTGGTATTTGACAAGGATGAAAACTTTACTTCGGGAGTATCCTGACTCAGTTATGTGTAGCAGGATGAAAACCTTTCTGAACCCTGAACAGACTTGGAATTAATTGACCCTCCAGTATTAATTGAAGGCCTTGGCTGAGTGAGAAAAAATAAATAAAGCAAGTCTTGACAAGCAATCATTAAAAGGCACTTGGTCAGCCCGGTGACAGATCTCTGCTGGAGAGCTCAAGAACTGTCTTCTCATAACTTCTCACTGAAAGAGCGAAAACATTTCCTTCCCCTGCTCCCATCAGCCTCTGGAGTCGTTGCTTTACGGAAACAAGGCTCAAAGTTTCTACCCTTCCATTCTGATAAAGTACAGAATTAATTAGGATTACACAATCTCGAAATCCATACATAGGGATTCTTTTTGTTCGAATATATCATGTGTTAGACAGTGACACCTATTGGTCAAGTGCAGTATTGTAAACTAGGACTACTGAATATTGTAATACAGGCGTCTCTAACTCAGACACAATAGAAAAAAGGCCAGACTAAATCCATGGCAGGAAAAAAAAATCACTTTAATATGCTTTTATCACCTTCAAATAGTCTAGGTAATTCCACCTAGGCTAAAGGTGAGGTGGGTTGATTCTTGACCCTTACAGGAAGATTTTTGATGAGCACATCAAATAGCCTGAATGTAGTGATATTGCCTTTATTTTTTTTTTTTTGTGATATTGCCTTTATTTTTTTTTTTTTGTGATATTGCCTTTAAATTGCAATTAAATATTTTTAAATGGGTGTTCCCAAAGTACTTAGAGCCACTTTGTTCTCTTAAGTGGACAAATCACAGCCCAATCTCAAATCAGTTTTTGAGTGAATGTTATTTATTTTAAAATCTACCTGAAAATTCACAAATTCCAAGCTTGTAGAATCCAAATTAATAAAAAAAAAAAACTATATATTCCATACTCAAATTAGACAAACGATTAGGAGAGTACATTTGAGCATTATAAATGTTCAATGTGAATATGGAAAGAGGGAGTTTCTAAGTATGAAATAAATAACCTCAATCAATTATAGATAGGAAGGATAGATCCTCTCATTGAGGGATCAAACTGTAGGAGCAAAGATTAGGGAAATATGAAAAGTAAAATCTCACCCAATTGTCCAGCCATCAACTTGATCCCTTCCCTCATCAAAAGTTCTTACTTTTTTCATTAGAATGATTTTATATTGCTTACAGAAATAATTTCTAGGGACACCTGGGTGGCTCACAGTTTAAGCATCTGCCTTCAACTCAGGGCATGATCCTGGAGTCCCGGGATCGAGTCCCACGTTGGGCTCCCTGCATGGAGCCTGCTTCTCCCTCTGCCTGTGTCTCTGCCTCTCTCTCTTTCTCTCTCTCATGAATAAATAAATTTTAAAAATCTTAAAAAAATAATAATTTCTATAACATGGTATAATTTATAAATTTGTTTACATTACAGGGTAAATATACATATATGATATAAATATACATTTTCATATGTGTCACATAAATATATGAAAATATATTTACAACATAAAATTACATTGTAAAATAATTTTAATAATGAAGTCAATGTGAAAACTGGGTTCAGTCTAAGTAATTTGTTTTATAAATCCCACTTTTTTTTTAATTGGAGTTCAATTTGCTAACATATAACATAACACGCAGTGCTCCTCCCATCAAGTGCCCCCCTCAGTGCCCGTCACCCAGTCACCCACACCCCCCTTCCACCTCCCCTTCCACCACCCCTTGTTTGTTTCCCAGAGTTAGGAGTCTCTCATGTCCTGTCTCCCTCTCTGATATTTCCCACTTATTTTTTTCTACTTTCCCCTTTATTCCCTTTCACTATTTTTTATATTCCCTAAATGAATGAGACCATATAATGTTTGTCCTTCTCTCATTGACTTATTTCACTAAGCATAATACCCTCCAGTTCCATCCATGTCGAAGCAAATGGTGGGTATTTGTCGTTTCTAATGGCTGAGGAATATTCCATTGTATACATAGACCACATCTTCTTTATCCATTCATCTTTCGATAGACACCGAGCCTCATTCCACAGTTTGGCTATTGTGGACATTGTTGCTATAAACATCGGGGTGCAGGTGTCCCGGCGTATAAACCCCACTTGAGGGAATACACCAACATACTGCACAGTGAATGATGCCTGAAATTGGAAGTCTTAAACCTAGGCTTCTCCCTGATATAAAATAATTATCCCTCCCTAATCTCTCAGTCATCTCCTTCCTAACTATTTGACAACACTCTAATGGGTGGTGGGAGGTTTTCTCAGGCTCAGTTCTGAACTCACCTTCCCCTGCATCTTCTCCTCAATTATCTCTCCCTTCCAGAATCCTGGTCTCCTCCCCTCAGTGACTTGGAAGCCAGCCTTGACTGCCGTGCAGCATGAGGGAGCACTAACATTTTCTTTTCTTCTGTGGCTCTCTCCTCTCACGTTTTAATCAATGCCAGAGGAGCACTTTGGGGAATCCACTCTCAGGTCCTAAAGTCTCTGTGTGGCCAAGATGCTTGACCCTACAGGGAGCTGAAGGCACAGCAGGGACTCTGAGAGCCTTCAAGTCTCTAGATGGCACATGGGAAGCATGTATGTTCTCTGTAGTCGATGTGGTAACCACACTAACTCTGTGACAAGAAGTTTCAAATGGCAAAAAACCCTAGATTGTATGTAGAAGGAAAAGAAAAGAAGAAACAGACAACCAAGGCCCCTGACTGATGCATACTTTGCTAATGCTTCCATAGGAAGAACAACCAGTTAATAACAGACCAGAAAGGCAAACTTGCAGTTAATTTTTTCTTTCTAGTCCCATCATCAAAGCATGTTTAATGTGATCCTGCATGGAGCAGGAAGGTCCTTGCCAAAATAAAATCATGAAAGGTTGGCCATCTGTGAGAGTTAAAGGAATATGGAAAGAGTCAGAGAACAAAGGAGCAACTCCTAGGATAAAGAAACATTATTTAACTCATGATTGTTTTCTGGTTTATCCTTGTTTACGGTAGGATTGCAGGGTGGAAGAGTTCAGAATCTTTAAGTAAATAAAACATTACAGTCATGCTGAGTTATTCAAGTCATTCACTCAGGGAGTCGACTCCAAGAGAGTTAATTGGAGTCACTTGGGATTGAGCAGGTTACACTTCCTACAGAAGCTAAGTGAAGGCTCAGACAAAGCAGTCATTGGAAAAGTCAGGGCAAGGTTGGTAGTTCATGAGGACAAATTAGTTGAACCTGAGAGAGCTTGGTGAGCTGATGCATGTCCTGAAGAGTAGGATCTTCGCAAGCAGATTCAATGTTTTGCTTACACACCAGGATACTGGTTATGAAAAGCTGAGAACTCTATTAGCTAGAAAGGCCCAAGGCTGTTATCCTCTCCATAAAAAGGTAGGAATAAATCAGTAGTTCTCAAAGTGTGGTCTCAGGACCAGCAGCATCAGTACCCCCTGGAAGTGCATTAGGAATGGAAATTTTGGGGGCCTCACCCCTACACACTGACACAGAAATTCAAATGGCTGTGTTTTTATAAGCCCACCAGGTGATTCTGAAGCACACCTAAGCATGCTTGAAGAAACTCCTGGAATAAATGACAGAAATGGTTCAAGAACTTTGTTACAGTGAAATAGGGATACCAGAAGTCTCTCCCTTCCTGCCTGGCTTCACCCCTGTCCAAGCCAGCACAGTTGCATGCCCAGATACCTACAAGAACCACTGCTCTCATCTCCCCATCTGGTTCAGGCTCCTCCAGTCAATTTCCTACAGTGTTGGCAGAGTGAGCCTTGAAATTACAAATCAACTAGTGTCATCCTCTTGATTAATACCCTGCAGTAGCTTCCCATAATATTTAAGATCAGGTCCAATTTGTGACCTGACTTCTGCTGTGTTGCTCAAACATTCTCCCTGGCTTGAATCTCTTTGTACCCTAGACTCCAGACCATTTGAATTGCTTTTAGCTCCTCAAATCCAACTTCCTGGCCACGATGCACGCTTTTTCCACTACCTGAAACCCTCTATCCATGTCTCTTCATCAGGC
This sequence comes from Vulpes lagopus, assembly GCF_018345385.1. Classification (NCBI taxonomy): domain Eukaryota; kingdom Metazoa; phylum Chordata; class Mammalia; order Carnivora; family Canidae; genus Vulpes; species Vulpes lagopus. The sequence goes on from NC_054826.1 coordinate 75,320,830, forward strand.
AGATCTGGAGGTGACTTGGTAGGAGGAAGAGGAAACCCACAGGGGTAAGAGTCATTAAAAAGAGGAAGCCGAGAGAGAGAGGAGAAAGGAGAAACTGCTACCCAAAAGAGTGCCAGCCTGTGCTGTGAACTAGGTCCATGGGGTCTCAAAGCCCATCCTAGCTTTCAGCTTTCTCTTTTGCAGGTGCTTAACCAATCCCTGACTTCCCCTTCAATGCCCCCAGCTTCTTGTGGACCCTCTAGCCCCCAAATATAACACACTCTCTGGAGATTAGGCTCTCCATGGCTTCCAAATAATAATTAGCTACTGGACCTGCAGGGGTTCTCAAAGTGCGGTCCCCAGACCAGAAGTATGAGCACCACCTGGGAACTATTTAAAAATTCAAATTATTAGATTGAATAATTCTGAACCTACTGCATCAGAAACTCTAGAACAGGACTCTGTAATCTATATTTTCAAAGATCCTCCAGATAACTTTTACACGCAATAAAATTTGTATCTAAAGTTACGTTAAAGCCCATGTTAATGGAAGACCACATATTTTCCTCAGCCTACAAGAGGGCATTATACTTTAGGCCTTTGGGTGATAATACCCCTCCCTCTCTTCTATAAAGCTCAAAATTGTCTCAGGCAGTTGGAGCTAGGCAGAGCATGTGTGGCCCCTTGAAAGAGTATACCACCGGGGTACCTGGATGGCTCAGTGGTTGAGCATCTGCCTTTGGTTTGGGTCATGATCCCAGGGTGCATCGGGCTCCCCACAAGGAGCCTGCCTCTCCCTCTGCCTATGTCTCTGCCTCTCTCTCTGTGTCTCTCATGAATAAATAAATAAAATCTTATTTAAAAAAAAAGAAATAGTAAATACTGGTGATCATTTGCTAATCCTTTATACCATATTTTAGTTACATATATTTAACATATACAACCTTGGAAGGTAGAAATTAATATACCCCCTTAACAGATGCAAAACCCAAGTCTCAAAGAGGCCACATAATTTGCCCAAAGACATTCAACAAGAAAGTGATAGGTCAAAGACTTAAATGTGGGTCTGTCTAGCTCCAAGCCACTCACTCAACTATGCTATTAATTCCTACAGAGGTGCAGGGGTGGTTACCAGAAAACACTCTGCTTCTCGAAGCAGGCCCCTCTTCTCAGTAAACATGGCAATGTGTTGAGTTTCCTTCTGCCCATCCTGCCTTTCTTTCAGCCTCCTTCCTTTCAGTATTTGCTTTGGGGCTTCTCTTCTCCTCACTGACCAATGATTGTGATGATGCAGTTTGCATTTTCTGTTGCCATGCAGAAAGTGGCAGACAGTGATATCTTGTGTGTGTATGTGTGTGTGTGAGAGAGAGAGAGAAAGAGAGAGAGAGAGAGAGAGAGAGAGAGAGACTTCCAGATGAAATGCAATGTGTAAATGGAAATTGTCATCATTATCCCCTGAATAAATGGAGAAGATGAACATTGGCTCTAGCAGAACTGGAAGGAAAAATTGGACTGCGAACAAAAGCATTATTAATTTAAGGAACTGCCTGAATTTGCCTCTGGCAGTTTCCTTTGTAAACACCGTTAACACTCTGGAATGCTTGAATTGTATCTAAATGCATGGCTTAAATATGTAAAAACAGAATCCTAGGCATTACTTTTAGGCATCCAGAGAATTGTTTGCTTCTAAAATCTGCCAGAACAAAATACAGCTAGCATATGAGACTTCCAAATTATGAGGGTCTAATATTTCTCATAACAGAGAATATAGAATTGTTGACTACCTCCCACCCAAGACCAGATATAATTTACAACTGACAAAATATGGGTCTGTTACTCTGCTGGTGCAGAACGTGCTTCTATTTGTGTTTCTCTGTAACATGAACATGATTCTCGGAGGTAAATGGCTGCAGTAAGGGATATCTTTAGGCAACAGAGTTATTTAAGTGGCCAAGTCACAGTTGAGTAACTTTGTAAATGAACCTGGTAGAGTCAACTCTGTGGAGAAGAATAATTGCATCTTTATGACCTCATTCTGAGGTGGAAAGCCCCTCTCTCAGCCACCATGGTGGGAGGCATTCAGAGAAAGTTGTAGGACACTAGAAACAGATAAGTTACACTTCCCAGAAGGAAAATATATCTATGACTTTGGATGAGGTAACTCTTTTTTTTTTTTTTTTTAACAAGTTATCTCCCCCTCGGGCTGGCCAAGGTGGGGTTTTGATAAGATGTTATCTCCAGAGACTTCCTTTTAATTTTTTTTTTATTTTTTTTATTTATGAGAGTCATACAGAGAGAGAGAGGCAGAGACATAGGCAGAGGGAGAAGCAGGCTCCATGCACCGGGAGCCCGACATGGGATTCGATCCCGGGTCTCCAGGATCGCGCCCTGGGCCAAAGGCAGGCGCCAAACCGCTGCGCCACCCAGGGATCCCTGAATGAGGTAACTCTTAAGTGAAAAGCCATCCTACCCTCACCAGGTTTACAGGTTTTCCCAAATAATTTGGAAAACAGTAAACATGGACTTGTCAGTTCTCTGGAGCCCAAAAAAAGCATTTGGGAGACATCATGACCGAGTTTGGTGAGCAACCATATACCCCAGGAAATTCCCCATTTAGAAGCAAGAGAATAAAGGATGGTTAGAAAAGTTGTGGTTAATTAGGAACCAACCAGCCCCTGGAGCAACTGGTGGTAAACTAGCATTTCCCTGAGCATGAAAGAGTCAAAGTTTCAATCCCCTGTGAAAATACAGAATAATAATAATAATTATAATAAATAATAATAATGACAGCAACCAACAGAGAATAGAGTCTTACAATGTATGGAGTAAACACTATTTATATATATATATATATATATATATACACACACACACACATATATGTGTATATATATATGTATATATATACACATATATATAATTTAATCTTCTCAACAACTTTATTAAGCAATTTAATAATATTATTTGCATTTTACAGATGAGGCAACTGAATACAGAGGTTTTATAATTTCCCCAAGTTAGAAAGTAATAGAAGCAGAATTCAAACTGAATCTCTAGAGTCCCTACTCCAGAGTCCCTGCTCCTAACCATTTAGATAGGTCATCACTTGGCCGGGAAAGATCATGGACTTTCAAGTTTAACACTAGGGAATGGAGTTCTAGCTTAGATACTTGGAAATCAAGTACGACCACACACACACACCACATGCACTGTGGAATATTACTAAACCATAAAAAGAATGAAATCTTGCCATTTGGACCAACATTGATGGAACTAGAGTGTATTATGCTAAGTGAAATAAGTTAGTCAGAGAAAGACAAACAAATGTCATATGATTTCATTCTTATGTGAAATTTAAGAAATAAAACAAATGAACAAAAGAAAAAAGAGGAAAACCAAAAAACAGACTCTTAACTACATAGATAAATTGACAGTTGCCAAGGGTAGGTGTGGGGGCGGATGGGTAAAACAGGTGAAAGGGATTAAAGAGTGCACTTATCATGATGAGCACTGAGCAATATATAGAATTGTTGGATCACCATATTGTATTTCTGAAACTAATATAGCAGTGTATGTTAACTATACTGGAATTAAAATAATTTAAATTAAAAGTGTGATCCTGAGTAAGTGACTTAACCTTATACCTGGCCTAAAAAGTAGATAAAATTCTCAACTAGCAGATTGTCATAAAGAAGGTACTTAGGACTTAGTAGACACTCAATGAACAGTTTCTTAAGGTACATCTCCTTTAAACTCACTAACCATTTCTGGCTATGACCCAGTATTGGAATGGCAACTATTAACTCCAGACTATTTCTTGGCTAAAGATCTAAGAGGCACAAGCAGAATGGGATGATTGCAAGCTATAAAGGAAAGAATCATAAGTATGTACACACACAAATATACACACAGACTGGATTTTTGTGGAACTTAAAAGACAGAAAACACCTGCCTTCTACATTCAAATCCTATCACATTTATCAGGCTCCTAGCACAGTTGGCTGAAGATCCACACTTAATTCCGAATCTGATTTTTGTTTGAAGAGTGTCAAAACTTTAGATTTTAAGTGCCAGGAATTTGTATTTTAAACAGATATCAACTCATATACATAAATATAATAAATATAAAAAATATAAAGGTGTATGTGTGTGTGTGTGTGTGTGTGTGTGTGACAGAGAAGACTGTGTATTTCCCCCAATGGTGATTTTGTAACAAATTAACCTCATTGCTTTAGGCTATTTGAAACTCTTCATTGACTGGGCTGGAATAATTCAAAACCACCATGAAATGATTTCACTTAGGTTGTATTTCCCTGGGATTATTAAGACGAGACTTTACCCCCTTCCCAACATTTAACCATTTTTCAAACATGGCTAATGACTGCTTTTTCTCCCATCCATTTGCCATACCCTTACCATGAAATAACTAGAAGAGAACATATTATTATGAATGATTTTTTTTTATCTTTCCAAGCAGAAACTGTGAAATAGTATTGTGCTTTTTCATCCATCCCCCTATTATTTGGCTTCTTTCCTCTTTCCTGGGGAAGAGAAGCTATTTCAAGAGTAGAGAAGATTAGTTAATTATTTTCAGATGCCTTCTTACCTTTCACTGTTAGACTCTAATCTCAGTGGATTCATTTAAAATAACTCTTTGATCATCGGGGTATTATTGAGGAAATTGCCACTATGGTATATTCTAAAATGTATTTTTGATTCTAAAAAACACAAGAAGTTTCCCAGGGTGTAGATCCTAGTACATGCCCCTCCTCCCTAGTTTTACCTCTTGGTAAAAATGTCCATTGAGAAAAAGAAAGTAAAGTGATTTTCTGTTTATTAAGCTATTTTGATAGATAGGAACAGGGACTCATTAAAGTCACTTCAAGAAAAGGGAGATTGAATATTAACTAGACTTATTGTGATGTTCATTTCACAATATATATAAATATCAAAGCATTACATTGTACACCTGAAGCTAATATAATGTTATACGTCAGTTATTTCTCAATTTTAAAAAAAGTCCTTGATGTTTGGGGAAAAAAAGAGAAAAAGAGTGAATTATCACAAAGTCATTATAAAAGGTACAGGAGTACATTTAATTCAATTTTCTCTCCAATGTACAGAAGAACATTTCCTGTTCTCTCTGGCCCCCTCAGAATGGCTTTGTCCTCTTGGGAAAAATATCTCTTATCTGAGAAGGTCCTCACCTTTGATAACAATGAAAAAGGCGAGGGACACATGCCTAGCCAGCCAGATGAACCTGACCCAGTCCAGCAACCACCAGGGATAATTCTTCCCTACTAGCTCGAGGATGACGGGTAGGTGTCCCACCCTCTGTGCCTGGGCAGGTGGTGGTATCATGGGACTAAACAGAGAACACAGAAAGGGCAGGTCTAGAGGGGAAAAGGATGAGTTCACATTTGCAAACGTCCACACTGAGGCACCCGTAAAACATGCAAGAGTACATCTGGGTTTGACTCTCACAAGACAGGCCAGAGCTGCAGAGAGAAATCCAATGACTGACCTAGGCTACATAGCATGGTGGTGGTGGTGGCAGCACTGGAAGTTGAATGGAATCAGGTCAGTGTTAGTTCCGCCATTGTACGCTGCCCATAATGCCCTGCATCAGGCCTACCAGTGAGGGGTGAGGCATGAAGCTGCCTCTCTGGCCCTCAGCTCTCTGTACCTTTTCCCTTTGCTTCCTCTTCCACTTTCCCAGCTTTCAGGCTTTCCAAGCCTGCTCGGTTCTCCTTCTCCTTTATCTTAATTAAAACTAGACTCAGGAAAGGATCCATTAATATTGCCTTCCCCAGGGGGATTGACTCTTAAGTAGCAACTCACCATGGGCAATGATGAGAATGATGAACATAATGATGAGCATTAGACTTAGGGATCTATTTTGTGTTTGTCCATGCTGAATTTTTCCCTGTACCTTTTAAGGTTTTCCAGACTGTTCTTCCCTCTACCCCACCGAAGATATGCAAGAGAAAGACCCAATCCTACACACAACTTCTATTTCTGGGTCCTTCAAAAGCAGGAGATCTTAGGGTAGAGCTGAAAGAGAAATATAGGGTGCCTGGTTTAATATGAATTGCAGATAGGTAAGAGTGTAAATATGTCCCAAGTATTGCTAGGGGTATACTTATGTTAAAAAGTTATTCATTGTTTAGCTGAAATCCAAATTTACTGGGTGATTTTTCCTGGTTCGTTTGTTGTTGTTGTTGTTGTTGTTGTTGTTCTTGTTGTTCTTGTTCTTGTTCTTGTTCACTAAATCTGGCAATCCTACTGGAGGGCAAAGGGAAAGAGCCTTTGCAAAAATGACATTGGGGATAAAGAAGGAAGAAAAAAACAGCAGGAGAGAGGGAAACCCAAACACCAGGACAGCCTCTGAGAAGCCCTCACAGAACTGGGCCTGAGTCCACCCCTCACACCAAGGTTGAAGCAAAGTACAAGGTATACTTGTACCCCATGAACAAATTCTGTCTGCATAGAGAAATGATACTGTGTCAGTTGGAAAGAAAATTTTCCTTCTTTCAAATAAATAGTAATTGCATAATATAATGCTTTCACTGAAACCTTGGTGCAAAGATACAGGTCGTTTTTTTTGGAGTGACAGAACTTGGGAAAACTTAGCCTGTGCAAGGGAAAGGGTGCAAGTTCTGAGCTAGGCCTAACATTTATGTCTGAAGCAAGGAAATTAAGCATTTACATCAGTATCAACCCTTTTTGCCTTTTATAGGGAACAGCAAGACAGGCTGGTCTGAAACAAATACCTTGTCTGTCTAGTGAAGAGTCTTCCTGAGCTAATTTTTCCTTTAGATCAGAATTAGATTTGCGGGCTAGGACCTCAGTGGAGAGGCACTAAGTAGGATCCTGTAGGGGTCTGAGCCTCTGACCTCAGGGCATGTTCTAGAGTCCTCAGGACCAAGCAGGGCAGATATACCCAAAGTCCCCTAACATCAAGTAGCCATTTGTGCTTAGACAATTAGCTTTTTCTCTACTAGGCCTCAAAGATTGAGATGGGAGTGATCTAATAATGACTGAGAATAGATTTCCTGCCAACTAGCAAATAGGAGACCTCAGACTAAATTTAATTTTATCCAAAGGAAGTGATGTGACATTTCTAACATTCTGTTTTGTGAAGAAACCTTCACAACTGCAAAATAATCATCATTACTGCTGAACATTGACTACTTTCTGTGTGACACATGCCATGTTCATTGGTTCGGTTTCTGTATTACAAAATCATTATGAAACAAAAGGAAGGATCCTTTGTTAACAGAGTGTCAGTCTTTTGGGAGTATGTGAAAAAGATCTTAGATGACTAACAGAGGACATAAAGCAGCACCCACTTCACTTACTGATTACCCTGGCTTTGGCCTCCAAATCTAATTCTGATATAAAGGAAAAATTAGCTCAGGAAGATACTTCACTAGATAGACAAGATATTTGTTTCAGAAGCCTGCCCTCTACCAGCCTGTCTTGCTGTTCCCTGTAAAGGGCAAAAAGAGTTGATCCTGATGTAAATGCTTTATCTCCTTGCTTCAGATATAAATTTTAAGCCTAGCTCAGAATTTGTGGCCTTTCCTCTTGCACAGGCTAAGTTTTGCCAAGTTTTGTCACTTCAAAAAAACCCAAAAAACAAAAACAATAACAACAACCTATGTCTTTGCACCAAGGCTTCAGTGAAAGCATTTTATCACTCAATTACTATGTAGTTGAAAGAGGGAAATTTTTCTTTCCAACTGGTACAGTATCATTTCCCTACTCAGACAGAATTTGTTCATGGAGTACAGGTATCCCTGTTGTACTCTGCTTCAATTTTTTGCACTTCAGAGATACCGTGTTTTTTACAAATTGAAGGCTTGTGGCAACCCTGTGTAGAGCAAGTCTGTAGGCATCATTTTTCCAAAAGCATTTGCTCACTTTAGGTCTCTGAGTTATGTTTTGGTAATTCTCACAATATGTCTAAATTTTTCATTATTTTGATATTTGTTATGGTGATCTGTGATCAGTGATCTTTGATGCTACTATTGTAATTGTTTTGGGGTGCCATGCCTGTATAAGACAATGAACTTAATCCATGAATGTCGTATGTGTTTTGAGTCTTCCACCAATGAGCTGATACTCCATTTCTCTGTCCTTGGGCCTCCCTATTCCCTGAGACACAGCAATATTGGAATTAGGCCAAATAATAATCCTACCATGGCCTCTAAGTGTTCGAGTGAAAAGATGTTACTCATTTCTCACTTTAAGTCAAAAGCTAGAAATGATAGAACTTAACTAGAAAACATGTCAAAAGTTAAGACAGGCCAGAAGTTAGGCCTCCTGTACCAGTTAGCTAAGTTGTGAATACAAAGGAAAAGCTCTTGAAGGAAATTTAAAGTGCTACTCCACTGAACACGTGAATGATAAGAAAGTGAAACAGCCTTATTGCTGATATAGTGAAAGTGTTAATGATCTGGATAAAAGATCAAACCAACCACAACATGCACTTAAACCAATGCCTAATTCACAGCGAAGCCCTCTCTTCAGTTCCATAAAGGCTGGGAGAGGTGAGGAAGCTGTGGAAGAAAAGTCTGAAGCCAACAGAGGTTGTTTCATGAGGTTTAAGGAAAGAAGCCATCTCCATAACATAAAAGTATAAGAGGAAGCAGCAAGCTATCCAGAAGATCTAGCTAAGATAATTAATGAAGGTGGCTACACTAAACAACACATTTTCAATGTAATGGAAGAATAGTCTACTGGAAGAGAATGTCATCTGGGACCTTCACAGCTCAAGAGATGTCAATGCCTGGCTTCAAAGCTTCCAAGAACAGGCTGATTCTCTTTTAGAGGCTAATGCAGCTGGTTCCTTGAAGTTGAAACCAGTGCTCATTTACCTTCTGAAAAACCTAGAGCCCTTAAGAATTATGCTAAATCTACTCTGCCTGTGTTCCATAAATAAAGCAACAAAGCCTTGGTGACAGCACATCTCTTTATAACATGGTTTACTGAAAATTTTAAGACCACTATTGAGACCTACTTTTCAGAAAAACATCCCTTTCAAAATTATACTGCTCATTGACAATGCACCTGGTCACTCGAGAACTCTGATGGAGATGAACAGTGGGATTCACATCATTTTCATGCCTGCTAACACAACATCCATTCTTCAACTTATGGATCAAGAGTAATTTTGATTTTCAGGTCTTATTATTTAAAAATTCATTTTGTAAGACTATAGTCAGAGCTATAGCTATAGTGATTCCTCAGCCTCTGGATACAGGAAAAGTAAATGGGAAGCCATCTAGAAAGGATTCACCATTTAGATGCCATCTAGAATATGTGATTCATAGTTTAAAATCAAAATATCAACATTAATAGGAGTTTGAAACAAAATGATCTCAATCTTCATGGATGACTTTGAGGGGTTCAAGGCCTTAAGTGGAGGAAGTAATTGCAGGTGCAGTGGAAATATCAAGATAACTAGAATAGAAAGTGGAGCCTGAAGATGGGACTGAATGCCTCTAATATCATTATCAAACTTGAATGGATGAGTTATAGCTTTTTATGGATGAACAAAGAAAGTGGTTTCTGGAGATGGAATCTACTTCTGGTGAAAATCTTCTGAAGATGGTTAAAATGACGACAAATGACTTAGAATATTACATAAATTTAGTTGATAAATCAGAGGAAGGGTTTGAGGACTGACTCCAGTTTGGAAAGATGTTCTCTTCTGGGTAAAATAATATCAAACAGCATTGCATGCTATAGAGAAATCATTCATGAAAGGAAGAATCCATCAATGCAGCAGCAAACTTCACTGTTGTCTTATTTTAAGAAATTACTGCAGTCACCTCAACCTTCAGGAACCACCAACCTGATCAATCAGCAGACACCAAGGCAAGACTCTCCACCAAAAGAAAGGTTGTGCTTCACTGAAAGCCCAGATGACACCTGCACCCTGATGTATCTAGCAGCAATGTTCACAATAGCCAAACTGTGGAAGGATCCTCGGTGTCCATCGAAAGATGAATGGATAAAGATGTGGTCTATGTATACAATGGAATATTCCTCAGCCATTAGAAACGACAAATACCCGCCATTTGCTTCGACGTGGATGGAACTGGAGGGTATTATGCTGAGTGAAGTGAGTCAATCAGAGAAGGACAAACAGTGTATGTTCTCATTCATTTGGGGAATATAAATAATAGTGAAAGGGAATATAAGGGAAGGGAGAAGAAATGTGTGGGAAATATCAGAAAGGGAGACAGAACATAAAGACTCCTAACTCTGGGAAATGAACTAGGGGTGGTGGAAGGGGAGGAGGGCGGGGGGTGGGGGTGAGTGGGTGACGGGCACTGAGGGGGACACTTGAGGGGATGAGCACTGGGTGTTATTATGTATGTTGGTAAATTGAACACCAATAAAAAATTAATTTATTTAAAAAAAAAAGAAAGCCCAGATGATGGTATGCATTTTTCATCAATAAAGTATTTTTCTTAAAATATGTACATAGGTTTTTTTTTTGTACATAGGTTTTTTTAGACATAATTCTATCACAGACCTAAAGACTATAACATATGGTAGATACACTTTCACATGCACTAGGAAATCAAAAAAATAATTCATCTGACCAATTTTATTGTGGTGGTCTGGCACCAAACCCACAATATCTCCAAGTATGCCTGAATTCAGTGTTCCTTCTCCAGCACTAAAAAGCAAAGAGGTATTGGCTTACCCGGGAAACATTTTGTGCCCCCAACACCTTAGTAAGAAGATGTGAAATGGTTTTTCTTTCATGATGAAAAATAAATCAATCTAGCACCTGATTTTGCAGTCTCAAGTCATCTTCAACATGTCACAAAAAAAGAAAACATCATCATCACCATCTTGCTCAACAATGACTAGCATTATAATGTCTGTCCATAATTATAAAGATTATAAAAGGAGACAGATCATGAAAAGAAATCTTGATTCTTGACCAAAGGCTTAGAAATTAGGTTTTGAAGAGGTTTTAACACTTAACCTTACAGATGAACCCCTTACCAAAATTTATTGGAAAAGATGAGGGGTTTTTTAGGAAAGATTTGTGTTATAGGATTTACTGCCAAGTCCGTGGTCTCTGGACTCCGTACAGACACACTTGATACTACAAATAGTTCAATCAGAGGTTGGTCTTAAATATCTTGATGTTGAAGGCAAGGTGTTATTGATGTCAATATAAGCACCTTGTGCTGGGGGAGCTACCCGCCATGGAAAATGAAGGTAGAAATAATAGTTTCTTTGTGAAGGAATTGGTAGGCATATACATAAATATATAATACGTAATCCCATGAAGATCCCACAACTTTGGCCTCCTTGACATTTATACTACTGTCTGAACCACAGTAAGTTAAAGGCAATTTTTCCTTTGGTAGAAACAATTAAGATCTGGACCTCTCTCCACCTGGATGTCTCAGAGATTTTTCAAAGTCAAAAAACTATATTTCTATCTGCCTTTTAAAAACATCTTTGCTCTGGGTTAAGTTTCTCAGTATTGGAGACTGGAGTTGCAAATATGAAAAAGGGAAGACTAGACTGCACCATTATCCATGAACTCAGGGTTTTTTAAAATACAGATAGACAAATAGAGAAATATATATATGATATACATAATATATAAAATATACAAATAAGTATAAATATTAATAAGTACAAATATAAATATATATACATATTTCCTAGCTCTGTCTAGCAAAGAAATTAGAAACAATAATACTCCAATAGTAATGAGTACACCCAAATTTTGGTACTAGGAGTGGTGCTCTCCGGACAAAATATGGATTCTAGGACTGGGGCAGGAAAAGTACAAAATGATCCCTTTTGTACTATATTGCTCTAGAAGTCAGAAAGTATCCAAAGAATGGCAAAGACTATTGAAAGCATACAGAAACCTATTTGAATGTGTTCTCAGAAGTAAAATCAGGGACAATTTGAGCATCAAAATAAATATGACAGCAGTAGATTATAAACTTATATTTAAAAAGAAAATCCATGAACCTTTACTGATTTAAGTAAATAAATACATAGATGGGAGGACCAGAAAAGCTCTTCCCAACAGTCATATCGGTATAGTAATATGAATACAGGTGCAATTATGAGTTGGAAAATCAATAATAGGGAAACAAAAGCAAAAATAAACTATTGAGACTTCATCAAAATAAAAATCTTCTGCACAGTGAAGGAAACATCAACAAAACTAACAGACAACCTGTAGATTGGGAGAAGATATTTGTAAATGACATATCTGATAAAGGGTTAGTATCCAAAATATTTAAAGAACTTATATAACTCCACACCCCAAAACCAAATAATCCAGTTAAAAATGGGCAGAAGACATAAACAGATATTTTTCCAAAGAAGACATTCAGATGGTTGACAGACATATGAAAAATGCTCAACATCACTTACCATCGGGGAAATGCAAATCAAATAAAACTACAATGAGATATCACCTCACGCTTGTCAGAATGGCTAAAATCAACAACACAGGAAACAACAAGTGTTGGCAAGGATACAGAGAAGGGGGAACCCTCTTACCCTGTTAGTGGGAATGCAAACTGGGGCAGCCATTCTGGAAAACAGTATGGAGGCTCCTAAAAAATTAAAAATGGAACTACCCTAAAATGCAGCAAGTGCACTACTAGGTATTTACCCAAAAGATACAAAAATATTAATTCAAAGGGATACATGCCCCTGGTATTTATGGCAGCATTATCAACAATAGCCAAAATATGGAAAAAGTCCAAGTGCCCAGGAACTGATGAATGGATAAATAAAATGTGGTATATATAGACAATGGAATATTACTCAGCCATAAAAAAGAATGAAATATTTGTAACGATCTGGATGGAGCTAGAGAGTGTGATGGTAAGTGCAATAAGTCAGTCAGAGAAAGAAAAACAAATACTATATGATTTCACTCATATGTGGAACTTAAGAAACAAACAAATGAACACACCGGAGGAAAACAGAGAGGCAAATGAAGAGAAGAAACTGATGGCTACCAGAGGGGAGGTGGGCAGGGGATGGATTAAATGAGTGATGGGTATTAAAAAGAGCGCTTGTTGTAATAAGCACTGGGTGTTGTATGTGATGAATCACTAAATTCTACACCTGAAACCAATATTGCACTGAATGTTTACTAGCTGGAATTCAAATCAAAACGTGGGGGGAAAACCCCAAATTTTAAAAATTAAAAAAAAATCAACAATGGATGCTCAAAGTACCAGATTAAAGTTTCATAAGGCACATGATATTTACATAGCCTAAAATATCTCACACAAAATTCTTGATGATTAAAAAGGGGGAAGTTAACGTTGCAGCGAAGAAATCTAGTGAACATCATTCTGAGTTATCAATGTCAATATCACTGATATTGGAACAGACCTACTTTAAGTGTCTCATCCTATGAAACGCCAAGGAGGATACACTTAACTTCTTTCTTTCTAAAAATCCATAATCTGCATCTAATCATAAAGAAACATTAGCTTGGCTCAAGTTGAAGGACATTCCACAAAATAAATGGCTTGTACCTTTCAAAAGTGCTAAGACATGAAAGACAAAGAAAGGTTAAAGAACTATTTAAAATGAGAGGACAATTACACAGACAACTAACTGCAGTGGATGAATCTGGAATGGATCCTGGGAGACAAGTGACAAAATCTGATTTTGTACTGTTGATTAAATAACAGTATTGTATCAACATGAAATGTCTTGGGTTTGATTATTTTACTGTGATTTTGTAAGAGCACATCCTTCTTCTTGAGAAATATACACTAAAGTGTTTAGAAGTAAAGGAGCAAACAGTCTCCAAGTTACTTTGAAATCGTTCAGAAAACAAAGCAACGTGTGTATACGAGAGAAGAAAAGGAACAAGAGCAACTGGAGCAAGATGTGAAAACAGGTGAATCTGGATAAAGTATAAGGTGATATCTTGTACTATTCTTGCAACTTTTCTATAAATTTAAAATTATATCAAAAGAAAATTTACAAAAATCTACCCATTTTTCAAAGCCCAAGTGAATCCTTACAGCTTCCATGAAGCTTTCTCTTCCCACTACAGAATGAAATAATAAATCATAGAATTTCATTGCTGAAAGAATCTAAATACTTTCTCCAGAGGAATCCTGTAGTATGGTGAGTCTGCATTATTCATCAGTTATTAATTAATCAAAGGAGTTCTGAGGAAGTCACTTCTCTTGTCTTCGTGTATTACCAAAATCTTCTGCTATCATTTATCTCTCCACTTACACTGTAAGCTTCTTGAGACTTGAAAATGTGTTTTATAAGTTCTTTAACCTCCTGACCCCTTGGTCACATTCCCCACTCTTTCCCTACCCTTACCTCTCCGCCGCCCCCCCCCCCCATCCATAGCCTCTTTGCCAAACACACACACGCACACACATACACAGGACAAAACTGGTGAACTGCTCCTATTACTTCTTTACCCCTTGTGTTTCAGTTTAGATACCAGCCATTTGTGATACCCCAGGCTGGATTAGACTACCTTTGTACATACTCCGCATAGCACCCCATTCTTATACCATAGCACTTAGCGTGCTGAACTGAAATGGGCTATTTTCATGTCTGTCTCTGTCACCACATCCCAAGATCCTTGATTAAATAACTATATGAGTAATAATGGTCTAATTTTTGGAAGTCAACACTTGATCCCATTTTCTGTACCATTTCAGATAACCTGCTTCAGAATCACTTGCTAGAAGGTAAGGAATCTTCTGGTGAATAAGGGCTGAATATCAAATTTATCAAATTTATCAATTTATCAGGCAATTCTAATGCATATCAATATTTAGAGCCATAGATGGAGCAGAATGAAATCACTTTCCACTATCCCTGCCCCTACATTTCACCCTTTTCCATATTCACCTCTAGTGTTAAATTCTCCAAAACAAATTTTGCTGACATCTTGCAGTTTCTACTCAATTTACACCCTCCTTCTTGGAATAGATCTGGCCTCCTGGTCTGCTTTGCGGATCCAGCCTCCTAGTCCACTTCTCAGTAGCAACGTTAAAGAATTTTGCAAGCCCCTCGTGTCCATCCAAAATTTGAGGCTAGTTGGTGCTAAAGAAGTTAACTTATCTAATGTATCTGGGAAAGAATGCAAAGGAAATACATTTGAACATAATCAAAATTTTGCAGAGAAAATAACAAAAAGACAGCATATGGGATAAAATACAAAAACAGAAAAATATTTGCTCTCTAGTCCTAGTCCTACCAGAAAAGAAGGGTTTTCATCTAGAAAAACAATGACTTTCGATTAAGCCAGCTGTTACAATCACATATCCCTTTAAAGCATTAGCAGTGCCCTTGGAGTGTAAAAAAGTGGGTGAGAGGACATAGTATCCAGTTTTACTGAGGATCCTAATGGGGTGACATTTTTAGTCTGTGGACCTCTGTTGTGTCTTAACACAGCCTTTTTGTAAGCTACTAATTACTTCTGTGCTATGTGATTCTGGATGAATAGTAAAAATGAGATATTCATTTCTCTTCCTTTTAAATGCCATACCTTTATCATGATCTTCAACGTCTATGAAATGAAAAAAAACAGACCCCCAAAAAATCAATGGACAGCATCTTGAACACTGTGACATAAATAATTCTGAGTTAATAATTTACTAGTTTCGAGAGCCAAGGGAGATAAAGCAAGATCCCAGTGTAAGTAAAATAAACTGTGTGCATATTTAAATAATTCATACTTTAATTAAAATTGCCTATGGAACACTAGGATATTTCGAAATCATTTTGACCAACACCTACTTTCATCAGTTTAAAAAAGAAAAAGAAGAATCACCATACGTAACTTAGTATGGTTTTTGAAAAGGTCCCCAACCTGTAGAAACATAGGTCACGTGCTTTTACCCTGTGCCCCATGCTATAATTAGCTTGTGGTGTCAAGAGGAGGAAGTACAACTGAACAGCAGGTACCCAGTAGGTTTTGCTGCATGAAGCGTAATGAGGATTTCAGATGTAACACACTAATACTTGTTTTATTACCGTAGTCAATTGTCCGTGCATCTTAGGATTCATGTTGTGTACATTGGCTAACTCATGTTTCTTTCATTAGCCGAAGCAATTAATGTACATTCAGCCTTTTAAGTGCTACCTCTTTATGCTTTCTCCTTGTGTAATTCAGTTTGCAATGATTAAAATAATTTTTCAATGGCGATGTCACAGCTTAATGAAAAAATATACAGCACTAATGTGGGAAGCATTTGTAAACATTTTTAGGAGGATATTGTTTGTTATTACACAACATTGTAGCAGATGGCTATAAAAAGCAACTCAAACTCAAACTAGCTGAGAGACAGACCTCAGGGGATTGGGATAAACAGGTGAACGAAGGAGAAATTGTACTCTTTTTAAAGAGAATTTAACACCATGTCAGAAATACCTTAGGATCCCTCTTTTGGTTTGTATGGTTAAGGACCAAATATGGGCTAGCGTTTACAATTGATGACTCAGTCTTTGTTCAACCTTTTCACTATTGGGCATTTACCTTGTGCCAGACCTCAGGCTAAATCTTTTATACACAGCTTCCCATTCAATCACAGAAACTAAGACCCAGAAGGATGAAATAACTTTCCCTAGAGTCTCTCCACCAGTGAGTCCTGGAGCTGGGATCCATCCCACACCCAATTCTCTCTTACCACCTAGCAGAGTGGTTAAAGAGCCAGGCTGCATCTGTTTCGGTCTACAATTCCCTGTATATCAGCGATGGGACCACCACAAGTTGCTTAGCCTTTCTGAGCTTCAGTTCATTGTCTTTAAAAATGGGGATAGTCATAGAAACCTAACTCACAGCACTGTTGTGAAGAATCAGTGAGTGAGTATATGCCATGTGCTCAGAAGCATGCCTGGCACACATGGCAAGTGCTCACGCAATATCTCCTCTTGTAGTTACTACTCTGTCTACGCTATACTGCCCATCCCGTGTTGTCTGCTTTCCTATTTCAGGCCTAATTGTTTATTTGTTTAAAGCAAGATGTTATGCTATTATGATGCCTATTAGTAAGCAAGTGTGCTTGTAAATGGTCTAAGAGATGATTATGACACACTTGCTACACATCATAATCAGAATCCAGATTTCAGCAACATTCGAATCTTTCCTAATTTAATAAGTGATTATCTTTTAGTGCACATGGGCAAAAATTTCAATAGATATATTTTTAAATTATTTTTCACTTCTACATGCATGATGTGATAATTCAGTCTTTAGCAGCTAGACATATGTGATCAGACCAAAGGAGTTCAGACACTGAGAACATTGTGTGTTTCCTTTAGATCCCCAGTGAGTGCTGAACAGAAGAAAAGCCATTCCTGATCTATGGTGATTTACTGAATTCCTTACTCAGGCTGGCTATTTCCAAAAGCAAACTCTCATACTGTTCCCTCTGCCTATATATTTGTCATATTCCTACTATCCCTCAAAGACTTAGCTTAAATGTTACCTCCTCCAGGAAGCCCTCCAGGAAGCTTTCCAGACCTGTTTTTTCCTTTCCAGATAAAATTTTCTCCCCTTCACCTGAAGGCCTGAGGTAGAAAACACCCATTTTCCTCCAATAACTATCCTCTCTTTCTAGTTGGTTAGTAAATTTCAGGGCTGCAGCTAACACATGGCTTTCTAGACTTAAGATTGTATCCTTGTGACCACAGTTTGATGAACAGGATATAAGCAGAAATATTGTGTCCTACTTCTAGGATATGTCCTCATACAGAACAGGGCATGCCATTCTTTACTTCTTCCTTCTTTCTGATTGCTAGAATATGGATTTAATGGCTGATACTTGAGCAGCCATTTTAGACCATGAGGTAGAAGTCAAGTGTTCATGATGGCAAGAATGACTAGCTCCTCCCTGGTGATTGTAAAGTCACCAGGCAGCGTGGACTGCCCACTGCCAAAAACTGTTTATGTGAGAAAGATAAAAACTTGTATTTTCCTTCATTTGCATGTGAACCCAGTCTTGACTCATTCAACTCCTTCAGTATTTTGTATTATCTGCACTTGGATCTCCTGTATGGCTCTCACAATATCATATTTTATCTAACTATATAGAATAGCTGTTGCTTTACCGGATGTGAGTTTCTAAAAGTAAGAACTGTCCATTAAGTATTCATCATGGTGCTAGGCTCTTAGTAGGCTCTTGAGTAAATGCTTGTTGCATAAAGACAACCTGATTCAGAATGTGTAGAAGACATTGAAAAACAGGTCCTCTTGACAGTAAATCAGGAGCATCTTTTTGTATAAGCATAAAGGTCTTTTTTATGCACAGATTTACAATGCACAGCAGAAAAGCAGCACAATATGTTTTGTCTGTTGTGTCTATCCATTGTTCTTATTCAGAATGACTTTATTCTAATTAAGAGCATAAATTTTCTTGCTTAAGGATTACGTGTTTGCTTGAAGGCTCCAGTAATAAAGTGTGTACATTTGGCTGAAGAACACTCTCATCTGAAAAGATCATCCTCTTGAGTAGAAAGCCTTAGGAAGAATGAGTGGTGGCTCCAAGGGAGGAGAGGTCCATAGTTTTGTCGCATGACTCTTACATCTGAGCTAAGTTTGTGGGATATGATTATGAGAATTATGAGACCCGGTGCATGTCCTAGGTTTAGCCACTTGTTGGCTATTTCTACACTTAGTCTAACTTCCTATCCAGAGTTGTTTTTCAGGGGTTCACTAAAATAGAAATGTGCATCATTTGAAATAAATAATCTATATTAACATGAACTTTAGGGTTTAAAAGGCAGCAGGACAGGACATTTTAAACTTAAAAAGCAATGTTTTAGCAGAAAGTAATGCTTTGGGGAATGTAGGCTTGGGTTTTTGTTTTGTTTTGTTTAGAATAAAACAATCAACTAAGAGAAAATAGACTGTCTTGGGCGGGAGTGTCTTATTGATTTATCTATTCTCTGCTATGATCCCATGACTCTTTGGTAGTGTCACAGATCTGAAATTACTATGTGAACTTCATGAAAAAGCATGACTTCAATGGGAATTCATAATTCAACTTGTGTATTAAGCACTTAGCTCAGTTAAATTTCCCAATGCTACTGACATCATAAAGCTCTTCAGAAGGCACTGAGTGGTATAGTAGAAAAGTCTGTCTGAATTTAAGAGCCTAATTTGTCTACTTTAGAAGAAAGAAAATAATCTTTTTGGTGGCAAAGCTTTTTGAGATATAAGCATTACACTGATTTGGCTGTAAGTTTTTAAATGGCAATGAAAAATGAGCCATGTATTTTTTTCTCAAATTCACACTTGGCCAACAGTGAGAATCCTTTCATACTGCTTCCTCTGAATAAGGGTCACTTTATTCAAAGGGCAGAGGAAAAGTGGAATTATTTTAAAAATAAGAGCAGCTGCAGAAAATGCCCTCACTGCCTTTGTGAGGCCCAAGACAAATTGGAAAACATATGTCCCTCTGACTATCAGTCACTTAACGTCTTGCTCACCTTAAGGATAACTATCCTGGGTGACCATGTGTTGCCAGTTTAAAAGCTAGTTCACTAGTACCATACAGCAATACAATTAGAACTAAGTCGCTCCAGACATATTATGGATTATAAATAGGTATTTTGTCTGTGGAAAACAATGCAAAAAATCATTGAAACAAATTAATCATGGGACATAATCATTAAAACAACTAAGTCTAGCTAGATCATTTTAAGAGTCAGTGAGTTTCCCTCTCAGGATCACTCATCACCTAAGTAATGATCACAATTATAAAATATTTGCCATCGATAAAGCGAGGGAGGATGGAAGGAAGGGAAAAGAGAGGGAGGTAAAATATCTTCAGAAAGATGTCATAACCCCCTTGATTTCAAGAACCTTCAAAAGTCTTGATTAGAAAATCTGAATCCCTAATGATGTAACCGGCCTTAGAATCTCCTGGGAAGCCACAGCTCAGCTGTTGTCACTCACATGTATCTTAGCAAAAGTCTAGGGCTTTTGGGACTACAAATTATATCTGTGGCTCAGCCCCACCCTCGATTCTTGACACTGAGCAAGTCCTTTCCTTTGTTTTTTGTCTAGATTCTTTTTTTCCTCAGAGGAGAGAGAGAGAAGAAAGCAAGGAAGAATGTATAGAAGGACAATAATATGAATACAGAGGCATAATTCTCATTCATACCCAGGTTTTCCATTTTTTCACCTAGCTAGGGGACTTTGAGTGCTAAAAGCACTGGAATATGGGACCACATTCAGCAACTGAGCTTATACACTATGTACTAGAAGTTCTAAGTACTACGGTGAGAGCCACAAAGTCCTGGTGTGTGGGATCATGTGTCCCACTGAAATACTAGACCAGTTCCAGTGACCTTGAACCCAGAAGCATTTGTACAACAATTCAACCAAATGCTGACACTCCAGTCTGAAATCAGAGCCAAAACCACAGATTCAGAACCTTTAACCTATCTGATCTTTATTTCACTCCACAGAAACTCATGAATGTTTTCTGCTGAAGTAGAGCTAGATCCCAAAGTTCCACTGAGGTATTTGATATAAGCGAACATGAAAGAGTCTATAAAGGATTCAACCTAGAACTCTAAAGGAAATTAGAAATGAGTAGAAGTAATTCTTAGTGAACCAAATCAAAAAGAAAACTGCCAGAAATCTTATGACTTCTTTTTATAAGATGGAGTCAAAACTCTTTTGACAATTGTTAAAAACAAAACAATAGGCTACAAATAGAGTCGCTTGTGCTCAGACCCATGTCACCAAACCAAGACTTAATTATGTCCCAGCTCTCCCAGAAATAGAATCTCAAACCAGTCAGCTATGAATCACCTGATCAGCATTAGTTTGGCACTCTGCCTGACAGATCCCTCTCACCCCCTAAAGGAAAGTTACCTTGTAATAATCGACCTGCTTTCTAACCCAGTGCAACTGCTTTATTCCTGCTCCCTTCTGCCTATAAAAGTCATTTTGTACAATTCCTCAGAGCTCCTTTTTATCACCTGGTTAGATGTTGCCAAACACAAATCAATTTTTGTCCAAATAAACTCTTAAAATTTTAAATAAGCCTTGGTTTATCTTTCAACACAATGAATTATTTTTGCTCAACTGATGATTCACTCCTGCCAAAATAGTTCCCTCCTGTCTTTTTTTTTTTTAACTCAGAATGTTTAGTCATAAAATTATTATTGAGTCTTTTGGGTTGTATCCCTGTAAGTTGGCCACTAGATTTGAATTGTGTTAATAGATATGGTAAAGTCCTGGAACTTTACTCAGGAGGATTTTTTTTCTATTTGTTTGTTTTCAAAGACACTAGTGACAATAACATTTATAACTGGTAGGAAAACAGTTTCCACATTAACACAATAGTTGCTACCAAAGTATTGAATTCCTGTTTTTGAGAAACATACTGGGGGATAAACTTAGTGTTCTAAGTAGGTCTTTCATAGTTAGATAAGAGCCATTTCTCTTTTCCCTTCTTCACTACAAACCTCTCCCCCCACCCAAAAAAAATCCTTTTGGCAATCTATTCCTTTGGATTATCAAGATACTCATAAGGGTAAAGAGAATATAAACTTGCTTTAATTGATCATTTTGCCTAATGTTCATTTTACCCTGTCAATAACTAGAAAATCTGAACAATGGTAGAAGGGTTCTGAACTGTTCCCCATGATTCTAGATCTTGGGTACAGGCCCTGACTAACCCCATCTTTCCCTTTAAGTGTGGGCAGAACAAAAACTGTGAAGGACACTCTCCTGCTGGCCTGGAAGAAAGAAAACTTCCATGTTGGGAGAGGAGGGTGGTCTCTAGGTGTTGAGAGCTGTCCCAGCCAATAGCTAGCAGGAAGACAGAGATCTCAGTCATATAACCAGTGAGGTTGTAAGGGCACTACAAGTCTCAGCCAACACCTTGATTTCAGCCTGGTGACTGCCTAAGCAGAGGACATATCAGATTTGTATCCAGACTCTTAACTCATGAAAACTGTAAGATAATAAATTAGTGTTGCTACAAGCCACTAAATTTTTGGTGATTTGTTATGTAGCAATAGAAAACTAATAGCTGACAAATGCATGTAAAAGTCAGTCAACAGAATCTGTTAAATGACCCTGCAATAAATGGCATTACTTTATCTTGGTGAAGGCAAAAGCAAAGGTTAAACATGGTATTTGTCACTATCTTCTTTCCTTTCTTCAATTATAACATTTGGCATTTGGCAGAAGTGCCTAGAGTACTGTTTTCATTTCTTCTCTGTCATCCTCTCCAATGGATCACATAATCAATTTCAGAGGAAATCATGGAATGATTCCTTTATAATGAGGTACTCAAAATCAATATTCTATTGAAAGGGATGTATGCAGCTAATCCATTTTAATTAACTAAAGAAGTTTCTTTCTTATATATATGGTATCTCTTCAAATACAATCAGAATTTGGTCAATCTAAAAAATGTGTTTGTGGAGAGACAAACACATAGGATCCAGTTATACATATGGATTTTATTAAGATTCTGATCGTGGTGTGTTCATTTTCCCTTCTGTAAAAATTGTAGTAGTAGTAGTAGTAATATCCTTTATAGGAGATTGTGCTCAGCTGTTTTCTCTCTCCTGAGACTCCTGGAGGAAAGGGACTTAAGCTTAATGAGGAGGCAGCCAGCATACCTCATGGGAAGACAGTGGCATGGATAGTAGGAGCCCTGGGTTCTATATATACATATATATATATATATATATATATATATATATATATATATATATATGATTTTTATTTACCTATTCATGGAGAGATACACAGAGAAAGAGAGAGAGAGAGGCAGAGGGAGAAGCAGGCTCCTCACAGGGAGCCCGATGTGAGACTCAATCCCAGGACTCCAGGATCACATCTTGGGTTGAAGGCAGGCGCTAAACTTCTGAGCCACCCAGGGATCCCTGGAGCCCTAGGTTCTATGGCCTACTCTGACATTTATTAGCTCATGATTTTAAATCTATAATTTTCTTTTTCTAGGTCTCAGTTTCTTCATATATATATTTTAAGATGTTATTTATTCATTCATGAGAGACACAGAAAGAGAGAGGCAGAGACCTAGGCAGAGGGAGAAGTAGGCCCCCTCTGGGGAGCCTGATGTGGAATTCGATCCCAGGACCCCAAGATAATGACCTGAGCCTAAGACAGATGCTCAACCACTGAACCCTTTCTTCATGTATATAAAGAAAGGGTTCAATATGCTCATTATAGTTTATAGTGTTTAAAACCTCAGGAAATCCCTAATGAACACATGGTGAAAGCAAAGACAATAATGGAAGTAGGGGAGATGGGAAACCAAGCTGACAGGTTCCAGGTCTCCCTGTTCATCCCCACACAGATTAGTTATTCTCTGTCTCATACTTGTGGGCTCCATGGAGAATTTCATATCAACAACTATAGCCTCATTAACCTGTACAACTGCATGCAGTGTAGGGATTATTTTCTCCAGTTTACCAATGAGAAAACTGAGGCTCACGGCAAGTTATTTAACTTGCTCAAGTCACAAAGCTAACAAGTGACAAGCCCACATCTGCCTGACTTCTAGTACTTATCCACACATTGTACTCTTTCAAACTACTAGAATCCGATCTGCTTTAGAGCAAAAGCCAAGATGTTTATTTTTGAGTGCCCTCATCAACAGCACAGTATTTTATACAGCAGATGTCATACGAAAATATTTGTTATTGAAATAACTATCCCTATTATTATTGGTGGTAAAATTGAAACTGAATCATTGGAAGGTGTGGAAATATCAATATGCTGTTCAGTGGAACTGAGCTTTACTAGCTACTATGATGACAAAGCTAAAACACACACAGAAAAGCTTAACTTTAATTCATATCATCTCTTCTCTAAATGGATTTGTAAACATGGGATCATTGTCCTGTAAATGGAAATTCCTAATTCTTTTAACCAGCAATATCTAAAGAAGACTATCAAAACAAGAGCTATAAGAAGTAGGTATGATCTAATATATATTAATTTTAATATATATAATCTCTCCTCTAACTGGATTTGTTGCCATAGGATCATGGGTTTACTACATGGAAATTTCCAATTCTCTTGAATATGATAATATTTAAAGAAGAAAATTAAAGGCATGAATCTAAAATAATGATTGATACAGTCTAGGTTAGTATGGGATTCATCCTAAAATAACATTTAGCTCATTAGTAATAGCAGCCTGATCTATTCTCCCTACTTAGTAAGTGTTACATATGGTATCAGCTATATTTTCCAAACCCCGAATCAGAGTACATGACATAGGATTGCTAGGGAATATCCAGAACATATGGTCACCATCATATTAGGGAGCAACCATGAGATACTTTGGAGTTGCTATTCCTATAGCACATATGTGTTTCAGAGAATAACCTCTTATTTTCCCAAAGATATAGCCTAAATCTACCAAAAGCCTTTGAGAGCTGAAGTTAATTATATATCCAGGTAGGTGGGCCAGCAAGAAAGCTCAGAAAACAGCTTGATAATACAAGAAATCAACCCTTCAACCATTTTCAGTTTAGAGAAGCCACATCAAACCTTAATGAGAAACCACATGTAGTGGTAAACTCTGGCATTTAATTTTATGATTATTTACAGCCATTCTGGTACATAGCATATGGCATAAAGTTGCCTTTTTAAAAGTACCAGGAAAATAAGCTCGGATGGACGAAACACATAGCAATTGAGTTTTATTCCTCTTGATAAAGAGATGAGAGGCATATTTAATTAAACAACAAAAAAAGATAAAATGGTATGAGCTGTGGGTAATATTTCATACTTTGGAACTGCTTGGCATCATGCCTCAGGCAAAAACTAGTAACAGATATTAAGAAAGTAACAAAAGTTGCAAGGTAATTTATTCTTAGGTGAATGTCCTATAGTCTGCCAAAAGCTTCATTCTTTTAATTCTATAGTCATTTGTCATTCTAATAAAATATTATAAAATACACTGTAAAACCTTTCACCTATTTGGTTTTTAAATTATTTTCTGAAGTCTCTTAGGTGATTGCGGGTATAGAAGCAACATAAGATTCATTTCTTTTCTCCTCAAGAACAGTAACTCTGCTCATCCATATCCCTGCGTATAAACCTAACGGATTTGAGTCAATTTTCTTCCCAAATCAGCTATTATGGTATGTTTCACTGAATGGTAAGAGAGCAATCAGATGGCACATGATACTGCATAGTAATAAAATCAAAGCAGAAGAGTTTCAGGTACAAAATCACAGACCAGGGATTCACCACCACCCCCCCCCACCCACCCAAAATCCCACCCAAAAAGACTATGTATCAGTACAAAGGAATACAACCATATGAATACATACACTGGGAGAAGAGAAGTTCCTCATATTTTTGGAAGCACAAAGATGGATGAAACAGTGGGATAACAGACAGTCCAGAATCTACTGTGTGGAGGCATACTGCCAATCACTGAAAATGCAGTACACAACTAGGGAGGCTCCAGGATAGGAGGAAGAGTATGGAGAGGACTGAGAAACAGGGCTGAAAATAGAAGAACTGGTTGAAGGCTGAGAAAACTGAAGAAAAACTTCAGTCAGCCCTTCTCCCCAGATATGAAGGTGGGCAGGTTGAAGGTAGACTACTCTTTATTCTCAGGCAAAAGTTACACATAAATAAAAATTAAGTAGAAAAGAATTTATTGTGGCCAGCCACGGAAAGACTCACCATTGTCGTGTTAGTGCTATGAATTTAAGGCAGAGGGAAAAAATAATATACAACTTGATGTTTAAAATTTATGATCTTCATCTATTATCATTTGAAAGCAATGTCCAAACCTTTGGAAACATTTAGAACCCACTTTGCTTATGTCCAAATGCCTAATGTGGCAAAGTAGACACTAGCCAGGCGCAGGATAGGTCACCATTTTCCTGAGTTGGTCTGTTAACTTGAAATGCTCAATGTAAAACACCTCTTCTCTGTCACTTGTAGAGAACTGAGAATAGGCCTTGAAAGAAACCCATTTAAAACTGAAGTCCATAGCATGGGGCAGCTAGATAATGCACCAGTGCTATTATAATCTTTTGAATTCCCCCAGCTGGATAGAAACAGAAGCAGGCAGCTGGGTGTCAAAGGGAAATGACCCCCACACGCCCTCTGCTTAGACACCACCCAACAAGTGTTCTAGAAATCCAACTAGATTTCAAGGTAGGCTATGTTTTGTGGCTTCACAAAGATCTTTAAGGAAAAGCACCTCACTTGTAGCCGTATCCACTCCTCTGACATTCCCACTGTCACTGTCATCACTCCCTCCACAATGAGTTTTAATGCAAAATCAAATAAACTTGAAATTAAAAATGTCAACACTCAGGGCACCTGGGTAGCTCAGTCAGCTAAGCATCTGCCTTCATCTCAAGTCATGATGCCAGGGTCCTGGGATCAAGCCCTGGGTTGGGCTCTCTGCTCAGGCAGGGAATCTACCTCTCTCTCTCTCCCTCTGCCTCTCCCCCTCTCTTGTCCTCTTCCCCCACTCATGGTCTCTCTCTCTCTCTCTCTCTCCCCACCCCCAAATAAATAAAAAATGGCAATACTTGGTGGCTAAAGGAAACTAACTCTCAAATACATGAGAATCTAAAACTTGCCTCCTAAGAAAATCTATAGTTGATTTGCTCCAGAATTTTCTAACCTATTATTCTCATCCTAGTTCTACATTAGAAACTTCTATGCCTAAGTCTCACTTCAGATGAACCACATCAGAATCTCTGGGGTAAAGCCAGGAATCTTGTCTTAAATGCTCTCCATGTATTTCTAATGTGCATCCAGCATTCAAACCACTGAAGCAGCCTCTAGTTGTAAGATGACTACAGGTTATTTGAATAAGGAACTGCAAACACTGATGTAGGGCATGAGTACATACAGGCATTTCAGGATTATGAAACACTTCTAAATAGCCACTTGAGAAAACTTAGAATATTCTCAGTCATAAAAAATAAGATTTAAAATCAACACAAAACCCCAATTATCATCTAGTGAATAACCCAACCCCCCCACTATCATCTAAGATACTTTGACTTCACTTAACAGCACTGCCCAGACCCAGGATGGAGTGGTCATCTGACGCTGGTCTAGACACCTGCTGTTTCCTTTCTCTGGCCATAATAGTTATTCTTGGACCAAGTTTGAGCAAAAATGACACAACTTTTCTACAACTCTGAAACTAAGGAAAGTGCTTTTTCTCATGAGACTTGAATCTGAAAAAATAAAGGTTGGAGTTGGTAAAGCCAATATTTCCAACAAAAGAAAACATTTATTGGAGAATAAATCCAATAGAAAAAACTAGCTGAGAGACTCTGAAAGAGAATCCAGGCCCTGATTATATTTTCTGGGTTCCTACCCATACTGAGCCAAGCCTAAAACTAAATTTTAATCTGCAACTGAATTTTAAGCTATGAGAGCCAACAAATTCCCTTTTTATAAGTTTAGTGTGGGTCTTTGGTAACCCAAAGTATTCCATGTGAAACACGTTCCCATCTACACAACAGATACTTTCTTCCTTTCTGTCTCAAACTGTTCCCATTCCCAGCACAAACACAGGACATTATTTCCATGAATTCAGTACTCACATTCATAGACACAGAATCACAAGCCAGCTCACTCTCATTCTCAGAAGTCGTACAACCCCATGACAGATAGACCAAGACGGATTAACCCACATTATTGCACAAAACAAGAGCTTGACTAGAAGAGAGTCAGGTGGTGATTGCCTTATCCATTGTTCCTATCATCAAAAATATTAAGACAAAGATTCATAAGGAGAATAAATAAAAAACAGGTAATAATAAAACTGCTGAACATATAGTAAAATTACTGGAACCTGACGACAAAGAGAAAATCTTCAAAGAAGCCAGAGAAAATGCACATTACCTTCAAAGAAATCCTAATATGATTACAGCTAATTTCTCAACAATAATAATGAAAGGCAGAAGAAAATAAAATATCTTTTGAATGATATAATAAATTGAAACTATAAATGTACTAGGTTAATATATATATACATACATACATAATCATATATATATATATATATACATATATACATACATACATAAATCTGGCAGCTTAAAAACTTTTAGCAAAAGAGCACCTCAGTGGCTCTGTCGGTTGTGTCCAGCTCTTGATCTCAGCTCAGATCAGAACATTGATCTCAGAACATGAGTTCAAGCCTTGTGTTGGGCTCTAATGCTGGGCATAGAGCCTCCCTAAAAAACAAAACAAACAAACAAAAAAAACACCACACTTTTTTAGCATACATAACACCAAAGAGGAAAACCAAGAAAGACAGAAAAGAGGAATAGATCTGACCATATAAAAAGTATGTTTATAAATTTGTATATAAAAAGGAATGCTATAAAAATGTAAAAGATATTTTCAAACCGAAGAAAAATATATTTCCTGTATATAATATATAGAGGTGTTGTCCTTCATAGATTGTCTTTACAAATCAGTGAAAAATATATGATCATCTGAGATTAAAATGAGCAAAGGATATATACACGATTCACAAATAAATATAAATGTTTAACTTAAACATATTTAACTTCATTAGTAATAAAAATACAAATTAAACAAAAATATCACAGAAACTTTCAACTATAAAATGGTCGATATATTTTTAAAATTTTAATATTGAGTTTTTCCAAAAATATGCTGACAATTAGGCTCCTTGTACTTCTGGAAGGCAGTTTAGGAGTGTACATTTGTTCAACCTTTCTGGAGGGCAACCAAGCAGCACAGGTTTTTTAAAAAATTAGGACATGTCCTTTGGCCCAGTAGGTACACTTCTAAGAATCCTTAGTCAATAATCAAAAAAGATTATGAAGATTTAGCTATAAAGAAGTTTATTACAAAATAATTTATATGAGTAAAAATTTAGAAACAATATATATATTCAACAATAAGAGAGTTATTAAAATAGTAAAATATACTGTAATTATAATATTTTGTAATTAAAAATACAATCAGGTAAGCATAATATTATTCCATTTCTCTAGATTTTTATAGGACATGCATCACCTTTTATGGGACAGCACAAATTTTAAATATGCTGTATTGGACTCAATTTATGTGTCTCTCCAGATTTCCTCAACCCCTCTGAACTCCCACGCTGAATGCAAGAGTCTTAACTGGACAGTGATGTAACCAACTTGAGTAAGTTCAGTGGTGAAGGTTTTGGGTGCACTAAGCAGATGACATATTGAGAACAGGAAAGCTCTGATAACTTTCAAATCACATCCATTTACATATTGGGGAAGCCTCAAAGTATGAAGGTTTGGTGTGCAGAGAGAGAAGAGGAGTCTAGTAGGTCCCTGTCTTATATCCTACATTTCCTTTCCATCAGTAACTTTAGTGGAAAAAGAAACAGTGCTCAGATTTGGAATGATTAAGAGATCAGCCTGCAATTCCATACCCTTGTCAATTTATGCAAAGAATCCTTGAGAAGAGTTTCGAAGCATTGTCTGTGTTTATGCCCTAAACAGATTGACTCCATGGCTACCCACAGGCATCACCTGAGATGTTCTCTTCAGTATTCCTTGAAAGCAGTTCCTTCTGAGTCTTTTCCTTAAATATAATCCCTCTCCACCTCACCCCAGGTCTAGGTGGCCTTGCACTCTGACAAGAGTAATAATGAATGAGAGTGAGACAACAAAGTACAAGATTTAAGATTCCTTCATCAGATATCTCAGAACACAGGCAAATGTACATAAATTCTGACCAAGCAGGCATGAACTTCCATGTCCTTCCAGGAAAATTCAGTTAAATCTACATCAACATCCTGGTGCAGATTATCTAAGTCAAACATTATTATCTTTTATGCTAAGTTTCTGTTGCCATGACACAGGTTCCTTTTTTTGTGATCTCAGGAGTGGAGATTAAAAAAAAAGATGAAGAAAGGAAAAAACAGAAACTTCAAATATAGATTTTTACAAAGTGTGGCTGAAATTAGTAATATGAGATTACTAAACTGGGAAAGTTTTTAGAATCTTAAAGTTGGTGATATTCCCAAAATATACAAAACACAAGTTCCTATACTGTCCAAGACTCAAGACTTTTCAATTATAAGAGAAATCATGTATGAAGGCCAATAAAAATCTACCTTGCACGACTCCACAGTCACATTAAAAATAAAGGCTTTTTTTAAATTAGTTTCAGAGGTAGAATTTAGTGATTCATCAGTTTCCTATAACACCCATTGCTCATTCCATCATTTGCCCTCCTTAATTGCCCATCACTCACCCCATCCCTCCCTCCCACCTCCCATCCAACACCCCTCAGTCTGTTTCTGAGAGTTCAGCATCTCTTATGGTTTGGCTCCCTCTCAATTTTCATCTTATTTTATTTTTCCTTCCTTTTCCCTATGTTCATGTGTTTTGTTTCTTAAATTCCTACATGAGTGAAATCATACTGTATTTGTCTTTCTCTGACTGATTTATTTCACTTAGCATAATACCATCTAGTTCCACCCATGTGGTTGCAAATGGCAAGATTTCATTCTTTTTGATGGCTGAGTATTAGTATTCCACTGTGTATATGTACCACATCTTCTTTATCCATTCATCTGTTAATGGACATCTGGGCTCTTTCTACACTAACACTAATAAAAATAAAAATTTTTAAACGTGTTAGTCTTATCTGCCTATTAGATAAATGGATTAGACAATAGATATGTCTGCTCATTTGTATATTTCCTCAAGAGTCTAGAATTGTATCTTAACAGTAATTGTTTTTTTTTTTTACAGTAATTGTTTTGATCAACAACTGTGCATTAAAAATTCTCTTAGCTGCTAAATTTTCATCTAGGATTCTTTTATAGTAAATTCTTGCATCATGCACTTGACTAACACAGAAGCTGCTGTGTTAGGACTTGGAAGAAAAGAGTTTGTAGGTAGTGTCTGCCTTGGTGGCTGACAGTTGAGGATGGGAACCAAGGAGATGTTAGCAGTCATGAAAAGGAAAAGCAGTGCCCGATAGAAGCAGTAGTATGCAGAGAAAAGCAGAAGTAGGGCAGCAGAAAGAACCTAAGGACATTTCAGTCCCTCACTGGGCCCCTGCCATTCTTGCAGAGTTATATCCTATCAATAATATCCTCTTTTGGTTCAAGCTACTTCAGGTTAAATTTCTATCACTCGGAGCCTGAAATACTTCTGACCAATTCATCATCTTTTTCCTATAAATCCTCTCATCTATTCCTTTTTTGCTCTTAATTATTGCCAACTCAAGCTGTATCTCCACTGAGATAGTCAATTCACATTTTGTTGAAAAGCACACAAAGAATACTGATCAGATGTCAAAATGATGAACCTCAAGTTTATGTTCAGAGTATTTGATTAAATTGCTATTCTGTAGCACTGGATATCACTCAAAACAAAAGGCCTTCAGTTGATATTTAAAGATGTTGTCATACAGCATGTAGCACTACAATAGTAATCTTTTAAAACATGCTCTAAACTGAGTTAATTGCATTTCTTATAAAATTCACTACCTAATTTTCAATAGGTAGGTTTTTATTTTCTCTCCAATAACAAACACTAATATTTTTCTAGTACTTAAAATTTTACAATGCCTTTCACATGTAATCATGTTTGAGACTCTCAATAACCATGTGGAAGATAGAGTGGATATTGTTTGCACTTTTGTACTATTCATGTTGGGTTAATGGCTGCAATTCACAACCCTAAAAGCTCAGTGATTCATAACAATCAAAGTTTATTTTTTGCTATAGTGAGTCTAACACAAACCAAGCAGCCTTCAGAGATGCCCTTGTGATGTCACTATCATCAACACCAACACAGCAAGGGGAGGATGAGTATGGGAAAGTACACCAGCTGGCCACTTTTTCAGAAGTGACACACGTATCAGTTCCACTCACAATTCACTGGCCAGAACTAGTCACATGGCTTTGGCTCAAAAGCTAAGGAAGAGAGAAAGGCAGTCCTTGGCTGGCATCAGCTTCCCAGAAGCAAATCCACACTGTGGAAGAAAGCAAGGACTGAAGGCATTCATGTAGCCACCCTTGCCAAAGTTTTAGGGGTGAAGACCCTGAAAAATCACACAGAGCAGGAACTGCAACAGATCAGTCACCTCAACCCAGGTGTTCAGGCTTTTAGGTGGTGCTTTCCCCCGGGTGCTAATGCTAAAGGCAGTCACAATGACATGCATGTAAAGGTATCTGTATGTGTCTCCTCAACTCACTTATTCAGATTTTTCTGAGACTCTTAAAAATCTCAATTGTCTTAGTTTTTTTTTTCAGACCTCCTTCCTTTCCCACTCTTGTCCCACTCCATCAACCATGCTCCCTCTATTTTTGCATTAATTAGCATTCACCTACATTGGAATGTGCTTTATCAAGGTCTATATCTCTTGACAGAACATGAACACCTTGAAAGCCATCTTACTCCTTTGTGTGCCTGATACACAAAAGTGATTAAGAAGTGCTTGGTGACTGAGGAAAAACTTTCTCCAAAGCTGGGTTTATCCAACTGCTGACCTCTCTTGGATTAAACCTCATTTTCCTCCATTAATAGGGAAGACCAAAAACAGAAGCCAGAACACATGTTACAGATGTAAAAATGTAAGCCTGGAATTTTTCTATATGTAACACATTTTATTATGACTCCAGTTCAGGAGCATCAGCAGATCCCCCTTCTTAAAATGTTTGTTTAATCCTACCATTCAGCAGCCTCGAGTCAGGGCGCCTACGTTAGCTCTGAGTTGATGCATGGATGAGCCTTAAATCTTCATGTTTTTTGACACCGTGCTGAGACAAACTCTTTGATTCAGGAAAACTGCATACTCTATGGAATAAGGCTGAAGCAATTAATCAAATATTTAATTATATCATAACAGAACACACAGTTATCAAGCTTTTAACTAACAATGGTAAAGAGTCCCCAGTGACCCAGGCAATAGAAAACACTAAGACACAAAAGTCTGCTTAAACCTTACTTCTTCCAATCTCTGTGGGAATGTGTGGAGGAGTCTGGAATGGATCAGCACCAAAAGACTAAGAATCTGGCAGCCAAGCAGCCCCTTCCCTAGGAGACTGCTTGTTTCCAGACATTCCTATTCACTGGTCCCGACTGACCTGCCAACTTTCACCACCTTGTGTTCTCTGAAACAGAGCTCTTCAGTTTCTTCCCCTTTGCCTCTTTTTTTTTATCCCTGCAGCTCATGGTCAAAAATCTAGATACTATAATCCTGGCATTTTGAAGCATGATATCTTAAAGAGCATGCAACACTGAAGAAATCATCCTACCCTTGGCTGACTTTACAAATTCAGAATCCATAGGATGATGCAAAACATTTACTTTCTGTTCTTATTATGTCCATGTCAATGGATATCCAGAAGTCTCCTCTCCCTGGTCTCTTTCCCTCTTTTTCAGCCTCTCAACTTTAAAGTCCTGGTTCATTCTGTGGCTACCATTCTGTCCAAAGCCAGAGCAATACATTCCTGTCCCACTCTTCCTGGTAAGGTGAGGCTAGGCATGTACATTCTTTGGATTGGATAAGATAACCCAATTCCTCTCTCACTAATAATAGAGAGCATGTCTCGACAGAACCTTGATGGATTGTGATGCTTAAACAACCCTTCACATTATATGAGAATGGAGAGAAACCAAGGTAATAAAGAGAGAGTCCCATCTTGCCACAAAAGTTTTGCCTACCCACTATAATCTGAGTGGGAGGCAATTTATCTCTACAACATGACCCTCTATGTCACACACAACTTACACTCACTTCTCCATTCCAATAAGAAATTGCTGCTTCTCAATAAATGTATCAACCATTGTCTACCAGCCACAGAGTTAAGATTTAAGGTTAAGGCTTAATTCTGAAAACTACAAAGAATGATAAAATAAATTAGTGTCCCAATTTTTCACTGTTTTCCTATAAAAAGGTTATCTTGTCACCATGTGATTCTGTCACCATATGATTGTCACCATGTGATTCTGCAATGCCACCAAGTAAAATACACAAAATATACATAACTCTTCTTTCAACCTGGCTATGTGACTTGCTTTGGCCAATGGCATATGGGCAGAAGAGACAGTGTGCCAGTTCTGAAAAGCGAGTTTAAGAGGCATTGCTTGCACCCTTACCCTTAAGTCCCTACCATGAGAACAACATATCCCATACAGCGGCTCTTCCTTTGGCTTGGGGCCAAGGATGAGAAACAGATGGACCTGAGTCAAACTGAAACAACTCAAATTAAACCAAACCCAGCCAAACTCAGCCAAGCCCAGCAGAGCCACAGGCAAACTGTGGCTCTCGTGTAACACAAGCAATAAGTAAAATATCTCTTGTAGTCAGCCACTGCAGTTTGGGGCTCGTTTGTTGCTTGATACGCAGTAGGTTCTGATTAGATTTTTGTAGACTGAAAATTTAAATGGATGAATGAATGAATGAATGAATGAATGAATGAATGAATGTTAGCAAATTACACAATCCAGCTGGGTAAGTGTTATCATAAAGCAATTTTAAAATAATCGTCAGATGAATAGACATGTATTTTTCTAAACTATACCATGTAATACATTAGTTTTTCTTAAGATATTAAAATGTATTTCTGGAGAAAACTGCTCCACAGTTAAATAAGTTTAGAAAATCTTGCATAAAATACTTCCATTTAATTGCTCATCAACAATTAAAGGCTCTGAGAAGTCATGTGATAAAGAACTCTATTTAATTTTAGTACTCCCTGAAATTAATTGACCATCCACTCTTCCCCCTACTGGAATACCTATTGATATCCAGTGTTTTTTATTCAGTGTTTTCTCAGGACATGGTTTGTGTCTTGACTTGAGCTGCCATAACAAAAGAGTATAGACTGGGTGGCTTAACCAACAGTTTATTTTCTCATGCTTCTGGAAGCTAGAAGACTGATATCTTGGGTGCCAGCAATGGTCAGTTTCTGGTAAGGACTGTCCTCCTGGCTTGAAGATGGCTGCCTTCTCACTGTGTCTTCACATGGCAGAAAGAGAGAAGGGGGGTTTCTCCTCCTCCTCTTATAAGGCTACCATTCCTATCAGATTGGAGCATCACCTTTATGACTTCATTTAACGTTACTTACCTCTAAAGCTCCCTCTCAAAATGCAACCATACTGGAAGTTGCCTCAACACAGGAATTTTGGGGAGGACATAATTCAGTCTATGACAGTTTGGGAATTACTGGTAAAATAGGGAGTGTAGCAAGGTGAGTTCAGGCTATGTTGATAGAAATAGGAAATACTTTACTGAAGAGGCAAGACTTAAGTTAGTCTGGGATGCAGGGTGAATTTAGAAAGTTACTTAAGGGATCTATAAAATAGTCCATTTTAAGCTGACACTCCTGTCAAATTTCAGAAGTATGAGCAATTTGCTGGGCTAGGCAAGTATACTACTTTAGATGTTTTACTGCCCCCACCAGAGGAAGGAAGGTTTTTCTCCTTCCCTCGCCAACATCCAGGTTAATGAGGTTGTCACAACTCA
Organism: Vulpes lagopus; assembly: GCF_018345385.1. Classification (NCBI taxonomy): domain Eukaryota; kingdom Metazoa; phylum Chordata; class Mammalia; order Carnivora; family Canidae; genus Vulpes; species Vulpes lagopus. Next base: position 75,356,315 of record NC_054826.1, read on the forward strand.
GCCAATGAAAAGCTACTACACACTTCAAACTCCCAGTTTACTCCAGTGGACTTCCAGTTTATAACATCCTTCCCAACCTCTCTCTTTCCTCTATAAAAGAGCGTTCCTCTCCTTTGTTGTCTGGATGGGCCCACAGTTTTGCTGTAGCTGCTTATCCCAAGTGGTAACTTTCTGCTATTTCTAAATAACCCACTTTTGAGGGTAAAATAACCAAGAGTTTAATTTTAAGATTGTTTGCTTGTTTATTTGCTTGTTTTAAGGTTCAGGAGACTATCTAGTACAAACTAACTCAATGTGATATAAATAAATACAGGGTTGAAGATGCAAATGCTCCCAAGAGCCAGCATGGCAAATGCAAGTGGGTAAAATTAGCCAAGTTTAAATGACAGGGAGTGGTGGGAATTGTGACAAACTGGGGAACACAGGCCCCTTCTCTAGAATTCTAGCAAATATTACCTCGTAGATATGGAAACTGAGTGCTGGCACATCTCCTCGCTTTTCAAGTAAAACTGGAAATCTGGGTTTTTATGTAAAATCTCCTAACTTTTAAATGTTGGCAACTAACTAAACATTTTTAAATCCTCTCTATATAGATGCAAATATACTCCTCCATCTCCACACATACACACACTTACACATACATATGTATACACACTTGTAGGGTAAGTCCAGCCCAGAGGCCACCAGTTCTTAACCTGCAACATATGCAATAAATATTTATTGAATGAAGACATCAAAACTATTCCTTTCCCTCCAATTGAGGGATAGATACAAGAGAAGTCCTGGTATTGGAGACCAGCATCTGGGATTGTCAGAATGGTACAGCATTAATTTTTTATCTTTGCTCTATTAAGAGAAGTGACCACTAAAATTTATAGATATGTTTGAGAGAAGTTACCATCAAATATCTCTTCTCTGTTAAATGAATACTTCATAAAGGACCCTAGTCCAGATGTCATTACAGATGGACTGGACTTCAGATGGCATGGACTTTCACTGCTGCATCCAATATCAAATTGAAAACAGTCCCATTCTTTCCATACTCTTGATGAATATTATTTCAAGATGATGACATTAAGTCATGCATAAAAAGTTATACATGCAATATTGTGTCACTAAGACTTAATTACAGGATATGTTACATTGAAATCCATACCTCTCACAGCTAGCCATGGTTCTGTCTGTTTCCTTTGTTTTTTTTTTTATTTTGTTTTTTGTTTTGTTTTTTGTTTGTTTTTTTTTATCCAGAATGGTTTCATCTTAGGAGATGATATCTTAATTGGGGAAAGAAAACTGCTACCAAAATTTGGAGGATACATTAAATTCTGGTTTTTCTCTGTCAAGTTTTGTTTCCTGTGCTCTTTGTCCCATGGCTGTCCCTCAACACCTCTTCCACTCCAAAAGAAAGCAAGATTTGACAGACTGAGAATGTGCTTTCTATTCATATCTTGAAGAATTAACTTGTGGAAGCTCTCCCCAGGTCATATTCACCAGGAAGCTAGGAAGCTCCTCCTTTCCTACTGGATGCCTGACCCTCCTCCACATCCTCCATCCCTTTACCCCTACAATGGCAGTGGGACTTGCCCTAAGCTAAGCTGATCAGCTTGTGGTCATTGAGAGCAGGATCTAAGAAACAATCTGAGTTCTTCTTAATAGAGGCGATGTAAGATGATGTCTAAGGAGAGGACTGTCAGATGACATGGCCTCAACACCAGAAGGGTGATGCATAGGCATGGAGCAAAACCTGGAGGCAGGGAGAAAGTTCCATGTTTCTAATTGCATCCGAAGGACTGCCAGCTCTCCTGCCTTGGGGCTCTTTGAGACACCTCTGTACTCTCATAAAAAAGACTCCTTCCTCTGCTTCTGTTTTCAAGCCAGCTCATATCTGTTCTTAGGGCCTGATGAAGTCAACAGTAGCTTTACCTTGCCAACTTTACCAACAGGGATATTACACAATATGAAAACTACATAGCCCTCTTTTCAATTCAAAGGTGGCTAATTGGAAAATGAAATGGATGGGATACCTTAAGAAGCCTCATCCCAAATTCAGTCAAATTTTTATGGGCAAAGTGAGCAGAAATACAACATGCCAAATATTTTATTGAAACAGGGGCCTCCTTATTTATTTCAAGTCCTTGTATTGAGAACACTGTGCATGCACATGCAAAGCTGCTGTGTCTCTTGGTTTTTCCAGAGAAGTGAGGAGGCTACAGCAGAAGGGCAGGTAGAATGTTTGGGCCCCCCTTCAACTGGGTCAGCCCCAAAGGGAAAGAAGGGAGTCAGATGGGACTCATCCCATTTAAGGACATCACTGATTGCTATTGTACCAAAATTTGTTACCAAAACCTTGCTGGGATTTACTCCATATAAGAGGGTCCCTGCCTTGGTTCCTTTTTATTAGGCTTCAACCCCACCCCCACCTCAACCAGAGCTTTAAAGTTTTACTTTTAATTTCACCCAACTTTACTCTTAGCTTTATAATGACTTTAACTGTTCAATATTTAATGAACCAATTAATTAAATAACATTTATTATGCTGTAGGACGGTGGTTCATGTATTTTAGTATGCATCAGAATTACCAAGGGAGCTTGTTAAAAACTCCAAGCGCCCACCAACCCAGAGATTCTGATTCAATAAGTCTGAGGTGCGGGGAGCAGGAATCTCATTTTTAACAGCCCTGCTGCATCTGATCTGGGTGATTGGTTGGCTATGTTTTGGGATGTGCTACCCTAGGGATACAGGATTTTAGGACACAGCGTGTTGTATAGACGGTAAAGAAGACGGGCAATAGAGTGCAAACGCAAAAGCCCCTGTCCATTACTCACTAGCTGTGTGATTTGGGGCAAGTGATTAAATGCTCTGCAACTCAGTTTCCTCATCTGTAAAATGAGAACAATAATAATACTGGAGTCACAGGGTTGTTGTGGACATTGAGTGAGGTGATACAGGTGAAGTCCAGATCTCATGCTACCCTGCCTGGGACTCTCGCTGACTCCAGATGCCTCTTCCTCCTTCCAGGGCAACCAGGCCAAAGGGTCAGCCTCTGCTAAAAGAATCTCACAAAATTCCAGTCCATCTGTGTGTCTTGGGGAAGAAAAAGGCAGTCGTCTGAGGTAAAATAGGTGTGATATGAGACGCCCACTCCCCAGTCAACTCAAGGGTGAAAGACTGTATGATGTGAAGATAAACAAGAATGGTCACTACAACCAAAGTAACCCTCCCCTCCCAAAAAAAAAATCTCTCTGGGACAAGTGACACTTTCCCACCCAAACAGTCACATAGGTAGGGGCATTTACACTGTGTATACACAGATTTCACTGTCTTATATATAGAAAAAAATAGGTCGCTGCTGGCCACTGACCTTCGCCAGCCCAGGGTGACCACCTTAAATCAATCGCTTGCTGTAACACAGCTGAGCTTAGCAATTTTAATGAGAAATCTGGTCCTGCTGGATTACTGTTCCTGGACCACATCTTGTCAGCAATTCCTCAGGAAATTATTCAACCATCCCCAATTGCAAAGAAACAGATGGCGTACTGGAAAAAAAAATCTGAAGTGTATGTGCTGGTAAAAAGCAAATTTAAGGACACAAAGGCCAAGGATGACACAAATACTAAAAGTACTTCTTCCTCAGAAAAATGGACTTGTGGATATTTTTTGTTTTTCCTGTCCTTTTAAACTGTGAACTACACCAGTCATCAGCATGCATGCTCACTGGAAAGATCTGCTTGACTTTTTAGAGCCGTTTAACGGAGACAGCTTGTTTTAATAATACAGAATAATACTGATCAAACGCTCTCATGGAAGATCAAGTTTTAAAATTTGTATTAATGCCCTGCTTTCATTCCTCTAATATCCTATAACCAAAACTCCAGGATCACACTCTATTATGCCAACTGCCCATGAAGAAATGCTGAATTATTATTAAAAATTATTGTGGCACCTGAGAAAATAGCAGTGTAACCCTCATGAATATTAAATCTTTTCATAATGATCAGTGTCATTACCATGAATACTAAATGTTACGAATTCATTGCAAATTATGCTTAGTGTGAAAACTTGGCCTGTAACCAAAAAGTCTGAATTACACTTGGCAAATGCTTGAACTGACTTAAGTTATAAAAAGCAGGAAAAGGAAAATGGATAAAATATTTGACCTTCAGTCTCAGAAGCCAAAGGGCATTAGGAATTTTGCAAAAGAAAGCAAGCCACAATTTTCAAATATTTCATGTGAATGTTAGAATCTTCTTCAGAGTCCCCATATATGCTTAATTATACCCCAGCAAAGAAAGTCAGAGAACTGTGAGGAAGCAGAGACTAGTGCATTTAGTTATGAGTCTGTAGTTGCACTTGGATGGCATTAACTTGGACAGGTTAGTACTGAGCACGTCATGGAAGTGATTCAGCCCTGAGAAGACATTTGTGAAAAATAATCATTTTATGACAGAGACTGCAGTTTTAAAAAGCCAACTTGTAGTCCTCACATTTCCCACTGAGTGTTCTGCTTCACTAACAGAAAGCCACATCTATACGAAAACAAATGTAAAGAGTGCTTTTTATGGTTAACTGATCACAAGCCTTCAGCCATGTGTTTTTATATTTGCATGACATTCAGGCAAATAAAATGGAATGATTGATTCTCAAGACCTTCCAAAAGCAGAGGAACAGACGGAGTTTTAGGCAAAGAGATCCTAATGAAAATCCAATGGGAAAATGTATGTCTCTCAGGAAGATTATGACTGAAAAATTGGGGGACAATTTATAATGAACTGAAACCTACATTTCCTGAGCATGCCTTAATAGGGTCACTTACAACTATATATACTGAGAAGGTCTCCCCACTCTTGCTGAGTGATTAGAAATCACAGGGGTTTACATCAAAGCAAAGAAGCTCACATCAAAATTCTCTCCTTAGAAAATAGGTTTTCTAAATCCACAGATAGCACTCTTCAAAATTAAGAGCATGTTCAACATAGATTTAAAATCTGTAGTTTTACTGTAGTTTTACCCCAAAACCAGTTTAAGATCCATTGGAAATTTCCTTTAAAATATCCTACAATATCCTTAAGATTTAGAAAAAGTTCTGGTGGATGGACAGATCTGAGCAGCTCATAATTTCCTAAAACATTCTCTCACTGTCTTCAACCATAATTCTTTAAGGTGATGGAGAACACAGTACAGATGCTAATTTTGCCTCTGGGAATTTCTACGAAGTTATAGGATGGCACTGAAACTGCATAACAGCAGGATTTAACTAAACAGAACATCAATCAGTAAAGAACAGTATGGTATGCCTGGAATCCATTCAGAATGTCCTCGGGGCAGATTCCAAGATGTTTTTTCCCCTTTAAATTTTAAGTGTCATAAGTAATGTCTTACATTCTTCCAGTAATTTCTTAAATTAAATAATCACGGCCAACCAAGTGGCTCCTGAGAGTTACTAAGCTAATGATCCACCGGTAAAAATTATTGGGCTCTTCAGAATAATTACTTTGCATTCTTCTTGAATTCACCCAGATTCCCTTAGTGTCCTCTGAATCTCCTTGGTTTCAACAAGACTTTCTCGATAGTGTCAGAAGTCTTCAGTCTGAGGGGCCCAGATTAGAAGTACAGATAAAAATTCTTCATATGTTCGCAGAGAATCATGAATAATATTTCTAAGTTCAAAAATAGCCCCTACTTACCTAACAAGGCAAGCAAATTGAGTGAAATTTTAAAGCAATACCATGAAGAGAGAAAATGTTCAATATTCCAGTTTAAATGAAGTCAGATGAGAGAGCATGGTAAAATGGAAAAAAAAAAAAGAAGAAGAATGTGGTTTTGATTCCTGGGTCTTTCACATAAAGTGAATGATCATTTCGTTTTTCTATGTCTCTGGGTCTTCGTCTGTAAAATGGGGAAAACTATACATCTTGCAGGGTTATGGTTAGAATTAAATGAAAGAGATTTCTAAAGCATGTAGCACCGTGACCAACACCAAAATATGTCTTAGTAAACACTTATTTTCCCTAGGATTAGAGCGTCTCCTTGTAAGTGTGATTTCTGTTTGTCTGCAGAGGCCTGGGGCAGAGCCAGCCATTTTAGCAAATCTCCCATTTATAAAGGCCACTCATTAAATAATAGCTTTTCTTCCTCAATAGAGATTGCAGATTACAAGCAACAGATGCCCATTCAAAACAGCTCAAATACAGGAGGACAATTGAAGGATGTGGGGAAAGCTCGAGAAGTTGTCAGTGACCAAGGCAGCTAGTCTGCTTCTCCTCAGTCTCTTGGAAGCATAGTGGCCTCTTCTTGCTTCTCTCCTCTTGCTGCCTTCCCTCACCCGCTTCCCTTTGAGTTGGCAAGCTTTCTCTGCCTATTAAGGCACATGGCTCAAAATGCACCCTGTCCCGGGCCTGCTGCTACACGACGTCTGCATTCAAGCACGCGCCACCCAATGAATACACACCGTCTTTGACAACAGACTCTCACAACAGGAAATATGGTTTGTCTCTGGCAAATTGTGTTTCTCTTTGGTACAAGAGGTTGTGGCAGGAATGCGAAACCGGGGAAACAACTTCCCTATGAAGGCCAGGGCCCATCCTTCCAGCAAACACTGTAACTGGAGACAGCTCTAAAAGAAGAATGTACAAGGCTGGCACCCCAGAGCAAATCTACTCAATCACCTCAATAAGATGTTACCTGCTTCATATTTATCAAAAGGCTGGAGGCATCAGTGAGATTGCAGACCAGTGCTATTGGCCAGTGGGCATCTGTAGCTGTCATGTCTCTCAAAAACTAGGATTTGAGCAACCTAGACATGGCCTGTGAACTCAGGCCCTGAGAAACCATCAAAATTCTCAACCACTTCCAGAATTAGAAAATGGTGCCAGCTTATTGCCTTTCCTGTTTCTTCTTTCACACTTTATAAATGCTTCTAGTCACTCCCACACACATACCACACACACTCACCCCACAGCAAGGGTCTACTGAAAACTCACTTCCATAACCAGTCTGCTCTTACTCCCTTACTTGTCTTTCTTATGTGTATTTTCTTCTCCCTCTCTTCTTTTTTTCCACTTACTTTCCTTTATAATATCCTCAATCCTTCTTACATTTCCTAGTCCTTGAGCACTAAATTCCATAATGAAGTTTAAATCTGTACAGAATAAGTCTTAGTGGTGGCCAAGTTTTATAGAAAGATGCCTATCGGGTATCAATATGTTTGACACTTAGAAGCAAGAAATGTCACCTTATTTTATTTGTTCTAAAACAAGTTGCTCTGGGATCCCTGGGTGGCGCAGCGGTTTGGCGCCTGCCTTTGGCTCAGGGCGCGATCCTGGAGACCCGGGATCGAATCCCACATCAGGCTCCCGGTGCATGGAGCCTGCTTCTCCCTCCGCCTGTGTCTCTGCCTCTCTCTCTCTCTCTCTCTGTGACTATCATAAATAAATAAATAAAAAAAAAATTAAAACAAGTTGCTCTGGTACTAAACCCCCCACTAATCACAGTGTTGATAATCTGAATCTTGGACATATTTAGGGAGGCCTTTCCTGTCTCTAGAGGATTATTTAATAGTCCCAAAGAGTGTTTCCAATCCTTAAAATTGGAGAAAGAGGCCTCTTATCTTCAGACCATCATGACTATCTTTGAGATACTCATTATCCAAGATACACACATATAAACACACACACACACACACACAGGTCATCTGAAGTCAAGTGTTTCCCCTGGCTTTTGCCAAGCTCAGCCACAGGATCATTTGCTATGGCTGGAACCTAGTTTGTAGATTTTTCAGGCATTGATGCTGTCATTCTCACCTGAGGTACATCCATCTTGGGATGGGAGTGAGGAAATCCATCTGCATCCCTCCAAGGTCAAACTGTATCTCCTTCCTCCAGTCCTTGGAGGCCACCTTCTTTTCTAAAAAGCCATTCCCTTTGTGAGTCTAGATATTAAAAAAACGAAGAATTGGTAACCTCCTCCTGAGGGCAACAGATGTCCAACTTCTGGGATTCTAAGCTTGCTTGCTTTCTGGAAGGTATAAAAGAGAAAAACACTTCTCATTTATTTTCTGACTTTCCCTGTAATCGTGAGAACAAGACAAATATTGATACCACTTGCTTTAGCAACTCCTATAAGTGAAACTTTTTAAATGACTGTGCTTGGGGCCTCTTCCCAAGCTATTGATTCCAGGGTCATTCTCCCAGAAGCTGAAAGTGAGCATTTTGGCCAACTATTTGGTATAGAAGGGGTCTTGGAAAGGAGATACTTCAGACACTGGTGCTCTCAAACAGCTAGGTGACCACACAGACTTCCTAGTCTGGTCCTCCATTTCTTCATCCACTAAGTAGTAATAATATTTGTTATTATTAGATGTTCTGAGAATTAAATGGGATGACATTTGAAAGTATAATTCACATCATATTGTGCAACAGCTGGCCTAAGAGCCATGCCCAGACTATTGAAAGGTATTACACAAGAAATTTCTCATGCTGTACGATGAGGGGGCCACCTCCAGAGTGCACTCTAACCAGTCAGTAAGTCTCCTTGCAAAACAGAGTTTAAAACATTCCCTCAAGGCAGGCCGGGTAGCTCAGGGGTTTAGTGCCGCCTTCAGCTCAGGATGTGATCCTGGAGACCCGGGGTCAAGTCCACGTCGGGTTCCCTGCATGGAGCCTGCTTCTCCCTCTGCCTGTGTCTCTGCCTCTCTCTGTGTGTCTCTCATGAATAAATAAATAAAATCTTTTAAAAAGATAAAACATTCCTTCATAAAGAGCAACAACTTACAAAGAATGCTAATCAGAGCAGGGGGGGAAAAAAGCAAGATAAAGACAGAAGACAGAGACCACTCCAGTTATCTCCACAGTTCACCAAAAAAAGCTGGCATCCAGCATTTTGCAAAGCATATTATTCATTTGCTCCCTGACTTCTTCCCTACCTCTCACCAGAGCCAAAGGGCCCAGAGGCATCCCCAGGCCCAGAGGCACCCCCAGGCCAGGCCTGAGCCTGGGAGCCTATGTCCCACATGGAAGTATGTGAGCTGATCTGATGTTGTCATACGCGAGGCAAAAGGAAACTTCTGTGTAAAGACAGGTTTAGGAAGCAAGGAAAAATCCCAAAAGGGAAACCCCTGGAGTTGGCAGAGGAGAAGTGAAGGCAAAAATGAAGAAGAAAAGAAAGAAGAAGAAGAAGAAGAAGAAGAAGAAGAAGAAGAAGAAGAAGAAGAAGAAAGAAGAAGAAAGAAGAAAGAAGGAGAAGAAGGAGAAAGAAGGAGAAGAAGAAGGAGAAGAAGAAGGAGAAGAAGAAGGAGAAGAAGAAGAAGAAGAAGAAGAAGAAGAAGAAGAAGAAGAAGAAGAAGAAGAAGAAAGAAGAAGAAAGAAGAAGAAGAAAGAAGAAGAAGAAGAAGAAGAAGAAGAAGAAGAAGAAGAAGAAAGAAGAAGAAGAAGAAGAAGAAAGAAGAAGAAGAAGAAGAAGAAAGAAGAAGAAGAAGAAGAGAGAAGAAGAGAAGGCAAAGAGATGGTCTATAACATGAGATATGCACAGCCAGGCTAGGCCAAGAATACAGAACTAAGAAATGCTCCAGAGCCAACCTGAGGAAGGTGAGGGCACCTTTAATAGGAGGGTCCAGAGAGCATGGAGAGCAGAGAGCACTGAGGGGAGTGCTCTGTGGGCTCCACGGAGAAATGTAAACTTTTTGGTAATAATAGTAATTCTGGAATGACTGATAAAATATAGCTAATATTTTTTTAATATTTTGAATTGAAGCATTTTGCATACTTAAGTATTTACTCTCACAGGACCCCATGAGGCAGTCTGTTGTGGTCTCCATCTTATACATGCAGAAACTGAGGCCTCAGAACCCACCAAGAAGACACAGCTGAGAAGCAGGAGAGGGGGAATCCAAATATGGGAGGTCTGTTTTCAGAGTCCAGACATGCCTTGGCCCTTAAGAGAAACCAGGCATTCCTTGAGGCATCTTACATATGGTAACTTTTTTTTTAAGATTTTTTATTTATTCATAGAGACAGAGAGAGAGGCAAAGACAGGCAGAGGGAGAAGCAGGCATCATACAGAGAGCCTGTCGTGGGACTCGATCCAGGGTCTCCAGGATCACGCCCCGGGCTGCAGGTGGCGCTAAACCCCTGCGCCACCGGGGCTGCCCCATATGGTAACTTAATACTGACAGCGCCCTACTACATAGTTACCATTATAAATCAAGTACAAGTCTGTGGACATTTATACAAAAAATACACTACTCCGACCAAATTGGTCAGATATGTAAGAAACATTTAACCGCATTCAGCAATTAGTTGTAAGAGCCCTGAAGTATGAAACAAATCCCAGGTCACACCATCATCCATGCTCCGAGAGAAGCAATGCACCTCTAAAGAGGACATGCCCTGGACCAGCACAGGGACTCTCGGCTTAATTATGCTTATTAAAGATTATCACCAACAACTTTGTGAAAAGGAATCTGAGACTCAAGTCACCCCACTGAAGAGCACTCATTCAAGAGCCTATCATATATAAAGATAAGTTCAGTTTCTACAGACAACATATACACATGCATACACACACACACACACGTAAGGTAAACAGTACATCCTTACAGAATTCAATCTGAGTTTTGAACATGATTTTTAAAAAATAACCACACAGAAAGTTAAAAATAGAACTACCCTATGATCCAGCGATTATACTACTAGGTATTTACCCAAAGAATACAAAAATACTAATTCAGAGGGATACATGCCCCCCCCCACATTTAGCAGCACTCAACCATAAAACAGAATGAAATCTTGCCATTTGCAACAACACAAATGGAGCCAGCGAGTATTATGCTAAGTGAAATGTCAGTCAAAGAAAGACAAATACTGTATGATCTCACTCATAGGTAGAATTTAAGAAACAAAACCAATGAGCAAAGGGGAAAAAAGAGAGGGAGGCAAACTAGAAAACAGACTCTTAACTATAGCGAACAAACCAATGGTTATCAGAGAGGAGGTGGGAGGGGGCGGTGGGGTAAACAGGCAATGGGGATGAAGGAGTGCACTTGTTGGGATGAGCACTGGGTGATGTATGGAAGTGTTGAATCACTATATTGTACAGCTGAAACTAATATTACACTATGTCATCTAACTGGAATTTAAATAAGAACTAAAACAACAACAACAACAACACACATAACACCCTCAGCACAGTGTCTGAATCTGGTAGGAAACAAGCAAAGTAACATTTGTGGGGAGTTGAATTCTGTGTCAAGAACAACTTTAGGAGAAGGAAAAAAAAACAACTTTAGGACCTTCACTCTCATTTAAATTATTCATTTCACAAAAGCATTATTTGTTTAACCCAAGTCTAGGAAATTTTCTTTCAAGACCAAGAGATAACCTTCCAAGGGGCAAATATTTAATGAAAAGAGGAACACTGATGAAATTAAAGTATTTTGAAATTAAATAGTTCTACGTTAAGGTACAGCTTAAGGCAGTGGAGCCAAGAGACTACTGCACCTTAATGGGAGTCCGTATCTGGCATCCCAGCTTGAGAATGCCTTGCAAACGTGTACTGTGGCCAAAGAGACTGAGGGCCACATGAACAATACAGTGACAGACCATATTATGTGGCTATTAATAGTGTCAGTAGGAGACCTGAGCGTTGCTGAGACAGAACTGGAGTATTATGCCTGGACCGGCATGCACAGACCATCACATTGTCAAGCACATGTAGAAAAAAAGAAAATCAGAGATCAGAGAAATAGACTGATGCTCAGAAAAATGGAAATGGAAGGACATCTCTGCTGCAGAGCAATGTGCCCCGATAGCTCAGACTTTGGGTTTGCAGACTCAAGTTTCAAAAGGTATGGCCATCCTTTTCAGCTGAGCTGATGGTGAATAATTACATCCTGTCTACATTTCTCCTCAAATTAGATGAATTTTAAAATAGTATGGTGACAGGCAGGTTTCATGGCAATCATAAGTGAATATTTTGATGAAGAATTTCTTCTGTACTTCACTAGAGCTTTGCTGTCTCATTTTTCTTAGGTGGTGTGGATTCTAAGGGAAGGGAAGCTAATGTTGAAGTACATTATTTGACCAAATAGCCATGTAAAGAATACCTTTGGTCAGTCAATTGTAAAAATAAGATTTTTTTCTTACCTTTCTTTTGTTAAATAAAAAGGGAGGGGCCTCTCAAGGAAGCAGATGACTTCTGACAGCCACTTGTCTGTAGACTCGAGGGAAAAGAGCAAAACAAGATAGTTCCAGATCTGTGTCTGAGGCCACCACTTCACTAGCATTAATGTGAATCCTGATCCCATCGCTGAACTAGAATTGACATCCTAGACAAACTGCCTGACCTCTCTAAGCTTCTCCTTCCCCCTCTGCAAAATAAGTGAAGTTGTATCTATTTTTGTGGGGGGTTGGGAGATTCTAAACCTAAACATATCTAGGTTCAGTTTTCATTGTTTCCAGAAGGTTTAACTGGGGATCACATGAACAAACCTGCCAATGAACACACGTTAAGCAAAAACTGTACCCATCAACTCTAATATTGGCACTGAAAGATGAATAGGAGGGACTGCTTTCAGAATAATTTGTTTTTCTTGGCATTTATTTCTTACTTTTTAAAATCCAATCTTATAATTCCTACAGCTGTGATGCTAAAATGCTATCCCCTATTTTGAAAATGGTAAAGTGCATAAAAATCTGTGTAAAAATCCTATGCACATCAAGGCCTCATAGGAACACACATTTGCCAAAATATGCTTGTACCTAGCAAACCTTCATTTCATGGAGACAACTAGATATTGCTCTCTTAAGGGTCTGATTATTGTCAGAATGCCTGGGTGGCTCAGCCGTTGAGTGTCTGCCTTTGGCCCAGGGCATGATCCTGGAGTCTTGGGATTGAGTCCCACATCGGGCTCCCTGCAAGGAGCCTGCTTAGTTCTCTGGCTATGTCTCTGCCTCTCTCTCTCTCTCTCTCTCTGTGTCTCATGAATAAATAAATAAAATATTTTTTAAAAAGAGTGTGATTATTGGATTTAAGAGATGCATATGAAAGAATGAGATTGTTACTTGGATTTACAATGAATTATATGAGTAAATCAATATAAGGCATTAATATTTTATTAATAATTATTAAGATATATTGGAAAGGCATACATTATACTAGGTAGTTGGTAATATATGTATTGTATCTACTACATTGTTGTCATAAAGCAAACACTCAGAAAATGATAGCTGGCCTTAGTAAATATCCTGTAGAAAATAAGAGTAGAGTTAAAATAAACTGGCAAAGTACCAGTGTGTTCTTTTGGAACACATCTTGCCAAAATTAAGCCAAAACAGCCTGCTTTTTGTAAACTGTAGCACCCTACATTCTAGAAGAAATCATTTTATTTCAACATCGGCATATTTAACTTTTAAATGGTTATTAGAAGATCCACTATGTCAACTGTGGATATTATTGAGTATCTAATTTTCTTTTTAGGCAACTGTGATTTTATTTTTTTAATATTTCAGTCATTATATACTAGTGTATTCTCTTTGGTTGGTTTCACCAATCTATTAAAAACACCTGAATCTATTATTCTGTTACTAAACACATTGTTCAGCAGCCCGGGTGGCTCAGCGGTTTAGCGCTGCCTTCAGTCCAGATTGTGATCCTGGAGACCCGGGATCGAGTCCCATGTAAGGCTTTCTGCATGAAGCCTGCTTCTCCCTCTGCCTGTGTCTCTGCCTCTGTGTGTGTGTGTGTGTGTGTGTGTGTGTGTCTCATGAATAAATAAATAAAATCTTTTTTAAAAAAACACACTGTTTCACCTATGACTCTATTTTTGCTATACGGCATACACCACAATTGTCAGCTATTGCTTTTCTGGCTGCATCAACTAGATAGAACTCATGGCTGCAAATTTCTAAATTACAATGCTTCACCTTTCACATTCAATAAATCTCTTGTCTCACTTAATCAAAAATTATATCCTCTTCTTCTAGGGCAATACGTGGAGGCTTAATGCCATATGAAATCTATGTATCTATTAAATCTTGTTTTGTATTCATCTTGCTAGAATATTGATAGCTTGTGGTCCTTCTGAACTTAGAGCCCAGAAAATATCTTAGAAGTATAGTGGTGGCTTACATTTCCATATGGCATCTGCATTTACCTACCCTTCTGAGACACCATCATACTGATACTGAAAACAAAACAGATAAACCCACAACAATAAAGAGAATGACAATCTGATCACCAGTGAGCAAGAGATCTCAAAATTTCTGTAAGACAAAAAACAGATGGATGAGTCTAAAGACTAATGGAGAAAGATGGAGAAAACTGCAACCAGAATACTAATGAAGTAGACTGCAATCAATGAGAGAAAATAGATTTGCCCTGGAATACTAAAAAATACCAAGTATGGTGGAGGACAGATTTAAAGCATAGGCTTGAGGAGAGGATTAACTGTGAGTCTACAGATGGAACAGTCAACATTCTTCCTCTTACCTACTCCCATGAAGAACGTTCTAAAGTGAGATATTTATCTCCCAGGGGGAAAAAGGCATCCTCTGGATCTGCTGAATAAATTATCTGGGAAGAAGGAAGGCAGTCAGTACAGGAACTAGCACCCCTGAGCAAAGATCTCTTTATTCTGGTATTCAGGAGTCCCCATGCATCATCTCTGCTTTTCTACCCCCACTTACCATAATTGATTCTTTCCTCTTCACCAAGTTCCATCCACATACATTAAGCTCACAGTCCGTTTTTCCATCTCATTAATGATGGCATTTAAGAATAGCCGAAACATGCAACATAAAGACAATGGGCAAAAATGACTGAAGATGAACCAGGATAATTCAGGGATGGAGGAAAAGAGAGAGAAAGGGAAAGAGAGAACAAAACTACTTCTAGTTGGTGTTCCTGCAGAAGATCTAGAAGATAATGCAACATAAACCAAGAAGAAGATGCTATGAAAACAGAGAAAGACCAAAACAAAACCTTCAGAAATCCAAAAATCGTCACATTTTAAAAAATCAACAACACACTATAATATTAAATCAAGCAAATCTCTCAGAGCATAGGACACAGAGAATGAGATAGAAGACATCATTACACCTTGACTAAATAACAAACATTTTCACTTATCTCCAATTTTTAGAATCAACCTGCAGACAAACTGTGAACTACCTTGCGCTATCAGTCAGAATGTGTATATTCTCAGCCCTGTTGGTGTAAAAGGAAAGTGGTAACTGACCAAAAATGGAATGGGATGAAGGGAAGTGGAGGAAAGTATGGGAACACTGCTGTCTCATCATCACTGTCCATGATGATGCAACAAGAGATGGTGGTTTACTGTCAGG
The DNA here is from genome assembly GCF_018345385.1 of Vulpes lagopus. Taxonomy (NCBI): domain Eukaryota; kingdom Metazoa; phylum Chordata; class Mammalia; order Carnivora; family Canidae; genus Vulpes; species Vulpes lagopus. The sequence continues at coordinate 75,371,651 of NC_054826.1, forward strand.
AGTTGAAAAACTGACCTGTCAAGAAACCAAGTGTGATTTTGGATAGAAGTGGGGAAAAAGATATAGAGGCCAGTATTATTAAACTAATTCTTTGTATATTGTACTAGTACACTGATAAATAAGAAAAATCAATTAAGAAACAGCAATATGAGCAATTTTATATGAAGAAATGGAGAAAAATACATGAATAGACCAAAGCAAAGACAATGATAAGTAGTTGCCTCTGACAAGTGGGACTGGAGTAAGGAACTTACCAGAAGCCGAGAATTATTGCTTTTCATTCTAAGTGTTTCTATACCTACTTGACATTTTAAACCATGAGCATTAAATACAACATACACATTAATTTTAATGCACTGTTAGAAAACTAAACATCTTCCATCTACCTCAATCTCAAAACATTTAAGAGGCTGCCTCTGACCTTTTGTATTTCTTTGGTGGATGCTCAACATTCCCAGCATCATGGGGGTCATTCTTCAGCCATGCTTGTTATGATAAGGCTATATTTACCTGTGTGATAGTGTGATCTATCTCCAAACTAAAAACTAGTAGTAGACAGAAATGAGCAGCAATAATCTCATCTGACCTGTAGAGTCAGATATGCTCACAAAGGATGTTGATATTTAGCCTTCAAAAATATGCTGAGTTCATTACAAATGAGGTAAACCCTTGATTATTTAGAATTCTTAACCAGAATCACTACTTTGCTGCATTTTACCCAAGAGGAGAAAGGAAACACACGTGTGTTCACATCTCACTCCAGCCCTGATCTAGTGGAAAAACTAAGTTCCCAAGCATGCCCAGTATAGATTCATATCAATTTCCCTGGACTCACCGAGGTTCAGAAAGGTAATGTGTAGAACTAAGAGGCTTTTTTTTTCCTTCTTCTTTGTACCTTTTAATATTTCCCGTTTTTGCAAAATGCAGATATATTACTTTCAGTAGATAAAAAGAAAACAAAAGCTCTCAGAGAGTTGGTGGAGAGCTAGGAATGAAAGCTTGAGAGACCTCAATTATCAAATAAAGAGAAATACATTTCAATACATTTCAATTCCAAATGATGCGCTAATGAGCAAGGAAGGAGGTGGAGGTTTTCGATTTTTACTTACATGGTGGTACAGCTTCCTAAAAGAAGTTCTGGTCGAGCCCTGTGTCAACCTTCCCCTTCACTGAGCTTGTAAACTGCTAAAATCTCTCTTACCATAATTTTCCTTCTCATTTTCATGCTGTTCTATGTCACTAAATTCATCTATTAAATTCATTGTGTGTATTGGGTTTATTTGTTTACACATTATAAAGGTAATCCATGCTCCATACAGAAATATTAGAAAATACTGAAAAGCACATTTAATTTTGCAATCTGCTTGGCAACTTACTGTGAACATTCTTACTTCGGTAAATATATTTCTCCCCAAATTGTTTACTTGTCACAAAATATCCCATCTGATGCCTGTCTTATACTTGTCTTAATCTTTTATTGTTGGATATTTCGAGTGTTTCCAGTTTCTGACTATGCTCAATAATGCATTGGTGAATATCTTTATACATACATTTTTGCACACATCTCTGAGACTTACTTCAGATAATATGAAATTACTAGATCAAAGGCCATACTTTTTTCATTTTATAAGCATTTTCATTATTATTTTTTATAGTATACATCTAGTCCAGTTCGTTGGAAACAATTTAGGGTATATTAAGGGTGATTTGAGAACTATTCTTGGCAACACAATCTGCTTTGCACAAACTCAAAAAATCTCCAAAGTTTTATCTTATTGTAGCTATTACTAGGATTTATAAATCAACCTATATGAAGGGAATTTCAGACCAAGAATGATTCTCCAGGATCACATGTCAGAAACAGAAAATGCTGTTACTTATCAAGAACTGAACATGTGCCAGGAACTATGCTTAATATATTACATGAATTATATAATCTAATCCTTACAATAACCACTGGAGGCAGGGGCTATTGCAAAAGAAGAAAACAAGTTTTTTAGAGGTTAAACTATTTGAAAGACCATATTTTAAAGTCTTCCATAAAATCTATTACTTAAAATCTTTTAATTCATTAAATTCATTTTAATCCACATCTTTCTTTTAATCCACATCATCTCATCCCTTCAGGATACGCCCTTTTCAATACATCATTTTGAGATTGATATGTAGAAAAAAAGACCAGAAATAATTCATCAAATATACTGGAAGTAAATATACCAAAATGTCTTTATTTGACTCTGAGTAATGGATTATGGATGATTTAGCTTTTTACCCTTTACAGAATTTCTCAAACTTTCTCTATGATCACATATTACTTCTTTAATTTAAATTTGCCAACATTTATTGGTCAGGTTGTGGAGAAAGGGGAATCCTCTTCCACTGTTGATGGGAATACAAAGTGGTGTTGCTACTATGGAAAATAAAACGGAGATTCGGGATCCCTGGGTGGCGCAGCGGTTTAGCGCCTGCCTTTGACCCTGGATCAAAGGGAGATCCTGATTCTGGAGACCCAGGATCGAATCCCACGTCGGGCTCCCGGTGCATGGAGCCTGCTTCTCCCTCTGCCTATGTCTCTGCCTCTCTCTCTCTCTCTCTCTCTCATAAATAAATAAAAATTTAAAAAAAGAAAAATAATATGGAGATTCCTCAAAAAGTTGAAAATAGAGCTAACCTATCACCCAGCAATGGCACTACTGGGTATCTACCCCAAAGATACAAACATTGTAATCCAAAGGGGCACCTGAACCCCAATGTTTACAGTAGCGATGTCTGCAATAGCCAAACTATGGAAAGAGCCCAGAAAGAGCCCAGATGTCCGTCAACAGATGAATGGATAAAGAAGATGTGGTACATATATACAATGGAATACTACTCACCCATCAAAAAAAATGTAATCTTACCATTTGCAAGGATGTGGATGGAACTAAAGGGTATTATGCTAAACAAAATAAGTCAATCAGAGAAAGACAATTATCATATGATCTCACTCATATGTGGAATTTAAGAAACAAAACAGATGAAATAAGGGAAAGGAGGGGAAAATAAAACAAGATGAAATAAGAGAGGGTGACAAACCATAAGAGACTCTTAATCATAGGAAACAAGCTGAGGGTTGCTGGAGGGGAGGAGGTAGGGGATGAGGTAACTGGGTGATGGAATGAGCACTGGGTATTATTTAAGACTGAAGAATCACCGACCTCTACCTCTGAAACTTATAATATAGTATATATTAATTAGTTGAATTTAAATCTAAAAAATAATAAATTTGCCAACATTTAAAATCTAAAACGTCAGCATTCATGTGTATAGTTTATACAGTGTCAACCTGTTTCCATATCCAACTTCTCCTTTTGTCTTTATCTAAACTGCTCATGGACCTTTGAGAGAATTACATTCAGTTCTCTGAAATTGAGAATTTCAATTCTCAGTTGAAGAAATGGAAGGCTCCTCATCCAATGGAGCCAAATCCATAGAACTGGCTCTGTCAGTCAGATTTTCTAACTGAGATATAGAGACTGCCATTAGTAATTGGTAGGTTCTAGAGCTGAAAAGTCCTATAGAAAAGGCATAATGTCAAGTGAAATAAGTCACACAGGGAAAGACAAATATTATATGATCTAACTTGTATATAAAAAATATATATTTTTAAAAACCTAATATTTCAAGAACAGATTGGTGGTTGCCAGAAGAAGGGGAATAGGGACAAAATGTGTGAAGGAGCCAAAAAGCATAAGCTTCCAGCTAAAAAGTAAATAAATCATGGGGACATAGTGTACACCATAGTGACTAACACTGTATTGCATATATTTGAAAGTTGCTAAGGGAGTAAATCTTAAAAGTTGTCATCACAGGAAAAAAAAATTCTGTAACTAGGTACAGTGACAGATGCTAGTTGGACTTAGTGTGGTAACATTTCATAATATCTACAAATATTGAATCATTATGCTGTACACCTGAAACTAATATATGTCAGTTATATCTCAATTTAAAAAAAAAATCATATAGCACAGATCCTATAGCATAAGAGCCAGAATAACTCCTCAGCTCGATGAAGTTTTGGAATACAGGTGAGGTCCATAGCCGATGACCAAGAAAGAATTCTTGAGATGTCTTTGGTGCAAAATGGTGGTTTTATTAAATCATGTACAGGACCCATGGGCAGGAAGAGCTGCTGTCCCGGGCCTGTGAAGGGGTGGCTGATTATATACCCAGGAGCTGGGGAAAGTAAGCAAAAGGGAGATTTCAAAAGGATTTTCGGATGCTAAGGAGGACCTAGAAGATACTAGAGGCCTTGCCATTGTCAAGTTAAAGATTGCTTTTCCCTCTAGCAAGGCATTCACACTAAGACAACTGGAAACTTCCTAAAGAATGTCACACATATCCCACTCGGGGTGGGTATCATTTGTGAGATATCAGCTTATGCTTTGTCCTCAGCTAACCCTCTGTTCTTTTTTTTTTTTAATTTTTTTTATTGAAGTTCAATTTGCCAACATATAGCATAACACCCAGTGCTCATCCTGCCAAGTACCCCTCTCATTGCCCATCACCCAGTCACCCCAACCCCCCGCACACCTCCCCTTCCACTACCCCTTGTTCATTTCCCAGAGTTAGGTGTCTCTCATGTTTTGTCACCCTCACTGATATTTTCACTCATTTTCTCTCCTTTCCCTCTATTCCCTTTCACTAATTTTTATATTCCCCAAATGAATGAGACCATATAATGTTTGTCCTTTTCCAACTGACTTATTTCACTCAGCATAATACCCTCCAGGTCCCTCCATGTCGAAGCAAATAGTGTGTATTTGTCATTTCTAATGGCTGAGTAATATTCCATCAAGCTGACCAAAGCTTTGTACAGGCCTCAGATGTGGGACACAAATACCCAGAAGTAGGCCCAGGAAGCCAATTTGCAGGAAGAAATGGAGGTTTGTTCCTGGAAAGGCAGAAACACAAGACTGTATGTCCTCAGAAAGACACACACAGAGGTAACACAATCACTCATTTTTGGATCTTGGTCCTGTCCCCACGAATCCTGGGGCAATTTCTTTTCCATCATGTATGCTATTTATGAGATAACCAGTTGTATTTTTACCAAGAAAAAAAGGAAATAGAATAAATATATATAATATATATTATATGTATTTATATATTATATATTAATGTATTTATATAATGTATTATATAATGTATATTATAAATATTTATATTTATATATGATGTATATTATATGTATATATATTATATATCTACATGAGTTTTTGTTCTTTGGGCCCACAACCTTCTTAGTTAAGCAACATAAGACAATGACTTCATACTAAGTGTGGTGTAAGAACATTGACATTCTAAACCTAAAGTGCAAAAGGGGAGCCCAGGTGCCTCTTTCCAGCCTCAGGCAGGACAAACACTTATATACAGCAGATTTTACACAAAATCTGAATCTTTATCTTCCTTTGAAAATATTCCATAGTTCAAGCATCACTGCATCCCACATTTCTGTGAGGCCTGACTTGGCTGGAGTGGAGCAGCTGCTGATGCTGTTAGACATGATGTGTCCCTCGCGGCTCCCATTGTGCACCAGCAGAGACCTTCTAGGGCACCTCTCCTGACCAGCGACATTCCTCTCCTCTACCATTTAGGCATCCCCATAGGAGTCAAAGTTCCTGATTCCCTATTCTAAAAGATCTACTCTGAATTTCTCCCTCTCTTGTGCCTGCTTCTGAAGGTCTGATTCCTGGGTTCTTTATAAGAGATTACAGGCAACGCTCACTGCATCTCACCAGAGTGTCCTCTTTTAACTCAAGTTAATGGCTTGTCATTAAAGGGTGAGTTGGTGCCTGAGGAACCAGACATTTCATCTGCCTCGGCAGTATGTCTGTGGCAAAGGATAAAAGCTAGAAAAATCAAAACTTCCTCATTTCTCCAGAAAACCTTTTTTTTTTTTTCTAAATTAGAAATATCCATGGGGGAGGGGGGATTTTTCTGCATTCTTTGACACCACATCATTATCCCAAGCCCAAACACAAGCCATGAGGCTGAAGGATGTTATGAAGGATCTGGTCTGAACATTAAAGTTATTCATCTCCAATTATGAAATTGCCTGGCTTACAGAATTGATTATTAGATGGTGTTCATTTGGGGGCCCTGAAAAACTATTTTTGAAGAAGCAAACAGGACATGATGGTATTTCACACTTTGGATGAAAGCAATGCTCACCGGCTTTGAGCACCTGCTGGCACCGGAGTCTTCTTCACCCTTCCATGTGCCTTGGAATAACTCACGGGGAGAAAGGACGACTAAGTGAGGCCACAAAAAAGATCGTCATCTCCAGAGTCTTGAAAATCTGAGGTCCTTGGCATTTGCTAAACCCCAGGGGAAATGTTTTTGATAAAAGTGGATGCTTCTGGAAGACGGTTAAGAAGCAGAAGGTTTTCTTTTACCCTTAATTTTTTGAAAGCTTTTGACTTGAACCATTAGTATCTTTGAGCCTAATCCCTGGCAAGCTGATATATTTGACAGAATAAAGTATTTTCTCGTGAGACCTAAATGAGCTTTTCCAATTTACCACTTGAGGGCAGGAGATTAAACCTGAAACTGAACAAAAATTCTGAGCTAATGAAGAATGTCCTACCTTTTCTCTACAGGATCAGGCTGGTATGAGGCAGGAGGAAAAGTTATCAACTATGCCACTGCCTCTTGTTTATCAAGATAACATATTTCTCAGCAGAAATATTCCAAATCGTGAATTTCAAACACTGTCTCAAATTAGAAGTCCAAAAAAAAAGAAAATTAGAAGTCCAGCCAAGCTTTAACTGCAGTCAATATTACCCAAACTTTAACCAAGTTATTTTAATCCTTAATAATAATAATAATAATAATAAGTAGAATGATAATGAATAGAACTGAATACATAATAATAAGATAGAATAGATACATTTACCCAATTCACCATTCTACAAGTCTCAGCTGGACACAAGGAAACACTGGTGAGCTAATTCAGCGATGAACTGTCATTCTCCAACAAGAATACTGAATGTTAACATACCTGATTGGGGACTAAGATTAAAGGTACATGTAAAAGGAGCTACAAGAGATCTGGAGGGAATTCGACCCTTTCATTCCACGGTAATGTCATTCTACAGCCCCCTTAACATTGTACATTGAATATGAAATGTCTGCCTGTATCCATCACTACAGAGATTCACAAAGAGCTTTAAATTATAACCCCGTTTGAGTAACCACAGGCTTGTTGCTAGGTGTTTGTTTCATTTTTAGTAAATTGAGAAATAAGGGACTCCAGCAGACAAAAAATAATCAGGAGCTACCTGGGATATGACCCTGCGATCTCTGCCAGGTTCTGACTTTAGATATCCAAGAAACCTGTGGGCCTCAGTTCAGGTCTCCACGGAGGTCCAAACACCACCACTCCAACCTCACCTCACAAAGACACATTTCTATCCTCAGGAGGCAGCATTTGTGATAAAATGTTAGGTATACTTTATTAACAGTAATGACTCTGGTGATAAGAAGGTGATTAAGCCAGTTCCTGATTTGCTGGTTTGCTAGAAAATAATCTTACCCGACAATACAAAGTGATATTTTTAAAAAATATGTGCACCACTGTTTCCTCCCTAGCTGTACTCCTTATGAAATATCAGATCTCAGAAGGAAATTAAATCATAAAATGCTGTAATGACTCATTTAACAGATACAGTCAGAGAGTACTAAGTTACAGGTGAATGAATTTTCCAAATAACTTGAAATTTATCCCATTAAACATCAATTCCTTAAAAGGTTACTAGGTAAATATATAAATTACATGTAATACAAATGTGTATAAATTATCATTGTGCAGTATGATATATAAATTATAATATTGTATGAATTAATTACATGAGTCGCCTTTTTGCCTTCTAAAACATAAGGCATTGAACATGTGATAACACAGTTCTCTAATCTGGAACATGTGTGTATATGGTAATCACAGTATCCTAATACTGCCATGCATTTTGATTTGACTTTTTGAAATTTTTCAGTCTCCTTTTCAATTTCAGCTGTTTGGTATCATTTCAGGATAATAGTCTTTCTCAGCTACCCGAAATCCCTCTTATATTAATTCCTTATTTCTAATTTGCTGTGGACAAATAGACTAGATTTTTAGAAGAGTGTGTGTGTGTGTGTGTGTGTGTGTGTGTGTGTGTGTTTTATGATTGTAAACCAGTCTTTAAAGACTATTCCAAGACCACAGTGCAGAACTTTAAGTTACTGGAAAACTACAGCCACATCTTTCACTTCTCAGAATTCTCTTTCCCTGGTTCTTAGCTAAGCTCCCAGGAGTTGATGTGGCTGGTTAGGTGACATCCTGATAAACAAGGTATTAATGAAGCATGATATTATATAAATTCTTTTCAACTGAAGATTAAGAAAACATTTCAAGTTTCAAGACTGTCTTATTTCCATCCTCAAATTATGCAACCTTGATGTGCAATGTAAATAAAATATTACTGAGTATAAAGCTTAATTTAACGCTTAAAGAGCAAAGTATTAATTTGGGATCACAAATGTTTGGGGAGAGAAATAAAAGGCAGCATATTAACGAACACTCTTCTAATGAATCTTGAAAGAATTATACTAGTCACGCACTTCAAAGTCCCACGTTTACCTTGCTGGCTTGTTCAAGCACGCCTGGGGCCCCAGCTAAGGATTCTGCTTCTGAAAGTCAAGGGAGGAGCAATACCTCACTAATGTTTTTAAACTCCCTTAGTTAATGGTGAACAAGTGTTGAAAACCACAAGGACTAGCCCCTCCAGGTTATTACCCACTGCAGGAATCCTCTCCCTTTTATATTATTACTCCTCCTCCTTCTCTCCTCTTCATTACCAGCTCTTGTCCTCTTCTTCCTCTATTTCTCTTCTCTCTCCTGCCCCTTGGGCTTAGCAGAGGGGCAGTGCTCTCTTAAACTACTGTGAAGTCTTCTGGTTTTTCTAAGGCACTAATATAACTTCCAGACTTACTTTGCTCACAAGTAATATCTCCCAGGACACCTGGGTGGCTCAGTAGGTTGAGTGTTCAACTCTTGGTTTCAGCTCAGGTCACAACCACAGGGACATGAGATCAAGCCCATGGCCAAGCTCAATGCTCAACAGGGAGTCTGCTCACTCGCTCTCTCTCTCTCTCTCTCTCTGACTCTCTCGCCCCTGTGCCTCCCCCTACTTGTGCACTAGCACAATCTCTCTCTCAAATAAATAAATCTTAAAAAATAATATCTCCCAACTTCTATGCTTTCCCACTCATATTGCTCTTCATTTATTTCCTCCTGCTTCATGGTATAGTTAATTATTTTTTACTTGCCCATAATCCCACAAATTCTAAATTGACTGAGGACAAAGATTATTTCCTATTCCCCCTGATATCTTCATAATGCCTAGTGAACAGTGGGCATTAACTCTATATACATATACATATAATGTATATTTAATTAAATTGATGTTATTTGTACACAAGGAAGGAGAATATACTATATTTATATGTGTTCTTTTCCAAAGCACTTCTATATCCATGTTCTTAATTTAAACATATAACAAGCCAATGGTTTAAATGAGTCCAAAATGGTCATTTATTATTTAACCTACCTGGCATTCATTTACTTTTATTCTGATACCAGCACTCTGATTTTTCCTGGGGAAGGATTCCTACACTTCTTTTATTCCAAGTGGTACAGGTGGTACTACCTCCAGCCCTGACTCCACAGATGGTCATGTGATAGATGTGTGGCCTAACAGGGCACAATACTCCCCAGACTCTGGTGATTGATTCAGGGATGAGCATGTGGCAAAAAGAAGGAAGGAAGGAAGGAAGGAAGGAAGGAAGGAAGGAAGGAAGGAAGGAAGGAAGGAAGGAAGGAAGGAAGGAAGGAAGGAAGGAAGGAAGGAAGGAAGGAAGGAAGGAAGGAAGGAAGGAAAGAACTGAATTCTGGGACTTCTGTGAAACTGTTAGGAAAACAAAATAACTCCTTTCTTTTGTTTTATTTAAATTCAATTTGCCAACATATAGTACAATACCCAGTGCTAATTACATCCTGTGTTCTCCCTAATGCCCATCACTCAGTTACCCCATCTCTCCACCCACCTCCCCTTCTGCAACACTTTGTTTCCCAGAGTTAGGAGTCTCTCATGGTTTGTCTCCCTCTCTAATTTTTCCTCATTTCATTTCTCCCACTTCCTTTATGGCCCCTTTCACTATTTCTTATATTGCACATAAAAATGAAACAATATGATGATTGTCCTTCTCTGATTGACTTATTTCACTCAGCATAGTATTCTCTAGTTCCATCCACATTGATGTAAATGGTAGCTGTTCATCCTTTCTGATGGCTGAGTAATATTCCATTGCGTATATAGACCACATCTTCTTTATCCATTCATTTGTCAAAAGACATCATGGTTCCTTCCATAGTTTGGCTTTTATGGACATTGCTGCTATGAACTTCGGGCCACAAGTGTCCCCTCATTTCACTACATCTGTATCTTTGGGGTAAATACCCAGTAGTGCAATTACTGGGTCAGAGGATAGCTCTATTTATAAGTTCTTGAGGAACCTCCATACAGTTTTCCAGAGTGGCTGCACCAGCTTGCACTCCCACCAACAATGTAAGAGTGTTCCCCTTTCTCCACATCCTCACCAACATTTGTTGTTTCCTGTATTGAATAACTATTTTTAATGAAGCTGTTATGACATTAAGATGTAAATTAACTTAGCATTACAAGGGAAGAACCAACAGGGAGGACACCAGAACTGTGAGAAAGAAGGGAGAAAAATGACACTTAATGACATCATTTGAACTTCTAGATCTAGTCATACCTAAAGCCTACATAGAATATTTTTGGTAAGTGAACCAATAAAAAAGCCTTTTGTACAGCAAAACAATCAACAAAAGGTAATCACAGATTGGAAAAAATTATTTGCAAACTATATGTAACATAAGATAAGGGATTGATACTCAAAATGTTCTAAGAACTATAACTCAACAGCAATCAATCAATAATTAAAATAACTCAATTAAAAAATGGGCAAAGGACCTGAATAGACATTTTTCTAATGAAGACATACAAATGGCTGACAGGTACATGAAAATATGTTCAACATCAACAATCGACATGGAAATGCAAATCAAAATCACAAAGAGATACCACCTCATACCTGTTAAAATGGCTATTATCAAAAATACAAAAGATAACAAGTGTTGGCAAGAGTGTGGAGAAAAAGAAATCCTTGTACACTATTGGTGGGGATGTAAATTGGTACAATCGTTATGGAAAACAATATGGAGACTCCTCCAAAAGTTAAAAAATGATCCAACAATCCCACTCTGAGTATATACCCAAAGGAAACAAAAACAGAATATCAAAGAGATATCTGCACTCTCATGTTCATCACATCATTATTAACAATAGCTAAGAAATGGAAACAAGCAAAGTGTCCATCTATGAATGAATGAATGAATAAAGAAGACAAATACACACACACACACACACACGAATATTATTCAGCCATAAGAAAAGGAGACCTGCCATTTATGACAACATGGATGAATCTGGAATGCATTATGCTAAGTGAAATACACCAGACACAGAAAGACAAATACTATGTAATCTCACTTACAGGCAAAATCTGAAAAAGTAGAACTCATAGCAGAATGGTGGTTGACAGGAACCAGGGGGTGGGGGAAAGGGGAATGTTGGTCAAAGGATACAAACTTTCAGGTAGAAGTCAGTTCTGGGGAATCTAATGTACACATGGTGATGATAGTTAATAATACCATACTTCAAATTTGCTAAGTAGATCTCAAACGTTCTTATCATACATGCAGAAACAAATGATGACTATGTGATGTGATTGATGTGTTAATTAACATGACTACTGTAAGCACTTCACAATGCATATGTATCTTAAATCATCATATTGTACCTCTTAAAACGACATCGTAAAATACATAAAGTTTGCACATCGTACAAATACATAAAATTTTTATTTGTCAATAATAGTTCAATAAAGCTAGAGGTGAAAAAAAAGCTATTTGAGGAGATTTTTTGCCATTTCAAAAAGGAAAGGTTCTGCTTACCCAAAAATTAATATCACTGAGGGTTAAGGTTTTATATGACCCATCTTTCACTCATGGAAGTTAAGCTAGGGAAGGTTCTGGGGACCATACTAGCTCTCCCTATGATGCCATGCTCCCTGTAACATTATTCCTCCTCAACGCAGTATCATAAAACACCAACCTTCCTACAGCAACACTTGGGGAAAGTCAGAAAACAACTTTCAAAACAAGTTAGTCAATGATGGGGTTTTTTTAAGTATATTGTTGTTACAAATTTATTTTACACAGTTGAAATAAATTTACCAAATATTGACAGCTTTCACAATTTTACTTATCCACAGTATGGGTGAGTATAATCACCCATTTTTCCCCATACAGTTTTCTTCCCCTCATGGTAACAAATTGGTTTGGTCTTCCCTTTCAGATTCAGGTGAGTCACTATGTCATGTGAGAAAAATAGAAACTACTCAAGCAGAATACATTTGTTAAATGTCATGAACTAGGACAAAGACATAAAACAGATCAAAATCTGTCTATGTGGCCTGACTAAATAATTCAACAGCATATGGTTCTGGAAATTCAGGCAGCTCTCAGTAGTTAGAGTTTAAGATCTCAGACCTAGGCAGGAGGATGTTCGCTTCAGCTGTCTCAGTAATGCCTACCTATTATCAGCCCAGAATATTGGTCACTGTGTGCTCACCTGGCTTCTTCTATAAAACTGAACTTAACAAACAGAACTTAACAAAATGAGAAGAGAGGAAAATAAACCTGGAGGGCTCATGTGAAGTGTTGGGTAGTAGCTGCTGTAGCTGATGGGAATAGGATCTGTCCCTCTACTGGGTAAAAGATCAAGGTCAAGCTGCTCAATACACATGTGAAGTTCAAAAGGTCACCGAGCTTCAGGATTCATTTTGTTTTGTTTTCCATTTGTCCATAATACAAACACACACAGAGTCAATCTTCATTATTTGCAGATTTCATATTTGCAAATTCGTCTACTTGTAAAAATTCATTTGTTGCCCCAAAGTCAATATCAATGGTGCTTGGTGAACATGTGCAGATATGCACAGAGTAGACAAAAAAATGTTAGCCACACATGGCCCCAACAGAGATGAACAAGGCGACACCCTGCCCTCTTATTGAAGCTGTCATACTATAAACAAATCCTTTTCATGGTCTATGTAATGCCACCTTTTTCACATTATTGTTTGATGATTTCACTGTTTAAAATGGCCCCCAAGGATAATGCTGAAGTGTCCTCCAGTGTTCCCAAATACAAAAGGCTGACATGTACCTTATGGAGAAATGTGTGTTGTGAGCTTTGTCAAATATAAGTTGTAGTGTGGTTGGCTGTGAATTCACTGTTAATGAATCAAGAATATACATTAAATTGTCACATAAAGCAAGCTTATGTATTGATCGGTTAATGATAATGTTGTGTGACCAGAGCCTCATAGGAATCTAACCCTGTATTTCTCCCAGAATTTTTGGTGACTTCACAAAACATAACTAATACGAATAATGAGACTTGACTGTACAAACAGATACAATATGTATATATACATATAGATATATATACGTATACAGTATGTATATGTGTGTGTGTATATATATATACAATATGTATATATATACATATATATATATATATATATATATGCTGCATATGCCCAAATACCTTTAATTGACATTGTATACAGAGAGACCTTCATTCAAATAGCCATTTTTTAGGGAAAGGGCTATATTACCCTTTCTGTATTCAAATTGCTGGTCCAGAGACAGAGCTGTGGTGAGAACATTCAGGGCCTTTTTCCATCCAGTTCCAGCAGATAGGGAGGTGATAAATACCTAGTGCAGGACAATCTGGCTGTGGACACAGGAGATGAAAGAGCTGACTTTGATCACTTCATTGCTGCTTCCCTGATGAGTCCCGGTAATGATATTCATGGAGGAACCATGGAAACTGCTTACCTGAGAAACAATAAAACAAGGTACAAGTATTAACTACTACCATGCTCCCTCTCCCTGAACCTGGATATAACCTTAGAATCTGCTCACCACAGGTAGCAATTATGGTGGCAATCTTTGTGTCTGCTCCCTAGCTCCCAAGTTTAAGCAAGCCATTGATTTTTCTATTAAAATCTAACAGGTTGTACTCACAGTGACCAGAGTTCTAAGGTCAGCATTATCAGCCACAAACATATGGCGTATGTGCCAGGTAAAGCATGATACAGGACAGTTTAAGAAAATACAAAAAAGTTCAAGGTAAGGTTGGCACCTTCAAGAATCTTCTAATGATCAAAGAAAAAAAGCTTAAAATTCCAATTTCAAGCTTTTGAGGGCCTTAATTAATTTGACATTTATATGAACCAATTCAGAGTTCCTATTAAAATCATGTAATGAGCGATGGCAGGTCTAACATCATGGCTCAGGCAGAAAGTATTAGCATATAAGCCTTTTGGAATAGAATGTACTATTTTGCTTTTTGTTCGTTGACTTCTCTTTCAGTGGCAATTATACACCATGCACATAATTGGAGCTCAATCAGTATGTCTTGAATTAAATAGAAGATACCTGGTTATTTGTTGATATCATCTTAACCTAAAGCCCTCCTGGCCTTAGACAAAATCAGACAGTTATGGATCTTACTATGTTTTGGAGTGTATTCCATAATGACTTTTTGCTTCAACTTCCAAATTGCTCAGGATGATAAAGGAGAACAGATCTACCTAACACGTGTCCCCAGACATGGTATGTATATGGCAGAAGGGATGCACAAGGAAATAGAGAGATAGAGGCTAAGGGGGAAAAAAGTTGAGATAAGCAGCAAGGCTTTATCGTGTCCTAGCAACGTTGCACCTAGTAGAACAGTGTTAGCAACCGGAATAGCCAGTTAAATATTGTGCACTGAACCTACTCACTTACATTCATTCCTTCTCAAAATCTACTCATGCACTAACAAATCATAAACATGCAAGCCCAGCAGTTCACGAGTTTCACTCATACAAGCTTTAAAACCAGTTTTTGTTCCTCCTTCCTTGCTAGGAAGAGAAAAACCAAGGTAACCAGAATCATAAAGAAGTTTTCTAATGTCAAAGAAAGTAGAAAAACACATTAAAAATGACAAAGATGAAAAGTGACAAAAATATTATGAGAAGGTAACTTACAAAACTATTATGATAGCATCAGCGATAAGACTGAAGATGGCATCCATCAAAGTACAGGGTGCCATGAAAAGAAGAAATATTTAGAGAGGGATGCCTGGGTGGCTCAGCAGCTGAGTGCCTGCCTTCGGCTCAGAGCGCGATCCTGGAGTCCCAAGATTGAGTCCCACATTGGGCTCCCTGCAGGGAGCCTGCTTCTCCCTCTCCCACTGCCTGTGTCTGTGCCTTTCCCTCTGTGTCTCTCATGAATAAGTAAATAAAATCTTAAAAATAAAAAAAAGACTCAGGGGGAGGAATGATTTCAAAAATTCTATACCTAAACAAATTATCAATTAAATGTGATCATAAAGACTTTTTAAGTACACAAGTTCTCATGAAATTTACCTGCTGTGGCCCCCTACTCTAGAAAGTACAGGATAAAATAGGTTATCCACCAGAATGAAGGTATAAACCAGGAAAGACATGGAAATAAGGAAACTCAGATCCCATTAAAAAAGCAAGACAGAATGTGTCTTAGCATAATAAAAGAGTGAAGTCCAGAGTGACTGTTGAGTCCAAGCCCAGTTTGTGTCTAATCCAAACTGGAGCAGAGGCAAAGAAGATTCCCCAGAATTTTCCTCTCCAAAACAAAAAAATAATTAGAACTGACATATTACTTAATATGTTTCAATGTATTAAGAGTTTAGATAGGATAGATAATAATACTGTATTGTGTACTTGAAAGTTGCTAAGGGGGGGTGCCTGGGTGGCAGTTAAGCATGCAAATCTAGATTTTGGCTCAGGTCATGATCTCAGGATCCTGGGATCCACACTCAACAGGGAGCCTGCTTGAGATTCTCTCTCCCTCGGCCCCTCCCCCTGCCACATGCACATGCATGCGTGTATGCACTCTCTCCCTCTTCCTCAAATAAATAAATCTTTTAAAGAAAAAGGAAGTTGTTAAGAGAGTAAATCTTAAAAGTTCTCACTGCATAAAAAGAAATGGTGATTATGTGATATGATGAAGGTGTTAGCTGATGCTATGATATAATCATTTTGTAATTTATGTGTATTAAAACAATACATTATATACTTTAAAATTATATAATGGTATGTCAATTATATATGTTCAATAAAATTCTGAACAGTTTTTTTAAAGTTTTTCAAAGACAAGAAAAAAGAGATCTGGATATGACAGTTTGGGAGTAATATTTTCATCCATAAAATAATGGAGTAGACTAGCAGATCTGTAAATCCTTTCCAACTCAAACAACCTATGATCTCTAACCTATGACCCAAATTCTTTTAAGATGAAAATCTATATTTTAGAGCCAAGGTCAATGATGTATGGTTCATGCACTTACCTGGGAAATGAGCCAAACAATAATATTTAGAAAAACATTTATTTATATCAGGATTTTAAAAGTTGGCAATTTAGCCAAATAAGCTGTGCTTCCTCCAGTCAAACCACAATCCACCTCTCCACTCTCTTTCAGGCCCAGACTCCTAACCACGGCTCCCAGAGAAGGAGCTGGGAACAGGTGACAAGAAATACCTTGCAAATATTGGCACCTTTCACAGACAGGCCACTGGTCTGCAAACTAAGAGAATTTAAAGATTAAAAAGCCACTTAAGCATAGCAATCACATTAGCCAACTTATCTTTGCAGTTGCTAATGACCAAAAATAAAACCTTAAATATATGTGAAGTGTTCTATATACCTAAGAATGAATGAGTATTTCCTATGAAATCTTTCTTTTTCTCTTTGGCCTCCATACATACAATCCTAGGGATCATGCTTGTTCAGTAGAAGTGATTTTCCAACCTACAGGATGAACATAAAAACAAGAGACCAAGAAACTTTTCATTTTTTTCCTGGTTTCTAGTTTCACTGCCCCTCTAGCCATTATCCTTGACTATATCTTCCCATGGCCCCTCTCACTTGATCCTACCTGCCACACTTTCTCCAACCTCCCTATCATCTTTGGTGGGCCTCTGTCCTCAGATATCTTCTCCTTCCAGGATGATTTACATCCCCACACCATTCCTTAAGCTAAACCACCAGGGAAGCATCATCAAGACATCTTGGGGCAAGGATGATGGCCAAGGAAACACATTGAAACCTGCTGAAACCTGCTCAGCTGTTTCAGGAAATCAGGACAAAAGCTGAGAGTCAATTCTGAGCTTCCCCTCTGACTTTATTCAGAATCATCTCCATAACATCACAAAAGATCTGAGAGATCAGTAACCCAGGAGTAGAGAGCAGTCAAGAGGTAAATGAATGACCACATGTGACTTGGTCTTGGAAATATTCATCTAAAATTTGCAAGAGGTTGCATTCACATTAAGACTGCATATATATATATACAGATATATATCCATAAAATATATATATATATATATATTATGTATTTATCTGAGAGAAAGAGAGAGAGAGAACATGAATGGAGGAGGGGCAAAGGGAGAGGGAGAAGCAGACCCCCACCCCTAGCAGGGAGAGACTTAGGGCTCTATCCCAAAACTCTGAGATCATGACCTGAGCTGAAGGCAGACCCAGGTGCCCCTAAAGCTATGTGTTTTTAAATCGGGCTGAACTGGGATTCTAAATGTTTGGGGAGGCACCTTCTACCCTGAGTTTTTACAGTTTTTACAGTTTGCAGATTAAGACACAGCTCAATAGCCAGAAAGCGTTCATGCAGATAGCAGAGGGTACAATTTGTTACACTGGAAACACCTAATTCTTCTAGATCCATATATCTCTGTACACAAAGCTTACATGAAGAAACAGTTAAAGTTCCACACCAAGGATTGCAAATTCACCTGCCTGGAGGAGTCAGAAGTTACCATCAATGACTGGCCATAGGCAGGCACAGGAAAGAGGGCAACTATAGCAAACAATTGGAGCAAGGAGGTCCCATCCGAGGGGCAGCACCTACTTTGCTTCAACCAACTACTATCATGCAACACCATGTGACTATTGCCACCCTATGTTTCGTTCTTGAACAGTAAAATGTCTTTCAAACACTAGAAAGGAAAAAGAAAAATCTGTAAACTTAAACTACCAAATCTATCACATTATAGGGAGTCATGCAAATTTTTATCTTTGTCTGCCAAGAAGAGGGCAGTATTGGGAAGGTTTACATAGCCCTCCGGGAGACAGCTCCAAATTTCAAATACCTCAAACGTGACCTCTGTCATGCGCTTCGCTCTCGTCAACGTCAGCAGGAGTTAAGAATTTATCAGATCAATTATATCAAGATTTTCAAATGAGGGCCTTCTTTTTATCTCTCATGGATCAAATATTTATTTCATAATCCTTGGGAAAATATGGATGCCAGCCTAAACAAAGAATCCTGAATTTTTCTATTTAAGAAAATATTTGTACTAATAAGAGGCCAAAAGAGGCTTTTAGGTAAATTGACAAAAGATCAGTTTTCTGTGTCTGGCATTAAAACTTTTGACAGCAAATTAGGTAAAAGTGTCAGAAGATATTCTTAAAAGTCTGACTGCTCAGGAAGGATTTAGGGATATGAGTGTGCAGCTGAGTATCAGGACGTTACTGGCATTTGTCCTCAGTCAGTGTTTGGCAGACTGTTTCCACAGGATAGGATTGTCCAGTCTCTCCTTCATTTATCTCAAATTCAAAAATTAAACTAGTGTTTTTATTGGGGCACATGGGTTAGAGGAGATCCATGAAGAAAAGAAATGGGTTGGCAAGAGATAAAATTCAAATACCAAGTAACATCTTAAATTGAATTGTTTTGAAATAATCTAACAACAAGGTTATGAAAGTCTAAAACATTTTAAGGGTCAAAAGCTCAGAATCCTACCGCATTTCTAATTAGCAAAGTTCAGCTAATAAAAGGAGGAGAAGCTCTCAAGATTAAATCCAGCTGATGCTTCTGACCACTTCCACTTAACCAGTCCTCCTAACTGAGCCAGGGCTCCTTTCCTCTGTAAAACATCTGACTGATTTTACATTGGACAATTACGACTAGTAGGTTATTTTCTAGAATGCCCACACACTCGTTTTATGTTCACTTTGAGGTCTGTTACATTTTTCTCAAGTCAGTGTACACCAGTTTTCCCACTCTTACAATTACATAATTTAATTAAATGTCACACAAACTGATGAAATAAGAGTGGGGAGAGTTTGGAGTTTCTACAAAAACCTAGTTGAATACAAAGAGTTGACAAAGGCAAGAAAATTATTGTGGGTAAGATATTTGTGAATGAGTGTGAAATATTCGTAAAAATCCAGACAGATTCTGCTTTCTGACTGCCTCACAACTCTAGCTCCTAGTTCTCTGCTTTTAGTAAACTGAACATAGTAAACAACGTATTATGGACAGGCTGGATGCAAGGGAGCTGACTGTGCTCCCTTCTGCTCACTTACACTCAAACGAGAGGCCTTGACTCATCAAAATATTAGTGAACAACATGAATGTATTTAAAACACATACATATTATTTTCATGAGTCCCTTTTCTTTTTTCCTTTATCTATTTGAGTATAGTTGACACACAATGTTACATTAGTTTCAGGTGTACAACACAGTGATTCAACAATTCTGTACATTGTGCTATGCTCCCCACACATGTAGCTACCATCTGTCACCACACAATGTTATAATACCATTGGCTACATTCCCTTCACCCCTTTGCTGTCTCTGTTATTCCCATGACTTACTCCATAACTGAAGCCTGTGTCTCCCTCTCCCCTTCACTCGTTTTGCCCATCCTCCCCAGCCACCATCAGTTTGTTCTCTGTGTTCACCGGTCTGATTCTGCTTTGTGTTTTGTTGTTCATTCATTTGCATTTTTAGATTCCACATATGACTGAAATCATACAGTTTCTGTCTTTCTCAGTCTGACTTATTTCACTTAGCATTACACACTATATCCAACCATGTTGTCTCAAATGGCCTGATCTCATCCTTTTTAAGGTTGTGTAATATTCTAGTTTGTGTGTGCATGCGCATGCTTGTGAACAAGCATACTGTATCCTCCTTATCCATTCATCTATCTGTGGACATTGAAGTAGCTTCTAGATCTTGGCTTTTGTAAATAATGCTGAAATAAACATAGGAGGGCGTATATCATTTTGCATTTGTGTTTTTGTTTCTTTGGGTAAATACCCAGTAGTGGAATTACTAGATCATATAGTGTTTCTATTTTTAATTTTTGGTAGGAAGCTCCATACTGTTTTCCACAGTGGCTACACCAATTTACACTCCCACCAACAGTGCATGAGTGGTCCTTTTTCTCCACATCCTCGAGAACACTTAGGTCTTTGTGATTCTAGTTGTTTTTCCAGATGTAAGGTGATACCTCACTGTGGTTTTTATTTGCATTTCCTTGATAATTTGTGATGTTGATTAATCGCTAATAATGAACCTCTTTTCAATTTATTGGTCAATGCCAATCACATCAGATAATAGGGCTTCTACTATGGTCATTCCGAGTAAACTCTATGTTCAAAATAAACAGGAAACACTTTGACCAAAATGTATGTTGTTTGTAGCCTTTGGGTTTTAAACTACTGTCAAGATAGAAATTATCTCCTCAGCCTAACATCCTAGCATGACAATCAATTGCAAAGTTAACATTTCAGTGAACCCAAATCAGGGTAATACCTATATGGAAACTGTCTGCTATGAAGTTGCTTTTTTCTCCTTGATCTCATAAAAATGTATATGTTTGTTTCATAATTAAGATAAATAAAATTATCAAATCACTTTACATTATCTAAAATGAATTCTGTCTTTAAATCTATGAAATATTCACAATTAGGCCAAAATTTTGAGAAGTAATAATCATTAGTAATTTTATGTGCCAGACCATATTAATAAAATGTAGATACACCATCTAATTTTACACAGTTATTTTTCACAGAAATATATACGTGAAAAAAATTAAGTGCCAGAGATAATAAATAAGTAGTCAGCAGTCACGTAAGGTGAAGGGCAATAGCCAGGATTTGGCTTCTGGTCTCTTGAACTCCCTAGCTGGTACTCATCGACACAACACTACCAAGAGCCCCCAGAATATGTTACTTTGACACTACTTAACCAAAGGCTCCCAGAATCTTTAGAATACTTATATTTTATTTTTTTAATGGTTCAATGCAATTTTTAAGTCACTAGTTGTAACATGAAATTATATAATTTAAAAGTACTAGATGGTCTTGCATAAAATTTCCCTGGAACAGAAAAGTATACATATATATTACTAATAAGAAAGTACTTCAGAGGAAGGACATAAAAGAAATAATTCTGTGACTTTTTTTAAAGATTTACTTTTTTATTCATGACAGACATGGAGAGAGGCAGAAACATAGGCAGAGGGAGAAGTGATCCTGGGATCCCACGATCATGTGACCCCAAGGCAGATGCTCAACCACTGAGCCACCCAGGTGCTCCTAATTCTGGGATTTTTAACTCATTCATACAAATACCTACTCTGGGCTTATACTCAGCACTGAGAGTACAAAGATGCCTAAGACACTATGATTGTCCTTAGGGAGCCCATGATCTGGGTGAGGAAGAGATAATTAAGCTTTTGTAACATGATATCCTAGCAGTTCAAATAGAGATCCACCCTCAACTGCAGAAGCTAGAGGTCATGAAAACCCTCAACAAACTGGGTATAGAAGGAACATATCTCAATACTATAAAGGTTATGTATGACAAGCCCACAACTAACATCATACACAACAGCAAAAGGCTAAAAGCTTTTCCTCTAAGATCAGGAACAAGACAAGTTCGCCCACTCTCATCACTCTTATTCAACAGAGTACTGGAAGTCCTTACTAAAACGATCAAGCAAGATAAAGAAATAAAAGCCATCCGGCACAAAAATAGACATATAGATCAATGAAACAGAATAGAGAGCCCAGAAATAAACCCACACTTAATGGTCAATTAATCTACGACAAAGGAGGCAAGAATATGCAAGGGGAAAAAGTCTCATCAACAAATGGTGCTGGGAAAACTGGACAGCTACATGCAAAAGAATGAAATTTGACCACTTTCTTACACTAATCACAAAAATAAGATCAAAATGGATTAAGGACCTAAAATGTGAGACCTGAAAATATAAAACTCCTAAAGAAAACACAGGCAGTAATTCCTTTGATATTGGCCGCAGAAACATTTTTCTAGATATGTCTCCTCAAGCAAGGGAAACAAAAGCAAAAATAAACTTGGGACAACACAAAAATAAAAAGCTTTTTGCACAGTGAAGGAAGCCATCAACAAAATGCCAAGGCAACCTACTGAGTGGAAGAAGATACTTGCAAATGACATCTCCAATAAGGGCTTAATATCCAAAATATATAAAGAACTTATACAACTTGACACCAAGTAATAATAATAATAATAATCTGATTAAAAATGGGCAGAGAACCTAAATAGACATTTTTTCCAAGGAAGACATACAGATGGCCAACAAACACATAAATAGATGTTCAACATCATTAATCATGAAGGAAATGCAAATCAGAGCCACATGATATCACATTACACCTGTCAAAATAACTAGCATTAAAAACAAGAAATAACAAGTATTGGTGAGGATATGAAGAAAAAGGAACCATCATGCAATGTTGGTGGGAATGCAAGCTAGTACAACCACTGTGGAAGACAATATGGAGGTTCTTCAAAAAATTAAAAAATAGAGCGACACCTGGGTGGCTCAATCCATTAACAGTCTGCCTAGGGCTCAGGTCATGATCCTGGAGTCCTGGGTTTGAGCACGGAATCAGGCTCCCAGTTCAGCAGGGAGTCTGTTTCTCCCTCTTCTCTCCCTCTACCCCTCCCCACACCTGCTTGTGCATTCTTTCTCTCTCTCTCTCTCTGAAATAAATAAATAAAATCTTTTTAAAAATAGAAATATTATATTATTCAATAATTCCACCACTAGGTATTTTCCCAAAGAAAGCAAAAACATTAATTTGAAAAGATATACACCCTGATGTTTATTTCAGTATTATTTACAATAGCCAAGATATGGAAGTCCAAGTGTCCATGGACTGATAAATGGTTAAAGAATATTACTCAGCCATAAAAAAAGAATGAGCTCCTGCCATTTACAACATTGAGGAATCTAGAGTATAATGCTAAGTGAAAGAAGTAGATAGAGAAAGACAGTACTATATGGTAAATTGGTACAGCTATAGAAAAATCATGGAGGTTCCTCAAAAAAATTAAAAATAGAATTACCATATGCTCCAGCAATCCCACTTCCAGATATATATCCACAGGAAATGAAAACAAGATATCGAAGAAATATCTGCATTCCATGTTTATCACAGCATTATTCACAATGGCCAAGATTTCATGAAAACAACCTGTCCACCTAAGGTTAAAGGAGATATGGTATATATACATATATACAATGAAATATTATTCAGCTTACAGAGAATAAATCCTGCCATTTGCAACCACATAGGTAGATCTTGAGGGCATTGTGCTGAGTGAAATAAGTCAGACAGAGAAAGATAACTACTGTACAATATCACTTATATGTGGAATCTAAAAAAGCCTAACCCATAGGTACAAAGGAAAATGGTGGTTACTAGAGGCTTGGGGAGGTGGGGATGGGGAGATGTTGGTAAAGAATATAAACTTCCAGTTATAAGATAAATATGTCCTGGCAATCTAATGTATAACACTGCAATTGTAAATAAGAATACCCTACTATATACTTGAAAGTTATTGAGAGAGTAGATTTTAAATATTTTCACCACAAAGAAAGAAATGGTAATTATGTGATGTAATAGGGATGTTAGTTAACACTATGGTGATAATCTATATTGTAATATATAAGTCAACGTGCTGTACACCTTTAAATTACACATGAGATACAAAATGTTTATTGAAATATCAATTACAGGGGTGCATGGATGGCTCAGTTGGTTAAACATCTGTCTCTTAATCTCAGCTCAGGTCTTAATCTCAGGATTGTGAGTTCAGGCCTTATATTAGGCTACACACTGGGCATGAAGCCTAAGTAAATATATATATTATACATAATTAAAAGCTAGGGAAAAAGCAAAGAAGTGATGAATTTACCAGGGAGTATGCCACAGAAAGAAGTCTTCTGTCACTGACCCTCTGCAATTGCTGTCATGTGGTACTAATAAAAAGCAGATGACTTTTAGTCCGTTTTGTTTTCTGGAAACTGTCTACAACCAATGCATTGGCATCTGCCTACACTTGTGTGAAATGTTCCCACCACCACCACCCTCCCCATCCTGGCATGCCACTGTGAATTTGAGCCTGGCTTGCTGAACGGAGAAGACAGGGAAGGTCATTTCAGACAGAGACAGTCCTATATTTGAACAAGCATGGTGCTATGAAGAAACAAGCAGGGCAAAAAGTTTGATATAGCTAAGCACAGGGTACAAAGAACCAGGCTGATATAAAGATGATCTAACGTCAAGCCAGAATCACCTGACTGGCTCAGGACACCAGAATCTATCCTACAGGCAATAGGGAGACTGGGTGATCGGATGCTTTCTAGAGTCCGAAGGTCAAATCTTGGCTTGGCCATTTGGCTACTACATGATCTCAATGCACGAACCTATCATATCTGGATAATCACAAAATGCCTACTCCATACAGTTGTGTGGATTTTAGGTGATGATGAATGTTTAATAACCTGTGTGATATGTTTGGACAGAACAAAAGAGCCCACTGAAGGAGTTCAAGCAGAAGAATGACATGATCAGATCTGTGGTTTAGAAAGATTTCCCTGGCAACAGTGTGGAGTCAGGGAGAAGAATAAAGAATTTTTGTGAAAGTATAGGTAAAGGAAGAAGATAGTGTACTCCATGTAGCAGTTGCAGTATTTGGAGGACATAGGTTCTAGAGATATTTATAGGAGGGGGATGGACTAAATATGAGGGAAGGGTATGTGGATACAGTCAGCATCTTATTAGTCTACCAACAACCAAAGTGATGATTCACACAGCATGCACATAAAATGATTTCTTTCACTCTGAATGCTTATTCATATCTACTTCTTAATAAAAAAAAATAATGAACTTTGATTAAACCTCAGGGTCAGGAGTCAAGTACACTGAGTTCAGTTCTGCCTCAGTCCCAGCTGGCTCTATGATCTGTGTCTCAATTTCCTCATCTGTAAATACGAAGAAAATATTCATTCTACTAGTCATAGGATTTTGAAGAGAATGAAGAATATTATTATCAATAATATTTCTAGTTTTGTAATATGAATTATTAAGAATGCAATTCTCCTTGGTTATATACAATGCTATTTGTGGGGAAAACTCTCTATGCTATTTTTATAACTTTTCTGTAAGTCTGAAATATTTCAAAATAAAAGCTAAAACAGTTATGAGGAAGTGAATGCACTTGCAACCCATGTGTGAATCTACATAGCTGTTCTCAGAGATGCAGTCTTCAGAAAAATGGGGACTATTCAAGCTGTGTTTCAATGATGTCCCCTGACAGATTGAACGACTGCCCAGTGACACACTGACTCTTAAAAGCTCCCTTCGGCAGTATCCGGAAATCTGCTCTTGCCAAACCTTTCTTTTCATGTTAGAATGATGGTAAACAGCAAAATCAAACAGGAACTCTTTGACTTGTTTTAAGGAAGTCTTTGGAAAACCGCTTTGAGTTTGCCATTACCACCGTTTGTCATTGCCACCATGCCCTGGAGATGCAGGGAGAAGATACTGGGGTGTCACACCTCAGCTCACATCTCCAGGAGCCTTTCTCACTTGTTCTTTCACACTAGCTCAGAAGGTCCGGGCACAATTCCTCTTGGAACACAGATCTCCAGCACAAGAGGAGTAGATGAGCATTTTTTTTTAAATGAAAATTATATGTCAGACACTACTAGCAGCTTTCCTTTCTCCTTGAAAGTGGAGAGGTTTTTGTTTTTGTTTTTTTTTTTTAAGATTTTCATTAGTAGGAGACATAAATAGGAAAATAAGGTTTGTGTATGTGTCCTGCATGCTGAGACCATTGGCATGAGCATAGAAAACATAAAAACAGCTACTGCATGGCCTACTCGCCAAACCAGAAATCCACTTTACTGATGAGGAGGCAGAAGTTTAGGGAAATGAAGTGTCTTGCTAAGAGTCTCTCCTCTTAAACTTACAAGAGTCTATTTAACTTCAGAACACTCATTCCTACCTAACAATATATAGCAAAAGTCATGGGTGGATCTGGGTAGAACTATAAACAAGAAATAAATATGCATGAACAGCCATCATCAAAATAGGCTTTCATTTGCCGTGAAACTACTCTGGGGAGCCTGACCTAAAAATCACCCACCCTCATCCAACCATAAGAAAAATACAGCTCCCACACAAGCAGAGCCCCTCCAAGCACACATAATCACTGGATTACAATTCTCCTCACATACACATGTGCAAAAAAGGTCTTTAGAATGGAGCGAATAATCCATTAAATACTCAATTAAAGCTATTTCCAGAATGTACAAGAATGTGATTTAGGTCACACACATGATGTCAGAACTACGGGTTGAATCTCATCAATCAATGAAGCAGAAGAAAATAAGATTGAAACCAGTTGTTTGGCTTCATGTAGCTAAAACAACTGCACGATTAACTAAATTTTTCTCTTTCTAACTGGTTGTCATGGTATTGTACAGATAGAATCTTAGACTGAGCCTGCAGACATCAACGAATTTGTGACATTCTTCCTTGACCCTTATATTGCAATTATATTCTCATATCATTCTCAGATGACATAGAATCACAATCCAGTCTCTTAAAAACCTCAGAAATTTGGGGTGGGAAAGCCAGTGAGTCAGTGGAAGGCCATATTTTTAATCATTTTAAAAGATGGTTTTATTATTTTCAAATACTGTACACATTCAAAACTCACATCCACAAGTACTAAAAGTAAATTCAATTAAAACAATGAAAAAAAATGGTAAAAGTCTCCACTGCATAGTGGCATATCAAAAATATACAGTTATTTCAGCATACAAATATCAATTGCTTTGTACTGGAATAAAGGCACTTTTACTCAATGAGAACTGCGATAATGCTGATAGTCATTAATGGTTATTGGAAATTCAGAACAAACCAGAAGTTTTACATGTATTTTCTCCTTAAACCTCCCCATGACCATTTAAGATGGAGTCCAGCATGATCCCAATTGTACAAGTGAAGAAATTAAGGTCAAGGAGAGTAAGTGCCTTGGCTGCAATCACAGAGCTAGCAAGGGATGGGGGCCCCTGCCCGTGAGACTCCATGGCATGAAGCCTTAACTCCACCTTGCAAAGCCTCTGCATGCACACACTCTAAACTGCCAGATATCCAAAGCTAACTCCTTCAGTTACATTTCTTATCCAACTCTAGCCCCTATTTCCAATCTCACTTAGACCAGAGGGCTCCTTTCAATAAAGAATCAATGTTCATTGCAGCATTATTTACAATAACCAAGATGTAAAAGCAACCCAAGTGTCCATTGGTAGATGAATGGATAAAGATGTGGAATATGTATGCAATGGGATATTATCCAACCATAAAAAGAATGAAATCTTGCCACGTTTGACAACATGGATGGACCCAGAGAGTATTATGCCAAGTGAAATAAGTCAGACAGAGAAAGAAAAATACCACATGATTTCACTTACATGTGAAATCTAAAAAAAAAATACGAATGAACAAACAAGACAGAAACAGATTCACAGATACAGGAAACAAGCTGTTGGTTATCAGAAAGAGGAGGGGTTAGAGGGCAGAAGAAAATGGTGAAGGGCATTAAGAGGTACAAGCTTCCAGTTATAAAATAAATAAGTCATGGAGAAGTAATGTACAACATAGGGAATACAGTCAATAATACTGTAATAGCTTTGTATGGTTACAGATGGTAGCTAGACTTACCATGGGGATCACTTCATAATGTATAAAAATATCAAATCACTATGATATATACCTGAAACTAATAGAATAGTGTGAGTCATTCATACATCAATAAAAGAAAAGAATCAATGAATAGTGAGCAGTTAACAATTTTGAAATGTAAAAACAAAGCTTGGAATCTAAAGTAACTAACTGAAATGCCCAATTCAAAATAAAGACATTTTTATTTCAGCAGTAACATTCAGGATTTTAATCCACAGCCACCATTTTTAAGAGATATATTTCTTCCTGATTTGTGGAGCTATTAAAATAAAGACTTGAACACCAAAGAATAATGATTCTTTCCTAAGCCAAGGAAATTAGCGATCCTCAGATCCACATTCAATCTGACCTTTTCTATAACATATTTTGGTTAGTGCCTTGGAGATGTGCACAGTCGTTATGGAAGCCTCTCTTTGGTCTCATTCCCCAGACACTACACAGGAAAGATGCAGTGATGCCATGTTCACCAGTGCTCGAGAGATGCAAATGGATACTAGAAGAGAATTAAATCAGCAAACACACTGCCGCACAGGGATTTTATATTATTTGCCCCCCGAGGTTCAAAAGTGGAAGGCTGACAAAGTATGCACCATACCTCAGTAGGCAAAAGCAACAACTCATTATCTTAGAACACAATCCCTAATGTTCATGACTTAAAAATAAAAGGAAAGGGTAATAATTTTTCATCTATAATGGGTTTGATAGACCACAGTTCTGATTTCCCCTCCCCACTGAATTATTAAGGAGAAAGTCAATATGAATATGCAACAGAGTTGTGTCCTTCTTTCTTTTTTTGGCAAACTGGTCTTGGCTCCTAATTCCCAGCAGTATCAATTAACAATGCATAATTTTAATAGAATGCTCGAAAGTACAGAACTGGCGCTGTAAAAATTAATTGTCTTGAGCTGATTTCCTGTAGACACCATTAATCAATATTATGCCATCCTGCAAGCAGCTGCTAGCCTTCTTCCCAGTGATTCGAGAGAGGAAGGAATGTGAATAAGGTGGCCACAAGCTCTGCAGGTGTGTGGGTGACATTTGAATTTTTAACATCTTGGAATGTAAAACCCTGGAAAGAAAATGAATAGCTTTGTTTCTTAAGCTAAAGCTGAAATTCTTAAGATTTTAAAGTGATTTAGATTAAATGATTTAATTAAACAAGGTACGAATGAAGATTTTTTGTTACAACAGTACCTAAAATTTGATCACTTGTTTGAAGTTCAAACTCTGGAAATTACACCCATTTATGTCAAGGAGTATTACATACAGTCATTTGGTATGTCCAGAAAGAAAATGATACAGTCTATATAATAGAGAGAGTTTTTAATCTCTGAATTCACATGTATTAAAAAAAAAAAAAAAAAAGAGCATTCACTTTAGAATAACAGGAGTCCAGGCCTGGCTCCACCACCTTTTCTCCTGTTGAGTAGGACAATGTGAAAACTAACATTCGACCTCTTGGAATGAGAGTTGGAATCATTTATAGTTAAGAGGAAGGAAGGAAGGAATCTCTAAAGGTCTAAGTCTAAAGTTCCTTGATTTAAAAGCAAGAGGCTTGGAGCAATTCACACAAAGATGGAAAACCACACATATTCAACAGATGTTGACTCCCCGGGCATGCTCATTCTCTTGGTCAGTGCTGTCCAGTACTGCAGCTGTGAGGCATGTGTGACTAGGGAGTACCTGAGGTGTGCTGTAAGTGTCCAACACACATCAGATTAGAAAGACTTAGTATGAAAAAAAAAAAGAATGCAAAATACATCAATAATTTTATATTATTTATGTATGGATATGATATTTGGGACATATTGAGTTTAATAAAATACATTATCAAAATTAATTTTGCTCATCTCTTTTTCTTGTTTTTTTTTTTAAGATTTTATTTATTTATTCATGAGAG
This sequence comes from Vulpes lagopus, assembly GCF_018345385.1. Taxonomy (NCBI): domain Eukaryota; kingdom Metazoa; phylum Chordata; class Mammalia; order Carnivora; family Canidae; genus Vulpes; species Vulpes lagopus. Next base: position 75,401,702 of record NC_054826.1, read on the forward strand.
ACAGAGAGAGAGAGAGAGAGAGAGAAGCAGAGGTAGAGGCAGAGGGAGAAGAAGCAGGCTCCATGCAGGGAGCCCGATCCCAGGACCCCAGGATCACACCCTGGGCCAAAGGCAGGGGCCAAACTGCTGAGCCACCCAGGGATCCCCCTCTTTTTCTTGTTTTTGATGAGGCTACAAGAAAACTTTAGGTTGCTTATGTGGCTTGCATTCTGTTGGTGGACAGCACTGGCTAGGTCCTGGCAACTTAGCAGTAAGCAAAACAGACAAGTCCCCAGGCTTAAGGAACTTGCACTCTAATGGAGGCAGGAAATAATAAACAAGCATAATTCATTTTGGATAATAGTGCTGTGAAGATAATCAAACAGAAAACTGTGCTAAATATTTTTCTTTATATATAGGGTGGTCAGGAGAGATCTTTAAACTAAGGGGACATTTAATCTGAGACCTAAGTGGTAAGACATGGGAACATGACACAGATCTGTGAGAAAAATGTTCCAGGAAGAGGGAAGAGCAAGCTCCCAAATCCTGAAGTGAAGCAGGCTTGGGAAGTGTGGTTTTACTTGACATTGAAATACTTACATTTATTTTTTAAAGATATATTTATTTATTTGAGAGAAAGAAAGAAAGAGAGAGCAGTAGACAGAAGCAAAGGGAGGGGAAGAAAGAATCTCAAGCAGACTCCCTGCTGAGTATGGAGCCAGACACAGGGCTTAATCCCAGGACCCTAAGACTAGGACCTAAGCCAAAACTAAGGAATCAGACGTTTAACAGTTTGAGCCATTCAGGCGTCCCTGAAATATCATTCCGGCTCCATAATGGATTTATCTAGCACCAAGTGTTGTTTTAGGAACTATCAGAAACATACTCCATTTCATCTTCTCGATGGTTCTCTCTATATAAAAGACACTGCAACAGAGTGTCACTGGCACAGACGAAGAAACTAAAGCTGAGAGTGTTAGGGGCCTGCCCAAGAACTTCCAGTATGAAAGACAGAATGGGGACTGAAGCTCCCATCTTCACACCTGAAATCCAGAGCTCTTTCTTTAAGTGTCCTCTGTCATCTTCATCCCAAGTATAGAGCACATGCAAAAAAGATTCCAGCAGATGTGTAACATCTCTGCCACTCTGCTCTAGCTGGTCTTTATTACTCTGTGGCTCATAGAAGGAGGAGCGAGTTTGGAGAAATGCAATCACCACCATCAAGTGTTTGACAAACATCAAGTCTGCCTTCAGGCAGCACAGTTACTAAACAACATTGTTCATCTTTAGAAAGGAAGGAAGAAATGTTTAATCCTTTTCCCCTTCTTCTCTCTTCCTCTTAATTACTGGCATTTGTTCTACTCATTACATGTATTAGTTGCTTAGCAAGCATTTTTGTCTGTGGTTCAGATGACCTCAGAGAGTGGAATAGTGCAGATCCAGGAGTCAGAGACTTGGGTTTGAATCACCTCCACTTGCCACTTAGAGGCTACATGATCTTGAACTATGCAACCTCAACATTCTCTAAGTCTTATTTTCTTCATAGGAAAAAATGACATTAAAGTACCTGCTGATGGAGTTGCAAAGGTTAAATGAGGGGATGTGGGGTGAATACCCATTCCAGGAGCTAAGGACAGACTCTCACAGAATGCTAGACACTTACAAGTGTGACCACACTTTATAAGAGGCTCCCTTGTACTCTTGTCCTGGAAAGCTGAGGCATGGGGAGTTTGAACCTACTAAAGTCCTTGGGCATCCAGGGGTTAAATGAAGATGACCCTTTATCCTTTATTCTTCAATAGAACTGATATGTTTCTAGAAACTAGAATCGCCTCATCCTGGGCCCCAACCAAATCTATTATCCATCAAGCATCAGTGGGGCAATGGCAAAATTAGAAAGCATTTGTTAGTCACTGAACCCTTTTCCTGTGACTAAAGAATAACTCCCTTTAGGAACTGACACACCCCCAAGTATATATAATCATGAACTAAAGCAGCTTCTGAGAGATTTATTTGAGATTCTGAAGGAAATGCCCTAATACTTTCAAATAGCAGTAGCTTCAAGCCTTTCTACTGCAACTTTTTCCAAAAAGAGCACACAGCTTGAAGGTCTCCTGTGACGTCCCCTTTGAGTTATGACGCAAAGCCTGGCTCCCTGCTTCACAAGGATCACAACCCAAGCAATGAGAAGAGAGGTTTGTGAACTATGAAATTATTGGGAGCGAGGCTGGGCAGCAAAGGGCACAGAGATAGGACTTCAAACAATTTGATACGTACATCCTGTATTCCCTGCTTGGTACTGATTCTGTTTCTGGGAATTTGTCCTGGCTGCAATGATAACCAACAAAATTCAAATGGGTTCAGGGTGAAAGACAGGATGTTTTCTCTCTTGTCTAGTTGTTTGAGTTGTCCCAATGAGCAGATTTTTCTGTTAGGGAAATGTTGAACTCGTTCAGTCCCCAGAGACACCCACTCCATCCAAAATGCCTGACACAACCTTCTCCCCATCTACCAAAGCACTTTCCTTATTTATTTTCAAACCTAAGTTACAGTATGTCAATTACTCACAGATGGCTTTCCATAACAATTCCAAACTTTTCTGCAAGCATTGAATTGGATATGGGGTTTGGGAGGGATTAAGAGGGATTTTATTTATTTGCAGTGAAATGGAGTGGGAAAGTCCTTTAACATCAGGATGGACCAAGATATCCTTAGTATAAACTTCTCACGGGGTGACAGAGATTTCTGGAGTGTTTTAGAAGACCCATCGGTTTCTCAGCAGAGATCTGTTTCACGCTAAGGACCATATAAAAACCCAGTTCGCAGAGAATTTGACCTCATATTCTAGGTACAACATCTAACCTGAACTTGCAGTTTTTAATCTATGATACCAAAGGATATGGACCTCCCATTTCTTTCTGGAGGCTGTTGTTCTTCCAGTTTTTATGCCTACCTTCTTTGTTTCCCATTCTTCTTATGCCTCAGTATGATCGGGTCCCCAAGCAGAGAGGCATGATTAAGAAGTCATATTCCTAACATGTCTTATCAGAGTTATCCCCAGAAAGGCTGAGATATGTGACACATAGGAAGTATTCAATAGACTGGTGTAGACCATTAACCCTGATAGTCTGGCTGCCAACCAGCTATGGGTTTCTCACCATCCTCCAATTTTATATCCAGGTTAAATACCTTCAAATGATTTTTGAGAAAGCCAAAAGGGGGCAGGAGACAGTGAAGAGGAAAAAGGATATAATTTAGAAACAGAAAGAATCATCTTGTCCGACTTCATCATCATTTTACCAGGAAGAATATGAGGCACAGATTGATGATGATTTGTCCAATGACACTGTGTTTATAAGGCCAGAGCTTAGGAACACACCCCACATCTCGTGACTTCCAGGCTAATGTTCTTTTCCGCTATCTAATTTACCAACCCCAGGAATAGCTCTGACTCTTATCCTAAGACTATCCTCCAGCTGTCCATAGCAAAAATTTGGAAGGCTCAGCATTGTGAACTGAAAGGACCTTTGATGTCAGATTTGGGGTAAGGTCCATCTGCGGGTAACTTTCTGGGAAATTAATAGCAATCTCTCTGAGCCCCTCATTGGTCAAGTGGGGATAATATCTGCCTTTCGTGTCTGTCTGAATTGCACAAAAATCAAAGGATACAGGGAATGTGAGATTGCTGTGAAAAGTGTTAAGTGTAATGATTCTCCAATTCAACTGACCTAACAGAGCACTGAATGCCTGAGTGGCACAGATACAACACCTGCCAAAAAGTCCCCACATCCTAATAGATCTGGAACTAAAGCAAAACCTCTTCCCAATAGTTCTGGAATGGGAGAAAAACCAGGAAGGGAAAGAAAGAGGGGGAAAAAAATCCTGTAATATGTATTATACGTGACCAACTGTGTTGGTTGTCATGATTTTAACATGGAAAGTCCCATGTCCTGGGAACCCATCAGTCTCAGGCAAACTGGGATAGTTGGTCACTCTAAAATACAGTACATTTTTTTAAACCTAAAATGTGAATTACATTATATTCATTTATAGGAAATGTAAAATGTTTCAGTTAAAATTTTTCAGTAGCCAACTGTGAACTTTACATTACCCCTCTTCCCTGAGATCCAAAGAGGTAAACCTAGGTAAAGGCTGAAAAAATATATTGTTCTATCTCTAATGGCCAATGGCTTAGTATAGAACATTGTACACAGCAGAAAAACAACAGCAAGGTAAATGGATAAGTAAAGAGGCAAGGTAAGAAGACTAGAAAAAGTCAAAAAATATAATTTTATAATTCTCCTGCTCTATCCAGCCAACTGGTACCTTGCATCCTCCCTGTCTGTGTGGAAAAGTTAAGAAGCTTGTCAAATAGATGGTTCAAGATGGTGATATAGGAAGATCCTGAACTCACCTCCTCCCAGAGACACAAAAAAAACCTATAGTGACATATGAAACAATTCCCTATGAAAAAAACCTGAGAACTAGCTGAACAGCTGCTTCACAACTAAAGGCAAAAGGGCCAAATCAAAAGGCAGGAGAGACTGAGATTCAACCTCACCAAAAACCTTACCCCCCAGCATAGCAACCCACAATCAGGAGGAATCTCACAAATACAGACCTTCTCCCTGAGGAGCAAGGGGTTTGTGCTCCACAATAGGTACCCCAACCCCTGGGACCTTACCCCAGAGACAAGCCTCCAAAACATCTGGCTTTGAGAACCAATAGGTCTTACATCCAGGAGATATCAAAATGCTGTAGCAACCAGAGATTACTCTCTTACAGGGCCCACGTGCAAACTCACTCAGCCCAGGACCCATCATAAAATCAGCAGTTTGAAAAACACCTACAACATATGTAAAGGAGATTCATTTGCTAATTTAAAGCATCTGCCAGGAGACAAGAATCTGCTAGGATTCTCACTGGGGAGAGAGGTGCTGGCTGGCACTACTTTGAATTCCCCTACCTCGCTAGTGCTAGCACTGGAGCTACCATTTTGACTCTTCCTCTAACCTGTTAGTACTGGTGCACATTCTCAACCCCATACCACCCCCATAGGCCCATCAAAGTCACCCAGCAAGTGCCCCACCCTTGCACTGCTCCTACTGGGCTGCCAAAATCAGTGGGCATGCAAAGCCCACAGAGATACCCTTGAGCTCCTGGCTCTGATGGCCAGTGGGGGCTACCTTCCTGTGTCCCATGCGTCTAAAACAATCAGAGAGGCAGTTCTTGGCAGAGTCCCCCCCGCCCCAGGGCACTTCACAGACAACAAATGAAAACACACCCTCAGTCTTCCTATGAAAAAGACCTACTGAAAAAAAAAAAAAAAAAAGGGATCCCTGGGTGGCGCAGCGGTTTGGCGCCTGCCTTTGGCCCAGGGCGCGATCCTGGAGACCCGGGATCGAATCCCACGTCGGGCTTCCGGTGCATGGAGCCTGCTTCTCCCTTCGCCTGTGTCTCTGCCTCTCTCTCTCTCTGTGACTATCATAAATAAATTAAAAAAAAAAAAAAAAAAAAAAAGACCTACTGACTTATCCTAGAGCTTCAGCCTGGTAGCAGTCTTCAGTTTAACATGCATCTAGAGATTATGGAAGTGCTCTCAGGGAACATAGGCTAGGGGACACTATTTTTATGCTCTCCCTCGGCTTCACCAGAGCTCACTGGCACTGCCCAGAAAGGAGCTCATACACTCACCAGGAATCATGATTTTTGCAATGTCACCAAGGGGACACCCAGATCATGTGGCCCAGAACCCAGCAGAGTTTATGACTGTGGTCCCATAGGACTACCTATATATTTGCATACCTTAAAAGCTGCTACCTGAAGGACTAACTTAAATGAAATAGAGATAAGTGATTTACCTGAAAAAGAGTTCAAAGTAATGATCATAAAAGTACTCACTGAGCTTAAGAATGGATGACCACAGTAAGAACAAAGAGAGAAAGTACAAGTGAAAGTCACAGAACTGAAGACTACAAATGAACTGAAAAATATAGTAAAGGGGTTCAATAGCAGAATAAAAGGAGCAGAAGAAAGACTCAGTAATCTAGAAGACAAGACAGTGCAATTCCTCCAAACAGAACAGCAAAAAAGAAAAAAAAAAGAATTTTTTGCAAAAAAGTAAAGATAGTTTAAAGGATCTATAAGACATCAGGTGGAATAACACTTGCAACACAGGGGTCCCAGAAGGAGAAAAAATTGAGAAGGGGGCACAAAATTAGTTGGGGAAATAATGGTTGAAAATGCTGCTAATCTGGGGAAGGAAATATACCTCCAAATCCAAGAAGCACAAAAAGTTCCAAACAAGATGAACCCAAAGAGACCCACATCAAGAACATTATAATTAAAATATCAAAAGTTAAAAAGAGAATCTTGAAAGCATCAAGAGAAACACAACCTGTAACATACAAGAAGGGAGTGGCAAGATATATCCAAAATCCTGAAATGGAAAAACTTCTAACTAAGAATACTCTTCCAGGGAAGATTAAGAATTAAAGGAGAGATAAAGAGTTTTCCAAACAAACAAAAGCTGAAGGAGTTAATCACCATGAAACCAGCCCTACGAGAAATGTTAAAGGAACTTCTTTAAACTGAAATAAAGAGGAATCAGTTAGTAACAAGAAAGACATACAATAGCAAAAATCTCACTGGAAAAGGTAAATATATACTAAAGGTAGTGAATTAATTATAAAGCTACTCTCAAGGTTAAAAGAAAAAAGCAGCAAAAGTAACTAAAATTACAATAATGAGTTACAATATACATAAAATAAAAAGATGTAAAATGTGACATCAAAAACATGAAATTAAAAAAATAAAAACAGGGGGAGGGGGCAAGATGGTGGAAGAGTAGGGTCCCCAAGTCATCTGTCCCCACCAAATTACCTAGATAACTTTCAAATCATCCTGAAAAAATAAAAACATAAAATGGAGGAGGTAGTAAAAATGTAGAATTTTAGAATGCACCCAAACTTAGAATGCTATCAGTGTAAAATATATTGTTATGTACAAGGATGATAAATGAGAACTTCATAAATGTAAATAAAAAAAACCCCAAAACTTACAGTAAATGTACAAAATAAAATGAGAAGGAAATCTAAACATAGCACTAAAAAGTCATGAAACCACAAAGGAAAAATGTAAGAGAAGAAAGGGACAGAGAGGAACTACAAAATAGTCATTAAAAACATTAGCAAAATGGCAATAAGTACATACCTATCAACAATCACTTTAAGTGTAAATGGACTAAATTCTCCAATCAAAAGGATAAAAAAAATGAATGAATGGAAAACAAGACCCATCTATATGCTGCACATGAGAGACTCACTTTAGATATAAGGACACATAGATCGAAGGGATGGAAAAAGATGTTCCATGCAAATGGAAACCTGAAGATGCTGATACTGATCTCAGATAAAATTAGCTTTAAAACAAAGACTCTAATAAGAGACAAAGATGAACATTATATAATGCTAAAGCAATCAATCCAAAAGAAGACATAACATTGATAAATATTTATGTACACAACATACACTCACCTAAGTATATAAAGCAAATATTAACAGATCTGAAAGGAGGAACTGACAGCAATACAATAATGAGAGAGGGCTTTTACACCTTACTTACATTAATGAATAGAAGATCATCCAGTCAGAAAATCAATAAGAAAACATCAGCCTTAAACAACACATTAGACTAGATAGATAGATAATGTACAGAACATTCCATCTGAAGGCAGAACACATTGTTCCCAAGTGCACAGGGAATATTCTCCAGGATAGATCATATGTTAGGCAATAAAACAAGTCTCAAATAAATTTTAAAATATTGAAATCAGGGCAGCCTGGGTGGCTCAGAGGTTTAGCGCCACCTTCAGCCCAAGGTATGATCCTGGAGACCCAGAAGAGTCCCACATTGGGCTCCCTGCATTGAGCCTGCTTCTCCCTCTCCCTCTGTCTGTGTCTGTGCCTCTCTCTGTGTGTCTCTCATGAATAAATAAATAAAATCTTTTAAAAAATAAAATATTGAAATCATATCATGCATCTTTTCTAGCTACAATGGTATGAAACTACGAATCAATTACAACAAGAAGAAAATTGGAAAAAGCACAAACATACAAAGATTAAACAATGTACTACAGAACAATCAATGGGGTAACAAAGAAATCAAAAGAGAAGTAAAAAAATGCCTTGAGACAAGTTAAAATTGAAATACAACATACTGAAATCTTGGGATACACCAAAAGCAGTTCTCATGGAGAAGTTTATGGTAATAAAGGTCTACCTAAAGGAACAAGAAAAAAATCTCAAAGAAAAAATCTAACTTTATACCTAAAGGAACTAGAAAAAGGGGAACAACTGAAGCACAAAGTTAGTAGAAGGAAAAAGTTATAAAGATTAAGGTGAAAATAAATTTAAAAAGAGGCTTAAAAGACAATAGAAAAAACTTAGTGAAACCAAGAGCTGATTCTTTGAAAACAAAATTCATAAACTCTTAGCCAAACTCACTGATTAGAAAAGAGAGAGGACTCAAATAAACAAAAACAGAAATGAAAAAAGTTACAACAGACATCAAAGAAATACAAAGGACTATAAGAGACCACTACAAACAACTGTCCAACAAATTGCACAACTTAGGAAAATAGATAAATTCTTGAAATATGATCTTAAGACTAACTCACTAAGAAACAGAAAATCTAAGTAGAACAATTCCTAGTAAGAGACTGAATCAATAGTCAAAAACTCCCAACAAACAAAACTGCAAGACCAAACAACTTCACTGGTGAATTCTACCAAACATTCAAAGTTTAATATCTATCCTCAAACTCTTCTAAAAACTAAATAGGGGCAGCCCAGGTGGCTCAGCGGTTTAGCGCCTGCCTTCAGCCCAGGGTGTGATCCTGGAGACCTGGGATCGAGTCCCATGTCAGGCTCCAAGCAGGGAGCCTGCTCCTCCCTCTGCCTGTGTCTCTGCCCCCGACCCTCTCTCTCTCTCAATTCTAAATAAATAAATAAAATCTTTAAAAACTAAATAATAGGAAACACTTCCAAACTAATTGTATGAGGCCAGCATACCTTGATACCAAAACCATATAAGAACACCACATGCACACACAAAATTATAGGCCAATATCCCTGATGAACATGGATGCAAAAAACCTCAACACAATATTAGCAAATAAAATTCAACAATTCGTTAAAAGAATCATATACCATGATAAAGGACATTTACTTCAAGGATGCAAGGATGATTCAGCATTTGCAAATCAACGTAATAATAATCTTAACAAAATGAAGAATAAAAATCATGCAAACATCCCAAAAGATGTAGAAAAAGCATTTAACAAAATTCAACATCCATTTATAATAAAAAAAAATCTCCATAAAGTGGGTATAAATGGAATATACCTTAATTAAATAACAGCCAGATATGCCAGGCCCACAGCTAATAGTGAAAAAGCTGAAAGCATCTCCTTTAAGATGGAACAAAACAAGTATACCCACTCTTGTTCCTTTCACTCAAGATGGTATTGGAAGTCCTAGCCAGAGTAATTAGGCAGGAAAAAAAAAGAAAAGGCATCCAAATTAAAAAGGAAGAAGTAATACTCTCCCTATTTGTGGGCAACATGATTTTTTCTATTTAAGATTTTTTTTTTATTATTTGAGAGAGAGAGAAAGAGCATGAGTTGGGGAAGAGGGAGAGGGACAAGCAGACTTCCCACTGAAGGGGAAGCCTGACATAGGGCTCGATCCTAGGACCCCAAGATCATGATCTGAGCTGAAGTCAGACACTTAATCACTGAGCCACCCAGCAACATGACTTTAAATATAGAAAACTCTAAAGACTTGACCAAGAAACTATTAGAACTAACAAATAAATTCAGTAAAGTTACAAGGTACAAAAACAATGTACAAATGAACTATCAGGAAGAGACAGTAATAAAACATCCTATTTACAATCCATCAAAAGGAATAAAATACCTAGTAAAAAAATTTAACCAAGGAAGTGAAAGACCTGTATGCTAAAAACTCTAAGACATTTATGATAGAAACTGGAGAAGACAGAAATAAATGGAAAGAAAGTCCATGCTCATAGATTGGGAAGAATTAATACTGTTAAAATATCCATATTAAGTTATACTAATCAAAACAGTATGGTATTGGCATAAAAACAGACACACAGATAAATGAAACAAAGGCCAGAAATAAACCTACAGGTATATAGCCAATTAATTTATGACAAAGGAGGCAAAAATATACAAATGGGTAAAGGGCAGTCTCTTCAACAAACAGTTCTGGGGAAAGTTGACAGCTACATGCAAAGGAATGTAACTTACACCACATATAAAAGTTTACTCCAAATGGACTAAAGACTTGAATGTAAGACCTAAAACCATAAAATTTAGGTGATAAGCTACTTAATATCAGCCTTGGTATGATATCTTGAACCTAATTCTAAAGAAAAGGGCAACAAAAACACAAATATGGGATTATATAACATATAAAAGCTTTTGCCCAGTGAAGGAAAGCATTGAGAAAATGAAAAGACTACCTACTGAATGGGTGAAGGTATTTGCAAATCATATATATCATATATTCAAAATATATCAAAAACTCAGACAAATGAGTAACAAAAAGACAATATGATTTTAAAATGGGCAGAGGATCTGAATAGATGTTCTCCCAAAAACGACATACAAATGGCCAACATGCACATGAAAAGATGCTCAACATCACTCATCATCAAGAACCACAAATCAAAACCACAATGAGATATCACTTCACACCAGTTAGGGCAACTATTATCAAAAAGACAAGAAATAAGACATCCTTATTGGATGTGGGGAAAGGGGAACACTCATGCACTATTGGTGGGAATGTAATCTGGATGTAATCTGATTACATCTGAATGTAATCTGTCCAATATAGAAAACAATATGGAGGTTCCTCAAAAAATTAAAAGTAGAACTACCACATATTCCAGCAAATCCACTTCTAGAAACTTATCCAAAGAAAACAAAAACACTAATTTGAAAAGATCTATGCACCTTTATGTTCACTGAAGCATTATTTATAATAGCCAAGATATAGAAATAAGCTAAATGTCCATCAATGGATGAATGAATAAAGAAAATGTGATGTGAGGGATCCCTGGGTGGCGCAGCGGTTTGGCGCCTGCCTTTGGCCCAGGGCGCGATCCTGGAGACCCGGGATCGAATCCCACGTCAGGCTCCCGGTGCATGGAGCCTGCTTCTCCCTCTGCCTGTGTCTCTGCCTCTCTCTCTCTCTCTCTCTCTCTCTGTGACTATCATAAATAAATAAAAATTAAAAAAAAAAAAGAAAATGTGATGTGATATGTGTGTGTGTGTGTGTGTAATGGAATAGCACTCGGCTATAAAAAATGAAATCTTGCCATTTGAAATAAGTCATACAGAAAAAGACAAGCACTGTATGATTTCTCTTATATGTAGAACTAAACATCAAAACAAGATAAAACTCATAGACACAGAGAACAGGTTGGTGGTTGCCAGACAGGAGGGAATTCAAAAGGTGGATGAAATGGCTGAAGGAGATTGAGGTACAATCTTCCAGTTATAAAATACGTAAGTCTTGAGGATTTAACATACAACATGTTGACTATAGTAACTAACAGTGTATCACATATATGAAGGTTGCTAAGAGTAGATCTTGAAAGTTCTTGTCATAAGAAAAAAGATTTGTAACTCTGTATGGTGACGGAGGGTAACAAGATTTATTGTGGTGATCATTTTGCAACGTATAGAAATACAGAATCATTGTGCTGTACACCCAAAGCTAGCATAATGTTATATGTCAAGTATACATTGATTTAAAAAGAAATTTTGAAAGAAATGTTTTAAAGAAAGAAGCTTGTCAAAGCTTAGTATCCAATATGTTATTTTTATCTTACATTTGCTCGAATTTTCTACAAACTCCAGAGAAATGCAGTCACTGGCTCTTGACAGCATAGGCTATCTCTAATATCGGTATCTATTGTTTAAGAGTACAGTTTTAAATGCAAGACAGTAAAAGGCATTGTTTCAACTCTATTTATTCCAAATGGCTTTTTTGGTCAAGGCTCTTTAGGGTATGCATTCTCTTGGCCAAGCCTGGAAAGAATGTCATATTCAATATTCCAAACTATTCATCCTCAGTCCTGAATTAGGATCAAGCAGTCTGCCTGAATATACACCAATTTTGAAACCTATTCTAAAAAGGTAACTTTGCGGTAGGAAAAATAACTTCTTTAGGACTGTGTGCAGAAAGATACCAAGATAAATGAAAGGCTTTGGAAAACCTCTGCTGTGCAACCACATTCAGAGGTTTCACCAAAATATTTATTCTGGTTCTTCCACCTCTCTAGAGCAGATTTTTGAACATATGGCTTTGGGACATATTCTCTATCTTCTCTTTCTCCCTCACCATCTTGTATTCCAGTTTTGCAAGTAGAGATGTATATGAAAATGATATGTGGGTTTTTTTTTCCTTCAAAATATGGGGAAAATAAAATATACTAACAAGTGGAACTCTTAAAGGACTTATTTTTTTAATAAATTTATTTTTTATTGGTGTTCAATTTGTCAACATACAGAATAACACCCAGTGCTCATCCCATCAAGTGCCCACCTCAGTGCCCGCCACCCGGTCACCCCCACCCCCCATCCACCTCCCCTTCCACCACCCCTAGTTCGTTTCCCAGAGGACTTCTATAAAAACCTTGCAATGAACTCTGTTGACATACAATGCACAACAAGCCCCTGAGATTTCTTCCAGCATTATTCTTTCCACGATCCTTTTAGATCACATACAATTATGCCCACATGGAGCTAAAAATAGTTTTAAATTCTGATGAGGTATAAAAGCAAGATAAAATGACAGGCATGGTACACTTAGTAAAATAATCAATAGTACCTCATACATCTGTACTTTCAAATCTCCTTGAGAAGAATGATCTATATATACCACAGTGGATTATTGGCTGGGGGAGGATAAAAGAAGGACCTATTTATCCATGATGAATTCAAAAGATGGTAAGAAGACTTTGTCTTTAAAAATAAATCCAGTAACCTGTACCCCGCACAACCCATCATCAGGAATACCTTTATGATGTGCTTTGACGGGGGGGAAAGTGTTCTGTTGTGTTTTATTTTAAAAAATATCTTAGCTGTGGTTCATTCCTCTGTGTGAAATTCACATGTGCCTTCTGGGCCTGTGCAGATATGCAACCTCATATTAATAGTACTTACGAAAATACTTCCTATGTACAAAGTCCTAAATATTTTACAAAAGTCAACTTAATAATCTTAATTGCTATTAAGAACAGTAGATATGATTCATGTGCTTATCATGCAGATGAGGAAACTAAGCACAGAGAGGTTAAGGGACTTCCCCTAAGTCACAGAGTTAGGAGGTACTAGAACCGAGATTCATACCCAGACAATTCGGTCATGTTCTTCATCACTGCCACTCAGGCCACACCATTTGCTGCCCGGACTACAGACACCTGTTATTGTCCAGTCCCTCAAAGGCTCTCACCACCTCAGGGCTTTTGTGCATGTTCTCTGCCCACAGAATACAACCCCCCAGCACCTTTCTCTTAGTGCCCTGGAAGCCTCAAAGCTGTGTGCTTAGGAGGTCCTCCCCACACTCCTTCTACAGTTAAGTGTCTCTTCTCCATCAACCTCTCTTACTGTTCCCTGTTTATGTCTTTCCAGCATTCGTCACCATGTGTAATTATTTTCTTTCCTGTTTCCGTTGGACTGCCCCACTAGAACATCCTCTCCTTGAAAGCACTGCCTCTCTTGATGTAGTTTCCCCAGAACTAAGCACTATAACTTCCTCGTAGTCAAAAATCAATAGATATTTGCTGAATAAATGAATATTTAAAAACTCTCTACATAGTCTGAACTCATCACTTAATGGGGACAACTCTAGGGCTAACTTGAAGCTATGTCCAGGTGGAGCTTTAGGAAAAGAGGTTCTGGGTCAGGATTATTTAGAAAGCCTCTTGCATGTTCCATGAATATGGGTCCAATCTCAAGACTTTTGGGGCATCTGATTCCTGCAGAAGGTAAGGGTCATGTTGTAGCACCACACTTGGCATCAGCGGCCAAAGACTGTCTGGACACGCACCAGGCAACTGGTGAATTCAAATCTAGAAGCAAGAAGCTGGGATGGAAGGGAGCCAATCTGTGGTTCCTGTCCTCTTGGACAGTTTACAGATGTATGTTTTTGTCTTCGAGTCTAACTGTTATATAAAGCCTATCTAAAAATGTGATGCTATAAAGGCAATTAAGTCCCCAATCATTCCTGTCAACCTCGGAATTATGGGAAAACAAAAAGTCTCACTATTCAAAGTATTATTATCTGATCTGAGCTTTCAAATTGAATAGCCACCAATCCAGAGTTACGGGGGCAGAAATTACTACTACTAATTACCAGTGTTACAGGCCTGGCCTGAGATCAGAGGTCCCTTTCCCTGATCTTCATTCCAGCACTCTGAGGAAGAGAAGTTTTTAACTACAGGATCTGCGTGCTCTCACAGCATCCTACAAAGCCATGCTGTCCCTTTGCCTGGGCAAAAGTCAGTCTAACCCCAAAACAGCACTGAGTAACCGTAACTATATCATCAGTCACAGTTATGGCAGGAAACAGATGGGACATTCAAACTGAGTAATCAGAAGAGAACTTAGTAAAGGAATTGTTTATAAAATTAAGGTCAGGGACTAAAGAAACCACAAAAAAAAAAAAAAAAGTATACTGCAGTACTCTAGGACCAGCAATAGTGGGTGCTATTAGCACCCCTAGACATAAAATGGCAAAAGCAGCCAGCAGTTCCCAGATCAGATTCCAGAACAACTAGCTATGGAAGTGGGTATATGGAGCATGCCAACTGACCAGGAGGGTTGCAGACAGGTATTTGTTCAAATACCTCAACCCTCTCCCACTCATACCAACCACTGATCCAACCCAACTGGGACCCAAAGTTTCTGAGAAGTCATGTGACCAAACAATACGACCTCAAAAATGCCCCCTACCCCCGCCTCCCTGTTGCACCTTATAGCATTAAACAGAAGTGGTTCCTCACAGTACAGACTTTGAAAAATGCTGGAAAAGATGGCTTCTGTTGTCTCTTCCAGCTCTAGCATTCCACCACTCTGACCAGTAAGACTGGGAAGGCACAGGACACATGCGTCTAAAAGCCAAGTAATGGCACTGTCACCTTGTGTTAACCAACATTACTTGCAGTTACAGCAATACCCACGATTCAATATGAAGTCCTTGGTCACTGGATTAACAACCGGTGAGGGGGGAGGGGGCCTTTTTGGATAAAATAGCTGAAATTCATCCAAATTTCTTTTTTTTAAATGAGGCTGGAGGTTACTGAGAATTCACAAGAACCTATTAATTGCCTTCCCAGAATCATGATTGTGACAAGGGGTTCATACCAGATGCTCCTAAATATAATGAGACTAATTTGTAATGTTCCCATAATGCACTAACTCTGAAGGAGCTCGCTGTCAGGGGAAAGTTTCTTCTGACCTCAGTTAATGACCTCCTTACATTGTGAAGCGTGAAGATTGATAGATCTTGTAATTTTACCCCTGTTAATTTCACTGCAGATGCTATTCTTGGGCAACTTGGTGATCACAAGATTTGAAATATTGATAAGCGTCTATAGGACGGCAGTAAAGAAATAACGGTTCTTAACAGACTGTGAAGGAACTTACAGCTTGTTAAAGAAAACTGGCTACAGCTCAAAAATGCATGGGAAACTGACAGAGTGGGAAGCAGTTAAGATAGAGTCAAGGAAGTAAACCATAAAATTCATATTCATGAAGCCAGTGATGCCAAATGAGCAACAGGAACCAATGTGGCTAAGTGTGGAAGGGAAGACACATACACCAGCAGAGAAGCAAGGAATATTAGAAAAATTAAAATACACACGTATACTATGATCACGTCAAATTAGCAATGAAGAACTATCGAGAGCACTCCCAACTTGGAGGCAGCTCTGCCTGGGGTGGTGACGGACTGCCCAGCACCCAAGGCATCCCAGCACCTGGGAAGCACAATGATGATCCCCATAAGTCCTTTGGACCCTGCTCCCCTCATTTTGCCACCATGCTGGCTCCTGGGACATCTGTCTATCAGACCCCTGAGTTGTCATGTTAGGAAAATTCAATTGCACAAGCCACAGGGCTGTGAAAGATAACAGCCTATGTGAGAAGAAGGCCTCGGAGTATAAGGAATGCTTTTTGTGCAGAATATATTTCTTTCAGGCATTGCCACGGGATGTTGTTCAAGCTGTAACCTGCCCCTAATATACAGGGGAATTATAACACCTAGGCAAGGGGGAAAACATTGTTGACAATTATCAGTTAAATTCCTTGCCATTCTACTGAGATATAAAGTATTATCTCTATCTCAGAAATGAAGAAGCCAAAACAAAGAGGTTTCAGCAGCGTGACCAGCCAGCTGAGCTGAGGGGAGTCACTGCTGCCTCCAGAAAGAGAGACAATCTGTACATTTTCATTCCTTCCGAAGCCTTTACCTCTGGAACTAAGAAGGGGGATGAAGGAAGTAGAAATGGTACCTCGAGCTCTTCTCCGATCTCACTTTACTCATTGCAACTGCCTATCCTGAGAAGGAAAGACCAGGGAAGGAAAGTGTAAGAGGAATTATAAAACAAGTCTGGAGGAGAAGAGGAAGAGAGAGCTGGCATATGAGGAAAGTGGCCAAACTGGCAGTGACACAGCCCCAAGTCTATGCTGTGGAGCTCTGGGGAAGTGGTTCAGATCTGCTCGGGAGCGAAGAGATAGGATGACCTCTACTGAGGTTAGGCGTTATAACACAAAGGCAAGGATATTGGACTAAAAGTCCGGTGGGCCCAAATTCTACCCCCAATTCTGCAGCCCTTGAAGTCTGTGTGACCATGAGCAAATCGCTGAAGCACCTCCTGGATCTGAGGCTGTCTGCCAAAGAATGGAAGTTTCTTCCCCCTTCTGTCTCTGACCCCTCAAGCTCCGTGCATAACTGAAATATATTTAAACTGAATGGCTAAGCAAAATTAAGCTCTTAGAAAGAGTTTGCCTTCACACAGCTGACAAAACGGCTTCCTGTGGTTTCTGTTTCCCAGAAGCTGTACTCAGCAGCATAAACCCCTGGATCTCAACCAGTATTTTTCATTTTGCTAAGTTCTCTGAGATAACTGAGTTCCTGTCTATCATAACTTTGGGGCCACAAGTTGCCTGAAAGGGGCCCAGGGTGAAAGTGCTCACACTTCCTAAAAAAATCAAGACAAGATGCTCTAACATGCAAGAGTTCTCAGCAATCCAAAAATCCTCCACCACTGTAACGGAGTCCAAGCATCTACTCCATGTACCAGAACTCACAATAAATACAGTTGATAGACTATTTTTGACACTCTGTTTTCCTAAAGTTCTGATTGTCTTGGATTCAATATTAAAGGCTTCCTTTGTTCCCTTGGAAAAGACATTGCCTGACAAGCACGGAGAAAAGTACAGTGACATGTTTTTATAGAACATATCACCAAAGCCTTATTACAAAGCTTGAAGCATTAGGTTTTTGAATATATATTTTAAACAAATAGAAAAGTAATGATGGGCTCCCAACCATTGTAAAATTAGAGGTTCCAACATTATTCGAACAGATGGCATCCCGCTTTGTGCTATCGTGTTCAAGTTAGCAACAGTCTTCATTATACAGAGATATTCTTCATTGTCTGATCCTCATAATAGGGATTAAGGAAAGGATATAAATGCAGTAATTTAGCAGATCTTATTGTTGGAAAGTGCTCATTTACTTCTAACTTGCAGCATGACTCTGTTGCTTAAAAAATGTTTTCCTGCTGCTTTTGAGCAGCAGGGAGAACACAACACATTGTTGTTAAGGTTGTTGATTCTAACTAGCTTTCATTAGGTATAAAAACCCATAAAGAATCAATAAATACTTTGTGTTTTTCTAAAGAGCATTCAAGGGTGGGTACGGTTAATGTCCTCATTGTGTCCAAACAGTATTAGCCCAAGAGAAATATGGAGGAAAAACATGAATTGAAAGTGGAAAATACTCTATTAGTAATGCTTTCCATGCAATAAAGCATTCCAAGTCAATAACTTGCTTACTACTTACAGGCCAGCACAATATTAAAAAAAATTCCCTTACATAACTGGCCATCTATGTTTAATGGGATTTTCTGCACAAATATTACACAGTCCCTGAAGGAGCTATTAGCTGTTCATGGCAACTGTCTATCTTGATCCTATTCCACTAAGCTAGTCTTACCCATCCCCACACCACAAGGATAGTAGCCAATTAAAAAAAAAAAAAAATGCTATGGCTTCTTCTGCTCTATCTAAGCATTGCCGACTAACCCTGCCGCGCTGATTACCACACGATGAACATGTTAGGTGCCCAATAAATGCTTCATGCATAGGAATGAATCCTCTTTAATAACCACAGCCTATTTTCCCAAAATTGCTTGCTTGTGGTAAAGTTGAATTCATAAGAATACTATTTGCAGACAGTGAACTGAGACAATAAACTCATTGCTTATTTTTCTAATCATTTTTAATTAAGATCACAGATCCTTTTGAGAAAAATGATGAAAATAATGAACTCTTTCTCCAGAAAAATTTACACACACACATATTTGATTTTACATACAATTTGATGTGGTTCCGTAAACCTCTTAAAGCATGATGGATCCCAAGTTAGGGATTCCTGACCTTCCAAAATGACAGAATAGTCATGGAAATATTCGTGAGCAATTCTGAAGCAAATGATGACAAAATTCTTTGCAATGTTACATAATTCACCTTTGAAGGACATCCATTATATGGATCTTACAGGACATTCGCATTTGGAGGCTGCTTATTTGCTTCTCAAAAAGAATTTTCCAATCTACTGAAGACAGTAAGCATCCTGAGGCCAGAGGTTCCATATCCTTGAATCCACAGCCCCTGCCTTTGGTAAGTGTTTGGTGTGCGTGTTGGATGAATATACGGTTCTCTTGCCACTTCTGTAAATAACTATGCTTCATTTAAGTGTTTGCATTTAGGTCATTAAATGCTTGCATGGAAGGGCAAAAAGCCTCTGTCAATTGAAGATTACTCAGAAAAGAAGATAAAGCATATCTCAAATTGTAATGTGAGTCAATGGGAAAAGTGATTTACTTTACAAAAATGAAATTTACACAAAACTAGTGCATAAATCAAGATCTCCTCTCTCTCATGAATAATTTGAGTCACCTAGTATAATTTATAGCCTTTGTCATGAAACCAATTTAAAACCCTATTCCAATTTTAGTATGTCTTCTGTTGAAGCTAGCACAAATCCTGATGTGGGAAACTTGTCTGAATTGCATAAATTTTTTTCTGAAGTAAGGGATGTGAGCTCTTCAAACATTAGGCATTTTGTTTTGTTTTGCTTTGCTTTGTTTTGCTTTGTAGCTCTTTGCTGAGACAAATTTTGAAATTTGCTACATCATTGTCATAAGGGATTCTCTTTATGTGAAGGCTATACGTAGGTAGTGGCTCCAAATAAAGAAGCTAATAAGATATTGAGAAGAGTTACTTCACTCTTCTTTTGGAAATACTAGGAAATTCCAACCTCCTGATTCAGGGGGAAATATTCACGAGAAAGGATTTCTCTTACTCCAAGCAGGAAAACCTTATTATGGTACAATCCCCTTTACCAATAAGCCTCTCAGCTTTGAGGTGCCAAACTGATTATCCAGGAATTTAGCTTCCTCTATGTACTAATTAGTTTGCTAGGACTGCTTTAACACAATACCACAGACTGGGTGGATTAAACAACAGAAATTTATTTTCTGCCAGTTCTAGAGCCTCTAAGCCCAAGACAAGGTATCAGCAGATTTGGTCTCCCCTGAGGCCCCTCTGTGGCTTGCAGATGGCCGTCTTCTTGCAGCCTCTTCACATGGCTGTCCTTCTGCACACAGACCCCAGTGTCTCTTCCACTTCTTTGAGGACATCAATCCTATTGGACTGGTGGCCACCGTAAAACAGCCTTATTTTAGCAAATCACTTCTTTTATTTTTAAATTTTTTTTTATTTATTTGAGAGCAGGACAGAAATAGTGCAAGAGAGCATGAGTTGGGGAAAAGAGGAAGAAGCAGGTTCCTTGCATAAAACCTGACATGAGGCTCAATCCCAGGACCCCAGGACCATGACCTGAGCTGAAGACAGATGCTTAACCAACTAAGCCACGTAGGCACCCCTCAATCACCTCTTTTAAATACTATATCTCCAAATACCATTACATTCTGCGGAACTGGGAGATGACACTTCAACATGTAATTTTAAGGGAGAGGCACAATTCAGCCCATAACCCTGAAATCCAGCAATCTGGCTGTTTGCCTTCTCATAGCCTTGTCTTCACTGACCACCTGGGAAAAATCTATTGTCCCAGGATCAGGTTTAGAATCAATGACTTCTTTCTGATCCCAGGGTCGATGGTGTCTCTGAAGCTATGAAACAGTTACTTCTACTTACTTTTCTACCACTGCTAAAGTAACCAGGGGCCAAAAAAGAGATTTCTATGAGAATTCTGAATGACTTGCTTATTCTGCTGGTCTCTGTGGTATGTGTATGTGTGTGTGTTCTTCTTGATATAGAAAACAAATCTCCAGTGCCTTGTTTAAATTAAAGCATCAATGAATCAGTCACAATTTCTCTGACACTGGCTGTAGCTACATTTTTCTAGATATGTCTCCTTAGGCAAGGGAAACAATAGCAAAAATAAACTCTTGGAACTTCATCAAAATAAGAAGCTTCAGCACAGCAAAGGACATAATCAAACCTACTGAATGGGAGAAGATATTTGCAAATGATAAATCCAATTAGGGGTTAATATCCAAAATATATAAAGAACTTCTAACTCGACACCAAAAAAAAATAATAATCCATTAAAAAATGGGCTGAAGAAATGAACAGATATTTCCACAAAGAAGACATCCAGATGGCCAACAGACACATGAAAAGATGCTCAACATCATTCATCATCAGGGAAATGCAAATAAAAACTACAATGAGATGTCACCTCGCACCTGTCAGAATAGCTAAAATCAACAACACAAGAAACAACAAGTGTTGGTGAGGATGTGGAGAAAAAGGAACCCTCGTGCACTGTTGATAGGAATGCAAATTTGTGCAGCCAGTCTAGAAAATAGTACAGAGGTCCCTCAAAAAATTAAAAATAGGGCAGCCCGGGTAGCTCAACGGTTTAGCGCCGCCTTCAGTCCAAGGTGTGATCCCAGAGACTCAGAATAGTGAACATCAGACAATATTTTCAAGATACAGAGAGAAAGAAGACAGTGAGTAGCTTGAAGGGTGGCCAATGGAACATGAAGTGCCAAAAAATTAGTCTGCAAAAATAGGTGAACATAGTCGTAGCTTCAGAATAAGGAGGAGATGTGAAGAAATTAAGAATTAGATTAAGAGAGAATATAACAAATGGAGAAAAAGAATATCCAAGGGATAAAGCACAGACCTGTAAACACAGGGACATTGTGTAGAAGATTCAGTAAAGAAGAAAGCCCACACTCCTTCTTCCTAGGGCACATCAAGAGAGAACGATTGTCAGCATGGCAAAGCCTTTCCTGGGGCGGATAACACCAGGTAATTTTAAGAGTTCCCACTCGATGACCATTTGATAGGACACACGATGTGTTTCAGAAGGCAGCTAGGAAAAGGAGGCCTTTTGGGAATTGGATTCATCTTCAAAACATCGTTTTGCTGAAAAAGTAGTTAAGCAAAGAGTCAATTCACCAAATTTATCAGTTTATCATTTCTTTGTCTTAACTATAAGGTTAGAGCAATTAGTACTAGATGAGATTTTACAGACTTTTAAAGATTTGGGGAAAGTTTTGGTGGACTGATTTTCATTTTGTTCTTTATGCCACCATTTTAAGGAATATTTAATCTGTGAAAAGCAAAGTGTCATGAGGTGCTTTCAATTAATTATGATCATATAAACTACTAAGAAAAGTTTATTTAAATATCAATAATCAAAATGTCAGTGTTTCCTATGGGGTTTTAGGTTATACTGATTCTAATATACTTTATTCATTATTTGCTTTGCCCATTGTTTGTCCTATTTGAGAGCCTTTTGCCAAAATATCAAGTAGAAGAGGCCACTTACCTTGTTATTATAGCAATAAATAGCCAAAATTAGTATGTGATACAGTTTTTCTTATTGCTTCACTCCTACAAAAATTACAGAATCCCCAAGATGCAAAGGGTCGTGATCAACTCATCACAAAGAATTGCCCCCTTGTATTTTTGCATCCAGTTCCATCATTAACATTTCTGCTGTGGCCTTCAAAAAGTAGAATTTTTTAAAGTATTTGAACATCACTTAGTCCATAGCTGTGTTACTTGGGCCCTTTATGATTGCTGGAAGAGGCAAGTTCAAGATTTGTTCCAAGGGTACTGGAGACCTAGGGTAGCATCAGTTACAACATCATTGGGGTATCTGTGATTCCAAGACTGGGATGTGTAATCAGCTCTACAGAAAGCTGGGACATTAGCACACTGGAGCCCAGGAAAGACCTGAGCAGGAGTGACCACCTGGGGGCACTTTTAACTAATGTATTATTTGATCTCTCCATCACACTTTTGTATTTAGATTTAATGTAGCTCAAATCTGAAGCCCTAATCAATCGTCCTTTATAATAATCCTATATAAACAGTCTCACTTTCTTCACATCTTTGAAGAGTTCCAATCTTTTTTTTTCTGCAACTGTCAACAAGTCTATGCTTTTGGATGCTTTACAGAGGAGCATAAACATTCATTTCCTAAATGAACACCAAGACAAATTTTATTTGGGCCTAAAATATACTTCTCATTAATGAGAGGATAACAAATTGAATTATATAAGCATATTTAAAGAGTCCTTTGGGGATAGAAGAGGGCATCTCTTGGCCCATCCATTTCCATCAACAGCCTCATAAGAAATCTGGTGGATGGCCCCAGACTAGAATGCTGGGCCACCACATTCATGAAGTCAGCCACCAAGTATGTAAATAGGACAGTTCTCCATAGTGGTCAAAACTGGAATAAGGCTTCCCAAATTTAAGTTCTGATCACTAATATGCTCATATAACTCATTACTTAATATCTGACATGTTATTTAATCTCTTTCTGCCTTTGTTTTATCTTTCATGAAATCAAGTGAGAAATGAATGAGTTTGTGTGCATATTATTTATATATTATATTTATATAAATTTGTATATATTTTGTATATATAATACACACTTGGCTCATAATATACATTCATGTTAGTGGTTTTGTCCAAAATAGAAAAGTCTCTAGATCACAGCTTAAGGTCATATATTTTACTTTGTAAGTTCTTCCCTTCTTGCTTTTCACAAGGCAAACCTAAAAAGTTGAGCCTAAATTAAATGCTATCACTTCTCTGACATATAATTGATTCATTTATTCAGGAAATATTTATTGAGGGCATACCACATGTCATGCTTTGTACTTAGTGATAATAAAATATAATGAAAATTAAAACCATGTGGTCTCTACCCTCGAAGAGTTTACAGTCTAGCAGGGAGGACCTCATATTATAAATAAAGCACAATTAGAATGCACATGATGGATAAAAGGAAGAAAAAGAGCAGATGTAAAACAGATGTAAAATTCAAAGTTTCCATCAGTTAAACTTGTGCTTATGATAGGTGGCAATCGGAATTACTGCTGGGCAAGAACAAAGACGCTTTATTCTTTCCTGCAGTAAAAAGATATCCACAAGAAATTAATCATGTCTAGAGGTAGTGCTCTTTCATATACTTGTATCTATGTCGAGGTAGGTATAGCAAGATTCACCTATCTCACCGAAAAAAGTCAACTATTAGGCAGTGAAATCTTTCCCTAAAAGGAAGATACAAATAGAGAAATAAGTGGACAATAAGTCATGAAAGGGGGAGAGCAGAAAATTAGGAGAGATCAGACAATTCTCCTCCCATCCTAGGCTCAGTCTTCTCTGCTCTGAAGCCACAATTCTGTGCTGTTTCTACATCCTCACAGGCAGCCATAAAGGCTGAAAAGTGCACTCCAAATAGTCTTGGGCTCCTCCACACCACTGACCCCTCTTCAGTATGGGCTTCATAGAACTCACGTGTCAGGGGAAGCACTGATCCCTTGGACATTGTTGTGATGGGCCCAAAGGAAACACAAGATTTGTACTAGCAGTACTGCTGACCAACTGTCCTGGTTTCCCTGGGACTGAGGAGTGGCCCAGCATATAAGACTTCCAATGCTAAAATTGGAACATTCCCAAGCTACCAAGGACAGGTGGCCATTCTTCTAATAGCAGAGAAGTCCCACAAAGGCATGTGTCTGCTTTACACTCTGGAGCATCTCCAGTTTGAGCCCCTAGGGGCAGAGTACGGTGGTTAAATGCAGGGGTGCTCTGAGGTCAGACAACATCTCAAAACCTAATTCCACTTACAAGCTGTGTAACCTCTCTGAGTCTCAATTTCCTCAACTTCAGAATAGTGACATAGTTGATAAGTCAGTGTGAGGATTACATTTAAAAATGGATGCAAAGCTCTCTAACACTGCCTGGCACACTGTCAGCATTAGCCATTAATTTTACTACTTTGTAGACCTTCAACAAATATTTGTTGAATGAACATATAATTCCACATGCTTTTGACAATTCTGTTTCTGACAGTTGCAAATATTTTTTTTTCCCTTTGGAAAAGTTGGAAGTTGGGTAGTATGGGGTAATGAATAGGACACCGCCACTGCCCACCTCCATCTCAGATCACTACACATCAAAGCTCTCCTTACATCTCTCCACAACTCTTCTGGATCTGGTCATATTCCTGCAGTCTCTATCTCCCACTAAGACATGTCTTAAGCAGGACACTGTGTTGTCCTAGCAATAGATAGAGCCACATTCCCTCCATCCCTTCCTCACCCTCAACCCACTTCCACAGGAGGACCGATTCACTTTAAAATCATTACCACTGTTAGGATGGGAAGTGTCTGGTTGATTCTTCCAGGATCCAAGGGATGAACAGAGAGGAAAGAAGACAAGACAGGATGACTTGAACTCTTTCAAGGGTGTGGGGAAATGTACAGCCAAAAGCCAGGTCACATCTAATCTGTCAGGAGAGAGAGGCTGAGTTCCATCAGGAAGTAGGTTAGCCTTAAACTGAACCAAAATGATCAATATGGCAAAGGGCACTGTATAAATGAAGCAGCCAATGTGTATCATATAAAGAGTAAGTCTAGCAAGGAAGCATTTTAGCTTCTTTTTTTATTTATATTTATTTATTTATTTATTTATTTATTTATTTATTTATTTATTTACATTTTAACTTCTAAAGTGAAAGATTTCTGGACTCCTAGGAAAATGTAGAAAGTAGAGAAGGAAAGATAGAAAATACATTCAGAAAATACATTAAAATACTACCCATGATTTCTCAGAGTTCTTCTCAGAGCATATTAAAACTACACCATAATTCTAAGACCGCACCCGGGATCCCTGGGTGGTGCAGCGATGTGGCGCCTGCCTTTGGCCCAGAGCGCGATCCTGGAGACCCGGGATCGAATCCCACGGCGGGCTCCCGGTGCATGGAGCCTGCTTCTCCCTCTGCCTGTGTCTCTGCCTCTCTCTCTCTCTCTCTCTCTCTGACTATCATAAGTAAATAAAAAATTTTTAAAAATAAATAAAAAATAAAACCACACCCAAATTCCAATACCACCTTTTAGAATCTCATCTTCCCACAATCACATATGCACACATCCCATGAACGTCGCTGGTATTGTGATCCATGCTATTTGTGTCTCATCCAACAGAATTGATGTCAGTGGGAAAGCAAGACTGGGAATCTATGGCTGGTAGACAGAACGCTGGACTAGGAGACCAGAAATCTTAATTCCAACTCAATCCATTTATGACTACGGCAAATCATTCACTTCCTTGTTCTTGAGCTGCTCCAGCTCTAAAAGGATCAGAGCTATCTCTGTCCATTTCTCCTACATAGGGAACTCATAAAGAGGAATAAGATCAAATGCATGGAGGCATTCTTCAGAAGAGAAGAACATATGCATACCTTATATTATTAATAATAAAAATTGGATTCAATAAGTCTGCTTAGAAACCTTTTTCAAAAGGCAAGGCAAGGGTAATTCCTCTGTAATAATGCCAGTCCTTTGTACCAGCTAGGCTTCGGAAATGTGAGGATATTTTTAAGCAACAGGAGGTGACTGCATAATCATTCACTACTAAATATTTTCAAAAGCCTTGTTCAAGTTAGCTTTAACTTTATTTAAATAATCAGTTGGAGCTTTAAAACAGATATTAATTTTAAAACTCTCTTTCTACAGCAGATATCATCCAAGCTTTTTCTTCATTTATAGAGCATTCAGTGCACATTGAGAAAAACAAGTGGTTTCTGATTATAAAGCATATTGAAAAATGCAACCATCATCAGATAGTGTATGTTGGATAAAAAAACACTCAATAATATGAGTCAGTCAATGACTGTGGATACAAATATATTTTTTTAGTCATGCTGGATATTAATTAGTAGTAACACCAATGAACAACAGAATGAAAATTTCACCCCAAACTGACTGAAGTGTTGCACATAATATTGCCCACTCATTCTTCATACAATTAGTCACATTGCTAGCTTTGATAAGGGAGTTTGGTTTCCTATATCTTTTCTGGTCTCTTGTGTACTGAACAGCGTTCTATGGAGAGAGCAGAACAGCATGTGTTTTCAATTCTGTTTGTGATTTGAAACTTGGCTGACATGAAAGTTACACCTGAAATAATAGGTGGAGCTGTACTCTTAAGTCTTTTATGAGCATGTCCAGATATATCAAGTAAACACTGTCATCACTAAAAAGTACACACTTTTCTGAATCACTGTGCCTAATAGCATTCTTTTGGAAGAATGTCAGCAGTAAGGGGTCAATACCTTAACCTTAAAGAACAAAAGCCCAACTTACCACCTGACTGTGCTACTTAGACCTGATACCTGTTTATGTCCAGGTTCCTGACTGGTTTGCTCTCTTGGATGTTAGAGACCAGACCAAGTTAGCAATCAACCAGTAATTATTGATAGAGTGCGCTTTTTACTAGCTAGCACTGATTTTTGTCCACGTGGATTTTGATGTGGCTCTTCTGTGAGATATTTTTCCTACTCTTGAGGAGATCATGTGGGGGAAGTCAAAACAAATACTTGGAAAATTAAATGACGATGCAAAATGTAAGAATGTGGCTGAAGTGCAAGAAATGTCCAAAGACAGTAACTGAATAAGTGTTAAATGAATGATATTAAGATCAGTGGTTTGGGGGCACCAGGATGGCTCAGGTCCTGATCTCGGAGACCTGGGATCAAGCCCCACATGGAGCATGACTTTGGGCTCCCTGCTCAACGAGGAGTCTGCTTCTCCCTCTCCCTCTGCCCCATGCCTCTTCTCGTGCGCGCACTCTCTCTCTCTCAAATTCTCTCTCTCTCAAATAAATGAATAAAATCTTTAAAAAAATGTTTTAAAAGACCAGTGGTGTAGAAACAGTGCTCCAGATACCCCAAGTACCCAGGTGGGGGGATCTCTCAAGGCTGAAGCAGAAAAGAAGCTCCAAGCAAGTAGGGCTTCAGTCAAGCCCTCTTCCACACTGGCCCACATCCTGGCTTCCACCTCCACCACAGTAACTCTTTTGTTTTTTGTTTTCTGTTTTTGTTTCTTTTACTTTGTGTAGTGAATCTTCACATACAACTTCATACCAATAAAAGATCCCAAATTTATATTTTACAAAACAACTAATATTTTTAAATATGATTTTTAAAATATTATGAATTTCAAAATCACATAGTGTATTCACTATGACCAAGTGTGGTAACACAAGTTCCTTGGTGGAAGAGGATTGAAGACTTGCCAGATGTAGAGAATTTGGATAGTCAGAAGGTTTCCAGTTTAGTGGTTTATATAAAAACACTAAGATACTTAAACAAGTGGCAGTTCAAGGAGCTGGACCACAGTTAGCGGACAGTGCCACTCGCCCACACGCTATAGTGCAAGATAGTGAGAAGGGTGAGTTCAGAGGCATCACCCTGGGAAGGAGCCATATTAAAATCCACACAGACAGCCATCATTTCATAGGAAGAATCCATGTACATTGACACAAGACAGAAACCAGAAAGCTCAGAGGAAAATGGGAGGCTTCCCAGTAAAGAAGCAGACATCTGAAGGGCTGGACAGGGAGTCAGTGTGGGTGGGGCTCCTGGCCCAGCCAAGGCAAACATCAGAGCTAGATCAGTTTCAGAAACTAAGAGTGGGAGTCCTGGCTTGCCAAGAAATACCAGAAAAGCAAAATATGAAGACCAAGTGCTCTTCTCCCCAAAACCCTTTACTCTTGAATGGAGTAGGTAGCAGAGGAAGCTCTAGAAGATGTCCTAACACCACTTCAGCCGTCAGCTGAACTTGGACCTAGCAACCAGGCTATCAATTCTGCTATTCTGTCTAAAGAGAGAGAGCTGTAGGAAGTCAGACGTGTTCCCCAGCACTTATAGCTAACAATAGCACAATTGGGGTGTATTATCTGAACACAAACAATATGTTTTTCTAAATTACACAAATAGAGCAAAATATCATACAAGCATATCATAAATATTCTTGGGTTGCAAGCACAAAACATGGATCATTTAAGCATTAAAAAGAGTTATTAGAAGAACCCGGGAGTGTCTTGTAGAATTAAAGATGAGGAACAACAAGTCTTGGAAAGGACCGAGCAGGACTGAGATGTGGGGAATCTCAACAGCAGAAGCCTAAGGAGCCCTGGCCTTAAGGTGCTGCCTTTAAGGGTTTCAGCTTGCTTCTGTATCCACATGACTCCACATTTTTGCAGATCCTCCAGAAAGAATGCCTAGGAGTTTCAGCCTGTGATGCAATGAACCTGTGGCAAGGAGAAAGGGTAAGTAAAGCTGGAGGAACTCTGTGAGCTGCGACACTTCCACAGGGATGCGACAACTGCGTACACCATTACTCATTGGCCTAGGGGTCACGGAAGAAGCCCTCTATGGAGTATGGAATCGGAATTCTATGGAATCTGATGAACTCGGTAAGCCAAATACGGTGGTCATGATGACTGTCACCTTGAAAAACAGAAATGAAGCAAGTTGCTCTGCTTTAGACTGTTTACTGAAATGAGTGCTCCTCCAATGAGTTCTTATAACATGCTTGTGCTTCCCCCTTATTGGACATACTATTATAATTAATTATTTGCTTTTTTTTTTTTTTTGGTCCATGAACTGAAAGCATCTCAAATATGGAGTTCTTTCCTGCTCACATTTGAATTCCTAGAGACTGTACCAGTCTCTACCAGTCAAAAAACATTTCTTACACGTATGAAAATCATCCTTGTCAGACTCAGGATGGGTGTAGCTATTGGTCAGGAAAGGTATGTGTTCTTTTGGCAGGGGTTTTGAGTAAAATAACAGTGGAATAATGGAAGATGAGACCCTGGCTCCAGGACTCATACCAACCATGTGGTTGGGAGGCTAATTAGAAATCAGTCAATACAAAAAGTTTGTGGGAAGCAGACCTCCACAGCACAAGCTGAAGCAAATGAGCCCTTGGAGGGAGTCCCAGGCCCTGCCCATCCTTGGTCCTAAGGCAAAGCCTGGCTGATCTTATTAAAAGTTGGGGCTGTTATCTCTAGACTGGTTCTGCAACATGATATACTGGATCCTCTTTTTCTTCTAAAGATTTGTCCAAAATTAGAGAAGTAAATGAATACATGCTGTGTGATTTCCCTTGGGCTTCATCCCTACCTGAGAGATATATTTAATATTTTATTTTCTGTATAACCCATCCCATCCACAAATTGTTTATGTAAAACCTGATTTCAGGCTATTTGACTATATCTTCTACTTCTCAAGGGTGTTTCTTCCACTCCAAAAGTGGGAAGCTTTCCTCTTCTAAGTCAAGGATCATATTAATCATAACCCATCGGGATCCCTGGGTGGCACAGCGGTTTGGCGCCTGCCTTTGGCCCGGGGCGCGATCCTGGAGACCCGGGATCGAATCCCACGTCGGGCTCCCGGTGCATGGAGCCTGCTTCTCCCTCTGCCTATGTCTCTGCTTCTCTCTCTCTCACTGTGTGCCTATCATAAATAAATAAAATTAAAAAAAAAAAAAGAAAAAAAAATAATCATAACCCATCCCTACAGGTGGAATTCAATGATACCAAAACCATCTCTAGCCCAGCTACAACTGAGGCCCACTGGAAACCATGGCTTCCTTGAAGAATGTTGTCAATATGGCTGACCCTTCCCCCAATACTAGCAAATATCCAGGTCATCAGCGATCATCCTTAGACTTAATGGACCATGTCGCCTCAAGGACTATACTCATCTACTCAGAATACTTTTAAGCTAAAAGGACATGGATTATAACATTATGAGCTCTTTATACAATTTCTTAATAATATACTGCTCATGCTAATTAATTGCCAGATCTTTGGAATATGATCAAAGCCAAAGTCCCCTAGTGGCCAAGACAAAGGTCCACAGCTGATGCAAAAAACAGAGCCCTGAAGAAATTTCATCTGTGTTGGCAAGGAAACATAGAGAGGGAATCGGGGTCAGAAGGCAGACAGCTTCTACAGTAACATTAGCATCAAAGAAAAGGATGAGAATATTATTAACTATAGAATAAATACATAAAATGTAACAATATTTGAAGCCAAATAGCACCTCTGTCCTTTAAAAAGCATTATATTGCTTTCTTGGGAAGCATATATCTAAAATTACAAAAATTCAAATTGCTTTAGGTTTCACTCAGAAACATTTTGTTAAAAGATTGCCTTACATCATATTTGAAAAACATAAGCAGACTTTTACCAAATATAGAAACAAGGATCATAAACTGAAAATAGAAGCCAGAAGACAGACTCAGTGGAAACTAAAAGAATATTAACATTGTATTACACTTGGCAGTGAAGAAATAGAAATATATAGTGATTTACTACCTTTACAAAAGAATAAAGAATTAAGTGAAAAAATATTCAAACTATCAGAAATCGTAAGACAGTTTTTGGCAATAAGTAAGGAAGAAGATTTATTTAACTTTTGGAGAGCGCTGGCAGAAAGGGACTAAACTGAGAAACAATAATATCACATATTAACTTTGTTCTTAAACATCTACATTTAATGTATCAACTTTGGCTGTTGTTATATGCCTTGGCAATTCAATAAAGTTACTGGAATGGAAAATTGAAAAATTTTATTGTGATATTTCCAATTTCTCCACTAGTGGAATAGTTTAATAATAAACCATTGCATATGCTTTCAGCATTCTCATTAAAATGAGTGAGCTATCATTTTTCTTTCTATTCCTAGTTATCAGCAACTTTATTTACCAGTGCATATTAAGTAGAACACAAAGCCCAGCTAACCATTTGTGGTTATGCTCTCTGAGCAGACAAGTATTACCTATTGGAAAACCATGAAATCTTAAAGCTGGAAGGAATCTTAAGTGGTTTCATATTCCATATTTCTTGGTTTCAACAAGGAAACTGAGGCTCAGAATGGTTAAGTAATTTGTCCTAAGTCAACAGCTTGTCAATGGCTAAGTAGATGTCATCCTTCTAAAATGTCCTATTACAGTAGACTATCCCAGAATCCAAATATTATTTCAGTAGTAGCCATTGAACATAAGCCTACGCATTCTTATCTGGCAAAAAAGAAAAAGAAATGCCCAAAGAAGAGCCTTAATTTATTAAAAGTCTACCTCAGCTGTATCATAAGGAATTCCAGATTGCAAAGGAATCAGATTCCATTTATATTCATCCTTACTTGGGAATGAATATTTTCCTTTTGGCTTTTTTGAATCTGCCCCCAGTTTTTACATGTTTTAATGTTTTATAAAATGTCTCTCTGCATTCACATCAGAGTTGTGTAGAATACTGATGACTCCCTAAATTGTAAGGTGATCTCTTCATAAAGCTGCATTAATTCCTTTGTTGGTCTTTGCAGAGTAAATCTACTTCTAATCTGGTACCTGCAATTAAGCTGCTCATATAACAATTTATTCCCTTTTAAACAACAATTTGGGCATGTTTTCTTTGGCTCAGGCACTACATAGAACATTTATGTTAACTATTAACCTTCCTGAGGTAACGGACTTGATCAAAAGAGAAACAGAAGGGAGCTGAAAGAAGGGTGGGATTCAACTCTCAGTTGAGTTGCCAATAAACCACGTGGCCTTGGACAAATCATTTATCTTCCCTGAACCTTTCTCTTTTTTAAATTTTTTTCCTCTGAACCTTTCTCCATGTGTAAAATGTACAAGGGCATTTTCATGACCCCAAAGATCTAAAACCCTGCATTTCTAAATTAATTGTTTTCAAGCTGACCTTCACAATAGTTATTATGTCTACACCCTAAACTTCTATCCCACTTACTTCTATGCACCTGGTGCCTATTTTGGTCCCACCACTGAAAAAAGTAAATAAACTTCAATAAAATGTGATGTCTCCCTCACTATGCTGTGAACTCCATAAAAGGTTAATTCATTTTTATGGGTTTAGTGCCTGGTAGAGTTGACATTCTATAAACGTTTGATATATGGATGGATGGATGGATGGATGATTGCCGCAGCATGCCAGTAAGGAGAACTTAAATATAAGTTTACATTATCTCTGTATATAGCTCAGAGATCATTATCCTGAACCTTATCAAAAGAGCTCGCACTTATATGTAATTTCACCTGTTTACAGCATAATTTTCATAGTATATCTCTTATAACCTGATCTCTTCTTGCCTAATCTTATACTCTTAACCTCCCTTCTTGACAATAAGCTTTTTGAGATAAAGACTTGTATCTAATTCAAATCCCACCATTCTGTACCTACTCATCAAATTTATGAGGCTTCCATCAATTTTAACTAGTTAAAGTGAGTTTAAAAATTAGTTTTAGTACAACAGTAGCCAAATAAAATAAATGGCACATTTTGTACCAAAATAAAAATCTTTTCAGGGGAAAAGGTGTGGAGTGAGTTATCTGTGATGATAAAATTCTAACTCTTTTGTCCTTTTACTATTTGTTAATCTCAAATTTTCACCCCCTATAAAAAAATCATTCATTCATAGTGACTTTATTTTGCTTTGTATATGGTCAGTTCCTAATCAACATAACGTAATTAGGTCTAATGTAATCTAGTAAAATGTCATGAAGAAGCATGAAGAGTTGCAATTGCAAACAAAGTCACCACAGAGGTGTATTTGCATGGTTTCAGTTTATATGAAATCCAGTGGTAGGGTGAAAGTGTTCCCCATGTCAACATCTCTATGTTGCTTCAATGGATTCTGTGTCAAATGTTAAGAGCCCACAATTAAGAGTGACACAGAATAGCACCAGAATATTGACTCCTGGTGGGATGTCCTACCATCCTTTGACTTATTATCATATGGATTACAGGCTATATACTTTAGGAAGCTTCCTTTTTGTTCTCAGGCATGTCCACTTCTCAGGTTGAAGGAGGCTTTCTCTACATGTGGTTCTCTTTTTCAGGCAACATAAGTTTCTTGATTGCTATCTCGTAACTTTCGCAGATTCACAATTTCATTTTGGCATAAACAATCTATATTAACACATACATAAAGTTAATATCTTCTAACTCAGCTTTTAAATAGTCATCACAATTCTAATTATGCTATTAATCCATTATAATGATGCTCATTATTACAAATATGATTTGTTCATGGGGATCTTCATTATTATAAACAGTACATTACTGTTATAAATGTTATCAATAAACCATAATTGTTAGAAATGCCCTTAATGTATTTACTATTTGTTTCATCAGGTCCCAAATAATCCACATGAACATATTTATGTCAGTATAAACTTCAAAGAAACCATATCATCTCTCACTCCTAAAAAATTACTATCATGCTAATGAAAATAATAGCTAAGATTTACTGAATGCCTGCCATGTGCCAGTCACTGTGCCAGCACTAAATGGGTTAAAACAGATCATTTCATCAGTGCTCCCAAGGATCCTATGAGGTAGAAGTTTCTATTAGCTCCATTTTACAAATAAGAAATCTAAGGGTTATACAGATTAAATAACTACTCAGATGTTTAGAGATAAGAAATTATGGAGGTAGAACTGGAACCCAATTTCATTCTAGATTACTGTTTTGGATAGAAGATGAACTTGATCATTTTGGAAGATTCCACACTTTCTATTTATATCATTATTTCTCTAACTTCAAGTTTGCATATAATTTTCAAATTTTGTCTTAAAAGCAAAAGTATATACAGAATGCAAGTTGAAATACTTGCAATAGGAATTATAGGCTATCAAAAATATAATGAACATTATTACTATGAAATTAGCAAATACAGCATATCAAAGTAAGAGAATAATATAAGTATTACATAATTATCAGCATAGTTTTCTGTGAATTTTCTAGTGTTGACTGATTAATTTTACAGTTAGTAAACTTATTAACTGTGTACCTTAGAAGTTTTTTCTTTTTAGCATGTAAGGTTTAAAGTTTAATTTCTTTCCACAAAGATTAAAGATTTTCTAGCTGCCAAAAGATAAGAAAGCAAAAATGATGAAAAGTAAATTTAACCACAAAAGTTTTGATAGCACCGCATTATATTCCATCCATTTATGAATTGGTATTTGTAAAAAAGCAAATATGTAAAATCTGATATCCATTCTTTCCTTTATTATTTTCCATTTGCTGTAGTCCAGTTAGTATCACATTCATTAAGATTATGTGCATAAAATAGATATTAAACCACATTCTCTCTGAAAGTTTAAAAAAAATCTATGAGCATTTAAAAAATATGTCTAACACATTATCTTAAAGGTAGCTTACAAATCAGAAATATTTCCTGGCTTTATGACCTAAAGCCACAACTATTTGAAACTTAAGAGTCATATACTTCTTAATACTATGAAACCTAAAAAGTTCAAATATTTACACTGGGAAGCAAATAAGTACTTTGAGAATATGATAATTCACCCAACTAGCCTTTAGAACAAACAACACATTGTGATCCATTTCAAAACTACTGCCATATTGATGAATCAAAAGCTTATTGAGGGTTTGTCATATTCAAGACCCGATAAAGAATACTTTATGGGATATGTCCTCAAAGAGCTATCTCTTGGGACTACTATGTTTATTTTGTCTGTTTTTAAATGTGAAAATAAAACAGACACCTGTTTCACAATACTTAGATTAAATAAAGGATTAGTATTTTTTGGCCTATTTTCATTACATAAATATCCAGGTGGAGATATTGGAACCAATTTAATTTTTCATCTAGAATTCCTTATACTCGGACCTTCTGAGGCCTAGAGGAATACTACATTTTGGGTTGCAAACCATCTACTAAAATTTCCCTTCAATTGAAATAGAAACAATCCTTACAAACAAGGGTGATTTTCCATGAGTACATGTTTAAGAGGCATACTGCCTTTCAAAAGAAACTGAAAAAAGGGAAACAGGTAACATAGTAAGTGGTATGAATTCAGTCTATAAGAGATGCAGCCAGACTGCAATCCTGGTTTTGCCACCTACCTGATACATAGCCTTCAGGAAGACATTTAATTTCATTAAACCTCAGTGTTCCTCATCCATAAAATAGACATAAAATTATGCTATTTCCCTAATAGAGCTGCACTTAGCACACAGCTGGAAACAAAGCATATATTCAGTAAGTGGTAGTTATCCTCACAGTTAGAAAAGAGGCAAAAACAGGTAAAGCCAATATGTCATTTTTCATGGATGTTGCAACAACAACAACAACAAAATCATAACAGATATAAATTAGATGGCAGTTGATACTTCCCTGGTATGACTGTAAAATAACTAAATTTGGGTTGGACTAAAGGAAGTACAAGTATCTTTCATCACCATCAGCCATGCAGTTAGGAGATGTGCAATAAGTATTTGACCTGAGGAAGAACCACATGCTCTGAGGAAACTGTGGATAATTAACTTATTCAGTAATTCATGAAAATGAACCACTTGTCATGCTGTTAACCACTTGGTCACAGCTGAAGAGATGGTGTAAAACAACGGTGCTTACAATTCAAAATTCTATGTACAAAATTCCTTACTTGAAATTCTATGTACAAAATTCCTTACTTGAAATGACCTCAAAGATCCTTTTGCAAGATCTAAATTAGGGCTACAGCAAGGCAAGGTTTGGAACGGGGAAATATCTTAACCATTATACTTAAGATTAACTCCAACAATGAACCACACAAAACTGCTTTCATAAGTTAAAAAAAAAACAATTAAATATCAATAATTTCATAAGGCTCAACCTAATTTTCCAGGGTTTTTTCTATGACATATTATTCTAAGTTCAGGGTAGTTTTGCAAGTCTACCAGAGCAGAATATGGAGTAGCCTAAACCTCTGACTCATTTTAGAGTCACTGCCAAAGTGGGGAGGTTAGACAAAATAGCAAACACAAAGCCAATTTTCTAAAGGGAGCTAAAGAATATAAGTAAGGCGACATTATGAAAGTAGACTTGGCTATTTCACATTTGCCGTAAAAATGTTTTTTATTGCAGTCTTTGAGTAATCCTCAAGCTGCCAACTATGCCTGAGAGGCCAATAATCAAATTTTTCCAATTATAAATTTACGAAAGTGTCAGGGCCCTCTTTTGAATAATTTTGAGCTCTGAGCTCAATCCCTTGTTTAAAAAAATTCAAATTTCAGAGAATAACACACATAGCCAGTCCATACTAACATCAGATGCCTTACTCCTCCAGGGCACACAGAAAACCTCACTTCCCAATGCACCTGCAGTCAGGTGGGACCACATGAATAGTTTTGGCCAATGAAGTGTGAACAAGAAAATAATTATCACTTCTCAGTGCTGAACAAAGGCAAAGTCCCATATGGTTTTCCTTACCACACTGAAATAATCAAGAAGTTGTTGAATTGAGATTACAGAGATTATAAGGATCCTAGGAAAAGATATGGAGAAAGGACCAGAAAACATATTAGAAGACATAATCTGAAATTTTCACTAATCTGGAGAAGAAACACACACAGGCCCAAGAAGCCCAGAGTTCCAAAAAAGATGAACACAAACAGACATCCATATCAAGACACATTATAATTAAAATGGTAAAAGTTATAGATAGAGAATCTTAAAAGAAAAAAGAGAAAAACAGTTTATTGTGTACAAGAAAATCCCATAAAATTATCAGCAGACTTTTAAGCAGAGACTTTAAAGGCCAGAAGGCAGTAACACAACCTACTCAAAATGCTGAAAGGAAAAAAAAAGCCCAATCAAGAATTCTCTATATGGCATTCAGAATTGAAAGAGAGGTTAAACATTTTCCAGAGAAGCAAAAGCTAAAAGAGTTCATTACCACGAAACTAGCTTTATAAGAAATGCTAATAGACTTTCCTAAACTAAAAATAAATGGCACTAATTAATAACAAGAAAACATAGAAAAGTAAAAATCTCACTGGAAAAGTAAACAAATAGTTAAGGTAGTAGATCAATCACTTTTAAAGGTAGCATAAAGGTCAAAAGACGCACATAGTAAAATTAACTAAAACTATAATAATTAATTAAGGGATGCATAAAATAAAAAGATGTAAAATGTCACATCAAAAGTATAAAACATAGAGGAGCACCTGGGTGGCTCATTTGGTTAAGTGACAGACTTTTGATTTCGGCTCAGATCATGATCTCAGGGTCCTGGGATCAAGCCCTGTGTTGGGCTCCACGTTCAGTAGGGAGACTGCTTCTCTCTGTCCCTCTGCCCTTCCCTCAACTCATTCTCTCTCTCTCTCTCTCAAATAAATAAATAAATAAATCATTGTATATATATCTATATTATATATATTATATAATATATATATACACATATAACATGGGGGATGTGTTCAAATTTAAGTTGCTATCAACTCAAAACAGACCATTATATACATAGGAAGCTATATGTGAACCTCACAATAACCACAAAGCAAAAGCACATAGTAAATACACAACAGTAAATGACAAAGGAACCTAAACATAACACTAAAGAAAGTCATCAAACCACAAGGAAAGGAAAAAAAAAAAAAAAGGAAAAGGAACAGAGAGGAACTACAAAACAGCCAGAACACAATTAACAAAATAACAATAAGGAAACATTATTAAAAAATTACTTAAAATATATTAAGTAATTAATACATTAACAAAATGAAGGATAAAAATCATATGATGATCTCAATAGATACAGAAAAGGCATCTGACAAAATTTAACACCTGTTCATGGTAAAACTCCCAAAAAAGTGAGTATAAAGGGAACATATAAACATATTAAAGGCCATAAATATTAAACCCACAGCTAACATCATACTCAATAGTAAAATACCAAAAGTATATCCTCTAAGAGCAGGAATAAGACAAGGATTCCCACTCTTGACACTTTAATTCAACACAACATTAGAAGTCCAAACCATGGCAGTTAGGCAAGAAAAAAATATGAAGAAAGGGCATCCAATTTGGAAAGGAAGAAGTAAAACTCCCTATTTATAAATGACATGATATTGCATACAGAAAACCCAAAAGACTCACACACACAAAAAGAAGCCCTGTTACATCAGTAATAAATCTATTTAGCAAAGTAACAGTATAGAAAATCAGTATATAGAAATCTGTGGTGTTTCTACACTGTATTAGCAAATTATCAGAAAAAAAATTTTATAGATCCCATTTACAATTGCATCAATAAGAATAAAAATACTTAGGAATAAATTCAACCGAAGAAATGAAAGACCTGTATAATGAAAACTTTAAGATATTGATGAAAGAAACTGAAGAAAACCCAAATAAATGGAAAAATATTTCATGCTCACAGATTGGAGAGATTAATATTGTCAAGATAGCCATACTGGGCAGCCCCGGTGGTGCAGCGGTTTAGTGCAGCCTGCAGCCTAGGGCGTGATCTTGGAGACCCGGGATCGAGTCCCACATCGGGCTCCCTGCATGGAGCCTGCTTCTCCTCTGCCTGTGTCTCTGCTTCTCTCTCTCGCTCTGTGTCTCACATGAATAAATAACATAAAATCTTTAAAAAAAAAAAAAAAGATAGCCATACTACCCAAAGCTATTCACAGATTCAATGCAATACCTATCAAAATTCCAATGGTATTTTTTTACAAAACCAGAGGAAATAATTCTAAAATTTTTATAGAATCTTAATAGCCAAAATAATCTTGAGAAAGAACAAAGCTTGCATCTTGCTCTCTAATTTCAATTTATAATACAAAGCTACGGTAACCAAAACAGTATGGCATTGGCACATAAACAGACACATGAATCAATGGAAGAGAAATGAAAGCCAAGAATTAAAGCCACACACATATGGACAATTGATTTGTGACAAAGGATCTAAGAGCATACATGGAGAAACATAGTCTCTTTAAAAATGGTGCTGAGAAACTGGACGGCCACCTACAAAAGAATGAAACTAGAATTATCTTGCACCATACACAAAAATTAACTCAAAATGGATTAAAGGCTTGAATGTAAGAACTGACACCATAAGATTTCTAGAGGAAAACATAGACAGTTCCTCGACATCAGTCTTAGCAATACTTTTGTGGATGTGACTCTAAAAGCAAAGAAAATAAAAGCAAAAGATAAATGGGACTATATCAAACTAAAAAGCTTCTGCACAGCAAAAGAAACCATGATCGAAACAAAAAGGAAATTTATTGAACAGGAGAAGACACTTGACAATCATATGTCCAACAAGGGATTCATATTCAAAATACATAAAGAATTCACACAAATCAACAACAATAAAGCAAACAAGCCAATTAAAAAATAGGCAGAACTGATCATTTTTACAAAGACATACAGATAGCCAACAGGCACATGAAAAGATACTCAAGATCACTATTAGAGAAATGCAAATCAAAACCACGAGATGTCACCTCACACCAGTTAGAATAGCTATTATCAAAAATGCAAGATATCACAAGTGTTGTCGTTGCTGTGGAGAAAAGAGAACCCTCATGCACTGCTGATGGGATTGAGATTTGGTGCGGCCACCATGGAAAATGGGATGGAAATTCCTCAAAATATTAAGAATAGAATTATCATACGATCCAGCTATTCCACTTCTGAGTATTCATCTGAAGAATATAAAAACATTGATTCAAAAAGACAAATGCATCTGGATGTTCACTGAAGTATTATTTCCAATAGCCAAGAAATGTAAATAATCTAAATGTCCACTCATGGATGAAAGAAGATGGGGTGTATATAACAGTAGAAT
This sequence comes from Vulpes lagopus, assembly GCF_018345385.1. Lineage (NCBI taxonomy): Eukaryota > Metazoa > Chordata > Mammalia > Carnivora > Canidae > Vulpes > Vulpes lagopus. The sequence continues at coordinate 75,442,032 of NC_054826.1, forward strand.
ATTAGTCATAAAAGATAATGAAACCTCACCATGTGTGACAATACAGATGAACTCTGAAGGTGTCATGCTAAGTGAAATAAGTCACGTGGAGAAAGACAACTACCATATGGTGTCACCTATATGGTGGAATCTAAAAAAATCAAGCAAAACAAAAATAAACATAGATGCAGAGAACAGACTGGTGGCTACCACAAGGGAATCAGATTGGGACATGGGTGAAATGGGTAAAAGGGGCCAATTGTACAGTGATAGATGGTAGCTAGACATTTAGCAGTGATCATTTTGGAGTACATACAGATGCTGAATTATAATGTTGCACACCTGGAAAAAGAGTTTTGTGACTCATAACATTCTCCCAGCTACCACTACCACACACACTCCTTCCACAAAAGATTTGGCTTTGCAGTCATATGGTTTTGGTTTTGGTTATTTGGTTTGGTTTTAGGGAAAGGTTTATTTGGGGTTTGAGCCTAAAAATTTGGAACTGGGATCTAAGGTAAATCTAAAACCCTCAATCGTGTTTTCTAAAACATGTCTAGAGAGGACTGATTAAAACCTTTGGAGGCCCAAACCCTGGAGATATTTTGTTTGTCCCGACCCCTCCACCCATAGGTAATTCAATATGACAAAGCAAAGTCCTATACATGTGTAAGGAATTCTAACAAAGTTCTTACTTCTTTCCCATGATAATTATACTGTTCCTTCTTTTTCTTTTTCATTTTTTAAACATTAAAGATTAAACTGTTGTCAATAGGGCTTTGTTTGCCCATTATTAGCTAGTGCCTATATTAAGTTGGGACCAAGTACTATCAAGTGATTAAATTAGTCTGACCTAATCTGACCTCCAAGTTTCAGAATGAAATTAGAAAGACAATAAATATAAGAAAATAGTTTGCAGACTAATCAAACTGGGCTTTTTTCAATTAGAGCAGGATACATATAATACCCAAAATAGTTTCAAATATTAATCAACAAAGTAATATAAGTTCCAACTATGAAGACAATCTGTTTCTAACCTTGCTCCTGGGGTTTTAAGCCAAATAGGGTTATCCACATGCAATCCTGCCAATAAAAATGCCACTGATCCCTTCTGTGGCAATTGTCTTAAGCCTTCTACTTTTTGTTTCTTCCTGGCTTCTTGCTCTCACCTGCTCTACCCAAATTCTGAACTTCAGAGATTTCTGTTTGTGAATTTAATCAAAGAATTTGCTTTCTGGCTTTCCCTCCGGGATTCAGAATGTACTTGGCGTCTAGCTCGTCCTGTTCCTTTCTCATCTGAAGGAAAAACTATTATAACCACTAATAAGTGAGCAACTGTTGTGTTCAGAGTATGATGGGCAGTTTATATACATCACCTCAACTAATACCCACAACAGACTTCACTGATAAGTATTTTTTATCACCTTGTATTTGAAGCAAATGCGGAACTTGAGAAAGTTTATATAGCAAGAGACAAGGATTTATTTATTTTTTTTTTTTTTTAAGAGACAAGGATTTATTTATTTTTTTTTTTTTTTAAGAGACAAGGATTTAATCACAGATCTCAATCCTATGCTTTTAACTACTGTTTGTACTATTGCTGCATCCAGCTAAAAAAATAAGTAAAAGTGCTGGAGAAGGGCTGGCAGGGGCCGGGGGGAGGTGGGGGAGGGTGGCAACATTAGATGAGGAAGAGGAAAGGAATATTGGGAAGGAACCAGTCACTTGAAAATCTGGGCTAGGAACATTCCAGACTGAGGAACATTCCATTCATAGGTGCAGGATCAGGAATGAGTGTGTTGTCTTCAAGAAACAGAAAGGCGTCTGGTGTCATTGAGCTTAGTGACCGGGGGGAAGATATGTAGAAGAGATGAAAATGGTATGCAGAGCCAAGTCTTACAGGGCTTAGTTGTCAAGCTAAGAGATCTCAATTCTATATGCTATGGGAACCACATTTGAAGGCACATGATTACAATGTAATTTTTTAAAGCACAGAAAATGCACCATTTTTAACAATGAATATGGAGAGAGAGTCTAGAAAGACATTGAATGCATAAGGTACTCCAAAACGCCAAGGCACAAAAACCCGAAAAGCAAATGGATTTTCCGCACCTTCCTCAATCAATTCTATCCCAGGAAATAATGGAATTCATAGGAAATGTAGCATCAGATTTTAATTTACTAATATTTAATTATATTTATGAGTGTCATCTCTTCAGGTTGGGGGATGTCCTCCCAAGGTGAAACGTCTTGTATTGGTACGCTAAAATTACAGTTTCAAAATTCAAGATAGCCCCCCAGTAAATTCCAGCCTCTACTGTCTCTACTCACAAAGCATGTTATAGGTGGAAAATGAATAATATTACCACCATAAAATAATTTTACTAAGCACTGCATGTTGAGAAAGAGAAACATATAGAATCCTACAATCAAGGTCTTGTCTTCTCTTATGGAAGGAAAAAAGATGGTGCCACTTGTAAAAAATCCATCTGGACAGACATTACAGAGATGCATTTTACCATTCGGTGTTTTCTTTTGCAATAAAGCCCAGAAGGCATAGTACTGTAAAAATATAAACTTTACAAATTCTGAGACTTTATTAATAAGAAAATTAAATAAAATTTTTATGCAATCCATGGAATTTGGTTATTGAATTTACAAGTCACAATTATAGGACTACTGATAAATTTCCAAATTCCTTTCAGAAATATTCTACCCTATTTCGACTTCCCAAGTTTGGGATGGGGGAAAACATCCGAGTTAGATAAGATTATAATCAAATTTTAGTGTTTCATTCCTTTAATCCATGCCATAAAATCTACTATTAATGAGCTTATCAGGAATGTCATGAGAAATACAACTAACAAATTTAAAATCTGGAGTCTAGAGCCAGAAATTCAAATGTAGGGGGAAAATACAAGAACTAAGGGAGTTCCAGAATAAATATGAGTGTCCTAGAAGTAACAAAGAAAAAATATTCAGCGTATTTTAACAACTAAAATGCAGGGTAACTTCAGGCCCCTGGGAAAAAGAAAATCTTTATTTTTCTCATAAAAGAATAAAGAACACACACATTTCGAAAACCATAAAAGCTGTAGCTAAGGAAAGGCCATCTGGGCAACTAGATTATCTTCACAATACACTCTTCACTATTTTATTTGGTCCTATTTTATGGACCTCAGGAAATTAGGTTTCCATCACTCTCCAAATTTTTCTACCAAACTATTAGATATTATTGCTAAATAGTAACCAATAATCCCCACCAAGTGGTTTAAAGGACTCTGACTGCCTGTGTCTCACTGATATTTTTATTGCTATTTTTCATTAAAATTGTATTACCAAAATAATATTATTTTGTGAAGGTTAAAGTTTTAATTAGGAAAACAGGAACTGGCAGCGGCTTAGTGCGGACTTAAAGGAGAAAAATAAAATAAAAAATATAAAAATAAAATAATCTCTAACATCTCCTCTCACCCTTTATTAACTGCAAAATAAAGAGCGATCCCTTTTCCTCCATGGGCACCCTTTGGGATAGGGGTCTTTGCGGAATTAAAACACCCTGCACTGCCAGAAATGTGTGTATGGACACAATGAGGCATAGTCCAAGGTGTCCTACTTTCTCTAATTCATACTTGCAAAGAAAAACAACATTCTCACCCAGCTCACTCTGCGGTAGCATATCACAGTGAAAAGTACTCAAAATGAGAAGTCAGAAGGTTTAGAATCTAGTCTTTGCCAGGATCCAGGGATTTGACCACAGGCAGGCCCTGTTGGTATTCCAAGCCTCAGCTTCTTTAGTCACACAATGAACTACAGTCAAGCCTCCCTTGACTCTCCAAATGTTATGGTGTAACGGTACTCATCTAAAAGAACAGAACTGAACAGATAGTCCTACTAAAGATATGCCGATATCAATTGTTACACAATGTTGTGGCTGAATAACTGAAAATTTACAAATCTATCCTGCAGATAAACTTGTTAAGTCAGAGTAGAGAGAAGGAAGTTTTTGAGCGGTTTAAAAATAATAGGGTAAAACTTTATGTGTAAGCAGTAAGAAGAGTCTGACTGTGTTCTAGTATTATTTCAAATCCCAGGCTCTACGGGTACATTCCACTCTAAAAGAAAAGTCAACTAATTTAAAGAAGACAGGTAAATATAAAGTCATACTATTATGAGGTCGAGTAATTATAAACTAGAATATCAGGGTAAGCAACACCCCTAGGTAGACCCTAAAATAGTCTTTTTGGCAAGTTTAATCTCCTCTGCCAAATACGATAGTAAATTAACAAGATCTCTTATTTCCCTTGAAATTGTGGAATGATCAAAAGGCAGAAAAGTGAAGAAAGATATAAGAGAGGTGCTGGATAATCCATACCCTGAATAGGTATTCTCCGATTAAGAAGTTGGTTTCTATTTGTTATTTGTTTGTTTTTTTCTTTCAGGAGCAGGGTTTTGGGTTCTAATGTATTATTTTATTCTTGATTATGTAAATCAGTGTTTCCAAACATTTCTGATACAGCCCTTCAGTTAGAAATGTTCAGTATATATACCCAAAAATTATTCATTTATTAATTTATTAATCAGACCATGTGTTACATATGTCATTATACATTATAAGACATAAATACAAATAAAATAGTTAAAAATCAACAATGAACTAAGATCGTATTTGTGATTTTCTTGCTAGTCACAGTGCTTCATATTATCATTAGCTTATGTCTCAAAGTAAGGCTCATTGCTAATAAAATTAGATATAAATCCATATCTCATATGTCTTCTTGATTATTTCAATGAGAGGCAGAGACTGACTTCTTCTAAGACTGAATTAAGTAAATGGTCAACATTGTTAACCTCCCATTATGGCAAAGAATTCTTACTATAGTCAGAAAAGCTTCAATTCCACCAATTTCCTGTTGTTTGCTTATGCTTGTATTATAAGCATTATCTTCTTTACGGAAATCCTTTTAAGCCACTTTTCCATTTTGTGACTGCTGGTTTGGTTAATACTGAATAATAGAATCCTTAAGTGCACACACATAAAATCAATAAGACACAACACAATGGAAATAAAAAAAGGGCAGGGATCACATGTTAGCTGTAGATCTCCCAGTACATCCTCAAAATATCTCTGCAAGGGAGAACAGGAGGCCAACTGATCTATGGGCAACTGAGGGTGCTAGTCTGTATATTATACATTTGCAAAAGCTTTGTTTTTTTTTTAATAAAAAAAATAAATGGAAGTTCAAAGTTTACTCCCTACAGCCTATTTTGGAAATAAAGGGTATAAGCGGGCTTCATAGGCAAGGAAAGCTATTATCTGAAGTATCTAATACTTTGCTTGAATATCAATGGGCCGTGATTACATTCATGGCATAATTTAGCATAAGAGTCCTTCAACTTGACTAGTAGTAAACTTTTATAGAGTGTAGAGGCTGTGCTCTCTTGAGACAACATTTTTCACCTTGGTGACCAGACTATTCTTACTCCTCTGAGCTTCAGTCATTCATGACCTCAGACACAAATAATAAAGTTATAAAAGACTTTTGTTTACATTAAATACTTACTCTATTCTTGGGTCCAGATAAGATTAATCTTCAAGCCTCAATTATTCTAGGAGATGCCGCAAAGTTTGTTAATTGACTAAAGGTCACACCATCACACTATTTCTTACATTAGTAATCTTGAAATGATTGACTATAATGTATGGATGTAGATTGTATCTAACTCTCTTACATTCTTTGTAATTTATCATAGTTGGCTAAGGCTGCCATAACAAAATATCATAGATGGGATGGCTTAAACAACAGACATTTGTTGTTCACTGTTCTAAAAGTTGGGGAGTCCAAGATCAAGAGGTCTGTGGGCTTGGTTCCTGATGAGCTCTCTTCCTGGTTTGCAGACAGTTGCCATCTCTCCATGTGCTCTCACACCCTTTCATCAGTACTACAGTGAACTAACTCCCCAGCATCTCATCTTATAAAGACACTCATCCTATCAGATCAGGGCCCTTCACTTATGACCTCATTTAATCTTAATTACCTCCATTAAGACCCTATTTCCAAATTTGATCACGTTGGATGTTAGAGCTTCAATATATGAATTTGCGGGTCTGAGCTAACACATACACTCTTAAAGAGTAACCTTAAATTCTCCATGGATAATAGACCATACGAGCAAGACTGAAAGCAGGAAGACATGTACAGAGCCTTTTTCAGAAATCATATAGGCCATACTGGTTTGGGAGAGTAGTAGTTAGGGTTAGATTTGGAAAATATCAGGGTTTCCTGATAGACTGAATGTGTGACCTGAAAGAAAGGCTAGCAAAAAAAAAAAAAAAAAATCTTTACAGCATTTAAATAATTCTAGGGTTCAAAACAAAACAGGAATCTAAAAGTCAGACCACTTGGAGAGTGTCCTCTCCTGGCACTCCTTACTGCCACATACTTTTCACAGGTGCAATTAATTATGTTTGCACTTGCCTATTTAGTGGCTATCTCCCACTTCCATTAGAATGTGAGCTCCTGGAAGGTAGGACTTGTATCTATCTCTCTAGTGCACCCTTATATCACCTGCACCAAGCTCAATGCCAGGCAAGTTTTGAGTCCTTGATAAATACTTTATTTTTAAAAAGCTTTTATTTATTTATTTATTTATTTGTCAGAGAGAGAGCACAAGCAAGAAGAGCAGCAGGCAGAGGGAGAAGCAGGCTCCCCGATGAGCAAGGAGACTGATGCGGGACTCCATCTCAGGGCCCTGGCGACCATGACCTAAGCTGAAGGCAGATGCTTGACCTACTGTGCCCCCAGACATCCCCATTAAACAATTTAAAGAATAAATGAATAAACAAAGCTTTGAGCAATCTTTAAATTACAGCTTCTTAGGAGCAATTGGAAGAAACGGGGAGGCTAAAAAGGCAATATTTTCATTAGGTAGCAGGTAGGTCTACAGAGAGTCTATATTTTCTCTTATCTTTCTGTATCATTTAAATTCCAAGACAAAACCAATGTTACTACTCCAAAAAAGATGTTGTGTCTCCTATCAGCTGGTTAACACATTCTTCTGTAAAGAAGAGTTTTACCCTGATCTGACATGATAACCATATTATACATTTAATCTGCTTAATAATTCTTAGAAAAGTGTTATTGCTGCTAAAAATAATAGATACCACTAGCCTTCCATAATTCAAACTCAAGCAAAATGGTAAAACTGAAGAATGAGGTCTACAGATAATTTTCAAATCTTATTGCCAATGATTGCAGACTGTCTCTCCCATAAACTTTTATACCAGCTGTTAAAAGCTCTCCAAATTGTTTTTGTTGCATTTCATTTTCGCCCCTCCTCCATATAGCCAGGGAAATGAAATAAAAGTTAAAAAAAGATAAAAAGACGACTTAAAGAGGGGAAAGTTCTGGAGACTCGAAAGTGCAAAGTAAGGAGCGGCCTATGTAATCCTGGTCACTAGAAGGTCTCAACTAACCAGAAGTGACCACCCTTGGAGCTTGGGGCAGAGCTAGCACGCAATGTATTGGTTTCCAGCATTAACTTTTTATTTAAAAATGAAGTTCCTTTAACCCTTCCACGGAAATGTCACTCTGGCCAGGGTTTGGGAAGGCGAACGTGCGGGCGGCTGCGGTGACAGGGAGGCTTTGTGTAAACTCCCCCACGCGACACCGAGGGATGTGTAGTTCGTGATGTCAGCAGAAACCGCAGATAGCATCGCTTGGGCTCCTATCTCTGGGCTAGAGAACGTCCCTACCAGAAAAGGCTGACCCCTGACACGGCCAGAAACTTTCCCCAGCCTTGGCCTCCACTGGTAGAAGGAGTCGCCCCCCTCGTGGCGCCCCCCGGGAGTCCCAGAGGTGGGTCGTGGGGACGCCGACCGTGGGCGCGGCCCCTGCGGCCCTCCCTGCGCAGGCAAGGGCGGGGTCACGGCCACTCGGGCCGACCCGGGCTGGGGGGCCCCGGGTGGCGGGGAGGGCGGCGCCGCGGGTGCCAGCTGGGGGGGCGGGGTGCCAGCTGGGGGGGCAGGGCGCCGCCCGGGGTGTGCGAGCAGGCGGCGAGCGTGGGACGGCCCCGCAGCCCCCGCCCCGCGGAGAGCCGCAGCGGGTGGCCAGCGGGGCGGGGCGGGGCGGGGGTGCCCGGGGACGGAGACGGGGGTGGGGGGCGGCTCTACCCAGCCGGAGCGCCAGCCCGGCCGCCGGGGGACCGCGAGCCGCGGCCGCCGAGCCTCCAGCGGCCGCCGAGCCTCCAGCGGCCGCCGAGCCTCCAGCGTCCGCAGGTAGAGCCGGCGCGGGCGGGGCGGGGCGGGGCGGGGCGGGGTCTGGGGGACCCGGACGCGCCGGGGCGGGGGCGGGGGCGGGCACTCCGAGGGCCCCGAGGGGCGCGCCCCCCGCCCGTCACCCGCCCTCTCAGGGCACGCGAGGGCTTGGAGCATCCCTCGACACCCGGAAGAGGGGTGACCTGGTTACCTTACGCTGACCCCCTGACAGCTGCCCAGCTGCACTGAGAAAGCACAGGGCCCCAGAGGGTGCGAGCTGCCAAGGTACTTTGCTTGTTTTCTGCACCCTCCAACCTAACTGCCCTCCAACACACACACACACACACACACACACACACACACACACGCAACGCAGGAGGAGGCGGAGGCCTGAGGGATTAGAGGGATAGAGACACTGTCACTCAGAAGAGATTAGGATCTGGGCAGGACGTGTCCCTGCTGGAGTCTTCAGAAAGTAGATGCAGCGTCTGCGGCTCCTCGCGTCCAACCCTCAGGTGATGCGTGATTGGCTTTCCTAGGTGCGGGGGCTCTGAAAGCCCAGGCTCTAAGAGGTCTGGGTCAACAATGAGACGGTCGTCCGCCGAGGCTTTCTGGGCCCTGCTCTCCCACACCTTCTTGTGTCTGGAGGAGGGGCACATTGGAGGATCCTAAAAAGTTTGTAGTGAGTGTTCCCAGTTGCTTAGTGTTTTTGATTTGTGACTTTTTGAGAAAAGAAAATACAGACTTTCTTAGTTTGAGTTAGGTTTGATTTTCTTTCACATACATGCATTCGTTTTAAGAGAATTGGTGATATCATTAGAGTGTGGGTCCAGTATGTATGGCATCGTTAGAACTGAAAACCAAATTTACAGTATAGTTGCAGAAAAAAAAGGCTTCCTAATGTGTATTTTTATGTGCTCTGTTCCTGGGATGTGTCTTTGTTGGGAATGCTGTCAATATCACCTTGGTGTCTTGTGAAGTTTCCCCCGATGTTGGCCACCTGACTTGGGATGGGCTCCCTTCTCCTTTCTTGTGTTTCAGGAGGGCACCAACCTACTTGCCGGCCTCTAGCCTTGGTCTCTGGTGGGAGGAAAAAAGTATCAAAGGTGTGCTCTTAGCAAGGAGGCAGCAAGGAGGAATGCTGTAGATTTTTCCCCCATTAAAGTTTTCACGTATTGGCAATTTAAAACCCAAAGCATTGTTTACCACCTGTCAGCCTCACTCGTAAGTGTAAGGATTAACTAATAAAAGATTTGTAAAATGTTTCCTGAATATAAAACTCCATAAATATGCAAAATAGTAATAATCCACCCATTGTTAAATTTATGTAGCTGCTTCTGCCGTGCATACAAGATGATTTAGAATGCATGTTTCCTGTCAATTAAACAATGAGTTTGGAGAAAAATAATGAGTTCAATTCACATCCTATGAAACTTTGAAATAAAATTTTTCCCATAAGGCACCATCGGCAGAGAATCATAAAGCAAGCAGCATTTCAAAAGTTATATATGGAATGGCACTTACCTTATGGCTGGGGGAAAAGGGACCCAGTGAACTCCTGAAACTAAGAAATATTCAGCCCTAGTTCAGTGTGCCAGAACCATAAATATTCCCTTACGTTTTGCATAAGTCTAAGGGGAAAGCAAACAGGTTTTGTGGGATGGCCTTAGAGCTGGCTGTCCGCTTTAATCCATGAAATATGCTTCTCCATATTTTAAGGCTGAAGTTCAATCTGTGGTTTTGCTCACAATGAAGAAAATCTTCATAGCTACTTAGATAAATTATTCATTCCTCCAATTTCATGGGCTTGGTTTTTAAGCATCCTTAATACCAGCAATCATTTTAATATCCTGCAGATAATTAAATTAATTTGTTCCCAGTGGATTGAGTGACATGTTAGCATCACATTTTTCTCTTCATGTGAATTTAATAATAAAGGGTGTCACTTTTCTGCTTACTGGTCTCCTAGAGTAAAACCTGTTTCTTATACGCTAATTGTAAGTATAAATATTACGAAGGATGGTCTTTTCTGTTTTATGAAGACAACTGTAGATTCCCCCACTAACAGACTAAGTCGTGAGCAGAACCACGAATTTGGGGATGTTTTTCCTTGATGTCTCTCCCCAGTCAGCAGCCTTTCCTCATTTCCTCCACTCAGCCCTCAGATGGATAGCTGCTCAGCTGGGCACTGGCCCTGTATTCCAGAACTTCCTCTCTGTTACACTCTTCCTTTATCCAAATAACTTAACCTCTGCCCCTACGTATTTTCCAGCAATGTGGTATGGGTGAGAGACCACTAGGTGAAGAATCAAAGGAGTTTGCATCTATTGGGCAGCTGTGATAAACCAGGCACCGAGCCACATTTTCTCACTAAATCCCTGTAACAATCTGATGTGGTCGATGTCATCTGTGTCTCACACAAAAGAAAATTGAGTCTCGAAGAAGCTCTGGTGCCCATGGACAAGCAGTTTATGAGTCAAAGAGCTAGGATTTGAACCAAAGCATTGTGGTGCTTCCTGCTGCATTATGATCCTGACCCCTCAGAAGGGCTCACATTCTGGACTGAGGTGTGGAAGAGTTCTCCCACCAACTGACTGGCCATTTGACCTCAGATGAGTCCCTTAAGCCCTCTGGGCCTCTGATTTCCTTTCTCTAGTTTTGGATGAAATTATCTCTCAGAGATGGATGTTTAGATGCCAAGCACATAAACTGCTCCTCTCAAGGAATTCCATAATATGCTCTTCCCTGCCTGGGTCTTTCCTCCAACCCCCTCCCTGGTCTATCTTTTTTTCTTCCTGCAGGTCCAAGTAAATATTGCCTCCTCCAAGAGGCTTTTCCCAAACACTTTTCTGATATTTTCTCTCTCAGGCCCAGTGATCCCTTTAAAACACTTGTTACAAACAAACCACTTATTTTATTTACACACCCGTTTATTGTTTTTTAAGGAACCAGTTTATTGTTTTTTAAGGATTTTATTTATTTATTCATGATAGACAGAGAGAGAGAGAGAGAGAGAGAGAGAGAGAGAGAGGCAGAAGAAGAAGCAGGCTCCATGCGGGGAGCCTGACGCGGGACTCGATCCCGGGACTCTCACGCCCTGGGCCAAAGGCAGGCGCTGGACCGCTGAGCCACCCAGGGATCTCCCTACTCACCAGTTTATATGTGGCTGTTGTTTTTATCTTCAGACTGTACGTTGCATGAGGCCAGATCTCCATTTGTGTGACTTTTGTCATTATTGCATTCCCAGGGTCTAGCACAGTGACACATGGCACATAGCTGTGATCAATATGTGTGTTGAATAATTATGAATTATATGATTATAACTGTATAATGAATAATTATCTCCTACAAAGGACATGTGCTAATGGCCCATATATTGTCCTATCCCTGGAAAAACCCCAATGAAGTATCATCGATCTTACACCATTACAGTTGAGCCTAAATTATGAATGGGGATCTAGGCATAGTAACGGAGATAACCTGACTATCCTGGGACACACTGGATAAACAGACACATGGCCCAAGCCCCATATTTAACAACAGAGAAAACTGAACCTCAAAATTATAATAGGAACTTGGGTTCAGAAGACACACTGGAGACCAACTGATGGTCCAAACCATTGTTTTATTGATGAGGACACACAGAACATAAAGTATAGAACCTATGCGTCCTGATTTCCAGACTAGCACACCTCTCACCAAGAAGTCAAAAATCTCAGGGACAACCCAGTCAACAGGGGTAGGAAGCTTTAGGCAATGATACATTTTTTTCCAGAAACTCCAAAGAGGCTTAGGTTTCCCAGACCAATCCTAGATAGTAGCATTAGTACACAGAAGAATATTCTACTTCAGATAATCTTATTTTAAAATTTCGTATGAAAAAATAAATAAATAAAATAAAATTTCGTATGGCCTGTATAAATTTCAGTGACTCATTTACTATTTTAATGATCCAGCAGGCAGCCTTTTAATACCTATCATTAGTTTACCAGTTCTGTTTAAAGGCTGGGGAGCTCCAAATGGCAAATTTACAGAGCTGAGCATTTACCACTACCATGATAGATTCAAGATACATTTAAAAGATGATTGATATTTTGAACTCCAAATGATGATGGCTTGTTTTTAAGGACTAAAATAACTTTTCTTCTCTAACTTAAAGTGCAATCCTTGCTAGAGTATTACATCCCATAAAAAAGCAGTCCTTAAACTTTAGAGGGCATAAAAATCATCTGGAAGGCTTTTAAAAACCCAGATTGCTTAGAGCCTCTCTGCACATTTCTGAATTAATAGGTCTGAGATTGGACCCAGACAACTGCATTTTTAACACCTTTCATGATTTTCTCAAATAGTCTGAAGACCTTACTTTGAGATTACTTTGAGATCCAATAATAATTTTAGTATGTTTTGAACTTTTCCAGGTTCCTTATAAGAGGATTTTTTTAAACAAAGATAATTGGAGAAAAGCTTGATGTGTTTGAAGCTAGCAAATAGCACACTAGGTATGATGGGACTCTGTTTCCTTGTAGCAAAATAATGGTATACCTACTGAGTTAGATATCAGTCCCAAATCAAGAATATTACAAAATGTTTCTGTTGGATCACAAGAGTAAGTCAATTAGCAATAAATGTTCAGTGTTAAGTTCTATGGAGCAATAATGAAGCCCCTTGCCCTCTAGGTGATTACATTCAGTATAGTAGAAAGAGAAGATTAATATCCACAAAACATTCAAATAAAGGGTTGCAGATCCTGTACAGCATGCTCGCTTAAATTTGAATTTCAAATACACAACAAATCATGTTTTAGTATAGGCATGTTCCATATAATATATTTTTTTTCCATATAATATTTTTATTTGCTAAATCTGGCAACCTTGCTCAGTGAACATTAACATTTAATGTCATTACTTTCCAGAACTTGGGGGTAGGCGGGGGGTGGGGAAGCAGGGTGCTGGGGGTTGGTAATGCTGAGTGGTTGTTAAGCTTTGAGAAATTGATAAAAGCTCTGAACACAATCCTGAGGAAAAAATACCCAATGGCACTTTCCAACAGAACCATCATACTACTCCAAGGATCCCAGGCTGCTGAAGCCCTTGGGGACATCCGATTCATCCGCAACGTAGACAGCAGAGGCCAGCTCTTCAAACTACTTCCTCTGGGCTGGTGGCTCTAGAAGGTAGCTTGGAAAAGTGGAATGTGAAGTTGGCCTTTAAGAGCAGGGGAATTTAGCTGGATTGTGGGTTTAGGAGACTTCTTAAAGCTTTGACAGAAGGCAGGTTCCCTTAGATGTATTTAGTACGGAATATTGATAAATTAGCTTGGACTGGTTTTTTAAAAGTCCAGATTATGGACAACCTTAAATTCTAAATAGTTTAGACTGCCTATATGGGAAACAGTGTGTCCTTCGTGACGTGTCAATTAGAGATGAGAAGATGATCAGACAATGGGAGATGGCACAGTGAAACTGTAGGCTGCCTGGGTTCTAGTCTCTACAGGCCTGGTGCAAGCTCCTTCATTAACAAGCTAAGAAGCCTTCAGGGTGTATTCAGTTTCTCTGGGTCCCAAGCTCCTAAGCTGGGAATTTGGGATAATAATAGGAGCTATCAACAGGGTTGTTGTGAGGATAAAATGAAGTTGTACAGTGCTTGGCACAGTGGAAGATACCACATAAATATTCAATCAGTGGTATCTAGTGCTAGGATACGCTACCACTGCTACTATCGCCCTTACTGCCTAAGGGCAAATGGGTGGCCCAGCAGCCTCCAAAAATGGTTTGAGGGAGTAAAAAAAAGAAAAAAAATGATTGTTTGGTCTGGATTTGTATAAACTTTTAAAATCTCCCTTTTCTAAGTTAGAATTTTGTAATCAAAAGACAGTAAGCACGGAAGCAAGTTAGTAAAATAATGTTTGTACTTTTAATGGAGGATGTTAAATACATTTGACTCTTCGTTATTTTTCCTAGGAGAGGGAATATTGTGAACAATCTAAATCATACACTCTGATCCAAAGTCAAGGAACCTTTAATTGCATGTGTTACTCTTAAATAGAAGATTTGCCATCTTAACTGTTTCGTTTAGGCTAATATTTAAATTAATTTGCACATGATAAGCTCAGGCTAATCATTCAGAAAGTTGTTCCCCAAAGCCATTTAAACCACAAAGCAGATGAGTTTATCAGAGATAATTCACACAACAACCTGCCTTCCCAGAGCTGGCTGATGATACTGGAGATGGGATCACAGGGGCTCTGGAGTCAGACTGTTTAGGTTCCAATCCCAGCTGTCTCTTGTGACTAGCTCTGTGACCAGGCAAATGGCTTTGCTTCTCTAACCTGAGTTTCTCCGTATCTATAAAACAGAACTAATAATAGCCCTTACCTCCAAGGGCATGAGCACAGAGTTCTCACGTGGTTTCCTGTACACACTAAGCGTCCCATAGAATTCTACGACCTCAGTGTCATCTTCATTTTATCGGTATGTCCTTTAATATATGCATAAAGAATTTAATTCAGGAAAGCAACTAATAATGTGGGAGATATTTATGATCTTTAGTCACATCTTAATTTATTGATTTACACAGCCAGGGCTATTTAGAGCATTTTCCAAACCACAGAATACAGTGTTCTTATTTCCAAGAATTTTTAATCCTAGCTTTCATTATGTGTCACTTTCCCCAGCTCATCCATCTTCAACTTTTACAGGGTGATTGGTGCCTTTCTAAAGAGCTTTGGGTTTCAAACTGTATATTAAAGCGTCTGGGCCATAGAATTTACTTGGCTCATAAACCTATGGTACGGAACAAGTCAGGATTGGTTTACGGTACATTATAGTTACATGTATGGCAGTTATATTTTATTTGGTCTGTGCTGAGCACCTTGAGGGCATCTCTCATATTGCCTTGAAGATGGTAGATTCAAGTACTTCTTGAATGAAGTTAATGTATAATAAAATACATAGCATTCTTTTTCTGAGGATAAGTTTCCCTCACTTTAGGAAATCTAACTTTAAAAAAAAATGAAAACAAGGAACAAACTTCTGTGCATAAGATCATTAGTCTGATATTTCTAGACTGAAGTACTGAAGTGAGTATCATTCCTATTTCCTAGAAGATCTGTGGATTATAACATGTCCCTTAGAGGCTTTGCATTAAGCTGGTCCCTCGATCTCAAATATTTTCCCCTCAGATAATTGCTTGTTTGTTTTATGTTCATTTTTTTATTGTCTACCTTCACCCTCCCCCACTGGACTAGAAGTACCCTGAGGTTAGAGGTCAAGCCTACACATTTATCACTATTTACTGCTCTAATAGCTACCTAGCATCTATTACAGTGCCAGGCACTTAGTGGGTTGTCATTAAATAGTCTGTTAATTAGTTGAATGTTAGAAGACCAAGCTCTGATTATTCCACTGCAAAGCAGTAATATTTTTTTTTTAATCTTTTGGGTCAAAGTCATCTTTCAGAATTGGATAAAATCATGAAATACCTCATTAATAAAATTTTACATGCTCAGAATTTTTCACATAATTTGAGTCCATGGACCTCCGCTAGGAATCCCAGTTCTAAAAATATATATAAATATTAAGAAAATCTAACTGAAATATTAAACTAAATATCACAAAAACTTTAATTACTACAAATACCAATGTGTTAATATTCATGCATCTATAGTAATAAATTATATGCTGCCTTGGGAAAATTCTGCAACCCTCCAAAGGGAAAAAAGGCATCTACAAATGTTGAATGTTTTATTTATATGCTGGAAAGGATTTAAGGCTTATAGAGAAAGGCTAATAAAAATACATACTGTACAGCAGTATAAAATATATTTCAAATAGGTAAGAAAAAATGAGCCAAAGGAAAAAAATAAGGCTAAGAACATAAGATGGGGCCAGGAGAGAGATTCATACTCAAAATTTATGCCATGAAATGCAACACTCTTGCTAGAAGATAGTAACAAATTTTGTTCTCAGTTTTTTAGTAGCCAATGCAGAGAAAAATATAATCAGTGATGTCCTGCAGAGGATCATGTTTTATATATACTTATATATGAATACATGGATGTGTATTTAATAGCAAACTGCTTCTTAAAAGAAGAACATTTCAGTGTCATAATAAAGAATGGAGATTATATTTCCAATGTTCATTTGTGGAAAGTGTCCTTGTACCTGAGCCTGAAATAACCTATAACAAATGTTCAAAAATAACTGGCACGGGGATGTTTATAATGAAGATGTTACAGTTTTCCGTAATTTCTGTCAACAGGCCTTGCAGAACAAGGCCTCAGTGGGTCAGTAAGACCCTCATAGAATTCAGAGGAGGAGGGGTCAGGGAGCGATGAGGAAAACAAACGGTCCTTCTCCATTGTCTTACACCCATCAGCTCCCTCACCATTCCACCCTTTCTGCCACTGCATGCTATTTAAAAAGAGATGCCCAAAGCTCTCCTTCTTCCCTTCAAGGCGTCTGCACCTAGGATGTTGACTAACATTGTTATTCCCCTTCACCTTATATTCCTTGGATAACAGGCTGTCAGGAACTTCTACGCCTTCTCTCTTTGAGAGAGCAAATACAATAACTAGCTTCTCGGAACATTCTGTGGATTTGTGGCATTCTCGGAGGGTCTATATAAATGGATCACATTGACAGCTTTATTTGTCATTCTTAAATGGAGTGTGTTTTTCCCCCTTTGAGTTAAATCAAAATCAGATGGCATTTCTTATTTCAATGTGGAATGTTTTTACTCTCATAATTGCAAAATTGCATTCATAACTGATACTATTCTAATTTACAAAATTTGTGTTTTATTATTGGGGGGGTTCTATTTGGAAAGTAACTGAGGGAAAACAACTTATGCAACATTTTCGTTTTGCCTATTTATTGAGATCCCGATATAGTTGCTAGAATTCTGTTGCCATATGGAAGCAGAGACAATTATATTGCATGTAATGACATGGATTTTAGAAGCAAGGATATAAAAAGGCATACCCAGCAGAATACCCACAATCCAGAGACTAAAACATTTTTGAAACCTCTTCTCTCCTTTGCCTCCCTAGCACATCCCTGGTCTCAATCATCTTCCTCTCCTTTCAGTGGCTCTTGTTCAATATATGCAGTAGGGTTGGAAAGCACTATATTCATACCTTAGCATATTTCTTATATGCTAAAACCAGTTGCTTTAGCCCAGGTAAAATTTTCCATTAAAAAAATCCCCATCACTCCCATCAACCCACTACTAAATCTGTGTGAGAAAAGAAGCCCTCCTACTTTAATTTCTTATATCCTCCAAAAGCTCCCAGTGCTCCCGTTACTGATCTCAATGCTGTGCTTATCTTTAGAATTTTTAAATGCTACGCAATGGGTACATTTTTCACACTGAATTTATATGTGTTTATTTCCATGCTCATTTTATACACGTGTTCAATAAAGTCAACTTTACTGAGTACCCACTAAGTATCAAACATTGTTAGGATACAATGAACTGCTTCCATATCCCTGCCCTTGTTTGGCCCATAGGCTGGTGGGTGGGGAAAAGACAGTGAAGAAATTACACAAATAGGTATGAAACTGAAATTGTTATAAATATGCCACAGAGAAGAGCCACAAGGTTCTGGAAAGTGATATCTAAATGACAGACAGGAGTCAACTAGACAAGGAGTACAGGCAGCAGGCATGTCGTGGAAGGTATGGAAAGCTTCGCGATGTATGGGAAGAAGAGAATGGAAGCAACGTGAGGGATTGAAGGGAGATTAAGTGGCTGGAGTACAGAGAGCAAGGGCGAACAGAACGAGTCTGGAGACATGATCAGTGGCTGTCACCACGAAAGGCTTTTTAGCCATAGCAAAAAAATATGTCTTTATCCCAGAACCAATGAGGAGGTTGGGAGAGGCGAATGGAAGGATCATAATTAGTCACATCATCAATTCAATAATTCAAAGAAATATTTCTGGCTACAATGTAAAGTATGCGTTGGCCAGGGGAGAAAGTTACACAGCCCAGTTGAACATTAACAGTACCGAGATCCTGATAGTATGGCCTAGGGGAGGAAGGATGAGATGCTGGTGATTGCTAACAAGAGAATAGATTCAAGAGGCATAGAGGAGATAAGCTGACAGGCCGTCTTCTGCAGTATTTATGGAGAGCCCATACGGAAGTATAAGGGAACACGGAAGGAGGAAGATGCTAAGTTCAGATGGACATATAGAGTTTGAGTTCTGTAGAAAACATTAGAGGACAGACCCAAAAGACATTGGACTATGGGTGTGGAGCTTGTCAGAAAACTCTAGGGTTTAGATGTAAACTTGTGACTCATCTTTAATCCATAGTTCTGGTTATGATGGCTATGACCCATAGATGAGACTATCTACAGGAAGATTATAAAGTGAGTGGTGGAACAGAATGCTAGGACCAAAGTCTTAAGGAATTCAAATCCGTAACAGCCAAGCAGTGAAGGATGAGCTTGGAAAGGATGAAAGGAGGAATGAAATAGAAGGAAACTCAGGAAGTTGTCAGATCACAGGGAGCAAGGGAGCAAGGATTTCATTTCAAGAGGGTGGGAGTGGTCAGTTGGCTTGGATGTGGAAGATTGAGAGCTGTTTATTTTATTTAGCAAGAGTGGAGAGCACCAATCAGGAGAGAATTGTTTTGAATGAAAATAAAGAGAGATTGCCAAGTGTTATGTATGGGAACTAGAGTTCTAACTGCTTCTATCTGGGGCCGTGCCTGTTTGAGAATATTTCACATTTCATATTTTACATCTCTCTTAACAAAGATACTTGGGGAGCTGGCATGATAGACAAGAAAGCCATTTTGGCATGTCTGTGACCAGTATAGAGTAGAACTGGGGTGGGTTTTGAGCAGAGAGGCCCTGCGGCCTGAACTGGAGAGAAAATGTGAACCTGACAGCAAGGAATTTTATGAGCACAGCACTGCGTGTTCCTCCACCCAGTGGTGCTTGTGTGACCAGGGTAAATAAACCAGATGTTCATGAAACAGTATTAACCCGCCTCACCCACTTGCTGGCATCCCGTGAAAGAGGAGGAGGCTGTGGGCTGACGCATTGCACAGCACATTCTCAGCAACCCCTCTGAGGTGAACTGCAGCCTCAACTTCCCTCCCAGCACCTGCCACGACACAGACGTCTGAAGGGGAAGGGCAGAGTAGCAGTTAATACCTTAGCCAGCGAGCGCTGTGACGAGGCAAAGGTCAGACTGCAGAGGCGTGAGCTGCCAATGGGAGGTAAGAAAAGAAAGATGACTATTGGTAATTATTTGCAGTAGTTTGGCTACAAAAAAAGGGAAGCAAGAGATTGGAGGGCAGCTGGAGAAAAACACTTATTCAGTCAACAAATACTAAAATATATATGCCAGGCACTAAGAGAGGTACCAGGAAGATATTTTCCAGCCCTCATGGGCGATCTGCTATAAAATAGATTTCATGTGATAATCTCAAGCGCATAGTGACTAAATATTTTGCGATCTGATTCACTGAAACAAATGCAACATCTTCCTTCTGATACAAACCTTACTTGCTTTATAAAATAATCAAATCTGTGTTAAAATAAAAGAGAGGTAAATAACATGTCCACGTCTACTTTTATTTTTCTCATCCTCTTTCCTTTCATTCCTTTAGTGTCCCAAATTTGGACAGTCTTGCTATTGTCACTTATTCAGAAAGTATTTTCTAGAATGGTTTTCTTAATCCTTTGTTCAGAGCCTCTCATAGTGCTAATTGATGTTTCAAAATCATTAATCTATAATTTATAGAGCACCTACATAATGAAATATGGAATATTACACCAAGGAAGTTAGAAATGTGAATAAATCAGGGCTTCCCTAGCTAGACTGTAAGCTTTATGAGGGCTTTTGGCACTGCTGTGTTTAGAGCTTTGGAAAATAAAGTCAGGGGAGCCTGGTGGCTCAGTTGGTTGAGCCTCTGCCTTCAGTTCAGGTCATGACCTCAGGGTCCTGGGATTGAGCCCCACATCCCCAAGCAGGGAATCTGTTTCTCCCTTTCCCTCTCCCCCTCCCTCTGTTCTTGCTTGCACACTCTCTCTCAAATAAATAAATGAAATATTTTTTAAAAAAGAAAAGAAAGAGTTTACTATAAATGGGATTCTTGTAGTAAGGTTGCAGTGATCCTTGGGTTTGAAGAGAAAGGTACACTAAATTCTTAGACAAGAATTCAGGAAAATCCCTAAAAGAGGTAGTATTTGAACTGTGTATTAAAAAATGAGCATTTCAGACAAGAGGAAGCTAGCAAGCAAAATCACAGAGACATGAAATCACTTGGAGAAGAGGAAGAATAAAGAGAAATGGTTTGGAATATTTAAAGAGATTATATGCAAAGTAGTAAATGCACCAACCTGGGATCTTGGGAAGCTCTGCTAAAGAGTCCCTAGACTCGATCCTACACTGACCGGAAGTATCAGAAGTTTTCAAGCAAGTGGAGAAGCATGAGGTTTAGGAAGAAAACCGGGATCATCAGGAGAGCTGGGAAGTGATAGGGACTGGAAGCAGGGAGTACATGAGATGGGAGGCCACTGCCTGGATGGGAGATGGTGGACGGTGGATGAGTTTCTGCCATCATGATGGCCTTGGACATGTCAAAGGGAAGTGGAGCTTCTTGTGCACAAAGGGTCATAGTCAGTTATTTGTGCGTGTTTGGAAGGTGCAGTGATGGGGGAGAATGAAGGGGATGCCATATTATCAAGCCAGGGAGAGTGACAATGCCACTGATTTTAGGTATGGAAAAGCAAATTCAGAACATGATGGGGATAAGGATCTAGCCCAGAAAGCATGAAAAAAAGTGTTAATTTAAGACATTTAAGCCATTGGTGTAAATGAAATTGCTGCAAAGGGAAGAACCTTGATGAAGGCCCACATTCAAGGAAGGGAGAAGAAGAGGGAGAAGAGGAAAGTTGAGAGGAATTTCCTGCAAGATTGGAAGTGAAATTTCAAAGAAGTCATGAAAAAACATGTGGATTTCAAGGATGAGGACTGTGATTTGTTTCACTTATGTAGGTGATCCTTGAACAACATGGGCTTGAAGCGCAGGAGTCCACTTATAAGCAGATTTTTTTATAAATATAGTACAGTCTATAAATGTATTTTCTCTGCCTTATGATTTTCTTAATAACATTTTATCTGGCTCACTTTTTTGTAAAGATACAGTATCTAATCCATGGGACATACAAAATATGTGTCAGTCAACTGCTTATGCTATCAGTAGGGCATCCAGTCAGCAACAGGCTATTAATAGTTATGTTTTGAGGGGAGTCAGAAGTTATATGCAGATTTCCAACTGTTGAGGCATCAGCACTCCTCACCCCTGCTTTGTTCAAGGGTCAGCTATATAATCATTTGGTTGTATCTTCTTTTCCCTTCCTTTTCCTTTTGAATAGGCCCCATGGAAGGGGTGCAGCTGTCAGTTCTGTATCATATCTAGGTTCACACTTCATCCCTGCAGCTCTATCCTCTACTTATGAATGAGCGGTGGCCAGCCTACAGTCACCATCAGTGACTTCCCTCGGAAGCTCCTCCCCACTACTGAACATGATTTAAGGAAAGAAACTGCATGTGTGTGCATGTGCGCATGTGCACAATCAGAGAGAAGTGCTGGATGATTTGTTAATTGGGAGTCAGTGGGTTTATATATAGTATTTCCCTAATTCAAATTTCATGTTTGTCTCTAGGAGTAATAGAATTTTATGATGATAATAACTACCTCCAAAAATAAACACTGCTTTGCCCTTTAGCTTCAGGTAGGCAGTCAGTTCCACTTTTGTGAAATAGTTCATTTTATTTCACTGTCCGTATATTATGTTGTCCATGAAAAATTTCCCTATTAATTTTGTATCAGGAAGATTTCTTTGGGGGAAGTAATGCATTTTCTCCTTTCTAAGTTATAGAAGAAATTGTATTCTCCTTTTACCTAAATTACCAAAAATTCCAACCCAAATGGTAACTTCAATTATTTCAACTGTCGACCAATATAGGCAGCATGAGAACTTCCTCCGTTTTTTTTACTCTCAGCCCTGTTCTTTTTATTCATATTTCATTATTTTTCTATTTGGAAGCCACCCCGAATCTTTAAGATGAAGAGCCAGGGCATAAATAAATTAAATACTTTCACTCTTAACTAAAAGTCTTTCCAGACATCATCTCCTATGATGGCTAGAACAAACCACTGACTATCTAGTATTATTACTCCCACAGGAGCCATGAGGCAGCAGAGCCTCAGTGAAGTTAAGGACATAAAGTTCACTCAGACAAGTACTTAGTGGCAGTCAACCTTTGGGTCTTCTTTCTCTAGGGGCAGTGGTCATTTCAGCCTATCTGGCTCAAACTTTTGTTGGCAGCAGGCTGATGGTTAGATGGCATATGGTTGGCTGTCATAGCTCTTGTCCAGATGAGAACTAACCACTGACATTAGAAATTAGTATTGTTTTGAGCAGTTTTCTTCTTGACGATGAAACAGTCCATGCTTCTATCTCCTCCCCAGATTTTATAACATTCAAGAAGCACATGAAAGAGGCCTCTCTCATCAAGTATTCTTGATTAAGTTATGAAAATGGAATTGAAGCCTGTTCTCTTCCTTCGTATGGTAAGTAACTACTAACTTGGGTAACAGATTTGCCTTTTAATTTCCTTTTAATCTCCTCACAATATTCACAAAAGAAATGTTTCTGGTGTGAAGGTAGCATGATTTATAAATAATATCCAGATCTGTCTTTGGAATATTTCCTTGAAAGGGGGAATATTCCATTTTTTAGTGCATTTGTGATTTTCATAAACTCCAGTTTAATAGGTTTTATCTGGCTTGGGATTGGAGTCATTTTGAACTACATATGAGTTTGATAACATAACTCTTCTACTCATTTTATACACCCTTTTAATTCTTTGGTGCAAATTGACATGTGGACTCTGAAAAGTCATGGATACATAAAAGGAAGATTTAGAAATGCCAGATTGCTGTGTAGTGGCATTTCTCTTCATTCCAGAAGCCCTAGTTTGGAGCATCCACCCCTTTTGGCCTGGGCACCAACTGTCTTTAACTAGAAAAACATATCACTTTGCAAATGATTAGAACTGAGTCACCCCACGTGAGCAAAATCCACTTTTAAAGAAAAGGCGATATTATTAAGTTCTTTCACCAGGATATTATGCCTGAAGGACTTAAAATGATTTGAGACAGTTAACTCCTTTGTTCTCCCCCAAGATCATTTGTTTTTTCACTCTACACTGTATTTTACTTTTCTTTATATATATGTTCTAATGCATGTTGAAAAGAAAAATTCTGTATGTATAGCTGTGAATATTCATTAATAAATTTCATTTATTCCAACAAATTAGGAAAGTAGGCATATCTGAATTTGTGGGCAGACTGAATTATAGATAACTTTCAAACAAATGTGGGCTTTATTCTTTAAACTACATATAGTAACTCCAACAAAACATTACAAAGTAGAAATCCTTAAGGAGACCCTGTAATAATAAATCATATGAACATTTCGTTATTAGCATATAGATTGGATGTATGTAGGAGCTTGTAAAGTGCCTGAGGTTCACTGAAAATACTTTATTCTGTGTCTGAAAAGTGTACGCAAGATTGAAAATAAATGTTTAAAACACCATATATTATCTACCTATAAATAAAGTGTTTGCAAAGCAAAGGTAAAAGTCGGCCCAGCTCATGAAAAAATTATCAAAAGATTTTAAATTTACTGAAGCTGTAAATTAATGAGATATTACCATGTGTGCATAAATAACTTAAAGAATAAAATTTGCTGATCCTTCTCTCATATGGATATTTGTGCTAATGAATCAGGATCCTATTTACTCTATTAGTCCCCAAAGTAATTGCTTATTTGAAGAAGTTCTGTCTTATGGGTTTTCAGTTAATTAAATCCATTTGCATTTTATGCACACATTTTAAATTCTCAAGTCCTATTTTTCATAAGCCAGATTCAAATATGTTCATGTAATAATACCTCTCATTAAGGCATTAGTCTTTCATTTTTAAAGGAACTTTCAGAATAGCCATATGCATAAAATGCTTATTAATGAAATCCAATCAATATTTTAGAAAAGTCAACCCATTTAATGTTTTTTTTTTAGTTTAAATTTTCCTATTTGTAATGGTGATTACTATGCTGAACATACTTCCAGTTTCTAATTTTTCGGTTAGCTTAATTTATTCAACGATTTTCTTTTTTTGCTTTGATTTTGCATGGCAGTTTTTTAACTTCTAATATGCCTTTAGAATTACAAGCAACCTTTTCCCAAAGAGTACTAACTTTTTCAAGGTATGTGCATATTAACTGATTGATCTTGCCAACCCAGTGGGTAGATCCCTAAAACACAAGACAAAACTTTGCTAAATCTAATACTGGAGAACAAGAGTATACTAATTCACAAAGTGAGGGATATTTTTAAAAGTATCATTTTTCCCATAGCTTTCAAATACTTGAGAAGTTGTGAATTAAAGTACATAAGTGATAAAAACTAAGTATCTCCACTAAATCCAGACTGTAGAAATCTTCCAGTGCTGCCCTGGCTTGGAAACTTGAAAAACCTCCTGAATTTAGGAGAGTATAAGTATACAGAAGAGATGCCAGGGAGAGCCACGGGATCCACACAGTGGGCCAGAGTCTAAAACGAAAGCGCGGGGCAAGGCCAGATGCCGGGAAAGGCACCCAGAGGCACCATCTGGAAAGCTGACTTGAAATCCAGTTTTGAAATGCCTAACTGAGCTATTTCTAGTGATTATTAGATGTTAATCTAGTTTACAATTTATCTAGGCTTATTAGTTCCTCTGTGCAAAAAAAAAAAAAAAAACAAAAAAAAAAACACAGAATGCCGAGTCTGGATACATTTAGGTTCTAATTCCAGCCTAAGATTATATCTGAATCAACAAAGGATATAGTATCCAAGTAGAGAAAAAAGAAGAGGAAGCAAGAAAGGGAGAGAAAGAAGAAGGGTATCTGAAAACCAGGAAGAGTATGAATTATTTTGACCTTTTTTGGCAGTATTAAACAATAAGGCACTTTTGTTGACCTCTTAACATGTGATACGAGTATAAAATGGAAAACGTTTTGATACACTGAAAACCTCATATATTTATAATAAAATAAACAAAATTTCATTCAATTAAATCTTATTAATTCACTTAACAAATGATCTATGTAAAGTATAATGCCAATAGTATCCTAAAAAGATAACATTTTCTTTGTAGCTAGAATTGCCCTAAGGAAGCATTTTTTCTCATTTAGACAAAATAGGAATAAAGCACTTGTATTACCACTTGTATAAATTTTTAATACTGAATAAAATATTAGTGTTTAGTGTAATATTGATTCTCAACATAATACTCCTCCATAATAGCATGCTAATTGGTTAGAATTAAATCAGACAGATTCAAAAACCCTGAGAAAAGACCATCTAACACTGGTAATTTTTTTTCATTAGTTTCCAGAATTCCAATTAAAATGGAATTATTCTGCCAAATAAAAGGCCATGGTACAATAAAAGTTCCATGTACTATGTCATGTGCATGCCTTCCTCCTTCCCTGGGCTGCACCCCCACGATGAGATCTAGAAGTGAGGAGGGTGGGAGAGTTCCAATCTCACATTTGTGAGTTCCAATCACACCGTAACAGCCTTCAAAGAGGCAGGCAGTCTCTGTGCATTCCAGCTCTGTAATTTCCTTCCTGTGAGACCTTAGGCATTTTACTTGAAATTCGTAGAGCCACAGTTTCCTCACCAATAATGCTATTAGTCTAATAGTTCCAACCTCCTGGAGTTGTTAAGGAGGTAAAAGAAAGATCTGTAGCAAGTAGAGGTGATCCCCCCCCCCCCACCACCACCACCAGGAGACATTAGGTAATGTCTGGAGATAGTTTTGGCTGTCACAACTGGAGGCAGTGGGTGTGATATGGGCGTCGGAGGAGTAGGATCCAGGGATGCTGCAATTCAAGATGCATAGGACAGACCCCCACAACACAGTCCTCTAGTCCAAAAAGTGAATAGTACCAAGGCTAAGAAACCCTGGAGTATGTTGACATCATGTCTGTAATAGCATAATGTCTGATACACAGGAGGCCCTCATAAAATATTTGTATAATTACATTGTTACTGCTGTCATTTGTTTGACAAGGAACTCTGAATCACCCTCATGGTATCAGGCCTGAGTCCTGTAAGCAATTCAGTAAGCCCACTGCAAGGATAGTCAGTCATGCCTATCTGCTTGGTCATCTAGATGGACTGGTCAATTGTTAGGTGCCTTCAGGAATGGACTGACCCACTTAATACTTGACTGGTCTACCAAACTAATGGACAAGATTGTACAAAAGTTCATGTACTTTCTTAGAAATTAGGAACAAAATAGGAAGAGTTGAATAAAAAGTAACCTACAAGTAACAGGTGACTATTACTTTTTAACTCCTACTGTTAGAAATGACTCAAGAGTTTCCTGATGATAATTTACTTTAGAAAATAAACTGATATATGGACAAATGGTTAGGAAATATGGTCTTCTGGTTAAAGGAAGATTAACAGAAGATCTTGACAATATCATACACAAATATTATCAATTTCAAATCAACTGAATGCAACAAAATGGTTTTAGCTTCATGTTAAAACAGTTTAGAGTGAAAACTCTTGCTTAATGCAGAGTCAAACAGACCTGAGTTTGAATTTCAGCTTTATAACCTTCATGCTGTGTGACCTTGAATAATTTGCCTTCTCTGACCTCAGTCTCCTCATCTGTCTAATAGGCAGACAATTACATCATAGAGTTATTGAGAGAATTAAGTGATAAAGCATTTGACATATATTAGCAGTGAATAAATGGTAGTTATTACTTCTTCTAGAGACCCTGCATTGCCTTGGGGTTCTTATCATAGCTGTTGGTTCTTGTAAGAATCATAACTATGTGTAGGTACTTTTTATTAATGAAGAAAGCTCCAAATACATCCATTGCCTCAATGAACAAAAAAAAAATCTTAGACTTACTTCAATAAAAGTGATGTAAGAAGAAAAAAGAAAAGGTACATATTATATCTGGAATTTCCCAGTGAGAATTTTTTTTAAGGAAAAGGTGGATTTCCTAAATTAAAGAATGAATGATGTACACATCTTTCTGGCATATTTTAATATAGTTGGTAATCTACTTTTTAATTAGCCACCTAATTACAATTCAATAGAAATTTCCCTAGGTGAATGTAGTAACCTACTTCAGAGAGAGAAATGGAGCTCTGAGTGGGTGCTCCTACTGTGAATTTTGACACTTTTTCAGGTTCAATTTGTTCTAAGCCTAACTGGCCCAGGAGAGATGGGGAGAGCTCTGTTTCATAACCTAATAATTCTGACTGCCAGGAAGGTTGATTATAAGGCTAAATTCACCTTTTATTAGTATTTTTATTTTTCTCTTTTCTTTGTTCCCTGGAGAAGACCCACTCTTTTTTTTTTTAATCTTCCCATCATTCAAATGCTTTCAATGTGAAAATGAAAACGTTTACATATAATCCAAACTATGGTTGCCTTCATTTTCTTAGTGGTTTGCCTTCTTCTTAATTCCAGGTTCCCTTACTTCCAACTCCTAAGAAGCAAGGGACTGAAAGGCATGAGAGGAGACCATCTCAATGTCATAATCCACACTTGCTTAATTCCACAACCAAGATCATGCTAAGAAGGGAGATTTTTTAGTCTATTCCTTAGCAACAGATGTTTGAATTTCCGAAACCCTAATGGTTACTTTTTATCATTAGTTGCTCATGACCTTAATTTAAAATGTTTTCAAACTCAGCAACTGGTGCTATAGAAATGAAATTGATTGCTTTATTGAATTCTCTGTTGCAACTGGCTTTAACTTCGTGTAGTTATAACTTCAATGTGCTTGCATATAATTGTACACTATTGTCTCTCATTAATTTCTGGCTCATATCCATTAAACGTATGCAGAGAGAAGAGGTGAACTTTTCATTTTAATTAACTGATCTCCTTGCTTTCACCGTTTCCTCCTGCAGTCAATTTTCAATAAAGTATGAGTCAGATCATTTTGTTCCTTGACTCAACACTCTCCAGTAGATCCATTTCAATCAGATTAAAAGCTAGAGCCTAACATTTGTCCTCAAAGCCATATATATTTTAGCCCACCGTGACCACCATTTCCTGCCCAGACTCTCTCATTCACTACACTCCCATCACTCTGATTTCCTTATAGTTCTGCCAATACACAGACGTATCCCTGCCTCAGGGCCTTCACACTTGCTATTTCCTGTCTGAGACTGTCTTCCCCAGTAATCCACATGATTTGCTTCAAGTCTTTGCTCAAATGTCAACTTCTCCATAACTGACCAGCCTTCTAAAAATTCAGTCCCTTCCCACACTTACCATTCTTCCCTAATTTATTTTTCTCCATAACACTTGTAATCTTCTAATACTTCTATTTATTTATTTATTTATTTATTTATTTATTTATTTATTTATTTATTTATTTTCTGTCTCCCTCCAAGAGAATGCGAGTGTCATGAGGGAAGCAATTTTTGTTAGTTTTGACGGGTGTATCCCAAGGCACCTACTCCAATGCCTGGTATCTGGCAGGCACTTGATATACATTAATTAAATGAGTTGAAGTAGAATTACACACTTATTGACCTTATTGCATTTCCTGCAAAGCCTAATTCTCCTTCTATTAGCCTTTATCTTCTGTTGTTCTGCCATTATAGCTCCTTCAGGAAAACTTTGATCCCACCTAGATTTTGGAAGTAGAAGAAACATTTTTACTGTGTTTCCCTTTAATCACCGATAAACTGTAACTGGGATAAGTTTGCATTTTAGCCGTATTCCTTTCCTATTAGATGAGGAGACTTTTATCACTAAAATAGTGAACTGAGTGGGATAAACTAGATTCCTGATCAGAGCACTCTTGGGTGAATCCTGATCCAATATAAAGAGTGGAGGGAAAAGGAGAGAGAGAGATACAGATGGAAATGCTAAGCTCTATAAATAGCTATTTGAAAGAAAATGTGGAGAATTATTTTCCTTTGGACCTAGGTCTACTTTTCTTAGCACACATGTTCCTAGCATAAATATTAGATCCTTAAACCTGATTCAAGAAAATAGGTACTTCCTGATGACAAGAAAGTCATAAATATAGTTCATGACCAAAGATTAGTCACTGTTTATTATTGCTGGTGACACATGATACATTGGGGAGATTTGGCAATATTTCAGACATCTCTAGGCAGCCATTTATCATTTCATAGTGGAAGATGAGGAGGTATTTCTATATTAACAGCCCCTATAAAAGGAAGTGAGTGAAGAAACATCTGATGTGTTTTATCATTGAGAGTCAAAGGAACATTGACAATGTTAAAAATGTGCTGAGTAGATTACAGGTATTATGCAAGTTGGTCTTCTAAACAATAAGACTCCTTAAAAAAAAAAAAAGCAGTAGAAGAAGAAAGGAACTATGTTCTATGTTGCTTAGTTCTCCCCGGTGTCCCTGAATGATATTTCTGGACTTGAACTGAGAAACAGAAACTTGATTTATCTCTAGAACCTGTAACATTTTGAGCAAAATGATGGCCTTGAGACCCTGCTACTTGAGGCCACACCATTCTCCCAGCAAAGGATCACACTGTGGTTAGCAATATGCAGAGACCCAATGGACTCGTCCTCCACCCAGTTTAACAATGCTTCCCTATTTCAACCTATAATTTAGAAGAAACCAAAGCAAAGAGCATGTTAACAACTTTCGCCTGATTATAAAATTCAAGCCTGTGTTCTCTTCATCACTATTATGTCCATGCAAGTGAAAGACATAAAGCTCTTTGGGAAGGGGCTTTAAAATGGAATTGTGGATATGAATGGCCAAGAACTTTATCTTAGAAATTGTGGGAGCCACCACAAAGTTTTTAACATAACCAATAACTTCTGCAATGCTTAGCAGAATTCCGAAGAGACATTAAAAATTAAATAAAGAGCCTCAGCTTGGTTTTGTGTATGCTTCAATAGGCAAAAAGATATATTTAATGCAGAGGGTGTTGAATCTGAATTAGTACAAATATTATTAATTTAATGTTCATACTGCATTTTATGGTTTATAAACTGCTTAGCAATAATTTTATATATTTCCCCTCACAGCACCACTGTAAAATATATCAGCATTTTATTTTTCCCATTTTATAGATGAAGCAACCTTTAATAAGTGATCTATTTCTTTCTTGTGCATATTGGTTAACTGGTAAATGATTAATTTATGTCTGCATGAACTTCATCATGCAGAGTATTTATTTTAGTGTGAGTTGGTATTTATTTTACCCGCAAAGCATTACAGTATCCAATTATATATGCATGTTTTAAAGGCAGTAAAGCAGCCACCGGTAGTTAATGCAACATTAAGTCAGAGATTTTAAATCCACAGTAAATTCTGAGTGAGGGTATTTAAATCAACCAGCCCCCTTCCCTCCTGCTCTCATCCATGTGGGTAAGCACTGGCCCTTCTAAAAATGATCACGTGGCACTCGTCCAGCGACATGGAAAAGATGTGTTGAGATTTTTCAGAGCTTAAAATCTTAACTGTAAAATAAAGAACCCAAAGGTTTATAATTACATTTGGCAAAAGTGGCAGAGTAAACCAATCCGATTATTTCTATCTGCCTGTGGAACGAACAAGCTTGCAGTGGTGGCCTTGCTGTCTTGCCTGTTTCCTCCTTCCCTTCTTATCTGCCTTCGTTTCTTCCTTTCATTTTCTTTTTTAATTTAAACTCAATTTTTCAGCATAGAATATAACACTAAGTGCTCATCACATCACATGGCCTCCTTAATGCCCATCATTTCATCAGTTTTTGCGTCACTAAAATGGTGATTGTGGCTGCTAGTATGGAGAAGTATAACCGCATATGAGGTATGTGTTAAGATTGAATAAAAAGGATAATGTCTCTACAACTCTATCATTTGCATTAACTCTTCAAACTGCACGCTACTGAGATGTCAGCAGAACTGCTTCTCAGTGATTGTGGTCTGTGAAGTCCAAGGTTCTCAAAACACTCCCTCAGCACTGACTCAGGAGTGCCCCTCTAATATCATTTCATCCTTCAATCCCATAGAGGACAAAGCACTGGAAGGTTCACTCATTCATAAGTCAAATTTTTTAACTAATTAGAAATAGACTTTCTTTTCATGATAATTTATAGCATATAATTTACCCTTATTGATTGATCTCAAGACTCTTTTTTTTTTTCTTTTTTTTTTTTTTTTTGATCTCAAGACTCTTAAACGTAGCCAATAAAGCTAGGAATTTTTAAAATTCATGGCAAAGATTCCAGCCCTAATTTCACATGCAAAAGTTTCTGATAAAGTCTAAATATTGGCATGTTAGCTGTCAAAGGCAGATGATTAAAACACACTGTGTATGTTGGGTACTTAAATGCTTCCAGAATCTCTTTCAAAATTAAAAGGTACTTAAAGATCCAGGAAGTGATACCAATTTTGTGAAAATATTTTTATTATTAAAAATTTTGTATGTATTTAAATATAAACTCCATCACATCAGATCTACCAGTAAGATAATATGTTATGAGGTAATATTTTTTAATTTGTGTGATTTGTTATTCAGTCTATTAAACAGTGTCTACTTATCAGGGCAGAGATTTTAAAAATAAATTTTTTAAAACAAGAAGCTCAGTAGGTTAAGCTCTGCCTTTGGCTCAGGTCATGATTCGAGGGTCTTGGGATCGAACCCCATGTCGGGCTCCCTGCTCAGTGGGGAGTCTCCTTTCCCCTCTGCCTCCCCCCTCCCCCCACTTGTACTGTCCTTCTCTCACTCCCTCTCTCTCTCTCAAATAAATGGAAAAAAATCTTTTTTAAAGAAAAATAAATAAATAAAACAAAGAGCATTTGTATAGAGGAATATCTATATTGAAATAGATATTGAAATACTGTCCTCAGGCTTCCTGCTTATAGACCAGTTAGAAAAGGAATTCACACTCCAGTGTGCTGCTTCCTAATTCAGAGTTAGATGCACTTGGCCCTTAAATGAGCAGAGTGGATTATTTTCATATAATGAAAACTTGATGTATATACATACATATAAATTGAGAGATTTTAGCCATCTTCTCTGCTATAAAAATAGAAAAAAAATGTGTAATCAAAAGAAACATTCCAAATACTAGAATATAAGTTAAATGTATGAAGTATAGAAATTCCATCCTTTTAAAAATCCTTCCAACTAATAAAATATCCAAATGAAATGCTATTATAGCTTTCCTTACATGCTGCAGTTCCAATATCTAACACCCCATGGCTTTTCCCAGTCCAAGACTTTTCCGGTGGCATTTATTATTCCCATTTACATTTATTTGCCCCATATTGCAGCTTCTAATTTGGATATATCCTTTTCCCCTGAGAATTCAGTGTCCTCACATAGCCTTACAGGAGAACTGTGAATTTATATCACTTTCTGATGCAACAATGAACTAAATGAGCATAAGACCAGAGAAGACTCTCTCACACCCCCTCGTTTTTCCACCACCCCTCACAGGACATGAAATACAAGTGAACGTCCCATTATTGTAAATGTTGAACTGGGCTTGATTCCCAGTTCTCAGTCTTGTAATCCCAGAATCCATTATTATGTTGTTTCTGTTTTCATCGATTGTCATCTTTTTATGTAATTCTGTTAGCGTTTGCCAAAAAGAAACATTTCGAGGAGGGATCCTTATGTGGAAAAAACTGAAAAATAATGCTCATGCTAAGTAAAAATACTTATTCTTTTTTAAAGAGAGAACTTTTCACCAAATATCATGATTTTCCAGAATTGTATATATGGATAAGTTGATAAAACTCCATCTTGCTTCTAGATAAAATCAACACAGCATTTATACAATCATTATCTAGCATTTCCATGAAAACTAATAAAAAGTATGTCAGCTTAAAATTTCAGCTTTCAGTCTATACAAGTAAAAACTCTTACAAGTAAGCATTCTTGCCCATCAAAAGTTGGTACAGAAAAAAAAAAATCAGAAGGACAAATATGGGAGGTGCCTTTCCAGCCCTAAGCGGGTGAGGATCCTGGCCTAAGAACACAGATCTCTAGACCATGCAGCAAATGTATCCCTGAAGACAGAAAAACCCATTAGGTTGTCATGGCTTTGAAACATCAGCCAGTTACATGTTCCAAGTTATGAACACAAATTCACTTGGTAATCAGTTCACTGATTAGAATCCTTTTTGCCAGGTATTTCTATCTATCTATCTAGAGCTACAGGGAGAAAACACAGCAGTGAGTCAATATAACTCATTAGTTTCATGAATGTATTTCTTACTATAAGTTAATATACTGGCATTTTGCAATAAAG
Source organism: Vulpes lagopus (assembly GCF_018345385.1). NCBI lineage: Eukaryota > Metazoa > Chordata > Mammalia > Carnivora > Canidae > Vulpes > Vulpes lagopus. The sequence goes on from NC_054826.1 coordinate 75,475,623, forward strand.
AAGCTTTTTAATTAATGTAAATATTGTCAGTGAGATCATTTTAAAATCATAAAACTCTCAGCCACACATAGCAAGGTAGAAAAATTCCATTTCTGGAACATGAGACTAAAGAGAGTCATCTCTTATCCATATTTGCTTTTGAAATATAGCCACTCCCATACATCCTATCACAATGCCTTCCCCACCCCTTAGGAAACGGAACTAATGCTTGTGAGAAATGTTAGTCTTACACACTATCCTCAGAGAAATAAAGTTACTTGTGCAGGTTTTTTCCAGCCAGTAAGTAATAGAGATAAAACTCAGGTCTGACAAATGCCCCTTAACTAAACTTAGGTCTTTTTTTTTTTTTTAATTCCATTTACTTATTCATGAGAGACACAGAGCAAGAGAGGCAGAGACACAGGCATAGGGAGAAGCAGGCTCCATGCAGAGAGCCCAATATGGGACTTGATCCTGGGTCTCCAGGATCACCTCCCCCGCCCCCCCAGCCAAAGTCAAGTGCTAAACCACCGAGCCACCCAGGGATCCTCTAAACTTAGGTCTTTACTTAGAATCCACTAATAGCAACACAGGCCTAACTAGAAGCAGATAAATGTCCACTGGCTGCTTGAGAATAAACACTGATCCTATTGGCTATTCCCTCTAAATAGGCCTAAACTCAAATCTCATGCCCAAGAAGTTAGCGTTCTGTAACTGGCACTTTTATCTTCGTGGACATGTGGAGAAACCTCATCTGATAATTTAGCTGTACATATATTTTGGAAACAGATTTTTAAATTAATGTAATACAAAGACATTTGTTCATAGTAAACTTAAAAATTCATTGTATACTTCCTACCAGGGACCTGGAAAAGCAAAGAGAAATGATAATTAGTTGACCAAGCAGTTTCATAGCTGTCTTTCATTGTCTATTCATACCTCTTTATTTGGTCTGGCTCATAACTATGTTATGAGCCCAGTTCCCATTATTATATTTTGTTAATTGAAATACAGTTTTAATTGTTTCCAAGTATGCATTTATATTACTTACCTAGAACTCATCTGAAAAAAGGTCTTAAACCCATTTAATTGAAGCTAGTAGGGTTAGAGGCGAAGGCACTCCTAACTAATTAGGAGCTTAGTGATACACAGATGAAATATTTTGGATTTTGACCATGCATGTTAGGTATCAGGAGTATCCTATTTCCTGTTATGAAAATGGATATAAAATGCTAGAGATGTTTTTTTCATCTTAAAGAATCAGAAGTATCAAATGGTATTTATTAGGTCAGTTTGATTTCATTTAATGAGGCTATCCTCCATTTTCCAGTAAACTATTTTGCCTAAACTAGTTCCAACATGAAAACCTTTCTTTAAGAAAAGACCATCACTGAAGACTGACACTATAAAACACAAACAGGAATTCATTTCAGTGTTTAGGACACCTCCTCAATTTGAATAAACTCTTCCTAATATTTAAGTAAAGTCTCTCCCAAAACAACCCATACTTTCTCCTCTGCAAGTCATTCTCCCTACTTTTGGTTTTTCATCCCTTTAATGCTGGTTTGAAGCCACATTCTCTCCCATTCACCCAGGCCTCCTTTCTTTATGTTTCCCTGTATTTGCAAATGTCAGGGTTGTTTCTTTTAGGTATAAAACCCAAAGGGTGTTGTCCTCCTCACTATTCCGATGTTTCTAGGATATAACCCTTAAATAATTTTTTCAAAATTCCCCCAGAAATGAAGTACTTACTAAAAACAAAGGGCAAACAAAAGAGGGCTAGGTCAGACAAGACTCAAATGCAATTTATGCTGAAAATTTTCAACAAAAGGATGAACACTTTTCTCTCTTGGATGCTATTTTGAATGGAGGCAGAAAGATGAACTAAATGACCTCTTGATGATCCCCCAGCCCTGTCATTTTGTGATAATCTTAGCTTCTGGCATCTCATTTTCTTGAAACACTAAAATCTAATCTGCCTTAAGATATGAGAGTGTTTAACAGATGAAAACCTTTTAATGGAGGAAAGATTCTGCTTGTTTTCTTGGAAGTAATTTTCTTAACAATTGCTTACATTTATATTCAAGGCAGCCTATATTGAATCATTAAATCCAAAGAAAATCATAAAAGAAAAATTAGCAGACATATTATATAACGATATGCAATTTATTTCTTGACTTTTGCCTTTATTGCTCTGCATTGGAAACATTTACTCTTATCGACATGGTTAAAGGATTCATGAACTCTACTTTCTTAAACCTAAAATCATTCTTGTTTTCTGTACCACAATTGTTTCTATTTAAAAAGGAGACCTGTGTTAACACCAGTAGACATTTTACTTCCAAAAGAGGTGGTTTTCTGAGCAGAGCTGCCATAGAGCAAATTACATCTGACAAGTAAAGATTAGCAGTAGTTAGATTAAACAGACCTTGAGCCTGCCATTTAATCTCCCACAACTGGTTGTGTGTGCTAAGCCAATGATGATACTTGGAGGCAGAGCAATTAGGTTATTAGTTTTCATTACATTTTAATCAGCTGTTTCAGAACCGGTGGAAAACTTTAGATGTAAACTGAAAAACAGCCCTCTCCCATATCAAATGGATGATCTCCTTGACTCTAGATTTAGGTGCTAATATTATTAATTACATTACCACTACTACTAATGATGATGATAAAAATGTTCCATAAAAATTAGCTGCCTGGAGCTAATCTCTGACAGAGCTGTCCATAGATTATTTATAGAGAATCATCACAACAGTTCCCTGAAGTTTTACCAAAATAAAAATGGTGACTTATGCGTATATTCTGGGACTTTCTTTTTTTTTCTGGTATTGACTGGGAGCATCCATGAATATTTTCACAATGAGTTGTTCAGCATTTGGTTGATTATTTTTTGTTGTTGTTTGGTCCAACTGCAGTTTGGATGATAGAGAATGAACACAGAAAACCATAGCATTAATCTTAGACTGTAAAAGCCCTATTTGTATTGTGACACAAATATAAATGTAAAGCAAGCAGAAAAAGTGCTATGTAAGCTCTTTTCTGAGCTTAGTATTGTTAGGAAATATTTAACTCTTGTTTGGTAGTTTTTCTATTATGTGTACAAGTGCAAAAAGAACTAGTCTAGACTCCAAAATAAACCTCAAGTTTCATAGTGAACTATTTTTACAAAAATTCATTGGTTCCTCCAGTAAATGGGCAGTACTGAACTTTATACAATTACAATTAAGAAGCAAGAAATATAGAATAAATATTCAGTATGTACCTGAATTGTATTGATCAGCAAATATTTGATATAAGGTGCTAAAAAGGAAAAGCCCTAAGCCCTATATTATCATCATCATATTTCTTGTCTTAAATAAATATACATCTCATGCATCGAGTAGTGGGATTATATACCTAAAGAGGGTAGCATTTGGTTGTGCCAAATATAAACCATGACCACCACTCACATCACCTAAGCCTCACTTTATTCAAACGTGGAAAGCATTTTTCATGCAATGTGCATAACTGGAATAGAACTGCCAATAACCACAACCTCTGGGGCTTTTTGATAATAGCAATGAAAGAACGGTTGGTATTTACTGTATCAGGCAAACAAACGTAGATCACCATGCCATTCTGCTAAATAGTAATCAACAAGCTTCATCCATTGCACTGAATAATCCCTGTGCCAAATACCACTGGAGACCACACTGGAAATGCAGTTTCTGGGCGATGGTTTTACCCAGTTGGCCTTATGTATATCAATCAAGCAGTTACCCTAGTTTTCCAATTCTTTCCTCGATGATATCAGATCTAAGATCTTTAAAATGTTGGAAGTCCTGTAATCTGCTCTCTGGGGCTTTCACCTTGGGATACAGGAAGGGATTATAAAGTCTCAATTACTCCGATTCCCCAGCTTCTAAAGGCACAGCCTGAAAGTGGCCAAAAAAGCTAAGTCAATGTCATTGTACAATTCCTAGTTAGCAAGCAGCTCTAGAACTAAAGACTCCCAAGGTTGAGAGGAACCTTAAAGGTCATACATAATGACCCTATACTCCACTGATCACTGATGACTTAAGTGATGTTGAAACACCATTGATGATAGGAATGAATCTCTTGGCCTCCCAACTTCAAATGGCCTTGGTTGATGGAAAGTCCTTACATTTACTCTACTGTGGCTGTAAATCTCCCTTACTGGCCCTAGATGTAACCTTTGAGACTAACAAAATGTTTATGTCCTCTGATACCCCAAGAAGCTCCTTTCCGATGCTTCCTCATTCCCTTTGGTTTCCTCCCTAAATGCCCTAGTCACTTTCCTCAGAACATGGTCCAATTTTTTAAATATTTTTCAAATTCAAGGTATGACTGGACTCGCACAGAATAAAATACAATTAGCAATAAATAGCCTTATTCCAAGCACTGTCTTGCTGTTAATACTGAATTTGCTTTTGTGGCAACTCTATCAGAATGATACTTAAAATTCCTAAGTGCTTCTCAAATATCTAAGCAAAATCACATGCACCCCATCCTCTACCTGTGTAGCTGGGCTTTTGTCTCTTTGTTTTTGACCATCATAGTTGACATCTATTTCCTTTAATGTTACGCCACCAAATTTGTTCCATCCCATCAACTTTGATTTTTTTTGTTCTTTTGGAATGGAGAATGTATTCTAATCCTGTCATCTCACTATGTAAAATCCTAACTTGTGTCATCAGTAAACCTGACTAGCATATTCTCTATTTTAATACCTATCTTTTTAAGTGTTGACAATAAAAGGACTGAGGCATCACCATTAGAAATGTCCTTCCAGACACCCATTGATCATTCATTTGTACCTTATAGGTATGGCTATTCAACAAATTGCCAACACCCTGGATTTCTAGCACATATATCTCCATCTTAGCGACAAGGATGCTCTGCAATGCCTCAGCAGATATCCTAGTTACCCCCATCGGTTTGTCCATTAACCCTTCAGAGAAGGAAATGATGTTCATTATCTATACGATCTTGTTTCTGTTCCATGGTAAATCATTTGGAATCTGGCTGTGAGCCTTACCACAGTTATTTGAGGTTCACTGAAATGTAGGTTTTAAGAAACTGCCCCCTCCCCCTTTTGAAAATCAGATCCACATTTGCCAATCCTCTGTTTCTGCCAATTTGCCAACTTACACTTTTCCTATTTTCTGCAGTACCTCAAAAATGGTCAACAGTGATTTTGCAGGATTAATTTGCTACAGGGACCTCAGCTTATTCATTGTCCCTAGAACCTAGCACAGTGTCTAGAACATAAGAGGAATCCTACTATTTTCAAGAATCAAAGCACTCAAAACTTGGTATTTTGGTGGTTATATTCATGTTTTAAAATTCTGAAATGGGGGTTGCCTGGTGGCTCAGTCAGTTAAGCGTCCAACTCTTGGTTTCAGCTCAGGTCATGATCTCAGGGTTATGAGATCAAGCCCTACTTCATGCTCTGCACTCAGCGTGGAGTCTGCTTGTCCCTCTCCCTCTTCTCCCCCACCCCACACACACACTCACTTCTCTCTCTCTCTCTCAAATAAAATATTTTAAAAAGAGGAAAAAATAAAACTCTGAAATAAGAATCACATATGTCTCAAGACCATATTCATTTATACATTACATCAGAATTTTGACTCACATGCCACACTTACTGAACACCCCTCCAAATTTTATTCCTGTGATTTTAAATGACATGCCCCAGGTTTCCAGAAGGACCCTTTGGATTTCACCTGGATACATCTGGGCATGAGTATTCCTGCTGAGGCTCAGAGAAAACCATAGTTGAATTGTTTGGGGGTGGGGAGAGAGAAACGGGTGGAGACATTAAAAATTATAAGAGGAAGGTGAAGCAGGGCTTTGGGGATGGGAGGGATGTTTTCAAGTAGGTTCCTTGAGGCCTCATACCTCTGCTCCCTTAGCACTGCTCCCTTTTTCTGTTCCTCTGCTCCTGTTTTTCCGCCAGGGCCAATTCTCTTAGGACCTGGTCCCTCCTCTACTAGCATAATATAACCTACACCTCTCCTTTTATCAGACTCCTTAACGAAATTTAAGCCACAAGGAAAGGAGAATTTCAGGTGGAACAAGCTTATTAAGTAGGTGATGATGACCAAATCTCACATTTCAATAAAATCCTGGTAATTAATTGAGATTACTCAAAAGAATTATAGGACTCCTGGGTGGCTCAGCGGTTGAGCATCTGACTTTGGCTCAGGGCATGATCCCGGACTCCTGAGATCAAGTCCCACATCGGGCTCCCTGCGAGACGCCTGCTTCTCCCTCTGCCTGTGTCTCTGCCTCTCTCTCTCTCTCTGTGTGTGTCTCTCATGAATAAATAAATAAAATCTTTAAAAAAATTATAAAAACACCAACACTATCTCTTTACCCCACGGTTGCAGTCATTTCTAAGGGATTGAAAAAAGGTGATGCGCAGGGACTTGGTTCCTACCACTGAGAATCCTTGAAAACATCTAGAATGTCAGCAACCTCTTATCCTCTCCTTATTCATCTTCTCTTCCCTCTCAGCAACAGTAGTCTATCATTTCCAGTCTCTCCTTGACACAAAGAAAATAGAAGTCTTACTATTCTGTTCTCTTTCTGATACATCAGTGTTACCATCACCTCTAAGTTGTGGATCCATTTTTTATTGGAACAATATGCTCCTTGAGCTTAAAAAGCAAGCAAACAAACAAAAACAAAACAACAATAACAACAACAAGAAAGCAAACAAACAGAAACCATGTGTTTCCTGACATTCTTCTCAGTAGGTCTCAGGTTATCTGCGGGTTTCCCTTCATATTTGCTATCCTCCTCTGGACAACTCTTCACCTGATTTTTCCCAAGGCCAATTCATAGCACTTGAGCCTCTGATCAAGACTGGCCATTTTCTCAAAGAGGGCCTGCCTGACCTCCCTGAAGAAACCACACTGCGTTGCTCTTTCTCTCCTGCTCAGCCGTATTTGTCTTAAAAGCACCACTACTGCCTGGAATTTGTTTATTTGTCCTTCTATCTCACTAGAATATAAGCCCTCTGAGAGCAAGGACTTGCCCTTGGTCACATCAGTGTGCCCAGAACTGTGCTGCTACATAGAAGGTTCTCAATAAATATATGCCCAGTGAATGAAGTGACAGAAATACAGACATTGGAAAAAAGGCCACCTAAAAATCACCAGAGTGGGTTTCTTCTTTGTATTCTCCAACTTTCTTTCATCTTTAGTTGCGCAATTATGTACAACTCATTTCTACAGGATAGAAATGGCATGTTTTAAAATAAACCTTATTTCATAGATTATAATATAATCAGAATTGCTTTGATCATCTGAAAATTACTCTATAGACAAATTAAAAATATAGAGAGGTAAAACTGAAAAGAAATTACTCATAATCCTAATACTAGAGAAAACTGGTCTTGAGAGTTTGGGGTATGTTTAGAATTTCTGCAAGCTCCTTAATCTTTTCAAAGCATTTTCACTTTCAAATTGTTATGCTGTAGAATTCTTCTAATCTGTTCTCTGAACTTTTAAAAATCTGTTCTCATAAATTTGACATATTTGTCTGATACTTTTCAGGCTTTCTATCCCCATCACAGTTTTTAAAACTACATTTTTATTGTTCTATAAAATTCCTGTTACTTCTGCATGGCCAGCAAGTGTCACCCTTATGAATTAGACTTTTTTGAAATATCAGTTCCTTCATTCATTTTCTCAATTTTTTTAGACAATAAAATTGCCAACAAAGCAGGTCAATAACCTATCAGATGTCCTGAGTTTACCTGAAAATGAATTCCAGGATAGCTGGTGAAAGTCTATCGTCAATATAGTATCTCACGAAATAACTTTGTCCTTTGGTCTTAGGACTTTTATACCATTATGGATATACCATAACAATTAAGGTAGTGGGAAAATGCTCAAAAAAGACTGCCTAAGAAATCTTCATTTACTCATCCATTCAGCAGTTAATTACTGAAGAACCATTATGTGCCAAATACTGTTTGAAGCACTTGAAATACCAAAGTGAAGGCAAAGGATACAGTTAACCCTTGAACAACACAGGAGTTAGTGGCACCAACACCCCACAGAATCAAAAATCCACATATAACTTCTGACTCCCCAAAAACTTAACCACATATAGCCTACTGCTGACTGGAAGCCTTACCAATTAACATCATCAGGTAATACATATTTTGTATATTACAGCTATTATATACCATATTCTTACAATAAAGTAAGCTAAGGAGAAGGAAATGTTATTAAGAAAATCATACAGAGGGATACCTGGATGGCTCAGTCAGTTAAGCATCTGCCTCCGCTTCAGGTCATGATCTCGGATCCAGGGACTAAGCCTGGCACTGGCCTCCCTGATCATCGGGGGGCCTGCTTCTCTCTCTCCCTCTGCCCCTCTCTGCCCTGCTTGTTCTCTCTCTCTCTCTCTCTCTCTCTCTAATAAATGAAATCATTTAAAAATATCATATGGAAGAGAAAACACATTTACAGTACTATACTTATTGAAAAAAAAAAGCCATGTTTAAGTAGATCCATGCAGTTCAAACTTGTGTTGTCAATTGTACACTACTGAGGTAAAACACACCAATTAATTATTTTGCGGATTGTTACTGAACACCTACTAGGTGCCAGGTGCTATGCTAGTCACATAAGCAGAAAAGAATCGTAATGTCACAGATACAAGACACACTTGGGTTTAAATCTCTACTATGTGCCAGCTTAGAAATTGCTGAATAATTTACTTCATCTATAAACTGAGAATAATAACACAGACTTAAAGGACTACTATTAGACTTAAGAAATTAAATCATCAAAAAAAAGAAATTAAATCATCCAAGGTACTATAATCCAAAGATGAGCAAAATTCCCTATTCTCAAGATACCTGATGTCTAGTACAAAATATACTTTATGTAGGCATTTCATAGTACTTGTTGCATAACATTAAGTGTAGTTCTAACTACACTCTCAACTAAATGGTACCCTTCTTTGTACACCTATAATCCCTACTGCAGTATCTTATGAGTAATGGAGCACTCAACAAATGTCAACTACATGACAAATAGATGTTTTACAAGTAATTCTTCCAGAATATTGCCCTAAAATGATGAAATTCTCTCTTAAAGCAGAATACTTACTTCCAGAAATTTCATTTTAGCTTTAATCATGTAAATTCTCCTTTAAGTTTGAGAAATGAAACAACAGATTAATTTCTGCCTATAAAGTAGGATTATAATAGATATTATCCCCAATGTTTCAAGTTTTAAATAAAGAAGCTTGAATGACCTGAGAGAATTTTAAGTTGGACCTGCCATGTAAAAAATCACAAGTTGGTCTTTGCTCTTCACTTCGAATTAGTGAAGCTTCTTTGTCCAGAAATAAGTAACCATTTCACAACTTTGGAAATGTTTGCACATTCTCCTCCAAGCAAACTAACTTTATAAAAAAGGGCTAAAGGAGCTGGGGTTTCTGGTTTCTGCGGCATTGAAACCCAAAAGCTGCAAGTATAAACAGTTACTAACATGTTAGTCATAGTAAGCAGCTGTTTCTTAATAGGACAAGAAATAACATGTTTAAAATGCTGCAGGAGAATTAGGAGAGACAAAAGAATTTCTTATCTGCTGAAAGTAACTCTAACTCAGGTAATTCTAGAAAAGCATGCAGCGCAAACATCTTTTTAGGATTATAAAGCTATCCTTGACGTGACTTTAATTAGTTTTTAATTATGTCTTCCTTAATAAAAAGTGGATGGATGAGATGATTTTCCAAGGTCCGCTCAAATCTCTGGCAGCTGTGGAGACTTTGCTCATGTTCCATGTGACCCCTAGAGGGCAGCGGTGGCCCAAACAGGAAAGGATTTTTCCATCAGTCCCGTATCCCCTCTGGCGCCAGCCTGAACTCCACTACCTTTACCATTTCTCACAGACCTGTTTTCTGTCAGCCAGTTGGCAGTGGTATTTCTGAGTGTTTATTTCTGAGTACCTAACTAGCAAAATCATTACATATTAGGAAAGAATGTTGCATGAAGTAATATTTTTGCACAAACTGAAAGAAAAGAATGTGCATGTCCCTTAACACACATACTCATCCTAACTGTCCTTTCATGCATCTTTCATGCATTTTGGAGTGGACGATGGCTTGAGACAGTTGGGATAAAATTATAAGATGTGTCAAAGATAAGAAGTCAAAGTTTTTTTCCTTTAGTTGGTTTGAAATAAACCACAGTATTGCTGAATGCCTATTCATTCATTCATTCATTCATTCATTCATTTATGCACTCAGGAGTTACCAACTGTGTAAGAACCATGTATCAGATGCTGCATTTAATAATGTGTGGAACAGAGAAACTACTGCAGGGAACTTATAATTAAGAAAGGGATACTAAATTACGTGATACAGGGAAGGATGACACAGGAATGTACCCAACTAGCTACGAACCCTGGCCGTGGTGTAACATAAAAATCTTTGCTCCTTTTACAAATGTTCTGGATTTCTTTTGGAGGCCCACAGGTCTGAAGAAATCCTTGTCCTGTTGCAACAGAACACATAACTTTTTGTTTAAAAGGTGATGACGAACCACAGGAAGCTTCCTAAACAAGGAGGGAGGGAGAGCCTGAGTGTGCACTTTTCTGATGCTGAGTTTTCTTTTTTAGTTAATGTTGCTTTTTAAATATTTTATTCTGCTCAGAGACATTTTTATGCAAAGGGTGCAACTTTCAAAAGAGACTTTTTTGCAAGGTTCCCTAAAAGCCTCTTATAATACCTGTGAATCTATCTTCTGGGATCTCTTTTATTGTATTCAGATTATTTGCTGATTAAACTTATTTATTCACTTTCATCTTGTGAAATTGGGAGCAACATGCACCTCAGGTATGTGAAGAAAAAGATTAATGATGTCAGAATTATAATTCAGTCAATATTTGCTGAGCCATTTGGGTTTTCTGTATGGAACAGAGGGTAATGCAAATTGTCTACCTATACAGCAGTGAGTGGCCCTGAGAACATTCCTGCCGTAACTTTTAGGGAGACAAATGGTGTGGTTTACGTGATTGCTTGTTCATGCAGATCACTTTGGCTGGAAATTACACATATTTGCAATATTTCCTGGGAGAAATCTGCCATCATATCTGTATCTGTGGTCTGCATTACAACCAAGACTTTATTGAGATGTCAGAAAATGGACTTTTAGTCCTAACAATGTGTGATAATCATTTATGATGTTCTGACTCTAGATTAGGAAGGACAATTTGTTTAAGTACGCTGAAACTGGTGGATATTTAAGTGACATTGTTTTGAAGAGGTAAAAGTAGCAGAATCATAGTACTGTCAGGTAGGATGATGAAGCCATGACCAACCCAGGAAGGGAGTAAAACTGTTAGAATCGGACCAGAAACCATAACATATTTAAAACTATTTCTATTTGCCCAGAACTGACTAAGCAAACTGTTATTTCCAGAGCTATAGTAAATCATCTTAAGACCTATCAAAGGACAGATAAGCTTCTAAATACTTGTCAAGTGGAAAACTTCTTTAGAAGAAAACAGAAAATTTTAACTGTTTGAAAAAGATCTAGACATTTACAGTAGACATTTTACGAGGAGGAGAAAGAGCACTATGTAATTTGCTTCTTCCCAAGGGTGTGGAAATTTCCCATAAAAGGAAAAAAAAATTGTTTGTAGAAAGAGTAGGTATAAGAGCCAATTTAGACTTCTAACTTTATTTTGCATTTGCAGTTTGAGAGGAGTCTATAAAATGGCTACTGGTAAACATTAATCATTTCTCTCTCCTCTGCTCTTTCTGTGTGCTTGTGTTTAAAAGGAATGTATAACCATTGTGTATATTTTGATATGTTATCTGTTGTAGGAAATTGTCTCCTTTTTCTATTGGGAAGAGTTATATTGGATGCCAGAGATAACTGAATGATTTTCATGTTGGCTTCAACAAGAATTAGACTACTAACTGCATATAATCAGCAGACTTTTTCTACCACATGGCTATTTTGAAAGTTTCTATTCACAGTAGTCCTACCGTTGGATCTCGGGTGCAGAAAAATGGCCAGTTCTTTTAAAAACATTATAAATGATCACTACATTTAATGGTTGCATTCATTTTCTCACAAGGTAGCCTGTATGTTGATGTAACACACACACACAGCAGTGCTAGTACTCTGTGCAGGCAACGCATGGGTCTCCTTTTTAGGGAGGAGGAAGCAGAGCCCCAGCAAGGCCAAACAACACACCTAGAATCACACAGCTAGTGAGCGGTGGAGTCAGGGTTCTGATCCAGGTGTGCCCAGCTCCAAAGTCACACTGCTGCCAGAAAAGCACTTTTTCTTTCCACTATTCTAATCTGGGCTTTTCACTCCCTAATTGTTCTACTTTAAAACTCTGTCAGGCAGTTCCATGCTGACTTTTTTTGCCTCACGGTTTCATATTTTCATTGAATATAAATTTTCCTACATGCCCCAAATGATGTTGGTGTGTGCTGTTTTGAGTGTAATTTGCATGGCATGGCACAGTGCCCCTTGAGCATTGACAGAGGATAACTGAAGTCCTCTAGGTTTTTTTTTTTTTTAAGATTTTATTTATTTATTCATGAGAGACACAGAGAGAGAGAGAGAGAGGCAGAGACACAGGAAGAGGTAGAAGCAGGCTCCATGCAGGGAGCCCGATGTGGGACTGATCATGGGAGTTCAGGATCATGCCCTGGGCCAAAGGCAGGTGCTAAACCACTGAGCCACCCACGGATCCCAAAGGCTCACTGTTGAAATTTCATGATTCCAGTTGTACCTTGCTTGTGTATACCACATAGTAACAGGTTCTTCTGGCATACATCACGTGGCAACAGTGAACTGTGTGAAAGTCTAGGAGTAGAAGGCCCTGGGGCTTCCTGGATTACTAGGAAGCCCCAGGGCTTTCTAAGAAAGGCAGCTGCGTCTCCCCATTCTTGGGTTGACTGAAGGGTTATAAGAAAAAGAGGGCCTGAGTAAAGCACACTCGACTCTCTGAGTACAGAACAGAGTTATGACTCCCTTACCCATAAACCTGATCCCAAGTCAATAAAAAAATGAGGAAGGGCTACAGAAAGAAGCCTGAAAAAGACTCCACAATCCTGCTCTCAGAGCCGGGACACGATGGTGACAGGGTGTCTTCCTGAAATGGCAAGTTCATGGTTAGTGCAAGTGATAAGCAAGGGAGTAGGAGCCAACAGCACCCAAGGTACGGGCCTGTGGAAATCGCCAAGCCACCAGTACTGCCCAAAAGACCACAGAAAATGCCATCCAACTGTAGTCATCACAAGTTTTTCATGACTTGGGCTACGACTGCCTATAAATAAGAAAGAATCCAATGTATGATAGGGGCATGATCCAAAAGTAATATTATTTAAATCTCTCTTGTGAATATTTTCAGTTTGAATAGATGGTCCAACCAAGCAGTTCAAACTCTCAGATGGACACTATGAAAATGACTCTCAGAAAAAGCAGTCATTTATTTGATATAGTATGTAAAGTTGCAAATGCAGATCATTAAGTTTCTAGTTCCCCTTAGAGAACTAGTTCTTGTGAGCAGCTTACTTACAACTGGGCAAAAACCACATGTCTGTCCATGGATGTCAAACTTTGTTGGATTACTTAGGTAAACATACTATTTGATTAAATTCACCACCATAATCAGTAGGGGACTCTGGTTGTCACATTAATTACATTCTATGGAAATGCTATGGATGCATCATTTAATTAGATTTTTCACTTAGTACTTATCAGAGTATAAGAAATGCCATCATAGTTTCTTGCACATGGTAATGAAATCATTGGTACATTACCAAGATTAAATCATGAAAGAATATCTACCCTTCTGTTTTCCTTCCTGCTAAAATTATCAAGCTTCTTACCGTACCACCTGTGATGACAGGCAGGCTACACAGAATTTCAAAGCTTTCCACAACACCTACCAATCTCCATGTCAGAACAAATTAGTATTTCCAGTCTCCTGTTTATCATTATGGCATTTTAAAGCCTAATAGCTAATTCTTAAAAACATTAATAACACCTACTTTTATTGAGAGCTCAATATGTTCAGTGAATGTGTTAAGAGCTCCACTTACATGAGCATATTTAATCTCCAGAGAAACACTTTGAGGTTTCTTTTCATGATACAGATGTAGAAACTGAGGCACTAGTCACAGAGATGGTAAAGGCTAGAGTCAGGACTGACACCTAGATCTAATGTATTCTGTGGCCCTACGTAGATTAATCCATGTATTTCACAGACACAGAAACAGACCTAGAGGAGGAACCTGTCTTTCTACAGGGCACATAGCTAAAGAGTGGAGGACAAAACCAGGACTCAGGTTTGCACTGAGTCTTTATTGCTGTGAGCCATCACTATAGACCTGAGCTCTTCAGCTTTTTATTCTGTCTCATTTCTGTTTCAGCATGCAACAACCAAGCTCAGAGACATGTAAGCATTATCCATTAGCACTGCTGCCTGTGATGTGTAGAGCAATCACATTTTCAATGGACTCTGTCTGAGTCCTATGCTGGTCTACATAGCTCTGAAAGAGGTCTGGAGTAAATCTATTGCTCACTTGGCAGTCAGCATTTGGCACAGTTCCTCAAATGGTGAAGTTGAATGTCTGCAGATTTTGCTTCTCCCATATCTCTAGAAACTTCTCCTAGAAAATGTCATTCTCCCTATTCTGAGGCCAAGAACTGTGATTGCTTCATAAAAAGTCTTCTAACAACACTGATCTGGCCATGCTTTTCCCTTACTTTAAATACTCAGATAAAAAGTTTCATCATGAATAGGTATTGAATTTTATCAGTTACTTTGTATTTATTGAGATGATCTTATGGTTTTCAATTCTACTAATATGGTCATTTACTTTATTGGTTTTTGAATGTGAAACTAACCTTGCATTCCTGTCCACTCGGTCTTGATGTATTATTGTCCTTTGTTAAATTGCTAGATTTGCTAATATTTTTTATTTGCTAATATTTTGTTCAGGATATGTGGGTCTGTGCTCAGGATGTCCTATCAGGTTTTGTCATGAGGATTAGTGCTGGCCTCATCTTGATTCAGGTGGTGGTCACAAGGGTATTTACATATAATAAAAGTAGGGGTGCCTGTGGGGCTCAGTCAGCTAGGCAATGACTTGATTTCTACTCAGGTCATGATCTCAGGGTTATAAGATCGAGCCCCGAGTTGGGCCCCATGCTCAGTGAGAAGTCTGCTTGAGATTCTCTCTCCTTCTCTCCTCACCCCTCCCCCAACTCTCTCTCAGATAAATAAATCTTTTCTGAGAAAGTAATTGAACATAAGTTGTAGACCTTCTACTGTATGTAAATTATACCTCATTTAAGTACAATTAAAAAATCATTTATATGGCTTCTGTGTCCTTAAGCAAAATTCTTAGAGTGATAGCCAAGGCCTCTGTTTGCTTGGATAGCTGGGCAATCTTTTGTTACTTCACCTTGCACCATGGCCACACAGACTACTTTTAATTAATTACTTAAAACTATCGTATTCTTTCATATTGTCAGAACTTTCCGAATGCTCTTCCTTCTGCACAGAATGACTCTCCTGCTTACCTCTTTCTCCAATGGCAAGAATTCCTTTCATCCTTCAAGACTTAACATAAATGATGCTTCTTCTAGGACATTTCTTGGAAGATTCTGATGCCCTCCCCCACTCAGAGGCAGGAGTGGTCCCTTCTGTGTGCTGCCATTTCAGTAGGCACTCCCACCCTTCTCTGTTGAAGATATGGTCACTGGTTAATATTTTGTGAGATTTTTCTGAAAAAAAAAGTATTTTAGAAATCCATATCTAGACAATATTTAATTCCAAGTTTTGCCTTAAAGATCTAGTTATGCTTACTCATCAAATAAAAATAATGTAGCTCCTCTGACCTGTGTAATATCAAAGCCCCAAATGCTTTTAAAACTAAGAGCTATTGAGTTTCCTTTGCAAGATGGCCAGTTCAGAAATGTTGGTTTTTAAAAGAGAGTTTAACATTTTTCAGAAAACTTAGGATTGCATTAGCATTCTTTATAATATGTAATACACTGTGCTTGAAACTAAATGTTTTCAGACTTCAGCTTTATGCATATAAAAATGGAATCAAGTCAAGTTCCTTATGATTTCTTCCTCAGAGGTGCTTGACTTTTCCACTTCCTTTAATTTGGCATTAGCCTTTTTGTTCCCTGTACTGAGTCTTTTAACCACATGTTCTGAGCATCCAATTACCGACTTTTTAATCCGATTAACAGTGAAATCTGTGTCTGGTCTGGCAAAGCACAGAAAATACACTCACAAGTGGTGTCTGCTCACAGTAAGTCCTACTTTGCAGCAATACTGTACTACGGTTTTAAATTTGGGATTGAATTTAGACTTAGAGTGTCAATCTTCCAACTCCTCTTCCTAGGGACATGATTATACAAGTGACTGAACCTCTCTATACTGCAGCTTTCCCACCTGTATAAGTGAAGAATAGTACCTCCTAGGATTGCTGTGAGGGTTACATGAGACAAAGCATGTTTACTGAACAGTATGTAGCCGTGGAGTAAACGTTCAATAAATACTGTTGTGTTATTACCATTGGACAAATTAAGAATACTCTTTCCGTTACTCAGAACTAGACTACTAAATTTGTGACAATCCAAAAACTTTGTGGTGTTTTTTTTTTCCTTTCTACCTGCTTACTCACTTGGACCTCCATTTTAGCATTCTCAATATCAATTAGCATTTGATTCCAGTTGGCTCTGAAGATGCAAGGAGGACAGAATTTGAGCTGACTCCTAAGACATGCAGCGGTTACACCACAGCACCAAATTGTTTGGGAACAACTGAAGTCACTCAAAGGAGAACTGCCAGCCTATAAACAAATGAGTTCCAACTATAAAACTTTTGTAGAATCCCACATGAGAGTTGTTCAGTGTGTCCATTGAGAAAACTAATGGCTAAAAACTGTTATGAATTTAAAAACATGTTTAAATGAAAAATACTGCATCAATCATGATAGCATGCACTTAAATGTTTAAAATAGCAACATTCTTTTTCAAACAACAGACAAACTTGGTGCAGATATGGGTTCCTATCTCCCTTGAAATCAAAAACTAGACCCTTCTGAGTATCTATCCCTGACCACAAGTTATCGACCACAAATTTAGACTAAGAATGCTTTCTAATAGTGGGTCACTGCTTCTATGCTTCCCTAAATAATTACAATGTTTTATAATCAGCACTGCTGGCATACACTGGACTGGCAGTTTCAATGAATTTATTTGTGCTATGTAATGGTAGCTGGCAATTATCTGTGGTTTGGGGTAACCCAGGACAGCTACTCCTTGAATAATTGACCACAGTGACCCACATGTCTGCCTAATCAGAAGGAAGATTCCAAGTTAAGTTCTTTGGAATGAACGACCCTACCCACTGTTTTCTATTATTTACTGTGATGTTCACAAACTGTATTCAGTGGAACACTGGATTGCTGATATTCTAGTATCAAAAGAAGGGTTCCCTCATCAAATAAGTATGGACAGCTCAACACAGACTTCTTCCCTCCTATCAATACATTATTTACTGTCACACATAAACATCTTGAGAAGTCTTGCAATAAGAACCATAATTTAAAGAAGAGGATAAAATACAAAGTATTTCCCAAACTTACTTGATCATTTATAACTAAATAAATGACTAGTCCCCTTTATTAACAGAGTTTCACTCAGGGCTGGTCCAATAGGAATATATATACTTTGGGAAATGCTGCTTGATTAATTTATCTCCTATTTACTATTAAATTCACTATTCGATAATTACAAAAATGCTTTCGTCTAGTTTCCTCCCATCTAATTTTTCTCCCTGTTCCTCACCCTTTCCAACCCATTACATTGCCAGATTTAGCTAATTAATTAATTAAAATAAAAACAAGAGACCCAGTTACATTTGAATTTCAGACAATGAATATTTTTTAATATAAGTAAGTCCCAAATATTGCACAACACACTGGAATGTGTGTCCTGTATTTTATCTGGCAACCCTAACTCTGAGCCAAATGAGGGCTATTAGCAATTTAAAAAACTCAATTTAATTTAATAATAAATACATGCAAGGAAGTCATGCAATGCTTGCCAAATTTGTTTCTTGAAATATAACTATGGTCTTTTCATAATAATTTCAACATGAATAGTGGCATCACTATAGAACTCAAGACTAACATAAACTTTCACCCAGTTTGAGACTTTTGATTTTACAGATGAGGAAACTGAGCCCTGACAGAGGTTACTTGCCTTGCCCAAGGAAATCCTCCCACAAAGAGTTGATTAACTATAGTCTGGAATTCTTGTTACTTGACTCCAAAACCAATGGACTGGACTCACAACAAGGCCATCTTTACTGTTCTTCACTATATTTGGCAGTGCTAAAAAAAAAAAAATGACGAACTAGTTAATCAAATGTTCTGATTTATAGTTAGCTAAGTTTACCTAATTAAGTTAGCTACATTTTAGTAATGAAGTTTAATAAAATCATAATATAATGGAATACATTAGAATAAATTTAAAGCTTCAACTATACTAGATAGAAGTTAATGTTTCCTTTATCATTCAGAAGACACTTCAATATCTCCCAGGGTCTCAGTCTCCCATTACTGTATAGTATGCAAGAGTGCAAATTTAGAAAGAATACCAGAGTGTCTTTTGTGTGCCTAGTGTTTCTATTTATAAACTATTGTGCAGGATACATATGCCTGTTTTCATCCATAAGCCACCTCAAGTGCGTTGTTGGGAAAAAGCTTCAAGCCCAGCAATAATCTAATGGTACAAGCAGTAGTGCTCATAAGAGCAATAATTTTGTATTATAGAAAGCAGAACTACCTATATTCACAGTAGATGATATATCACTTTTACTAGTAAAAGGAGATGTTTGGATTGGACCCCACACAAATACCACTGTCCCTTCAGGCGTCATGTAACTTAGAGAAACAAGTGAGGGACATAGGGTCTTCAACAGGGATTCCAGATTTAGGAATTAGGAAGAAAGAAGTATTACTTTCAAACTAATGAATTCTTATGGATAGATGTGGATAGAGATAGATATCCACACTAGATAGATGTGGATATTCAAACATCAATATCACTTGGTAATTGAGAATGATATGCTTACTAGGAGTCTAAGTCTCTGCCTTATCTGTATTACCCATATATTTAAATCATCCTTCATAATCACATCATCTGTTAAAATGGGCTGAATTTTCTTCTATATAAACTTCCCTTCTTATCTCACCAACATGACATTGCTGGCACAGGGTGAAACCATTATGGCACGTTCCATTAGGAAGTAGAGCAATAATTTACTTTCAAGAAATATCAAGAAATGAACTAGAGATTGCACTGTGTATTTTTCCATAAATTATGTGCTTTCTGTGACATTGTGGTGGTGAGGTCATATCTCTCATAGACACCTGACCCCCAGGTATTGGCCAAGGACCCCGTGAATTCCAAAGTTGTCATCTCATAAAGATGAGCTTTCTTCAGTTCTACTCAACCTTTAACCTACGAGGGGTTTCTAAAATACAAAGTATTGAGGTAGTTTACCTGAGTTTGATGTCAAAGTTTAGAGAAGCTGTAATCTATCAGTGTTCCAATTACACAATGCAATGTCTTACATTGTAATCAGCATTACTTTGAATGAATAAGGAGTCCTAAGTGTGATGTGCTAATTATATGAAAGTAGAATCTTTCTCTATCAGGAGTTTCTATTTTAAAATGAGTAATACTTAAATAAGAGTTTGACCTCTGCCAAAAGACCTGACCTTTCTGGGTCCTCAGTTTCCTCTTCTATAAAATGGAGCTGATAGTGATGTCTCCCTCATAAAGTCATTGTAGGGAGTTAATGTGAGAGTGAAAGCATTTAGCACCATGCCCCACACATAGTGGGTGCTTACTCACTACTCACTAATACAATTATGGATTAAAAGGTCTGGTGGCGATCTTGGTGTTTATTATTGTTATTTGTGCATGCTAGTACCCTCCTTGTTTATTATTACACTTTAATCTTTGCAAAACATTTTCATGATGTCAAAGCGCCTTTTCATGAATGTTGGCAGTGATTACAGTAGAACAAATGAAACCGTGAAGAAGAGTTTTCCCTTAAAATTGCAGCTATTTTGTAAGTAACTTAGATGGCCTGTATATATAAGTAGTTAGAAGTAAGAACTAAGGTGTCTTGTACAAGTTTTATCATTTATCATCACTAAAAACCCTCCACTGTGGGCTTTCTTGCCCACACTGCTGTTCACGTTCTGTGGGGATGGAAACATAATGACACTTCTATGCCTATCTGCACCAACTCAGTTTTTTTTTTTTTTTTTTTTTTTAAGACTGACACAAGGATAGGAAGTGAGATTTTGTGTCTGACCCCAGGAGTCCTCAGGGTATGTTTATAAACTCAGGGCTTGCGCTCCTTCAATATTGATCTTAACCTGTTTTACTGCTTATTTCACTCACATGTGATACAGCTAACTATTTGTCCATAAAGGGTTTACCATGTGGTAAATTAAAGATCATTGGACTAAATATTTACAGAACTCAGGAGAGACTTGGTTGTGCGCATGAGGACAGATGTTCTCGTCTCCAGGGCAAAAAGTCAGCCCCTCGGTGTTTCAGATAAGGAACCATTATGAAAAGGCAGCTGATACCAACTAAGAAAAAAAATACCAGCTTTTTCCTAGAAGCTGACTGGTGAGTTGACTTCCAGTCACTGGTGTTTCTAAAATAATCATATTCCTTTTAAAGTGGGTATCTAGGGGATCCCTGGGTGGCGCAGCAGTTTGGCGCCTGCCTTTGGCCCAGGGCGCGATCCTGGAGACCCGGGATCGAATCCCACATCGGGCTCCCGGTGCATGGAGCCTGCTTCTCCCTCTGCCTGTGTCTCTGCCTCTCTCTCTCTCTCTGTGACTATCATAAATAAATAAAAATTTAAAAAAAATTAAAAAATAAAAATAAAGTGGGTATCTATACATAAGTTAGTGTACCGTGCACTAAATTACCTCAGAATAGTTACTTTCATATGGTCTGACAATCAGGGTTAGAAGTCTGAGTTAGAAAGAATTCTTGCTCTCCCTCTACTCACAGATAGCAAGTCACTCTCTAGGAAACTTCATTTTCCTTCTCCCATACTTGAGATGATAATTCCCAAGCTTGTCATGAAGATTAGGTGACACGTAGATTAGAGATGTTGGGTAAGCAGAAAAATGTGATATGCACATAGGTTGGAATTATTCTTCTGAAATGGGCTGTGTGTGTGTGTGTTTACTCCATTTATTTTTCTAGTTTCTGCATGTAGTTTAGCTCACTTCTACAGATGGGAGAAAATGCAGCAATTGCAAGTCACTGGCAGAGCAAAAAAGTCAAATCTCAAATATTAAACTTTCTATCTTATAGACAGAATTTGGTGGAGGCTATTATGTATAATACTTAGAGTCAGCACTTGGGAGATGAGTTACGGGAATGATATAGTTCCTCTATGATTGATCTTTGATACTTGCAAATCAAGGGGTACCCCATGGGGCACAGTATTTTTAAACGGCCTCATAATGACTCCATTTTCACATTTACCAGCATGTGTACAGCTTCACAGTTTACATTTTTCACAAACATTTTTTCATTTAGTCCTCTTAACAACATTTTAGAAAGTTATGATTCTTAGCCTCATTTTATATATGGAACGTTGAGATGCAATGGATTAAGGGACTAGCACAGAATTACATGGTTTATAAAATTATATAGTTAGTGGGGTAACCAAAATACAATTCTATTTTCCTACCGTTTCCACTACCTAATGTGTTTGTTTTTTTTATTTTTGAGGAGTTTTTTTTTTTTTTTTCACCTTTTTCACAAAGAGAAACACAGTTTGGTATTTTTTGTAAGAAACAGTTGGTCAGGCAAGATAGCCTTAAATATGCTATGATACATAAATCTTGTCACTTATTTTTAATTAGGTAAAATTAACACATTTTTAATATCAGGAATAGAGCTTATTCCTGAAACAAATGTCCCATTCACATGCAGATTTCTTTATCATATTTTTCCTTTTTAAAAGAATCAAAGATATACATTGTGCATTAGACTGCTGTGTTTTCCTTCTTTCTAGAGATATATGTTTTCATATTTTTATGAAAGAATTATACTTCTCTTTAAAAATCATATTTTACTTTTAAAAATCAAAGATAAACATTGTGCATTAGTTTGTTGTGTTTTTCTTCTTTCTAAAGGTGTGACACATGTTTTCCAATTAGTAACCCCATACTAAACAAAAACATGTGGGTAACCATAAAAGCTGTTTACTACCTCCCCTTACACATGCTGAGCTAGCCCAGTGGAACACCATCTTGGTAAGAGAAATTTTGATAGGAAGAAGAATGTAGCTAGATTTGTGAAGCTTGCAAAATTACATTTTTACCAAACTCACCCTAATCCAACAGAAAACATAATGAAGTGGATCTATTCAGAAAGGATTTTTTTAAAGATTTATTTATTTATTTTAGACAGAGAATGCTTAAGCAGGTGGAAGGAGAAGCAGAAGGAGAGGCAGAAGGAGAAAAGCAGACTCCCCGCTGAGCGTGGAGCCCTACTCGAGGTTTGATCTCAGGACCTTGAGATCATGACCTGAGCCAAAATCAAGAGCAGGATGCTTAATCCCTTGAGCCACCCAGGCGCCCCCATACAGAAAAGATTTTTATGGAAACCTGGACAAATACATTTACTAGAAGAAAAGAATGCCTTTGTGTAAATTTCCAGCACAGAACCTATATCCATTAGTGCCTGGTAAAATAGGAACTCCAATTTGAAAAATCTTTTTGCCATCATAGAACAACTAAAATGCACACACCATTTAGTGTTTTTGCCTTTAAAAGGCTAATCACAACTGGGTGACGGGCACTGAGGGGGGGGAACTTGATGGGATGAGCACTGTGTTATTCTATATGTTGGCAAATCGAACACCAATAAAAAAATAAATTTATTTTAAAAAAAAGGCTAATCACAAGAATCCCAAGATTGGATCCACTAGATTATCTTGAGTATCCATGTATTCATCTGTCCATCCATCTATCCATATTTTCTAAATCTATCTATACTTAAATGGTGCCTTAGAAAAAGGTTCTCATATAGACTAAATTAGGACTGACAGTGATAACTACAAACTCAAAACTAAGAGTTCCTATCCACTTACTGTTTTCAGGTAAAAGACATCTTTTTCAGTTGATTCCCACAACCAAGACTAGCTCAGGAGTCCCCAAAACAGTAGTGAACAGAAAAGAGAAGTTTCAGAGATCTCAAGAACTGGTCTGAGTAACACCCAAGGTAAATTCCCAAGTAGTCAAAAACCCACACAGTTTCATCAGTTGGACTTAAGGGTTTTCAGTCTTACCCAGGTGAAAAAGCTATAAACACACAGATTCACACAAAGCCTGCCTGCCTGTCATATTTGGGACAGAAAGCGTTCATGATGGCAGGTGTTTCCATGCTGTTGATATATCAACTACATGGAAGCTGGGGAAGGGCCCTATCTCCCTCTGCATATGGAATGCTGGAAAACATCTGGCCCCAGAGTAGTCTTGGACTCCTCCAAGAGGAGAAGCAGCTACCCCAGCACCAGAATACCCGAATACAAGGACATGTCTCGGGAGACACAGAGGTCCCAGGAGGGTCAGGTCATTTCTTTTTTGAACCTTCAATGCTTAGCATGAATGAAGAGCCCCAGAACAGAGTCAGTTCACTTACCTGTCACCATTAGCTGGGAACAGAGTCAGTTCACTTACCTGTCACCATTAGCTGGGACTGCGCTTTACACCTGCCCCGCTGCCCGGCGGTAGGAGCTGGAGCCGCAGTTCTGGAGCTGGCCCGCGAGGTGGTCTGCACAAGCAAGCGGCCACCAACCCACTGCTTGAGTCCAGGGCCCAGAGCCCTCATTCTGCTCTAGAGTCCAGGAGGGGTTCTGTAAAAGCCAGAAAACCCCAAAAAAGGGTGGGCCAGCAGACCAATTCTGCCTCCACCCACTGCATCTGTACAGAAGCCACCTTGGTAACTTCAGGAATCTGCTCCAACAGCTGTGTTTTAAGATATTTCTAGCAAATGCATCTATACTTCAAAACGGGCACATGGTTGAACTTTTCTTCCACGTGCTCAAGCCTTGGTCGTGCTTGCCCGTGGACCTCGCCACCCAGGACACTGTCCTCTAAACAGCCAACGACTACACCAAATTCTGCATCCTAAGCGGAAGAGACCCAGTTCCGAGGTGGCCCTATTCCGTGGGGCCTGTGGAACAAGCCAGCGGCCTAGGTGCCCTGGAGGAGCCTTTGCGCCTGCGCGGAGGCGGGACCTCGCCCCCCCCCCGGGGGGGGGGAGGGCTGCAGCCACGGGCCGGCGGTTCTGTAGGTGTCTGTTACCCACCGCTGAAGTGCAGGTGTATAAAATAATCCTGAAAACGCTCTATTGGACTTTTAGGTAAGTACTTGAGGATGATTTATGTGTCTGAGAACATTCTCGATAAAACTGAAGGCAACAGAAATGTTGAACAAGTATTGAAAATAGAGTTATCTCGAGGTCTTATTTAATTTGCATTTTGAAAATTCTTTGATCCTAGGATATATTTTTTTAAGACTCTCAAAACCTAATAGTAAAAACAAAAACAAAAAAAACCCACCCAGGTAATAATCCAATTATTAAATAGGCCAAAGACATGAACAGATATTTCAGCAAAAAGAGATGTGGATAGCAAAAAAGAACAAGAAAAGATGTTCAAAATCATTAGCCATTAGGGAAATGAAAATTAAAACAATGAGTTGTCCCTGCAAAATTACTGAGCAAGTGAATTTAAAAAAATAGTGATAATAACAAAAGCTGGTGAGAATATGCAGAAACTAGACCACTCACACATTAGTGCCACCACTGATGTTTATGGTACTCTGGAACATAGCTTGACAATTTCTTAGCCTATGACCCAACAATGTATTCTTTGGTGTTCATCCTAAAGAAATAAAAACTTATGTTCATACAAATATCTATATACAAATGTTTACAGAAATGTTACTGGTAATAGCAAAATACTGGAAACACACATTCTTCGATGGATAAATGGATGAACAAATTCTGCTACATCCATATAATAGAAATTTACTCAATAATAAAAAGGAATGAGCTAGTGATACAAGCACACCATCGGTGAACTTCAAGGGCATTATTATGCTTAGTTTAAAAAAAAAAAAGTCAACTGTGTGCTCCCCACTCATGTAACAGTCTCAAAATGGCAAAACTCTGGAGACTGAGAACAGATTAAGGTTCTGAGGGGCTGCAAATACAAAGAGGATTGCATATGGAAGTTCATTTGTGATAATGGAACAGTCCTGTGTCTTGATTGTGGGAAATTTTTTTTAGTACTATGACTTTGCTAAATATTTACCATTAAAGCTAGTCAAAAGTTTCTACACTGCTTTTGTGCATCACAATCCCAAAAGTGTTTAAATACACAGTGTTGGTTTAATTAAGCTTAAGTACCAATTTTGAATATTTATTAAAAGCTAATGGTATTGATTTTATTAGCTTGCAACAATTTGAGTATGCAAATGTGGATTATTTTACGGTAATAACGAGAACAAGGATACATTTGTGGCAGTGACTCAGGGGATTCTTTGTATTATTCCTTTTCTCTCCTTTCCAGTAGGCATTAATAGAGTCTGTGCTTTATGCTCATTTTCTTCCACTATTCCAGAATCAGGGGTTTTATGTGTAATATTTGGGGGCTACAAAGCACCATTGAGACAATCTATTCCTCAGACCACTACTGTTGTTTGGAAGGACTTTGTAGAACAGTGACTTTTCCTCTGCTTTATGTGGATCACCGTTTACACCACTTTATTCTCCTAAAAGTTCACCCTGTCAGTGTCCCTCAGATATAGGCATCAACCTGGGTAGTTCCGTGATGACTGTTTGTTCTTTGGGCCCTACAGAAGAAGCATCGTCTGAAAGAAGTGAGCCTCTCGGTGCTCCGTGGGAGTGGATGGCATAGGATAGCCTTCCAGTTATGGGTATTTGTATAAGTGTCTTTTTGATCCTAGCACCTGCTTGCTGCTTAGGCATGCCACTTAACTCTTAAATTTATAACTGAGGAAATGAAAGAAAGTGAAGAAAGGCAGGAACCTCATCAGTTGCTGTATTAATTGGGAAGATTGTTTTAAACCTCCTAGACTGTTGCCTGCCACATGTGAGTGCCGTAATACATGATAATTCCCTTTTTTTTTTTTTTAAGACTTTATTTATTTATTTATTCATGAGAGACACACAGAGAGGCAGAGGGAGAAGCAGGATCCATGCAGGGAGCCCGATGTGGGACTTGATCCCAGGACCGGGGATCACGCCCTGAGCGGAAGGCAGACACTCAACCACTGAACCACCCAGGCGTCCCAATAATTCCCATTTCTTCTGGATTTCTACCCTATTTCTTAGCCCCAGGGCACTTTGAAGAGAAATAGCTTGCAATTAAAAGGAGTGATTGCTAGGAATGAGCAGGGTTAATTAACTTTTCTGAAGAAATGTGTTCCTGAAAAGAATCTATATTGATTAAACCTCTTTAAACGGGGTCACCTTTTAAATAAACCAAGAGAAGTTTGTTTTGCACCAAGGAAATGATTGCCCCCTCATGTCTGTGTCTTGAAGTTCTTAGAGTAGACCTTTCTGGTTGCCTCTTCACTACCGTCTTCTGGGCATCCAAGAGGGTGGACCCAGAACTCCCATTTCCAAAGACGGTTCAGTGGGGGATGACAACCCAACCAGGGGGCCCTTTAAAGGCTCCCTTTTCTCCAGCCCTCCAACACCTCAGGAACACAGTCCTTGAGAATTCCTCGGGGACTGAGGACACATTGTTGCCATCTGTGTAACCCCTTGGTACACAGGTTCACTAAGTGAATGAATTCCTTGAGGTAGCTGGACACATCCATACCTTTATGCCCCAGCTGCCTCTCTATACAGGCTGGGGGTTAGGAGGTTTAAGGCACAGTAATGTCGGCAGGCTGTCTGGAAACCCTCTGAGGGCCAGGACAAGGGTTGCTTGGGTGCAGGGTCACCTTCTTAGGGCTCAGCAGGGTACCTGACAGGCGGGCAGGCAATGAGTATTTGTTGTGTGAATGCATGCCAACGTGCAGACGACCCCGGGGCCTGTCCTCAGAGGTCACTGTCGGCCTAGAAGAGGGAGAAAAGTTCGCCAGGAGGGATGGACCGTCCTGGGCTCTCAAGCCGAGAGCGCCCGAAGCCAATTTCACTCCCTCACTCGGCCATTTGCAGAAGGTTGTCAATCCCCTCTGGGCACGGGGGGGGGGGGGGGGTGCGGCCAGGTGGTGCTGACGCCCCCTGCCCCCTGCCCGCTGCGGGGGCCCCGAGTCACCGGGGAAGGTAACCCAGAGGGGGGAGCCCGCCGGCACGTGCAGCCTCCCAGGAGAGGAGGAGGCTGGGCTAACGCAGCCCTGAGTCAGCAGCTGGGCTCGCTTGAAACAAAAGCCAATGTCCTCCCTCGGAGTCCGCGGCCGGCCAGCTCCTGGGGGAACGAGCCCTGCCGCCCAGCCGGTTAGTGGCCCAACTCACTTCTCCCGAGCCTGGGGCCACGGGCCGGCGGCTGCAGGGGTGCGGGCGGGGCGCTGGGGGCCGGGGCGCGGCGGCGATCCCCGGGGGGAGGGTCGGGCCCCCGCCGCGGTCCCGCGTGGTCCGCCCCCGCCCGGGCCGCGCGTCCCGGGGCTGCGCGAAGCCGGGCCCCCTCGCCGCCGCGCCCCCTCGCCGCCCGCGCCCCGGCGCACGGCGCGCCAGGCCCCGGTTTCATGAATGAAACCCAGTCGCGTGGCTATAAATAGCCGCGGAGGCTGCTGACGTCACAGCGCGAGCGGCGGCCGCCACGGCGGCGGCGGAGCTGGGGCCGGGCGCTCGGTCCCGCCCGGCGGGCCCGCCCGGGAGCGCGGCGGGGGCGAGAGCGGCCGGGAGGGCGGGGGCCGGGGCGCGCCCCTCGCGGGCGGGAGCGGGCGGGGAGCGCGCGGGGAGCGGGCGGGGAGCGCGCGGGAGCCGGGCCGTGCCATGCAGCCTTTGTGCAAAGTTGGGCGGCGGGCGGCGCGCGGCGCGCAGGGGTCCCGCTCGCCCGCGGCCGCGCGCAGTCGCGGCTGCTGCTGAGTGGCGGGGACCCCCCCGCGCCCCCAGCCCTCGAAGGCGGAGAGAGCTCGCGTCTCGCTCGGCTCCAGGGTAGGTTCCGTGTCGTGAGTGCGCTGTGCTATGAAACTTCTTCCCGGAGCGGCGGCCGCGCAGCCCCCGGCCCCGGGCCCCAGGGGCGGCGCCCCGAGGCGGCGAGCAGCGGCTCCGGGGCGCTCGCACCCGGGCGGGCCGCGGGGTTCCCAGCAGCGCCCGCACAGCCGCGCCCCTCCTCGGAGCCGAGAAAATGCCCCGCGGGCGCCCTCAGCGCGCGGGGCTGCGCGGGCGGGGGAGGTGCCGCGGGGCCGAGAGCAGTGGCGCGGAGCGGACCCCGGGGCGCCTGCACCCGCCGTCGGGAGCAGCCGGGCGCTCCCCACCCCCAGCCCCGTGTCCGCGGAGTCTGTTGTGAGTTGCCGTGACAACAGTAGGAGCTGCCACGAGGGGCTTGCAGAACACCTTACCTTGCGTGTCTGTGTGCTCGGGGAGAACAATGGGGTGAGGGGTGGAGAGGGGAGATGCTGCAGACTAGGGAATCCAACGCCCTCTCCAAAAAAAAAAGAAAGAAAAAGAAAAGGAAGTGGAAGTGGAAGGAAGGCACAACCATGCAAAAATATATCATTAGATCCTACTTTTAGCTGCGCCTCTTCTATCCTCAGCAGTATCAAACATCTCAACTGAGGAGCAATGTCAATATTTAGACTTGGACAAGCCAGAAAGTTAGAAGGGAGCGCCAAGCGCAGGGTTTTGACTTGGCTTTGCACGTCAGCACACAAGCTGTGCCTTTCGAGCTGACTGTACACATTTGCCGGGGGGGAAAAAATGCATGAAGAAAATGCATGAAGGTTGATATATATACAAAGGCACCCAGACCCAGGAAACTCTAGGAAGTTAAGACACGAAGAGTCTTTTTGACTTTGAACTCGCCCCAGCTTGTGCTGCTCATGCAGTTCTGCTGGACCCCGGCCAGATGCTCAACTTGAGGTTTCTCCGGTTGGGGCTCCCCCATCCTCGACCAGGGCTGTGCTGCACACTCTCCACCGTACTGTGGATCCTCTCTAAACCGAAGAGAATATCCTTATCAGTAGTTTTCATCTTTGTATAAAGTCCTCTCACTATCAGCAGATATGAATAGCCAATAGGCTGTGTTTGTGTGACCTCGGCAAGCTCTAGGCTTTTCTAAACATACATTCGTAAGTTTGTTTACAAACACTCTTTAGAAATTTGGGATTACATTAACTTTCCAATAACTGTAGATTCCTAAGAGTCGCTGGTTGCTAGAAAATAAACACAAGTTCTTTTCAGTGTAAATAAGGTCTGCCTACTGCTCTGCAGGTGGAGTAGGCAGTAAATTATTATATTAGGTTGCCTCTGAGATTCCTGGATCCTATTTAGGCATACTAGTGGGAAAGGGGTTTAACCAGCTCCTCTTGGTGGGGAACACTGAAAAAATCATTGGGAAGCAATAAAATCATGGTCAGCGTTCTTCTAAATGTGCCCATTGATGGTTGTTTTCCCAAATTCTGAAGGTAGTGTAAATTTAAGTACGTAAGGCTGTATGTGATCACAGAGGTGAAAATAGAAGCACAGGTAATCTGATGCTGTTGGCCCAATAACACAACTTGTAAACTATACACATAGAATTTAATAGGAAAAACTAGAACCGTTTGACCTTTCACTTAAACCAATATTGCCCCCAAATGTTATTTTGGAGGGTTAGTGTGTCCACTTCTCTGACTTCTGTATGGTAAAATGCCTGGAAGGTTTTCCTTTTTCCCTTCCGTGGGTCTGGGCCAAGTGCTTTTTTTGTATCATCCCCAAATGTTCAGAAATATATTTTCACAAATGCTACAAAATGTTAACCTAGCTATTTCGGGATGTATTTGACCCAAAGAAATGCCACTTTAACACTGGTATTTAGCAAAAGCGAAGCAAACTCTTGCCCTTTGGGGGTGGAGGGGGAAAAATGTGCGGTGAAAATTTTAGTGGCTCTCTACGTGTTCCTTCTTGGGCAGCGGTAGGACTTAACAGGTGTTTCTCTTTTTTTTATGTAGGTAAGTCCAGCTGTGAGCAGGGTGTTCTGTTCTTCACTTCCAGAAAGCCAGGTCAGTGTCTCTGTGCAAACCTATGACCGATTGATGACACCTTGTATCTAATTCTGAACATGGATTTCAGAACAGATTTCCCAGTCATTTGTCTTAAAACAATTTGTCTTTACCGTCTTTTCATGGACTCAGTTATGAACATCACAAGTTCAATGATTAATAAAATTATTTTCTTTACTCTGTGAGTAAAATGGTACTAAAATGGACCTTGAATCAGTTTGTACTTTATGACTTTTTGAGGGGTGTGGGGATCAAAGGGATGCCAGAATCACTGAGGATGCTGAGGATCTGGGTGCTTGATAATTAAGATTTTACTTCTATCCTAATCTTGGCACTCTAGAGCTGGAAGAAACTTGATATAATAATAGCACATATATTTTAGCATGAATCAAAGTTGGGAAAATGTGTTGCATTCTTTACATTTATGTTCTCATTGTGCATCTGGAAAAGAAAGAAAAAAAAAAAAACCCTGTGGAGTTTAACTACTCTCTTGATCCCCAAAAGACTTGTGAAGAGTTAGAAATTCAGAAAGGTTAGATAATATATTCAATTCCTACTTTTAGGAAATGGAAGAAATAGGATTTAAAAAAAAAATTCTGTCTTACACTAAAACCTAGACTTTCTAGTTGAAAAATTCTTCTCTAGTAGGGAAATTGAGGCCAGGAAAGGTTAAGTGACTTGCATAAGATAACTTGGTAATTACAGCTCATATAATAACATGAAATGGCCCAACTAGTGCAAAGAATAAATACCCTTCTCTTAAATAAAGTGGTGTGATAATAAGCTTTCGTGTGTACTTTCTGGAATAACACTGTCTAAGATTTAAGAAAGTTTTTATGAGGGGATCTCCCATCCTAAGATCTTACAAAAAGACTTAAAAGGCAAGATATTAAACATTCATGTATGAAAAATTAAAGGATAAATCAAGATCATACATGTCGAAAGGCTGAATTGGAAGGTCAGTGGTACGGTTTACAAGAAGTTCTGCATTTTCCACTCCATGGGATTACTTTGCAACTCCGTGTATGCATAGAAGAAATTTCAAGCACATATTTTGTCTGGATAGATGACAAATGAGTGAGAGTTTAGGAAAAGACAGAAGGTAGAATTTCAACCCAACAGGGAGAGATTATGCAGTCATCTAGAACTGCTAAATTACAGTATCTCAAAGCTCAAAGGTGTTATTGCTTCAAAAAGCATTGTAACAAAATTGTGAGCTGTTTGAATCTGGACAGCATCTTTGAGAACATTACTACTTAGCATGATACTTTAAAGTACTCAATTCCTTTTGGAATTTTAATTTGTCTAAAATGTGCCATGTAGATAGATTTAGATGCATAATAGATAAATCCCAACCAAAGTCCTGAAAATGGCCAGTAAAGATTAAGCAGGACATTTTCAGTTTTGACCCACCTTGACGGCCTTCTCTTCCCATCTCGCCTACCTTTTGTAGAATAATTTCTAACGTTTGTCAATCCTTCTTAGGGGGTATTATATAAAGGAGTAATATGAAAATGAAATGGGGAACAAATTAGTAAAGAAAACCTTAATATATCATCCTTAAAAAAAAAATGTACTGATATCCCCAACTCACGCTAATAGCCCTAAAAAGGTTACTTAGCTAAGAGATACTTTTAAGCATTTAAGGGGTTGTTATAAGCTGTCCTACAACAGGTTTGTCCTGTACAAGTTGTTACACAGTGTATCATTACAGAATAGAGCTTAAGAACACTGAGAAGATCCCATTGCAGGTTAAGACCTCACCGTCAACTGATATTTGGTTAGCTGTGCCAGTGCTATGTCATAAAAATATCAGTATAGCAACTCGAAACCTGTAATTATTGAAAAAGTAAAATTAGGGGCACCTGGCTGGCCCAGTCAGTAGAGCATATGACTATTGATCTTGGGGCCCTGAAATCGAGCCCCATGTTGGGCATAGAATTTACTTTAAAAAAAAAAAATCTAAAAATAAATAAATAAAAAGTAAAATTATACTGTGAGTCATATGTTAACAAGACCTTATAATTAGCATGTTATCCCTAATAATAATTTAATTAGCAATCATCCGTTTGCTGTATTGAACTTCAGAAGGCTTTGGTTAATTAATGTGCTTGACCTATCTCGAAACATGGGTGGAAACACTTGAAATTTCATTGTTTTTCGCTCAGGAAGTTTGCCTATAGAAAACAGCAGAATTTTTAAAAATCTTTTCTATTGCTGTTCTTTTAGAAAACAGGCAGTTGAGTCTCATTATTTGCAGGCCTCACTCTGGCTTCATGTAATAGGGTTTAAAGAGTACAGGTAATCTGAATTTGGTTTTCGTGTTCATCTTCTTTACTCCACTCAGGCTCCCCACAAACCTCACAACACCAAAACAAAACTGGAAGAAGGAAAGAAAATGAAGTCAGAAGAAGTGGCTTTTGTTGTGTTAGAGGTGGGCAGGGGAGGCCAAGAGGCAGTCACTCAATGGACGGGATGTGTATACACTGTTTAATTATATGTCAGCATCAGAAGTGTTGTTGTTTTTTTTTTTAGTTTATAAACAAAGTCATCACCACTCTTCCTGAAATCCTGTGTTCCCTGTGCACATGGCAGAAATTGGGAAATAGGCAAATAAAAAAACTGAAATGAACTGGGTATAGCAGCCACTGTTTCCAGATGTCCTAGGACACTTCTGTCTCCAAATGTTCCCTCCAGCTGTCCCATCAAGCACATTATCATATCTTTGGTAAGGTTTTATCCACTAAGGGGTGAATTAGGAAGTTTTATAAAGAAAGAGATGCCAGTAGGTCCAGAAGAAACAATTACATTTCTCCACTCTGCACCTGTGTTTATTCATTGCATAGACACAGGTTAATGCCAAGTTCCCAGTGCTAATGAGGTTACCATCTCAGGCTCCATCCCTCTGTGAATAAGGTTCCTTTGAATTGTTACTCAACCATAGTCCAAGCCCCCAGTGAGCGCTGGAAGAATAATAACCAGCGATTATTATGCTCCTACTAGATGCCAGGCATTTTACTGCATTTCAACTAATTATCATTATCCATTCCAATTCTATGGAAGCAAAAAATGGAACTCAGATATGTTAAGGTCAAAGAGGTAACAGGAGTTAGAAAGAGATTCGCACCCAGGTCTGCCCAAGAACTTGAATACATATTTGCTTTAAATGAACTCCTGGGGAGGCAGGGGAGAGAAACACTTTAAACCATTTCATTCCAGGTTACTTTTGCAGATGGTAGAGTACAGGAGTCAAATAATTATTCTTACTGAGGGTTTTTCGTTTTGTTTTTTGTTTGTTTATTTGTTTATTTTTAATCTAACTTGAACCACGTAGCAGGCTTGTCTGGACAAATTTGTTAACTCTCCAGGTCATTTCTAATACATTTTGACTGAAGTCAAATCTTAAGCAGTTGAGTCATAGAGTGTGGAATCACGGATCCAGAAAGGTCCTCAGAGATACGTAAGACGTATCTCTCAATTCATGTAAGTGAAAATAACTGCCTCCCAGAGAAGTGATCTAGTTTACCCACTCTCCTAGTTAGTAACTGACACAGCTGGAAGTGAACCCAGGTTCCCAAGTCCCAGCGCAGGACTTGATTCTAATATAAAGCATTGCCTGAAAAGTGCCAAGTCTTCCAAACCCTCCCACGTAGCCAAAATTACAACTATCAAGTATGAAATCCATCAGAAACCTAAGATACATCCAGAAATGGGAGATAAGAGGATTCCAACAGTGTAAAGATACAGTGAGCACCGAGAAAAAGCTCACTTCTCTGCGTTGATGTGGATGCAGAGCAGTCTTCCTGCTGACTTAAAGCAGCCCCACTCCCATCCCTTCCACCCTGTCTCCGTGAACCATCTGTCTTAATTAAGTATGGAGCTTTTCCATTTGTCTGTGGAGCTCTGGTTTCTCACTAACTCTGTGACAGGGAAATACTTCTTGGACCTCATTTTTTTTCTAACCTATAAAGTAAGAACCATATCACGTCTTTTAGAGAATTGTGCAGACAGATGTTATGAAATCATACATGTACCGCATATAGTAGGTACTCAGTAAGGGATAGTTCTCCTCTTAGCCTTCCTAGTATTTCAAAGGAAAATGTTATCATTTTTTTCCCCTTAAATGAACTAGAGCTGTTTGAATTCTGATATTGTAAGGGGTTGTTAGAGTAACCTTTTTTTCCTGGGTAAAAAACATGCCCAGTGGTCTCTTGGGGTACCAGTGGCCCAGTCACAATGACATTTTTTTTTTTCCCTTGCACTCTAGGGTTGCCACAATGTACTTGAATAATTTTAATTGCCTCGGTATCTGCCACAAAAGTAACACCAGGCTCCTCTTGGAGATTTGTGGCTCCCATTTCCTTCCAGACGCTGTTGAAGTATCGGACATGCTCTCCAGGTAGACCCTTGCATCTCAGAGCAACTACTATATTTTCAGCCAAGTAACGAAGAAATACTTCCAGAGAATATTATTGCCAGTAGAACATTCTTGCTTTTAATTTCAAAATACGTGAGACTTGCCTACCGTCATTTCAATTAACTCAAGCATTAAGTACTGTCTGTGCTCTGGCCCTGTCTTTTCGTCGTGTGCTGCTGACGGATCTTTCGATAGGAAAAACATAAGCACTACAATTTCCCCTTTCACCCTCAGCGCTTGATAACTACCCTGGCCTAAATTACATCTCTGGGAAGTGTTTCATCACACTCCTCTCCCCAGCTGCCACGCTGTGTCATGTGGCACTCGCTGCCCTGCTTCAGATTTTTGGAACCAAGTCTTTGGCAGCACATCCTATTCGTCACATACATGGAGGAAAGCCACTGTGGTGGTTTTTTCTTACTTGTACTTTCTCCCCCTTTTTAAAAAACTTATAATCCCAAGTGGCCCAGGATGGCCTTTATTTTCCTAGTGACATAGTCTTTCCCTCTGAGTGTGTGACGAGGGTAAATTGCAAGATGTATATCCTTTTCTTTGGGTGTAGGGCTGGCAGTTATGTGTTGTCTCCTGTGCTGTGAAGTGGACAAGCTGGTGCTAGCGGCTTCGAGATGACCAGTTGCTAGATTGCCCCTAACCTGACTGCTAGTCTTAGATTGGTTATATAAATTTCAGTTCATATCGAGGAGCTTATTATTAAGGCAGTGCTTCTCAGACTTCGGTGTGCATACAGATCACTGGGGCATCTTGATAAAATGCAGATTCTGATTCAGGTGGGACCTGAGACAATGCGCTTCTCACAAGCTACGCATCGATGCCAAAACTGCTGGTCTGAGGACCATATTTTGAGTAGTGAAGGTCTAAAGTATAGGTGTTACTATAGCCTATGCTGGAACTCATGCCTTACAGACTGTTAGACTCCCACCTTATTTTGTTTGCTTGTTTCTTAAATCATAATAGACAGTCATGGAATCTTAAACATGAAAGGGATGTACACGGCAGTGTGCTAGTAAATCAACCTGTTCTCTGGGGGGAAAAATGCATTTATGTGCATACATAAGTCGATTATAAATTTTAGTGACATAAAGAATGTATGTAGCACACACTTTGCAAATAATAAAAAAATACACAATACTCTTTATTGTAAATTCCATAAAGCCAGTTGGGTTTTACAGAATGCTTGTTGGGTTTTGCTGAACTGTTTTATCCATAACCTATCTGCAGTACAATTGATGAAGGGATGTAATTCCCATGTAAATGTTGGTTGATATTTTGCCTTATGTTAATGAGCAAGATAAAAAAGTTTAACAACAAAGACATGTCGGAACTCTACTCATTTATCAAAGATAGGCTCTTCCCTGCTGCACGAGATAATAGCTTCTAAATAGTGTAAAGATAGTTCCTTAAAGTTTCTATTGACAATGTAACAGCTCCACATGTAATACACTTTTAAGATTAATCTGCATTGTTAACATTTTTTAATCATTTTCTTAAATCAAGACAAGCAACAAAGCAAGCCCTAAATTGTACTGCTTGCCAGTTTCTGTGGTATAAAGACTCCCACCATGGCCAATTTCAGTCTATTGTTGTGACTGATTGTGAAGCTGGGGAGAGATGGCCCAGTAGCCCACTGCTGCATACTATTTCCACCATACAAATAAAATTGGGATCAATAACCTCAAAATGTAGGTAACAGTGAAATGCAATAAAATAATTAGAAAAAGATGAGATTGAGTATTCAGTAGTACCTTTGTCTTTAGTATAATTTATGTAATTGAAACTTTATATAATTTAGTTTTTAATACTGACCCTATTTTATTTATGTTTATTTATTTTTTATTGAAGT
Organism: Vulpes lagopus; assembly: GCF_018345385.1. Classification (NCBI taxonomy): domain Eukaryota; kingdom Metazoa; phylum Chordata; class Mammalia; order Carnivora; family Canidae; genus Vulpes; species Vulpes lagopus. The sequence goes on from NC_054826.1 coordinate 75,512,204, forward strand.
ACAGTGACACAAAATGTTACATTAATTTTAGGTGTACAACATAGTGACTTGACAGCTCCATACATTATGCTTTAACAGGCTTGCAAAAATCCTGAAAATTGAACAACTAGTTCTCATGAGCTAGTGGGGGCTGGCTCCAGCACACCGCTAGATATAGATCATCCAGTTGAGTGATTCTCAACCTTTGCATCAGAATACCCCCAGGAAAACCATAATCTACAGTCAGTAAATTTTTGTTAGGGCCTAGGAATCTGAATTTAAAACATTTTTATTGACATGTGTCTTATTAAAGAAAAATACAAAAATCAGAAGTATATAACTTAAAAGAATTTTCACAAACTGAACAGACACACATAAGCAGCACCTGCACACAGAAACAGAAAATCACCAGCGCCCGGATACTCTTTTTTAAATCCCTAACCAGTCATTTCCCAACCCAGGTAACCACTAGCTTGGCTTCTAATACGATGGACTCATTGTGCCTGCTTTTGAACGTTTACGTAAACAAAATCTCTTTAGTGTCTGGCTTCTTCTCCTCAATATTATGTTTGCGAGGTTTATTCATAATGTATGTAGCAGGAGTTCATCCATTTTGTTATAGTCTGTGTAGTATCCTGGAGCTCAATTTATTATTTATTTATCCATCCTACTGCTGGAGGGTTGTTTCCAGCTGTTCGCTATTATGAATAGTGCTGTCAGGAATATTCTTGAGACACCTGGCTGGCTCAGTCGGAAGAGTGTGTGACTCTTGATCTCGGGATCATGGGTTTGAGCCCCACATTGGGTGTGGAGATTACTAAAAAAAATAATTAAACCTTTTTTTAAAAAAAAGAATATTATTTTACAGGCAGCAGTACCTAAAGCAAAACTAAACAAATCCCCCCAATAATTTTAATAAGCATCTGATCTCTTGATTGCCTTCTCTACAACTCCCCCTCCTCTCTTATTTCTCATATAATATGACCAAGGCTATTGATTCTTTTGTGTGAATGTAATTTTAGGACCATAAGCCATGAAGCTGTGTGTTTCCATTCATTACAGTATGTTCTCCGGGCTCTTTTCAATTTACGTTCACCAACTCCCCCTTTCATCAAGACACCGGCTCTTGTGCACTCTAAATAGGGATGAGATTTGGCCTCACATCAATAGCACAGAGGAATAATAGATACAGTGGAGATGCAGCCAAGGCTAAATTTGGCAGCTGATCATTAAGGCTCCTGGAAAGAGGCTTCAAAGAAGGGGAATTGTTTCCTTTTGTGTATATCAAACAAAAATCAACAGTGAACCCTTTGAATATTTCAGATTCTAATATTTTTAAAAATCCATTTATTTGAAGTAGACCAGCAACTCTCATCTGAAAGAGAACTGAAATCTCTCAAAGTCTGATGACTTGATCTGGAAAGATTAGAGAAGGTTTTCCCTTTGGCTTGTTCCTATACCTGGGGATCAGCAGGTGTATTCTTGCTACATTGTTCTAGGCTGAGTGGCTGCATAGTTCTGTGTGTGTGTACATTTGGGTCTATTGAGATGTTAGTTCCTTTGATTTCAGTCAAGGGAGCTGAATGACCAGGAGCTGCAGGATGATATTGTTGATGAGTGAGATGGCTGCTCAGTATTTAAAGAAAGGTTCCAGGAGCAGCAGGCACTGAAAGGCACTTCACATAAAGCTCTCAAGGTATGCAGAGATGAGGTATTAATTCCACATAATGAAGGAAGAATGTATTTGCACACAAATATTCTAGTCCCTGGTTTTCCTATCCCCCCCATCCTCACTTTTTTGTAAATTTTTTTGTTATAAAATTCCTTCGTTGTTATAGAAAAGATGAAATATATAAGATAGGAAAAAAGGAGAAAAATTTAAAGCAATTTATAATCCTAATTGGCATTAATATTTTAATGTTTCTTTATCCCAGATGTTGCAGTATGTGTTTAGGTAAATAATTTTTAAGGAATGATGTTATTCTGTATATTATTTTGTGATCTTTTTTCATTTAAATGTTTATCATGAACATATGACAAAAAATGTACTTATAACACATTTTTTGTTGGCTGTATACTGTCCTATTTTGTGGACATTTAGTGTTGTGGGGTTTTTTTAACCACTGTGTGGCTGGATTTCGAAAATTATTTCCAATATCTCGTTTCCACAAATAGTGATATGATAACATTACTTTAATGGAATCTTTTTGTATACCCTAATTATTTATCTAGGAATAAAGTCTTATAATTGGATGAAAGTTATGGACATTTTAAAGTCTTTGAGTGTCAGGTGCACTACTGAATAATGGTATTACTTTCCACTCCCACAAACAGTTTCTCATTCTGCTTTTTAAAAATGTACAATCTTTCATGTAATAACTCTTACCTAGAGTTGGAGGCTATAGGAACATGTCCTGAAATTATTAGCTGGGATCTATGCATTAATGTCAGCCAGAAACCTCCAATAAAATATAAGATTTTTAAAGAGTGTTTTTTTTGTCCACCAACACTTTTGTAGTATTTATGGTCTAATTTTACTAAGAAATCCTGGGGGAGTAGGGGAGACAATTTTCTTCATTTGTCTGAATCAGAGCATAACCTAATCCTAACTGGCATATTATAGTCTCCTAAATGATTAAATGCAATTGCTTCATTGTCATCCTATGTGAAGGTTTCACAGCTAGTGGTCTCTCTGGTACTACAGAAGCTGACCCAGTGACATCTTTAGAGAATGCTTTCAATGAACAAGTGACTGCAGAACACTACAGAGACTTTTCTTCATTAGGATGGATTTTTAAGCATATCTAGTCTGCAGACTTGATATTAGCTTTCTCAAATGAGCACTTACAACTTTGACATGTCTCTGAGGATTTAACCAGTATTTAATTATTAATTTTTGACAAAGCTTCCTGATCCAGCCCTTAGCTGAGGTTCACACATGGGCCCTCCAAAATCAATGCATAGTATCTTCTGTTGTTTCAATTCTTTTAATCTTAGAAAAATATATTTAAGTATAACATAAGGGAGAATTGTATACAGATCACAAGTATACAGTTTGATGAGTTTGTGAAAACCGAACATACTTATATAACCAGCACTTAGATCAAGAAGTGGATATCAGAAGCATCCCATTTCTGGTTACCACCTCACTGCACCCTCTGTGCCTTTGAAATGCTCCAAATTTATGTCCTGGGTAAGTCATTCATTTACAGAATTTAATTTTTCACTGAACCCTTAACTTTATAAGAGCTAGCTGCAGTGATTTTGATCAAGCTATTTCCCTTGTAACAAAATATGTAGAATCTGCCTCTCCAAGTCAAGATTATAACATTAAATTTTTGCACTGAACATGCATCAATATTTATATGTTTGTGATTTGCAGGTATACAAATACACATACCGCATGCATAAAAACAGATTTGGAACTTTTTTTTTCTTTTAATGAATGTAAAGCTAAATTATACTATATTGACCCAAGCTTAAAGTATCATAACTACAATTGATTATCATAGAATATTTCGTATGATTTGGTTCCAAAGAATTTCTTAAAATTGCTCATTTTTGTTACTATAAGTATTTCCTCTGAACACCCAAAATTTAAAAGCCAAGAATTTTTCATCTTCTGTTTGAAATATATAGGTGTCTTGGGTGTCTACCACTGTCTCTATGTGGTTAAATTTCTTTGTCTGATATTCAGCTAGATTATCATTTAGATTCCTATGGGGTTTTGTTTTGTTTTGTTTTGTTTTTAGTTGAGACCTTGGGTCAGAAAAAAAAACAAGTTTAACGGCATCACAAGCTTTATAAATATATGATTTCAAAGAACAGTTCATACATCATAAAAAATCATTTATTATTATTGGCTCGTATCTGTAGTCTTACTAGAATTCACAATCAATGGTTATACTTATGTACTCATTAGTTTTTTAAAAGGCCAAAATGGTTATACTTATGTACTCATTAGTTTTTTAAAAGCAATTAAAGAATATGCTTAAGAATATTATTCATCCATAAAAAGTAATGAAGCACGAATACATGCTGTAACATGAATGAACTTGAAAGCGTTGTGCTCAATAGAAGAAGACAGACGCAAAAGGCTGCATATTGTATGATTTCCCTTATAAAAAATATCCGGGGGTGCCTGGGTGGTTCATTGGTTTAAGAGTCTGCCTTCAGCGCAGGTCGTGATCCTGGGGTGTGAAATCGAGCCCCATATCGGGCTCCCTGCTCACCGGGAAGCCTGCTTTTCTCCCTCTCCTTCTGTCCCCCCCCCCACCCCGCACACACACACACACACACACACTCATGCCCTCTCTCTCTCTCTCTCTTTCTCTCTCAAAATGGATGAATAAAATCTTAAAAAAAAAAAAAAAGTCCAAATTAAGCAAATTCATAGAGACAGTGAATTAGTGGTTTCTAGAGCTGAAGGGAGAGAACAGGTCGGCTGCTAATGGGCACAATGTTTTCTTTCTGGGATGATGAAAGTGTTTCAGAATTAGATGGTGGACAGGGTAGTATAGTTTTGTAGGCATAACAAAAATCCTGGAATTGTATACTTTAAAAGGGTGTGTTTTCTGACAATGACTTTTATCTCATTTTTTTAAAAGGTAATATATTTTCATCATTGAAAATTTGGAAACTAAAGGAAAGTGGAAAAATGACAAGTTATAGCCCTGTTACCAACAACAGTCACTGTTATCTGTTGAGTGTCCATCCTTGCAGTTTACCTTTCATATATTGCTGTTGCAGGAAGAACAGCTTCCCTTTTGATAACGGAGACACAACTATTAAATCTTAAGTATTCACGTATTAATATCCATCCATTCTGCCCCTCCCCTTGAAAGTAAAAAAGGGTGGGTCCACGGGAGATCCACTTAGATGATGGAGGGGAATAATGATGGAGATAGAAGTGAAAGAAGCAGAGAGCCATAGCCAGCCCTGTCAGGAGTTTTGCTGCAAGATGCCTGAAAGGTCATGGTAATCACATCCCTCTGTTAATCTTAAGTACCCACGTTTTTTCTTGGCTTTCTAAAAGTCACATTCATGTTTCTTTTAGCTGTGTCACTGTGCTTAGATGGTACTTAGAGTGAAAGAACAAGGAGGCCCAATTCTATTTGACTTGCATGTATTTGCTTATTTTATATAGTTTTCATCAACTGTTTTTTATTTTTTTTTAATTTTTTTTTTAATTTTTATTTATTTATGATAGTCACAGAGAGCCAGAGAGGCAGAGACACAGGCAGAGGGAGAAGCAGGCTCCATGCACCGGGAGCCCGACGTGGGATTCGATCCCGGGTCTCCAGGATCGCGCCCTGGGCCAAAGGCTGGCGCCAAACCGCTGCGCCACCCAGGGATCCCCATCAACTGTTTTTTAGATTGCTATCCTGCACTTTCCCCATGATAGTGTAACATTAGCACTTCTCCATATGATTGCAAACTCAACATAAACATGATTTTAAATAATTACAATCTTAATAGAGAAGACTTGTTGGACATTCTCTTGATGGGAGGTATAGTGATTAAAATACTTTACAAGCATTATCTAATTTAATCTTTACAACAACACATCCAGGGAGGCAATTATCCCCAGTTTACAGATAAGGAAATAGAAGTTTAGAGAGATTAAGTAATTGGCCCAAGATCAGTTAGCAAGGCCTTAATTATTCCCTCATTTGTCATAGATTTGAGTGGTTTTCATTTTTTTTCTTACTCTTAATAAAGATGTGATAAATATATTTGCTTTTAAAACATTTTCTGTTTATGAAGTCATTTCTTTAGGTGGATATATCAGAAAATATTTTTAAAAATTTCCGAGTGGTTGAGGTTTTTTGTTGCTATTGTTGTTAATAAAACCTTTCCTTTTAACTTTTTCATTTATCTTTTTGTGGTTAGGGAATTTAGTTGATACAACTTCTGCTTTGGGGGATTTTTGTCCTTCTGGTGGGTTAGTCAACCTCTGTAAGTGTGCCAAGAACACTTGAAAAGAAAGTGCACTCTCTTCTCAGGTTTTTTTTTTTTTTTTTTTTTATGTGGGATCTGTTCATTTATCACTACTTTTTATGCTATCCAAGGCCTCCACGTGTTGTTTTCCATTTTTGCTTTCTTTTTTTTTTTTCTAAGATTATTTATTTATTCATGAGAGACAGAGAGAGAGAGGCAGAGACATAGGCAGAGGGAGAAGTAGGCTCCATGCAGGGAACCAGACGTGGGACTCGTCCCGGGTCTCCAGGATCACGCCCTGAGCCAAAGGCAGGCGTTAAACCACTGAGCCACCCAGGGATCCCCACCCGTTTTTGCTTTCTTAATCTGATGTTGATTCTGATTTTTTATCTCATACATGTCAGTTATTTTCATTAGTTTCTCCTTATAGAGGTATGCATTTGGTTTGTGAAGGTTCGTTATTACTGTAATGATTTTATGAATTGCCCTCTTTTTTACCTTCCAAATTATCATTTACAGATAATTTTTCTATGCCATTTTGAAACCAAAATCAAAATAACATTGAAGGCTAGTTTTATATTTTCAGTTGGCTTTGGTTTCCATAGTCCTTTTAAACTGAAATACCCTCTTTTTTTTTTTTTTTTTTTTAATTTTGAATTATCTCTGGGTGTTTTGTCAAGTATCTTTGAGCAGTTTAATTCCTTAAAGAAATCTGAGTTTTTGCTCCCTGAGTCTTTGATATCTAAAAATAGCTTTATGATCCTTTTACATAAATAACAATTTGACCAAATTCAGAAACTTGTTATTATGTCCTTTTTCTGTGAAGGCTACGTGTTTTTCTCTTGTCTTAAAGTAGTGTATTGGTGAAGTGTGTGGTCATTCATATTATTATTTCTTTATAAAAAAATGTTTTTTGGCCATTAGTCTTAGAGGATGTTTTGCTTAGGTGTTTGCAGGATTATTATTACAGTTTCTCTGGCATCGATATTTAAACATTTTACTGAAAAATAGAGACATGTATAGTCATCTTCTTACTTTCTCCTTCTTCTCCCCGCCCCATCCTCCTTTTTGTATTGGGGCAATTTGGTCTACTCAGCCGCACTTTACTCCCTGAGTTCCCCCCAGAAGCCATAGCATCCAGGGGATTGCGTATCTACTGTCAGCCTCCTCCTCATCTTCCATGACATCATTTTCAGATGGCCTTCCTTCTGTCCTTAGAGTTCCTCATGTTTTGCCTGTGCCTCACTAATCCAATTTACTACATCTTCAAGGCTATTTACTGTTGCCAGTATGACTTTTACTTTGGCGATCTTGTTTCTCATGTATACGTGGCCTTTACTTATCTGGTCTTATTGCCTACTTAGAGCTTCATCTGCTGTAAGTTTACACAACTGCGTTATCTTCTTTTGCAGGATCAACTACATGGTTCAGATATTTTTTAAAAACTTTTTTCTTTTGCTATTTCTTATAGCACATCTACTTAACTAGAAGACCTTTCTTCTAAGTCTTTAGCTAAACAGCTTGTCCTTTTCTACATGTCAGGGTTTTTAATAGATCATATGTTAAATGGTCCTCTGTTTACTTCATCCATCTAGAGACAGATTTCTGGTGGCCGAGGGCTGAATTATATCTGATGCTTGCATCTCCAGGGTTCTGTTGGAGACCAGATTGGGGCTCTGTAATGAACCCACCCAGTTCCAGAGTGGATAGGCCACACCCTTCAGTAGTGTACAGGCCCAGGGAACTGTGGAGCTTTGACATAAGAACAATAGTGAGGGGTATCACCGCCAAGATGTACCAGTGGTCAGCCTTAGCGATTGTACTCCTGCCCCATCCCTCGCACATTCACAAGATCCATCACTTCTGTAGCAGCATTGAAATTGAAACCGTCTAGTTAAGCAGGCTAGCGGAAGAAAAACAAAATGAGTCTTTCCCCTGCTCAGTGCTGTCTACCTGGCTTGTCTTCAGTAAGGGGTCAATCCCTGGGATCACTCCTTTCTGAGGACAGCACACCAGGTGCCTTATGGCTTTCCAGGGGCTCCACAGCCCGCTTCTCCCATCTCGGTCCCAAGTCAAGCCAGCTCCCATTACTCCAGACCATAGACATCCTGCTTACCTCCCAGCCCAGCTCTTTTCCCTGTGAACATGGGCAGTCTGCTGGGCTTCAGTGACTTTCTCAGTTGGCTCCATGGAAGTGAATGTGGCAGAAATCTTTCCAGTTCTAATATATGGTTACTCTTTATCCATATTCTGGTACTGTCATGGGGTCTGCTAATTCGTGGAGAATAAGGTTAATTTCAGCGAGACCATGTAGCAGGGAATCCAAGGCATGTAATCTTCCAATGCTGTCCTTCCTTCAAGTCCAACTAATTGGCTCTTGTGATGTCTTTTAGCAGAGATTGAATTTCCTCATTCCAGATTCACTTTCATTTTGATGATAAATCCTTCTCCATAGGGAGTGGGTACGTGTGCCTCCATTTTTCCCTTCTTTCCCAGCCAATTAGTGACCTCACCAAAAGAGTTAGAAATCCCTTGAATGAGGATGTTAAAGTCCAAAAGTTGGTGGGAATTTTATGAGACTCTTATAATGTAAATATTATAAAGATTCATAAATTGGCTCTAGGCACTAGTGCACAATAAATAATCATATTCCCTTTTTTTTTTTCCTGAATCAATTTCAGCTGTAAGCTCCTGCCTGCTTATATTGGGACTCCCTCCTGCCCCCTTGCCTTATCATTTGGTGGAGGGGCCTGGACCTTGGTCCCTGGTGGTTCCCATGGTTACTGATGCTCTTCCTGATGGGGAGCCACGGCTGGTGTGATGCCATCTGTCAAATACCGCTCTCATGATGGGCCACACAGATGTCCCTCAAGGTGTTCCTCTCACTGACTGCGGGCTTAGCCACATGCTGCTGCTCTCGAGGCCACAGGCTTAGTGATCAGTCACCAGAGATAGCTGAGTGCAAGTTCACTGCCAGATCCAGGTGGAAGGTTTCCTGAGGAAGGTGGAATGGCTGTACTTTTATATCCTGTTGAATAAATATTAATTGAAAACCACATATGGCCAAGGCATTGAAAAGACTTGAGGGTTTAAAGGTGAATTAACAGTCTCTGTTGTCAAAAATGTATAATCTTAGTGAGGTAGAAGAAAATAAGCATAATTGTCAATACTACAAATCAAAATTTGGTAAATACCCTAGGAGGTGGTATAAAGGAATAATGTTTTAAGTGCATCTTTTTCCAAAACGTAACTTGTGTCTGTCTACTTTGCTCCATCTCTGCTGATTCCTGGTCCAAGCATCCTCCCCTCCCCAACACCCCCCACACCCCCGCCGAGAACCTGGGCGCATCGGTTAGGATGCTTCTGCTCCCCACACAGCAGTCTCAGTGGTATCAGTGATGCTTCTAAAAAGCAAATCAGAACTTGTTACTCCTCTGCCTGCAATGTCACAGTGGCTTCTCATTGCATTTAGAATAAAACCCCAGTTCCCTGCTTGGCCTACAAGACTGTGTGTGATGTGACCCCTGCCTCCTTTCTAACCTTCCTGTCTCCAGCTCCTCTGGCACCAGCTTTTTCAGGCCTGCTTCTTTCCCAGCACATGACTGGACCCTGTTCCTTCTTCAGATATCAAGAAACTTGGGCGTCCTCAAAGAGGTCTCCCTTCCTTGTCTTTCCTGCAGACCTCCCACCCATTATTTTCTCTCATAACCCTTTTGCTTTTCTTCAAGGAAATTCAATCAAGTTTATGACTACATCTACCTGTTTCTCCCCACCTGACTGCGAGGTCCAAGTGAGCAAGAACCACACCTGGCTTGCTTACCACCGTACACCAGTACAGTAGGCCTGGCACTAGGTGCTGAGACTATTATTTCTTTAATTAAACCTGTCTGAGTCCTAAAGATGCAGAACAATTTCAGTGGAAGATCAGGGGGCATGAGAAAGGACATCTGAGCAGAGTGATGAGTCAAGCCACCAAAGGAGACATCACCTGGAAATTTATAGATAAAAGTCAACCAGTATGTCTAGAATGTAGCACATAGTTTTCTTGTGGTGGTTTTTAAAACTATCTTGAATTTTTATGCATCTTTTAAGCTAAGATTTTTTTATCTGTTCTTTGTTTTTCAACTGGGGCAGCATTTATTAAGAACAATGGCTATATAGCAAGTTTATTTCTAATCCTGGCTCACCTCCCCCACTGACATTGAGCTTTTTTTTAAAAATTGAAAAGTGTGATCTTGCATAGGTCTCCATTATCACAGGGCTCTGGTGAGAATAATGAGTGGATGTTTTAAAAAGTACCTCTGTATGATCTGTATTCCTGGGCTTATATTCACTGTCCTTTCTGTCACTCAGACACTTTTCCTCTCTGTTTTAATCAAAACTCTCAGGTGAAAAAAAATATTGTTGATTGAACAATGAAAGGCAATTTTATCCTGGAGATACATTTCTGTAAACTTCTGATTTAGGGAAGTGCAGCCCAACCCTGATGGTCTCTTCCCAGATCTGGACCCACTCTCCATTCCAGCTGAGATGTTTATATTATGCACAGAGCAGCTCCTGCCTGCCTAGGACTGGTGATTAAGAGCTCAGGATAATGAAATCTGCACAGTCGAAACTTGGCTGTTGGCTATGGTTATTATGCAACTCTTAACATTTCTCTCTTGTTTCTGTCAATATAAAATTCCCAGTTTTTCTTTCTGAGCTCACTCTTCAAATACACTAAAATTTGTTCCACTAGTATTTTTTAGCGACCAGGTTAAATTATTTCTTAAAGTTCAGATTACATGCTTTTCTAAAGGACCAGAAAATTTAGCGGCAGTGCAATGCATTGTTCAAACCATCTATGAACAATTGAATGGAACTGAAAGTACAAAGGCCTCTCTTTGGGCCTTAGAGTTTTGTCTTTAAGCAGACTGTTCACATGCTTTGATTCAAATAGCAAACGTAACAAGAAACACAACGCAGGGGATGGTTAGAGATGGCATATTCCAGTGGTGGGGTGATTTGAATTAGAAGATGCCTAGTTAAAAAAAAAAAAAAAAAAAAAGAAGATGCCTAGTAAGATGTCATAGACAAGTGATAAGCCTTCCCTGCCCACCCTTCCTGATATCTGAATTTCCCATAGTAGAAGAGACTTACACACTCACTTGGACTCAAAGAATCTCTGTACTAAAGTGCACCTATCCAGGGGAAACAAGAATATCATGCACTTCCTCAGCCACAGTGCCTCACAATTACTGAATTATGGAGACAAGACTCTGATGGTCATCTAGCCATAGTGTGATTGAGCCATAGTGGCTGTGCCTGACACTTTCTAAGAGCCTGTATCTTCAGAGAGGAACAGGACATCAGGAAGGCCATCATCTCAAGGAATGAAGGTGGGAAGAGAGTACCACCCTGGGAAGAGAAATGATTTGAACAGGAGACCAGGGCAGCTAGGCTCACATTTGGCTATGTCACTGTTTGGCTTATGACTGTCCCTAGAAGAGAGTCACAAATAAATTGGGGGACCTGTGGACCTGAGTGAATAGTCAAAAAAAGCTTTACAGAAGCAGGGCATGGTATGTGCTTATATTCCAAGCACTTTGACACATAGTAGTACCTCAGAAATACGTGATGATTCATTAAGGGCATGAGATGACCACTTTGAAGGTATAGCCACAGGAAAAACAAAAATTTCACAAACCACCATTCTATAGTTTGCTAATATAGAAAAAAATTGAGTCTATATGGGTATTTCTGATTGTGATTGATCCTACTAGAACCATTTATGAAACAGAGGAGGAAGTAAGTAAATAGTCTTTGTGGAGGCAGGGCAAATAGGAAGACTTTTTTGGAGGAGGTAAGATCTGAATAAGGTTTTAAGCAATGAACAGAATTTGCCAGGCAGACAAGGAATGGTAGAGACTTGGCTGGGGAATAGTCTGTGTAAAGGCACTGAGGTAGCAAACAACATTTAGAATTTAGGAGGCCATTTTGTGTGGCAAAAGCATGCTGTTGCTGTTGTAAAAAGTTACCGAAAATTTGGGGTGCCTGAATGGCTCAGTGTTAAGCATCTGACTCTTCATTTCGGCTCAGGTCACAATCTCAGGGTTATGAGATCAAGCCCCACTTCCAGCCTGAGTTGGGCTCTGCTCTCAGCGAGCAGTCTGCTTGGGATTCTTTTCCTTCCCTTCCCTCCTCCCCCTGATTGTGCCCATGCGCCCGCACTCTCTCTCTCTCTCTCTTTCTCTCTGTAAAATAAATAAATAAAACCTTTCTTAAAAATTACCAAAAATTTTGTAGCTTAAAGCAAATAATCTTATAGTTCTGTTGGTTAAAAGTCTAAAATGAGCTTCTTTGGACTAAAATGAAGATATTGGTAGGCTGCATTCCTTCTGGAGGCTCTAGGAGAAAATATGTCTTCTTTCCTTTTCCAATGCCTAGAGGTCACTTGCATTCCTTGGTTCATGGCCCTTGCCTTCACCTTCAAAAGCCAGCAGTGTAGCATCTTCATATATTTCTCACACTCTGATCTTTACCTCTTTCTTCCACGTGAAAGAACCTGAGTGATTGCATTGGACCTACCCACACAATCCAGAATGACCTCCTTATACAAAAGTCAGCCAATTAGCAGCTTAATTTCATCTGCTACTCTATTTCCTCCATGTCATGTAACAGAACATATTTGCAGATCCCAAAGACTAGGACATGAAAATCTTTGAGGGACATTATTTTGCCTACCACACACACAATAAAGGTGTGGAAGATGATGGTGAGGAGAAAGTTGGCATGATCCATCAACCCTAGGTAGGAAAGATCATCCACCCAAAAGGGACCTATAATCTGATATTTTTTTAAAAATAGGAGGAGTCAAGATTTGGTGATTTTTCCCATTTTTCCCATTTTTCCCCTATAATGGATGTGTTTCCGTTAATTACTGATGCATAACAAATCATCCCAAAACTTGGTGGTTTAAAACAATAATCATAAATTTGGAGATTGGCTAGGGGATTCCTCACCTGGGCTCACTCAAAAAGCTTCATTCAGCTGGAGAGTTGTCTGGGCTAGAGGATTCAAGTAGCCCTCTATATGGCATGCGGTGAAGCCATAGGCAAGGCGACCTCAATTATTCTCACTGTGAATTCCATTCCTCTGCTAGGCTAGGCCAGCTTCCTTACATGACAGCCTCAGGATAGCATTCCAGTAGCGTGAGGGTGGAGCTGCAGGGCTTCTGGAAGCCCCGACTCTGGAACTCACACAACATCACCACCACATTCTTTGGGATTGGGCCACACAGTCACAAGGCTAGCTCAAATTCAAGATGAAGGGAAATAGATTCCATCTCCTGATGAGAGTTGCTGTCGTGACAGGCTGTGAAGATACAGGAGTTTTTACTTTGAGAGAAGGATTTTGAAACACACGATTTCCAAGGTAAAATGTTTCTGGCTGACAGAATCCAGCACGTGACCAAAAGTATGCAGGGCTCAAGTAGTGTGTGGGGAAGGTCATTGGTGCCAAAGAGGTGGAGGGTCTGTGAGGCTAGAGTGTCAGATGCATCCATCACCCTGTGGACACAGCAGGAAGGCTGACTTGGTGGTGACAGGGAGCAGGGACCTGTAGTCCAGAAGATGACAGTAATCGTGGCATGGGCATGTGGGGTGATTGGACAACCACAGTCTCTAAGCAGCCGGTGGATGGTGGCCCCAGTCCCCAGGGGTCAGCCACCCTACGCCACTCACCAAGTCCTCACTTCCCAACCACACCCCCACATTGTCCTGTTCACTTTGCCAGTCTTAAATAAATGTCCCACTTCTGACGTCCAGAATGTGCTGATACATTCTTCAGCACTTAATGGTCAGCATCCATGTCCTGAGGATTCAGTGAATGTATGAAATGATGTTCATGTCAGTTTTGAGTAAGATTACAAAGTTGCCATAGTAACAGGTTACCAATGTCAGTCCTTTCTGACTTTTTCTTTTATTATTTTCTTTGTCTCCTCAGATAGATACCTAAAGACAAATGCGTATCCACCATAGTGGTGAAATTTAGTAACAGTGTTAAATGAATAATATTTATTGCTCTCATTCTAGGTAAATAAAAATCAGAAACCAAATAATCATTAAGCAGATGGTCCTCAGAGCTCATTCAACCATAAGAGTGCTAGATATGAATAAATTAGAGCCCATAACAAGTAAAGAAGGACAAAATTGCATACTTTTATAATTACCGTAATTTCATGTTTGTTTATGTGTAGCAGATAATCAGTTCACAATACACGTGTAGATGTATTTTTAGATTACCACAGAATAAAATCTCTACCCCAAAGTTGAGATTTTTCAGCTTTTGGAAATCCAGAAAACCCTTCCTGGAACTTCCATCTCTCAAGTGGGTGAACTGGGCTACGAGTGTTGAATTCAGCCCTGCCTTTTATTTCCCTTACTTGTCGTCCCTTTTCTGCAAGGCTCAGCACCTTTGGCAGCCACTTCGGTTTTGAGCCGATTGCTAAAGATTAGAGGATCCACGGATGTTATTCTCACCTTTGACACACAAATTCTTTTTAGGACTACTCATGAGATGTGTCTATAAATAAGTAATGATATTTTTGTAATCATAGTCTTCATATCAAACCGAAGGCTTTTATCCCCTTCAAAGTAGTCTTCTGTGAAAGCTACACAGCTATGCCACCGTTGCTGCCATGATTTAAATTATTTGGGGGATTCCTTTTGGGAGGCTGCTTTCCAAGGTAGGTTGCAAGCCAACAAGAAAACCAACCATACATTTTTTTGTGTGTCTATTTCCAAACATGCCCTCAAGTTTTAAGGACTGGCTCCCTATGACTTTTATCTACCTAAAAAGATAAAATTTGCTTCCAAAAGAGAAGGGTTTTCAGGGGATCCCTGGGTGGCTCAGCCGGTTTAGAGCCTGCCTTCGGGCCAGGGCATGATCCTGGAGTCCCGGGATCGAGTCCCACATCAGGCTCCCTGTATGGAGCCTGCTTCTCCCTCTGCCTGTGTCTCTGCCTCTCTCTCTCTCTGTGTGTCTCTTGTGAATAAACAAATAAAATCTTAAAAAAAAAAAAAAAAACAAATAAAAAAAAAAGAGAAGGGTTTTCCACCACTTAGGACAATCAAAATACTCCACCTCCAGAGTTGTGGGGCTGTAAACAGATCCTGTTTTTCTGACACAGGGTACCCCATAGTAGTATCACCAAAAACATATCAAGTTTCTTATCAATAACAAGTGTTACCATGTTTATTCTAGAACCGAGAAATACCCTAGAAAAATATTTTTAACCTACCTTCCCAACTGCATTGTCATTTAGCTAACAACGTCCAACTCCCACCTAGAACTTTTAATGCCTTCTTTGCATAATATCAGCTATGCTCCATCTTGTACTAAACATTCTTTGTTTTTCAATGAATTACTCTTTAACTGCTCTACTAAAAATGTATCCTTTCTTAATAGATGTCTGTGGTTATTAGGTTTATGATTTTGCATCTAATTCTGGTCTTTCACCTGAACTCATTTTTGTTGTCAATTCAAAGTGTTGGCCTTCACCCTCATGATTAGCATCTTTGGGGTCATCCTTATGTCAGGTACATCAGTTCACCTAGCCCTCACTACTTGAGGAGACTGGTACTAGAGTTCCCATTTAACAGATGAGGAAGCTGAGGCTAAATATGCAAATATCTTGCCCAATGGCAAAGGGCTGGAAAATGGGGAGACCAGGATTCAAACCCACATCCCCTGTAAGGCAGGGATTTCTCAACCTCAGCGCTATGACATTTGGGGCCAGATTATTCTTTGTCATGGAGGCTGTCCCTTGTACTGTAGTGTGTTTCAAAGCATCTCTGGCCTCTGCCCACTAGAAGCCAGTAGCACTCCTCCAACCCCATTGTGACAACCAGACTTTGCTAAATGTTCTCTGGCAGATATTTAAGGACCACTGATCTAATGCCAAAGTCAGGCTTAATTCCACATTATATGATGAAATCAGGAACTAGTAAACCACAGGCCAGATTTTGAAGAGATCAATTTGAGGAATCATCTCACTTCACCTGGATGATCATCAGAATTGAAGGTTTTTTTCTTAAGCCTCTTTCTCCACCCAGCACCTTCAGAGTCTGCATTTGCTAGGTGGGGAACAGGTATCTATTTTAAGCCTCTCTGCAGCATTCGAACCACAGACCAGATCCTAACCTCACCACACATCTGTTCTTTGAATCATTTCACTCAATTCTTGCCAAATAGTCTCTAGCCTCAGGTTTAACACCTCCTGTGATGGTGTTACAGGAGACAATCTCGTGTTCAGGTGGTCCTAACTGGGAAAAGGCACTCATTCTATTTAATAATCTTCTTTCTGTCTCTCTCTATATATTCTTTAATCTCATATTATCCAAATTATCAGTTTTCTCAAATCAGGTGATTTAAACACTTTCTGAATCCCAGTTATGTATGAAGCCCTACTCTGGACAGTTTCTTGACCATTATGGCCATTAAAATCACTGTCAACTTGTTAAAAGTGACCATCCAGGGGTGCCTGGGTAGCTCAGTCAGTTAAGCTTCTGACTCTTGATGTCAGCTCAGGTCATGATCTCAGGGTCCTGAGATCAAGTCCCCCATTGGGCTCCACACTCAGCAGGGAGTCTGCTTCTCTCCCTCTGCTCCTCCCCTGCTCACACACAAGCTCTTTGTTTCTCTCTAAAATAATAAATAAATCTTTTAGAAAACTGACCATCTAACCCGTTTTCTTCGTTTAACAATAGACTTCCTTGAAATAGCAATTATAATTCATTAAAATCTTAAAAGTCTTACATGGTTGGTCACCCATCCAGCTGCTGCGGGGAAGCACTCTGCTTTGCATTTCTGGAGGTCACTGCCGTTGGGTGGGGTCAGGGAAGGGGGGGCAGACAGTACTGGCAGCAGCTTTCTCTCTTCCTTTTGACCCTTCATTCAAACCCTCTTAAACCTTTTTTGATGGTTTCAGGAGGATTCCAAACTAGCTTTCCCATCCCAGTAAAATCATTTTTTGCCATATGCTCCAGACTTCTTGATGAAAACACAGAGAGAAAGGGAATTCAAAAATATATTGCTTTATGGTGCCCCACTTGAGGATACTGTTTTTATGAATTTGTTTAATAAAAATAGATGAAGAAATATAAATTTTATGAATGTATCAAAATTCAATTTTACAGTTTACTCTTCTTTAAAGCCAAGTAATCCTTTCTGCTTGCACTTTGGATCCTCCTCTAGGTCACCATGATAGCGTAGAACCTACAGTAAACTGCTTTTCAATGGGAGATACTGAGTCAGTGGAAGACTGTGATGGTGTGGATGCTAATATTGTCAGGGACGCTAATATTGCTTACGCCCCAATGTCTAAGTTAAACCTGCAGTTGACCAGTCTCTTTAGTGGGTCGACACGAGTAGCTAGTGAGCTCTAAATGTGTGCCAGCAGTCCTGACTTGCCTGGATGGATTTTCAGTAGGCAGGTTGTGTTTAGAGAAAACCAAGGAGAAAATAACATGTTAACCGGAATAAACCGTTTGGGGTCAAAATAACAGTCCGGCGATGTTTTTGTACTTGTGTGAGGCATAAATAGAAAACTTGACTTTGAATTAGGTTTCGTATGAACTTCCAAACTTCTTGCTTATGCTTGGGTACCTGCAAAGAAGGGCCTGGACCCCTCCCGTCCTTGATTGCTCTGTCGCTCTCTTCTTACAGAGTTTTATAAATGGACACTGACATGGACTACGAAAGACCGAACGTTGAAACCATCAAGTGTGTGGTCGTGGGAGACAACGCCGTGGGGAAGACACGCTTGATCTGTGCCAGAGCGTGTAATACGACGCTAACGCAGTATCAGCTGCTGGCTACCCATGTGCCTACCGTGTGGGCGATTGACCAGTACCGAGTGTGCCAGGAGGTAAGATGGGCTGAGTTTCACTTCCAAGGGCACATCACTGCTATTGCCAGTCTGATTTCAAAAGGGGGTAGGGGTGATTTGTGCACACAAAATGAAGCTGGTGTTTTCACTGCCACAAAAGAAAACAAAAGCAAAATGCACACTTGGGAGGAGGGGTGCAGTGTCCTGAATGAGGAGGGTTTGAGTCATGTGATTCCAGGAAGAGAATTAGGACTTAGCTCAAGTCCTGTTAGAGGGAAGGAGAAAACTAAATGCATGTGGAACAAGTGGGGTTGAAGGTGCTGAGTGTCTTTTTCCTGAGGAGCCTCTGAATGTCACTGAGCAGGAATGCCCTGTCTCTCCTGCAGGTCCTGGAGCGTTCCCGGGATGTTGTTGATGAAGTGAGCGTCTCTCTCAGGCTTTGGGACACTTTTGGAGATCATCACAAAGACAGGCGTTTTGCATATGGCAGGTAAACCAAGACCAGTTCAGTGCAGTTAAGCTTGAGTACAATTTCCTTTCCAAAACCGGCAGCTGCTTCATAATCAACGAAAGAAAGTCCCATCATATGGCCTTGAAACGTGTTGGGTTCTGCAGCTGCGTTTAAGAAAAAAAGGGGAAATAATGGTATTTTCTGATGTCAAAAAAAGCAGTCTGCCTTGACACTAGGTCCCTCCTAGGAGTCCCTCCTTTAAAACAATGACTGTTAGTTAACTTGGGAAGATTTTGGAGAATTCTGGTGTGCTCTCTAGCCCTGGGCTGCTTTGATTGCTGTTTTCCTGAATGGTACTTTATTTACGTTTTGCTAGAATGTTTTAAGTTATTTTAGCACTTGCCCACTCCACTTCAGAAGGTCTCTTTGGTCTTTTCATGACCATATTAGCAGAGTATGATGTTATTTGCTTTGGGCTTTGTTATCTGAAAAGTCTATTATTTTTATTTGAAGGTCGTTTTTAAAAAGAAAGAAAAATATCTCTGAAATCCTTCATGAGGCACATTTCCAAAATGAACCAAAGTGCTAATGTCTATTTTACATGAAAAATCAACTAAAAACCCAGAAGAAGGAAAAAATCCGGTGAAATCCCTGTAGTAAATCTAGAAGGACACCGATATGATTAGGAACATGTCAAAGTGCCTTAAAATATTTAGCAACTTCTTTTTGTCACCGTAACTTAAGATCTCTTTTGGTGAATGTATTATAAGCTATCAAAATCCAGATAAGGAGGAGATGTTCTTACCCCTTAATTGTAAATGAACACATTTCATCTTAAGTTTAGATTTAGATGTCGTGGATAAGTTGCCCCCTGTTAACATCGAATGTCATGCTGCCTCACAGGATTGGATTAGATACTCCATCCCATGAGTTCCTCCTCCATACTGAGATAAGCATTTCTAAAGGTACCTCTCTTTCTTCAAGGTGGTAGCTCTCTGAGGGCTCTGAATGGACTTTTATTGGCATTTGTCCACATGGTCTAAAATACTGCATAAACTTGAGGAAAGGGTTTGTCCCATTCCTGAGAAGTTACTCACTGAAAGAATCTGCCATTTAGACCAGTTTGTTCATAGGGACTCAGAGAGAGGCATATGACAAGTAAACATTGCTTTTAATGTCCCCTTGGTAATGAGGATTTTGAGGCTAATTAATATACAGCGTTGTAGATATTTTTCTTCTCCTCGAACTTCCTGTTTTATCATTTCTTTTCTTTCTGTGGTGTTCTTGATTCTTCTGTTTGATGCCATTTTTATTTTTTTCTTTTACCCTATTATTCCACATTTACCCAAAATTGTGATAAAGTACCATGTATGTAAGTACCATGCAGTCGGATTTATAACATCTACGGTTGTAAGAAAGCGTCATAAAATGATGACTTCAAGCAAAGTAAGGATGGATGCAATAGATTTCTGTGGACATTTTGTATCCTCACTTTTAAAAAGCTCTCTGAAAACAATGGACCTGGTGGTGAACTTACTTAGGTGCTTGGGTTTAACAGCTACGGACTGTGTAACCAGCTCAAAGGCTTGTTGCCACTTGAATTTTATGCAGTTAAGAGAACGAGTTTTCACTTGGCCCCATAATGTAACTCTTATCTTTTGGTTATATAAGGGCTGCTCCATTGTTTGAGATTCCTGCTTGGGACTGATTTCATGGCACGATGGCCTGCATAGATCTCACGTTGACAGGCACCTCCACTAGGCCTCGTCCAGCCAGCTCCCTGATGTATCTGGAGTCATTTTACAACGTGGCATGCCTGTGTTTGTTCACTCCCAACAAAAATAAGCTGCTCGTTCATGCGACTCCATCAGTTCAACTTGCATTGTTCTACTCTCCTGTCTATGGTGTTTGGTTCTATCAGCTCTATCCTGTTCCCCTTTTGATGGAAACAGGATGCGTTTTTCAAGCCAAGTTCGATTCTCCTTGTGACACAGAGGGGCTTCAGGAAACACTCCTGTGTTTCTGGTTGAGCTCTCCATGGGCCTCAGTTTCTGTGCTTGTTTGTACCTTGTGTTTCCTCTGTCTTCTCTGGTTCTCCACAGCCTGCAGGCGTCCTGCCACAGACCCCACCACGGGTCAAGAACAGAAACCAGAGCTGTTCTCTCTCAGCCTCCAGCATCTTTCTGTAACACTAAATATGTAATTACACACTGATGTAGCACCAAGAAATTACATTTTGTAGAAGAGTCTGATCATAAAAGGAGTTCCTTTTACTTGGTATAGCGTGCTGGTCACTGTATTTCACTGCTTTGCAAGTGCTGGCTAACTTCTTTGTGACTTCCATTTTTAGCTTTGTACCATTCGTGAAGGAAAAAAATCCTAATTACATTTTTGACAATCAGTTTGGTTTGCAAACCTGCTTTTTGATGAATGTTTTTACTGCGTTTGATGTGAATGACAAGTCAGTAGGACATGGTATATTACTTAGACCTGGAAATGTAGGAAATGTATTTGGAATCTCTTTAAAATAATTCCTTTGATTCTTGCGATGAGAGTGATCGAAACCAGAGTCCTAGGAAGATGCCTAAGACCTTGTCTTCAGCGTCCTCTGCTTCTTAGCACCAGGGTAGTTACTAAGGTGTCCCCTCAAACATCCTCTGGAATGGACAGGCTCTACTTGGCAGCATGGATCCTGTGGGCCAACATGGTGTTGGTCTGCCTACCTGAATTTGTAACTATCCTAGCATGATATAACTATAAGCCGAAGGGCATTATTTTTTTCAACCCATTTTTTTAACCAACCAGAATAACAGCTCCAATTTATCAAAGGCTTACATGTGCCAGTCAAAATATTAGGTGCTTTGCCAACATTATTTCAGTTAATCCTTTCAGGAACCCTAGAAGGCAGAGATTATCTCCAGCTACAGCTGAGGACAGAGTTGAGTTCTTTTACTACCATAACTTCTCCAAGAGTGAGTTTCAGAGGCAGAGTCAAACCCACCTCTGCCTGACTCCTGGCTCCTACCCGTTCTTCTGTGCCAAGCTCCCTCAACCTCACTTTACACAGAGGCAGCTGGAACCCACCCCCGCATCGATGAGCCGGGTGTCTCTTTGCTCTTCCGTATTTGTGCAAAGGCTTAAAAGAGATCTCACAAGGTCACCTGGTTGACCCCTTTGCTTCAGGAAGGGAAATCATCCATCCAAGGAAAAACATTGAGCATAGGAGTCCTTCTATTATTCAGTGGAGAGAAGAGGTAGCAGAGCAGTGTGAGCATCCTAACACTTAACACATCTGGCATCTGTCAAACCGTCTCTTGCCTGGAGTGAATGACTCCAATTCCTTCTAGCCTTCCTTCCCACCACCTACTTTCTGTCCACTTTGGATGAACCTTTGAAGCTCTTTTCTGGGTCTTTTAAAATATCAAGAACAAAACTGTACCTAGTAACCGTGACTGTGATTAACTGCTCTTTTTTGGCAAGTAGACTGCCTCTTTTTAAAGGGCTATGGCTCCAGATATTTTTCCCCAGGGCCATTATAAGAATGAAATGTTCGAGGCTACATACCTGGCACGAAGAATGCAGACAGAGAGGATGGGCTCTGCTTCCCACAGGACATCTGGGCCCTCTGCCCCTCTCCTATAGTCACACCACACATAAATAACTACAAATTTCGTTGATTCCTTGAAAACCTCCACCGTTGATCTGTCTCCGGATCAGATAACCTTCAAATACGTCATACAGCCTACAGTGCTGGAGGTGGTGATAACAGCTACAGTTTGATCAAGGCTTCCTATGAGCCAGGCCTGTGCCCGATGCTCTACCATTTCATTCTTGTGGTGACCCTGCAAAGTAGGCTCATTCACATTTGAGCAAACAGGCGCAGAAAGGGGCCAAGGTCAGGCAGCTAGGAAAGACTAGAAGTGAACTTTTCCTTTAGTTCTCTGACTCCAGAGCCGATAACTTCCCTTTCTACCATGCTGTTATGGCTGGAAATGATGACTGATGACAAACTTACCTTGAATTTATTCCTGGTCCAGTCTGATTCTTACGCTGTTCTATGTGGACAGTGAAGACCAGCATTCCCCATCTGTCACCAGCTCTCGTGTGCCATTGTGGCCCTTAAGTTCTTTAATACATAACAAATGGCTTCATTCTTTAGCTAAACA
Source organism: Vulpes lagopus (assembly GCF_018345385.1). Classification (NCBI taxonomy): domain Eukaryota; kingdom Metazoa; phylum Chordata; class Mammalia; order Carnivora; family Canidae; genus Vulpes; species Vulpes lagopus. The sequence continues at coordinate 75,534,609 of NC_054826.1, forward strand.
CAAGTGCTTGACTTTCAGTAAACACAATACATCCAAGTGAACTTTTTGAAAGTGAGTGGGAGCCATGAGTACTCTCCATGGCATGCTTTCCCCTAAACATTTAACTAAAGTCTCCGGAACCTTACCCTCATACCCCACCGTTTCTAGACATATTTTCTGCTCAGTTTGAACTCATTTATTAATACAGATTATTCTTCCACATTGATTTTTCTCAAATGTTGTTAGCTCCTATGGGAGGTACAGTACATGTTTTAAATGATAACATTAATCAGAGCTATGGTTTCTGTGTGTCTGTTTAGGTGAGATAGGTCTAGTTCCACGTTGAAGGCAGATGTAATCAGATTTACCACGAATACATTCCATTTTGAATGGTCGGTTGAGGCTCTTTTAAAAATTCACGACTGTGAGCGACCAGTGTTTTGTCTTTGTCTAGGATTGTCTGTACTTGTGGTTAATGGAAAGGGGAAAAGTAGGAAGCATCTAATGGGTCTACATAGAGTGCTTTGAATTAGCTCTTCTTGTCCACAGCACGTTATAAACGCTGGGCCAGAAGTAACATTCTAATGATGATTTCAGGACAGCAAAAAGCCTGTTGGACAGGGAAATCTATCAAGCAGAGGTGAGCCTGGGCCAAGACTAGGCTAAGGCAACGAGCTCTCACCTTGGACATAAAATAAAAATAGTAATAACTCTTAAAAGATAGGATCACTGATTTTTTCTTTCAAGTTCAGTAAGGCTCAGCATGGCACTGTGACTGGTCCTGACTTTATTTAAAATTTTGACATTTTGTTCACAGATTTTTTTTTGCCTTATTCATTCTTTGAAAAATAAAGTAGGCATCTGGTTTGCAATTTTTTGGCACCTCGCTGAATTTTGCATCAGAGATAAAAGAGTCCCTACTCACTCTCAGTATTCTCTTCACCTAAGTCCTGGCCCCAATGGTGGACTTGAGAAATAGGTAGCAAAGCAGCATAAGGACAAAAGTTTACAATGCACATAATACATGGAAAAGTAACCCAAACATCCCACTTAAAGATAAAAGAAAGAAAAGAAAGAAAGAAAAAAAAAACAGGTAGAAAGACTTGGAAGGAGAGAAGAGCTAGCTAGACCAAGGATCAGGAATAGCTGTTCCCCAAGAAGTTAGACTAAACTACAGGTTTGAGAATGCCTGCCCATGGTGGTTATTCTGATGTCAGAGTTTTAGGGAGAGGTAAAGCAGGAAATTTTAGCCAGTCCCTGGATAATTATAAAGCAGGTGGTCCACAAGCCATGCTTTGTTACACACTGTCATGGAATCATCATGATTATGATGCTGTTTACTGAACCTCAGCCAAAAGGGAAGAATCTAATCTTTAAGATTAGAGACAGAGCTCTTGAGTGAATGAAAGCAGAGGGAAGGTGCACAGACTGTGTGATTCCATTTATAAAATTCTGGAAAATGCAATCCATGGTGACAGAAAGTAGATCACTGGTTGCCTGGGAAAGAAGAGGGAGGGGGACAAATGGATTACCAAGGGACACAAGGAAACTTTGGAGGTGATGGAAATGTTTGTTGCTTTGATTGGGATGATAGTATGATAGTATTGGGGTGCACATGGATGTTAGAACTAATCAGACTGGACCCTTTAAGTCTACAAGGTTTATTGGATTTAAATGGTATACCTCAAGTATTTTTTTTAATGAAGGTATTTTATGGGCAAAGTAATTTATGAAATGTGCATGGTAGACAACATATGTTTTAATTATTTAAAGAACTTAAAGTTAATTCCTATTGAAAATACAAATCATTTGTGTGAACTTAGGAGGAAAAAAATGGGACCAGTTCCTGAAGAGATGACTGTGAGAAATGGAATGGCTCTAGAATCTCAAAGCTCAGTGATGGAACACTATCAGATTTTCCCCAAATCATGCTAACTCCCCTTCCCTCAGCTGTGTGCATCAGTCTGACCAAGAGGCCTGTGTCTTTGGCTGTGGTTATGTTTGTATCTTTTTCAGGGAAGATACATTGGACCAGGTGCCCTGTGACAGCTGAATAGAGGACACCATGTTCCCTGAAAGTTTTCTGTTTCCCTGTTTCTCCCTCAAATAGTAACAATGTGGGCTTTTGTAGTTGGTTCCTTCTGGAACTGGAGAGTACAGTGATAACCTGTGGGAGTATACAAATGACCTTGTCCATTTTGTAAGCAGTCACCCTGGCTGAGAATTGGGTGCAGAGGTGGGCTAGGGGTGTCCTTTCCCTGGTTTAGGTCGCTGCCTGTTAGGTTCGAGGTTCCACCCCGCTTGGTTTCCCTGGACTGAGTCCCAGCCTGCCTGTCCAGCCTCAGGTCTTGCTCCAGACACAACAGACTCTTTTCAGTTCTGCATTCTCTGTAGCCTGTAGGCCCACAAACACACACTACATCCACATAGAAATTACACCCCCACCCACCTATTCTTTACCTAGTTAATTACCATGACTATTCTAAGAATTTAGAACAAGAGTCACAAACTCCCAGAAGTTCCCTCCATACTCTCTCCCCCTCCCTGTCACTTTTAGAATCCAGGTGAAATGTCTCTCCTTTATGTTCCACAGGCACTTTGGCAAATCTCTACCGTAGCGATGCTCACACTGTTTGAAAATGGGCTCCTTCATCATCTTCTTCTGTTGCCCATATGCTGTTATTCCTAGTATCTGTAGAACAGGAATTTTATGTTTACTCTCCAATGCCAAGGTCCTGGAACATGAGAAGAGCTTAATAAATGTTAGCTGACTAACAATTATAATGTATATAATCAATCAGTCTTATACATGGCAGGATCTTCTAAGGCATTTACAAGGAAATATCACTGTAACGAAACTCCAAACTATTCTACTAGATTGAATTTTATATTTGCACTTTTTTATAGTAATCATAAATCAAGTACCACCATGAGGGTGGTAAGGATGGAAAACACTGGTACCTAGGCTCTCCTTAATGAATTAGCATATGAAAAGATGTGCTGTAAAGCCAGGAGAAAAAGGAGAAAAAGCCAGAAAAAAAAGGAGGTACTCTGAGCCACATCCCCAATACAACCTCTTCCCCTCAGATTTTTAGGTTTGTAAGTTCTTTTCAAAAAGCCTTGGTTGAATGAGTATTCTTAAACAGAAGATAACTTGTATTCATACTAACAGTTTTCCCATTGTAGGTTGTTTCTTTTCTGGGTGTCATTTCAAGATCTTTACACGAATCATTTTGTAATATACATAATTATTTATTTATATTATAAATATATTTTATAAAATATGTATATAGATATATCTATATACATATTTGCTCACTTTAAGTCCATTTGCCCAAAGACGAGGGCATTAAGTAGAAAAATTGAAGGTGCATTATTACTGCTTTGGGCTTACTCAAAACAGATGAACAAAAATGCATTAGACTAAATGCATACAAATGATTCAAACACTTAAATGTGGTGGAAATGTATAGATTCTGCACCAAAACAATCAGCATAGGATTGCAGTGATATCATCGGGCACACAGAAAATAAGCCATGCTCTGTGCCACCCTCGGCCTGCTGTCCCACACTGTCCTTCCTGCTCTGAACTGGTCCATCTTGTATTGTGACCAGAAGACAAAACGCCAGAAAACTGGGATTTCTTTATCCAACCCAGCCCTGTCCCCAGGATGAATTTGTCCTTGTGAAACAGCAGTGCCAAATGAGATAGCAACAGGTCTTGGATTGATGGCTGGGGTCACTCATGCTCCAGGACCTGGAAGGAGGCTGGCTGCTGCCCAAACACTGGTCACATGGCTAGGAAAGACAGTCCCTCGTGATTCAGGCCAGAAAAGCATTGATGTCCCACAAGGTGCCATAGAAACATAAATAATGAGGCCACTGACATGGGTAGAGAGAGTAAGGGACATATGCATTGTTCAATCTATTGATGTCTTGCATTGTGCCTTCTTTTTACCTTTTTTTTTTTCTATTACTGCTTAATAGCTGCAAGCTTGACAAGTTGGGTCAAGTAATAGCTAAGTGCATTGACTTTTCATCAGTTTGTGGTGTTTTTATACTGGAAGGTTGTGATGAAGAAATATATTTCAGCCAGTGCAGTTTTTCCCTTTTAAATTAAGTGGTAAGAAGAAAGAGACTGTGGAGTAATTCTGCAGTGTCTTCAGGGGATAATTCTATCGCTAGCTTTCAGCAGTTAACGTTTCAATAAAGGACACAAGCTGGGAAGCCAAAAGGAAAACCTCCCTTGATGAGAATGTTCCGCCATTCTTATTAGCTGCAACGTGCAAGACACATCCTTGGTGACTTTGGAACCCACAGTCGTGTTTGACAATAATTGGTACGCAAGGTTCACAGGACATTTACTCTTATCAACAATTTGAATTTTGGCCTTTCATTAGGTGTCCAAAACCATTCCACCACTTTCTTCTCTCCCTGGAAACCCCCCTATGCCCCCAGGCTAGAGAATATAGTCAGAAGGACAGAGTGCTGAATTATAGAAAGATAAAGAAAATTAGCAAATAGTCTTTTCAACTTATCACCTTGGCTATCTTTCTACTTTACTTGGGGGGGGGGTTGTTTTGTTTTGGGGGGTTTGGGGTTTTTAAAATTTTTTTAGTTTTTGCCATGTTTTTTAAAAAAACATGATGGTCAGGGTGCCTGGGTGGCTCTGATGGTTATGTGTCTGACTTCAGCTCAGGTCATGATCCTGAGGTCCTGGGATCAACCAGCCCTGCATCAGGCCTCCTGCTCAGCAGGTACTCTGCTTCTCCCTCTCCCTCTGCCCCTCCCCCTGCTCATGCATGCTCTCTCTCTTTCAAATGAATAAATAAAATCTTTAAAAAACAAAAAATAAAAAATAAGATGACCTGTGATATGGAGGGTACTTACTCCCTTCAGCCTTAATTCTGTGTTACTTCCCGAAAGTAACCTGCCTGTTTCTCTCCACTTCCTTTGCTCCTAGAGATAATCTGGTTCCATGAAGAGATCATTAATCCATTTTATCTTGGTGTTATGAAAGTATCCAATTAGATGGGGTAAATGGATTTTTTAGATAAATTCCAATAATTAAAAAATGTATATTAACTGGTTATTCTCTGCTGTATACCAGAGATATTATATGCCTTTCAGCAGTAATTGTCTGAAGAAATATAATAGCTCACATACTGTTTTCACTCCTTATTAAAACCCTAACATATTCCTGAACTGACTTAATTTAGGCCTAAACTCATTTCTTTTAGACTTTAGGACTACAGACACATGTACATCTATGCCCTTTATCCTTCAGTATCTATAAGGCCTTTTTTTTTTTTTTTTTTTTTTTTTTTTTTTTTTTTGATACACAGTCATCAGGGGCTTCTTTTGTCACAAGCACTGTGTGGCACACAATAGGAAGGGGACAGAAGCCCTGATAAATGAAACTTATGGTACAGTGGGGAAGTCAACAATATAAATAATTACAATTCGGTGTTAGAAATGCTCAACTCCACACGTCAGCACCAGGAGCAGGGAAGACAGACTTGCTCAGGGCAAACACTCTGACATCATTCTTGATACCTCTTGGTCATGTCCCACACTCGGTCCATGAGCAAATCCTGCTGGCTCCCCCCACCCCACCCCATACATATATATATATGGAATGTGGCCACTTCTCGCCACCTACGCTGCTCCTAGGTTAAAGTCATATCATCTCTCCTGGGATTACCTTTTCATTGGTCCCATCCTTCTGCATCTTCCCCCTGACATTTCCCCCACACACACACCATTTAGTCATTTCTCATTATAGCAGTGAGGCAGTCCTGTTTAAACAAGGTTTATATCTTGTCATTCTGCTCAAAACCCCCTAATGTTTGTTCAGAGTAAGAACCAGATCCCATGAGGCCCTCCTACCTTGGTCCACTTTTGCCTCCCTGAGCTCAGCTCCTGCTTTTTCACCCATCGCCTCCCCCTCAGGGAAACTTCCTGCCTCAGGGCCTTTGCACCAGCTGTTTCCTTTTCCACAGTGTTCCCCACCCCCATGTCACCCCCAGATAGCAGCATCTTAGCTCCCTCACTTCCCTTCTCCCCCCACATAGCATGTTAGCTCCCTCACTTCCCTTCTCCCTGGTCACCTCATTCCAAAAGCATCTTCTGTCCCTAATATTTCTGTCGCCCTTTCCAGCTATATTCCTTGTTTGGCACTTGTCAGTACCTAACCCACTACATAGTTTACATATTCTTGCTTATTGTCTCTGTTCTCCACTAGAATACAAAACAGGCACAAGGACAGTGATTTGTATCTTTAATTAATTGCTATATCTCAATGTCTAGGAGAGTACCCAATACATAGTACATTATCAGTTAATATTGCTGGAAGAAATGATTGAATGATCGCTTATTACTATTGGATAAGTGACTTGACAAGTCCTTGTACCTAGATTCAAAGAGGATTGCCAAGCGGTCTGGGTAAACTCCTTTTCCTGTTGGGGTGGAATGATCTTGCTAATTACATTTGTTTCAGAAGAGTCAGGGAGGTTAATCCCAGAGACCTTCAATCTGGCATTCAAGCTGATAGGGAGGCTTTCTTCTATCTACAGCTAGTGTTGCTCTCAGAAGAAAAAGTGAACAGTGCAGGAAGTTCCTCTGTCATTTAGCTTCAGGAAAAGCCAAAGAGGAATGAGGATGAGAGATGGTGTTAGGAGGGAATTTATTACCACAATTTCTCCTCCTCCTGTTCAGCAAGCCTTCTTTATGTCAATGCTTCCTGCTGTCATTGACCAGGAGTTAAATAAGGTTGCTTAAGCTATTTCTTCTAATAAATTACTTGTGCTTCACCCGATTTCACATGCATTCAACTTTTTCTGATGATTGTGAGAGATGGAAGAGTATATTACAGGGACCATAGAGTGCTAAGTATAGAAAATGGGGTGAGTTGAATGAAAAACAGCCAGTTCCTATTGGATGATAACCCACAACCTTCTATGGCAGGACCAAGGTCCTCCATGATATTTGTATCATGATAGAAGAACCAACCATTTTTTAAGACTCAAGTTTTATCTATCTCAGGGTTTGGTGCCATTGGTGGGATGTTGATACGGCTTTCCTGCACATAAGAGTGAGCACTGCTTTGGCCTCAGTTTTGGAGGGTGGGGGAAGACTGGTTTAAAATGTTGCTTCCTACTAAACATGCAGTTACGGGCTTGGAAGAAATAGTTGCGCATGCTAATCACTCCCAAATCTGGATATATTGCAGGGTGTTTTGACAGTTTTCCCCACATAACATCTGTACTTAAGAAGCCTCACTGCTATTGGTAAAGTATTGACTTGATTTCTCTGCTCACATCCAGGGCACTGCATGGTACTGCCCTGCTCGCCCCAGACCCCCTGCCAGGCGCTCCCCTACAGACCTCTCCATCTTCCATGAGTATGAGCTTACAGAGCCATTCATCTCCCAATGGTTATGTTCACCGATCACTGACAACTCCCTCTGCATCTCATACACACCGGGCTGCTTCCCTACTAAAATTTTCCAAAGCCACATGTTACACATTCCCTTTTTCTGCCATGCTCCCAGCTGTTTTGTGCTGTTTTGATCTGTTTGCATAGCGCTGTCAGACTATATGCATGAAAGGTGTGTTGTTGACATGAATGGTTTTGAAAATGTTTCTGTAAAGAACCTACATAGGTTATAATGGGAGAAGGAAGCTTGAAGCCTCAAAGGGGGAGGTCAGAGTCTCCTACTTGAGTCTTTGCCAGAAGGGAACCTGTGTACACTGACAAAGGAAAGAAGCCCATTAAAATGTGATCATGAGGGCAGCCCGAGTGGCTCAGCGGTTTGGGCAGCCCAGGTGGCTCAGCGGTTTAGCGCCGCATTCAACCCAGGGTGTGATCCTGGAGACCCAGGATTGAGTCCCACATAGGGCTCCCTGCATGGAGCCTGCTTCTCCCTCTGCCTGTGTCTCTGCCTCTCTCTTTCTCTCTGTGTGTGTTTCTCATGAATAAATAAATAAAATCTTTAAAAAATGTGATCATGATCTCTACCAGTATGAAGGATATAGGAGTCTCTACTAAAAAAAAAAATGAAGTGGTAGGCAGTACTGATGTGTAAAGAGATAGGATCCTACCATAGAACAAAAGGCTTTAAAGGGTATGTTAATAAGGAGATACTTCCAAGTGAAACTTAAGACAATGAAACCATTGGTTTACTATGGGTCACCAAGTGTTAGTCAGCAAGAGACAAAGCAAGAATTGGCCCATGGCAGAAGGGCATTCAGCAGTCCCACTCACAGCTATCTGGAGGACCAGCTGGAACCACGAACCTTCACTAGGGTCCATGAGTTTTGCCTAGTGTTGGGCTCTCAGGTAAAGGAAATGCAAGACCCTCACGCAGCTCCTTAGCTGGACGGTGGTGGCAGGATGAATGGCACCAGAAAAGGCAAGATAAACCAAGAAGGATGAGGGCACTTCTGTGACAGGAAAGAACTTGGGAAGTCCATTCTTAACAACACAGTGTCACAATTGCCCTCTACCCTTTTCAACCACTTCTTCAAAGGATGAATTTGGTATTTCACGTCAGAAAAGCAGTCTACCTTCTGGTTGCTCGTCTGACCATTCCCCACCACGTTGGCTCTATTTCACTGTAGACATTACAGAGGCCTTGGGAACTTGTATGACTTTTGCTGTTTCAAGTCTTGCTTGAGCTAAGATATGTGGGTAAGATGCACTGTTTTCAGATCTTTTTTTCTTTCATCCTTCAACAAAGATTGGCCCCAACTTTGCACACACTCCTTATACTATCCAAATACCTTTGCCAATTTTTTACATGCTGTCTTTGGCCCGTGGTCTCCTTGAAAGATAACTGAAAAAAACATGCTGTCATTTGTTTAATATCTAAAGAAAAACTAATACAGCTGAGGTTGGCTTTATCAACTCCAGCATTTTGGGAGGACTTGGGCTCTCTCTGATCCCCTCCCCACCTCCCACCTCTCTGTGAAGTGAGATTCCCAATTGTTTCAACACAGAGATTGACCGTGGATTCTTTTTGACTCAACTACTCAAAATATTACTCCACTGGCATTATTTGATGTGTTTGTACCCTAGAGAAATGTTTATATTAATATCTTCCCCTTAAGGAAAAGAAATTACATTTTTCTCCCCAAAATAAACATTCCATAGGCAAGCAACTGAGACCTTGCACTCATAAATCCTTTGTAATACTGGCTTTCTTTTAAAAAGCCACTTCTCCGGGTCCAAAAAAAAAAAAAATCTAAACCTCTTCCTACCCCTTCTCAATATTCGAAGTTCTGGCGTTCAGAGTTTTGACCACTCTGTGATTTGCTTCTGCATTCTCAAATTCTTGTTCTTTCTACTCCAAATAGCTGTAGGACGCCATTTAAACCCTACCAGATTCTTTTTACAGCTGAAATAGGAACCCTGAGGTCATTTCTAGGCTAACCCTGCTGCATAGTATGTGAGAACGACCTCATCACACCTCCCCCTCCCAATTATTTTTAAACTCAACTCTTCGGAGTTAAAAAAAAAAAAATGTAACAGAGCCACAGAAGTGGAAATGCAAGAACCTGCCTTTTCCTTTTTATCTTTCATAGGAATGGCATTTTTAAACACGAGCTTGTGTCAGACACTGAACAGTCTCCACACAGGAATGAATGTTTTGATTAAAAGTTATTTAATATCTCTAGTTCCTTGGAATTCTGCCTAGAGCCGGAGATATTCTTAGCTGCAGGTCTTGTGCCTTCCTTGACTAGATAGGAAAAAAAAAAAAAAAAAAGCAGCTCAAAATCCGAGAGGGAATACAGGGCGTTCTCAGAATAGTCACTTGATTGTAAAGGTGTTTATATTGCAGAGGATCCTGCTGTGTGGAGAATTAGGGATTAGAAAGGAATATTGGGAAAAGGAGAAATGTATCAAAACAGCATCCGTCACTACATCCATTGATTCCCAGCCTTTTGGTTAGAATCAGGGTTAGAGTACTATATTTTTAGGGTAGGACCGAAAAATGGGATTCTCCATAATTTGTATATCATGTTTCCTTCACTTGCATTTGTATTTAGAACAACAAGGTTAAACCGAAGACAGTGAAGCAAGTTGGGAGGTCAAATATGATCTTAATTTTTAGCTGCTTTCAGTGTAAACCAATGGAGAGGCACTCTCAGAGCCCCTAAATGAGCATTAATAAAAGGAAAATACAAATAGAATTTTGACTCAATACGTTATTCTAGCCTCAGAGGTAGTATTGCTCTCAATACAGCCTCTTCTCTTTCTTTAACTGTCATCCTTTTGAGGCAAAATATTTACAGAACACTGAATTATTTTTCTAGTTTCCCAACAGCATTTCATGCATTGAGATATTGATGCGACACAGTTAGAGGTTGGGCCCTCCGGACCTGTATTGTGTGATGGCATTATGCTACTACCATCAAGAGATTCCATTTTTTCCAACCCCCAAGGTCCTGTCTGTACTTGTTTACAGGTCAGCTGAATAGTAACTAGTATGTGTTCAGTGGCATGAGTGTTATCACGGTAACCTTGGCAACCGAGCCAGCTCTGATTTCAAAACCTCACATGCTGTATCATAAAATTAGATAACAGAATTGACATTTAGCTACATGTCTGTCATATAAATTAAGCTCTGAGAATATTTCCTTTATAGCCATGTGCTTCAATATGGAAATAGGCACCAATTAGAACAATTTTATGCATATACATGCTATCTCACATTTACGTGCTGGATACATTTCCTCAATTCTTCCTCTATAATATTGAACCTCACAGATTGCCATGTTAATCTCACTGTGCCAAAATTCATGGTGGCTTTGTTTTATGATCAGGATGAAGCTTAGAGCGGAGCTGCATCAGATATCCTATATAAATAGGATTATGAATAATAGAAAACTCAGCTCCTAAAAAATGTAAAATTCAAAGCATTCTTGGCTTTCCTGGGCACCGTTATTTATGCTGATTAGAAGTAAGGCTGTGCACAGAATATTCCACTAACTAAATCAGAATCCCGAAGACAAGGCATGCTTCCCTTTCATTTATATATTTATGCATATTTTTACACATAATCTATTTTCCAGTGTCTACGAATCTCTGATAATATCTATTTCAAGGACATTCTAAACATGCAGATTAATACATTCATCTACTCTGAGTCCTAGGTCCTCTTTTATAATTTGTAAATATTTTAATCTCAGGATTTTCCCCTCTATTTGCTGTGGTCTGGTGCAGTTTTTCTGGGATATAAATTTAAAGACTCAACTTGTGAATTACATTTAATGTAAGCACCCTGCAGTTTTCTGCATTGCAAATGATTATTTTTAGAAATTTTATGGTTGCCTGGATATATTTGTTTGTCTTCATTGATATGTAGGGGGGAAAGCTCATTAATGATTTAAAAAGAAGGTGTTTTGATTCATCGACTTGATTCTTCTCATTACATAAACAATAAAGGCAATAAATTAACATCTAATAATATTGTAAGAGTTTATTTCTGAATTTAGCTGCAAGATAGTCTTGAATCCTTGGGCATAATTTTTCCTATTCTTTATGTTCTTCTGCCTCAATGTTTTCAAAGTCACCATTCAGCATATTTTGACCTAGAATGATTGGCTTGTAATTCTTATTAAAGATACCATTTAGCAGCTGTCAAACACCATAATTGAACAACTGTTTTGTAAAACGGTTCTTTGGCTCCTAGAATGGTAAGTTATTGTATAAAAATAGAAGATCCTTATGTCAAAATTGACTATAAAGTACTTTTTTCTTTTCTCCACTTACCTGCTGTGTGTCATATGTAACATTTGAGAAATCTGCTTCCAACATTCTCTTATTAGTCATCCACCTGACTCTTGCTGGCTTTCTGTTAAATACGACCTTCTTGCCATCTACCTAGTAGAGAGTCAAAATCCCTGCAAATTCAGGACATTTTCTTTTCAGAAACAGATAAGTGGTTGTGCTCTCTACATGTATACTGAAGTGGGAAGAAGGGCAGAAATCCTTCTGTGTATTTGCTGACCCTGTACAGCAAATACTTGTTATGTTTTCAGTAATGTTTAAACTGTTTGCTTTATCTCATTGGGTTTGAGTCATCATTGCCTTTACGTTTAAACTGATAAAAGGTAGTTTTATTGTTTTACTTTATCTTGAAACTATTTCTTGTGACAAACAGAAATAGTTCAGCATGTTGTGGCTTCAGGACTGAATCAAGTTTGGGTAATCATCTATCTTGTAAAATAACATCATTGGAAACTTCAATACATAGGTGTTCTGCAGTGCAGTTTGAAAACAAATTCAGGCTGTGTTGGTGCTGGAATGTGGGGGCTTCTCAGGCTGTTTGCATGACTCCGAGATGTATTTTAATACCCGTGTTTTGTTTTGTTTTGTTTTGTTTTTTTATTGTGACATGGTATAGCCTTAGATGGATGGGGGAGGGGAGGAACCATAATGATAAAAGAAAAAAAAGTTTTAAGGCAATCCAGCTTCTTTTGTGATTTCCTTTTAGGTCTGACGTTGTGGTCCTCTGTTTTTCGATCGCTAATCCCAATTCCCTAAATCATGTGAAAACCATGTGGTATCAAGAAATCAAGCACTTTTGCCCTCGCACACCTGTTGTTCTAGTTGGCTGCCAGCTAGATCTCCGCTATGCTGATCTTGAAGCTGTTAATCGAGCCAGACGCCCTTTAGCGAGGTAAGCCAAGGGACTCAGTATTTTGCTGTGCTTGCCAAATTCAAATTCAGAGGTAACAGATGTCTCTGTAGCCTCAGGTTGTGCTCTTCAGTGGTTCTGGGATGCCATCAATCAGCCATGTGCTTTAAGTTAGCTTGTTAATCCTGACCCTTTTCATGGTAGCTGTCCCATCCCCTCTTAGGTAAGGAACCCATTTTTGTAAAATGGTTGGCCAGTGCCGGAAGCGAATTCCTCCGCTGTGACATGGTATGAATAGAAGTGCCTTGAAATTAGTAAAACACTGAGCAAAATATTGGTTACTCCTTATAATGTCATTCTTGAAATTATGATTATTATAATAAAGTTAATGAACATTTGAGATGGGTTAGCCACAGTTCCTGGCCCCAGCAATATCAGGTTCATACAAATAAACACATCCTAGTCTTCTCATTTTCCTCAGTCCAACCTCTGAGAATATTTCATTCCCAAAACGCCAGTGTCTAGTTTTTAAAAATCCTATGGACCCATAGTTGCAAAACAGCAACACTGTTTTATAAATGTCTCTATTAGTTATGTTTTTAAAGGGTCACAAGTTTAAAAATCACCTTTAAGGATTTGTTTGACTCTGTAGAAAATGTGGGTATCAATTTGAGGGGGAAATAAGAGTTTTTAAAAACCTGTGCCCCCAGCATGCCTGGGTGGCTCAGTGGTTGAGCGTCTGCCTTTGGCTTACGTTGTGATCTTGGAATTCAGGGATTGAGTCCCACATCAGGGTCCCCACACGGAACTTACTTCTCCCTCTGCTATGTCTCTGCCTCTCTCTCTCTGTTTCTCATGAATAAATAAAATCTTTTTAAAAAATCTCATGCCCCCTCCATATTCCCTTCATAAAAAATAGTTTTATATATATTTTATGTTTTACTAAAATTTTTGCTGAAGAGCATGGGTTTCCCAAAAATGTTGATATTAATACCTTCCTTTGATGTTTGCCTAATAGGCTTATCACAAAAATTTTGTAGAGACAACTTTTACTTTTTACACTCACAGCAAAAGCAAATGATACTTTCTTTTGACAATTTCTGATGTTCTTGATGCATTTCAGATAAATTTTCTGAAAACTGAATTTTCACAGTCCTATTAAATGTGTAGACTAGGCATTGCATATTAGAAGCCACACAGGGAGGCTCATGGTGAAAGAGAGACTGCCCCTGGCATCCAGAACTTTCTGTGGGAAAGAATAGGCTAAGATAGTGGGGCCTCACAACCACAGGCATGTGGAAGGCTGGAGGAGAGTTAGGGCTCTGGAAGACTGGTCTTAGGAGAAATATAAGACTGGTTAGAATTTGTACTTGGAGACCTGGAGGGAAGGCAAGGAAAAAGCAGAAGGGTGTGCAGAGAGAAAGGCTGAACTTCCAGGTTGGCTCTTCCAGGCATTTTGTGCTCCTGGTTCCTGGGACTGACTTGAAAATCACTAAGTGGTGAAACTCTTCAAGGCTTAGCTCAAATACCGCCTCCTTCATGAAATCTCAGAGCTAATCTACAGAAGGGATTGTGTCTGTGAGGAGGAGAACAACAAATCACATCTTGTTTATATTCCAGAATCTGTCTTTTACCATGTTACGCTATAGTCATGGCACTCTTCTGCTTAACACTGCGTCCAAAGGTTTGGCCTCCTTGGGTTTGATTAGATTGTAATGGGCCTTGTGTGCCAGCCTAAAGGTCATAGACTGTTCCATGGGCTTCGTGGATCCAGAGGAAATCTTTAAAAAGAATCCCAGCCTAAAGTCATACTTGTGTTATGTAAGGATTTTCCATGCAGCAGTGAGCTCTGTGAGCTAAAATGTGCAGAGTCTAAAGACAGATAGGCTAATGCACTAGTCCAAGCAAAAGAGGATGAGGGTAAGACTGCAGACATGGAAGAGAAGAGAAGCAGTTAGATGTGAAAGGAGGCTCACAGATGTGATGGAAGGGACCTAATGGGCTGTTGGATGTGGACCATTTAACCAGTCTAGAACTAGGGGATTCTAGACCCTAATTGTTTGACAGGCCTCTCGGCAACTTGCAAATGTAACCTCAGGCAAGCCTTTTAAACCCCCTCAGTTTCTTCCAAAGGTGGAATGAAAAATCACACCTGTAGAGTTATTGTGAGGCTCAAATGAGAAAAAGCATATGGATTCGTCACAAAGTTATAAAGCAAAATGTAAGCATAAGGTGTTGGTGACAAAGATGAAGGTGGTGATGGTGGTAATTGTGGGAACGGCTGATATTTGTTAGCTGCTTACTGTGGGCCAGGTCCCATGCTAAGCATATTGTCTCGTTTCAACTACCCAGGAGCCCTTTAAAATGTGGATATTTATTATTATTCCTATTTTGCAGATAGGAAAACTGAGGCTTAAAGAGTTTAAGTAATGTGCCCAGGACCATATAGCTAGTAAATGGCTGATACTTCAGTTATTGTAATTACTGCTGAAAGCATTCTTTTCCTGCAGGCCGAAATCCTTTAGATTTGGAAGACTTAAGGTTGATAGGTTTTGCAAGAGCCTTTTTAAAAGCCTGCATAGAGGGGCACCTGGTGGCTTAGTTGGTAAAACACCTGCCTTCAACTCAGGTCATGATCCCGGGGTCCTGGGATGGAGCCTCCCCTCTCATGGGGGGTGCGCTTCTCCCCCTGCTCCTCCCCACCCAGCTCGTACTCCATCTCTCTCTCTCAAATAAATAAATAAATAAAAATCTTCAAATAAAAATTTTTTAAACTATGCTTAGGACTTTAAAGGTACAGTTCAGTCAGGTACTTTGATAGGCCCTCATTGCCATTTTTTCCCTAAGATGAGGCTGATTATTGATTCCCGGCCTTTTGGCTAAGATCAAGTGTAGTATCTGTTCTTATCAGTTTAGTATCGGATACATCCTCTATCCGAGGACAACATATTAAATGGATTTTTGGAGCAGGGAGATGGAATAGGAGCTTGCTCCATCCACTCCGCGCATCGACCTGGTATTGCAGTACTTCCCGGAACGGTGCACCCCCACCCACAAAAAAAAATAAAATAAAATAAAATAAAATAAAATAAAATAAAATAAAATGAGGCTGATTATAATTTTTTAAATCCTCTATTCTAGGCCCATAAAGAGAGGGGATATTCTGCCCCCAGAAAAAGGCCGAGAGGTTGCCAAGGAACTCGGCATACCGTACTATGAGACAAGCGTATTTGACCAGTTCGGCATCAAGGATGTGTTTGACAATGCAATCCGAGCAGCGCTGATTTCTCGCCGACACCTGCAGTTCTGGAAATCTCACCTAAAGAAAGTTCAGAAACCTTTACTTCAGGCACCATTCCTACCTCCAAAAGCCCCTCCACCAGTCATCAAAGTTCCAGAATGTCCCTCCACGGGGACGAGCGAAGCTGCCTGTTTACTGGACAATCCTCTGTGTGCCGATGTCCTGTTCATCCTTCAGGACCAGGAGCACATCTTTGCACATCGAATTTACCTCGCTACCTCCTCTTCCAAATTTTATGATCTTTTTTTAATGGAATGTGAAGAAACCCCAAATTCGAGTGAAGGAGCTGGTGAGAAAGAGAAGCAGAGCCGGGATTTCCAGGGGCAGGCATTGAGCCTTAACCCGGACGAGGAAAGGGAGGAAGGTGCCCCAAGGACACTTCAGACCAGTCAGTGGAAGTCCTCGAGCCAGAGCCTGTCCCAACAGGAGAGTCTGGGGCTGGAAGCTGAGAGCTCAATTCCAGAGACGCAGACTTTGTCAGGCTGGAGCAAGGGGTTCCTTGACATGCACAAGGAGATGCAAGTCAATCCCGTCTCGAAGCGGCTGAGCCCCATCACCGTGGTCAGAATGGACTCATCCGTCCAGCCAGGCCCTTTCCGGACCCTGCTCCAGTTCCTTTATACGGGACAACTGGATGAGAAGGAGAAGGATTTGGTGGGCCTGGCTCAGATTGCAGAGCTTCTAGAGATGTTTGATCTGAGGATGATGGTGGAAAACATCATGAACAAGGAAGCCTTCATGAACCAGGAGATTACCAAAGCATTTCACGTCAGGAAGGCCAATCGGATAAAAGAGTGTCTCAGCAAAGGGACATTCTCAGGTAAGTGGGTCCAATGGTAAAGGCATCGATCCCTTTGGTCTTGTTTCATCAAACATTAGCCATACATGAGTAGGGGAGAGAATAACCATCACTAACATGTATAAATGCTTATTTTTTTCATGTACCCCTCTAGCTTGCACATATCCACCTATTTAATTCTCATCAGATTTAAGAGCTAGATGTTTTTCCGTTTTGCAGATGGGGAAACTGAAGGACAGAGAGGTTAGGTAACTTGCCCCGGGTTATATAGGTAGTAAACGGTAGAGCCAGGATTTGCACGCAAGCTCCCCTCTAAAGCACCAGTGCTTCTCATAGCTAGGCCACACGACCCCTGAGCCAGAGCCAGCACCAGAGCCAGTTGGCTTGATGCTCACAATTCCCTTTCAGGGTCCTTTCCCTGACCAAGTCTACTCTCTCCACTGACGCTTTGGCCTGGAAATCCTTGAGGTGATTTTGGCAACTCTCCTGCTATCAGGAGTGCCTCATTTGTCCACCTCCCCTCCTTTTCTTTCCCACACTCCCTTACCCTGCTCTTCTATATTTTCCTCTCCTCTTCTTTGTCCTTGATAACGATGTTGTCCGCTACCCACAGCATCTTCACATAATTGCTTTACAGACTTTTACTAACTTCTGCAATTGACTTTGTGTGTGTGTGTGTGTGTGCGTGTGTGTATTTCATTGTAAAAATTTAACTTTCTGACTTTGTGGACACTTATGTGGACACTTCTCTTTCATCCTTTATCTTTCATAATGCCTGTCATGATAATACACATTTAGTACTATACATTTAGTCATCAGTTACTGAGTCTGTTCAATAATTTTAAAGTTTATAAATAATACTTACTTGAAACGTTGACCATCATGAAACAGAAGCCATCCTGAAAGCTAATGAAAAGCAGTGTTACAAACCTGCAGTAAATTAAACAATAGACCTTAAAGGAAATGAATTGAATCACCTTCCCCTTAATGCAGAGGCATAATGACCAAATACAGTGTGGAGCTTCAAGTGGATTGTCTATTAAAAAAAAAAAACTAAATACAATTTAGAGATAACTGGAAAATTTTGAATATGAACTAGATATTGGATGATATTAGGGAATCATTGCTAATTTTCTTAGACGTGATAATGATTATCTAGAAGAATGCTCTTATTTTTAGAAAACTCTTGATAGTTTGAAGTGTAATGCTGTTTAAAAATGTCTACACAAATATATATATATATCCAAATATACATGTATATATACATATGCACACGTATTCACTACACACAAATGCACACATACACATAAAGCTAAAGCAAATGAGGCAAAATACTAACAATGTACTATTTCTTCCACTGTTTTTATTATGTTTGAAATTTTTCAGAGTATGGAGAAAGAAAAATATTCCTTTCCTTTGTGTTACTGTATGGTTCAGAGAATTTGTGCTGGGATCTTAGGTGCAATTTTAAATGTTTACCCCTTGATCCTTGGATGGCATAGAAGGAATTGGCAGTTCCAGAGGTGGAGGTTGATACAAAATCACGAAGGAAAGATACAGAAGAGAGGAGCATGAGATGTAGGTTGATGAACAAGGCAGACTCAGCCGAGCTGGCTCACGGTTATGTTTCCTCAATCCTTGGGCAGATGTGACATTTAGGTTGGATGATGGAGCCATCAGCGCCCACAAACCGTTGCTGATCTGTAGCTGCAGGTGGATGGCTGCCATGTTTGGGGGCTCATTTGTGGAAAGCGCCAACAGCGAGGTATGTGCCTTCTGAAAAGCCTAAGTGGTATCTTCATGAACGTGTGTGTGTTTAATTAGATGACTTCAGTTCTTCAACTGTTTCCATGAACGAGTTCCTTAGGCAGTGCTAAAGTGTCAGTTAGCCTCTTTTTTTTTTTTATTGGAGTTCAATTTGCCAACATATAGCATATCACCCCGTGCTCATCCCATCAAGTGCCTCTTAATTTTGCAGTTACAAGGAGCTGTTGACTGTTGCTCACTGTTTTCATTTGTAAAACAGGATCAGCTCTACCTTTTAACAAATGTCACCAAGGGAGATACTATCAAAATCATATACAATAGGGGCAGAATCTGTCTTCCAGAAACTTCCAGAAGCTTCTTCAATCATGGAAGTCCTGGGCTCAGCTGAGCCCCTGCCCAGACAATGACCTTAAGAAGCCACATCCTTGGCTGCAGTCTTCCCCTCTGCCCTGCCCGGTCAGGGACAGGGACGCGCTGATGGTCTCCTTGAGCTATAACACTCGATGAGGCTCTGCCCTGACTTGCCTCCTCCAAGGGTTTGTTACCTGGAAGGAAACAGTAATGGAGCAAATGATCACTCCTCTGAACACTCCTCTCTTAAGTCTAGTGGAAGCCACTGAGCCACTTCTCCGACACTGGCCCTGTCTCCAGAGGAAGGATATTCTTAGAGCAGAGTGAGCAGTATCTTGAAGACCCTACATGTTCATCTTTTTTACAAACTCGGTTGGAAAAGAAAGATAAATTCCAATCAAGCACTTCTAACTTTAGTCTAGAAGAGCAAGCATTTTTGTTGAGTTTCGAAAGTATTTTTTAACCATCTTTTTTTAAAAAAAAACCGCGGGGACACCCCATCAAGTTTATTGTCCTAAGAGCTTTGTTTTGCATATCTCAGCATCTCTCCACACTTTTAAAAGAAATAAAACAATAGCTAACTTTTCGAAAGGGGCACTCACACCAGAAATCTGAGCACTCCCATTGTGACCCAGGAGCCTGCATTTGCATCCCCAAGTAGGGAAGCAGAGTCACAAGCAGGGAAGGCTGGGGCAGAGCAGGTCACTAGGCCACCTCCTGCTTCCAGAACAAACTGCAGCTGCTCCTAAACCAACCCCCAGCAAAAGGCTGGCTGCTGTGTGAGGCAAAAAGTGTTAGAATTATTCCGATGACCTCTCTTGGTGTCTACCAGCCTTTATGAATCAGGAGGTTCTCTGCTGTAACTAACGAATTCGTTCCTGTGCCATCAGACGGGTTTCAGCGCCGCTGTGTCACTGAGACTACAGCTGCCTACACAGTGGAAGCTGCCCAGTGAAGGATGTGGGGCTCAAGTCCCAAGTCCTCCACTTCCAAGCTGTGTGGTCTTGGGCAAGCAACCACATTTCTGAGCTCCAGTCTGCCTATCTGGAAAGCATGATAATAACCCACAGTGTGGTAGTGAGGTGTAAAGGTCAATACTTGCAAATCACCCCATGAGCATTAAGTAAATGTAGCCTCCATTCGTCTTATTTTGATGTTAGTAGTGTTATTACTCTTTCACTCTTACTTCCGAGAAATTTTGGGGAAGCCACTGACTAATAAAACTTCATCCAAATGGCATTTCACTTACTTGAGTAATCTCCAGAGATAAAGGGCCTGGAAGCTTGCTTCCCTTATTTTTCCAGCTCACTGAAATGTGTGCTCATTGTGCAGCAAGTGCTTTGCCGTTAACCAGCAGAGAAGTTGATCAAGGTCAGGAACCCAGGCACAAAGGGACACTGTCAGAGCTGACCTCACAAATGCTAATCCCCTTTATCCCTTCCCAGAATGGACCGTAATCGTCTCCAGATTAAAATGTGCAGGAGAGGTGACCAAAACAAAAACTTGGCAGCGAATGTGAATGCACACATATATGGTTAACAGCCTCTCCTGGAGAGGCCACCTGTTTAGCACTCCCCCTAGAAAGGCTAGGGCATTAGAGCTGTAGCTAAGGCTTCATGGGTATGGAGAGGTTCTACCCAGCTTAGAAGACAGAGACCAGGGAACCCAAGCAACCAAAGGTCTATGCCAAATTCCTTTAGCCAATGTATCAAGAATGCCATGAGCTGTTGACATGTGTGCCCCTGCCTGCCCCTTCTCTGGATTTCCCATGTAGACTTAAGGGTTATGTTGTTATGAACCCTAGTCTTGGCTTGACCTTGAGCAAGCAACTGATCCTCTCCAACCTTGTCTCCTCCTCTGTAACATGGGGATAATGAGAGAACCTTCTTCAAAGGGCAGATAAGTCATGAGAGTACATGTGTAAACATAGAATTTGCTGCTTGGAACATACAAAGCTCAAGAAATATTGGTGACTGTTGTCCTGAAGAATTCTTGTTAAATTCTTTCCATGAGGGATTAAAAATCTTTGTCCTCTGAAAACCCTAAGTTAAAAAGCCCCCAGTTCCCTTCCTAAACTAGCAAAGTGTGGTTAGAGGGGTCATGGGGGGTGGGGAGGAACATCAGTTAAATGCTCAGTAAATATTCCATGACTGAAACGGCTTGTATTAGCACTTGGGATCTGTCCTTTCTAGGGCATCTGTTAACTCTTTACTATCCTGTGAAAATCTGACTTCCCCTCAAAATTCAGCCCTTTTTTTTTTTGCATTAATAGAATTCTCATGCATATCTAAATAAGGAATAAAATATACATTGATGTTACTTTAACATTTTTTTGTCATTTAAGAAGCCATTGTATCTTACTTATATTTTTCTCATTACTTTTAATGTAGCAGTAAGCATAATTCTCTCCCCAGAGGTACTCAGCAAGTGGTTCATTAAAAATGCATGCCTGGGTTGTAGTAAGCAATGCTCTGGATCTGAAATACTTTCTCATTCTCTATGAGACCGTCTCTAATTATAAGCCTAATAGTCTGAGCTGATCTTCACAATTAAAATTTTAAACCAACGAAACTGGAATATGGAACGTTGTTTAGGATAGCATTATATTCTCTTTGCTGACTTTTCTTTTAAGCTCAATCCAGCAGGTAGGATGCCAATTCTTAATTCTATCTCTTATGTAGCTTTATTTATATTATTTTTCAAAGTTCTATGAAACGTCTCTCCATTGTTACACATAACATTGAAATCACAGAAACAGACTTTAAAAAGAAAATGAGAGAAAAGGTGCAGGTTCTGAATGTGGTATTCATTTATTCTCATTCACTGTAAAGGTCCCCTAGCATTATTTACCCAGGAAAGCTGTCCTTCAAAAAACTGTTAGCATCATGTTACACAAGATGGAAAGAGTAAGTCATGAAGGATTACAAACATCAGAACACTCCAAAGACATTAGAAGTATTGGGGCAAGGCTGCTTACAGGAGTCTGTCATTTTGCTGCCAGAAATAATTTCTTTTCACTTAGGATGTTCATTTTACCATGACTTAGAACATACTCTTACCAAAAAATGCTAATATCTTCAAACTCCAGAGTCTTAGTGAAGAAGAAAAAGCTGTAGGTATCACCTCTTCCAAATCCCCCACCGCACACACCATTTAACAGATGAAGACACTGAGGGTCAGGGAGGGTAAATGATTTGCCAAAGGTCACACTCATTTTAGTGACAAGCCCCTGGGCCTGCACCAGCCTCTGGCCTTGTCAGCCAAGCCATTATTTTCCAAAACAGCAGATATCCCCATAGCTGAGAGAGCAGGTGTTCACAGAAAGCTCTGGGATATTTTATATTTATGATCACTAGCACTTACAACTTTGTAAAATATATATGCTTTCACTATCAAAATGTTCCAAATTTTGAAGTTTCAGAACTTAACCTCCAATTATCTAGAAAATTTTACTAACTCAATCATGATCTGTATAAGATAAATCTATGTATATGTAAGCATATACATATGTAAGCATATACGCAAGTATAACTGATATTAGATTCACTGGATTAGCAATTAATTATACTACTATGGCTTCTTTATTTTAAAATAATATCAGTAAGAGTTTCTACTTGCCAAGTTCTGTCTATTGTCAAGGTCATGCTAGAAACTTGAAATGATGACAGTTGTTAAATCCTTGATGGTAATAACCCATGCAGCTTATTTACCAAATCATAATTGTTTTCATTGACTATGTCTGAAAGGAGGTGGGTATGTGATTTTCTTACTATTTCTAGGATGGTTTGGAGGCCTTCCCTTTGATACATTAATAGAAATCTCTATCTGAAATGATATTCTGGGTCACCTGGGTGGCTTAGCAGTTGAGGGTCTGCCTTTGGTTCAGGTCATGATGCCGGAGTCCGGAAATGAGTCCCATATCGGGCTCCCTGCAAAGAGCCTGCTTCTCCTTCTGCCTATGTCTCCCTCCCTCCCTCCCTCTCTCTCTCTCTCTCTCTCTCTCTCTCTCTCATGAATAAATAAATAAAATCTTTTTTTAAAAAAAGAAAGGATATTCTTTCTGAGGTGGCTGGTGGCTGTGCAGGAGGATGATATAGATTGTTATAGCTTAAATGATTCTGGAACCATGACACTAGAATGCCTTGGCCATGAACCCCATGTAGATTGTGGAGGTAATAATATATATGTAATGAGAAAGATTAGATATATAATATAGATATAATCATGTGTGATACAGAATTAATCAAATATAATACATAATTATCTTTATATGGTGTATGGAGGTTTATTAAGTACCAGAAATAGGAAGTTAATAACTGTTCATTCTTTTGTGCTTAGAAATCTAATTCTTAAAAACTGTTAGTGAAATATGGTACTTTATTGTACTGTGACCCAAACCTCTGCTTCCTTGCCATGAAGGGTTTCTTGTATTGCACAGCGATTCTGAGCATAGACCTTAGAATTATACTCCTTAGGTCCAAATCCCAGCCACTTACTGGCTCTATGACCTTGAATATGGGACTTACCCTCCATGAATCTCAATTTCCTTATGTGTAAAATGGCAAATATAATAGTTTTTCCTCTTAGGGAGAATGTAAGGATCAGATTAGATAATGTGTGTGGGAAGCTTAGCACAGTACCTTGTATATAGGCCTTCCATTCAGGTTACCGTATCACCATCATCATCCCAGTAGTCAATGGCAACGATACTGTTCTGTACTATACAAGGGCCCATCTTGTGGGGTTAGTTTGAGTCCGTGTGCTGCTAATCTGTGCACATCCTCATTGATCCATCCCTGGCTCTAGGGAACTCCAGCATGTATCAATATTGGCAAGATCTACAAGTGCTCAGGAGGTCTCAAGATTAGGTAAATCCTATAAAGGAGAGTTTATCATACCCAACCAACTGTTCCCCCACAGGTAAAGATTTCTTTGGCTTCTCAGAATCTACTGATAACCTGATAATATTCCAAAAATTTGGAATCTATGGCACAACCATAGGAAAAATAATGAAGTGTGTATCTTGTGTTTGCATATATTGGTAGAACGTTGGAATCAAGCCAGTCAGTGTGGCAACTGAGGTGGTTGCTCATCCTCTGTTTTGACATCTTAGAGAGCAGGGCTCTATCGTGTGTCAGCAACAGTGGGGTTTGCAGCTCCCCCCAACACCTGTCATATTGCCCAGGAGATTTCTTTCCCCACAATAGAGTATTAGAAGGTACTTGGCAAGGAGAGCCCATAATGTCATCATACATTTACAGCCCATTTGTCTGATTTATAAGTCCAAATAGCCATTTAAAAATTCCAAATCAGGCTTTGTCAGGCAGCCCCACTCTTTTGTCATCTACAAATCAAACGGTTATGTTTAAAGCAGTAAATAGCGAATGACTTCTACGTACAGCCTCAGAGCAGGTGTCCCAGACTCGCCAATATCAAATCGTATGGTTGGGATATTTATAAGCAGGATAGCTTGAAAATGTACCCACTGCTTTCTTCTGCAGAACTTAGCTTTTCAAATAACATTTCAGGTATATCTCCCGAACATAAACAAGATGTCAATGCAAGCAGTATTGGATTATCTTTATACCAAGCAGTTGTCACCTAACTTGGACCTGGACCCACTGGAATTAATTGCCTTGGCAAATAGATTTTGCCTGCCACACTTGGTTGCCCTTGCAGGTAAGTCTGACGACTCAGGACCATGCACTGCCTGACTGTCAAATTTATCAAAATCACATTTAAACAAAAATAACATTTCCAGGAAATAAAAAATAATTTTTTATCACCCAATAGAGGATGTCTTGTGCAGGGTGATATGAATTGATCAAATGTATCAGACAACCCAATTCAGTTCCACAAATATTTCTTAAGCACCTACTTTGTGGTAGGCCCTGTAGGAGGATGCAGTTATCAAGATGAGTAATGCATGACCCCTGCCCTTGAGACCCATGCTCTGTCTATGCACTCTGCCTCATTTGTGGGCCATGGAATTTAAAATAAAACTATTATGTCCATATTATCCCCATAATGTGTGCTCGGGCCCAGTCTTCAAGAAAGACACAGTAGGAGGCAGTGGTTAAGAATATAGGCTACAGAACCAGATTGCTCAGGTTCACATCCCAACTCCACCATTTACTGGCTGGATGACTTCACACTTAACCACTCTGTCTCTGCTCTCTCTCTCTCTTTAGAATGGGGATCATGTTATTCTACCGTAGAGTTGTTACAAAGATTAAGGAGTTAAGATATATATAAAGTTCTCAGAACAGTGTCTGGCACCTAGTAAGCATTATGTAAGTGGTTTTTTTAAAGCTATTTTAGAAAATGTTCTGACATTGTCAAGAGCATTTTGGGAGACAGAAAAAAAAGGGGGACTTGGCTTCACTTCCCAAAATCTTATGCATCATTTCTGGATTTGTTCAGTGGTTAAGCTGAAACAGGTCTAAATAGGATATGTGTATTCACATACTTTTTTCTTAAATATAAAACTTCACCTTCATTTACCAGAGGGGTCAGTTAGCAGTCTGCGTGTTTGTCACTGCATTATCTGACCCCTGTTAACCGTGAAAGCAGAAGTAGTGCCAGTTTTGTGCATTGGCCTACCTGTCCCCAGCACACGGAAAAGTGAGCATATTAGCTTCCCAATAAGTAACTGTTGAATCATTAAGTAAATGAAAATGAATGTTTGAACAAACCAACTGGTCATATCTGCACTTGACCTTTTGGCAGTGTCTTTAGAAAAAAAGGTATTTCTCTGGACTCCAGGTTTCTACTACACTCATCCAACTGGAGCTCAAAGTCCTCTTCTTGCCTTACCTCTTCCCCCATTGGATAGAAAGAGATCATTGAAGCATTGCTATGGACTTTTTTAAAAATGCTACTAACCAAAACACCCGAAGTCACAGATCCAGAAGAGTAAACAGCTTTTTAAATGTTAACTCTAAGAGGCCGTGATGGGCAGTTCCTTTTTTCAGAAGTATGGGTTCTGATCCATTGGTCTATCCAGCTTGTACAAGTATTTATCCTTTGAGAGGATGAATTTGATTTTTTTTTAATAGAAACAATTTGGAGCCAAATCTGTTGAACAAGGTTTGTGATTGAACTCAGTGCCATTTTTGTTTAAATATTAAATATGGTGATAAAAACATGAGACTGACTTTGTGAAAGGAACTGAACCAAGGAGAGGTCCTTTTGTCACCTACAGACCTCTATGTATGTTTCCTTTTGTTATTAAGTGCTATTGTTACTACTGTGATTAATATGCAGCTGCCTAAGCTGATCCCTTTAATTATTTATAGTGTTTGGTAAGTATAGAGTATTCAGAACATAGTTTTTAATCAGAACATAGTTTTTTTTTTTAAGATTTTATTTATTTATTCATAGAGACACAGCTAGAGAGAGAGAGGCAGAGACACAGGCAGAGAGAGAGGCAGGCACCATGCAGGGAGCCCGATGCGGGACTCGATCTGGGGTCTCCAGGATCACACCCCGGGCTGCAGGCAGCACTAAACCGCTGCGCCACCGGGGCTGCCCAGAACATAGTTTTTAAAAATCAGTTTCTGGGGTGATTTTTGCAAGCCAAAGTGTTAAATGAATAACAAGAAAAGTTGTTACCTAAAATTAAGAAGCCCAATGACTTCTTTGGAAAATGTGGTTCCAAATAGTTCTTTGTCAATCCAGCTGATGAAAGCTGTGCCAAAGAAACCATTAAATCTAGATATCGTATTGACCAGATAGAGGCGTGCTGACTAGCAGGTGCGTAGACCAGAAGAAGGTCAGCAGGACTGGGACAATGTACTGGATTAGAACAACAGATTCAATGCTAGAGGTGAAAAGAGTGCCTTGATCTCAAGGAGGTAGGAATGTGGGCCTAGCCTGTCCCCACAGATGTCAATCCTAGAAGCGGAGACAGCCCACACAGAGGCAAGAGACCACTCAGTCTCAGAACCACAGTTTAAGTTCAGCTTAGGAGCCTTGGACACAGCTCCCAGGCAGAAGTGGCCCTCCCAACTAGATTTTTGTTACTTCTGGTTGAAGTTCCCCCAGTTTCTAGAATCTAAGAGGCTGAACAATATGTTACCCATCTGCAGCTGTTGAGAAAGACATCTGTATTCACATTTGTAATTCCCCATATGGATTCATTCATCTGTTACTCAGTCCTTCCACTGTCAGAGATTATTGAGAATTGGAGTGATGAGTGGGCAAACTGTCAAACAAGAAGAGACTAAGGAATTTCGAGGACTCTAGGAAGGCACTGGACGGTCTGGAGCAGCACCATCCAATAGAACTTTCTGCAATGATGGAAATGTTCTGTGTCTGTGTTGCCCAATACACATGAGACTGTTGAGCACTTCAGTGTGACTAATGTGGCTGAGGGCATGAATTTTTAATTTTATTTAATTTTAAGTGAAGTTTCAATCAGCTCATGTGGCCTATAGCTCCTGTACTAGACAGTAAGGATCTAGAGGGCTCTGGCTATTTCAAAAGTGTGAGCAAGTGTCCCAGAGTCATTGGTTCAATGGCCAGTGACCAGAACTTTCCATGCTGAAAGGCCACCCATCACAATGGGCTCTGAGTTCAGTTCAGATGGCGGCCAGAGCTGGCTCCCATATTCCTCCCCTCTTAGGTGGTTCCAGACCAGTCTCTCTAGGTGAGAGGTCTGGCTTACAAGGATATGGTTCAACTTTCTCCTGTTCTCTCTCTCTTCCCTAGAGCAGTATGCTGTTCAGGAGCTGACCAAGGCTGCGATGAGTGGTGTGGGCATTGATGGGGAAGTGCTCTCGTATTTGGAACTGGCCCAGGTCTGTAACAATTTGCCTTTCACCTTTTAAATGTGTTCAACCAGTTCATTTAATGCTGATAAAACATTCCGCTGTTGCATCTGTCTAAATAAAGATGTCACCACTGAGTCACAGAGGGCCCTGTGTACACTGAGAAGATCTGAGAGTTTCACGTTTCATGCACCATTCACCCTGCTGGGCTTCGTTTGAGAAAACAACAAGGACCCTACCCCACGCCAGCCCCATTGTCCCCCGAGGCACCAGCTTCACATGTGGGAGAACAACGTGGGGCATGATAGGGGAAGGTTTTGTCTCTCCTTGTTTGAATTCTTGGACACATATTGGCCAAGATCAGACAGTTTCTAGAACTCCACGAAGCTCTGTAATACCCTCCATCTCACTGCAGCTCTCTTGGGCTTTTCCAAAATCAGTATTTGTTAATATCAATATTGTGATTCCATAATCGCGGCACACCCTTGCACTGTTCCAGAGAGGCCCCAAGATCCAGCCTCAGCGTTGTCACGAATAACTTTACTCAAGGCACAAAGCTAAGCTCTGCCGCAGCTTCCTTAGCTGTAGAGAATGGAGATGATAACCCAGGTCCTGACAACCTTACAGATTATTTTGAGAATCAAGTGGGAGAGAATGTTCAAGAAAGAGCAGGGAAGAGTAGAAGCCCTCTCATGGGTGCAGGATGCTTACTTCGTCCCTGACATAGACTCCATGACAATGAGGTGACACCCTCATTGGGTGAATGGAGGGAAGGAATGAAGAAAAAATTCTTCAGTTCTCTCTCCAGCCCACTGGGTTTGTCTTTGTTCTCTCTCTCTGCGAGGGCTGTGGTTTACTAAGTCTTAGATCCGGTGATTTAAATGGATCTTTCTCAGTTCCAGAGAGAGGAGGGAGGCAAGTAGTAGGCCCTGTTGCCATTCCACCCATGGCCATAGGAATGGCTCGGATTCAAAAGGGGAAAAGGCTGAAGAGGACTTTATAGCAACCTGCTCTTTTTGACTTACTGTGCAACAAGTATTTGTGGTTTTCTCCCCACACATCCAGCACTGTGCTAGACAAAAGGACACATGGTTATAAATGGCAGATTCTCTGCCCTTGGGGCAATCATAGACAGTGAGAGAAATAGAAACAAACATTATTAAAATCTAGTGTGAAAAACACCTTAACAGAGGTTACAGTGAAAACCAACAACAAAGAACACCTATTGCAGTAGGATCAGCAAAAGGCCCCATCAAAGTTGGTTGTCCACATTTGGAATTTGAGGTCTTTCAAAACAGGTCTGGGGCCCAGTTCATGACTTGTGCTCTCTCCATAAGTATTCCTCCTGGAGAAAAGCAAATGACCCAGAATTGCATATATGGCCAGTCTACTTGAGGCAATGATTTGCAGTTGTGTCTGTTTGCTCTGGGTCCCTGCCCTGACAAGCCTTGGCAGGAAGAGTTTAAGATGGAGCCTCCCATGTCTTAGCTCATTCATTAGACCTTAGCCTAGTGGCATGCTGGGCTTAGTTAACAATCAGGTTGGGGACAGTGGCACCCTGATCTGTTGCATTTTCCAGTTTCATGGTATAAATACCCCTGTCTGACCAGTTTTAACATCATAAAATTGCTGACCTCAGAGTAGGGAAGATATGTGCACAGTTGACTCTCTTGGGCAGGTACAAGCCAACTCCAGGACACCAATGCCCTAATCTTACTTTCAGAAAGAAATCTGATATCAAGAGAAATTGGAAGTGGGGCACCTGGGTGGCTCAGTGGTTGAGCGGCTGCCTTTGGCTCAGGTCATGATCCTGGGGTCCTGGTATCAAGTCCCACATTGAGCTCCTCATGGGGAGGCTGCTTCTCCCTCTGCCTGTGTCTCTGCCTCTCTCTGAAGAAACACTTCTCATGAGTAAATAAACTCTTTAAAGGAGAGAGAAAGAGAGAGATTGAAAGGATCAGTAAAAATTGTCTATAATGTCGAGGTTGCAATTCTCAGAACTTCTTGAGTTTTTTTCTGAGGACTTCAGCTTTTATATGGGCCTTTGTTCAGCAGAGATGTGGGCCCCAAAGGAAGCAGCCTGTGAGGTATCAGGGTTCCACCTGATCAAAGAAACCTCAGGACCAACACACTGAATGGATGTCTGAGAAGGACAGGACAGAGTGTGGGGTGGGGGAAGACTTGCCAAATTTGGGGAGGAATGGGACGTGACTGTTGAATTTTGAGCACCAAGTCTGTTTTGGTCACGGCTGCCTCAGCTGCCACCTCCCTGAGCATCTGCTCAGAAAGGAGATGTTGTGGAGCATCGGGTCCCTGCCACCCTGCCCACACCACCCGCTCTTATGTAACCGAAGGACAGGTACGCGGACGGTCATACGGTCTGCAGTCTCCTCTTTCAGATCCTTGGCCTCCGCAAGCCGAGCTCTGACATGCGACACGGAGTGCTCTGTGGCCGAGGCTCCCTTAACCAGAGTCAGTGTCGCTGCTCTGCTGCCGGCTGGCACCTTCCAAAGGCCACGGTCATTTATCACTAGTGGGCCAGTGCGGGGGGAGGCTGGGAGGCAAGGAGTGTTTTCAGTTCCTGATTTGATACAGTGAGTATTTTGGGTGCACCTGTCACAGGGGTAAGGAAGAGGTGTGCCAAACGCTATATTTGGCTGGGGTCGGGGCCACAGCCAAAGTCAAAACAGTGTAGTCAAAACAAGAGGTTGATGGAATCAGTCACGCGGGCCCTTTATCTCTGTCACCCCAACGGTGGCTTACTGTTTCTCGGTGGCCCCCCTTTAGAAAGCAGGAGTCTGACTCCCTTTTGGTCACTTCCCTGTAGTTCCACAACGCCCACCAGTTGGCCGCCTGGTGTTTGCACCACATCTGCACCAACTACAACAGTGTTTGTTCCAAGTTCCGCAAGGAGATCAAATCGAAGTCCGCAGGTGAGACTGTGGGTTCCCAGCTGTCTTGTTCTCATGGCCTCTGAACGAAGCATTGACCCTCTGTGCCCTTGAGCAGGTCCGTGGGCAGCAGGCAGCTCAGGGAAAATAGGCTTGTGGTCACACGCCTAGGCATGACCCAAAGAATTGTGGGTTTGGGGTTCTCTTTTTGAAGAGCTTCATAGCTGGAGGATTGGGTGGAGTGGGGTTCAGGGTTCCCTGCCACAGGGCACACTGAGCTCACCCTTATCCGAGGAGGCATGCCGAAGGCAAGCTCACACTCTGAAATCGAGTGGTCGTGGGCTCAGGTACTCTGTGCACAGCTACTTCTAGCAAGTGATTCTAACTCTCAAAAGTGGAGCGTTGCAATCTGCAAATGGTTCTACCCCTACCCTAATCCCTCCACGCTGGGTTGTCAGGACAGGGTGTCCAAGAGCAGATACCAGAAGCAGCTGGGCACAGAACCTAGAATGTAGAAGCAATCCACGAATGACGGGTGTTACCATCTGCATCTTTCCTTCACCAGACAACCAGGAGTACTTTGAGCGGCACCGCTGGCCCCCCGTGTGGTACCTGAAGGAAGAAGACCACTACCAGCGAGTGAAAAGAGAACGGGAGAAGGAAGACATTGCACTAAACAAACATCACTCGAGACGAAAGTGGTGCTTCTGGAATTCGTCTCCAGCAGTCGCCTGAGGAGGAAGAGATAAAAATGAGTAATCTGACGCACCACTTGTTAAAAGCACTACTGTAAAATTAGTCTTATTATTAGAGATAAGTTGTAGTTCAGGTTTCAGGCACTGATCTTCCTCCACTTTCGTGCATTTCTCCTTGTTGGGATCAAAGCACAAGCTCCCCATCTATGAGCCTGGACAAAAAAGGGAAGCTGACACTCACAGCATTCCTTAAACTTATATGTATGTTTTTTGTTAGAAGGCTTAATAAACTTTAGTCCGTCACTTCGTTTCTTTTTATACAAAGGAAGACAAAAAAAATCCAGCTTTCATGTTTCAAATTCCAAATTGGAAAATATTTTTATATGGTCTCTTGTATTTTGTTGAAATGAAAATACTGTGTATTACTTTATTTTACAGGCCACAAATTAACCATGAAGTCGCCCTGTGATTCTCTTTGCCCACATGACCACCAGGCATTATTACATAATGAGAGGGTTATCCTCTCGTTGTGAAGTGCAGGGTTGGAATGAAATTCCCCCAAGCGCAAGTTAGAGAGTGTTTAATCTTTGTTCTGCCGAATAACACTGGTGTAATTACCAAGTCAGCTCCAAGACTGTGTATTTACAATATTTGCCGTGTAAGTGCTAGTAATTATATGGTTATATGTGCCATGTAAAATATAGTGATATCAAGTCTTCTGTTGTTTAAAATGTCCAGATTCAAAAGGATAATCTTTATAATCATTAGAAGGGCTTATTAAATCCCAGCAGTATCCAGGGCAAACCCACCGGGGGACCCGAACACACGAGACGCCCTCAGAGCACCAGTGTCTGAGTTGCTGTGTGAGGCTTTGCGTCTCCCGGTGTCCCTGGGTCTTGCCATGCTTCTGCGTGCAGATTCTTCAATGACTTGAACTGAGATGGGCAAGGGAAGGGATCCCCAGACTTTGTCCCAATCATCGGCAGGCTTGTCACATCTCACCCACGGAAACAGGCTTCTCAGGTCTCTTACCTGCAGCCAACTTCACTTTGTAAGACACGCATTTTTAACTCTTCCCAGGGAAAATTCATGCCACTGTAGAAGCAGGCTGAGGCAGACCACCCACCCCTGCCGAAGGTCAGCGGGGCCTGTGAAGGCGTAATGCTGGAGGCTGGGTCGTCTGGGGTCCCTGCATTCTCCAACGCAGACAGGAACCTTATTCCAAGAGTCTAGGAAATGGTGCTATTGTTAGTCTTGACCCTTTGTTGTTCTGAGTTTTCAGTGTTAAAACGGAAAGTATTGAGCAGGGGAGCTTCAGAGAGGCAGGCAGCCCTTGCTTCTCTACACATTAAAATGCTACAGCACTCATACGGGGCATTTTAAGGCCACAGCTCCATACCTGCTGTGGGATGTGGTGTGGCGGGGGCAGGGGCTGATTTTGTTGGGAGGTCAACAGGGGATGCTAAAGGCTGTTGATTTTTTTTTCTAGCTTTCGAAAGTTGGAAAAGAGACAGTTGAGTCCAAACCCCACTATTGACAACCATACGCATTTGAAAATCTATCCAGATTACAGATGGACATTTATTACTGGCAGTGGATATACACCAGATCCAAGATTTTGGAGAGGCTCAGAAATGCATTCACAGCCTCTTGGCAAAGGAGAGGGCGCAGTAGAGTAGAAATGGATGGTTGTAAATGCATCTACCTTAAGTTTTGGTCCATAGTGTTGTAAATCATTAACAGGAGGAGAAAGGAGACAGAATGAGAGGATAAATGTCAAGACTCAGGAAGAATTGACATATATCCCATCCTAAAATGATAGAAGTTGAGTTTTTAGTGAGTGGTCAGAGTTGAATTTATACAACCAAAGTTCCCACGTGATTGTAATCTTGCCAAAACATAATGGACACATAAATGAACCTGGGGTATAAGCAATAATATCCACTAGTGTTTGTTATCAGCTACTGTAACCAAGTGGCTGGTTCATTTGGTTGATGCTGATTATGGCCTTTAACTATGGTGGTTTGTTTCGTGTTTTTTATTTCACAAAAAGCCAATAAAATTGTTTAGCTATAAAATGCCTCCTTTTTTTTAAGGACTACCAAAATGTCGTGTGTGTGATTTTCATAGCTTTTTCTGAAAACTATCAAAACTTTAAAGGTGCTGGTCATGGGGGATCCATGTGCTTCCATAACAAGGCACCTTGAATGACTGTCCTCTCTGTTTTCTATACTGTCAGCAGAGTTTCCAATGCCACCATGTAGATGTGGGATCTGGCTCTTTCCTCTTGGATAATACAGTTATATCACTAGATCCAGTAGAGCACTGGAAAAAAATACAAATGGTGTCCATAGCCTGACGGGCTTATTATAATCTTGGTTTTGGACAATTCTGGCAGAAATTTAGTGAAAGATTGCATTGTAATTCATGAAGATCATGTAGACCAATCTTTTCTTTAGAAGCAGGTCTAAGAAAGCCTTTGGGAAAATCTGTGAACAATCTCTGGACCAAGATTGACATCTGATGAGATGTCATAGGGGCACTCTTCTGGGAGGCATATTCCCTGTAACTCCATGGAAGGGGGTTGACAACTATAGAAAATAATTGAGAAAAGACAGTGAGATTTCCAACAACTCCCCAGGCCTTTCAGAAATGAGTGGTCCAGATCATGGCACAGGTTACATAATGCGTACGAGTGGAGTCTTACCTAAAGAAAGCACTGGTCTAAGTTTCTCCCATGGCAATGCCTTGCAAATCATCAAAGATTTCAAGAGCCTACACTGGCATTATACAAAGGATAAAAAAGCATAAATCCTACGGTTTCAAGGTAACTCAAGTATTTTCTTTATGGAGATTCATAAGCAAGAATCCAATGTTTCTAAGAATTTTTTTTCACACTTGCTTTCACTGTATGGTTGAATTTCATCACTGTGACATTCACTTCTACTAGTCAGAGGATAAAATGAAATGAATCCTAAGTTTGGGAAGTATTTTATGAGTGCAGCATTTCTGAATTGAATGCTTTTCTGCAAGCTAAAGATTTACCGGGCTTTCTCTTAATTGGGTATTTCTTTAATCAAATGTCCTAATTGGACACTACTAGACAAGTATCAATAAGTCCTCTTTTCTAAAAGAATATGACCATTGCATAAAAAACATAGAGTTAAAAGTTATCCAAGGAGAATGTGTTTGTGTTATATGTATAAGTAAGGAAGAAGCAGCACAACAAAGAAAAGAAAAAGCTAAGGATAATTTAAAAACAGAAAGAAAAGTAAGAAAGGCGACTGACCAAAGCCATAGAAGTTTCATTAAGCACTCTGAGATACAGAGTACTCTCTTTCTTCCAAAATGCTAAATTCTGAGATTACTCCATCTCTCATGACTTAATTTATTTTCAGATGAAGACTTTACTCTCTTGAATTTCCGATTAGAAAGCAGGCAATGGAAGCACCTGAGTGGCTCAGTTGGTTAAGCATCTACCTTGGGCTCTGGTCATGATTCCATCATCCCACATCATCGTTGTCTGTCGAGCCTCTTGCTCAGTGGGGAGCCTGCTTCTCCTTCTCCCTCTGCCATTCCCCCGATCAAATAAATAAATAAAATCTTAAACTGGCAATGTAGGGGCCCCAGGGTAGCTCAGTTGGCCAAGCATCCGACTCTTGATTTTGGCCCAAGTCTTGATCTCAGGGCCTTGAGTTCAAGCCCTGTGTTGGGCTGCCAGCATGGAGCCTACTTTAAAAAAAAAAAAAAAAAAAAGCAGGTGATGTATGTATGCAACAAGAAAAGGCACTGGTGACCTGTAAAAGCAGCACTTCTGGAAAAGCTGGCTAGATTAGAAAATTCTCTCGTGCTGATAGTGTCTTTAAATCAGGGTATTTTTACTTAAGCAATTTGGTGCATGGTTTTTCACTGGGTTCCTGTGCAGGCACCTCATCAGTTAGATACCATCAGACCATAGTCTACAAAATATGGAAATAACGTAGGAGCAGTAACTCTTGGGTGAAAACCAATCAATCATGTAGTTGTACATTCACAGACATGAAAGTGGTAGAAACAACGGTAGGAGACATGATGCGACTTGTCAGCAATCTCTCCTGTTTCTCACTGAAATTTCTAGTGACACAACATCTTGGTGACACGATAGCCAGTGGAATGCAGATGTAATGGGTGGTGCCCAAATGTGGTCCCATGGAAAGAGTATTTGAATTCTTTGAGTCTGAATACATTCTCAGTCTCAGAGACCAGAATGGTTAGATTTTGCAGCAATCAGTGAGGAGAGAACTTGATTCACATCTCTCTGCTTGGATACCCACTGTGAAAATAAAGGAAACCATTTGAAATGGAGTAGGGGAAGCCTTGAAGGGGGCGCTCTCACGCACGTACCAATCTGCAGCCTACACAAACAATAGAATTATCTTGGTAAGAGAGGACACTTTTCACATGGGAATTTCCTCTCCCACTTTTAAGAAAAGCAAGGAAGATCCCTCTCTGCCCCAGCAACAGGCGCAGTAACCTCCCACTTGCAGCCAGTGAGAAACCGCCACAACCTTAAATCCTGCTCTTCCCTGAGGAACTGTTGTTTTATTTTTTTTATTTTTTTTTTAATTTTATTTATTTATGATAGTCATACAGAGAGAAAGAGAGAGAGGCAGAGACACAGGCAGAGGGAGAAGCAGGCTCCATGCGCCGGGAGCCTGATGTGGGATTCGATCCCGGGTCTCCAGGATCGCGCCCTGGGCCAAAGGCAGGCGCCAAACCGCTGCGCCACCCAGGGATCCCCGGAACTGTTGTTTTAAACCAAGGCTCCCTGGGGGCTCCAGGGTGGCAAAGTGGGTTAAGCGACTCACTCTTGGTTTCAGCTCAAGTCCCGATCTCAGGCTCGAGAGGTCAAGCCCTGCTTTGGGCTTCGTGCTTAGTGTGGAGTCTGCTTGAGATTCTCTCTCCTTTGATTTCTGTCCCTCCCAGTTGTGCTCTCTCTAAAAACAAGTCTTTAAATGAATAAGTAAATAAATAAAACACTTCAATTTCCTCCAAACCTAGTAAAGGCTGACCTTCTTTATCTCTTCCGGCTTGCCTGTGATCCATCAGAACTTGGATATTCTTGGGGATCCTTGGGTGGCTCAGTGGTATAGCATCTGCCTAGGCTCAGGGCATGATCCTGGAGTCCTGGGATTGAGTCCCACATAGGGCTACTTCTCTCTCTGCCTGTGTCTCTACTCTCTCTCTCTCTCTGTTTCTCATGAATACATAAATAAAATCTTAAAAAAAAAAAAAAAGAACTTGCATGTTCTGAACTGCAACTCCTCTGTTATTCCCAAACAAACTCATTTTGCTAATAAAATAGCTAGCTATTTTATTTTTAAGGGTGACACAACCAAAGTTTGGGCAATTTTGAAAATTCCTTCCCAATCTAATAAAAAAGAAACAACCTTGTCATTTCATGATTCATGGTAGTTCAGATCAGAGTGGGTATTTACCCAGGGGATGTTAAGCTGAACTTCTATGTGAAAAGATACACAACCTTTCTAAGCTTTAATTATCTAAAACACCGGAATAGCTTGCACTGAGTTTTTGGCGCAGATTAAATGAGAGGATTTATCCTCAGCACAGCGCCTGGCATAGAGTAAGCACTCAGTTTCTGAACCCGTGACTAAGTGTGTTGACTATCAATGTAAGAAATCCAATAATGTGGGCTTTTCCTCATTCTTCTTAAGACAAGTGCACACCGGGCAGCCCCGGTGGCGCAGCGGTTTGGCGCCGCCTGCAGCCTGGGGTGTGATCCTGGCGTCCCGGGATTGAGTCCCACATCGGGCTTCCTGCATGGAGCCTGCTTCTCCCTCTGCCTGTGTCTCTGCCTCTCTCTCGCTCTCTCTGAATGAATGAATAAATAAATCTTTAAAAAAAAAGAAGAAGAAGAAGAAGAATCAGATGCTTAACCGACTGAGCTACCCGCACCCCATTTAGGGATCCCTGGGTGGCTCAGCGGTTTGGCGCCTGCCTTTGGCCCAGGGCGCGATCCTGGAGTCCCGGGATCGAGTCCCACGTCAGGCTCCTGGCATGGAGCCTGCTTCTCCCTCCTCCTGTGTCTCTGCCTCTCTCTCTCTCTGTCTATGATAAATAAATAAATAAATATTTATAAAAAAAAGAAAAGTTTATAAAAAAAAAAAGAAAAGAAAACAGTTTTATTGATCCATATACCTTCCTGCAACTTACCAGACTGGGGGTATGGAAGGGATAAATACCTGAGCTCATTGCCATGGCATATCTTTTTGTTTTCTTTTCATAGTTTGGGTTGTTTCTGATGGACAGATGTATTGGTCACAGGGGTAGATGATATCTCTATGCATGATGGTAATTTTTGCTGATACTAGCTCTTTCCAAAACTGGTATTTGTCCTCAGTTTCAGTGAGCATGTTCTTCTCTATTATGTGTGTCCTGAAGCAAAAATGATCACATCTATAAGCTATGGATTAGGACATAGCTCTCCTGTCTTAAAAACACTTGGCATGAGTGAGGCCCTCAGATGACAGCCACAAAAACATGCTTTGATTAAGAATGTCTTGACCCAAAATCCACCCAGGAATTCAGGGCCATCCAGGTTGAGGATTATTCCAGATTTCATTTCTCCTGAAACAGATCACCCATTCCCAGCAAAATCTGTCAACAGGGTCCCTTTGATCTCTGAGTCTGGAGGAATGTATTACAGCTCCCACTTTTCCACCCCACCTCCTCCTTCACCCCAAGCCTGACCCATGTTTCTAGGTTTGGCCATGTAGAAATTCCATTTGCCCCGCCTCACACCAAAAGCAACCAGATGATGCAAATGAAGGTTTGGTTGCTTTGTGGTGGGTTAGGTGAAAAAGGTCCACTTTTCAAATCCTCCAGAGGTTCATTCTGAACACTTTGTAGCCCCAAATCTCTGGCATCAGAACTGACTTTTTCATCTACCATACTTGCCAGAGAGTCGCTTCCTTTCATTCAGTCTTCAAAATTTCTTGTACTGCTGTGGTACAAAGTATTTACCTCTTACCTTGGGAAGCTTCGTGATCACATTCTGATTAAGTCCTCCTCCTACCCTCGTAAAGGGCTGGATCTGATGATTATTACAAATTATTCCAATAAGCTAGGACTTTTTGAACTTCCAGTATGTGCTAAAAATAGTACATGACTCAATGTACGGTCCCAGTGAGTATCCAGTGTCTGGTTGGACACACCCAAATAACAACAATAAGATAATAAATGAACATGTCAAAATTAATGCTGTAGATCAGGTATAGAAAACAGGCATTAATCTCATCTGTTAATTCCAATCAGTAATGTATGACTGTTTTGTGACTTATTCTTGGGCACAATCCAGGCTCTAGGGCAGAGAGTGCTGGGGCTGCCTAAGAGTATCTGACAAAACTCTGGGAGAATGAAATAGTAGTAATCATCACATTTTACTTATTCCACAAACATTTATTGCACAGATACCCATCCAATGCATGTAGGCACATCTAAGTACCAATGTCCCTAACATTCCACTTTGGGAGGCCTGCAGTGGAAATCAACAAATACATATTTTTATCAGATGAGTACTATGAAGGGAAAAAAGAAGAAGTTAGAAATTAATAATAATGTCTTAGGGCAAAATGGGTGAAGGTGGCCAACAGATACAAACTTCCAGCTATAAAATATAAATAAGCCAGTCCTGGAGATGCTGGGTATAGCATGGTGACTAGACTTAAAAATACTGCATTGCACACAATTGAATATTACTCAGCCATCAAAAAGAATGAAATCTTGCCACGTGCAATGACATGGATGGAGCTAGAGAGTGTTATGGCAAGTGAGATAAGTCAGTCAAAGAAAGACAAATACCAGATGAGGAATTTAAGGGGAAAAAATAAAACAAGTAAAGGAGAAACCAGGAACAAACTCTATCTTTATTTTTAAGATTTTACTTATTTTGGGCAGCCCGGGTGGCTCAACGGTTTAGGGCCACCTTCAGCCCAGGGCCTGATTCTGGAGACCACGGACGGAGTCCCATGTCATGCTCCCTGCATGGAGCCTGCTTCTCCCTCTGCCTGTGTCTCTGTCTCTGTGTGTGTGTGTGTGTGTGTGTGTGTGTGTGTCTCATGAATAAATAAATAAAATCTTAAAAAAAAAAAAGATTTTACTTTTTTATTCATGAGAGACACAGAGACATAGGCAGTGGGAGAAGCAGCCCCCCCACCGCCCCGCAGGGAGCCTGATCAGGACTCAACCCCAGGACGCCAGGATCACACCCTGAGCCAAAGGCAAATGCTCAACCACTGAGCCACCCAGGTATCACAGAACAGATTCTTAACTATAGAGAACAATCTGATGGTTAGCAGAGGGGAGGTGGATGGGGGAATGGGGGAAACAGGTGATGGGGATTAAGGAGGGCACCCGTTGTGATGAGCACCAGGTGTTGTATGGAAGTGTTGAATCACTGTGTTGCACACCCAAAACTAATATAATACTGTAGGTTAGTTAACTGTATGGGATTTTAAATTTAAATAAATTTTAAAAAGGGAAAAATGAATAATAATACTGTGTTCTATATTTTAAAGTTGCTAAGATAGCAGATCTTAAAAGTTTTCAACACAAGAAAAAAAATTGTAACTATGGATGTTAATTAGATTTATTGAGGTGATCCTTTAGCAATAAATACTAATATTGAATCATTATGCTATACACCTAAAACTAATATAATATTATATATGTCAATTATTTCTCAATTTTTAAAAAATACCATTTTAGATAAAAGTAGTCAGGGAAGTGCTCTCCAAGGAGGTATTATTTAAGTAGAGGCCTGAACTACGTGACTCTGAAATTTGGATAGAACATGGCTTCACAATGTTTGGAGCATCAGCTAAGACCTGGAAGCAAGGGGTAAATAAATGGCAAGGGGCTGGAGCCATCTGGAGGTAGCTACACTCACATATTTGTGGTTAATGCTGGCACTTGACTAAGACCCCAGCAGGGCTGTTCACTAGGACACCTATATAGGGTTTCTCCATGGCGTCTCTTTGCCTGGGCTTGTTTGGGCTTTCTTAGAGAGTGGCAGCTGAGTTCCAAGAGTGAGTGTCCCCAAAGAAGAAGGTAGAAGTACACGGCATGTTTTTCATTTACCTCAGGAGTCATGTTGCATCTCTTCACTATACTCTATTGTCTGAGGCAGTCAAGAGGTCTACCCAAGTTCCAGGGGATAAAGCACACACTCCACCCCCCAGTGGGAGGACTGCCATGGTCAACTTGTCAGAGCAACCTGTGGAATCAGAGAGACTGTTGCTGCCATCTGACACAATATCCAAAAGTGAAAGAGTTGATGGCTTACCACAGCTGCCATTTGACTGGAGTGAGAAAGAGGAGACAAAAAGATGAAGTGTACCCTATGCCCCAAAGTGGGAAAAGAAAGGGTCAGGGCTCAGAGCAAGGAGGAAAAGCTCTGCCACCACTTACTTTATTATTTGACATCTTTCACAATCAAAACCACCACGAGGGCTATTCTCTGACCTTTCCTGCCTGACTTCTACAGGAACCCATGCTCATGGAACCAACAGGAACTGCCTCCACCTCACCCAAGCTCATCATAATGATTACCTCTCCAAGTGGGACAGCCACCGTATTTCAACAGCTTCAACCGTCCAAAGATTACTGAGCCCCGGGAGGCCCAGCTATTTTCCTGTTAGATCCCCCAAGATAAGAAACAACCTCTTTAAAGCCATGCCCTCTCATTATACTCACACAAACTCTCCAGGGAGAGTCTGAACTTCTTGCGCTAATGGCCTTTTGTTCGGTACAAGTTCAAAAAGCAAATCTTTCTTCATAAACAACAACGGCAGCAACAACAATCTTCTTTTTCAGTGAAGAAACCAGAGAGCCCAAAGGTCAACATGAAATACCAATGGGGTGGTGCCAGGACATCTTGAGTTTTTAAACCACACTGGGTGACTGTAATGTGCTCTGTCCTGACTCCCTTCCTGGCCACTTCTGCTGCTCCTCCCCTTGCCTACTGCATTCCAGACCCACTGGTCTTCTTGATGTGCCTTTCATAGGCCAAATATGTTCCTGCACTGTGAGCTTTGCACATGCTTGTTCCTTAGCCTGTTCTTTTCCCAGGTACCTGCTTGAGTCACTCCACCATTCCAGGACCTGTACCAGGACCACAAAGCTTCAAGAAGCAGCACTGTTTCTGCTCAGATGCCACCACAGTGGCTTCCTTGAGTTTCTATCTATGTGGATATCCATCTTCAGGGAAGTAAAAGCAGCCATCTCAGCTTATAGTTGGAAAAGAAGTCAGCCTTGAAGTCCTGTAATTATACACACCGTTGCTCACTTGTCTGTTTTATCATCAAAGAAGCAGTGACTACTCCGCCCCTATTTGTCTCCTTCTCTGTAAACAGCCCCTTGATGGTTTCTAGCTGAACTCACTGGTGTACCTTCGACCAAACCCTCTGGCCTGGCTGTAACCCCAACCCCAGTCACCTTGTACTGCTCCTTCTCTCTGATTTGAAGGAGACCATATGCATGTCAGGAGTGGAGTGGGAAGCAGCAGCCAGTGGGGATACCAGTTAGAAGGCCCAGTGGGAAGCAGCAGCCAGTGGGGATACCAGTTAGAAGGCCCAGTGCAGTGATGGGAGCCAGAGGCAGGGAATGCCAGTGAGAACAAAGGGCTCCCTTCCCCCAGAGTAACCTTTCCAAAAATAGGCATCCTGTTTCTTTTCGTCAAAGTCACCAACTCATACGTATTTTGGGGCATCTGGCACTCGAAAGTTCCAGATGTTTTGCACTTGCTTTCACAAACTTTCAATAGGAACTGATATTCAGACCATCCAAGGGGAATGGAAGCAAGGCAGACTGTGTCTGAGCTAGGGGTTGGAAAGGATACTCACCCAACAGGTTTCCTGGAACTATCCAGTTGCCAGACTTACAAACACCTGGAGTCCAAGCTCTTCGCAATGGTTTAATGGTCTTTCGTTACCATAGGCACAACCATTTTAGAAGGGAACCCTCAGCTCCTGTCCATGTTTGGGCAGCACTTTCACATCACTCTCCATGATGGTAGAGTCTTGGGGCAACACTTCCTGAGCTCCTCTCTACCCTCTGTTGGCACCTCCACTCCAGCAGTGGCCACATGGTTGGTGGGAGTGTGACACTCATTGGACAGGGTTGCTCAGCCTGGCTCACCCTTGCCTCGAGGAAGGGCAGGAAGGGCCAGGACTCTTATACTCCCTGCTCAACAGAGAGAACTTCTGGGTCAAGACTTTGAGAGGCAGTCTGCAGGCCACCATATTCTCAAGGCCTTTCCTTTCTCTGCCAGCAGTGGATATGTGAGCAGGCCCTGAGCTTCCACTGACAGTGGCTAAGGCATGGACCTGAGAAGGACCAAGAGGCCCTCACACCGCCCAAGGCCTGAGACAAGGGTCCAATCCAGCTTCACCAGGAAATCCTGAAATTCAGGATTATTAGAGAGCTGACCCCACTAATAGAGCTGAGACTTCAATCACCTTATGGCTGCTTATACCTTTTCTTCACTGGTTAGAGCCTGGAAGCAGGGAGAGATGACTATATGACCTCCCCAAGCACACAACTACTACCTTTTCTTCTTTCCACTTGCTGAGAACATGGCACCACTCATGACAGTTCTGCCCCGCCTCCTGCCAACCCTGTTTCAAGGTGAGGAGGGTAGGGCTCAAGGAGGATAAGTCACTTACCCAAGATCACAAAGTCAGTAAGGACTTTGTGCCTATTCTTTGGCAAGAATAGGACCCCAGTCTGTCTGATTCCGAAATCCA
Organism: Vulpes lagopus; assembly: GCF_018345385.1. Lineage (NCBI taxonomy): Eukaryota > Metazoa > Chordata > Mammalia > Carnivora > Canidae > Vulpes > Vulpes lagopus. Next base: position 75,577,610 of record NC_054826.1, read on the forward strand.
TTCTGCAGGGCTCTGCCAATCAGATTCCCATTTGCTTTACAAATAAGAATACAGACCCGGAGAGGCTAAAGAGCTTCCTGAGCTTCTACACTCAGTGCCAGAGCAGGGATTCTAACTCACCTCAGTACTCCTTCACTTTTTCCATGGGTGCCTTCCATTGGTTGGTTTGTTTACTGGATTTAGACAAATTTATTCTAAAGTTCTTAAAGATAGTAATGGCCTTGTGCTATAGACCAAATGCTCGTGTCTCCCCTAAATTTATAAGTTGAAATCTGCTCCCCCCAATGGGATGGCGTTGGGAGGTGATGCCTTTGGGAGGTGATGAGGTCATGAGCGTGGAGCCCTGTGAATGAGATCAGTGCTCTGATAGCAGAGACCCCAGAGAGCTCCCTCAGCCCTCTTGCCACATGAAGAATGCAGAACAAAGACAGGGGTCTATGAGCCAGGAAGGGGTTCACCAGACACACAATCTGCTGGTACCTTGATCTCAGACCAGCCTCCACAACCATGAGAAATGAATTGCTGTTTATAAGCCATCCTGTCTGTGGTATTTTTGTTAAAGCAGCCCAAACGGACTAAAATACCATGAAAGCTCTAAAAACAGGAGAAAAAAAAATAAGAGATGAATAGACTTATTGGATATTAAAATATCTAAGGGGCCTTTACAATTCAGGCAGTTAATGCCAGCCCAAGAACAGACAGAAAGGTGGCCCAGAATAGAAAGGACAGAAATAAACACATGCAGAGTATGTTTGCCCCGTGATTAAAGTTTTTGCTTCACATGGGTGGGGTAGGGATGGAATTTTTAATATATAGTGTTGAGACAATGGGCAGCCGTTTGCAAAGAAAAAAATAAAATACATTTGTACTTCCACATCATTTTTACCTTCACGGGTCTGGGTAAAACAAATTTAACCATAGAACTAATACAAAACTGTGGGTGACTCTCTGGAGAGGGGGATAACGTTTATGGCTGATTCCAGCCTTCAGGAAACCAAAGAAACAACGGACAGTTTCAATTATGTAAACTGAGAAATGTATTCGTGAGGCCCCTGAGGGCCAGAGAACGTGCAATGGCCCGGTGACCTCTCGCCCTCCTGATAACCCTCCTGTTCTCTCCTCGGGCTTGCATCTGCAGACTGTCCCTCACACCCACAAAGCCCTCTTCTCACTGTGTGCAGACAGCCAGGTGTTAGGTAGGTTCCAGGGGCCTTTGAATGAGATGTGCGTCTCGTTTCTACCCGGCTGGTTGGCTAAAGCGTAACCTGTGATGGGATTCTGAAGTCGTCCACAGCTCACCAGTGTTCTAATCTGCAGGTGCAGGTACCAGATGAGCCCCGAGTCTGGCAGACATGGGCCACGGCCTTGCTCTCTGGAGAGGCAAGGAGGCGAGCGGGGTGCTGTATTTCTCTGGGCACCCTGCTTTATTTTTTTAAGGTTTTTAATTTATTTATTAGAGACACAGAGAGAGAGAGAGAAAGGCAGAGACACAGGCAGAGGGAGAAGCAGGCTCCATGCAGGGAGCCTGAGGTGGGACTCCATCCGGGTCTCCAGGATCATGCCCTGGGCCAAAGGCGGCCCCAAACCGCTAAGCCATCCAGGCTCCCCTCCCCTACTTTAAAACACCTCGTCGGGAGAGAGAACGATGACACAGAAAACCTGTTCCCTGCCCTCCCTGTCTTGGCAGCAGATAGGGAAATTAGGAAGATGGAAGGCACGTTTGCGCTAACCCAACCACTAGTCTTTCAGGAGGCATCGGTGTGAACCCAGTAGGAGATGCTAGGTCATCGAGGGGGCTCAGAGAGGGGAGGACCAGTAGCACAGTGACCTGGCCCCATGTCGCCGAGGCAGACAGCTAATCAGAGTCCTGCCCACGTGCCATTCACAGTTTGTCCCCATCCCCTGCCCGAACACCCCTTCCAGATGCAGTAGACACCCCCATACAGCAGTAAACAGCCTGGCAGCTCCAGGCTTCTCTGCTCCCAGCAGGCCCTGTGGTCTGGGTTGTCACTTTGGGTGAAGACTCTGAACCACTGCAGAGTTCTCCAGCTCCAGCTGTGATACTGGAAAATCTGGTGTATAGTGTTTGCCATCCTGACTTTGGGAAGAGTTAAAACTGAAGGTGAAGTTGCAAGCCATCAGTCAAGCTCCTCGGGATCACAAGGCAGAAATACAGACAGAGCCCACAGAGCACAGCCAGGAGGGCTTCCTTGCATAGGGCACAGGCATAGGGAGCAGGAGATGCGGCTGAGGAGGAAGTAAACACGAGAGCATTTAACCCCCTAGCCTGCCCTAAGAACTTAGGGCCCCCATGGAAGAGGAAGCAGAAACCAAGCAGCTGCTTTCATCATACATTCTGGTCACAAGCAGCAGGGGCTCTGAATGACAACCAGAAATGGAAACTGTGTGCCACTGGTGCCGGAGCTGACCCACACCAGTGTCGGAGAATCAGCTGTTCAATTTTCAGGAATTTTGCAAGCCATTTGAGAAGTTGATAGCTTGAATGAGTATGGGAGTATGTATGCCACGGAAATTAGAAAACAGATCAGAGGCTTTACAAATCAGTGCCGTGTGTGTGTGTGTGTGTGTGTGTGTGTGTGTGTGTGTGTGTAGCACGTGATTACACATTTACCAGCACCCTGCTGACTTCTCCCCATTCTTTGGGAATTCAGCACATCTGGCACATAGAACACGAGTCCGTCAGTCTTATCATTGTGGAGTACTCCGAGTGACGGGTATCAGGTGTGTCCTCGAACAACTAGCAGGCAGGTGACATCGACAAGCAAGGTGATTCAAAAGACCTAAGAATGACAGATTTGAGTATATGTGCAACACATAGGGACTTATTCCTGGGAATAAGCTGGGAAACTTCTATAGGTTCACCTATCAAATGTGAAGCTCAAATATAAGGGGGTCTCCTTTGAACCCACAGCAAGGGTTCAAGGTAGATAGTCCCTCTCTATGCTTCCTAAGTGGTTTCCATTGGCCTCTCCTTAAATAATGCTTAAGACAGGGAGCTCACTGCTCTGGATGTTGATCCATCCCATTCTTGGGCAGCTCACGCTGCTGGAAGCTCTTCCTCACATTTTTTTTTCTTTTTGTTTTTTTTTCTTCCTCTCATTTGAGGAGAAGTTTGCTTCTCTACCATTTCTCCTTCCAGCCTGTTTGCTCACTGGGCTCTCCCAGTGCTGCTCCCAGGAGTGCCATATAGGGAGGCTCCGCATTTCCTATGGAGAGAGCATCAGCCCCTGCTAGAACAAGAGGACCTTCTCCCCTTGCCCATAATCCCAATGGGGAGGGTCCTCGCCCAAGTTTGCCTGTGCTCTTGAATATTCCACTTCCAAGGCTGTGATGACAAAACCATATTTCGCCAAACCATGTTTCTCTCTCCCCTGCCATTTAGTGTGACCTCCATTATTCCTGACCCTTCCAATATTCTTAATGCCAAAAGGTGCAGAATTGATTTTGCAGAGTGCTCTGCAAGCTGTAAGATACTCATTTGTTTATCTGAGAGGATCCTACCCTGGGCTAGGTGTCAACCTGGGCTAGGCAGTGCGGGGCATTGGGTTTCTGAGCCACATTGTCTTGAAAACCATGGAGCTTTGAGATGAGGCCAAGGACAGGGGGAGTAGAAGGCATAGCAAGCTGAAGCTTCCTCCCCAAGGGGTTCTCAATGCCCTTGCCTGCACTGGGTAATGAGCCTCCAAAGGCTACTGCCAAATTCGACTCTGGCCAGCTTTCAGCTGTAGAAATATTCAAACAATATTTGTATAAATGGATTCCTTTGAGGAGGCTAAGCCTTCGAATAGGCTCAACTTCCTCTGAATAAAAGACAGTATGGGGGGTAGAAAATGGGCTTTGCAACTAGAGTTAAACACTTGAGTTCAAATACCAGCCCTGCCCCACCACAGAAGTGTCCCTGTCTCTCTCAACCTCTGTTTCTCATTTACAAAACAGGCTGTGTACAAATTAAATGGTAAAACCATGGGAGTACCTGCAGTGGGACTCGGCCCGTACGATTGCCCCTAGTACCGGTAGGTAGTGCCCTCGGATTGCCAAGGACTTCTTACCAACCTCTTCTGGGCATTAACTAGGACTTTCTCCATTGACCCAGCAAAGGAAATTGCTGCTGAACCTCTGGGCCTTGTGGTAGCAGAATAATGAGAGGCCCCTCTCCCAAAAATATCTATGTCCAATTCCCCAGAACCTATACATGTTACCTCATGTAGCAAAGGAGATTTTGCAGAAGTGATGAAGTTAAGGACTGTGAGGAGGAACAGGCTATTCCAGATTATCCAGGTGAGCCCACTGTAATCACCAGGGTCCTTAGAGGTGAGAAGCAGGGAGGTAAGAGTCAGAAAAGGAGAAGCTATGACTGATGCAGAGATTGGAGTCATGCAAGCAGACTGGCTGATGACAGGCTGCCAGCTTTGAGGCCTGAGGAAGGGGTCATGAAGAAAGAAATACAGGTAACCCTCTGGAAAATGAAAAAGGCACAGAAATTAATTCTTTCCTTGAGCCTCTTGAAGGAACTTAGCCATGCTGACGCCTTGATTTTAGCCTGGTGAAACCCATTTCAGATATTTGACCTCCAGAATTGTAACACAGTAAATTTGTCTTAGTTGTTTTAAGCCACTAAATTTGTTCAGTAGCAACAGGAAACTATAGAGCCCTTAATCCCTCCTCACCCTGAAAGACCCACCAATGTCTTCCTCAAATTCTGGGGGAGCCCTGTGATCTCCCAGCTTGGCTCTGGCCCTGTTGAATAGCAGAGCCACTCAACCCTGTCAGGATGGAGAACAGAAGTCTGATCTGGGACAGAGCCACAACAGGTAACATCGAGTGCCTAAGTACACTAAATGTATTCATTTGCTCAATCCTCACCACATACCTATAAGGTAGGTACTTCATATGCCCTTTTCACAGATAGGAAACTGAGGCACAGAGATGGTAAGTAATTTACCTGAGGTCCATACCATTAGCAAGAATCAGGATGCAGATTTCAACTCAGGAAGCCTTATTCCAGAATCTAAGCTTTAAACTATTGCTCTGCACGGTGCAAGTTCCACACTCTGACAAGGAACTGTGGGCAGGGCCATCTCAGGTTTTCCCCTCCAGAGACTCACCCCATTGGATGACTTGAAATTTAAAACAGCAAATTTCTCCCTCCCTCTGGAGGTTGAAGAGCAGTTGGAAAGAGGGTGGAAGCCAACCTACCAACCCCATTTCTGAAATGCAATCACTGTCAGAGCCCAGAAAGCTTTCCAAGATCCTCAGAAAGGACTATTCGAGATAGAGTGCTCCCTAACATCCGAATCCCACCCCCAGGCTTTGCTTTTGACTGAGCCCCAGAAAGAGGTCCCAGTCATCTCCAAGTGGCCAGGCTGGTGTGGGGACTCCATGTAATAGGGCGCCTGCCCTGCTCCTGGACACTGCAGGGTGGCCCTGACACAGGCATCAGGCCAGAGGAGGGCAGTGATGTGGCTGATGGGTTATTAGAAGTTAATATTTGAAAGCTGCTCAGAATGTTGCCTGGCCAAGAGTAAGACTGTATGAGCATGTGTTTAATTTATTGAGTGTCTTTCCCTGGACAGAAGGCTGCTGGAGGAAGAGTTATATAAAGCAGAGCTTCTCAAACTTTAATACGCACATACATCACCTGGGGATCTTGTTAAAATGGAGACTCTAACTCAGAAGGTATGACATGGAGTCAAAGATTGTGTGTTGCTGAGGAGGTACAGATGCTTGTGGTCCGTGGACCAGACACTGAGTAGGGAGAGTGTAGATGACACAGCAGAAATCTCATTATGGAAAAGGGCCTGAGGACCCACCGTGTACCCTGACCACAGCAGGAGGTCTGGACTCTCAAGCCCTTCTCTCTTTCTGGACAAGCAGCTTTGGGCAGGAGGAACTGCTCAGCCTGGCCAGGAGGTGGCAATGGGCCATTTCCACTGAAGGCTGGCCATGTCTCAAGCACGAATGAGGGATGTAGCCAGAAGGCCAAGGAAGGAGTTGACCAGTAGACACTTAAACCCTTCAAAGCCTCTGCATCCCTAACAGAATCAACACCGAGCTCCTTGGGATTCACACCCATGTCGACACAACTCAGAGCCCTGATCTCCTTTCAACCACACCACCAAGGCTTCCCGAACACTGCCGGCTTGGACAGGTGGGCTCCCACTTAATCAAACCCCTTCTACCAGTAGGAAGTCCCCGCTGGCCTTTTGTGCTCTGACGAGGAGGCCAACCGCACTCCTCCGGGCCCCACGCGGCCCTGGTTGCATCCCCTCCATCTGAAGTGTGGTTGGTCAGTGGACCCGCAGATCGTTATCACCTGGCAGCCCCTTAGAAATGCAGACCCCAGGCCCCCCCAGACCTCTACGTGCAACCAGAGGCCCCCGGCAGTGCGCAGGCACAAGAGGGTCTGAGAATCACTGACCTAAGCCACTTCTATTTCTGTGTTTGCCTCTCCATTCAGGCTCAGCCCCCATCTCAACTTCCCTCTCCCAAGCGGGTCAGTGTGACCTAGATATGAGTGTAAATTTAGCCTCGGCTCTGACTCTCCTTGGTTACCTCTCTCTTCAGAAGCTTCCAGTCCAGTCCTCATCTTCCCGTTGGGGCCAATTCTGCAACACCCCCCCTCCCTTAAGCTAGCCCAAAATATGTCAGTAGCCTTTATTTAGGAATCTAATCATTTTTTTCTTTCTAAACAAGAAATCATTAGCCTGAAGTTTTTTTTTTATTTTTAATTTTTTTATTTATTTATGATAGTCACAGAGAGAGAGAGAGAGGCAGAGACACAGGCGGAAGGAGAAGCAGGCTCCATGCACCGGCAGCCCGATGTGGGATTCGATCCCGGGTCTCCAGGATCGTGCCCTGGGCCAAAGGCAGGCACCAAACCGCTGCACCACCCAGGGATCCCCTAGCCTGAAGTTTTAAATCAGACAAGCTGCTGTGCGTAGGCCCAGCTCTGTTAGGTCTTCTACTCCTGCCCTGGAGATTGCCCACACACTGGGGGTGTCAGTTTCAGGGGGACAACATGGGAGGCCATCACTGGGGGGACGGTTCTGTGTAGAGCTCTTGTCCTGGCAGCGCTTCCGACTGTGACAGGGAGAACACAACAAAATTGTAAGCGGCTGCTATTCCTTGTGAGCCTCGAGCTGGGCTGACAGGGTCATCCCAGGGCGGGTGGGCTTCTTCCCAGGAGGCGATGTGACAGGTGAGCCAGAGGAGGGTTCCTTTTATGACCCAAAGGGCCTGGAGATATACTTCTAACTTCACCCTGGGTGATGAATGATCCTGTCCCCTTCTCATTCCCCATAAGAACAGCCTTCACGACTCTTGACCAGGATGTCTTTGTTTGCATTTTAGTTTTTAATGCAGTCTATCAATTTCTCCCAGAACATAACAATACATACAGACATTTGTAATATAAATACAGATACTTTTGTCAAAGCAAATAAAAACTAGTTTACTAAACAGATATCACGGATCATATGTGGATCTGTGTCTTTCCTGTCTTAGTCCTGTAAGTCTAACATATACACTCTCTGACTTTGACTATTTCTTTTGGGTTTGTTTTTTTTTTTTGCCTTTTTTTTTAAGGTAAGCTCCATGCCCAATGTGGGGCTTAAACTCATGACCCCAAGATCAAGAGTCACATACTCTACTGACAGAGTCACCCAGGTGTCCCTGCTATTTTTAATTTTTGATACCCTTATCATGTCGTTTAATAAAAAGTTACTTAAAGCTTTCATTTATTTAGCATACATTCATTGAGCACCTACTAAATGCCAGGTACTCGATCAGGTGGTAAGAACATAATCGTTGAGGGCCTCACAGTCTTGAAAGGGACAGGTAGGTAAACAAATGCACAGTGAAGTAAGGCCTGCAATAACGGGATGTACGGCATATGAAAAAAAGAATTCTCAGTCATAGGACTGTCGGTTAAGCATCTGCCGGTTAAGCATCTGCCTTCAGTTCAGGTCATGATCCTGGAATCCCAAGATCAAGCCCCAAGTCAGACTCCCTGTTCAGTGGGGAGTCTGCTTCTCCCTCTGCCTCCCCACAACCAGCTCATACTCTCTCTCTCTTTCTTTCAGATGATAGATAGATGATAGATGATAGATAGATAGATAGATAGATAGATAGATAGATAGATAGATGATAGATAGATAGATGATAGAATCTTTAAAAAAAAAATCCTTGGTCATGAATATCAGGATTCTCCAGAGAATCCTTAGTGTAGTGACAATTTCAGAAGGTACTGAACACATTCCCTATAAGATAAAAATCATCATCACTTACATATATGTCTTATTTTATGCCACCTCTATGTTCATGGTGGCAATATATTTTTGTGGCATTTTCCGTATCTATCACATTTTTGATAATAATACATAACTTCCATCTCTTGAGAAGGCACCAACAATCCTCTGCAGTTCCCATCGCTCCCCAAGTTTCCTAGTCTTAGTGCATTTTTTCCAGTAGGTTCAGGGCCGGGTCCAAGATAAGATCCATCATCCCGAAGAGCAAGATCATGAGGACTTCTTAAGTGACATGAGTTCCAGCCATATGGCCTGAGTTCAGAGTAGGACTCCAGATCCAGCATGGGATTATATATTTTGATATGGTTTCCTTATCGCTACTCTGGGATAAGCACTCTCTAGCTACTCCTGGATAGAGAGTAGAGAGATAATTTAACTTGTCCAGTGGCAAGGACTGATATTTGAACTCAAGTGAGTCATTCCCATTGTCAGACTCCCAGAAAGAGGTGGCTTCTCAGACAGGAATCTAGAAGTTAGACATTGAAACTTAGATGGGAAGGAAAATAATCATTGTCATATTTGTGTAACTAGCAAAACTAATTGAGAGATTGCTACATACCAATCACTATACTAAGTACTATACATGTACTCATTTACAGCTCACAAATTTGTGAGGTAGCACTCACTACTTTCATAGATGAAGAAACCAAGACCCAGAGAAGTCAAGCCCAAGGTCACCCAGCTAGTAGCAGAACTCACCACTCGGGCTCTGAAGCAGTGCACCACCCTGCCACCCTGGGGATTCTCAGCTGTTTCTACAACTTGGCGTCTAGAATCTAAACTTCTAGGAATCCCAGTATGCACGACAGAACCTCCAGATGGAGTAGGACACGAAGAGGAGCTAAGCAGGAAGCAGAAAGTAAGCAAGCTGGATCTCCTAGAGGACTGGTTCCTGCACCATATGTTGCTCTGCCCAACCCCAGGCATTCTGAATCAGAACCTCTAGTGGTGGGGCCAGGAATCTGTACTTTCATTCCTTTCAGTGATTCTGTTGCACCCAATCCACACAGCAGGACTTAGGAACCATATTATCAGACGGCTTGCTATTCTGTGTATCTATATCTCTTCAAGCATCTCTTTGAAGCATATTGTGAAGTCTCAAAAAATTGGGGGATGATATAAAGGTTGGGGTAGAGGAAGCAATTATGAATTCCTCCAACAGGTAGATAAAACTCAAAGATTAAGTTGTAAGGCTAACAGAACTAGTTGCCTGGATGTAGAGAGGGCCAGTGAAGTCTGAAGTGACAGTGTCAGGTAAGTAATGTGGCCCCACATTATGACCAGACTCCATTCTGCATGAATGTGAATTGTGTAGAAGCCATGAGCTCTGCCTCAACGCAGCTTTTTGTCTTACTATGGGCACCAAATAGGTATAATCCCAAAGTTTTGCATAGTCTTAACTGGAATCATGTTAACACCTAGTTTCTAAGTATATTGGAATTATATATTTAACAAAATGGTCCTGGACAAGAGGATAGGTTGATTAAACCTAACATATGAAATACTGTACTCTAAAATCATTGTATCTCATGGTGGCATTTGTCAAGCCATTCTTCATCTCCCAGTTCATCTTAACCATCTATTATAAGTTGAATCATGTCCTTCTAAAAGATGTTGACATCCTAACCCCTCAATACCTATGGAGACCTTTTTCAGAAGTAGGGTGTCTGCAGATGATCAAGGTAAGGTGAGGTCATTAAGGATGGGCCTTAATCCAAAATGACTGACGTCCTTATGAAAAGAGGAAACCTGGACACAGAGGCAGACACATAGAGAAAGCGTGCCATGTGAACACGAAGGCAGAAATCAGAATAAGTCTATAAGCCAACGAATGCCACAAGAGGCTAGGAAAGAGGGATGGTACACATTCTCCCTCAGAGCCTTCAAAAGAAAACCAAATCCACTGATGCTTCAGGGCACTTCCTTGGTGCACTTTGTTACAGCAGCCCTAGGAAATCAACACGGTATCACGTGACCCCAAGTTGCTATCAACCAACTGGATGATTCATCTAACGATGAACCCGTTAGCTAGACTAATTCCGAAGTGCACCCCGTTTTGAAAAGCAGATATCAGAATCATCATATCCTCAATAAGAAATGATACAGAAAGAGATGAATGGGAAATAGCAGTCTCAAATTCTTCATGAGGCATTGGCTGTCGGCAGTTTGGAGATGAATATATGCAGAGACAAATAATCCAGGTAAAAGTCTGCAACCATGGGGGAGGAAAAATAATTTTCCCTTTATCCTTCTAGGTTCTTGGGTGAGCCCCCTCTGTAATAAAAAGATAGATTAACAGTAGAAAAACAAACAGAAGTTTAATAACATGTAAACCTCCTGTATATATGAGAGACACCCAGGAAAATTGCAAAACTCCCCAAAATGGGCCAAGCCACCACCTTAAACACCATCTCCAGCTAAAGGAAAAAGAAAGATGGTTGAAAAGGGGCAAGAAGGTCCAGTTATAGAAGTTACCAGGAAAAGGGAGGTAAACTAGGAGATGGTTTTATGCAAATTTATGTCAGTTGCCTTCACCATTAATCAGTTTGGAGACATTTGGTCATCCTCCTCTTCCTGGTACAGGCAGGGAGACGCCCTTAGAGATGGAGATTTCCCTTATAAATGTAAATGTCTCTTGCAAAAGGTTAACTTCTACTTGGTTTTCAGAGCTTTTCCTAGGTCTGCAGTTTCTTAAACGTCATCAGCCTAAAGGAACCCTTATATCTAAGAGGCACATTCGGGGTGGCAAATACTTCTCTCCTTCACTCCAAATCCCACTGTTGTCTGATGAGCTATATTCATTACATGTGAGGTACCGGGGTTTGTTTTTTTGATCAGAAAAATCTCTATGAAGGTGTAGCTGGGGTGCAGGGGTACAAGAACATGTGGCTCCAGGGGACACAGATTGAGTTTGGCCACTCACCACTGACAAAATTTAAAGGCAGAGAGACAAGCAGTGGTGAAACAAGAAAGTACTTATTTCAGTGAGGCCCCCACCAGGAAGACAGGAGGCTCTTTTCTCAAGACTGTCTCCAAAGTGGACACCTGGGTGGCTCAGTGGTTGAGCTTCTGCCTTTGGCTCAGGTCATGATCCCGGGGTCCTGGGATCTAGTCCTGCATGTGGCTCCCAGCAGGGAGCTTGCTTCTCCTTCTCCTTATGTCTCTACCTCTCTCTCTCTCTGTGTCTCTCATGAATAAATAAATAAAATCTTTTTTAAAAAGACTGTCTCCAAAGTCCTGAAAATACTTCTTGGTTTATATAAGGAAAATGTAGGACCAAGGTTAGTGGGTACAAGCAAGTGGGCAGTGAAGGTCCAGTGATCACTGTCATTGGTGGGGTGTTGCTGGCTCAGGGCAGTCCTTATTGCTTGAGGGGGTAGGGGTTCCCATCAGGGGATGCTTTGCCTGCAGGGTCTTTTGCCTGAGTTAAGAAATAAGCTGGAAGGAAGAACTTAATTAGTAAGTTTGAGGTCAAATGGAGGTAGCTGGAGTCCTCTTTCAAAGGTAAAGATCTTTGTTTATTATAATATCCTCAATGCCAAAGAGGTTTGACACTCAGTATTTGCTCAAGAAGTATTTTTTTAAGATTTTTATTTATTTAATTGAGGAAGAGAGAGAGCACAAGCAGGGGGAGCAGCAGAGGGAGAGGAAGAGGGAGGAGCAGGACTGAGCAGGGAGCAAGACACAGGGCTCCATCCCAGGACTCCGGGATCATGACCTGAGCTGAAGGCCAATGCTTAATGGGCTGAGCCACCCAGGCACCCCAAGAAGGTTTTTTTTTTAATGAATATACACCTTCTTATTTCCTTTAAAGCTCACAACCTATTCTTAGCTATTTTAGATCAAACTTGAGCATGTATCCCAATACATATTTATTTGTTGTAGACACAACAAATAAATAGTAACATAAGACATAAGTAACTGTACTTATAAAACATCCATAGAAATAGATATATCAAAGGATAAGATGAAAAATAAACATAACTGGAGGTTCTGGTACACTCTTGTAAAGCTCCAGCAGACGTTCTTATGTACCCCCAAGCATTCTCAACCAGTACCCCACTGTAGGTCTTACTATTTAATGATAAGAGCAAGACTACATGGACCCAAGGCAATGAAGCCTTCTCTCTAAGACCCAGGTAAACAATCCCTGCTCCCATACCTGCTTTGCTCCTTCAGTTGGCTTTGGTAGGAAACAAGAGACAACGAGGAAAAATGTCTCTTTTCAAAACGAAAAAAAAAAAAAAAAGGAAGAAGGTCCTTGGTATCTCTCATGATCACACCCACGAAAAAATTTAATAGTATGATCAAGTGGTTTGATCAATAGATTTCTTTACCAGAGGACCTCACAGACCTGTTGATATGTGCTTTGTAAAGCGCCCAGAGGAGACTGGAGTCCTGTTCCCTTTGAATAGAGATTGGGAATCATACAAACTGGGAATATGGGATCCTAGGATTCAATTTTTCTAAGACTCCTTTAGCACTGATCAGAGGAAGGGCTCTTCTTTTTACCCACCACCTCCTGGAGTGCTGTCTCAGCTCATTTGATCATGGAACTCCTTTCTAAGAGTTCTTATTAACATTTTGAAGGAAATTTGGTTAAGATTGAAGTAACCAGAAAAAGCATGTACCAGAAAAAAAGTAGTAAATACCCTACATCAGAAACATTCCATTTTTAATTCAAATATAACTAAAATTTTTGTTCACTTAGGTTAAGAGTATAATTACTTTCTTCCAACTAATTTTCAAAAACTTGTCATGAATTTGTCATCAGTTGAATTTAAGTTCACATGAGATGGGTTAATCTTTAAGTCCTAAATACCTAATAGAAGAAAAAACAAACATAAGAAAAAAGCATTTAGCTCTGCTCACAATTAAATAAACATAAGTGAAAAGACAGCTATTATTAAATTAGAGACAGAAAAGAAAGAAAGACAAAATGCTGACGAGTACAATGGATGTGCCAGTCTGCTACATCGTAGCACTTTATTCCATTGGAAGGATGCTTTTGTAAAGTAATTTAACAATATATATCCAGAGCCAAGAAAATGTCCTCTACCCTTTTACCCATTAATCCCACTTCTTAGAAGTAATTCAAAGCTTGGAACCAGGACAAGAGATGAAGGAGGGGTACTTGCCACATGAATATGTTTATTGCATTTTTATTTTTAATGGCAAAAATTGGGAAAAATCTAAATGTTTAGCCTACAGACTAGAGTTAAGTAAATTTTGGCACATCTCCTAGAAGGAATACCATGTAACCACTAAAATTTTAAATTAAAATGTGGGATATGTAGCAACATAAGAAAAAACTTATTTTATAATAAGGGGAAAAAAGAGCATAATAAAAATTGCATAACAATATGAAAACCATATGCCCACAAAGGATTATAAAAAGATGAGTTCTTGGTAAGATTATAGATGAATTTTTGTTGTTGTTTTCCTAAAACTTTGTAATATTATTATATTACTTTTACCTTTTAAAAATATTTTTAAGAATACAAAAGCAGTTTGCTGCCAGTATACCAGCAAAGAGTATCCATATGCATTTTTAAACCCAAATGAAGTTCTGACAGGGTACAGACCACAGTTTTCAAATATTCTCTCACTCATCTGTAATCTCATTAAAATTCTACTAAATTTCCAATGATATAAATTATCTTTCAACTTGAAAGGTATGCTAAGGCCTTTAGATAAATATAACCACTTCTGGTGCCCAACATGATTATTTTAAGTAATTTTACAAAATCCATTCGGCTCTTGCTGCACCTGGTAATGAAGTTCAAACATCCTGCAGAAGGCCGCCTCATCTCCCCGAGGCCCAGAAAGAATTTCAATTGCCATTTAAAGCTTCCAATTAGCTCACAACATAAAATTACAATTTACTTTTGATATTTTTTCCTCTGGGCCTAATTTTTTTTTTTTAACCTCTCTTCTAACCCATATTGTAATTATGCCTGCCCAATCTGATAGGAAGCGTCCCCTCTGTTCACACTGGGCTTGGTAAAAAACCACCTGGCTAAGGTGGTCACTAGCCTATTAATACTTGTTCCCAGAGCCAAACTGTCACTGGGCACTCTAGGGAGAGGACCTCCCCATCTCCATCTGGGCCCACCTTGAGGCCTGTCAGCTGTCCACTATCAAGTGATGGGGACATGCAGGTCATACCTCAAATATCCGTTTCTGCTTTTCAAAGGTGATTTCCAGAAGGGCCCCCATTGTCATTCATGGGCTGATGGTAACATCGAAACTAGTCTTCCCACCATGGGGGAGGCCAGTAGCCAGGCCACTGTGGCAGCAGGATAATTTACTGAGACGTTAATTTGTTTAACTGTAACCATCCCTCTTATTATTTTAAGCAGATAGCCACACTCTTCACAGTTCCTTGTCTTGGAGATTGTCTCCTCACCACCCCCCACCCCCCTGAAACAGCAAGCCAGCTGAAGTCAAAGTCTGTCTAAAATAAATACTGATGGAGAAAGGGGAACCCTCCTGCACTGTTGGTGGGAATGTGAACTGGTGCAGCCACTCTGGAAAACTGTGTGGAGGTTCCTCAAAGAGTTAAAAATAGATCTGCCCTACGACCCAGCAATTGCACTGTTGGGGATTTACCCCAAAGATTCAGATGCAGTGAAATGCCGGGGCACCGGCACCCCAATATTTATAGCAACAATGTCCACAATAGCCAAACTGTGGAAGGAGCCTCGGTGTCCATCAAAAGATGAATGGATAAAGAAGATGTGGTCTATGTATACAATGGAATATTCCTCAGCCTTTAGAAACGACAAATACCCACCATTTGCTTCAACGTGGATGGAACTGGAGGGTATGATGCTGAGTGAAGTGAGTCAGTCGGAGAAGGACAAACATTATATGGTCTCATTCATTTGGGGAATATAAAAAATAGTGAAAGGGAATAAAGGGGAAAGGAGAAAAATGAGTGGGAAATATCAGAAAGGGAGACAGAACATGAAAGACTCCTAACTCTGGGAAACACGAACTAGGTGGGGTGGAAGGGGAGGAGGGCGGGGGGTGGGGGTGACTGGATGATGGGCACTGAGGTGGGCACTTGATGGGATGAGCACTGGGTCTTATTCTGTACGTTGGCAAATTGAACACCAATAAAAAATAAATTTATAAAAATAAATAAATTAATTAAATAAATAAAATAAATACTGAGGGTGCCTGGGTGGCTCAGTGGTTGAGCTTCTGCTTTTAGCTCAGGTCATAATGAGGGGGTCCTGGTTTCGAGTTCCACATGGGACTCCCCATGGGGAGCCTGCTTCTCCCTCTGCCTATGTCTCTGACTCTCTGTCTCTCATGAAAAAATAAACAAAATCTTAAAATAAAATAAAATAAAATAAATACTGAAATTGTTAAAGAGATATGAATTATTCCTGAGAAAGGGAGAGAGGGGAAACCAGCATTTGAGAGTAGGGGGAGTGAGGGGAAGATCACTTAACAACTCTCCCCATTTCCCCCTCCAGGCCCTGGTGGCAAGTGAACATAGGAGACACGGGCCCAGGGATTCTGGGTAGCACTGCAAGGGTGGTCATCTATATTCAGTAAAGAACATTCTAAGTGTCCTCTCTGTGCATCACAACTTTTAGGACCCAAGGAAAGACATGTCCCCATCTCTTCCCCCCGCCCCCCTTGTTCTGTTTCTTCAAATTAACTGAGTCTGAATGCCATGAAATTCTGCGGGTTGTCCTACTGACAATGTCAGACAGGGACACTCTGAGTGCAGTAGTGTGGGGAGGATGGAAGAGGAGGGAAGAGTTTAGGTGAGAGAAAAGACAAGTTAATCAATTTGTCAAATACTTTCTTTCAATTGGTATGAATGCAATAAATCTTGCAAATGAAGTATTAATTCCCAGACACCGCAAGCATTCTTTCTTCTTGCATTTCTTCATGTCCCAATTTATAGTTACAAAGAAAGCCAACAATTAGAGAGGTATTTGCAATGTTTGCCACGGCAGCTAAAAAACATTTTACAATGCTGAAGAATTCATATTACTCAAGTTTTTACACATGGGTCTAGATAGTTACATGCATAAAATAGGATCCTAATTTAACACAGTACAGCTAGAACACTGAACACTAGAATTGTGAATAGGCTTTTAAAATTTTAATCAGATTTAATTAATATTCCAAAATTAATTTTAAATTTAAGTAATATTTACATATCCTTGATACAATATTTGATATTAACTAGACTATGTATTTTTGGTTTTCTTTTAATAGGTGTTTAAAATCTTAAGAGCAAAATAACTTTTTGAAAATATACAAACTGCTAATTTCTTAAAATTCATATTATCTTAATTCTATAGACAAAATACGAATTCAAAATTAGATAGTGAAAAAAATATTTCAAATGAGAAAAGAAGTAATAAATCCCAAACCCCAAAGAGTTAAGAGATACCAGATACCACAATCATCACAAAATCCTTCCTGACATATCTTTGTAATTGTTTTTTTCCCCTCTGTTTTTTGGCTGAATACCCTTTGATCACTTCTTCATACAATAATGACTTCAAAATACTTTTTTTTAAGGAAAATAGATAATTCAGTCCTGCTTCTACCACGGTTGATCAATACTTGGGGTTGTTTTCATTACCAATAGCTTTAAAATGTTCTTTAGCTTCATAGTGTGTTATTAGTGATTCTCTGTGTATTTTTATGATTTTTGCCAGATTTGGGACTTCTCTCAAATTTCTTGAACATATCAGCTAGATGGTTTCAAGACATTTCAACTTTTCTTATCCAAATATAACTCATCTAAAATACTCTGAATTTTGACACTCACTACCAGTTGCTGTCAACGTCCTTTATTTAAAAGTTTTTAATTCCAGTTGGTTAACAAACAGTATTATATTAGGTTCAGATGTACCAATATAGTGACTCAACACTTCCATTCATCATCTGGCGCTCATCACAAGTGCTCTCCTTAATTCCCATCACCTAACCTCCCCCCCACCTGCCTCTCCTCTATTTACCATCAGTGTGTTCTCTACACATAAGAGCTTGTTCTTTGGTTTGTCTCTGTTTTTTCCCTTTGCTCATTTGTTTTGTTTCTTAAATTCGATGTAAGAGTGAAATCATGTTGTATTTGTCTTTCTCTGACTGACTTATTTTGTTTAGCATAATACTCTCTAGCTCCATCCATTATCGTTGCAAATGGCAAGATTTCATTCTTTTTATGGTGGAATAATATTCAATTGTATACATATACCACATCTTTATGCATTCATCAATCAATGGACATGTTACTGTCCTCTTGCCCGGGGAATCAATCACCACAGGGGGCAGGAGGAGTAGCCCTGGAAGTCAGAGATCACATTAGGATGCCAGCAAACACAGAATCATGACTGACTATGAACCACAAAATACACCCATTGAAACACAAACTAAATGTATTTCCTTCCAATTCAACTTCCCCTTAACTGGATGCAAAAATATGGCTACATCTCTTCTAATACCTTGAACACAAGGGGAAGTGTAAATGAGGAAGGGCAAAAGGAAAAGAGACTGTGGTCTGAACCAATTGCAGGTTAAGTATCTCATTTTTACATATTTTACAACATGTGTGACTTGGTGGCAAGTCTCTGGGGCCCCTCACAGAGCCTTGGGAGGGGCCTTTGCAAATGACAGGCTTGGAGGCTGAAATTTCAGGAGCTACAAGGTGTACCCCCCTGGTGGGACCCAAGGGGGATTCCTATGCAGTTTCCTGAAGAAGGGGGAATGGATGCTGGCAGACCAAAACTGTAGCTGTCTATTATAATCATCTGGCTTTTAGCCTTTCCATCGACTCCATTTTTCCCCTATGAATAAATATATCTTCTAGAAAAGATTTTTGCTGCCTCAATTTTATTTTATTTTATTTTATTTTGCTGCCTCAATTTTAATAACTTTGGGTTCTGCCTTTGCTCTGCTCTGCCTAGAATATCCTGTACCCCAACATTATTTGACCAAGGCATTCCCATCTCACGAGGCCCAGCCCAGCTTATCTTTTTTGCCTCTCGTTTCCCTGTCCCTGGGCTTTCAAAGTCTGTTCCTGACAACACTAACTCCTTGAGATGTGCTATCAAAATGAAAAATAATAATAATAAAAAGTTCTGGTTTTGGGACAAGATGCTGAGTTTTCTCTCCCTCCCCTGCCTTGCTCTCTCTCTCCAATTCAGAATGTGTATTAGCACTTAGGGTTCTGAGAAGTCCTGTACTGGAAGAAAGATCATTACTGAGAGTTTAGATAAGGCTCCTCTAAATGCTTTCCAGATCTTAGTTAACCCTCACCACTAACTCTACAGAATCCATTGATTTTATAGATAAGGAAACTCTAGGTTTAATTAATTTGACTGGAATCACATGAAAAGTAAATGAAAGATCCAGGCTTTGAACAGAGATATTCTTAGCCACTGCACGACACTGCCCTTTTGATTTTGCTTATATCAGGGCTTCCCAACACATTTGATCACAGGCCCCCTTTCTGCACAACACTTATTAAATCACCACCCATAAAAGTAGGCTTCACCCTATGCTCTTCAGATACGTCACTCCCAAGCCCTGTTCCCTTCAGGCTCCTGGCAGAGCCATTTGTGTGTTTATCTCCTGCAGCAGGGATCTTTATCTTGATCATGTTACCCCCCAAACCTTCCATCCAGTCTGACAACAATAGGTAATTACATACTCATGGCCTGAATATATACAGGTAGTGTTTTAAACTTTCCCAACTTGCATTTAATTTCAAAGGGGAGGAAGCAAATCCAATAAATGAAACACTAGTAAATGGAAACTAGAAGACTTTATATAACTTCTCCAAGTCCTTTTATATTGTTCCTCTTCTACTGTTTACCAAGGGAGGAAGGAAATTTAAAAAGCAACGACAAGCTGTTTTAATAATCAGACTTAAATTCAATTTGGAATCAGCACAGAGAAATCTTATTTCCAAAGGCCCTTGACCGAAAAGGACTGGAAAATGTGTTAAATAAAACTTAGAAGAGAATTAGCATCTTTGAAAGAGGAAATGCATAACAGCATTCTTTTTTTTTTTTTTTTTTAGAATAACAAAAAATATTTTACTAAAACATAAGATTTACAGAAGTTTCCAGACAAGCCATACAAAATGGTCACAAGCTTTTTCTTGAAGGAAGGATTCTACACTTGACAGCAAAGTCACAATGTTATTAGTGAGGGCTGTAATGTTTGTTTAATGTTCCCATTTTGGTTCAAATAATCAAGCTTGTCCATCTACAGCGTCTAAATAAAGTTAGACTTGGCTAGAGAGCATATTCTAAAGAACTGGTTAGCTGCTTTTAACCGATGCAATTAGATCACCATAAAAGGGGGGAAAGGAGCCCATAAAATTAAAATAAAACTACCTCTCCCCCTCAAAAATAATAATAAAGAAAAACACCCACA
The DNA here is from genome assembly GCF_018345385.1 of Vulpes lagopus. NCBI lineage: Eukaryota > Metazoa > Chordata > Mammalia > Carnivora > Canidae > Vulpes > Vulpes lagopus. The sequence goes on from NC_054826.1 coordinate 75,597,355, forward strand.
CCCCTGCAGCTAACCCTGACAACTACCTTCATTCACAGTGCTTTATACTTAAACCATGATGGGGGAAATGAATAAAAGCAGAGAGGGGCCACTGCTTTTAAACGTTTCACAACAATCCAGATGGTACTTCTAGCCTCTGCTCATGCTTTACAACAGTGAATCAGGACAAGACATAGATTTGCTAATGTGCATTTAATCACCAAAGGACTGAAGATGTCTGGGCTTTTATTCTGTAATGTTTCTAAGACTGTGTCCATTAAATGCAAACAAAAAAGGAAGAAGTCTTGGCAGAACAGGAGAAGTGATGCACACTTGATGATCAGATCGATTTTAAATATTATTCATGGCATATAGCCTAGTCCATGCTCTAGCTGTTTCTATGGCTTGGGCTTCGTTGGTCTTCCACTGCTCCGCTACATCATTTGCTAACGGATCATCTGGATTGGGAGCACTTAACAAAGCCTGGATCGATAGCAGAACTGTGCGGATCTGCAGTGCTGGGGACCACTTATCTTTCAAAATATCTAAACATATTCTTCCCAACTTGTCTACATTAGGATGATAAATTTTGGTCATGAAACGTACTTTAGGGGCTGCCATCGGGTATTCTTCTGGAAGGAATAGTTCCAGTTTAAAAGTCCCTCCCTCAAAGGGGGAATCCTGGGGGCCAGCAATGACCACATGAAAATAAGGGGCGTTGCTCTCATCTGGTTCTGCTTTAATGCCAGGAACTGGTTCTGCCAGCAAACGCTGGGTTTCCTTGATAATCCTGCGGGGCAGCCCGGCTATCTTGTCAGATCCCGAGTTCGGCCTCAGCTCTCGACCCTGGCTCCGCTCGCCTCACCCATAACAGCATTCTTAATAATGCCTCGTAATTCCCATGGTGTAGGGACACAAATAACATTAATTCTGAATGACAACATCTTAATTCAGGTTCCTGTCCTCCAACCTGGGTAATCAAGGAGCACCCTCTGAATGTCCTCGTGTTCAAAGCTACCAGTGCAGAAGGAATTTTAATTTCAGAAGATTCAAGTTCAAATCATGACTCATCTTCTCCATGTCAATCATGATCCTGGTATACTTCTGATTAGTTAAAATGAATATTTTTTTTACAGCAGGAAAAAAGAATAATCTAAGCAAATGGGCACATACACTTTCAAAAACCTAATCCAAACACATTTTGGTACCAACATAAATAAGCCTCACCCAATTTTGCAATGTCATTTAAGACAATAAAAGAGCTTATCTTAAAACTCCATTATAAATATATCACATATCACAAATCCATATTACATTATTTTGGTTTTAAGAAGCCAGTCCAAATATTTGATGTGGATAGCTCTGAGGAGCAAAATTCTCTCTGCAGGTAGCAAGATGTTGATCAGAGCTGCCTGCCAGGTAGGAGTCCAGTTGTGAAACCAAATCTGCCCTCCACCAGGCCTCTGGAATGACCTTGCCCCTGACTTGCTTTTGGCCATTCAGTGGTATTCTAGTACCTTCATAAGAAAGTCTAGACCAACAAGCTCCCCCATACCCTAAACTCTTCCTCCTTCTGTAGTCTTATTTCCCACCATTTTCTCTATACAGAATCACTTCAAGTTTCCTGCATACACTTTTTTATTTTATAAATGGTTTGGCTCAAAATGAAAAACACCCTCCCGAATTTTCAGCCATCTCTTCTCCCTTTTCTGACTCTCTCTGCCTCTTCATCCTAAAACCCTATCTATCAGTCAAAGCAGCGCTTAGCCAAGCAATTCCATTCCTAGATATATATCCAAGAGAAATGAAAACATGTCCATATAAAAACCTGTGCATGAATGTTCATAGCAGCTTTATTCGTAATAGCCCAAACTGAAAACCCAACTGTCCCTCGACTGATAAATAAATTAAAATGTGGTATATCCACACAGTGGAATATTATTAGGCACTTAAAAAGAATATAGTACTGATACATACTACAACATAAATGAACCCTGGGCAGCCCGGGTGGCTCAGCGGTTTAACGCTGCCTTGGGCCCGGGACCTGATCCTGGAGACCTGGGATCGAGTCCCACATCGGGCTTCTTGCTTGGAGCCTGCTTCTCCCTCTGCCTGTGTCTCTGCCTCTCCTTCTCTATCTTATCTATGAATAAATAAATAAAATCTTAAAAAAAATAAATGAATCCATGTTTTAGAAAACATGAAGATGGAAGAAGTCAGTCACAAAAGACCACATTATACAAGATTCCATTTAATTTTCTTTCTTTTTTTGGCAATCTCCACATTCAATGCAGGGCTCAAACTCATGACCCTGAGACCTAGAGTCGCATGCTCTACCAACAGAGCCAGCCAGGCACCCTTCCATTTACATTAAATGGTTGGAATAGGTAAATCTATAGAGACAGAGTATATGAGTATTTGCCTAGGTCTGGAAGGGTTGGGGTAGGGGGAAGTGACTGCTAACCAGTATGGAATTACTTTTTGGAGGTAATGAAGTGACTGCTAACCAGTATGGAATTACTTTTTGGAGGTAATGGGGTAGGGGGAAGTGACTGCTGCTAACCAGTATGGAATTACTTTTTGGAGGTAATAAAATTGATTGTGGTGGTGGCTGCACAATTCTATGAAAATACTGAAAAACATTCAACAGTGTACTTTAAAGGAGTGAATTGTGTGGCATATGAATTATCTCTCAATAAAGCTGTTACAAAAAGCAATGCTTATGCATCAGCCCCTCTGGGAAACTGTCTGACTTTCCCTAGCTCTGTCATCCCACCTTCTCATTACCTCTATCCCTGACACATGAATTTTATCATCAATTTATCACAATTAAGAGTGGTCATTGGCCAAGTACTTCATACTCAGTATCTTTTTAAATATTTCAGTAAGCCTGTGAGATAAGTATTATCAGCATATCACTTTGCAACTAGGCACATTTTGAAGTGTTTTGTCATCCAACAGGACTGTTTCTCAGACAAAGTTATACTACGGGACTCACATACGTAATGTGGTCCAGTGGAATTTGTTTGGTTGCTTCAAAGTCACAACGCTTTAATTTTTTTAATATTTATTTATTTTTGAAGCTTTATTTATTTATTCATGAGAGACACACAGAGAGAGAGGCAGAGACACAGGCAGAGGGAGAAGCAGGCTCCATGCAGGGAGCCCGATGTGGGACTCCATCCCGGATCCCAGGATTATGTCTGGAGCTGAAGACAGACTTCCAAGGTGCTGAGCCACCTAGGCATTCCTTTAATTTTTATTTAAATTCTATTTCGTTAACATAGAGTTCAGTATTGTTTTCAGGAGTAGAACTCGGTGATTACATACAATACCCAGTGCTCATCACAAGAAAGTGACAACATTTTTAAAAACTTTAGTTGACAACATTTTTAAAATCCATTTTATGTGAAAGTCCATTTTGATAACCTGTTTTGAATTGAGAGGGCCTAACGATAAGACTCGACCATGGGGTGCCTGGGGGGCTCAGTCGGTTGAGCTTCTGGCTCTTGATTTCGGCTCAGGCTCCATGCTCAGCAGGAAGTCTGCTCAAGATTCTCTCCCTCCTTCTCCCCCACCACACCCCCCACTGGTGCAGTGTTGTTCTCTCTCTCTCTCTCTCTCTCTCTCTCTCTCTCTCTCTCTCTCTCCCTCTCTCGTAAATAAAAGTAAATCCTTAAGAAAAAAAAGATTCAACCAAAGCTTTTCAACCTGGGGAGCCCTTTCCAACTTGCCACCACTACCCAATGCCACATGCACAAGGGAGCATAAGAGAATTTGTAATCAACAACCAACCTTGGGCAAGAGCCACGTCTGATTTGTGTTTGCATCCCTGTAACACCTAGACAGCGCTGATAAGCAGCAAGGGCATTCAATGAATAATACTGAACTGTTGCTTTTCTGACTTTATAAATGAGCCGTGTTCTGGAGCATGTTCCCGACTCTTTTTTGTTTTTTTTTCATTTTACAAACTAACAAATCCCAAGTACAGCCTTGCACTGGGCTGTTGGTTAAATCAGTTCAAATAGCATCAAATCCTGGCCTTCCAGGGAAGTCAAGGGAGGTAAGATCTCACTTACAAAGCCATTGGCAAATGGTACCAAACATAGTTAACAAAATGTAAGGTGTACGGATTATAGGATTGGATGCCCTGTCACTACAGCAAGAACAATTTTAGAAAGTTTTAGAAAAAGCACAGGTATATAAATAATAAAATCTTACTAGATTATTTAACCACAGCTGGTCTGGTCCAGTGTGTAACTGACCTATAAGTCTTCTATAAGTGTATATTTTGCCAAGCAAAGTAACAGCCTAATTGGAATTTGTGGGAGTTTATACAACCTACTTAGCCGGAAAGAAAAAATTAAGGGTTTTATTGAATCTGTTATTGTTCATATGTAAATTATACTGATTAAAGCAAATCTTCAATTACTTCAAATACTTCCAATAAGCCCCCATGATGCATTTTATTGGCACCTGGTACTGACTTTAGGGACTATATACTGAACTCAGAGTCAATCTCTAGCTAGTTCACTGGAGGTGCAGAAAATTAACCCACTTTTATACACACAGTTATATTAATCATGTACATATATTGAAGTATAATTAATCATGCACACATAGTACATTCACCTTAGCTAAACCTGTAATCTACTTATATTTTTAGATAAGCATATTGTTTTAATTTTTAAATATTCATACTCATGGAAAATTAGAAAGAAAAAACAAACATTTCATATTCCCAACTACACAAAGACTAACATTTAACATTTTAGTGCCTTTACTTATAGTCTTCTTTTTTATGCATATTTTTGCATAATTTTAATCATAAAGTAAATCACTTTTGCACATTGCTTCCCATTTAAAATTATAACTTAAATTCTTTAATGGCTGCATAATATTGCATTGTGTGTACGTACCCTAATTTATATAATTAGTTCCCTATTATTGGGCATTTAAGTTATGTCTTATTTTTTCAGATTTATTAATAATGCTGTAAGTATCTTTCAGTAAACAACTCTTTGCATATTTTAAGTTATGTCCTCAAGGTAAATTCCTGAGAATAGGAGTATATTGTTACAATCTTTCTCTGTATTTCCAAACTTCTCTACAGGTTGGATTGATTGCTACTCCTACCAGCAATGGGGGGTTATCAATCCATTTTCTTTTTTTCTTTTTTTAAAAGATTTATTTATTTATTTATTTATTTATTTATTTATTTATTTGACAGGGAGAAAGAGAGAGAGACAGCACAAGCAGGTGGAGTGGCAGGCAGAGGGAAAGTGAGAAGCAGGCCTCCCATGGAGCAGGGAGCCATGGCTCTCCATCCCAGGACCCTGAGATCACGACCTGAGCTGAAGGCAGACCCTTAACCGACAGAGCCAGCCATGCTCCCCCACCGATCTATTTTCAATTAAGATTTTCTCTTCCAGATTATTTTCAATTGTGATATACAGCACTGGCTGTAGATGATCTGGAGAAGCTAAAGAAGTATGTCCATGGTGCCACATCCCTCGCTGTTCACTCCTGTCCATGCAGTCACCTCTACCCCTCTCTCACCTGCCTCCCTGTACCCACTTCCCCTTCAGGGTTTGCAGTGCATCCGCTTTCTCCACCCGAACCCCGAACCCCGACGGGACCTGCACACTCCAGTAAGCCGCTAATTGCTGGAGCCAGATTTAGGAAGGAATGGCTAAAAGGGGAGGTGAGCTCATTTTCGAGAGGATTTGCATCTGCAATATTCCTAGGAGCTATAAAGCTGATGAAAGGCCTGGGTGCAGCCAGGAACTTCCCGGGGCTCTTGAATCTCCCCACATAGAAGGCTGCTGGCTTGTTTTGAAAGAATTGTTTTGGAGGAGGAAAAAAAGGAGAGATATAGAATTGTTTTCGTTTTAATGACCTTTGTTTATTTTCCTGATTGTAAAAGTAATATATGCTCCCTATTAAAACTCTGGTAAATATTACCTCTAAAAGCATTAAGAAAAAAACAAAATCACCACAGGATTGCATCACTAACTCCACGCGTTTGGTTGAAGGCTTCTGAGGACCCCATCCCCTCATCTTGAGCTCCTGGGGAGCAGCTGGGGCCTGCCTTTTCCTTTTTGATCAGCTCCCAGAAATTTGTATTCAATCAGGTCACCAGAACTGGAACCAGAAAAGATGATCTTATCCCATGTAAGCTCAAAGGCTTTGGGAAGCCCAGACCAGCAGTTAGTTCCTCCTCCTCGTCCTCACTTAGAAGATAGCACACTTCCTGTCTGTGTTCAGAATCCAGTGGCATTTCCAGGAATTCAACTACTTTCCTCTCTCTACAGAGGAAGGGACAGTTTAGAAACCCAGGCCCTTCAGAATGGGAACTCAGTTATTGGCATACGTGTCTTTATACTGTTTCCCTTGAGGAAAGTTACTAAGCACCTTCCATTTGGCTTCTGGTCTGTAGTACTTTTGGCCAGACATTTGACTGAGGTCAGGTTTTTGACCTTTTCTTACGCAACTTAGTTTTCCTTAGATTCACACAGCCAATCAAACTACCGTGCTCTCAGGAGACAGTATAGTGCCGGGCCTAAGGACACCAGCCTCATGACAAAGCACAGAGTGAGTACAGCCATCGTCAGACAGGCACTTTGGTCCATGGCTGATGGGATGAAAAAGGGTACAAGTTCCTTCAATGGTAGTTTGGCACTATCTATCAAAATTACAAATGCAAATAGCCTTCAATTCAGTAATCCCACTTCGGGGATTTATCCCACAGATAGATTGCCACATAGGAAATGAACATGAGCTTGATATTTATAGTACATTTATATTATTTTAACTATGTATTAATTTACATTTGAATTATGTATTATAATTGTATGTTATATATAAGTATATATCCTATATACACTATATATATTACAGCAAAAGATTTAAAATAACCAAAATATCCATCAGTAGGAGACTGGTGAAATGAATTACAATACGTTGGCATAAAAGAATACTATGCAGATGTTTAAAAAGTGGGAGATCCCTCTACGTACGTACTGCTATAGCAGAATTTAACACTACACACAGAGGATACACAATTCATATTACGTGAAAGAGAATAGATTCGTTATAATATGTGATCTATGTTATATATTCATGATGCATCTTCTTCATATGTAATATGAGAAAGGCAGCCCAGAGTAGAGGTTAAAAACATACCGTCTGGAGCCATACTACCCAGGTCTGAAGCCTGGCTCCACTCTTCCTAGCAGTGTGATCTTAGGCAAGTCCTTAACATCTCTGTGTCTCAATATAATCATCTATAAAATGCAGATAATTAGGGTTGATGAGAGCATTAAATGGGTTCATATTCATCAAATGCTTAGAACTGGGTCTGGCACACAGCAGAGAAGTTCCCTAGTTACTTTTATATTCCATTAAATGAAAAGAGCAACATTTGGGGATGCATAATATGCTACCTTTTGCGTATGAAATGGCAGAAAATAAGAACTTGTATTTGCATTTGCTTTTCTTCTTAGAGAGCAGCTTTGGGAAGATATATGAGAATCTAGTGAGAGTGGTTACCTACAGGAAGAGAGGGCATGGTGCTGGACACAGAAGCAAACTTTTTAATTGCATACCTTCGAATATCCTTTTGATGTTTTTGAACCACATGGATTTAACGCCTACTCAAATAAAAGTTACTTTTTTTACTTTTTAATTTTTTTTAAGTTTTTATTTAAATTCCAGTTAGCATACAGTGTATTCAGGTGTACCATATACTGATTCAACACTTATATACAACACCCGGTGCTCATCACAGCAAGTGTACTCCTCCATCTTCCTACCCACTCCCTCTCTGGTAACTATCAGTTTGTTCTCTATAGTTGAGAGTCTGTTCCTCAGTGTGTCTCTCTCTTTTTTCTCCATGCTCATTGTTATGTTTCTTAAATTCCACATATGAGTGAAACTTTTTTTTTTAAGGTTTTATGTATTTATTCATGAGAGACACACAGAGAGAGGCAGAGACAGAGGCAGAGGCAGAAGCAGTCTCTGTGCAGGGAGCCTGATGTGGGAATCGATCCAGGGACCCCAGGACCATGCCTTGAGTTGAAGGCAGACCCTCAACCACTGAGCCACCCAGACATCCCACATTTCTTAAACTCCATATATGAGTGAAACCTTACTGTATTTGTATTTCTTCAACTGTCTTACTTCACTTAACATAATACTCTTGCTCCATCCGTGTCATTGCCAATGGCAAGATTTCATTCTTTTTAATGGCTGAGTAATATTTCCACACCTTCTTTTATCCATTCACCAGTCGGTGCACACTTGTACCACTTCCATAATTTGGCTATTGTAGATAAAGTGGTTATAAATATAGGGGCGCACATACCCTTTGAGTTAGTGTTTTTGTGTTCTTGGGTAAACAGCAGTGCTATTGCTGAATTGTAGGGTAGCCCTATTTTTAACTTTTTGAGGAACCTCCACACTGCTTTCCACAGTGACTGCCCCAATTTGCATTCCTACCAACAATGCAGGAGGGTTCCTTTTGCTCCAAAAAGTTACTTTTTAAAAAAAGAGAGTATGGACCTAAGGCTCAGAAAGGTCTGTACTCTGGCTCTGCCACTCACTAGCTCTAAGACCTAGCACAAATTTCTGACTTCTTCAAGCCTGAGATTCCTTTTTCTATAAAAATCTTACCCACAGATAATTGGGATACACCAGGAACGTGTTTGGTGTAGGTCTCGCTGTGACAAATGGTTGGGAAATATCAAAAGCCACAGGTAGTACTTGCTGTTCACTCGCACTTTCTTCCAGGTGCCCCAGAGGCACTCATTCTCCCCTCGAGCTGCTGGCTTTCCAGACCCTAAGACCGGACTCCCTATGGATGGAAGAGGAAGGCCAGAGTTTGGGGTGAAATAGCAGGAGGGTTCAGATCCCAGCTAAGCTCATTATTCCTAACAGCATGTAATTGTGCAAGCAGCCTCAGTTTTCTGGTTTGCAAGATAGAGATGATGACAATGTTAATAACCATCATCTTGTAGGGTTGTTGTAAGGACTGGGAATGATGTTTGTGAAGTGGCCAGCACAGCACAGAAAAGGCACTGTGTCCATGAAAGTGACCTTGAGGTGAAAGGCAGGAAAGTTTGGGAGAGTGATGGTTGGGCTCTTCCTCCCAGCTCCCGCTCTGCCCGAGTCCCTGGCATGGACAGGTACCAACAAAGCAGATGAGGCCCCAGTTTTCTTTTTTTTTTTTGGCCCCAGTTTTTGAAGCACCTACACTCCAGTGGACCATCAACAAATGAGCAGAGGCAGTGAGGACCATGTTGCCAGGACCTGCCTGAGCCAGAGGCTTGAGGACTTCAGACATGTTTCCCATCTAAGGAAAAGGAGGGGAGAGGTCAAGTTAGAGATCCAAACACCAGTTGATTTATTTATTTTTTAATATTTTATTTATTTATTTGAGAGAGAGACATAGCACACAAGCAGGGGGAGCCGCAGAGGGAGAAGAAGAACCAGACTCCCCACTGAGCAGGGAGCCTGATGTGGGGCTCCATGTGGGGCTCAATCCCAGGACCTTAACATCATGACCTGAGCCGAAGGCAGACGCTTAACCTACTGAGCCACCCAGGCTCCCCCTAAACACAGTTTAAATCCTGTCTCCACTATTCACCAAAGCCTGTTCTCTCAATCAATATGATAGCAATTTGGCTGGAAGAGTGCTAATTATCAAGGTCCTGACACTGGGATTCCACTGCTCGGTTTGGCATTAACCATAATGTCAATATAATGTCATTGCAGGATGAACCATAATATCATTTTTATGTCTTTGCAGACGTGTATTTTTTTACTTTTCCTCTTGCCGAGAGCCATGTGTGGCTCTATGTATCCTGGAGTCAGGTTTTTACTATCCTGGATATGAAAGGTCACATTTTTGGCAAGATGTGGATAAGCAAAACCCCATGTGTGTCTATAAAACTAAATAGTAATTCCAAAGCATCTCTTAGTATAAGCCGAGATGTTTCCCAGATTTTAAAATATATAATTTTAAATTCATGATTCTTTGGAGAAATGCAGGAAAGTAAAATAAACCTCCCCTTTAAATAGAAGTGCCTCAGGGAAAATGGAGTTTTATGTAAATAGCAGCAGGTGGTGATGTAACAGCATTACAATAGCCCCTATCAATTTTGGAGCTCTCAGAGTGCTGGTTGAGAATTTTCTAATATTCCTTTAGCTGCAGCTGAGACATCTCTTTCTCTGGGAAGAGGTCTTTCTGTGATCTTCCCAAGGCTGGGTTGGCTGCCTGCCCCTCCTTTGCGCTCTCTTAGCAGCCTGAATCTTTATCAAATGATTTTGATAATCTTCATTACCCTGTTTAAATAAAGTTCTCTTCTGCCCTTGACCTCATATGCACAGAATCCGTTGAAAAACAATTCTTGGTTTGCAATGCATTATCATCACTGGTCTATGCTTGACCTTGTTTTATAATCGGTCTTTAATTTTATCTGTGTATATATTTATCTATAACAGTACTGCCCAGTGGAAATATAATGGAAACCACCTATATAGCTTTAAATTTTCTAGCAGCTCCATTTTAAAAAGTATAAAGTAACAGATAAAATTAATCTTAATATGTATTTTATTTAACCTAATATATCCAAAAGATTATCACTTCAACGTATAATAAATATAAACATTATTAATCAGATAGTTACATTCATTTTTTCTATGTGAAGCCTTCAAGATTTGGTATGTATTTTACATTTACAAAATATCTTAATTAGATTTAGTCACATTTCAACTGATCAGTATTCACATGTGGCCAGTAGACAGCACAGATTTATCATATAACCAGCCTCCACACACGCATGACCAAAACAAGAACTAAAATATTACCAATAACTTCTATATGCCTATAAACTCTTCCCTAGTACTGCTTCTTGTCAGCTGGTCAGCTGGTACAATTAGATGTTAAGTTCATGGAGGACAGAATATGTATATTATATAGATGCTTGTGGGTTTGTTTGTTTTTAAGATTTTATTGATTTCTTTGACAGAGAGAACAAGAGAGCATAAGCAAGGGGGAGCAGCAGAGGGAGAGGGAGAAGCAGGCTCCTCACTGAGCAGAGAGCCTGATGTGGGGCTCAAAGCGGGACTCGATCCCGGAACCCTGGGAGCATGACCTGAGTCAAAGGCAGCCCCTTAACTGACGAATCCACCAGGTGCCCCTATAGACGTTTGTGTTTTATTGTCGTCTCAAGGTGTGGTCTGCAGACTCTGGGAATCCCTGAGATACTTTAAACTCAGAATATTTTTGTACTAATATTAAGACACTATTTGCCTTTTCATTATGTTGACATTTGCACAAATTACAAAAGCAACAGTGTGTAAAACTATTGACACCTTAGCACAAACCAAGGTGGTAGCCCCATATTTAACAATAAATATGCAATCTTCAGTAAATAAATATGCAATCACAGCAATCTTCAGTGCCACCCACTTTCTGTTTAAAAGAAGTGCAAGTTTTACTTTAAAATGTCCTTGACAGGGACACCTGGGTGGCTCAGTAGTTGAGTGCCTGCCTTCGGCTTGGGGCAAGATCCCGGAGTCCTGGGATTGAGTCCCGCATCCAGGCTCCCTGCAGGGAGCCTGCTTCTCCCTCTGCCTGTGTCTCTGCCTCTCTCTCTCTGTGTCTCTCATGAATAAATAAATAAAATCTTAAAAAAAATAAAATAAAATGTCCTTGGTTAAGCAGTACAATGTATTAATTTTATTAACCCCCGATCCCTGAATGCTTCCCTGTTTAACATTCTCCACGATTAAAGGGAAGCATGCATAAAGCACCCTGCTGCACACTCCAGTACAGATGTTGTTACTTGTTTTCCCAGAAAAGCACCCGTGTCTGAATTGTGAGCTGAAGCAGTGGCTTTTTTCATGGAACACCACTTTTCCTTGAAAGAACAACTGACAGACAAACTGTGGTTATTCAGAATTGGAGATTTAGTGGGCATTTTCTCAAAATAAACAAAGTACACCTGTCACTTCAAAGAAAACAACTGATGGTATTTGTTGTCAATAATAAAAATGTGAGTATTCAAGTGAAAACTCAAATTTGGGGAAATTTGTTTTGGTTTTTTTTTAAGCTTTATTGAGATATAAGTCCTATAGCATACAATTCATCCATGTGAAGTGTACAATGCATGGTTTTAGCATATTCTCAGGTATATACGGCCATCACCACAATCAATTTTGGAACACTTTTATCACCTCCAAAAGACACTCTGTGTGCTTTAAGAATCCTCCATCCCCACCACCCAAACCCTAACCAGCTGCCTTCTAGCATAGTCTTCCTCTAAAGAAGCCATGCTCTTTCTTCCTTCTATAGTAAACATTGGAATATGTTTGCACAGATTTGTAAATTGATTGCCTCTTTGATTATCGCGAGGTTAAGAGTTGCACCCTTCATTCCCCCCAAAAAAACTTGTGCCTTCTCTCTCGTACTTCCTGGGGGTGGTAATTCTTTCCTCCTTCTGCCCTGAGAGAACCACCAGGAGCCCCAGGAGGCTTTGTTACTCTGTTTAGTAACTGGTCCCAGGAAGTAAGTGTTGGGTATGGGTTGACAGTGAAAGGGAGGGGGACCCAAATTTTGGGAAATTTGTATCCACCACTGTGAATTTCACAGCATCTCAGTATCTACACAGTTTTCTGAAGAGGTCAGTGGTCTTAATAATGTATTTTATTTAACCTACTATATCCAAAAGATTATCATTTCAGCACATAATAAATATAAACATTATTTTTTTTTAAGATTTTATTTTTATTTATTCATGAGAATACACAGAGAAGAGAGAGAGAGAGAGGCGGAGAAGCAGGCTCCATGCAGGGAGCCCAATGTGGGACTCGATTCTGGGTCTCCAGGACCACGTCCTGGGCTGAAGGCGGCGCTAAACCGCTGAGCCACCCAGGCTGCCCCAAATATAAACATTATTAACCAGATAGTTACATTCATTTTTTTTTCTATGTGAAGCCTTCAAGATTTGGTATGTATTTTACATTTACAAAAGATCTTAATTAGATCTAGTCACATTTCAAGTGATCAGTATTCACATGTGGGATTTTGTTGTTGTTACTCTATAAAGAAATGGCAACGTTTAGAAGATATATGTATTTCTGGGAGCCAATACTTTTCAAGTGACTAGTGTATAATATTAACAAAAGCATGCATGAGTAAAAGATCCATTCAGAGCACATGATGAACCAGTGGATTTTACTAAAATGGAGAACAAAATTTTTATTGATAATGGTTTTAGATTTCACACTGCAGCTAACCTTTAGGAAACTAAAGGTTTCCTTATTGAAAATATATATAAATAAATATATATTCCTTATATTCCTTAAGGAATATTCCTTATTCCTTAATAAACTCACTTACTGAGTTTTGGTATAGTATCAAAGATTATCCACTATCATGTGAAAAAGCTACTAAAATATACCTTCTTTTTCCTATTACATGTGCATTTCTTTTCTTCATATACTTCAACCAAAAACATATTGCCACAGATTGACTCGAGAAGCAGGTATGAGATTCTAGCTGCTTTCTATTAAGGCAGACGTTAAAGAAGTTTGCAAAAATGTATAACAATGACATTCAATTCACTAATTTTTTGTTTGGAGAAAATACTGTTATTTTATTTTATTTATTTATTCATTTTTAAAGATTTTATTCACTTAACACAGAGAGAGAGAGAGAGGCAGAGACACAGGCAGAGGGAGAGGCAGGCTCTATGCAGGGAGCCCGACATGGGACTCGATCCCAGGACTCCAGGATCACGCCCTGGGCCAAAGGCAGGTGCTCAACCACTAAGCCACCCAGGTGTCCCAGTACAGTTATTTTAAATATGTTTTATTCATGTTACTACATAACAGGTTTATTATTTTTAAATACATTAAGTCAATATTTTTAAATTTCTCATTTTTCTTTTCAATATGGTAAATACTGTTAGCTACAACTAAAATAAACAAAAGCTCCTTGAAACTCTCAATGAATTTCAAGAGTGAAAAGTATTCCCAAGACCAGAAGTTTAAGAACCACTAGCCTAGCACATATAATATTATTATATTATATTTAGCTTACATATGATATATATGACCTATATATTATAGCTTTCATAACATGCTTACTACCACCCTAACAGGCGATTAAAGTTAATAACATCAGTGATACAACAAATCAACATCATGTGCTGCCCCATGTAGTGTACTGAGAAAGCCACAACATCATTGCTACGGTATTCCTAACAAAGACGTACATCCTGAGTCTAATCATAAAGTAATATCAAACAAACCCAAACACTGACACTCGACCAAATATTTTGTTTTTACTTTTCAAAAATGTCTATATCAAGGCAGACAAAGCAAAACCAAGAAAACATTTCAGCTTAAAGGAAACTATAGAGACATGACAAGTGAATGCCACATATCATCTGGGAGGTTTTATTTCCTATATAAAAAAAGGCAATTGGAAAAAACTGAATAAAGTCTGTAAATTAAAAAAATAATATTATCAAAACAAAGTATTTTGATTATTTTGGTCACACAGCAGTTATGTAAGAAAGCATTCTTGTTGTAAGGAAATGAGCAGTGAAGAGGGGAAAGGTATCATTTCTATTGACCCTCAATGGTTCAGGAAACAGTATGAGAGAAGAAAAGAGAAAAAAAGCAAACATGGTAAAATACTAATATTTGGAATCTGGGAAAAGGAAACTTGGCAATTCTTTGCATTATCTGTACAACTTTTCTTCTAGTCAGAAATTAAGTCAAAATAAGGAGTTAAGGAGGGGGAGTGCCTGGGTGGCTCAGTGGTTGAGTGAGTGTCCCACTCTTGGTTTCAGCTCAGGTCATGACCTCAGGCTGATGGGACTGAGTTCTGTGTTGGGCTCCTGCTCCGGTAGTCTGCTTGGGATTGTCTCTCTCCCTGCCCCTCTCCTGCTTGTGCTCTAAACAAACAAACAAAATCTTTAAAATTAAAAAAAAAAAAAGGAATTAAAGGGAAAAGAGTTTATTGAATACATAAGTTAATCTTTTCCTAATACTCCACCTTCTTCAGCTTCTGCTTTAGAGGCTAGAAGGCTTAAACAGGAGAAAGCAAAGTCTCTTAATGGTTATTGTCACATCCTTTTATTGTTTCAAGAATATGCATCCAGAATGTCTCCAAAATTCCCCTTCCTTTGTAATATCCCTTGAAAGGGTCTTTAGACCCCTGAAATTGAGAGGTCTATTTCTACTCTAACGCGGTTGGGGGGAGGACGGCTCTCCAGCCTCAGACTAGGACCGTGACTAGAAAAGAGTGATTGTCAAACCACTCTGGGAAGAAATTAGAAAGACACTTGGGTCCACTCTGGGGCTGAGCCGTGGGGGGTTAGGACAGCCGAGGGGGCGAGGCCGGGCCTGGACGGGGGCGGGGCCTGGGCACGGGGCGGGGCCTGGGCACGGGGGCGGGGCGGGGCCAGGGGGCGGGGCGGGGCCTGGGCATGGGGCGGGGGCGGGGGCGGAGGGTGCTGAACCGGAGCTGCTTGCGGGTCCCGGAGGCTCCCGAGCACAGGGCGGGGTGGGACCCCGTATCCGTGACTCTTTGTTCCACTTCCCTGGTCTGCGGAGCGTCGCCCGTGGCTCTGCGGGTGGGGAAGCAGCCCCGGCCATCTAGGATTGGCCGGAACGTGTGTGCCTGAGTCTAGCCCTTCGTATAATTGGAAGCGGATCCTGGGAGGGATGGAAGGGCCCTTTCTTTGAGCACCGCGCGCCTGCAGTCCTCCCTGGACAGCTGCGAGCTGCGAAGGTGGCCTTGCCGCCTCCCCGCAGCGGCCCCGGGGCATCGGCCCGGCCCGGGAGCACCTTGCCGGTGACCTGCCTCCTGCAGGACGGGCTTGTGCGCGGTGGTTTCTTGTGTTGAGAGCAAGAGTCTTACGGATTAGCCACTCTGACCTGCGTGGAGGACATCCCAATCTAGAGAGGTTAAAGAAACCTCTTGAGGGCACAGGTACAGCAGTCAACTTGGCCCCAGTCCGGGGCCCCTTTAGGACACCTTGAAGAGGAGCCCGTGGTCTTCCCAAACACAGTGAAAAATCCCAAAGCCATACCTGGAAGAAAGCACCGGCGGTGGCCCCTTACTGCGCACCACCTGCGGGGTCCTGCGTACCGCCCAGCTCCTGTCTTACCTCTCTCTCCCCTCTAGAGAGGCTCCTTGGGCTCCCCCCACCCTGCTCTCCTGTTCCTACACAGCAAGCATCACTGCCCGGCATTAGATTCTGCATCTGTGTGTCGGTTCGTTGTCTGTCTTCCACCTTAGAATATAAGAGGCTGTGATTTCTTCATTGCTATTGCCCAACACCTGTCACGTGGCAAGCGTATGAGATCCCATGGCTGCCCTAACAAAGTGCCACGAACCTGATGGGTTAAAACAACAGAAATGTATTCTCTTAGTTAGACTTCTGGAAGCCAGAAGTCTGAAATCAGTTTACTGAGCCAGAATCCAGGTGTTGGCAGGGCCACACTCCCTCCCTGGCTCTAGAGGAGAATCAGCTCTGTGTCTCTTATAGAGTCTGGTGGCTGCCAGCATTCTGTAGCTTGTGGCTGTTTCACTCCAACCTTCAAGGCCAACATTTTCAAATCTCTCTGTCCATTCTCACCTTACCTCCTCCTCTGTAGGTGGACATCAGATCTCCCTCTACCTGTCTCTCATACAAGGCCAGCCAGATGCAGGGTTTGAACCCAGCCACGCTGACTGCAGGGCCCTTCCACCACCCCCTACAGGAGACTAGTGGGCACTTGTGCTTTAATGGTTTGTCCAATGAATTAGCTTCCACTAAATCCTGTTCGAGATGGGGCAGGGATACAAGGAGATCAAGGATCCTCCCTATCCTCCAGAATGTCACCATTTATTTGGCAAGAGAAGGCATAAAGTCACACAACGGTTACTCTTGTTTGGAAAAGTACCTGAAAGACCATGAAGGGGCTTCTCTGGAAGCTTGTGATGCCATTTCTTAATTTAGTGCTAATTACAGTAGTGTATGAAACACTTTGCAAAAATCCATCACTATACACTTGTGATTTATGTACTTTGTGTATATTATATTGTGAAAAGCATAAAAAGAAGGCATTAAATCAGGACTCTGGTAAATGTAGGGGCTGCAAGAAAGGCCATAAGGCAATCTCTCCTACAGTACTTGGAGGTCTGGGCCATTCCCTAGCCTTCAGACTAATTGCCTGATTGATTAAGGGCTAGAGCGGCAATGTCCACAACTGCCAAACTGTGGGAGGAGCCTCGGTGTCCATCGACAGATGAATGCATAAAGAAGCTGTGGTCTATGTATACAATGGAATATTACTCAGCCATTAGAAACGACAGATACCCCCCATTTGCTTCTACATGGAGGGACCTGGAGGGTATTATGCTGAGTGAAGTAAGTCAATCAGAGAAGGACAAACATTATATGGTCTCATTCATTTGGGGAATATAAAAAATAGTGAAAGGGAATAAAGGGGAAAGGAGAAAAAAATGAGTGGGAAATATCAGTGAGGATGACAGAACATGAGACTCCTAACTGGGAAACGAACAAGGGGTAGTGGAAGGGGAGGTGGGCAGGGGGATAGGGTGACTGGGTGACGGGCACTGAGGGGGGCACTTGAGGGGATGAGCACTGGGTGTTATGCTATATGTTGGCAAATCAAACTCCAATAAAAAAAATACAAAAAAATTAAGGGCTAGGAGGTAGGAGGTTGAGGGATTGAGATATTTCCAGGGCCTTTTTTTTTCTCTTTTTTAAGATTTTCTTTTAAAGATTTTATCTATCTATCTATCTATTTATTTGAGAGAGAGCGAGTGAGCAAGGGGAGGAGCAGAGACAAAGGGAAAAGCAGACTCCTTGCTGAGCAGGGAGCCCAACATGGGGCTCAGGGCTGAATCCCAGGAACCCAAGATCATGCAGTGAGCTAAAAGCAGCCCTATACCAACTTAGCCACTCAGGTGCCCCTTTCCAGGGCCTTTCTATAAAAATTCCCAAAGTGAGCCCATCTCAAACTCAGTTTGGCTATAAAGCATCTTAACATTCTAAAATGTTGTCAGTAAGGATTAACCACGGCCCCCCCCCACACATACATGCAAAAGAAATCTATTATCTCCTAAGTTTAGAAAAAATCTTGAGCTGAACAAATTTAGATTCCTTTTCTATTGCAGGACTTGTCAGAGCCTGTAATATATTAATGTGAACTGTAAGCCTTCAAGAGACTTTTTTTTTTTTTTTTTGCATTTTCCCCCAAACTTATTTTACTCTGCATTTTTTTTTCAAACTCATTTTACTTTGGAATACTTCCTTTGTTTCCTTAACAATTTCAGGGTTAATGTTCTAAAGAACAAATTTGAAGAAATGCTATTGTAGAAAACTAATGTACAGGCCCATTTCAGCCAAAGATTACAGAGACCAAAGCCATCTTTCAAACCATTCCTTAAGGCCTTTCTAGGTGATGCACACTATCCTTCAGCAAGCTAGGAGAGTTAGTTCAAAAGAACAAATAAAATAGCCCAGAACCTAAATATCTGATAAATGATGGGGGACAGAAGACAACTGAGGAGCAGAGAAGGTTTCAAGTGCAAAGAGAAAAAAAATTACTATGACTTGAGCTCCAAATCATCCTGAAAAGTTGTATATTAAGACACTTTGCATTGAAATGAATTACAACCACCAGAGTGGTTTGGTTGAACAAAATGATTATTTGCCTCGAGGATACAGGGCTTTCTCTGGAAACTAAAGAACAGTTAACTCTGGACCTCAAGGACAAGTTGGAACTGGATGCCATCAAAGCTCCCTATCTGTCAATGCTCTTTAGTGCCCCCTTCACACTTCTCTCTCCCCATACACTTATGTTTTCACTTCTCCATTGACAAGATGGAAACTATGGTGACCAACAGTTCCAGAGTGTGCATGCTACTGTCTGGTCATCTGCAAAGAGACTCAACTGACTCAATCCCAAATTACTGATTAGGGATCTAGGTCAGGCTGCTGGCTACACTATGACCATGTGGCCGAAGGGATGCATGTGGACACCTGCATCTAAGTGGGGGGCCCAGAAGACCAGCCAATAGATGGCTGTTCACATCCAAGGATTTATTGGATTTATTTATTTATTTATTATTCCTAAAGCACTTTCTTGCCTTCTATGTAAATAAAGAAATGTAATTTTTTGGTGACTCAGGAGCTCTCAGTTCTTCAGAACCCCATCCGGAACACCAGGTCCCCTCTGCCTACCTACAGATGTGCTGTACAGAGGGGCACTGCAGACTGTGTTAGTTCTATGTGCAAACCATTTTACCCAAGTAACATCAGAGCAGCTTGCATTAAAAAAAAAAAATTGTTTCTTTCCCCTAAAACTTGAGTCCATGAAGGGAAATTTGGTTAATTAACAATATTTGTTTTTGGAAACTGGTTATTTGAAGCTTCACTGGGCAGGATTTCAGTTGTTTTCAGCTATTACCTCCTCCGTATTGAATGCCATCATTTTACAAATGGATCAACTTCAGAAGTAGTTTTCTCTTGCTTTGGAGATTTTGCACACTGGCCCAAATGGGTTTTTATTTTCCATTTTAATTTATACAGTATAAATACAATGTTGGACTTCTTTGGAGTTAACAGTTTCACTGTGCAGATGTTTCTTGAAAGCCTTTTGAATTCCTAGTGTTGGTTTTAAAAACATTTTTTTTTATTAGCCTGGCTGGCTGCCAGGAAAAAAAAAAATACTATTCCATTTTGCATAGA
This sequence comes from Vulpes lagopus, assembly GCF_018345385.1. NCBI lineage: Eukaryota > Metazoa > Chordata > Mammalia > Carnivora > Canidae > Vulpes > Vulpes lagopus. The sequence goes on from NC_054826.1 coordinate 75,617,115, forward strand.
ACTGTAAGATTTTCTCTTTCCCGGCTCTTTCCCCACCCCCAGCCGGTTACGTGATTACTAGGATTAAAAAAGCCATAGTGACATCTTGTGGTCAACCACCAGAGACACAGCAAAAAGGGGTCATGGTAGAATGACAGACCCGATCTAGTTCATTCTCCCACAAATATTTCTTAATTTACTTTATTTGCTTTTTATTTACCATTTGGCTCAAGTAAATCATCTTAGATTTCCAGGTTGTTTTGCTTTACGGAAAATATCAACTTTGCCCCCAAAGAAAAAGATAAACACTCTGTGTTCTGGAAAGGGAAGGGAGGCCGTAACCCTGGCTTTCTGTTGGGCCCCTTGTAAAAATAGTGTTGCGCAAGCTACTCAGTAATGAGCCTGAAAAATATTCAAACCTTTTTCCTAAAAAAGGGACAAAAAACAATGTAGGAACAATGATTTTAAATGGGCTTTTACTTATTATTCTAAGCTTTCAGAAACCAACTGATGGTTTGTTCACTTCGCTTGTTTAGTATTTAAATGAAAATGTATAAATGGTAACTCTCCAATCCTTGTGTCCTCTCCCTAAATAGTGTCAATGGAGATAAAATTTGCTTGCATAATTTTTGACTTTTAAAAGAAAAAAGTACCAAACACTATGCAGCAGTAAAAACTTATACTTACCACAAACTTCCTAAAACACAAAAGAAAGATGTAATATGTTTAAAAAGACGCCAGATTATATATGAAGTATGATCCAATTACATATGAGTGTGAGTATGGGTGTACATGTCTACACAAGCATGTACATACATGTCTATACAATATCAAGTTCATGGAGGAGGGCGTAGACATAGAAATAAGCCCAGAAGGAAATATATATACAAATAAGCATTTTCAGTTTTATGGCATTATAAATAATATTTATGTTTTCCCCATTTTCCATTTTTTCTTAAATAAACATATATTAAAATCATAATCAGCCCTTCTTTGTAAAGATCAAGTTTCTATTTGTTTATATGTGAAATATCTCCATTTGAGGATGACCTGGAAGCATGAAAAAAAATTCCTGTGAAGTGAGATGCATAGCAATGCACTGAGATAAGAGAACCTGAGTCAGTGGGTCACAAACCAAGAGCAAGAATTGAAATGCTTAGAATTCCAGAAACAGTCTTAAAGGTGCCTTTTCCGTGGAGCCAAGGGAACATGGTCCCTCTCTGGTGTCTGGGGCCACTTGCTGCAGGAGAAGTTTGCCAAGACCATCAGAGAAACCGAAGTTTGTCTTTTGTTCAAAATGTGCATCAGACTATTTATTCACTATATACTGTATGCCAGGTGCTGTGTTAGAATCTTGACATATATTACTCTAATACTGACAATTCTGTAAGGTATAAAAGTGAGAAAAATGAGAGCTGGAGAAATTCCGTGCTCCAGATTATACAACTGGCAGGCTGGGGTTTATACTCAGTCTCTTTGGGCTCTAAAGCCCATGTTCTTTATCCTACACTTGCCTCTCATTATCTTTTTCAGCAGATGAAATAACTCCACATAAACTTTTAGTGTCTCTGATCTCCAGAATCACAAGACCAAACTCCTTTAAGAGCCACTTAGATAGGGACACCTGAGTGGCTCAGTGGTTGAGCATCTGCCTTCAGCTTAGGGTGTGATCCTGGGATCCTAGGATGGAGCCCCACATTGGTTTCCCCATGAGGAGCCTGCTTCTCCCTCTACCTGCCTCTGCCTCTCTCTGTGTGTCTCTCATAAATAAATAAATAGAACCTTTAAAAAAAAAATAGAGCTACTGAGATATCCCAAGAGGAATCCCTAGCAGGTGTCCCTCAAATCCCACTGTTAATGGCAAACATCATTATCCACTTGTTTCTCATCTTTCCATGGAAGGAGAGGTTTCCTGTTCTACTTCCCAGGAAAGAATGGTAAGTACTTCTGGTTGCTTCTCTTCCTCGTCACTTAGTCAACCCCATAGGCAGAGTACTGTTATACCTGATTGGTGATATCTGTGAGTCTGACATCCATTGGATCATACTAACCAAGGGGCAGGACCACTGTACTACAAAGGTAACACACATAAAGCCATTAGTCCCCTCTATGTTTTTTTTTTTTTAGTCCTCTCTATGTTAATCAATGTTTTATACAAAGCCAATAATATATTATCTTTTTAAACTTAAGTTTAACTTTAAGTTAGTTGATTCTGAAGTTTAGATGGAAAAATAGGCAAGCAAAAGTGGTCAGGAAAATTCTGAAAAAGAATAATCACCAGATTTTTTTCCAAATCAAAAATTAAAGTCTATTATAAAGCTATGGTGATTAAAAAATGTATAGTACTGATATATGAATAGAGAGATCAATGAAAGAAAATAGTTCAGAAGTAGACCTAATAACATCTGGAAATTGAGTATGTAATAAACTTAATATATTTTTAAAAATAATATTTCAAATCAAGGGAGAAAAGATAGGTTATTCAGTTAAAGGCTTTAGGTCGATTGATAGATTATTCAATTTTAGGTTTTAGATGGCCATCTAAAAATTCCCAGTGTTACAAAAATGTGGAAGTTTAAAAAAGCAACGTATTACAATTGACATAAGAAACCATGGAAGAATTATTTAAAAATCTCAGAGTGCAGAATGCCTTTGTATTTATGACATGCATAAAACACAGAAATCACAATGCTCCATGGGGAAAAAAAAGGACAAATGACAGAACTAGAAGGAAAATATATTTGCAAAAGGCACCATGCTGGTTTACCTAAATATATAAAGAATTCCCAGAAACCAATAATGAAAAAATCAATGACCCAAATGAAAAATAGGCAAATGATAAGAACCAACTATCCCCAGCAAAGAAAAGCCAAATGAGTCTTAAAAACATATGAAAATGGGTTCAATGTCACTCACAGTGGGAGAGATACACTTTACAACTATTGGAATGCTCCTAGTCCATTGGCAGAAATCCAACTTCAGTTGGTAAGAGTATGGGGAAGCAGGCATTCCCCTATATTGCTGGTGGAAGTGGGAATTAGAGCAACTCCTGTGAAGGGCAATCTGCAAATACACAGATTCTTTAAACCAGTCATTGCACTTCAAGAATTTCTAGAACATGGGACGCCCGGATGGCTCAGCAGTTAAGCGTCTGTCTTTGGCTCAGGGCATGATCCCGCCGGGATCAAGTCCCACATCGGGCTCCCTGCATGGAGCCTGCTTCTTCCTCTGCCTGCGTCTCTGCCTCTCTATCTCTCATGAATAAATAAAAATCTTAAAAAAAAAAATTTCTAGAACAAAATATGGTCACATATGCAAAATGACTTATGGGCACATCATTCGTTGCAGCAATGTTTAAATAGCAAAAGGCTGAAAATACCAACAGAATATTGGTTAAATAAATCACACTACATCAGACCACTTGCACAACTATTTCCAAAAAAAAGTTAAGTATCTGCCTTCAGCTCAGGTCATGATCTCAGGGTCCTGGGATTGAGCCTCACATCCACTTCCATGCTCAGTAGAGAGCCTGCTTCTCCTTTTCCTTCTCTCTCTGTCACTTTCCCTGCTTATGCGCGCTCTCTCAAATAAATAACATCTTTTTTTAAAAAAATTTAAATTAAATTTTTTAAAAATGAAACTCTTTATAGGCTGATATCAATAATCTTTAAGATATATTGTTAAGGTAAAATTCAGGGCTTAAAATGGTGTGTGGAATGTTCTATCTTCTTTGCTACAAATCAAAAAAGGAATATACTGAATATATAAATCTACTCATGTTTATATAGTCTATCACTGGAAAAATCGCTGACGGTGGTTACATAAATATCCAGAAAAAATGACCTCCTGTGTGTCCCATCTCACTCAGAATGATGAGATTTTCATGATGCTCAAAGCTGTGCTTTCCACCCAACGATCGGGAGACACTAGTAGCAGAGATGTGAATGGTACCCACAGGGAGGCCTGAGCACTCCCTAAGGTGTCCTCCAAATAAGGGGGTGCTTTTCAAAATATATGAACTTTTATTTTAATCTTAATTAATTGACAAAATTTGCCATTCTAGCCAACAACATATTTGCATTACTTTTAAGATGAATATAATTATTCCTTTTTCCTCAAGGAAGATGTAGCATATGGAGCTGAGGTCCCAGATAAACTGATATCTGAGCCTTCTCCCAGTTTTGGCAGCATCAGAGAATCACTTAAGGTCTGTCCTCAGATCTTTATTTTTTTGAGCATCTAATTGTTCTTTCGCATATTTTTTGATAATGAATTTTTATTGAAGTATAATTGACATTCAACATTATATTAATTTTGTGTGTACAACATAGTGATTTGACACTTGCATGCACTGTGAAATGGTCACCACGGGAAGTCCAGTTACCATATGTCATCATACAAAGTGAATACACTATTACTGATTATATTCCCAATGCTGTACCTTACATCCCCGTGATTTATTTATTTCATAATAGGAAGCGTGTATCTCTTGATTTCCTTCATCACTTACCCCCCCACCCGGTTCTCTGTATGGATGAGTCTGAGTTTTGTTTTGTTTTGTTTTTTTTATTCCACTTACAAGTGAAATCATGTGGTATGTCTTTCTCTGACTTATTTCACTTAGTATGATAACCTCAAGTCCCATCCATGTTGTGGCAAATGGCAGTATTGCATTATTTGTCGTGGCTGAGTAATATTTCACTATATATATATATATATATATATAATACACACACACACACACACACACACACATCAGATGATGAATTTTATCCATTCATCTATCAATGGACACTTAGGTGGTTTTCGTATCTTGGCTATTGTATATAATGCTGCAATGAACTTAGGAGTGTATATATGTTTTCAAATTAGTGTTTTCATTTTCTCCTCATACCAGATACCCAGGTATGACTTTGGATAGATACCCAGAAGTGAAATTACTGGATCACATGATAGTTCTATTTTTAATTTTTTGAGGAACTGCCATACTATTTTCCACAGTGGCCGCATCAATTTACATTCCTGCCAACAAGGTGCAAGGGTTCCCTTTCCTCCACATCGTAGTCAACACTTGTTATTTCTTGTCTTTTTGATACTAGTCATTCTGACAGGTGCAAAGTGATATCTCATCTGCTTTTGATTTGCATTTTGCTACAGACTAATGAGCATCTTTTCATGTATATTGTCCATCTGTATGTCTTCCTTGGAAAAACATCTATGCAGATCCTCTGACCATTTTTTGATCAGATTTCTTGTTGTTGTTGAGTTGATGACCTTTTTATATATTTTGGATATTAGCCCCTTATTGAATAGATGATTTGCAAATATCATCTCCCATTCATTAGGTTGCCTTTTTGTTTGGTTGATGATTTCCTTCCCTGGACAGAAGCTTTTTAGTCTGATGTATTCCCATTTGTTCCAATTTTTGCTTTTGTTGCTTTGCCTTTGGAGTCATATCCAAAAAAACATCACTAAGACCAATGTCAAGGAGCTTATCATCTATATTTTCTTCTACGTGTTTCATGGTTTCAGGTCTTTAATCTATTTTGAGTTTTTGTGTATGATGTGAGATAGTGATCCATTTTCATTCTTTTGCTTGTACCTGTCCAGTTTTCCCATCACCATTTATTTAAGAGATTGTTCTTTTCCCATTGTATATTCTTACTTCCTTTGTTGTAACCTGACAATATATGCATGGTTTATTTCTGGACGTTCTGTTCTGTTCCACTGATCTATGTGTCTGTTTTTACGTGAATGCCATACTGTGTTGATTACTATAGCTTGTAGTATAGTTTGGAATCAGGGAATGTGAAACCTCTGGCTTTGTTCTTCTTTCTCAAGATTTCTTTGGCTATTTGGGGTCTCTTGAGATTCTATATACATTTTAGATTTGTTCTAGCTCTGTGAAAAATGCCTCTGGAATTTTGATAGGAATTGCATTGAATCTGCCATGAGTAGAACAAACATTTTAAAAAGTTAATTGCTCCATAAACACAGAATATTTTTCCATTTATTTGTATCTTCCTCGATTTCTTTCGTAAATGTCTTATAGTTTTCAGTGTACTGGTCTTTCACCTCCTTGGTTAAATTTATTCCTAGGTATTATATTCCTTTTGATGCGACTGTAAATGGAATTTTTAAAAACTTCTCTTTCTGATAGTTTGTTATTTGTGTTGGAAACAGATTTTTGTAGATTAACTTTGCATCCTAAACCTTCACTGAATTCACGTATTAGCTCCAGCAGCTTTTTGATAGAGTTTAAAGTTTTAGCATCACATCATCTGCAAAGAGTGACAGTTTTACTTTTTCCTTTCTGATTTGGATGCTTTTTATTTCTTTTACTTGCCTAATTGCTGTGGTCAGGAGTTCTAATACTATGTTGAATAACAGTAGCAAGAGTTGGCATCCTTGTCTTGTTCCAGCTGTTAGAGGAAAAGATTTCAGCTTTTTACCACTGAGAGTATTAGCTGTGGGGTCTGTCATATATAGCTTTTATGATGTTTAGGTACATTTCCCCTATACCCACTTTGTTGAGAGTTTTTATCATAAATGACTGTTGAATTTTTTCAAATGATTTTTTCTGCATCAATTGAGATGATCACATGGTGTTTATCTTCCACTCTGTTAATACAGTGTATCTCATTGATTGATTTACAAATGTTGAATCATCCTGGCTTCCCTGAAATAAATCCCACTGGATCGTGGTGGATGATCCTTTTAATGTATTGTTGACTTTGGTTTGTCAATATTTTGTTGAGAATTTTTGTATCTATATTCATCAGGGATATTGACCTATAATTTTCTTTCTTTCTTTTTGTAGTATCCTTGTACGTTTTGGGCATCAAGGTAATGCTGGTCTCATAAAATGAGTTTGGAAGTGTTCTCTCTTCTTCAATTTTTTGAAAGAGTTTGAGATGGACGTATTAAATTTTCTTTGAATGTTCAGTATAATTCACCAACATACTCAAGTCTTTAACTACCCACATTTTTATGCTTGATATTTCCTCCTGAATTCCAAATAATAACAAAAATAACCAATTTGTTGCAAACCAGGCATTTTGACTAAATGGCCACAGCAATCCTAGGATGTAAAGATTATTACTATCCTCACTTTTAAAATGAGGAAGAAGAGGCTCAGAGTGGTTAAATGTTGTCCCACAACACAAGCTAAAATGTAAAAAGGTTGAAAATCTACCACAGATGGATCGTTATTTCTCATTCTCTATATCTAACAACTTCCAATTCTCTCTACACTGTTCTCACTACCCACTTAGGATTCTGTCTTTATTTGGTTCTCTCTCTGGTCCCTTTCTTGGCATATTAAACCTTATACATTACTTTGGCTGCAGTGCCTACAAATTCTAGTGGTTATCAAGCCTAGCTGCATATTGGACTCTTGGGAAGATTATAAAACATACCTATGCCCAGAATTCACCCCCCAAAGGCTGCATTTTAATTGGTCTAGGATGGAGCCTAAGAATCAAAATTTTCAACCTCTTACCCCCACTCCAGACATGTTTTTCACTCAACTGTGTATCCCTGGTGCCTGAAAGGCATTCACTCAACGTTACATGAATGAATGAATGGATAGATGGATGAAAGATGAACAAACGAGTGACCTTCAGGCTAAGGTAGAAGCCAAAATTATTTTTGACAATAAAACAAGAGCAGTTTTAAAAGACCTCAGCTAGATGGAAGTTCAAGATAAATGCAGAGTCATTTTGACCTCCTCTGGGAGGCTGGAGAAGAAGGAAGCTGCATCCTGTAACCCAGTCCAGAGCCCCACACAATGGAAAACTATAAATAGCAGCCCTCGATCACATGAGGGTTATGTAATACAAGATTCACAGAACACGGCTGCCTTTATCACTCAGGCTTAAGTTGCACTGAAATGGAAACTCAGCTGATGCCCTATGTATTAATTCCTTCAAAAGATGAAAGCCTCCCAGCCTTCGCCAGACCATCAATTGGTCGTGTACCAGGCAGGTTGCTGGGGCCTTTCTTGCTAAAAAAAAAACCCTGCTGTCTTTGCGGATAACAAGTAGGCAATTTCAGCAGAAGAATTATTTTTATTTGCAAAGATATGGCCAGAATTTCCCCTTATCAAGTGAAAAGGGAGTGTGTATCAGCTTTTCAGACACTTGGAAACACTGGGTCGCGAGCGCCAAAGAGGACTTAGATAGGCAGACTTGTGTGTCCAGTTCGAGAGGTCACCCTTGCTGGTTCCTCCAGCTGAGATTTGCTGATCATCCAAAAACCTTTTGCAGAACACCCAAATCCACTCTGTGCCATTTAACTCTATTAGGAGGAATTCATCGCCTTCTCTAAAATGACAGGGCTCCAAGAGAGAGGGATCCCAGAGCTACCCCTTGCCTGAGAGAGGGATCCCAGAGCTACCCCAGAATATACAACTGATTCTCACAGCTTGGTAAAGGGGGCCTCTGAAATAAATCTTTCTATGAGACAAAGGGTAAGTATGTGGTGGCAGAGACTGATGCTATATTCTCCTTTTCCTCTCTGATGCACAACTAGCCCTCACTTCCCTGTTGTTCTTACAGTTAGGCATGGCTGTATGACTGTGTTGCAGCCAACAGGGTATGAGAAGTCAGATGTGCCACGTCCAGGCCCAGCCACACACATTTCTCCATGTTTGAACGTGCCCTCTGGATGGCTGAATGGAGTCGCCTCTTAGGGCAATTCTGGAAATCACGAGTTGAAAATACGAGAGCATTGTGAGCCTGGATCCCTGTATGATTGTCTTCATGATAGTGGTCCTGTCATCCTTCCCATTACCCAGTGCTGCCATCAGAGCAAAAAATAAACTTCTATCGTGTCTGAGCCATTATATACCATAAGGTGTGTCTCTTACAGCAGCTAGCCTTCCCTACCTAGGCATAGATGTCATCACGTGTCATGATACTAGCATCAAGGACAGAAATCTCTCATTTGCTTTGGAAGAAAAGATCCTCCAGAATGGCCTACTTATCCAAAAACTATTTTGCCAGCCTGCCTTTGCCCTCAGGAGGCCCTAGTAATTGACAAGCTCAGAATTCTTATCTGAAGCCAGGTGTGGATGTTTGCAAGAATCATCTGGTTTATCTCTGATGTAGATGAGCAATTTTTCCAAATTCCATCTCAAAACACAGACATTCTATGCAAGGACTTTAGTAAACACCAGAACAGGAGGAAAAGGATACTTTGAGTAAAATTCATATTATGCTACAGATGGGTTTCTGGAACAAACAAAATTGAAATTTTTATCAGACTGATCATATGTCAAGGATATAAAAAAAAATCTGTCTTTAAAGATCTTTCTGCAATTCAAACAATCTCAACCCACATTCCTTAAGTACTTTTTGAATTATCACAGACTCATAATCCTTTTAGTGAAAAGCAATCTATATTTTGCATAAGCTGTCAATGACTTCAATGATACCCAAGATGCAAGCAGAGGTGGGATGGAGAAAGAAAAAATAGAACGCTTAGATAAAAGTGAAAAATAATCTACATTCCAGAAAGGACTCCTGGGCCAGAAAGCAGGCAGAGTGTTCTGTGTGCAGACACTGGATTAATGAGAATTTACACTTGTCAGTGAAGCTGGTAGAGTGCTCTGGAATTGACACATGGGGGACCATGCTGGACATCTGTTACCAAATGTAAGTGCCTGGCAATAGAAGAATCCTGAGAACTCAGGACTCCAGTGATTCTCCTCCAACTCCAGCTTGGTGAGGAACAAGGAGTGGAGGCGTTTATCTGGGAAAATAGGTGAAAAGCAACTACGGAAGGGCCCCAACAACAAACAAAGCGGATCCTCCAAGTGTGAGGGGGGAAAAAGCCAGCTCTTCAAGCTCAGCATCCTGACAGGAAGGAAGAAGGGCTTATTCAGGGAAGAAGAAATCTATCTCTCCTCTGTTTGTGTTAGAGACACAGTCTGGCACAATCTGTAGGAACTCACTTGAACTTTATACTCTAGAAACCTTGTAGAATTCTCTTCTCAGCCATCAGGGCAAAATCAAACTCAATGACTTTGGAAAGCTTCCCAAATGAGCCTTTCCACAGAAAGGAGAAGCAGTGTAGCTGTGGCTTTAGAGTCCCGAACCCCAAATTCTTGATCACCCGCCCCATCCATAAAATCCTGCCAGGCACATATGTGTATTTATTGATTCACAAAGCATGTATGTGAGCCACTGTGTATGATACTAACACATCTTAGAGCATATAAAACACATACCCAGTAAAAGAAATGTTGTAAGTATACATCAAAATGTTTATTTTCTGTGCCCCAAATGGGTTGTCTTTTACATTCCCATGTTGGATACTGTTACCTTTAATGCTGGGCCCAGAAAAGAGACCTTCTCTTCACAAGAGTGACTGTGGTATCAAAAAGAGACAAAAGCCTCCTGGCCTGTGCTTGAGCTAAGAGATAGCTTTACAGAGCTACAACCTAGTTGTGTCTAGGTTCAAAGTGTGGATTCCGTGCTATCTACCGAAGTCTGTTGCCTGAGTAACCAGAAGAATCGTGTGGAAACAGAGCTCCCTAAGGGGGTAAGTCATGTTTTATTTATCCGTCCTCCTCTAGGGCTTGCAGGGTGTCTTATACTGAGGACATGCTGGGTACCCAGTGGTGCCTGTTGAACTCAACCATGAATGAGTAAATGACTGAACAAATCAAATGGGTGCAGGAAAAACATTTTTAAGCCACAGGACAAGTACAATTAAGGTATACTTCTCACTTGTCAGTGAACTATCTCCATTACTGGAGGAATGAGCATCTTCTGCCCTGCCTTTAACACAGTTAAAGTTCTTTCTAACTTCTAATCAAGAGCTCTCTTCAAAGGACTTCAAGGCCTAGGCAGGTACCACAGATGCCCCCGAAGAGCAGCCAAAGCAACAGTGAGAAGCAGTGGAAACTGGCTAAATGGAACATATAGAAGGTCAAATGAGGGTGACCATGTGTACCTGTTAGGCCAAGTGTTTTCTTCTGTGGGTGTCTAATGGTTTTGCAACATGTCTCATCAGCTACATTATGAACCCAAAGAGGTCTGGGAATGTAGGGTGTTTCTTCTTCTGTCCCCACAATGGTCTGATGGAATACAAACTAGACTTAGTGTCCAAACTTCCAACTCTCCTACCTAACTAGCTAGATGGCCTTGGACAAGGCATTCACCTCCATGATGCCTGGTTTCTTCAGCCAGCCAATGAGAATAGCACTACTTGCCTCACAGGGATGTTCAGAAGAACAGACAAGACTTGCAAACTGTGATAGTGTATATAAAGGTAAGGAATTACAATCATAACTCAAGTAGTGAATAAATACCTGTTGGAATGCTTCGAATAGAGAGGAGAAATCATTCTTTACAGAATCAATATGTGCCTCTGTTTAAGACTTCTTTTAAAAATACCATCTATAGAGAGAGAAATTTTTAAAATAGAGATCAAGTTAATACACAAAACAACAATACATTATTATCAGTAATGAATTTGAAAATTTTGAACTTTATGATATTAAGGTAGATAAACATGTATTGAAGAATGCTTTTCCTTTTTATAGTTTAAAGTATATATTAATTGTATTTGTGTTTTATTGGGATATGTGATAATCTATTATAAAATTATTGGATCTCAAACACTACAATTGTCATTGAAACGCTACTGGGTAGTAGAATTACTCTTAAATTTTATTTTCTTCTTCGTATGTTTCTCTGTTCTCCAAATTTTCTTCAATAAACACAACATACAACCCCTTTTTTTTTTTTCTGATTCTGAAATGTTAAAAAAGAAAAAAAAAACATCTGTGGTGGTTGACCACAGACTTTAAAATTGTGGTAGGAGAAAAAAAAAATATGGTAAGAGTATAAAGTAAGGAAAAAATTATGAAAATGACATAGTCAATTTGTAGGAAAAATCTAATTAGATTAAAATTTGATTTAAAAATTCTTGATTAAGGGGTGACTGGGTGACTCAGCCAGTTAAGCGTCTGCCTTTGGTTGTGATCTCAGGGTCCTGGGATCTAGTCCCACTTGGGCTCCACATTCAGCAGGGAGCCTGATTCTCCCTCTCCCCTTCTCCCATGCTCATGCTCTCTCTCTCTGTCAAATATATAAAATATTTAAAATATATATAAATACATAAAATAAAAATTCTTGATCAGAATCTGTTAAGATCTGTTGTTTAAAAAAAGACTACAAAAAATAAATAAATAAATAAATAAATAAAGACTACAGATATTCTATCTTTGTGTAAAAATGGAAGTGTAACAACATATATTCATTTTTGCTTGAAATGTTTGGGGAGGGGGTGGTAAGGTGTGTAAGATGTAGGAACCCCAATATGAGGATAAGAAGCAAGACTTTATGTACTTTTTGCTATATTGTTTGAATTTTTAAAATACCACATGCAAGTAATAACTATTCTAAAATACAAGTATTATATGAGCTCCTGACCTTTGCTTGGGGAGTCCTCACAGTGGGTTTGTGCTAGAGGCTGCCATTGCCAGTGGAGAGATAAATGTGCAGGCCTGTGTGGCAAAGGAAGTGCCAGGCTGATCGTGAGCTCATTTTCCTCAGCCTGCTGAGTAGTCGTGCTTGGATTTATCTGCTTCCTGAGGCAGTATGAGACTCTAGCTCCACACTGTTTGTGTGTTCTCTGTTCCAACCCAGCATGGCTCTTGGTTCCGAGTTGGCGATGTTGAACATAGCTGGTTACATTTCAGGGACTTGCCCTGTCCAATAGACTTTTGAAGCCAGGCTCAGTATACACTGAAAGAGACTAGGTCTGTGTTCAATTGAGTCAGAAGTACAGTTGGGCTAGAAAAGCCTGGAAGGTGCCCCCAACGAAGCCCCACATTCTCCATGCTCTAGCTAGAGTCTGCAGCAAATATACCCTCACACCTACTCTCCTGAGTCCATCCATTTGGTCTAAAGGGAAACACTGGGTGTGGTTTTGGACTAGCCAACTACAAGCCACTGCTCTGCACATGCCCTGACTGAGGGATTTGGGTTGTACAAGTTTGTCACTACAGGTCATCTGGTAGTACAACTTAGTTCATGATTGGTGGATCTTGCCTATCTTTCTTTCTTTTCTTTCTTTCTTTCTTTCTTTCTTTCTTTCTTTCTTTCTTTCTTTCTTTCTTTCTTTCTTCTTTCTTTCTTTCTTTCTTTCTTTCTTTCTTTCTTTCTTTCTTTCTTTCTTTCTTTCTTTCTTTCTTTCTTTCTTTCTTTCTTCTTTCTTTCTTTCCTTTTCTAAGGTGGGTCTTGTCTACTATTCCAAGCAGCTCAGAGAAGTATTTCAACTTTCTACATTACAATTAGAAAATTCTGTCCATGAAAAAAACCCATCCACTGAAAAATGGGAAGATGGGACAAAGAATGGGAGAAAGATATTTCGTGCACTCATAACCAACAAAGAATTAGTAGGCCAACATAAGCAACTTCTATAAATCAATAAGAACTGAAAAATCTAAAAATAGGTAAACAATTCACCAAAAGGAAAAGCTGAATGGTCTATGTAGAAAGACCCTTAGTCTCAAGGAAAGGAAACTAAAACTTCAGGGAAATATTTCAAACAAATTAGATTGGAAAATTTTTAAAAAGCTTGGCAATACTTAATATTGGTTAAGATTTAACAATGGGTGGCTCACTGGTTAAGTGTATGCCTTTGGCTAAGGTCATGATTCTGGGGTCCTGGGATTGAGCCCCATGATGGGCTCCTTGCTCAGTGGGGAGCCTGCTTCTCCTTCTCCCTCTGCCTGCTGCTCCCTGTGTTTGTGCTCACGCTCTCTCTCTCTCTCTCTCTGTCAAATAAATAAATAAAATCTTTTTTAAAAAATGATTATAATAATGGAAACACATACACTGTTGTTAGAAGTATACATTGGTGCACCCACTTTGGAGAGCAATTTGAAGATATGTACAACCTACGTATTAGGATGTAAGAGGAAAACAAACACTATTCCAAGTACTGAAACAGAAGGAATTTTATCTAAGGAATTGGTTACCTGGGGATTAAAGTCCTGAGAAGTCAAAAAGCAGTGAGGAACTTAGGGACAAGCCACTTCAGGAACCCACTACCACCCCAGGATACAGAGGTGAACAGGAGGAGCTACCAAAGAGCAGGAGTTAGTGAGTCTTTGGGCAGAAGCGAGAACTCTGGCCACATGTGCAATGGAAGTTGAGAAGCAGAAGGGAGCCCCTCTGAGCAAGAGCATTCTGACTTCTCTCTTCCCTTCCTTCCTACTCTCTCATTCATGTCTCCCACTGGCTACACCCAGAAAGCAGGCAAGTGACACAGGAGGCTGAGCAAGGTCAACCTATGTGGATCAGGTCCCTGAGATACAGAGCAGAACAGGGAAAGGACAAAGAATGGATCTGCCAAAAACAAAACAAAAAACAAAAACCCTTGCACACAAGCAAATGGAGACATATATAATAAAACTTAGAGTGACATAGTTCATAAAAGCAAAACATGAGAAATAATTGCCTATTAAGAGAAGAGAGGAATAAATTGTAGTAGAGTCACACAACAGAATACTCCAAAGAAGTGAAAGCAAATGAACAATAGTGACATTTATCAACATGGATAAATCTCACAAAGCCAAACAAAATAAATTTTTGAATCTTTAATATTTATATAAAGCATAAAAGCATGCAATATGATGATGATAGATAGATATGTTGTACAGGCATGAAGAAAAGTTGAAAAAGTATAAAGAAATGTATCTTTTGTGGAGAGAAAGGAAAATGTGAATAGGAAGAGATACTCTGAAGGTTTCAAATGTAATAGTAATGACACTGGGTGATGGATACATGGGGCAATGCCTATTGCTGCTTATCGTTTACATAAAAAAATATTTCACAGGGCAGCCCTGGTGGCACAGCGGTTTAGCGCCGCCTGCAGCCCAGGGCGTGATCCTGGAGACCCTGGATCGAGTCCCACGTCAGGCTCTCTGTGTGGAGCCTGCTTCTCCCTCTGCCTGTATCTCTGCCTCTCTCTCTCTGTGTCTCTATGAATAAATAAATAAAATCTTTAATATATATATATATTTCACAATACATTAAATCTTAGTCTTACAAAGGAGTTTGGAGTATGAGCAATATAGAGCTGGCTATTCTACGCTGAAGAAGGACACTCCATTCTGTTTATTTCGGAGCCAGGGCTGGATGCCGTTCTCAACATTGGCCCAAGAAACCCCCTTCCGGCTCTATCTCCTGCTTGAACCGGATCCAGTGAGGCAGACAATCAACCCTCCCACGGGCAAGCTCTAGACATGCAGGTCATCAGTAGTATTCTCCTGACTATACTGCAGATATTCCAGGTAGAAGTTAAGCCCCCAGTTGGTTTACTTCAGTTTTCTCAGGCCTCATTCAGGCAGGGACTCTGCCTCATGATGCCAAGAAACATGTTCCAGAGCTCTTCAAGAGGTCTCTTTGCATTCCTCCTCCATTAGGCCTGGGTTGGATGGTAGCAATCCCAAAGCATGGCACAGCTCTCCAAAATCATCATCCCCAAATCTCTCTTCTCCACTCTAAGCCTTTGTACTCTTTCTTTGGCTAGATCTAAACAGGGCCAGCTTCACGGGTCTGTGACCTGGGCAGTCACACAGAGCCCCACACTTCAAAGGGTCCTGTGTTCGGTTTAATGCTCTGCTCTTGCTGGGTGGAATTTCTTAATAATTTTTGAGCAAGAGACCCCGCATTCTCCTTTTGCACTGGGCCCCAGAAATTGTATAGCTTATCCTGGGCCTGAGAGCTGTGGGACAGGTTCCTAGAGCCATTTTCTTGTAAATCTGCATATCAGAGAAGGAGTTCTGACAACCACTCGATAGCTGATAGCTATCTTACCGCCCTAAGTCAAACCAGGAAGGAAAAATCCCATTCTCGTGTTCCATTACACTATCTACCAGCTTATAATTGATCTTTCCTACAAGGAAATGTAAAGACCACTAAATTGAATACTGTGTCCTCATGTCCCTCGCTCAGTATCGGGCTTATAATGTATGTTCAACAAATACTTGTTGGATGAACATTTATAAAATATTACACCTAGGGGCACCTGAGTGGCTCAGTTGGTTAAGCGTCTAGCTTTGACTCAGGTCCTGGGGTGGAGCTCCGCATAGGGTTCCTTCCCTCAGCAGGGAGTCTGTTTCTCTCTTGCCCTCTGCGCCTCCCCCCTGCTCATGCTCCCTCTCTCAAATAAAGAAAATCTTTAAAAATAAATAAAATATTACACCTAATAACTTTATGTGAAAATCATAGGCCGATTTTATACACAGGATATATTCTTGAAGAACTTCCATAACACAACACTGATTTTTCCACAGAAATAAGTGTAAAATAAGAAGACGGTTTCTTAAAATCTACAATGAACATGTATTTTTGCTTTAATGCTTTGTATTTTCTCGATAGTATCACTAACAATTTATGGGATACTTGCTCGAAAATGTACCATGGGAGTTGTTTGGCCTTCTTTGTGACATTAAAGTGGGTCTCAAGTTCATTCCAAAATGCCCAATTTTCAGGCCTATTTTTCAGCGCCAGCAATGGACTCCCATTTAATGAGTGCTCGGATGAGATTGCTTCAGAATGTAAAAATATTTCAAATTATAAAGAGTAAATGCTAAAATAAGTACAGCATCATCACCACCACCACCACCTGCAGGAGTTCTAATTCAGGGAGACCACAGTCTGGCTCACGCAACACTAACAAAGGGTTGCGCGTATTTTTGTACTACCAGCCAAAGTGCAGTGCAGCAATAGCATAAACCAGTTTTATATTTTACTAAGCTTGCCAACCTTAAAACCAATTTTCAAAAATTGGGGATATTTGCATTATTTCAAATTCCACACGAGTTTAAACATAACTTAATATTATTTGACATCTGCATAATTAAATTCACACAAATGCAACCACAGAGCATGTCACTAGGTTATCTGGGTTTTAATGTATCCATAAACACTGCTTTAAACTGAACACCATAAATAGTGGACAGTGAATAAGCAAAGAAGCAATAGCTTTGTACAGCACCAGATGACCTAAAGTGGTTTTGGCAGCAAAATCAAACACAGGAATACTTCTTAAAATTCATTTGCTCCACATGGCAAAAAGAAGGAGGAAGTAAAATATCTAGCTAATACCTAATATTTAAATCCTAGACAAAACATTTCAGTGCAAATAGGGAAGTGCTTTATTTACTCTGCTCCAAGTCAAAGGTAGTTGGATAATTAGTTTTCTTTAAACAACACTCAGCTTTGCTGACATCTCATTTTCCAAAAGCAGCTGTTAGCCAAATATAGTATTGTTTATTCACTCCCCGGAAGGCTGTTTTTAAAAAGTGCTTCTTCTGGTAAATATGTTGCATCACATAATTGGAGATAACAGGAAAAGTAGGAGTTGCTGTTTGGATTTAAATAAACATCTGCTCAAAAGTCCAGTTTTCTGTTTGCAAATAATTCTTTTATTTTTTGCCATTAGGCACATTGACTTGTTTATTCCTCACTTCTGGGCCATGTTAGGAAATATTACAAACATGGTTAACACACAGATATTTCTCTTGAAAAATGATAGAGATGAAGTTGAGCTCTTTGCCTTTTTCTTGTATTATACATGTCAGCTAATGTTAGCTATTCCAGTGCCAGAGACTTTCATGAATAGGTAATATTAACCAGCACAATGTTGATTATCTGATATACACTTAAATTGCAGTGAGATAACGTTTTTTGTTTTTAGAAAGTGTCTATTTAAAAATACCTGTAGCATCTGGGACTTAAGTCCCAGATCATCCTCTGAAGGGGAGTAGAGAATGAAAACTGCTACTGCTTTTGCAAACAAGACACCCAGTTCCTATCCTGTACCATGACTGGCTTGAATGTGCTACTTGCATTGTTGGCTATTTCCCTTATTTCTAGGAACTAAAAATGTATATAACTTTCTCTGATCTACTATTTTTTTCTCCTCACTACAGTTTTCTGCCTGAATATTTCATCCTTAAAATACATTCCTTTCTTGACTTCGTATTGACCCCAGTTCACTGTCAGAGCTAATCTAAAGCAGAGTAGAAATCTCTTTAAACTGGAAATCAGAAAATCTAGGTTCTAATTTCTCTCTGTTGCTGAAATCCATAGGTTCCTCCTGGGAAAATAAGAATTAAATTGATGTCTGGGAGATTCCATTCAATTCTACAATTTCACTAATTAATTTATTGCTAAAAGTGGGTGGGTCACACAGCAAATGTCAAAATCTGGGGCAAGAAAGGTGAGATTTGTTTGTTCTTTAGGGTTATCCAACCTGCTATGAACTTCTAGAAGCATGGCTATTTAAGAGTTCCCAACATATAATTCACATTACATTTGTCATCCAGTTCATGGGGCTTCAAATTGATGTTGATGGGTCAAAAAAAAATTCTGTGTTCACCTGGGAATTTGCAATCTTTTAATGTTCTGAGCCGTTTTCCATTAGTGCTTGTGCATGAGAAGTATTTCAAATAAGCCAAAAAGCACTTCTAAAACTATGTTCAAATTCTAGCAAGATTTAAGATGGAGCAAATGCTCTGCTTCCCATTTGGATCCTTGAAGCAGTGAACACACTTCATGAAGAACACATTTATATTTTCTTGCACATAAATATGTTTGTCATAATACCAGAACCACTGAGACAAATGGCTATGTTCAGCTGGGAAGTGTATCTTTTCTTTCTGTATTATAAAGAATGTGTTATGGTATAATTATTCTTGTGGTTTTATAGTTCAAGACACTTTTATAGTATAGGAAGCTTCTGTCTACCGAAATAGCATATGCTACTTAATTACGATAAAGTTCTTTGCAAATAAAAAGAACTACTAATACTCATTAGCAAATAAATTTTCCAAATACATTCTACTCTTGTTATTGCACTGTTTTCTTAACAGAGAAGTAGAGCATGGTTGTGAAATCCTATCTCGAGGAAAAGAAATTGCCTGCAGAAAAGTGGATTTTACAGATTTCTACTCCTGATAGAATAAGTATCCATAATACAAACATTTCCCCCAAAGTTTTTAGGTTCTTTGAAAGGTCAATGGGCATACATTTTTATCAGTACCATTCTACACAACCAGTACTAGAAGCTACAGTGAAAACTAGGATTATGAGAAAGAGCTTTCAAAGAAGGAAGATACTTGTGTAAGAATTTATAACTACAAGGGTACTTAAATTGAGGGCTCACTTAAAATTATTCATCCAATTGTCTTAATACTGACAGCTGAATTAGTCAGGACTCTTGAGGTTTAAACAGAACCCCCAACTCAAACTAGATTAAGCTAAAACAAAACAAAACCCACAATCCCTACACCTACAAGGAATACTGAGTAGCTTATACAATTTTAAAGCAGCACTGCAGGAACCAGGACCTCAGGACCAGAACCAGGGACATTATACAGCTCCAGGAATCTATTACTTTCTCAGCTCAGGCAGCTCCAGTTAGGGTGGTAGTCATGTTCTCAGGTTAATAATATCAGTAGAAAGAGGACTTCATTCTCTCAAGATTTCTGTAACAAAAAGAACCCTGATGGGTCTTGTTTAGGTCCTCTTGAACCAATCACTGCTGCTGGGTTGTGGTATACTGTGACCGATCCAATCTCAGTCATCCTTAGCAATGAGGAGTGGAGAGCCAGAATTAAGAAGCCCAAAAGGACTGCATGCAGTAGCGGGCTTCCCCCAGGAGAAAGGGATATTGCTACCTAAAATGGGATAGAAAATGGACTAGTCTAAAAACTGTTCTTACTTTGGTGACCTTGGTCCTTTCAACCTTGAGGTGGAGGTTTCTTATGTGTCAGGAGCTTTGGTGCTAAGACCTGCAGGCCTGTCATGTTGGTTTTGACAACACTGAGCTTGGTGTTCCTTGGCATCTGAACTGCCTTGGCTTTAGTTCTTTGCCTGCATTCTTCAGTTCTTTCTTAAGTTTTTGAAACTTGATACACTTAAGCTTTAACTACTAGAAACTTTATGAATTTATCTTAGGAACCAACATGATGCCATGGAAAGACCAGAGTTAGAAGCAAAAGCCCAGATCCTTCCTTGCTCTGGCATTTACTAGCCTTGGGATCCTTGGGAGGTTATCTTGGCGGGTCCTACAAATCTTAGTTTCATCATCTGTAAAACGAATGCCTGTTCCCTTATAAAGTTGCTGTGAAAACAGAGGATAGACACATAAACCAAGTGGCTGCTCACAACTCAGATTCAATTGTTACTGAAAGTGAGGTGCCACTACCACAGGGCAAACTTAAATGCTTGAGGTACTAGACCAAGGGCTGGGAGGATGAAATAACAAGACATGGTCCCTGCCCTCACTAGACTTACACTTTAGTGAAGGACAAAGTAAAAGAAGTGCTTTAAGAGACAACAAGAAAAACGAAGTGTGCAATGAAATTACCTTGTTCTAGGAACCTCATCTATACTCTTTCCCCCATCTAGTGTTGCTATTTAATGGATTTAAGCACCAATTACTATAGCAGAAAAATAGCACTAACTGCTCAATTTTTTGTAATATATTGAAAAAAGGGACATTTAGGGAATCCTGGCAAAAATGGACATGTCCTATATATGCAGGATGCCTGGCAAAACTAACTCTGACAACAATCCTACAATCCTCTTTCTCTATTTATATAAACATTACATGTATTTATATAAACATTAAGTTCTATTACTTCCACTGTATAAATGAGGAAACCAACTCACATATATTGAGTAACTTATACAAGGTCACAGACAGAAATGACAGAACTGGAGCCAAGCCCTAACCTCTCTGGTTCTAAAGTCTTGAACCTTTACATCACACCTTCACTTTCCTCAACAATAACAATGGAAGGTTTAGGTTGAAATTCCAGTTTGACCTTTAAATGTATCTCTGACTTTAGGCCCATTTCTCCTGCACCTCCTGTACTTCCCCCTAACAAACCCAACATGTTGGCCTAACAGCTGAGCTTCTCTTCAGTTCTCTGCAGTTCTGAGAACTACTCATTAGTGATTCTCAAACTCTGGTCCCTGGACCATCAGCATCATCACCTGGGAACTTAAGAAAGCTTATTCCCTGCCACATAGAACCTACCGGAAGCTGGGCATAGACCAAAAATGTTTTAACTAGCTCTCCAGGAGTTCCTAATGCAAATTGGAAAAACAGACATTCAGCATATTATGAGACCTTTTCTCCTCTTCAACAACCAAGTGCATAACTCACAATACATCTCTTCTGAAGTTTTTTCAAAAGATTTTATTTGAGGGAGAACATGAGCAGGGACAGGGGCAAATGGAGGGAGGAAGCAGACTGCCCACTGAGCAGGGAGCCCGACGCTGGGCTGGATCCCAGGACCCTGAGATCACAACCTGAGCCGAAGGCAGATGCTTAAACAACTGAGTTACCCAGGCTCCCCCTCCTCTTCTGGAGTTTTTGAGGTATCTTAGAAACTTGAAATTTACACTAAGGCACAGGACTGAAAATATCTACCTTTGTTTTCAAACACTTCGTTAAACTTCACTGAACGAACTAAAACGACAATGCTTGCCAATACAATTGCTACCCCACCTCTACCTTCTATTAGATGCTACTTTTAAGTCAGAAATACCTCCCCTTCAAGGTCTTTTACTTTTTATCCCTCCATCCTTTCCTTTCTCTTAGTCATTCAATACTCTACCCATTTTGTCCCAAACTTATTTAAATGACTCTTCACACTCATTCCTAAGTGTCTCTGTTCCATCCACATGCAAAATGACTCTATGGTCCTATGGAGCCCCACTGACTCCTGTGGATGTACCGATTACTTAGATGGGACTGCAGTTGACCCGATTATAAAGCACAGTCTGCTAAACACACCGATGTAAAAAAAGTTTGTTTCATCCAACAGTTTTCCAGTTAAGAGCTATTTTGCTGATTAGAAATTATTTAAGCCTGTTAACCAAGTCCCCAAAAATCCTTTTATTAGGCCATTTTATTAACTCAATTCTAAAATACTATTTTTTTCAGAACATTACATCTACATATGCTATATAGTCGATTATACATTATGTGTTAACCTCTGTATCATTACTGCTTTTATATTTAAACTTAAAAAAAAAAAAACCTCCTGTACAGACTAGGGACAATGCTAACATAGGACAATTGTCACAGTGCTATACTCAAGTATATATGAAAGTCTTACATTGGTGACAAAATATATAGCCACCTCCCCTCACTAAAGGGTACAGACTGAAACAGAAATATAATAAGTAAAAGATACTACCTGATGCCATGAAATTTTAAGACAATATTAGACGTAGGTCCAAAGTTGTTAAACATCACCAACAGATAACTGGATACATCAGCATCAGCTTGTCGAACTTCTGAAAAAATAGTTTCCTGGGATACATTTCCCAATTTTCAACTTCAGAATTGCTCAGAAATGTTAGAATTAGTCTCAGGTGTTTTGAGCGTACAAAATATCTAAGAGCTACTGGCCCAGAGACACGTTCCATTTTAAAATCACTCCCAAGCACCATAGCACAAGCCAATTTAAAAATATGCACAAGATGAGGGGGGACCGAATTCAGTAACTTTTCACCCAGCCACTGAAGCTGAGATAAGGACTCCACAAATAAGTAGGACACTCATTACAGCAGTTGATCAGCTCTACCATCTCATTTCCCTGGTCCACAAGGTAGGCTCTAAATTGATGCCTTTCTGACTTTTCAAATTAGACTCCATGGAGCAATCACCGTGAGGCTGCATACAATTTCTACCAAATCCAGAAAGCCTTAAACATTTGTAACTCTCATGTATCTATACATTACTGAAACTGAAGTACCAAGAAATAATTCTAGAGGATACATGGAGTTTCCAGTCTTCTTTGGAGACGGGGAAGGGAGAGGATGAGGAGGGTCCTGAGCCACTGCAATCCACAATTTGAAAAACAGAACCAATCCAACATTCCGCTTTATAGGTAAGAATATTCAAGTCTGTAGATATGTCATTTCACCATCTCAATGAAATCTTCTGTGTGACCTTTCATTTACCAAATTCCCACCATGAAATCTGAACTCTTTACATTGTGACCCCAAACAACTTCCATTTCTAGGTTCTGCATTCTCTTAATAGCAGGCTGGCTTCTACCAAAGGACCTAGAACAAGGCCAACAAACTTCTCATCTTACAAATCCCATTACCAAAGAAAATAACCCACCCTTTCTCCTAGATGCAAAAATTCCAAGACAATGTAGATTAGGTTGATCACACATCACCTATGCAACCAACAACACAGGAATGCCCATTCCAGCCATAGGTAACCAGGATAAAAAGAGGGTTATGGTTAGATAACAGATAGATGTACACTAGGAAGGATAAAACTTCCTAGACATTTCTCTTGGCTATAACAAGTAATTTAAATTAGGCTCCTTATAGATAGGAATCACAATAAGCAGGACTATTAATTTAACAATTTTAAGGCTAGTGATTTTAGCTAAATACTTGTAAATTAGAATCTTCTAAGGCTGATAAAAGGCAAAAATTATGTCATAATTTACAAACAGATTTCAAGTTAGACTTGGAAGCCAAGATGAGCAACTCTTTTTTCTAGTTATTACCTCTGGCCAAGGCAAACGAATTCACTTAGACAAATAGCTTTCAAAACCTACCTAAAAATAGGCTAGATCATAAATTTTCTAAATGTTCTTCCCTGCTGTGAGCAGCCCTTGATCTCTGACTGTAAAACTTTGCAAACTTTGGCATGCTCTAATGTTAGTTTTATAAGTTACTGAAAACCTCTATAAATTTAGCATCATTTCTCAAATCTGGATAGTTTTCTCATTCTGAATGCTTAAACATTAGGTCACAAATTGAAATACCAGCAGAAAAATACTTATCTTTAGGCAGGTGTACAGTTACCACTCCAAAGCAAGCAACTGACAAAATTTAAACAGAGAGCATCAAAAGACTTCAAAGCTTTATGAACTTTTGAAATTAGCACATTTTCCTAAATCTTAGTGGTTCTAACTACAGGAAAACCAATCTCTAAGATTTGATATGATTTAAGTTAACTCAAAATTTTTAAAATTCCTGACATCAATACTAGATTTATAGTTTTATTATGGTAACAAACAGTTGTTACAGTGAGATCTATAAACATATACAGAATTATTATATTTAAATTCATATAGAACAATATTTACATTTTTAAGTTACACTTTTGAAATCAGAAGATGAAGTATAGCTTAAGTTTACAACAAAGAAAAATACACAAACAAAAATAGACAAAGTTAACAGTGAAAATGTAACTATCTGTTCTTGATACATGGAAACTGTCAGAAAGCTACATCTTCTTAATCTGATTGTCCAAATCATTAAAATATGGATGATTCAATGCCATTTTGCCAGAAATTCGTTTGGCAGGATCATAGACTAACATTTTCTGAAGGGGAAAGATAAAAAGAAAAAAAAGTTATTTATTTAAGAAATGAATCATTAAAAAAAACTCCATAAATCCTTAATTTTTCTACCCATAACCCATAATACTTTTAATAAAAAACTACTACAGAAACATTTCCATTAGTTCAATACCAACCACATAAATGCCTCATTCGCCATACTTCACCCTCTAGCTCCAGAATAACCTTTTTTTAAAAATATAGATATCTCAATAACCTCTTTTTGTTACAAATTATGCTTTAAGACACAAGCATTCAGAAATAGCTTTAAAACCAGGACATAAATTTTAGAAAGATATCTAGTTAATTATATTTACTTTGAGAATTAAATGGCCATCAGAGTTATTTATAACATTCTTGAAATGGTGGCAATTAACTATAGTGGTTTCTAATGTAGCTTCCAGCAAGTTCCAAATAAAAACAGACAAGAGCACAATGTGTTATAAACACAATTAAAATGAGTCACTAAATTATGGTCAGACAATCTAGTATTAAAGTTTTAATTTACACATCACCAGAAAAGACTACATAAAGCTTAATATTGATTTTACATTTTATCTTAAAGAAAACCAAATCAATAAGCAGACTAGATATACTTTTACCCTCTAGTAACCTTTTGAACTCTTATCATGTATCAAGCACTATATTAAGTGCTTGGTAGACATACTATGTTCCTTAATCCTCACAACAAAAGCTATGTACTGGTCCCATTTTACAACGAGGACACTGAGGCTCAGATGTTAAATAACTTGCTCAAGTTCTTATATAGTTAAGGGTTTAACTCTGAAACCAAGTCTGATGATTTACAGCAGTGGTTCATCTGGGTGGGTTTTTGCCTACCAGGGAACAGACATCTGGCAGTGTCTGGAGACATTTTGGGTTGATACAATGGAGAGGAATATGTTCCTGTTATCTATGGGGCAAAGGATTGGGATGCTGTTAAAATACCTTACAATGTACAGGACAGCCCCTAGTATCAAATCATGATCCAGTCAAAGAGGTCAAGATTAGCTAGACTAAGGAACCATGATTCACAGTATTTGGTTTTTGTTTCATTGACTGAAGTGAAATTCTCTGTGTTCAAGAATTACAGATGTGAAAAAGACAGATTCAGCTCAGGATATGGAAGACCCTCTAAGTCAAATCAACAATATCAATATATAAACATCTGAATGACAGATAAAGGACGTCAGACTTCACTGCAAGCCATTTGGAAAATCCAAGCTGAATTTGGTGTCATAATGATTTATAAATGCTGAAAGGAGCCCAAAGAAGATTTACATGATAATATAGAAATTATTTTTTGTTTAGAAACCTACCCAAACCTTATTTTTTCCCTGTAATTATATTCGCTGAGATTCATAAAAATTAGTTCTGTCTAAAAAGCTCAATATTTAAACATTGTTCTAAAACAATTTTCTTAAAGCAGGCCTAGGACAATTTTTTATCCTAATAGATTTTTTTGTCTTGTTTTTAAAGAAAACAACTATTAGTTGGGAACGACAAGTTAGTAAAGGGGAAAGATTTTTTTAAAGAATTACATTAATACTTCTAACCTTTCTGATGTAGAAATGAGGCACAAAGTGGGAAATGAGAGTTCATGCAGTAAAAGGGTTTAATAACTAAAAATATCAAGCAATAGGGATGCCTGGGTGGCTTAGTGGTTTAGCACCTGCCTCCGGCCCAGAGCATGAGCCTAGAGTCCCAGGATCTAGTCCCACATCGGGCTCCCTGCATGTAGCCTGCTTCTCCCTCGGCCTATGTCTCTGTCTCTCTCTGGATCTCTCATGAATAAACAGATAAAATCTTAAAAAAATAAATAAAAATATCAAGCAATAATGAAAACACCTATGTCTCAGATAAACTATAAAGTAGTAAACACTGAGACAAATAGTTATAAAGGAAGGCTACTACAAACCAGCTACTTAAAAGTAAAGGTGTATTAACCCTGGCCTCTCCTTCAGAATATCTATAGCTACCTAAAAGATTTAAAAAAAATGAAATAACAACTAATGCTAAAACCTCTCAAAACCACTAGTGTTTCTTGGTATCTAAAATGGAGCCAGTAATACACTAAACATAAGAGGCATAATAGTTATGTGCCTAGCTCAATGAATATTAGTTTTCTATTTCCCAGGTACATTCAGAATCAATACTGTTGAAGTCAGTATAAAGGGTCTCCTTACCGAGAGCAGATCCAAGCCATTTTCATCCAAGTTTTTAACATGGGATGCCAGGCTTCCTGGTTTCCACTTGGGAAATGTATTCTTATAGTCCTGTAAAGATTCCACTTCTGGCCACACTTCATTATTGGGGGTGCCCAAAGCTCTAAAAGGCCATAGCAAAACAAAAAAATATTAGCTAAAGCATAAATATAATCTTAGTATTACATACACATTGCCTTCATTATTTCATTTGAAAGTTCTTAAAAGCTTAATTATAAGACAAAAATACCTGAAAATTCTGAAGAGTTGATCGATTTCTGAATCCCCATGGAAAAGTGGTTTCTTAGTTGCTAACTCTGCAAATATGGTACCTATACTCCAAATGTCAACTGGAGTTGAGTAGCGAGCTGACCCCAACAATACTTCTGGAGATCTATACCACAGTGTTACTACCTGTTACAAAGCAAATTTTTACAATGAATAAATGCAGTGCATTGAACTACTAAATATAAATATTAATATTTATATTTCGGTATGGCTGTCCTTTAAAAAGTTCCATGATTGCCTCTGATAATATTGTTTGAAAGTCAATTAACTATACACAAAATAAATGGAAGACAAATATTTCATTTGTAAGTCCTGGTCACAAGGGAATTAAAAAAACATAAAAGCATACCAGCCCTTTTCTAGCTTTTCAAATCATTATAGTGCAAGAATCAAAATAGTCAAATAAGCATTCACTTAGAAAAAAAGTCACTGATGATTGATTTGGGCATGACACTGCAATGCATGTATGTATACTGCTTACATGCTAAAAACATGAGTTAAGTCAAATAATAGTTTATTAGTGGTCTAGAGCTGATCTACTATTTTAGTATCCATAATTTATCAGGCTGGAAAAAAATATCTCTAACTTAATGAGATCAGTAGCATCTGCTTAAGCCAATGGGAACCAAATAATCTTTACTTTTTTTATATAGCCATGGGAAAAAAATGATAAAAAGAAGCCAAGACATCTAACCAAATGAACGCTGTTCTAAGTTCTGACTGAAGACAGTCTTTGGGCCCAGGGATAGACAATGACACAGAAAACCATCTTCCAGCAGTCCCTTACTATATAAGTCAACACTCCCTTTGGCTCTGGAAGTAACAAATGAAATGCCAAGTCCTCTGTAGAACACTGACAAAACTTGATTATATTTAGTAGCTTCTAGATGTATCTGAAACAGTAACCCTTAAGCAACAAAACCTTTCTTTAACCAATTTGATTGTATACCAGAAAGGATTCATTCAGAAGACAGAAACCACATGCAATGATTTGCATGGGGAAAGTTTACTAAAAAGAATTATTAAGTAACAGAGGGTTAGAAAAAGACACTAATAAGAAATAACTCTTAGAACTGTAGCAAGGAAAATCCTTTCCTTCCTGCAAGTGCCTCTCTAGCACCTTCTACTGCCATCACACCTGCTGGCAAAGAATATTTAAAGGTCCCAGTAAGATGTTCACATTCCATGCAATGAAGGGTGAGTTCGGAGCTGAAAGGCAATAAATTCATGCTGGCAGAATGGAAATCTTTCTCATTGATTCTTGCTTGACTTAATGAACAAATACAGAAAACAAACCAGCCATCACAAAACACTATTCTACATACCTCATGTGTGTATACTCTAATAGGTATTCCAAAAGCTCTGGCAAGGCCAAAATCAGCCAATTTAATTGTCCCTTTGTCATCAATCAATAGATTTTGAGGTTTTAAGTCTCTGTGCAGAACTCTTCTGGAGTGGCAAAACACAATCCCTTGTAGGATTTGGTACAAATAACTCTGGAAGAAGAAAGTAAGTTAGAAACTTAAATGTCCCACACAGTGATTTTCTAAATAATCTTGGTGAGTTTATTTCAAAGATCTAAGAAATTATAATGCAGGGAAATAATTTAACACAAAAGTTTTCAGGTTTTTGAGACTGACAAGCAGCATTTGGGAGTGGGAAGCGAATTGATATACAGCATCCTGTTTGTACACTTGAGACAAAGATATTTTCCTTATGGACACATCCATCTGAACTCATTTAGTCTTCTACTATTTTTTTTGTCCCCAATTCTTAACTCACAAGGTCTGCACAGATATTTTTTAAACTTTTGTATATATGCTTATAGCAACTCTATTTTTATTGTGAATAAGGTTGGTCCATTTCTATTCCTTATTGTTACATATTAATTTTCTCTTTGGTAGTACTGGTCACAGATTCCAAAAAAAAAAAAAGACAAACAGAATATTATGATTATATATTTAAATAGAGACAATTATCATAATATGCAATTAGCTCAGAGAAAAAATATTGTACAAGTGTTGCCAAAACAATGTAATTATCATGAAGCAACCTGGTATTACAGAAATATGAAGTATACATAGTAACCGTATTGACTTACAAAGTTAAAACAAATGGCTAGCCCTATGGGGGGAAAAAAAAAGAGCCCTAATTCCTATACCAAAATAAACCTTTGAGGGGCACCTAGGTGGCTCAGTTGGTTAAGTATCCAACTTTTCATTTTGGCTGGTCAAGACCTCAGGGTCATGAGATCAAGCCCCACACTGGGCTCTACACTCAGTGGGGAGTGTCCTTAGTGTACTTCTCTGGCCCTCTCCCTCTGCCCCCTGCTCCCCACACACTCTCTCTCTTTCTCAAATAAATAAATCTTTAAAAAATAAAAAATAAATAAACCTTTGATCCATCCACACACAAAAAAAAAAACAAAAAAGGAGGTGTGGCAACTTACTAGAAAGATATGTTCTAATATACATGATCTTTGAGCGAGACTTAAGACATATAAGCTTAAAGTCCAAAAGTCATGTACAAGATTAAATATATTATAAAAATTATTAATGGCATATATAAAGGAATAAAGGGAATATTATCAATGTGTTAGCAGAAAGGACCTTAGAGACCAGTGAAAAAATACCCTAATAGAAATGTCAGTGAAGACCACATATAGGCTGGGGCACCTGGCTGGCTCAGTTAGAAGAGAGTACAACTCTTGATCTTGGGGTTTTGAGTTTGAGTCCCACACTGGGTGTGTAGAGATTACTTAAATACATCTCCAACCCACTGATTCAAGTTATAAGAATGTATTCTAGAGGCACCTGAATGGCTTAGTCAGTTAAGCATTCTGCTCTTGGTGTCAGCTCAGGTCCTGATCTCAGGGAGGGGCCCCAAATCTGGCTCCTTCTGCAAAATGGAGTCGGCTTCCCCTTTCCCTCTGCTCCTTCCCACCACTTTTGCACATTCCCTGGTACTCTGTCTCAAAAAAATAAATAAGTAAATACTTAAAAAAAATTTATTCTATAAAGTTGCAAAAGATAAATAAACGTAAGGATTTGCTGCAGCATGATTCATGACAGCATGAATCACCAGCTGGAAAACAACTTCAATGTCTATCAGTATGGAATTGGTTTAAATAATCAGATCCAGGGGTGCCTGGGTGGCTCACTCAGTTAAGCATCTGCCTTTGGCAAAGGGCTCAGGTCATGTGCTTTCAGGGTCCTGGGATCAGGCCACCTTGGGCTCCCTGCTCAGTGGGGAGTCTGCTTTCCCCCTTTCCCTCTGCGCCGCCCCCCCTCATGCTCACTCTCAAATAAATAAAATCTTTAAAAATAAATAAATAGACCAAACACTGATAGACAGGCAAAACCTCTATGGTGAATGTCTCACAAAAAAAGGGCTGTTTTGTAAAACTGTGTGTGTATATGCAAAGGACACACAAGTATCTGTAAGACTACTAAAAAACTAATAATGCCTACCTATCTGAGGAGTGGTTTAGCAGTTAAGACTTCTACTTTTAGAGTTCAATGCTTGTTAAAAAATTACATTTACAATTTAACTGAAGTTACACTCTTTCCAAGCATGTCCCCAAAATACAGAATTTCTATACAGTAGACACTCACAGTGGATAAATACTAATAAAATTAAGTAAGCTTATTACCTTAACAAGTGAAGAATCCATGAACTGACCAGGAGGGATGGAATCTAAGTATTTCTTGAGATCCATGGAAAGGAATTCAAAGATGAGATATAACCTGGAATCTTGCATAAGCACATCCTGAAGACTGGAGAATAAAATAATTATGTGAAAAAAAAAATCTACCAAATACTTTTGACCTCTTACAAAATAAAACATCCATAAATTTAGCAGTGGCTATCACAAAAAGTAGGGCTGTAAGAAATTTTCTGTAACAAAAAATACATACTGTTTTGGCAAAGAAAAGATGGGTAGCTTTCCTAGTAGTGAAAACCTTAGTACTAAACTAGAATTTGAGAAAGGATACTCAGGGCAGCACCTGAAAATTTAGTTTATTATGCTGAAGGTGCTACCAAACCACTTATATTTCAAAAGAAAATTTCTTAAAAAACAAAAATTTCTAGGGTAATTACTTGTTGCTCAGAGCTTTTCAGTGAATTATAAAAATTTTAAAATTTAAAACTTACTAGGAACCCTTAATAGTAGCTATCTCCAGTCCCACAAAAATGTAATTAAACCTTAACTTGGACTACTAGGAAACAAACCCCCAAACACCAGGCCAACACTGTTCTTTTTCATCTGACCTAGCTACCTGTCTTAGGAATCTGATTAGGGGGTCTTCAAGGACCAGAGAGCTCAGATGGGTGCAGGTGATATAGGCCTACAAGAAAGTATTAAGTATTTCCTTTTCTCCCTTGGCCAGTTTACCTTGATTT
This sequence comes from Vulpes lagopus, assembly GCF_018345385.1. Taxonomy (NCBI): domain Eukaryota; kingdom Metazoa; phylum Chordata; class Mammalia; order Carnivora; family Canidae; genus Vulpes; species Vulpes lagopus. The sequence goes on from NC_054826.1 coordinate 75,648,408, forward strand.
TCCAGCCCCCAATACTAATCTCTTATCATCACACTCCTCTGACCCTGCTCCTGCTTTAACCCTCATCTTCCTATGCCTGACCTTTTCAATTAACAAAAATAGTAGGGTTCTATTCCGCTCAGCAAAGTTAGACCAGATATTAAGCAAATGTAAAAATTTCCACATTGACATTCACATTTGAACTGGTATGCGGAAAATGGTTTAAATTCAGATATACCATACCTGACTATATTTGGATGACGAAGTTCTTTTAATAGAGAAATTTCCCGAATTGCAGTACTAGGAACCCCTTCCTCTTCACTTTCTAGTCTGATTTTCTTCATGGCTACCACTTGACCTGTAGTTTTGTGTCTACCCTTATACACAACTCCATAGGTACCTGAAATAGACAAAGTAAATGTCTACTATATGACACCCTCCACAAACTAAGATTTTAAAAAATGACTGAATCCCATAAAGTGTCATATTATAGAAATGTCTCTGTGACCAGATAGGAAATATCTTAGTCATAATTATACCCTCATCACTTCCAAAAGGAAATTGAGGGCAACTACAACCTACTGTGTCTATAGTTTAGAAATAAAATTCATGTAGTTGTTACAATTTTCCCTTATATTTAAATAACCAATAATTTCCCAGCACATTGTAGAGAAGAAAATGAATCCTTTGCAGATTCGAATTATTCTCTTCTCAAGTACCCCATCTAACAATAAAGCAGCGTCAAATAGAGAATAAAGATTTGGGCTGAGAAATTATTAACCAGAGTCACTGTGACTTTCAGAAAACTGTGTAGAGTGCTTTATGCATTTCAAATAGTCAATAATCCTCATCTAGAAAAGAGTGGGGCTAAAACATTTTACTAAATATTTATTAAATCTATTAAAGTTCAAAATATCGACTATACAGTACAAAAGCCTCACACCCATTTGGAAGTTAACAAGAACAGAGATTCTGATATATAAGCTTCAGATAATGAGCAACAATGTCAATATAAGGGATCTTGGGCAGGAAGCCGGTAGATACCGAGAACAGAAGTGCCAACATTAAGGGAGATGGACTAGTTAGCTTAAAAAGTTCATATACAGAATACATTCAGTTCCCAGGTAAATGCTTTTTAAACTGAAGTTGGAAGGATGCCTAGCTGACTCTATAGGTAGAGCATGACCTTGCAGGGTCATGAGGTTAAACCCCATGTTGGGCATGGAGCTTACTTAAAAAATAAAAAAATCTTAAACAAATAAACAGAATCTTTAAACTGAGGTTAGAAAATAGATCTTGAACCCTTTGACTTTACATAAAATTTTGAATGCCCTATTTTTCTATAACATCAGTATAACTTCAAAAGTGATTAGAGTGCACTTTTCTAAGGAAATCTATTCTGTAGCTTTTATCAGTTTCCTCAAAGGTAGCAATATTTAGAAAAAGGCTAAGACTACTATCAAATTATCTACTGGCCCAAACTGTGGAAGGAGCCTCGGTGTCCATCGAAAAATGAATGGATAAAGAAGATGTGGTTTATGTAAACAACGGAATATTACCCAGCCATTAGAAATGACAAATACCCACCATTTGCTTCGATGTGGATGGAACTGGAGGGTATTATGCTGAGTGAAGTAAGTCAATCAGAGAAGGACAAACATATGGTCTCATTCATTTGGGGAATATAATAGTGAAAGGGAATAGAGGAGAAGGGAGAAGAAATGGGAAGGAAATATCACAAAGGGAGAAAGAACATGGAAGTCTCCTAACTCTGGGAAACAAACTAGGGGTGGTGGGAGGGGAGGAGGGCGGGGGGTGGGGGTGACTGCGTGGCGGGCACTTGATGGGATGAGCACTGGGTGCTATTCTGTATGTTGGCAAATTCAACACCAATAAAAAATAAATTTATTAAAAATAAATAAATAAATAAATAAATATTATCTACTGGCTTAATTAGAATATTAAGGATAGTTTGGTGATGTTATATAAATTTTATTCTAATTTTGTTTTAAATAGAGAAATTCTATACAATAGTCTGTCTTCCTAAATATTGGTGCGATTTTAAAGACCTAATTTGACCTAAAAGCCATTTTACATTATTTTGATTAAATTTGGATTAAGTAGGACTTTTGTTTTATTTTGTTCTTTAAAAAAACTTTATTTGACAAAGAGAGAGAGGGAGAAACAGGCTCCCCACCGAGCAGGGAACCTGATGCAAAGGTAGGCACTTAACCACCTGAACCATCCAGGTGCCCCTTAGTTTGACTTTTGGATAACCAAAATTATACCAGATTTTTTAAAAACTCTATTTTATTGATCTTCACAACCATTCTTAAAAGTAAGTAACCTTCTGTTCATTTAAAGTCTGTCCATTTAGGGGATCCCTGGGTGGCTCAGCGGTTTAGCGCCTGCCTTTGGTCCCAGGGCGCGAACCTGGAGACCGGGATCGAGTCCCACATCGGGCCCCCTGCATGGAGCCTGCTTCTCCCTCCTCCTGTGTCTCTGCCTCTCTCTCTCTGTCTCTGTCTATCATGAATAAATAAATAAAGAAATCTTAAAAAAAATAAAAAAATAAAAAAAAATAAAGTCTGTCCATTTAAAAATAAATAAATAAATAAAGTCTGTCTATTTTTTGGACATCAATTATACTTGCATCGAAAAACACAAAAGTAGGTAAGTCAGTAGCATGATTATCTGGCACATTGTTAAAGCAAACTCAAAAAGATTTGTAATTTGCATGCAAATACATCATGATGTCATCTAATAAGCAGTTAATGGTAAATTCAGAACTAATTCTTCCCCCTAGTATTCCTCTCTCCTTCAAATGTACAATCTCATCTGGGCCTAAAATTTACGCAGAAGAATTAACTTATAGATAACACTTAGTATTTATTCAATTTAGACATCACAAATGCTCTGTCTCTTCTTTCGGACTCTTTGAACCATTACTCTTATAACTACACATACAGAGCTCTAAACGAAGCAGAATGATTCTAATGGTTAAGCAATAAAAATTATTTATGAAATGCATAGTATATACTCTGAAATGAACTACACATTATTAAATTTAAAAATGTTAGTCATGATCAAGTTATGGAGACTAAATGATAAGCATAAAAACTTTAATGTTTACGAGTGAATGAAGGCCAAGTTAGGTCCCACATCACGGATATAGATAGCTACTCTCTATGATCCAAAAAACATTTTCTTATGACAGAATGTGACAATACCCAGATCTTTGTAATTCAGAAGAAACCAGAGAACATCTTTGTAATAACTGAAAATTTTAGATAGATAACAAGAAAAGTCTAGATGTATTTAAGACATGAATCAAGTTGTCAAAAAGTTCAAGTGTCAAGGTGGAAAAGTCAAGAGGATTACTCTAAATTTAAAAAGACTAAGGTGGCTGGTTTGGCGCCAGGCTTCGGCCCAGGGCGTGATTCTGGGGTCCTGCGATCGAGTCCCATGTCGGGCCTCCTGCATGGAGCCTGTTTCTCCCTCTGCCTGTGTCTCTGACTCTCTCTCTCTGCTCTCATGAATAAATAAATAAAATCTTTAAAACTATGAATGTGTAACATTAGCTAACTCTTCAGAAGTATTTAGAAATAAAGCATATCTCTACAGCTTACTTTACATGACTCAAAAGAAAAAATGCTAAACACACACACATAATAAAGTAAATGTGACAAAATTAACATCTTGGCAAAAGGTATTACAAGTTCACTGAATTTATCTTTCAATTTCTCTGTATGTTTGGAAATAATAAAAGTCGAGAGAAAGAAATTTAACTTTTTACATCAAAACTTTAGTGCTAGAATTTGATTAAGTATCTGGCAAAAAGCAAAAGAAAATACCATGGGAAAGTATCATACAATTTTCTTTTTCAAAAACAATGCCCACCACACATAATCCAAAACAGCCAGGCACTGGAGTAGTCCAGACAATACAAGCCAGAGAAAGAAACAAAGAAAAACACACATAGAAAAATAGATACTGTTATTATCAAATATTTGAATATCTCCAATAGTGCTAGACACTACTGTCAAGCACTGTTCAAACAGTTGTGAACAAGACAAAAATCCCAAACTTCAGAAAGCTTACTTGCAGTGTAGTAAAGAAAAAGGATGTTAAGGATAACAAATAGGGAACTACAAAATACACTTGGACTAGAACAATGAGATGAAAGTAAGTGAAGGCAGCAGAGTGGCTTTCCAAGGTGAAAGAACAGCCATTGTCAGAAGTTCAGAGGCCAAAATTCTACAGGGAATTTGAGAGGACATCATATGGTAGAATGGGAATCATTTAACTCAAGGAAATAAGGCAACATTTGAAATTATATTCTTTACTGCTTCTATTTCAACTAAAAAATACGTAGTCTCCTGCATGTTAGGAGTTCCAGAGTTTTAAAGGAAAACACATTTACACTTTAAGAATAACTTTTTGTTACAAACAAAATCACCACTCATTTGATTCTCTGGGGATTAAGAAAAACTCAAAGTAGAAGACATTAGATATGTTATTCAAAACTTATTCTCAACTCAAACAAAATTTAGTTGAGAGGATTTAAGAAAGTATTTAAGCGATTAAAAAAATACAGTATTTGTAAGAAAAAGAATGTATCTCTAACCCATGCACTACCTAAAGTTATTCATTACTATCTTACTAAATTCTTTCCAGTACTCCACCCCTAGACTTTTAGTAGTATTCCTTGTACAAATACAGTTTTGAAACACACTAAAAATATACTGATTGGAAATATCCCTCAAACAGACCTACATAAAATACTCTAATAGCAAATTGCTTTGTATAAAGGTGTACCATTTGTTCCTATAGAGTTTAGAACGTTAATACCAACTCTTATACAGAAACTTATATATTCTGTTGGGGGAAAAAAAAGGTAAAGGGATTTTTACCCTTCCACTTGTGCCATATGAACATTCTTTAAAAACTTCAATGAAAGTACTACAGAGGGGAATGTTCATATATAAGAGTTACTGGTTTTAGGGACACCTGGGTAGCTCAGTTGTTTAAGTGCCTGCCTTCAGCTCAAGTCATAATCCCAGGGTCCTGGGTTCAAGCCCTGCATCAAGTTCCTGCTCTGTGGAGAGCCTGCTTCTTCCTCTGAGCCTCCCCCTGCTCTCTCTCTCTAAAGGATAAATAAAATCTTTTAAAAAAAGTTGTTTTAGGGGATCCCTGGGTGGCGCAGCGGTTTGGCGCCTGCCTTTGGCCCAGGGCGCGATCCTGGAGACCCAAGATCGAATCCCACATCGGGCTCCCAGTGCATGGAGCCTGCTTCTCTCTCTGCCTATGCCTCTGCCTCTCTTTCTCTCTGTGACTATCATAAATAAATAAAAATAAAAATAAAAAAATAAAAAAAATAAAAAAATAAAATAAAAAAAGTTGTTTTAGAATTGCTTAAGCAGGTACACATGACATGTCATTTAAATCAAGGGAAATTTAAAAATTTATTTAAATTGGTTTAATAGTCTATTATACTAGTTTAGAAAGTTTAGGTAAAAGTACTTTAAACTTAATAGAATTCTACTGCCCTAGGCATATCTGGGTGGCTCAGTCGGTTAAGCGTCTGCCTTCAGCTCAGGTCCTGATCCCAGAGTTCTGGGATACAGACCCCCATGGACTCCCTGTTCAGCAAGGAGCCAGTTTTTCCCTCTCCCTCTGAAGCTCCCCCTGCTTGTGCTCTCTCAAGTAAATAAATAAAAATCTTAAAAAAAAAAAAAAAATTTCTACTGCCCTAACCTCTCCCCACCAAAACATAACACAAGATCTCAATAGTGTTTTCAAAATACAAATATTGCTTTAAGTGTTTAGTACTTTAAAAATATAAGATTTTTAGGGGGATGGAGAGGGTTGGCAGGGAATCCTATCAGAATAATTTCAATTTTCTTGAAATCTGAACATTTTGTGCATATGTTACCATGTAAAGAACATATAATTAAGGCACATTAGCACTGAAGGACACCTTAAAGATTGGATTTCAATAAATATTTACAGGTTTTCATGTCCCAGATATTAGAGCATTACCAAATCATTTTTTAACTCTTTTATTATTAAAACCACTCACCTTCTCCAATTTTCTCTATTTTGGTATAATCTTCCATAGTTAATCAACAGATACGGTAGATCCTAAAATGAGAGAAAAAATTAATTTGATCATATGCCACTAACTCAAAAGATGGTTTTAAGTTTTTAATGATAGTATAAAGCATTTTCCAGTGTCTACTGCAGTATTAATTTCCCATAAATACTAATTATGTTAAAACATTTACAAGGGAAGGGACCTTTGCCATAAGATTTTTCCACCTTTTTTAGCTCTTAAAACATTGGATTTGTATATCTTAGCCAGTTAGTACTTTGCTTCTTGCAATCAGATCAACCCTCAAATTCAGCTATCAAACTTATCTATCCCTCCCCCAAACAAAAAACAGAAGTATGTTTCTTTATGTAACACGTCTAAGGAGCATCAATTTCTACCAGTTATAGTTATACCCAGCCATTTCCACAAATGTTATTTGTGTTAAATAAGTCAAATAGTGTTATTTGACTGAATTTGTACCCCTTTTCTAAGAAAACTCAAAAGGAAAAAATTTTAATGACACAGACAGAGCTACTGTGGCCGTAATAATCAACCATCAGCAAGACTGCTTAAATGTCCGTTGAAATGCTGACAAGACATTCAAGACGTCCTCCGCTGAGAAGTTTGCCAAAGAAATCATCACTTCAGAAGCCCCAAGTATATAATTACCTTGATTTTTCTAACACACTCATCCCTGATAAGATTACGTACAAAGGTCACTGGGTAATCGACGCTCGCATTCGTCTCCGGGATCATTCCAGAAGTAGAAGCGAGAAAAATCTTTTTAAATGAACGAAGTTGCACCTCACTGGCTGCGAGTTCCAATCTTACACATTTTTAACTCTACAGAACGGCAATCATCTCTTCTACGATACCCAGATTGAATGTGCCCGACGAACAATCCAGCTGTGGAGCTCGCTCTGAGCAGTCCCTTCAGAGCCGGCTCTCCCTTTCCCTGCTGGGACGATTGAACAGAGGACGCAGCTTCACAAAGCCTCTGGAGGCCCAGCCCCTGGGGCCCGGCACCGCGACACCACAGCCTCGTCTCCTACCCAGAGGCCTCCGGGTCTTTGAGGGAAGCAAGGCGCGGACACTGGGAACTCTAGTGTTGAATGCGAAACGCACACACGTATGTCCTTCCTCTAGGCGTTTCTGAGCCTTCCCTTTGGGCCGATTGCACAGCGCATACAACAGCGGGCGCAGGGAACCCCGAGAAGGCCCACAGGCTAGCGGGGCCCGCCGGCGTTCCCACGCGGGCACCTGGCCCAGGTGGGCTCCGGCCGTCCACGCCAGGGAGCAGGGCGGCGCGCGCGCGGGGCCCAGGCCGGAGCCCGGCAATCGGCGTCGTCCAGCCAGCGCCACGACCCGACGGCCTCCTCAGCCGGCCGGGCGGCCTCCCCCCGGCCGCAGCCCCAGCCCCAGCCCGCCCGGGAGCGCGCCCGCCGCGCCGGGGCTCCCGCCAGCCTCCCCGGAGGGCCGGGCCCCGGGGCCCCGGCGAGGGCGCGGCCTAGGATCCGGAGGCCCGGCCCGGCCCCGCGCGGACCCCCGCGGCCTCCCAGCACCAGCCGCGGCCTCCGAGCCGGGCCCGCGGCGCAGACGCCCCGCAGGAACGACCCTGACCTCAGCGAGGCCACCCGGCTTACCGTCCCGCGGCGAAAGCAGCGGCCGCCTCCACGTCCGCGTCGCTCTCGCCTCAACTTCCCAGAGCCAGCTTTGAAGCGGAGCGCGAGCTGTTTCAAACTCACCGCGCTAAAGGGCCGGGGGCCCGCCAATCAGGCAGCCCGTAGACTTTCAAAGGAGCCAATCGGAGCTCAGCGACGCTCGGGGCTGGGCTTCCCGCGAGGCTGAAGCGCGAAAGAGGGTGGAAACGGCGGCTGGCGAAAAAGCAGGAGGGCGGGCGCCAACTGAGTCCGAGCGCAGGCGCTCTCTTTCATCGCTGGAGAGCGTCGTCCTACTGTTTCTGGTCGTCGGAAATCTACTGTTGGCCCTGGGTCGGGCTTTTAAAACTTACTGCACTCAGCTCTCTCATCACAACAGCGATACTACATTTACATTCAGATTCCATCACTTTCACTTCTAATACTTAAAGCTACTGTAAATGGTGTTTTTCTAAGTGGGTGATTTTCCGGCTGGGCCAAAGGAGTCCATTTCACACACGCATATATGCTTTGCTTTTACTTTATTTTTAGAATTTTAAAGTTTCCATTTACTTAAAATTCCATGTATTTAAAAATTAAAGACAAAATTTTACATTTTTAGATTTTTAAGTATTTTCACAACAGAATTTTAGTTTTTTAGAACACAAAAATTCACAAGTCTTTGGGGGGGGCGCGGTAAAGGGAAGACCTAAATTATACTTTAAATAACCCAGTATCAAAAACTCTCTCTCTCTCTCTCTCAATCACTGCCCTCCACAATAACCTTCAGAGAGATGTCTGCACTTGAACATCATTCTTTCAGTCTTTAAAAAATAAAATAGAACTAGCGATAAGAGTCACATAATAAGGGCTGCTCTTAATGGAATGTAGAACAAGGATGGATTACCATGAACGCTTCAAAGACCTGTCAGAAGAGCCAGATTAGGTGCTGGCTTGGACAGCAATGTGCTAAAATTGGAACAAAACAGATTAAGTTGGTCCCTGCGCAAAGATGACGCACAAATTCTTGAACTGTTCCATATACCAAAAAAAAAAAAAAAAGACCCAGATTAGGATAAACAATGAGCTAGTATATCACATGCATGTAAGTGTTTAGTACCTTTTTACACAGTGAGAAGCATCTGTCATCTGGCACCATTTGTGGTACCAACACATGGTCTTAACAATTTTGTGCTCCTAGGTGACAGAGCACTTGGGGTTCACATTGGAGGTAGGTAGTTGTGAAATCTCTGCCTGAACCTAAGAACTTGTAAAACTTACTTTTCAACACCCAAGTTCACATTTTAAATGAAAATTGACTACCCCAGAGAAGTACTCTAGGGAAGATGACTGTTCTCTGCCAGTTCAGGGTACTGATTTAATGAGTGCATGTAGATATTTCTCTCTGGGAGGCCTCAACAAGGCATTCATTTTATAGCACGTAATAACAGCTTATAATTCATTATATCCATTTTACATTCAACATGAAGATCACAAGCTTCTATAGCTGTGATGCTAGATTTTTCATTTTAACTCAATTATCTTTGTTTTTAAACTTTAAGGGGTTATTGTAAATTCATCCTAGCATCTTAGCAAATTCAGTTTATTAATTCTTTGGGCCAGCTTGAATTTAGGGTCTCTAAAGTACTTTATGGACAGAAAATTAATCAGATACAATTCTTGCTTAGGCTTGGGGGTGGGAGAACACAGGATTAGAATTTTATGATGGTACTTACGTTGTAACTTACGCTATAAAGTGACATGAGAACAGAGAGAGGTAAATCACCAAATTCAAACAGACACTGGAGAAAGAACTGTGGAGTGGGGCTTCCAAACAGTAAGCATTGAAAATCTATCTGAATAATTCAGGGTGCCTCCAATTGTAGGGTACAGGGAGTCCACAGGCAGGCGACCATTGGAGGCTGCAGAGCCTCTGCGATGTGAAGCAGGGAAGGGAGTTTGGAATGAGAATCTTGAAGAGCCCTGAATAATGTCCTAAGGGGCTGCACAAGAGAAGTTTTTTTTTTTTCTTTAGATTTTATTTATTTATTTGAGACCGAAAGAGGGGAAGATAGAGAAAGCGTGAGTTGGGAGAAGGGGCAGACTTCCTGTGGAGCAGGAAGCAGGCAATAGGGGGAGATCCTCCACCCTGGGGTCATGACCTGAGTCTAAGGCACATGCTTAACTGACTGAGCCACCCAAGTGCCCCAGAACTATTTTAGAACTATTCTCCAGGAGTTGTGAAAAAACAATGAAAGAAGAGAAGAAGAGAGGATGGAAAGGGCATGTGCTACAAAAAATGGCATATTTATATTTCAGAGAATTCCATTTAGAAAAAAAGGAAAAGATCAGTTGGCACTGCATATAAGCTTTTTTTTTGGTATAAATATTGCAGGATACCTGGGTGGCTAGTGGTTGAGCATCTGCCTTTGGCTCAGGCCATGGTCTTGAGGTCCTGGGATAGAGTTCTGCATCGTGCTTCTCACAGGGAGCCTGCTTCTCTCTCTGCCTATGTCTCTGCTTCTCTCTGTGTGTCTCTCATGAATAAATAAAATCTTAAAAAAAAAAAAAAAAGAAATATTGCTGTGGACTGAATTATGTCTCCCTCCATCCTAAATTCCTATATTGAAGCCCCACCCCTCAATGTGATTGTATTTGGAGATAAGGCATTTGGGAGGTAATTTGGTTTATTTATTTATTTTTTAAAGATTTTATTTATTTATTTGACAGAGAGAGAGAATGCAAGCAGGGGAGCAGCAGAAGGAGAGGGAAAAGCAGGCTGTCCACTGAGCAAGGAAGCCCAACTAGGGGCTGGATAGCAGGACCTTGGGATCATGACCTGAGTCAAAGGTAGCTGCTTAACTGGCCGAGTCACCCAGGCACCCCAATAATTTGGTTATCTCATAAATGAGATCATGAGGGTGAAGGCCTCACTATGGGATTAGTACTCTTATTAGTTTCCTATTAGAAACTAGAGAGCTGGGTCACTCTCTCTCCACCTTGTTAGGACACGGTAGGAAGGTACCATCTATAAGCCAAGAAGCCTCACCACAACCCATCATGCCCGCACCTTAATCTTAGACTTCTAGCCTCCAGATCTGTGAGGAAATAAATTTCTGTTGTGTAAGCCATCCAGTTTATGCTATTTTGTTATGACAGCCCAAGCTGACTATATAGTATTTTTTCAGCTAAAAAAGTTAAGAAACATTTTCTTGTAGGGATCCCTGGGTGGCTCAGCGGTTTAGCACCTGCCTTTGGCCCAGGGCATGATCCTGGAGTCCCGGGATCAAGTCCCACGTCGGGCTCCCGGCATGGAGCCTCCTTCTCCCTCCTCCTGTGTCTCAGCCTCTCTCTCTCTCTCTCTCTCTCATAAATAAATAAATAAATAAATAAATAAATAAATAAATAAATAAATAAATCTTTAAAAAAAGAAAAGAGGGCAGCCCCGGTGGCCCAGCAGTTTAGCGCCGCCTTCAGACCGGGGCCTGACCCTGGGGACCCAGGATCAAGTCCCACATGGGTCTCCCTGCATGGAGCCTGGTTCTCCCTCTGCCTGTGTCTGCCTCTCTCTCTGTCTCCCATGAATAAATAAAATCTTTAAAAAAATAAAAATAAAAAAATAATAATAAAAAAATAAAAAAAGAAAAGAAAGAATCATTTGCTTGTAAATACATAAAATAGCCTGGAGGAAGATGGAACAAATAGCAATGTGCCTGGAGGAGGAGTACCTGGGGCACAGAGGTAGAAAGGGAGACTTTCGTATCTTTTGAAGTTTGAACCATGTGAGTATATTACCTAGCCCAAAAATGGATGGATGGATGGATGGATGGATGGATGGATGAAAGAGGCCAAGGCCTCTTTTTGCTACTGGATAAAATTCATAGAAATTGCTGAAAATTTTACTCAAAAGGAGAGTACTGATCTCCCTTTGCATAATTCAGAAAGTAAAGTGGTTGAAAAAAAGCAAGACATGAAGTTTTAAGATCTTTCAATTACACCTGAAAACATGGAACTATTATGGCTGTTCCTGAGTTAGGCATTTTTTCAAATTATGAAGGTGTTTTTTTGTAAAATGTTCAAACAATTTTATAATAAAAATTTGTCATATATACCTTCCATGCCCCCACCCTCATTCTTCCAACAAAAGAGACAGAAAGAGAAATCATGGTTAAGCTTTTGGCATCCATACTTTAAATGCACATGTGTCAACTTATCTTAATCTTTATTGGAAACTCAGGAACTGGGGATAGGGTATGGAGGAGAAATTCATTCATCAACCAATGAGGATCAAAGACAACAGGTGAACAGGTATGTGTCTCCCAGTGTAGGTGGGGAGCAGATGCTTACAGTGTAATAGGTAAAGGCTGCAGATGCTTATGGTGTAATAAATAAAGACTGCTCTGTGCAGAGCATGGTGGTTACTAGGAGTAGTTGTGAGTGTAGTGGAGGGCAGAGGGGTCAGGCAAGGCTTTGTGGCAGAGGTAGGTTCTAAACTGAGTCTTGAGGAATAAAGAGTTTGCCAAGCAGACAAGGTCCACTGAGAAGAAATAATAAGTCATGTTTGATGAATAAAATTAATTCAGTATTCTTGGAACATAAATGGGTTTTGCGGGCTGGAGAAAGGATCAGAGAAATGATACTGTGGAGTTAAGCAATATCCATAGGACCTTTCAGATCCCACTAAAGGATTTGGATGAAGGATGGAATGTGTATAAAAAAAAAAATGTGAGTGAGAGGGTGACATAGTCAGATGTGGGATTAGGAGTGAAAAGTCACTGCATAGGAGATCTGAGGAGGGACAATGAGGTAGCATCCAAGCCAGTAGACCACCAGAGGGCTCTGCAACTATCCCAACAGGGGCTGAACTAGGGGAATGGTAGTCAGTTTGAAGAGGAGTAAATGATGATAAAATATTTTGAGGAACTCGAACTGTAAGCCCAAGATTGGATGTATTGACTAAGGGAGAAAGGGTCATCAGAGATGACTAGGATACATGTTTGACAATGGGCTGGTGCCACTACAGTTCTGGAGAGAGGCTAAGAGGCACTATGGCAGGGCAGGGGGTGGTGCTGGTTTGAGAATGTTGATTGTGAGGTACCAATATAACATCCATGTGGCCACAGATGGCCAAAGACAGATGTAGGTTCCATAAAACTTGAAGGATATGTCATTTGGGGCCCTTTTAAAGAAAAAAAGGGACCCCTGGGTGACTCAGCTGTTGAGCATCTGCCTTTGGTTCAGGGCATGACCCTGGGGTCCCGGGATCGAGTCCCACATCAGTCTTCCTGCATGAAGCCTGCTTCTTCCTCTGCCTATGTCTCTCTCTCTCTCTCTCTCTCTCTCTCTCTCTCTCTGTCTGTCTCGCATGAGTAAATAATTTTAAAAAAACACTTTAAAATAATAATAAAAAATAATACATAAAATAAAAAAATACTAAAAAGAGACCTCCAGGGATGCCTGGATGGCTCAGCAGTTGAGCATGTGCCTTCAGCTCAGGGCATGATCCCAATGTCCCAGGATTGAGTCTCTGCCTCTCTCTCTGTGTCTCTCATGAATAAATAAATAAAATCATAAAAAAAGAAAGAAAGAAAGAGAATGCTAGATTAAGTGTGATAGGGAATATAGTTCGAGAATAAGAAATCATAAAATTACAAAAAAATTTTTTAAAGATTTTATTTATTTATTCATGAGAGACAGACAGAGGGAGAGAGAGAGAGAGAGGCAGAGACACAGGCAGAGGGAGAAGCAGGCTCCATGCAGGGAGCCCGACACGGGACTCGATCCTGGGACTCCAGGATTACGCACTGGGCCGAAGGCAGTGCTAAACTGCTGAGCCACCCAGGCTGCCCAAATTACAAAATTTTTAAAGTTGAAATGTACCATAAAATCACAAAATTCATAGAAAATTATATTTTTATTAATTGCCTGGTTGCCTGACATATCCTTACAACGTATCCTATATTTTGGGGAGGCAATAATTTTTGGAATCCACATTTTTTAAAGATTTTATTTATTTATTCATGAGAGACACAGAGAGAGGCAAAGACATAGGCAGAGGGAGAAGCAGGTTCCATGCAGGGAGCCCCATGTGGGATTCCCGGATCATGCCCTGAGCAGAAGGCAGATGCTCAACCACTGAGCCACCCAGGCATCCCTGGAATCCACATTTTAAATTCTTATTGGTTCTTTCAGCTGGCAAATTCTTTATCTTTGTCTCTATATGAATCACAATTTTGTAATATTTACTATGAAGAGAAAAAAAGATAATTCAGTCATTCCTTTAACATGATTAATCTGAATTGGCTTGTTATGATTATTTCAAAAAAGTTTTTATGACTTCCTACCTCATTATTGATAACATCATGGTTAGATTTTTAGAATTTCCATCAAATTTGAGAAAACATTTAATCAAGTTTTTTCATATATGAGCTGTTTGTACAACTGCTCTAAGCTTATGTTCTACACAGTATTATGCTAAATTCTAATTTGTATGATCCTAAATTCCAGATTCCAAAAATTCTGTGATGCATTTATAATTGTTCATGCTGTGTTAATAAGCATATTCCTGACACAGGAGTTTAGTTCGGATGAGGTAATGATATAATTTTACACATCTGCTAATTGGAAGAATTTCCCACAGGTTAGCTTCTTCTCTGTTACCCACTACCTACTTACTTCCAGGTCAGATAAGATCACTAACCCTATACTTTCTTTTCCACATACTGAGAGAATTCAGAGAATGGGTAGAAAGAGTATTTCCAGGAGCTGATGCTATATTAGGACTGCTGGTAATGACTTGGAAGTGCTGGGGATGAATAACTAGATACCACTAATCCTCAACTAAATTTGTCCTCAGCTCAACTTCCCCTGAGCTGAATCCCCACAGTGCTCTGGTTCCACCACTGTCACTGGGCAGGTAGGGAAATGTGACTGGTGAGGAGTTGAACTGGAAAGAAATAACAGTCTTAAAGACCTGTGGCTAAGCGACCTTGTTTTAGGCATTTTTCAAAAACAGGTGATTATATGAACACCCCTCTTCAGAGCCTGGGAAGGGGCCTGTGCTAAGGCAGGATCCTGGTATTTAAGCTTCATTAGATTCACAGTGAGTCTGATAAACCGCAATTTTAAACATAATTGGAGCCAGAAGGAGTGATAGGGACTGTTGAGATGATCACGGGTATTGTTTTAGTTGAATCTCTGAGGTGTTTTTGATAATTTTTTTAATGGATTCCTTAAATTTTATCACATTCTGCTGATGCTTAAGATAGGCCCTTCTGCCAGAACTGAAAATTTACAGCAAGAAGTAATTCTTTAAGACTTTTATATTTGTAAAGTTGCCTCAGGGAACCAGGGCAATGGATTATGGCTGGATCTTTAGTAAGTTAAGGAATGAATATAAAAGTTCATTTTCTAATGATGTTAAAGAAACAAAAATTAAAAAAAAAAATTTCGTCTATTTATTCATGAGAGATACAGATAGAGAGGCAGAGACATAGGCAGAGGGAGAAACAGACTCACTGCAGAGAGCCAGATGTGGGACTGGATCCCAAGACTCCAGGATAACGCCCTCAGCCTTATTCGACCACTGAACCACCCAGGCATCCCAATGAAGTTCTAATTTAACTCAATAAACCATCACCTAGATGATACAGGCCTGAGGTTTCACATGGAATATTCTGCTTCATTTTAAATGTTTGCTATAATTGAGAGATTCCAAAGGACATGCTCCTACTGTTAAAATGATACAGATGAAACATAATTTACTCTTTCTTCAAAAATGAGATAGGCACTTTCAGGTACAACAGGAAATTAAACTCTTTCAGCTCCATTCACCAAATACCTGGCATTATTTGGGGGCTACTAAAGATACAAAGATGAATTAGCCTGTCTGTCCTCCTTGAGCTTGAAAGGAGAGGCCAAGATAAGAAAAACTCATCAAATGACTCTACTTCCTTTAGGCTAACTAGTTAAATATCTTCCCAGCTGATACTTAGAACCAAGTCCTGAAGGAATACAAAGTGAAATGATGTCACAGCCAGATAAGACAAAAAGGCAAAGATACCTGCTGTTTCAACAACATTTGGTAACTATATGGAGCCTTTATAATGTCCCAAGTGCTGGTTTAAATAATGGGCATAAACAAACAGGAATCGGATCCAAACCTGCCCTTCAAAGCTTCAGTGCCAAATGGGGAAACATGTAAAAAAAAATTCAAAGAGGGAAGTAGATTGTTTTATTCAACAGGACAAAAACAAAAACTTTCTTCTACTCCAGCGATCATATTGGAGTCTTTCCACAGCCAATCCCAAACCACAAACTCAAGATGTGAGGCAGGACCCTCAACTCTCTGGTCAACTAATCTTCGACAAAGCAGAAAAGAATATTCAATGGAAAAAAGACAGTCTCTTCAACAAGTGGTGTTGGGAAAATTAGAGAGCTGCATGCAGAGGGATAAAACTGGACCATTTCCTCATACCATATACAAAAATAGACTCAAAATGGATGAAAGACCTTAATGTGAGATAGGAATCCATCAAAATCCTAGAGAAGAATACAGGCAGCAACTTCTGTGACCTCGACCAGAGCAACTTCTTGCTAAGACATGTTTCCAAAGGCAACGGAAACAAAAGCAAAAATGAACTGTTGGGGCCTCATCAAGATAAAAAACTTTTGCACAGCAAAGGAAACCATTGACAAAAACCAAAGGACAACTAACAGAATGAGAGAAGATATTTGCAAATGCCTTACCAGATAAAGGGCTAGTATCCAAAACCTATAAAGAACTTATCAAACTCAACACACAAAGAACAAATAATTCAATCAGGAAGTGGGCAGAAGACATGAATAGACATTTCTCCAAAGAAGATATACAAATGGCAAATAGACACATGAAAAAATGCTCAGCATCACTTGGCATTGGGGAAATGCAAATCAAAATCACAATGAGATAGAATGTCACATTGGTCAGAATTAACAAATCAGAAAATGACAGATATTGGCTAGGATGCAGAGAAAGGGGAACCCTCATACACTGTTGGTGAGAAAGCAAGCTGGTGCAGCCACTCTGGAAAACAGTATGGAGCTTCCTCAAGAAATTGAAAATGGAGCTACCCTATGACCCAGTAATTGCACTACTAGGTATTTACCCCAAAGATACAAATGTTTAATCTGAAGGGGCATCTGCACTTCACTGTTTATAGCAGCAATGTTCACAATACCCCCAAACTGTGGAAAGAGCCCAGATGTCCATCAGACAGATGAATGGATAAAGATGTGGTATATACATACAGTAGAGAAAGACAATTATCATATAATTTCACCCGTATGTGGAATTTAAGAAACAAAACAAAGGAGCATAGGGGAAGGGAGGGAAAAATAAAACAAGAGGAAATCAGAGAGATAGACAAACCATAAGAGACTCTTTCTTTCTTTTTTTTTTTTTTAAGAGACTCTTAATCATAGGAAACAATCTGAGGGTTGCTGGAGTGGAGAGGGGTAGGAAAGGGGATAACTGGGTGATGGGCATTAAGGAGGCCACGTGATGTAATGAGTACTGTGTGTTATATAAGATTGATGAATCACTGAACTCTACCTCTGAAATAATAATACACTATATGTTAATTGAATTTAAATTTTCAAAAATGGTGGCCAAAAAAAAAAAAAAATACAAGGTAGGAAGAGAACCATTGAAGCTCTGTTGTCCCAACAAAAAGCCCTCCAGTAATAGCTATAGCTATACCATCACAGTAGTTAAAAGTTCAGGATCATTGGGGCACTGAGTGGCTCAGTTGGTAAAGCAGCCAGCTCTTGACTTCAGCTCAGGTCATGATCTCAGAGTGCTGAGACTGAGCCCCACATCAGGCTCCCTGCTCAATGGGAGTCGGAGCCTATTTGAGATTCTCACTCTCCTCTGGCCCTCCCTTGCTTGTGTGTTCTCTCTCTCTCTCTCTCTCTCTCTCTCTCTCTCTCAAAAAAAAAAAAAAAAAAGTTCAGGATTGAGACTATGTGACCTCAAGTCCTTTCAAATTCTGGTTCTCCCTCTAAATTTATCTGTGGCTTTGAGCTAATCACTTTATTTCTTTGTGCTTCATTTAACTCAAATGAAGATATTAATAGTACCTGGTTGTGTCGTTTTGAATATAAAATGAGGTAATACATCTAACATTTCCTTAGATCAGTGCATAACCCACACTAAGCACTTCACACATGTGATTTTTCCTAATCATATCGATCACTCTCTATCACAAAAATTGCTCTGGTGGTGAATAGTGGGACAGAAACTTGAATACACTGCTGTGGGTCACAGGAGCCGGGGCGAAGCGGGGGAAACTCTGGAGGAGGCAGATAAGAAAGACTTCATTAATGCTATGACCCTTGTTTTGGGTCGGGAAGGAAACCTGATGTTATCCATTTAAATGGGAATTGAAGGAGAGGAGCCCGGCCAGAAGGCCAGAACATTGGGAAGGAAACAGCATATGCAACAGACAGCACAGTGGCAAAGAGGCATGCAAGGTTGATGAAGGGAGCCTGGTAAAGCTGAACAAAGAGAGCATTTGAACTAATTCTTGAAATATAAGCCCAAATTTGGCAAAGAGAAATGGAAAAAGAATGTTTGTGGGAATTATTAAGCGGGAGACATTCTAGGCAGAAAGACGAAAAACGGGGCAGGTTTGGAGAACATCTGGCAGTGGGATTTGGCAGGAATGTAAAGTGGGATAGGAAGTAAAGAGAAGAGGAGAAAGAAGAGTTAGATTCCTATTGTGAAGAGTTTTAGAAGTCACTGTGGGGCAGTTTACCTACAGTACTTCAAACAATCCAAAAGGAAGGACTAAAGGTTTTTTTATTTGAGCAGGGGCATGATAGATTGCATTTTCTATTTAAACAGATTAATCCGGCAGTACTATAGAGAGAGGATGAATATGGGAAGAAAGAGGTGCAAGAATGCCAGCAGAAAGTTAATCCCCAACACCCCCCTTCCCCGGAGTTTATCATATCTACTGCTGGGATCAACTCTATAAAGCTGAAATTTATAAATCTCTGTATACGTGGTGTATTAGTAATCTGGAGGCAATGCTGTTAAGGATATTATGACAATGATTCCACTAGAGGGTAGTAGAGACAAATTGGTAAAAGAGGTGAAGCTGTCTAATCCCTACTTGCTGCGAACCTAGTATTTTTCTTCTTGTCTATATTTTGTAATGGTTGCAGCTTAATTCAGTTATCCCACGACTGAGAAAAATATGACAAGTACATTTAGTGGGTTGTAGCTCTAGACAAGTTAATAAATTCAATATGTCTATTCTCAGAAGACAATAAAGCTGAAATGGCCAAACCAGAAAACCAATTGGCATTTAGCCTTTTTACAATAACCAATATCTCATTATGGCCTTGAATGGAAACTCTTCTTTTAAATTGAACCCTGAACAGTACAAACAAGTCTGTTAATTGATTATGCTAAAAAAAAAAGATGACAATGATGAAGAAGACAAAAGTATGATTGGTATAGTTAAATTCGATATGTACTCTTGGTTAGATAATTTAAGTTGAAAAAAACGTATCTTTGGTTATACTCATTTTCAGATAAAATCCTAAAATACATGCTGCTATATTTTATTTTATAGATTTATTTTATTTATTCATTCAGAGAGAGAGCGAAGAGAGAGGCAGAAACACAGGCAGAGGGAGAAGCAGGCTCCATGCAGGAAGCCCGAAGTGGGACTCGATCCTGTGTCTCCAGGACCACACCCCGGGCCGCAGGCGGTGCTAAACCGCTGCGCCACCGGGCCTGCCCCATACTGCTATATTTTATACTCACAAATAGACACATTTCCTTTTGGAAAGTAGTACAGCAATGAAGAGCCATAATGCCCATACTGTTTTATTTTTTTTTAACTTAATACTCTTCTAACATTATTTTGTTATAAGGAAATAATTCAATATAAATAATATAAATATAAATAAGTCATATACTGGAAAAAAACTTATTATGCTGTATTATTATGCTATAATAACATTTTCTATAATAACAAAAATTTAGCGGCAACCTAGAAGTCTAATTGGAAAATGGTTAAATAGCTAAATTTATTTTAACAACACACACTGTGATTGCAAGTTTATAAGAGCATGAACTTGCATAAGAAGGAAATAGACACAGACTGTTCTCTTAAGGTAATGAAATCCAGGGTCATTTAAAAACATTGCCATTCAACTAGTTTTATGTTTTTTTTTTTTTTACAATGACCACACACCAAAAGGGAAGAATATGCTGCCATTATCATTTTACTTATAATTTTAACGTATTGCCATTTAATTAACACTTTTCAAAGCTTCACAGTGTAAAGATCACTATATAGTAAAACTTTAATCAGAATAACTCTCAATCACCTTAAAAAAAATAAAGAAGGAAGGAAGGAAGGAGGAAAGAACAAACTAAAATGATACTTCTAGAATATACCTGCTATTGTATCTACAAACAAAATATTTCTGGAGTAAAATATAGCATTTTAAAAGATTTATGAATACCTTCCTCAATAGCTTACGTAATAGCAGAGCAAACAAATTTAAAATGGAATTTGTCTAGTACCATATTATTTCACTCATATGTGGAATTTAAGAAACAAAACATGGGCAGCCTGAGTGGCTTAGCGGTTTAGTGTGGATTTCAGCCCAAGATACCCCGCGATCCTGGAGACCTGGGATCGAGTCCCACGTCAGGCTCCCTGCATGGAGCCCGCTTCTCCCTCTGCCTGTGTCTATGCCTCTCTCTCTCTCTGTGTGTCTCTCATGAATAAATAAATAAAATCTCAAAAAAAAATAAATAAACAAAACAGAGGAGCATAGGGGAAGGGGAGGAAAAATAAGATAAAAACAGAGAGGAAGACAAACCTTAAGAGACTCTTGACTATAGGAAAGAAAGGGTTGTTGGAGGGCAGGTCAGTGGGGCTTGAGGTAACTGGGGGCTGGGCATTAAGGAGGGCACTTACAGTAATTAGCACTGGGTGTTGTGCACAACTGACGAATCACTAAATTCTACCCCTGAAACTAATAATGCACTGTATGTTAACTAAATTGAATTTAAATAAAAATAAATAAATAAAATGGAATTTATCAGTATCAAATAGACAAGTCCTGGTATAGGAGCAGAAGCTTTGAAGACTTGCTCAGTCAGAAAATATCTAAGTTGAACATCCTCTTCCATTTTTAAAAACATAAACTCCCAAACTAAAAATAAACCCATCTTCATCTTAATGGTTTCTAGTTACTTGTAAAGGCAATAATCATAGAATTTATAAATGGTAAAATGTTAGAGTTGATGGAGACTTAGAGATCATCTAATGAGAAATGAACAGAGTGTTAAGGAGATTAAGTGTTCACATTTATCCAATGTTCAGAGTTTCACATACTTATTTTAATTAAGTTTCTGATAATAAACAGTGTAACTTTGCCAGTATGTAGGCAATACACATATGTATATATTAAAATATCTGAGTGTATAGATCAATATTTAAAATAAATCAATTAGGGATCCCTGGGTGGCGCAGCGGTTTAGCACCTGCCTTTGGCCCAGGGCGTGATCCTGGAGACCCGGGATCGAATCCCACGTCAGGCTCCCTGCATGGAGCCTGCTTCTCCCTCTGCCTATGTCTCTGCCTCTCTCTCTCTCTCTGTGTGTGTGTGTGTGTGACTATCATGAATAAATAAATAAAATCTTTAAAAAAAAATAAATCAATTAAAAAAATAAATAAAGTAAATCAATTTAAAAGTTTCATATGGCAATAATAGCTATCTTTTATAACATTCAGCCATGCCATGAGCTGTGCTAAGAACCTTAAATGGACTATCTATAAAGATGGAACAATCTTACTGGTAAATATTTTGCTTCAGATGAGGAAACTGAGTTCTAGAGAGGTCTAATATTTGCCCAGTGTTAGACAACTAACAAGAGGAAGAATGGAGACTTGAACCCAAGGCTTTTTGACACCAAAGCACAGTTTCTCTACCACCATGCAATCTTCCACTTAGAAGCAATAAAATAAACAAACACTCTAAGATGACAAATTATTGGAAATATTATTAACACTAACTTTGTAAAATAGATGTTATATATTTAGTCTTCTTATACTGCGCATCTTCATGATAATTTCATCCTCAGTAATGTCTCCTTAAAGAACAGTAGAAGTGTATCATTTTCTTTAAATAAGAATGTGATTAAGCAAGGTTGAATCATTGGTTAATGGTGGAGTATTTAAAATAGTTGTTCATTATTCTTGGAACACCACAATTATTAGCTTCAGATGAAAGGGATGAAAAATTCAGAGCTCATTCTCAAACAGCTGTAGGTCCAGCTTTTCTCCCATCACTAGAATTTTCCACTCAAGATACATGGCTATTTTGGGTGTTTCTAGAGGAGCAGGCTGGTGGTGACTTATGAATAAAGAAGTGAAATAATGTAATGCTTCGTTCATGACACAGTCTCATCATTGGTGCATTTATTACCCTCTTTATTTATGTAATTAGTAATTTATAGTAATAATGTGTTAAGCATCCATGAAACCATAACCCATTAAAACTTGAAACTCTGCACATATGTGATCCTCTTTGCACCATCTCTTTTTCTGCCACCACTTCAGCCCCAGGTAACTGCCATCCTTAATCATCATTCCGTTGCTGGTATTTTTATTTGGTTTTATCTTATCTATACAGTGTCAAAAAAGTGTATTTATGTGTTTCCCCTCAGCTTTTTATTTAAAAATTTTAAACCTACAAAAAAGTTGAGAATAATAATAAAACCCATATACCCTTCTCCTAGATTCATCAATTATCATTTTGCCAAATTTGCTTTATCTTCTTTTCTCTCCCTTCATCCTTCCCTCTCTCTCTCCCCCCTTACTGAATTATTCATTCTCAAGTAAATTACACACATATCATGACTTTACCCCAAATGCATCACCATGCAACTCTTAAGAATGATGTTTTCCTATATAACCAAAACACCATTGTGACATCTAAAGAAAGTAACACTAATTTCAGTATATGTGCTGCCAAAGCCAGCACAAAAGTAACACTAATTTCACAATATTTTCTAATATGCTATATGCTTTCAAATATCTATCATTTTCCCCAAAATGTCTTTTGAAGATCTAAAAAAAATCTGAAATACAATGAAGATGTAGGAATTATATTTGTCTCTTTAACACTATTCTTGTTTCATTTTGTTTTTTATTTAAATTCAATTTAATTAACATATATTGTATTATTAGTTTCAGAGGTAGAGTTCAGTGAATCATCAGTTCCAACAGCACCTAGTGCTAATTACTTTAAATTCCCTCCTTAATGCCCAACACCCAGTTACTCCATCTTCCCACTTATCTCTGCTCCAATAACCTTCAGTTTGTTTCCTATAGTTAAGAGTGTCTTATGGTTTGTCTCCCTCTCTGTTTTCATCTTGTTTGACTTTTCCTCCCCTTCCCCTATGATCCTCTGTTTCATTTCTTAAATTCCACATAATACCCTCTAGTTCCATCCATGTTATTGCAAATGGCAAGATTTCATTCTTTTTGATGATGGAGTGATATTCCATTGTATGTATATATACTGCATCTTTTTTAAATACTAGTTTGTTTGTTTATTTGACAGAGCGAGAAATAGAGAGTGCACAAGCAGGGGAAGCAGCAGAAGAGGGAGAAAGAGAAGCAGGCCACCAATGGAACAGGGAGCTGGATGTGGGGTTCATTTCAGTACCCCAGGATCATGACCTGAGTTGAAGACAGATGCTCAACAGACTGAGCCACTGAGGCACCCCTGTGCCACATATTCTTTATCCATTCATCTGTCGATGGACACCTGGGCTCTTTCCATATTGTTTTATTTTGGTTTTGATGATATTATTTATTTGTAAGCCAGCTGTCCTGAGACAGTGTCCACATAATCCATCTGTTTCTTCATGGTGTCATTTACCTTGTTCCAGTATTCCCTGTATTAGATAAAGTATCTTCTGTAATTGGCAGTTAGATCTAGAAGCTTGATTAAATTCAGGCTAAACATTTTTGGCAAGGATACTTCATAATGAAGTTGTGTACTTCACATTGCATCATATCAAGAGGGTCATGATACAGGTGGCTTACTTTATTTCTTTGATAACTTCTAGTCCTTTCCATTTTAAATATATGTCCACAAATTCTTGGATAGTCTTCTGCTCATGAGGTAGATCTTAATTCCCCATCTCTAGCTGACATGGCATGGGGACACTCAGGCCATGGATAGAACTATGTCTCTGCCTAAGAGCCAGCACTGAAGCGCTGCTAGTAAGTGAGCTTGGAAGTGGATCCTCTGTCAGGATTTGGTTACTAAGTGCTCCTGAGTGGCTCAGTTAGTTAAATGTCTGCCTTCTGCTCATGTTCCCTGCTCCTCAGGGAGCCTGCTTCTCCCTCTCCCTCTGCCTACCACTCCCCCTGATTGAGCACTCGCTCACTCTCTGCCAAATAAATAAAATCTTTTTTTAGAAAAAAGATTTTATTTATTTATTCATGAGAGACACACACACACACACACACACACACACACAGAGGCAGAGACACAGGCGGAGGGAGAAGCAGGCTCCATGCAGGGAGCCCGACGTGGGTCTTGATCCTGGGTCTCCAGGGTCATGTCCTGGGCTGAAGGCAGCGCTAAACCGCTGAGCCACCCAGGGATCCCCAAATAAATAAATTCTTAAAAAAAAAAAAAAAAGAAAAAGAAAAGAAAAGAAAAGGATTTGGTTATTAAGTTACATTTTTCAAGGAATTTGTTCACTGGGTCCAATTTTCTAAACTGTTGGCATAGGTGATAATAGTGTTCTATTATGATACTTTATATAGCCAATATTTCTATAGATTATTCTAATTCACAGTACTAGTTGTGATTTTTCTCTTTTTTCTGGTATAATCTCAGAGGCTTACCTATTTAATTTGTTTTTTGAAGAATTGATGTTTGGCTTTAACATTCTGGTTTTTTTGTTTCTCTGTTTTTTAGAGTAATCCCTACACATTGGGCCCACATTCCAGCCCACATTGGGGCTGGAATTCAGCACCCTGAGATCAAGAGTGGCATGCTCTACCAACTGACCCAGCCAGGCAGCTCTTTATTAATCTTTTTTATTATATTTTGATTTCTGCCCTTATTTAGATTACTTCTTTCTTCCTAACTCGTTAACTTTTAGCACCTGGTCTTTCTAATACAAGTATTAATACCTAAATGTCCCTCAGGGGTACCTGGCTGGCTCAGTTGATTAAGTGTCTGACTTTGGCTCAGGTCCTGATTTTGGGGTCCTGGGATCAAGCCCTACATCCTGCTCACCACTTAGTGGGGAGTCTTCTCCCTCTCTCTCTGTCCCTCCCCTCACTTGTGTACTCTCTCTCAAATAAATAAATAAATAACATCTTCTGAAAAATAAATAAAAGGGATGCCTGGGTGGCTCAGCAGTTGAGCGTCTGCCTTCAGCCCAGGGCGTGATCCTGGAGTCCTGGGATTGGGTCCCACATGGGGCTCCCTGCATGGAGCCTGCCTCTCTCTCTGTGTGTCTCTCATGAATAAATAAATAAAATATTTAAAAATAAATAAATAATAAAATGTCCCTCATATATACACCTGAAACTAATATAACACGGTAGATTAATTATACTAGAATTAAAAAAAAATCATCCCTCATAATATCATTTCTGTATCCTACAAGCTTTGATATATAGTGTTTCAACTTTTTGAAAATATTGAATACAGTAAAAATAACTTTAAATGTCATCTGCTAATTCTAATATCTGTGTCCTACTTTGTTGTCAGTTTATTTTTTTCTTCCATGTTTGTTGTATTTTCCTGTTTCTTGGCAAACTTGGTAATTTTTTACTGTGTCAGACATTTTGAATTTTACATTGCTGGGGGCTCAATACTTTTGTATTTTTTTTTTTTTTTTTTTTTTACTTTTGTATTTCTATAAATATTCCTGAGTTTTGCTCTAGGGTGCAGATAAGTTCCTTGGAAACAGTTTGATCCTCTCCAGGGCTGGAGAGGTTTTATGGTTTGTTAGGTAAGACCAGAGCAGTGTTTAGTCTGGGGCTAATTATTCTCCACTACTGTGGCAAGTTCCCTCTGACTACTTTTCCTGTTGTCCCAGAAATTATGAGATTTTCTAGTCTGGCAGGGCCTGGGTGAGCACCTTTAACCCTTTGATCTTTTGGATGGCAGTGTTAGGGTTCTCCAGAGAGACAGAGCCAATAGGTTGTATATATGTATTATTGCACACAATAATAATACAATTATATAATAAAGAGTAATAATACAATAATAGAACCAATAGGATGTTTATATGTACTGTTATATAATTATTGTCAGGAATTATAATTATATTATGTAATTACATTTTTATATTATGTAATTATATTATTAATATAAGGAACTGACTCACATGATTATGGAAACTGAGAAACCTCAAGATTTGTAGTCCATAAGCTACAAACCCCAGAGATCCAATGGTGTAAAGTCCGTTGAAAGCTGGCAAACTCAAGATGCAAGGAGAGCCAGTGTTTCAATTTGAGTCTGAAGGTAGGAGAAGACCAAAGTCCTAGCTTGAAGGCAGTCAGAGGAAAGGAATTCCCCTTTGGGGGAGGGTCAGCCTTTTGTTCTATTCAAGCCTTCAACTGATTATGTAAGGCCCACCCACATTGGGGAGAGCAATCTGCCATATTCTGTTCATTAATTCAAATGTTAACCTCACCCAGAAACACCCTCGTGGACACACTCAGAATAATGTTTGACCCAATACTGAGCAGCCTGTGGCCCTATAGAGTTAACACGTAAAGTTAACCATCACAGTGGTTCTTGTCCTGTCCTTTTATGGTTTCCACACCTGCATATGCTATCAATACTCTCCTCAATCCTTGAGGGAGACCATGGGCAGATTTCCAGGGTTTTCTGTGCATGTCCTCCGCCCAAGGCTTCAGCCCTGTGAATGCTAGCTGTGTTACTTTGACTCTGGGAGCTCTCAGCTTTGCCTCTTCAATTCAGGGAGTCTAACAGCCTCCATCTGTTCCTCTCTTCCCTGCACCACAGACTAGAAACTCTCAAGGCAGCAAACTGGAACAATCATTGGGTTCATCCCATTTGATTCCAATCTCTCATGAATCATCGTTCTAAGTTGCTTGATGGCCAGGGTTTTGAAAACTGTCGTCTCATATGTTTTGGTGAGAGGAGAAAATATTTCATTATTTCTTGATGTTTTAGGTGGGAGAACAAATTCAGTACCTATTACTTCAAGCTGCCATGAAGAAGCCTCTACAGTGTTCTAGGTTTTATTTTGAAATTTCCTGTGTGATTTTTCTCTTTAACCCGAAGTTATTTAAAAGTGTGTTTTTAAAATCTTAAATATGTAAGGATTTTTCGTTTATCATTTTCAAAGTAAATTTTTTAACAAAACAGAAAAGCTATTTTTAAATGATATTTGGTCTTTGAAATTTGTTGATGTTTGCTTTATTGGCTTGGTACACGATCAATTTTTGTAAATGTATTATGAGAATTAAAGGAAGCTGGATATTCTCTAATCTTAGATGTAGATTTATATATACATTCATTAAATTCAGGCTCATTAATGGTGTTTTTTATCTGACTTTTTAATCACTTGAATTTTTGATAGCCACATGTATCAATAGTTGAGATGAATGTGTTGAAATCTTTCAATACAATAGTTGGATTTAACACCTTCTACTTGCAATTGTATCAAAATTTGCTTCATCTTATTTGGGGATATTTTATTATATACTTACATATTTGTTATATGTTCTTGGTTAGTTGAAACTTTCACCATTATACAGTAACAATACTTTTTTCCTAACAATGCTTTTATTCTCAAAGTCTATTATCAGAACCGTCTGATGGAAGTTTTATGTGGCAAATACATGTACTTTCAAATTTTCTAGTGGTCACACTGAAAGGATAGATAGAAAAAAAGAAAAAAAACAAAGATAAAAACAAATACAATAAAAAAAAGTAAAAAGAAATAGGTGACATCAATTTTATTTTTTGTCACGAATTTTAATAATACATTTATTTAACTCAATATATTACAAATTTATCAATTAAACTATAATAGAAATAATTATCAGTGAGGGACCTGAGTGACCCAGTTGGTTAAATGCCTGCCTTTGGCTCAGGTTGTGACCCCAGGGTCCTGGGATCATTAGGCTACCTGCTTAGAGGGGAGTCCGCTTCTCCCTCTTCTTCTGCTCCCCTCCCCTGCTCATGCCCTCTCCCTTTCTCTTCTCAAAATAAAGAAATAACATCTTAAAAAAATATCAATAAGGTGTCATACATTCCTTATTTTTTGTGGTAAGTCTTTGAAATCTGGTGTATATAAAACACTTATGGTACACCTCAATTCAGACTAATCACTTTTCAAGCGCTCAGTAGCCCTATGTGGCTAGTGCCTACCATACTGGACATGCAGGTCTACATCAGAGTACCTGCTTACATTTGGTTGATATTTGTTTGTAGCTTCTTTTTTCATCTTTTACTTTGAAACACTTTGTATTCATAAGCTCTGTGTCCTTGTAAAAGCCATATGCAATGTTTTATAGAGGTTAAGATATATATAAAATCTGGCATTTAAATTACTTTGAAATCAGAATTTGACTTACAATCAATAGAGCCTTAACAATCTGTCAGACAGGTGGTCTGAATATCATTGTCTGAACATACGTAAGCATCAAAACTACCTGTATCGTGGCACTGGTTTGGCTCAGTTGGTGGAGCATGCAACTCTTGATCTTGGGATTGTGAGTTCAAGCCACACATTGGGCCTAGAGCTTACTTAAAAAAAAAAAAAAAAAAAAAGGAAGAAAATATCTGTATCAAAACTTGAAGAATGAATGTCACTGGCTCACTGGCTCAGAATCAAATTCCAGGAGACTGGGCAGCCCCGGTGGCCCAGCGGTTTAGCTCCGCCTGCAGCCCAGGGCGTGATCCTGGAGACCCGGGATGGAGTCTCACATCGGGCTCCCTGCATGGGGCCTGCTTCTCCCTCTGCCTCCCTCTCTGTCGCTCTGTGTCTCTCATGAATAAATAAAAAATAAAATCTTAAAAAAAAAAATTCCACGAGATTACAGTGGACTCTCTCTTAGCCCCTAAGAACCAAATGTTTGTGAGAAAGGAGTAGAGAAAGTATGAGTCAAACATGTTTGGCATTATTCACAAAATCAAAGTAAACAAAACAGATCAGCTCTACATAATTGTGAAGCTATCCTAAGAGCCCAGACCACGCTTTCAGTTCCTTTTTAGATTATTTTAGGAAGTGCTGAATCACCAATGCTCCTGATGGCACAAACCATAGTATTGTACGGATATTGTCAAATGGAAAGGTGATTCATAGGGGTTGAGTGAATGTGATTAAAAAAAATTTTTTTAATGTGATAAAATTTTAGAAACACTTTAATCAATTTAGCTTGCTTCTATTTTACTTTTTATATGCACATAATAGTTATGTATGATAAATTACGTGTCTAAATCTAAAAGAGCTCTTTAAATTAGCATAAAGTCTAAGTGATCAGAAAGCTTTTGTTATAATCTAATGGATTGCATTTCTTCTTTTTCACTTAGATTTACAAAATATAATATACATTTTAGATTTGATGGCATGTTACATTTGATTAAACAAGTTTTCTAGATTTCAGTTTTGCTTTTATACAATATGATGACCTCTTTTAACTGCCAAGTTCTGTTCACTTACATTTATTATAATTATTAATTATTAAAATGATCTGTTTCTATAATTGCAACTAATTATTTCAAAATCTACTACCTTTCTCTGTGTTTCTTTTAACCCTATTATTATATATCTTGCCATTTTGACATGCTCTCTCATGCCTTTAATGTCTAAACTATTAAGTTTGGGGTATTTATGGATATGCTTTCCCTTGCCCTCCCTAGTATATAAATATTATAGTGGGCAGAATAATGACCGCCCAACAATGTCCACATCCTAATCCTTGAAACCTGTGATTATGTTTTGCCCTTGTGTGGCAAGAGGGACTTTGCAAATGTGATTAAGTTTAAGGACTTTGAGATGGGGAGATTATCCTGGATTGTCCAGGTTTGCTCAATCTAATCAACAGTCCTTAACAAATGTTCTTAAAAGTGGAAGAAGGAGTCAGAGGAAAATATGACTTGCTGGAAGGACGGTTAGAGAGAAACAAGGTTGCTGGCTTTGGAGATGGTCTACAAACCCAGGAATGCAGTAGCAGCTTCTAGAAGCTGGAAAAGATAAGGAAATGGATTTTCTTCTAGAGCCTCCAGAAAGAAATGCAGCCTTGCTCACACCTTGATTTCATTCCAGTGAAACAGGTGTTGTCCTATTAACCTACAGAACTGTAAGATTCTGTAAATTCTGTAAATAATTTATGTTATTGTAAGCCACTATATTTGTGCTAATTTGTTACAGTAGCAAGAGAAAACTAATACAGATATTTTAAGGTAAACACAAACATTACCAAACATTTGAAGATCTTCATATATCTCATACTTTTTACACTTGTTTTCTTTTATATGTATGTTATCTAAAACCGTTTTCAGGGTGGGTTTTTGTGTTGTAAACATTCTGAGGCCTTAAACATCGGAGAATCTTTTTACCAAGTCCTTATATTTCAGTTGCTAAAAAATTCTAGGTCCTTAATCCTTTTTCCTTTTTAAAACATATATATTGCTGTTCTGCAAGATTTAGAATTTCTTTTTCATGTGACATTTTAAAATTTCAAATAGATCCAGGGAAAAGTCTTTTTTTTTTTTAATTTCTTATTTTGGGGCTTTATGGGCTTTTTGACTCTAGGTCTTTTATCCTTGTTTTATTTGAAGAATTTGTCTCCATTATTTGTTCAAATATTTACTCCTCCCTCTTTCTATTTTTCTCTAATTTGATGACTATTTGTACTCATATGTTAGCAATTATATTTTTCTTTTTTCTAGATTTTTATTAAAAAAATTTTTTTTAAGTAATCTCTATATCCAATGTAGGACTCAAACTCACAATAGTGAGATCAAGAGTTATGTGCTCCACCAACTGAGCCAGGTAGGTACCCCACAATTACATTCTTTCATATCATCTGGCTTTATTTTTATATTTTCTTTTGCTTTTTTCTTCTCCTCCTTCCTTTGTTGAGAATTCCTCAATATCATCTTCCAGTATGCTAATTTCCTCAGTTGGATTCTCTTAATATTTATCCAATCTATTTTATTTCCCATAACATTTTTTGCACTTGTTTTTCATTTTAAAATCATTTCTGTTTTTACACTGTTACTTTTTTCATCTTTTTTATGTATATATTTTAGACTGACTTTAAATTTTTTGTCTTTTTTTCTTTTTTAAGATTTTATGTATTTATTCCCGAGAGATACAGAGAGGCAGATACACAGGCAGAGGGAGAAGCAGGCTCCATGCAGGGAGCCGGATGCGGGACTTGATCCCAGGACCCCAGTATCCTGACCTGAGCCAAAGGCAGACGTTCAACCGCTGAGCCACCCAGGAATCCCTAAATTCTTTGTCTTTTGTTCTAACATGTGCTTCTAAGGAAATCTGTAATCATTAAGTTATTTTTCTTTCTAAATAGGTATCTGCTTATTTTAGCCTGTGAACTCCTCCTCTCCTGGAAGGATTGCCTGCCTTATGTGCTGAAAAATGCCAAAGTCCACCCAGTCCCTGACTGGGTGGGTGCTGGAAAGTGGGGTAAGCCCCAGGGTAGAGAGCCCCGGTACCAGAACATCACAATTAATTATTTCTCTCTCCATGATAGGCAGGATGAATGGGCTTTCAAGGGAAGTACCCCTTAGCCTGGGTAGTTGAGTCTGGGGAGTGTCAAGGGGAAGCAGTGGGGAAGCAAATATCCCAGACAGGTTGGCTCCCACTGTTTTCTCTGCTCTCCACCTGCCCAGCGCTTGTGTGCTGCCCTCTGGTCCAGCAAACCCCCACAGCCTGCTTGTGATTTCTACTTGTTTAGTGTAAGGTGACAAGAATGGATGACAAGAATACAGACTGTGTGAGCCTTGAGACCGAGACTGTTTCTCTCTGAAGCCACAGGGACAGGACAGGGTCAGCACATGGTAAGGGGCCCAGAAATAGTATTTGTAGTGAAATAGTGATAAATAGTGGTGGGGGTGGCACAAGGATGGTATTTACATACTGATTACAAATACATATTGATTCTCTAACAAAGAGGGAAGATAGAAGGGAAGGCTATACAGGGATTTTGAAAAAAAATTAGGTTCATTAGGTTATTTAACAGAAACAAATTATTTTGTTATTCACGCATGCAGAAAAATCAGACAAAAAGTACTTATTTTAAAAAAGTACTTATTTAGTACAATTTTACATAATCTCTATGAGGCACTCAATACTGTTGGCAAAACTTTTTCTTTTGAAACTGTCTTAAAAGATACATCCTTCCTAACATCAGCCTCCTTGTGGTAAGTGGTTTTCGTCTTATCCATGGCTTCTGCTTCCTCATGTCTTTCATTGACTGATGTCTTTCTCTCTCTCATGGTTCCCAGGATTTTATCCTGAGCACTCTCTTCTCACTCCATTATCTTTCCTGTGTGGCCTTCTGGAATCCCAAGATCATGGCTACCACCTCTATAATGGTGCACGTTGCCAATCCCCACCTGTCCTTTGAGCCGCATTCTGTCTACTGAAGAGCTCCACCCTGTCTTCCTCCTGATGTCTTAACCTCAGCTATCTTCCCCAATCAAGTATCATCTCTCCATTTCTACCCAGTCCGAAGTTTCAGTGTTAATCCTGACACTTTCGGGATCCCTGGGTGGCGCAGCGGTTTGGCGCCTGCCTTTGGCCCAGGGCGCAATCCTGGAGACCCGGGATCGAATCCCACATCAGGCTCCCGGTGCATGGAGCCTGCTTCTCCCTCTGCCTGTGTCTCTGCGCCTCTCTCTCTCTCTCTGTGACTATCATAAATAAAAAAAAAAAAAAAAAAAAAAAAAAAAAAATCCTGACACTTTCTTCTCCAACCACACCTAACTCAACAAGTCCACTCTACCTTTTCCTCTATTTCCATTGTCACTGTGATTTTTTTTAGTTTGGGCTCTCTTCAGTTGTTAAGTCTTCCATTTCAATAAATGCCTAGCTGGTTGTCCTCCCTCCGGTGATTCGTCAATCTCCACAGCCATATGATGACTTTCCTTAAAATTATTCAGGAGCATTCCATCATAGAGATAATGAAGCCTTAGTTAGCCTTTTAGCAAACTACCCCACTTTTGTCACAATACCATCCCAAGCTATCCAATCATCACATCTCCTGACAACCCCCATGCTGTACTCGGTGGTCCTGGAAGTGCAAAGAAATTGTGATTCTTCAAAACACACCAAATTACATTCTATCTGAAACCTCCCCCTGCTTTGTTGACATTTCGTTCAGTGATAAGGATCAGCCAAGGTGCTAGCTAAGAAGAGCAGAAAGGTCTCAAGTTTGGCTGGTAGAAATGGAAGCAATATATTCAATAATTTCAAGAGAAACTGAAGGTCAACCAGAACGGGGTGGGGGGCGGGAGAGAAAGAAAGAGAGAGAGAAACTTTGAGGGTGTGAGGCAAAGAGAGGAAATAGTTATTAGTTCAAGTTTCATTGTTTCTTCTACAGTTCTTGTTGACCTGGCCATGGGATCATCATCTGATGGTAATTGTACCATAATTAGAAAATATACATGCAAATGAAATAAACAGCAATTAGGGATCTTGAACTTCTTACCATTCCTTGGAAATGTGTCAGGGGGTGATTTTGGGAGGGCTCTGTGCTGGAAACAAAGAATGAAGTCACGGAGGGTAAGAAAATGGTTTATATAAATACAGAATTAACTTGATCCTGTGCCTGGGAGAGGTTTCTGGTGTCATACACCTGTGTTTTCCACACTATTTTTGGTCAGAGTCAGTGTAAACTCATAAAGCATATGGTTGCAAATGTCTCTCATGGTCTAATTGCAAGTTTCTGTTTGAAAGGAAACCCCAGAAACCAAGAACCTAGATGGGGAAATGGTAGACACTGTCCAGCATGGGTTTGGAACAATCCAGGCATTTTGCTCACTGACGTGCTTTTCCCATCCTTCCATTATTTAGTGATGAGGGGATGGTGGGGTGAAGAGGACAGGGTCAAATTTATCCAAACCTGGGGATTACAGCAGGAAGTCAATGTATAAGAAACTTGTTTAAATGATATCTCCCCAAAATGTAATCTATACTGCTATTTAAAAAAGAAAGCTGGAGGGAAGGAAAGAAAAAGTTTTTTATGTACAAAAGTGGTATCATCTCCAATGGGGGGAAAATGCAGAACATTGAGTATATTATGCTAGCTTTTGTTTAAGAAATGGGAAAAATACAAATATATATAGAAAATTTGCTAATATTTGCATAACAATACTAAACATTTGCATAACATCCTAATTATAATGGTTTCCTATGATGGAAGGAAATGGGAAAAAATGAATGGATTCAGAGTGTTAGTAAGATATCTTAATTATGGTTTTCATATTTTTTTGTATTTGGAAATGCTAATGTTTTATCTATTGAAAAAATAAAATAAGTTTAGTTGTTGCTGTATATTTGCTACCTTCTAGAAATATATCAGAAAGAAATTATCAGACAACTCAGGGAGAGAGAGATGGAGAGGGAAATACTCATTACAGTGTTGTTTCTAATAGAACAAAGAAAAATAACTCAGACAAGTATCTGAATACAATAGTATGCAATTATACAATGAACACATGGAACTGTTAATGGTTATGATGTAAATATATATTTATGGACAGTGATAGTGGGAAAATATGACACAAAATAGTATGTATAGTAGTATCTTTACGTATGGAAATAAAACATTGTAGAACAATACGCATCAAAATGTTCATTTGAGGGACCCCTGGGTGGCTCAGTGGTTGAGCATCTGCCTTCCAATCAGGGCTTGATCCTGGGATCCGGGGTAGAGTCCGGAGTCCCACATTGAATTCCCCACAGAAAGCCTGCTTCTCCCTCTGCTTGTGTCTCTGCCTCCCTCTCTGTGTCTCTCATGAACAAATAAATAAGTCTTTTAAAAAAAGTTCACTTAAGAATACAGATGATTTTAGTTTAAACTTTTTGTTCTAATGTGGTGAAGTAATGAAGGGGTTTTTGTATATTAAATAAAAGTTTTTTAAAAATCACCTCTCATTGTCTCCTCTCTCATTAAGTAGCATGTCCTTCCATATTTTCTTTTTTTTTTTTAAGATTTATTTATTTATGATAGACACAGAGAGAGAGAGAGAGGCAGAGATACAGACAGAGGGAGAAGCAGGCTTCATGCCGGGAGCCCGATGCAGGACTCAATCCAGGGACTCCAGGATGAGGCCCTAGGCCAAGGCAGTCGCTAAACTGCTGAGCCACCCAGGGATCCCCCTCCTTCCATATTTTATACTATTGAAGTAGTGGCAGTAGCAGAAGTGCCAACATTTATTTATTATTATGTCCCAGGCATTGTTGTAAGTACCTTAGAAGGATTGGTTAATAATCAGAATCCTCCCCCCAAAAATAATAATAAGAAGAAGAATCCCAATATAAGGCAGGAGTTACTATGTTTCCATTCTACAGGTAAGGATCAGGAGGCTTAGTAGAGTAAATACCCTTCCAGGCCGCCTGAATTGTAACTACCAGTGATGAGGGTCTAGAATCTGGACACTCTGAGTCTGGAGCCTCTGACCTTATCACTGCCATCATCTCACACGCACCTTTATTGAGTCTTATCTCACTTTGTTATAACTGTACAGTCTTGGCACCCTTTACACTCTCTTTAGTCTTTGGTTCCCTGCAAAGGAGCTCAGCCCCTGGCTTTCAACATTCATCAAATGTTTATTGGATGAATGAATGAATTTATTTTAAGCTGAGTAAGTTGTCCAATTGTAGCAACTCCCTGAATTTTATCGAGTGTGGCAGTTTCTAATCATGTTAATTGGTTCTCTTCAATGTTGCTATTGTGAATTCCATGCTTTTGGTAGTCATGCATTCCTGTACTGTAGAACTGAGCAATGATTTTCATTCTATCACTAGGCCTGTCAAGAAAAATTTATAAAACATGTATTGGTACCCAGCATGTAGCAGGATCTGTCCCAGGCACTGGCTGCACAATTGTAAGGAGCCCAATTCTACCCGAGCAAGCTCTTAAAAAAAAAGAAAAGAAAACAAATTATGTGTAGGAAGTGTATGCGTATGTGCATACAGACAAGCCTATCACAGTTTGAGATCAGAGAAAAAAGGAATGGTTCCATTTAGTAGAAAACTAAATCTTATTTCAGATCATGTCTTTGTTTTCTGACATTCTTAACAATAATTGCACTAATTGTGATGAGGCTGGTCCCCTTCGTTCTGGCTTAGGCACATGAATTCCTCTCCCTGACTCTGGTAGCCCTTGTGCAGAGCCAGACTAATTTCCTCATTATTCTTTATTACTCAGTGACCAGGAAAAAAATTAACAAGCTTCAAAGTATATCTATTTTCTATCCAGCAAGAATTTTAGCTCTTGTGATTTTATCAGACTGAATGAATACATAACCAAGTATATTCATGACATTTCTTCTTTCCAATTCTAAAAACTTTTTTTAGAAAAGATTTTATTTATTTATTTGAGAGAGAGAGAGTGAGAGCATGAGAGAGGGAAGGGTCAGAGGGAGAAGCAGACTTCTCACTGAGCAGGGAGCCAGAGGTAGAACTCAATCCGGGGACCCTGGGACCATGACCTGAGCCAAAGGCAGATGCTTAACCAACTGAGCCACCCAGGTGCCCTTAAAATTTTCTTTAAGAACCAGGGAAGTTAGTGGTCTCATCTTTCATGGTTTCCAGAGGTCCTGAGGCCAAAGCAAAATTTCCACCAAGTGCTCTGATAGGTGGGGAACCAGGGCAAAATGTCCTGAAAGAAGACTGTCAAATCTAGTCTTCTAGTCAAATCACCCAATTAAAAAAACAAAACAAAACCTACAACTGCTGTAATTACAATTTACATATTGAAAACTATACCCCAAATTTCTTTATCTTGACCACTTTGTGAAGTGGATGAATTAATTAGAAGTTAATTAAATTGCAGGCAATTTTAATTAGGGGGTTAAAAAATAATTCAGAGAAACTTAGAAATGTTACACAACTCTAATTAGAAGAGCAGTAAAAATCAACAAAGGAATTCAACAAACTTATATTTTACCTACAAATTTTTACATTATCACTATCTAATTAAGTAGACCAGAAAAAAGGAGGGCGGATATTTAAGTACAAGTAGTTTGGAGGAAAGATGCCAGAGGTGGGTAGAAAATCAGATTTCTATTTCTTCTTTACTTTTAGTGAATTGTATTCAAATCTCTCTTAATCGTACATCTGGTCGCCTTGGGTGATTCTGGATGGGAAGCAGACAGATCTTCATGTTTGATACACAGTGCGTTCTTGGCACACATTGAGTGCGAAATAGTAGCCTCTTGGATCTTTCATCACACAAGGTCATGGAGAAGTTCATTATAGGGTTCCTTTTATAATGAATAGGTTTTACTTTCACTAGTTAAATGATGAAACAGTGCTGGTGATTCAGGATGGGTGTAATTTGTATTTGGTGTTCAGAGTAGATAAATAGCACAGTTCCCATCCCAAAGTTATATGTATCCTCCACTCCCGCCCCCTTGCAAGGCTGGAGTTGCTGATGTGAAGGCAGCCGCTACCCACACATGGGAAAGGGCTAGGAGAAGGTGGCTTCTCGATGGAGAAGATGGGGGTGTCTCCTTGATCTGTTCACTTGATTTTCTCCTCTGTGAGTCCAGCCATCAGTCTCTACCGCTTTCTCTGTCCCTACCCTCAGATCTCGCAATCACTTAACATTATTCTCACTTTGACTCCATCTAAATACTCAAAGGTACAACTTTTGCTGCCTGCAAACATAAGGTTTTTCACTAGGAAGCCTGATACCCAATGTGTGACTGAGATGGGGTCTGCGGGGCACCTTACCCTGGAGGAGTGTTTCCTGACCTTGGCACTTTTGACCTTTGGAACAGAATAATTCTGTGGGGGGCCATCCTGTGCTGTGTCGGGTATTCAGCAGGGCCCCTGGCCTTGACTCATTAGGCCCCAGTGGCAGCCCCACCTGCTGTGACAATTAAAGATGTCTCCACGTTGTCAAATGTGCCCTGGGAAACAAACAGCCCCCAGCTGAGAACCACTGCCCTAGATCCATATCCCTTCAGGTGTTAGGAGGAAGTTCTGCTCCTTGTCAGTTTGAAGAGTATCATATATCCTCATATTTCACACCCTGACCTAAGTGGAGAAAAGAATCCTTCTCCACCTCATTTCACACCCCACTATGACTAATCTGGACCGAAGCTGCCTCCCATAGGAGGCTCCAAAATTATTTCTTAGTGAAACAAATTTCTGCTCCTGTCATCCAGTAAATTGTCAGTTTGTCTGGTAATGATTTTGCTGCTGGGAATCCATCTTTCTTTCCTTACTCTTTTGCTCAAAGACAGAACTTAAAAAACAAAAAAAAAAGTTCAGGTCTCTGGGCTATTGGAAAGCAAGACATTTTTTCTATGTATTCCAAGTTTCCCTATCATACTGATTGAAATTGAAATTGTTCTTGCTGTCACCCCGAATTACACTCCTGGATGTTCTAGAATCTTTCCCACGGCGTTATCCTTTGTCAATTCCTTTTGTCCTGTCGATCACCGTGAAGAGAGGTCTCTACCCCAACACACCTATTAGGAAAACACATCCTTAACCGTCATAATTTCCATGGTCTTTCTCAACTTGAGAAGCAAACTCTGCTCTTACTCTTTTCTCCTGCCCACTATCCCCTTCACCCACAAAAGCCTGGCTTTATGTTAAGGACATGGTTCTTACTTTAGCTTATATCAGAATCACCTGGAGGGCCTGTTGGAACATAGATTTCTTTAAAAAAAGAAAGATTTATTTGTTTGGAGCAGGGTGGGGGGGCAGAGAGAGAGGTGGGCAAGCAGACTCCCTGCTGAGCAGGGAGCATGGGGTGGGGCTCAATCCAGGGACTCTGAGATGGTGACCTGAGCCCAAATCAAGAGTCAGATGCTTAACTGACTGAGCTACCCAGGTGCCCCGAAACATAGATTTCTGAACCCCAACTCCAGGTTTCAGAATTGATCTGGGGTGGGGCCCAATGATTTGATTTCTAACAAATCCCAAGTGATGCTGATGCTTCTGTACCGGACCCTGCATTCCTTGAGAAGCATAAGGTATGATGACAGAAGATAAAGCCCTCCAAGTGAATCTGGTAGGGGTAGGGTGTCCACTTTGCACAGAGCCACTGGTTTATTTCCCCTCGCCCTGCAAAGATCAGTATTTCTTGACAAGTTCCATCCCACGAGCAAAACCAGCTGAACTTGAAAAGGCCTATGAGAAAGTTTCCAGATCTTAGGGAACAAAGGTGGGCTCAAAAACAAAACAAAACAAAACAAAACAAAACACAGCACTACAATTCATATGCATTTCAGGTGCTCAGACAAGTGAATTTCTACCTGCATGGGCTTTCAGAGGGCTGTTTTGCCAGACTCTTTCCATGAAAGAAACAATACTTGCTAGCTTGCAAACTTTTGGACATTTATTAAGTAAACGATTTGTGTTCAGAGGTCTCAAGAAATAGAAGAGAGAGCATGAGGCTTAGAGTGTAAACATGTGGGCTCTAGTCTGGTTGAATTATCTGGGCAAGTTACCTCACGGCATTTTGCAAATAGTCTTCTCATTTCTAAGATGGGGGAACTCCATCTCTTCTCAGAAGGCCTTTGCACTGCTATGATTCCTGAAACACTTCTTTACACAGGAACTTTTAAGATCCTGGCCCTAGGGTTGAAACACATCTAACTCAATGTGCCAAGGGATCTGTCTTGTCTCCCTTGCTGGCTCAAATGTCTCTATTGTATCACACCTAAAAATGAGGCAGCACATGCCATTTTTTAAACATAACAACTCTGGTAGGCTGAGAAATGGTCTCAAAGATATCTAGATCCCGGGCAGCCCGGGTGGCTCAGCGGTTTAGCGCTGCCTTCAACCCAGGGCCTGATTCTGGAGACCCAGGATCGAGTCCCACGTTGGGCTCCCTGCATGGAGCCTACTTCTCCCTCTGCCTGTGTCTCTGCCTGTGTGTGTGTGTGTGTCTCTAATGAATAAATATAAATCCTTAAAGAAAAAAAAAAAAACAAAGATATCTAGATCCTAATTCCTAGAACCTGTGATCATTATCTTACAACAGGCACTTTGCAGATGTGAGTAAGTTAAAGGATTTTGAGATGGAGAGATTGTCCTGGATTATCCATGTGGGCCCCAAATGTAATTACAAGTGTCCTTATAAAAGAGAGGCAAGGAGAGATCTGATGACAACAGAGGAGGCCAGAGTGGGGGGAGAAAAGGCGATGCGACTCAAGGCCAAGGAATGCCAGCAGCCTCTAGAAGCTGAAAGAGGTAAGGGACATGTTCTCCCCTAGAGCATCTGGAAGGAACCTGCCTGCTGACACCTTGATTTCAGCCCCATAAAACTCATTTCAAAAATCTGTTCTTTAAAACTATAAGAAGGGATCCCTGGGTGGCGCAGCGGTTTGGCGCCTGCCTTTGGCCCAGGGCGCGGTCCTGGAGACCCAGGATCGAATCCCACGTTGGGCAGCCGGTGCATGGAGCCTGCTTCTCCCTCTGCCTGTGTCTCTGCCTCTCTCTCTCTCTCTCTGTGACTATCATAAATAAATAAAAATTAAAAAAAAAATAAAACTGTAAGAAAATAAGTTTATGCTCTTTAAACCATCAAGTTTGTGATTATTTGTTATTTGTTACAGAGCACATAGGAGACTAATACACT
This sequence comes from Vulpes lagopus, assembly GCF_018345385.1. Classification (NCBI taxonomy): domain Eukaryota; kingdom Metazoa; phylum Chordata; class Mammalia; order Carnivora; family Canidae; genus Vulpes; species Vulpes lagopus. The sequence goes on from NC_054826.1 coordinate 75,688,997, forward strand.
GGATGTAGGCCAGTATGTTGCTCAGCTAGTTCCCAGTTGGAAGGTTTTGACAGACATTGCTGGTCACAAGTGGTAAATTGCAGGCTTACCTGCCTTTTGACAGTAGAGCTGGCTTTCTTTAGTTAATATAGTTTCGTGATTCTGTATTCAAATTGCAGTGCCTCTGACAGGCACTCTGCTTTGGTCACTAATAAGGTTAGCCCAAGACTTGGCATATTGTGGGTACTTGCTGCATATTATTAGAGTTGACTGCCAGCCAAGCGCAGTCATGTCCTCCATGAAAACAGGACCTAGAGCTGGGGGGAGGGAGAGGGAATTGTCTGGAAGGAAGTAGAATGTTTGTCCAAGCTTACTTCCTGCATTCTCTGAATTCCTGTCAAGGCCACCCTAGGACCAGTTACTCTCGTCAAGGCCCCGGAAGGACATTTTGTGTTGCTGTTGCAAGGGAAGCTGCCCAACCATTCATGCCTGACTCTACCATTCTTCTCACTCCCACAGTAATCCTCCGACACTTCCAAATACGGCCCATGTCCATACTGTTTTTGGACCTTCTTAGGCCTTGCTGTCCCTGGCAGCTGACAATCCTTTCCCACAGGCTCTCTTACCAGAAGCTATTGATGAAAATAATAATCATGAGAGTGCTAATACCTGTTTATGGAGGGACTACTAGGGGACAGTTTCTCTAATAACTACAGCAATAATGTGAGATAGATATTATTGTAATACCTTCTTACATGTAGGTTAACTGAGACTCTGAGAAATGATTAATTTTAACCCAAATCCTACAGGTGATCACTGATGGAGGTCAGATTCAAACCAAGGTCTGCCTGAGGCCAGAGTCTTTCCATTTGGTTATATTGTTTCTGACCACAAGAAAACCTACCCCCAAGTACTTAGTACAGTGTTTGGCATATAGTAAAGGGCCAGCTGGCATGTACATGGGGCACAGCAGCCCCAGAGGCATGGTGGCTTAAGACCCAGGAGATGAGAGGACTTTTCTGGCCTTTCCATACTCATGTCCCCAGAGAGCATCAAAGCCATACGGATGCTCTTCTGCTTCTTCATGCCCCTCTTTCATAAATCCCACTGTTTTCTACAAGTGAGAAAACAAAGGAGCTACATCCCAAAGGGGAATAAGTGGGGAAAACAATGTATACACAGAGAGGCCCTTCAGCTGAGCCCCTCTTCACCTGGCATCCTGCCACATTGATTCCCTCTCCCTCCTTTTAGTGGCCATCCTATAGACCTCTATGCCTGTGTTACATGCACAATATCGAAACTTCCACATTCTCACCTTCAGCTACACACATCCTGCTGTCTGGGAAACAGAGATTGTGAAGGGCAGTGAAATTTGGGGAGAAAGTGATAAAACTCTTTCCTGAAAACAAACATTTCTTCTTATTTTCTTCTCTCATCTTGCTACTAGAACACCTCAGCATTGGCATAACTTAAGGAGAAGTTAACTTTGAAGAAGTCAGCATTGGCATAACTTGAGGAGAAGATACATAAAATTTGAATTGGGACAAAATATTCTCATTGTGATGTGAAAAACAGGTCCCTGAGAGATGTGAGCAGGTAAGGCAAGCATGTGGCACACATGGCTCCTTTCCCCTGGCTCTGATCTCATCACCAGCTGATCACAGCACTCTTCTCCATTGAACCGACACCAATCAACTGGAGATGGGCACCTTGCAAGACAATCATTTGGCATGCCTGGAATATAGCATGGCTTTGAAGATGGAGTGCTCTGTGGACTCTTCCTGAGTTGTGAATTAACTTAAACAGTTTCTGAATTCTGAATTCACCCTTTAACAATTTCTGAATCCTATTCATCCTTTAAAGCCCATGTCCCATCCTACCCACTCTGGGAAGCCTTCTTGAATTATATTGATGTTTGTCTTCCCTAATTCTTCTCCTACTGATAAATCCTGAGGAGAGTCTGGATTTTGTAAAGATTGAACCCTGACAGCAGCTTTGTAAAATTTTCTATAGGGAAAATGGAAAAAATTCAGTTTTTCTTTTAGGTTGATCTGAAATTGTTTAGAAAAGTTTATGTTGGTTCCATACTAATTATTGGTGATGTCCTATAAATTTTCAGGGTGTTCCCCACTTTGGGAAAACTGCTATCAATTTTCTTTCATATATGACCTCTCAGATTTCAGGGCATTTCAAGCTTCCTGTGCAGTGTCTAATATCTTATAATTGATGACATTCATTGACCAAATTGTCCCCATTGTCCTCATAGCATTAAATTTTATTTCTAGGAAGGATGCATCTAAATATCAAGTGTTGTGGCTGACCCATCATGTCCTGGCAAGGGAAACTGGGCAGATTCTATGGAGCACCAAGTTAGGAATGTTCCTTTCTGAGCTTTATGCACTACAGCCAGGTATATATGCTCCAAGCTGTGTGCTTTCTCTTCTGCTTGTTTAGAGAGCTTAGAATGTATTGGGTATTTAAAAAAATATCTGTAGGATTCATTCCTCTCTCTACATCTAGTAAAATATCGGTGAGTATTAAAAATGTATTTTTGAATGAATGAATGTACAAATGAGTGAATGAAGAATGTAGGTCCAAGTATCTTCAAATATTCTGGTTGCTCTTTTTTTTTTTTCTATATTTTTTGTACAAATGTGTGAATTGCAGTGTGTCTTATTTAGCTGAATCTCAGGCTTATCTTTTCAGCTGCTGAGTTGAAAGTCTTGGTGAAATCACAGAATGTTAAGTTGGAAAGGACCCTAAAGATTAATTTATTACTTTATTTATTTATTTTAAAGATTTTTATTTATTTATTCATGAGAGACACAGAAAGAGAGAGAGAGAGAAGCAGAGACACAGGCAGAGGGAGAAGCAGGCTCCATGCAGAGAGCCTGGCGTGGGACTCTATCCTGGGTCTCCAGGATCAGGCCCTGGGCTGAAGGTGGCGCTAAACTGCTGGGCTACCCAGACTGCCCTAGATTACATATTTAATGGAGGGAATGAAGGCTGAAAAAGTGGACGTTCGGGTTTCAGAGTAGTGAAGGGGTTTAGGACAGACCTCCCCTCACCCCCACCCCTGCCCTAGTCCCTGAAATGTGCCACTTTGACATGTGGATTATTTTGAGCTAAAGGCACTTGAGATCCTGCAGGCTCAAGGGAATCTTTTGTCCCTTCCTTAATCACACAGAAGAGTCTAAATTGGAAGTCTTTCCCAGAATAAGGGTTATTAACAGAGATAAATTTTATCTGAGTGACCCATCTGTATGGCAGGGCAAACATCTAATTACCAAACATCTGCTCTTCTTCTCACCCTATGAAATGCATTCTTTTCCTCTGAGGTCCCAGATCTCTACCTCGTTCTGCTTAGTTCAGAATGACATATATACCCCATTCTGCCCGCCTGTCTCTGGCATTTCCATGTCTGTGGATTCCCCGTATGTATGCCTATTACATTTGATTTTTCTTCTGTTAATGTATTTTGATTCAATTTGATTCTTAGTCCAGCCAGAAGGATCTGTGAGGGGACAGGAATTCTTGCTGCCGACAGTGGACATGGTTGGTAGGATACTTAGCTCAATGGACATGGCTTGCACAGACCTTGTTGCAGCTGAAAGATCCTGGGACATGTGACATACAGCCAATAGAAGGTGAGATTTCTTACCATGTCAGTCTCCTGAAATCTCTCTTTGTAGACTCCATTGAAGCGAGTGTGGTTAAGAATATTTTCTCTCTTTCTAAATTTAGATTAGCAGGAGAAAATATTTGTGGAACTAGTCTGGCGACTCTTTGGTTAAATTTGGCAGAGTACTCTTTGGTTACTAATCTATTTCCTCCCAGAGATGGTCTCTGTTTCCTTAGTGTCTTTTATGTGGTTTGTCATCTGTTTGTTGCTAAGAGACATCTTGGAAGCTAAAGCCACAAAATTTTGGGGCACAAGTTGACTACTTCAAAGGTGTTAGAGGGTTTATCACCTCAAGAAGACTCCTGTGATAGGTAAATTGGTCACAGAATGGGTTAGATTAACACTAGGTCACTTGCTAACTTTAAGAAAACTTCTGTGCAGTGAGGTCCACTGTAAAACAGCACACAGTCTCAGGGTACCTGGGTGGCTCAGCCTGCCTTTGGCTCAGATCATGATCTCAGGGTCCTGGGATTGAGTCCCGAGTCAGGCTCCCTACTCAGGGGAAAGTCTGCTTTGCCCTCTCCCTCTGCCCTTCCCTTCTGCTTGTGTGCTCTCTTTCTTTCTCTCTCAAACAAAATCTTTAATAATAATAATAATAATAATAATAATAATAATAATAATATAATAAAACACAGCCTCCCACCCCACGGCACATTTCTTTGGGTATTAGTGTGACTCTGAGAGACCCAAAGAAAGAGTTAGACTTTTCCTTTTGTCTTCTTCTATGTCCTAAGAGCTTGGCTTTGTGAACAATGAGATTCTTTTTTTTTTTTTTTTTACGATTTTACTTATTTATTCATGACAGACACAGAGAGAGAGAGAGAGAGAGAGAGAGAGAGAGAGAGAGAGACAGAGAGAGACAGAGAGAGAGAGAGGCAGAGACACAGGCTGAGGGAGAAGCAGGCTCCATGCAGGGAACCCGACATGGGACTTGATCCCGGGTCTCCAGGATCACGCCCTGGGCAGAAGGCAGGTGCTAAACCACTGAGCCACCCAGGCATCCCCAGTGAGGTTATTCTTTTTGTTCTCCACCATTTGGAGAGTGTACTTATGGGGTATACCTTGGTGATCAAACAAATAAACTGGGGATTCTAGTTTCTCTCTGGGTTTAGCTGTGCCAGTTCTCGGGGCATTTGTCATGAGAGTTTCCAGCCCATGGGAAATTGTGTTGCTTGTTAGTGCTAGAAAGGTCCAAGAGCACCTGTCTGGTGTTGCAGATTAATGATTCTGTGACTGGAGGCATCTCACATTTTTGTGGGAGACCGGATACACTGTTTTCACTGCACCATCCTCACCACCTGCGCAATGAAGGTCTTTGCTTTCTTAGATTCATATTAGGGGTAAACTTTTGGATCATGAGGCTGCATCATCTATGCCTGGACACCGCTTACATCTTGATTAAGCCATTAAAAGGTTTATTGGTTTGAGTCACTATTGGCCAGATAATGGATCCTTTAAATTGGGTATATATATATTACAAAGAGTTCTCAATTGTTTTATTAGTATAATGGCTAGCCTCAGGGACTCCCTTGACAGGATTAAAAAACAGAAATTAGACATCAGACAAAAAGAAATGTCCACATCCAATATAAATTCCGCTTATTAAAATCTGATTGCATCTGTCTGTTTTAGCTTGTTTGCCTACAGGATTTATAGAGATTGCTCTGGCCTAAACTCTAGGTTCAAAGTGTAGAGATTGTTCACATAAATACAAAAAGCCAGAAAATGAATTTAACAAAAGCACTTGAGATTGGCTCATTTTGCTCCTATCTTCTGGAGCTCTATAATCAGGCTCTGTCTACCCTCAGGCATTCCTATACAATATTCTTTGTAGGAGTGTCCTAGACCCCCACCACAAAAAATTTATGTCCTTTGGACAATAGGAGAGCTTTAAATTTTAAAGCCCTTTTACCTCTCAAAAGATCCTACTAAATTTAGAGACTAATTAGAAAGATTATTTGGCCATATTCACAACCTTCCTTCTGAGGAAATAGATGACCAACATTTCTCCTAGACCCTCCTACAACTGATTTGCACAAGGCCAGTAGTCAGGGACTAAAAGAAACCAAGGTGAAACTGTGCATCTAGAAATAAGGCTTTTGTTAAAATGCTTTATACAGACTTTACAAAGGCATAAATCTTTTGGCTCCCAGTTTAGTTAAAATTCTCCCTGATATAAAAAAGTGAATTTAATTAAAAAGATGGGCTAATTCTTTGATATTCAAGGCCTAATCTAGCTCTTTGGGGAATTAGGAACAACTGTCTTTATAAATCTCTGCAAAACCAGAACTACAACCCTAAAAACAAGTTAAAGCCTACCCATCTTTACTAATCTCCAAACTTTGCCTGTTTCTCTCAAGAAGTTTGTGGATATTATTAAAAAATAATCAGGATACTGGGTCAAAATTGTTCTGTACTTTAAAAAGAATGGTAAATTTTAAATAGCAATTACCCGGAACTCTGAAAGATTTTTTTCTTTACTTTCTTTCTCTACTCCTTGAAATTATAAATCTTATCATGTCTTTGAAATGTAAACATAACCCACAATCTCCTGAGACTGAAGGAAAAAAAAAAGAGGGAAGGAGGCCTTTTAAAAATACAAACTACTGAAAGGGCTTTTATCCCCAGATTCCAGCACCTCTGATAACAGGCAGATATGCTACAAACATGCACCTTGCAAAAAACTTAGATATTCTCTCTGCCTTCAATATAAATTTTGATACAAATACCTTCTTTAGGATCTAAGAGCCAATCTTTGAAATGCAAACTTTAAGGAAAAGTTTTCCATAAAAATAAATAATTGAATAGAGGGAAGATTTAAAAAATCGGGCCTATACTGTCCTTTCCACAAATATTAGTAGAAACAAAATTAAGATTTTGTTTACATCTTGTCTTAGTTTGTGTGTCTGTGTTCCTGTCATATGTGTCTATGTATGTAGTAAATGTGAGATATTTTCTCTACCTCCAGATGGTACTGCTAAAATTAATATGTAAAAGAGCTCTATTTAGTTGGTTTGAAGACGTGTGCTTCTAAGGATTGGGCATTCTAAAGCTCAGAAAGGTAGAAACTAACCCAAATGTTTTTCGAGCTCACATGACTTGGCAAAATATTTGTTATTAAAGCTAATTTAATGTTGTTGGTTTAATTAAAATAGACATGTCTTTAGAGTTATCAGCATTGAGTACAAACTTTTATTCTACTTTTGTTTACTAGAAGTCAAATAAGTTCATGGTATTTTTGTTGCAAAATTTGTTAGGAAAAAACTTTAGAATAATGGTTGACTATGTCTAATGCCTTATGAAGTTATTGTGGGTAGTCTAAGCATAATTGTTAAGAACAAGTAAATTAAATAGATACAAAGAAATAAAAAGGTTTGTAGCCAAGCTTCTAAATAGCTTCCAAAATCTTTGGTGACCTAATATTTTAGAGTTTTGCTAAGTTAAATGATAAGTAAATTTCATTGACAATTTAAATAATTTCTGAATAAGACAAAATAGTGAAACATTGAGTACTGATCTACTATCTATTTATCTACTTTTGTCTTATTATAGAAAAACTATGGATAAATTTGGGTCTGTTAATAAACAATGTTTTATACTTTACTGGAAGATCTCACTATGAAAAAAATTCATGTTTCTAAAAATTATGAAATGAAACATATCAATAAATCTGTGCATCTTAGAGAATTCTAGTGTAAGAAACAGTTCACAAATTGGTTATTTAGTTTTCACTGGAGACCAAAGTTTCTAAAAGTAATATTCTTTTATTTTTAAATATTTTATTTATTTATTTGACAGAGAGAGAATGAGAGGTAGAGGGAGGCAGAAGAGTGAGGCAGAGGGAGAAGGAGAAGAGAAGCAGACTCCCTGCTAGCAGGGAGCTCCTGAGGGGCTTAATACCAGGATCCTAGGATCATGACCTGAGCTGAAGGCAGATGCTTAACTGGCTGATACACCCAGGCACTCCTAAAATTAATATTCTTACAAATGTAATGAATGATAAAGTAAGCAACTCTGTATGCAAGGAAAATAAGATGTGTTTTTGATAAGAAAGGTATGAGGAATGGGAATACATTTTTGTTGAGGGAAAATAAAGTAATTTTGCCCTAAAATGAGACTGGTTTTTTTAGAGAAGGCTTAGGACAAAATATGAAAGTTGTGGAAGGTTTGTGAAGGGAAATCTTTGAAAAATAATTTTATGCATGATCAGGACTAACTAAGATTGGAATTGGAAGAGTTTTACAAATATGCTGGTTTAAGAGTGAGATTCAGCTTTTCTCTTTGTTAGAAATAGAAAGTTTCTTAAACTATTGGTCTGCTCTTCATAAGAAATTGTAAAGAAAAGTTTTCTTTACCTTTTATCTGCTTAAAAAACAATGGCTCAATGTTTACCGAAATAATTTCCCATATTTATCAGGTCTTTGATTACTTAATAAAACTAAGTCTTACAATTATTAAAAGCTAAATTTTATTCACAACTATGTGGCCTTCTGCATTTGCCTTTGAGATTTCTTATTGTCACTTTGATGAAATGGATAATTAAATATTGTTTCCTAATGATTGTGATTCTACTTAACCAAATGTTCAAATCTTTTGATTTTTTTTTTTTTTGGACATAGTTTCCAACATCAAATTCTAAAAAGAAGTCTTTTCACCATAATCTAACTGAAATTTTCCAGAGGGCCCCTAGAACATTTTCAAGAGAAAAAAAATTGTGAGAAATTAAACTAATGAGGCTTACTTGGTACGTTAAATTACTTGGAAGCATTGTCAAATATGTGGTATTAAACACTTTTAGATTATATTTACATAGAGATATTATAAAAACGGGTGTTCTAAAATTACATGAAACTCCTAGAAATCTAATGTCCTAGTATGCTATTAATATTATTGTTATTATTACTATTATATTTTTATTTTTTTAATATTTTATTTCTTTGCTCATGAGAGACAGAGAGAGAGAAAGAGAGAGAGAGAGAGAGAGAGGCAGAGACATAGGCAGAGAAGCAGGCTCCATGCAGGAAGCCTGATGTGGAACTCTATCCCAAGACTCCAGGATCACACCCTGAGGTGAAGGCAGACGCTCAACTGCTGAGCCACCCAGGCATCCCTAAAGTTTTATTTTTTAGAGAGAGAGTTGCACATACCAGGTTGGGGGGTGAAGGGCAGAGAGAGATGGAGAATCTTAATGCCCAATGCAGAGCCCTACATGGGGGCTCGATCTCTTGACTCTAAGAGCATGACCTTAGTCAAAATCAAGAGTTGGAGGCTGAACCGACTGAGCCAGCCAGGCACTCCTGGCTGGTATGTTATTATTTTGAAGTGTTGTATTCACAAAAATTACAAATTTCCTTGTCAGTTGCATTATAATGAACTCAAATCAGAGGGCTCTGTGTGTGTGTCTTTGTATTTGTGTTCTGTGTATGAAGTATGCATGGTATATGTGCAAATTGTGTGTGTAGTGTGTGTAGTATATGTATTTTTTTGTTATTAACCTTTTTAAAATTTTAATTCTGGTATAGTTAACATAATAGTGTTTGTTATCTTTAACCATGGCTATTTTTAAGTCTTTTATCACTTATAGACAGTTATACTTTTACTCAGATTCCTTTATAAAAGTTTCCTGCAAATGTGCTTCATCTTCAGTGAGACTCATGGAAAAAAACTCTGATTACAGGTTTCTGATAAGATTAAGATCATAAAACCGAACTGGGTAAAAATTTCCAGAAGTAGTGGAAAAATTAGATTTACATAGAACAAGAATTAATAATATGAGACTAATTGAATTGAGGAAGATAATTATACTTTTAATGACTTTTTGTTTGAAACATTGCTGACTTTAAAAAAAATAATTTCCCAGAGTTAAGAAAACTTTCTCTTAAGATAACTGACTTACAGCAATTTAATCAAACATACTTTTGTGAACAAATTAAAACATTTATCTTTTCTCCCTACCAGATCCTTCCAGAATTCAGAAACTCTCAGTGAGTATTCTTATATTTTTATGGCAATATCTTTATTTGCATAAGTTCAATAAGGATCCATTATCCTTATGAGAAGACACAAATGAAAATGCTGGTTATATCACTAAGGGTTTGATTGGAATGTCATATCTGCGAAGGACCTGCATAGGCTCAGATGTGACTAGACAGCTTTAAGGAACTAAGTTTGGCTTTATGGAGCCAATAAAACCCCCTTAGAAATGTCAGATTGATACCTTGCTTATAGATTTCCTAGCAGCCTTACAAAGAAAGTGAAGGTCAGCTACTGGCAGGTGCAGGAACCTCAGGATATTTTGGGGAACTCAAGAAGGGAAGAATTCACCCAAATCTATAGATATTGCAGGTGAAATCTGATGGCAATTATTTGGCTTGGTTTCTGACCTTGAGAGGCTATTAAAAGCTCAATCTAGAGATTCCTTATGAAAAGTTCCAACAATGCAAGTTTTATTCCTCCCCCTTTTCCCTTTATTTATTTATTTACTCATGAGAGACACAGAGAGAGAGAGGCAGAGACAGAGGCAGAGAGAGAAGCTCCCCCATGGGGAGCCTGATGCGAGATCGATCCCAGGACCCCGGGATCACACGCTGAACCAAAGGCAGATGCTCAACCACTGAGCCACCCAGGTGTTCCCAAAGCAAGTTTTAAAGAGTCTATATGGTAAATCACTATTCCTTTTTTTTTTTTTTTAAGATTTCATTTATTTATTCATGAGAGACACAGAGAGAGGCAGAGACATAGGTAGAAGGAGAAGCAGCCTTCATGCAGGGCTCACACCCTGAGCCGAAGGCAGGTGCTCAACCGCTGAGCCACCCAGGCATCCCTGGTCAATCACTATTCTTGCTGCATTTACATAAGTAATTAGGCTGAGGGATTTTTGCAACTAGACTTACTTTGCAAACAAATTAATGTTAATTTGGCTATCTTTGGTAAAAATTAAGGTGGTAATATAGAGAAAATGTTTGAATAGCATGTTTTTGTAGATATTTTATATTTTAATACTATTCATTATAAAGTGAACTAAATCCTCATTTCTTCTAATGTTCTTCAATGCTTAGTTATAGCTTTCCATCTAACATTTGATTTTTCTCCTATCTTTCTATCTTGGAATCATTTGAGAATTAAAACTGCCCTTTTTTCTGAAGCTCCACAAGCTAAATGACTTGATGCAAAGAAATCACCATAACAGCTCAGGCACAGACAATCTTTGTGCTCTTGCTTTATGGGCCACTCAAAAATATCACTAGAGGGGGATCCCTGGGTGGCTCAGCGGTTTAGTGGCTGCCTTTGGCCCAGGGCGTGATCCTGGATCAAGTACTGCATCGGGCTCCCTGCATGGAGCCTGCTTCTCCCTCTGCCTGTCTCTGCCTCTCCCTCTCTGTGTGTCTCTCATGGATAAATAAATAAAATCTTAAAAAAAAAAAAAAAAAAGATTGCACTACCTATCCTCACTCAAGATACTTGAAGTCTGACATCTAGATATCCTCACAGCTGGCTGCCCTCAGAACTCAGAAACTGTCTTAATATTTGATCCAATCATTTACCATTGTTTTTCTTTTGTTTCCACAGAAATGCCTCTTAGTTAATACCTGATTACTTGAATCATCGGTCTAACTTTGAGAATATACCTATATCATGCATCCTGAAACGAGTTTGACCTAACTCATCTATTGTCAAGACTAAGTGAGTGGATCAATGAGACAAGACAACCTACCAGCTCAACTTATAATATGTGAAACTCCCACAGAAGTTCCAGATGAGGGGGCTAAGGGGCTCAGACCCCCTCACCCTCTGAATGTGGAACTTTGACATGTGGATTATTTTGAACTAAAGGCACTTGAGACCCTGTGGATTCAAGAGAAACTTTGTCTCACATCTAACTACACAGAAGAATCCACACTGGAGGTCTTTCCCAGATAAGGGTTATTAACAGAGATAAATTTTATCTGAGTGACCCATCTGTATGGCAGGGCAAACATCTAATTACCAAACATCTGCTCTTCTTCTCACTCTGTGAAATGCATTCCTTTCCTCTGAGGTCCCAGATCCCTACCTCGTTCTGCTTACTTCAGAATGATATATATATCCCTGCCTGCCTGTCTCTGGCATTCCATGTCTGTGTGGATTCCCCGTATGTATGCCTATTACATTTTATTTTCCTCTTGTTAGTGTATCTCCTGTCAATGTGATTCTTAGTCCAGCCAGAAGGACCTGTAAGGGGGCAGGGATTCTGGCTCTCTGAATCCTGATCCTGACTTTTTACCACAACTGTGCTCTTCAGTATTGCAAATCAAATGCTTATTACTTCCTTTTAACAGGCTAGGGATTTAGAAGGCTTTCTTTTCTCTCTTTTTAAAAAAGATTTATTTATTTATTTATTTATTTATTTATTTATTTATTTATTTATGTATTTATCAGAGAGAAGAGAAGAGAGAAAGAGAATGTGCACAGAAGCAGAGGGAGAGGAAGAAGCAGGCTTCCTGCTGAGAAGGGAGCCCAATGTCGGGCTCCAACCTAGGACCCTAGGATCATGACCTGTGCCAAAGTCAGATGCTTACCTGACTGAGCCACAGAGGGGCCCCAGATTCAGAAGGCTTTCGGTTGCTTTGAAATCAATCACTTCCACTGTTTCTTCCCCTTTCTTATTCTTTATTTAGACATTGAGTATTTATTAAATACCTCTATGTTGAACATCATGGGAATGCAAAAATCATAGTCCTTACTCGTAAAGAATTTATAATCTAGTCATGAATAGAAATACCTATGACTATATTCATGGCAAGACGTAATTATGGAAAAAAAAATTCTGTTGATTTCCCCTGAACTTGGTGTGAAATGAAAGTTTTTTCCCTTATAGACCACAACTTTTTCATTTTTTAAAAAATATTTTATTTATCTACTCATGAGAGAGAGAGAGAGGTAGAGACATAGGCAGAGGGAGAAGCAGGCTCCCTGTGGGGACCCCAATGTGGGACTTGATCCCAGTATACTGGGATCACGCCCTGAGCCAAAGGCAGGCACTCAACAGTGCCCAGTGCCCCCCACTTTTTCATTGTTAACGAGATCTTTGAAGAATAGCATTCTCAGAGGTAAACCACTTGGCAAGGTTGCTTATCTAAGCAACAGAATTTTAGCCCTATTAAGGTGAGGCTGTCATTTTCAACAGTATTGTTCTTTAAATGGAGCATAGCATCATCTTTGCATTGAACTAACTGGCCAGCACAGTTGGTCTAGTTTGTTTTTGTCTGCTTATGCTTCTGGGGTGATAATGTAAGTTAAGGAATATGGATAGAACAACACAAATAAAATGGTTTCCCAACCAACTGTTGTGATGTGACTTTTTACAAAATATTTTATTCATTTATTTGAGAGAGGAAGGGAGAGCACAGAGACAGATTCCCTGAGCAGAGAGCCTGATGAGGGGCTTGATCCCAGGACCCTGAGATCATGACCTGAGATGAAGGCAGATGATTAGCCAGCTGAGCCACCCAGGTGCCCTGGTTGTAATGTGACTCATGAGAAATAGGCTCAGCCAGTCCTGGGAAGCAGTAAATTGTGGTGAAGAGCATGGGAGTTTTGTTAATAAACTTTCATTAAGTAGATGTTTATAAATATTTCTTGAGCATGCACTATTGAATGCTCTGATGATATAGCAGTTAAGAAATGGGAAAAAGATTATAGAGCATATATTCTAGTGAGACAGACAGGCAATGAACAAGACTAGAGAGTTCACACAGTAATGAATGTTGTGCAAAGAAAAACACGATTCATGATGAAGCAAGACTGGAAGATCCTGGAAGGCTTCTGGGGAAAAATGACCTTGATGTTAAGACCTAAATATTAATTATTTTTTAAAGGATTTTATCTATTCATTCATGAGAGACATAGAGAGACAGAGACACAGATAGAGGGAGAAGCAGGCTCCATGCAGGGAGCCCAATGCGGGACTCAGTCCCTGGTCTCCAAGATCAGGCCCTGGACTGAAGGCCACACCAAACTACTGAGCCATCCAGACTGCCCAAGACCTAAATATTAAGAAAGAGGTAGCAAGAAGACCTGGAGGAAGGGCAGGGAAGATGATCCTGGTAGAAGGAGCATCAGGTAGGGAAGTCATGAGACTAGAAGGGTCTGGGCACATTTCAGAAACTGAATTTAGGCTGGTGGGCTGGAGCTTGCAGAGGAAGAGTAATAGGGCAGGAGGTGAGGTCAGAGAGGCAGGCAGGGGCCAGGCTTTGCAAGGAGGATAAGGAATTTTTTTTTTTTAAAGATTTTATTTATTTACTCATGACAGACACAGAAAGAGAGAGAGAGAGAGAGGCAGAGACATAGGCAGAGGGAGAAGCAGGCTCCATGCACTGGGAGCCCGATGTGGGATTCGATCCCGGGTCTCCAGGATCAGGCCCTGGGCCAAAGGCAGGCACCAAACCGCTGCGCCACCCAGGGATCCCTTGAAATAAATTTCTTATGTCATTGTCATATAAATCAACAAATAACATCATGTAGCATTCATATATCTTTATATATCTTTCCATTCTATCAATAGTTTTGTTGACATTAATAAAAGACCAAGATGAAGATGTTAGCGGTGGGGATAAATGGAGCAAGACTATGACAGGCAGAGGGCAGCAGCCCCAACCAAGGCCTCAATGTGGAAGGTGGGCCAGGAACAGCCAGGAGAAAGAATTGGCAATAAGACTTCCATAGCCATGGCTAGTTCTGACATGAAACCAAAATCAGTAAGTCGTGCCAAAAACTGGTCAGAAGAGAGAAAATGTACAGATTTCAGCAAGCAGGATACAGGAATGAAATTGAATATAAACAAGTGAAACAAGTTTCTATGGTAGATCGTTGGCCAGAGACAGGCTATGTGAAGAAACTCCAAAGAAAAGACAAACTTTCTATTACTACAACAAACAGAGGGAGTGTGATGACAAGTCTACAAAGTGAAAATCTTTGCGCACTAGCCTTTGTTCTTTGTGTTTCTTGTCATTACTTCTTAAGAATTGATTGCTTCATTCTACATAATGTAAATGTCATTTTACAAAATAAAATTCAAAAGGCAGACTTCGGTTGAATGTTGTGAAACACAAAAGCCATGAAACCTGATATCGATCATCCTGTTCTGTTTTAAAATATAACTGCAGAAGCATTGAAGTTGAAAAAAAAGTTTTGTTAAAATTGTTCACTATGGATTTATAAATTTAGTGTAAGAGAAGATAAAAGTGATGGTCAGTCAGACAGTCAACAAGCATTAATTTAGCATGGGTCCAGTGCTAGGTGCTGGGATCTATGGTGGTGGATATAACACCATTTCCTGCTTTCCCAGGACTTTGAGTTTGATGTTCCCTTTTGGGGAAGACCTCTGGGACAGCGGGTGACTACCTCTGTGTGTCTTCTTTAAGACACTGTATCTCCATTTGCAGGAAATACGTTTTAAATATAGTGGTTTTCTTAAGGCTGTCTGCCAAAACCATGTAACATGAATACTCAACTCTAGCGTAACTGTGATGGGAATGGCACCTGGGTGTGGAACCCTTTTGTAGTGGAGAAACTTGCTCAATTTCACGTGGAAGCACCAGTCTTCAGAAGAGGAAAGTGATGATTATATTAAAAAGAAGGGACAGGCCTGAGCTGAAGATTGTGAAGATAGTTTCTGTAGTTAACAGTTTTAACTAAGTCAGTGATTCCCCAAGTCTGGTTGTATCAGGATCCTGAGTGTCCACAAGGATTTTAATACGGCTCTCTAAAACTTTCATTTTAAAATTTAAGCAAGCCACACACACACACTCTTCTTGAAAGAGTGGACAAGGGGAAGAGGGGGCAAAATTAAATGGTCGGTTATAGGACTGTCTTAGTGAACAGATATTCTCGATGCTCTGGGAGGTTGCAGCTGGTTTGGGGGCTGTGTTGAGGAGTTGTGCTGTGTGTTTCCATTTTCATAGAATCGAACTTATTTATTTCCTTCTTTTCTGGTTTGTGTTTCAAAACTCAGATTTGAAGTACAAATGGTGTACAATTAGAACTCCTCGATGCAGGAGTCCCACAGAAGGCCACTAGACATAGCTTTATAAAACACAAGACTGAAACAGGCCATTCTCTGGGCACTGAGCAAAGTGTACGTGGAGTAGGTCAAGGAGCTTCATGGTTATTTTTTCCCTTGACTTCAGACAAAGATGAAAATGCCTGAATTAAGAGAGCTTGGTCCTGGCTTAGCTGAAACAGGATGGAGGAGGGCAAAGGGAGCAAGAGGAAACTAAAATAGAAGATGTGGGGACAAGAAAACATTTTAAAGGAAAGTCTGTCCCTTTTTATTCTCCCAAATCTTGTTCTCATGTGTAATTTTTTTATTCATTTCTTCTTGTACCATGTCAGTGAACAACTCCAAGTCTTCCTTTCCTTCCTTTCTTTCTTTCTTCTTTCCTTTCCTCTTTTCCTTTCCTTCCTTTTCTTTCTTTAAATTTTTTTTTATTTATTATTTATTATAGTCACAGAGAGAGAGAGAGAGAGAGAGAGGCAGAGACACAGGCAGAGGGAGAAGCAGGCTCCATGCACCGGGAGCCCGACGTGGGATTCGATCCGGGGTCTCCGGGATCGCGCCCTGGGCCAAAGGCAGGCGCCAAACCGCTGCGCCACCCAGGGATCCCCTTCCTTTTCTTTCTTTCTTCTTTCTTTCTTTCTTTCTTTCTTTCTTTCTTTCTTTCTTCTTTCTTCTTTTCTTTCCTCCTTTCCTTTCCTTTCCTTTCCTTCTTTTTCTTTCTTTCTTTCTTTCTTTCTTTTCTTCTTTCTTTCTTCTTTCTTTCTTTCTTTCTTTTCTTTCCTCCTTTCCTTCTCTTTCTTTCTTTCTTTCTTCTTTCCTCCTTCCTTTCCTTTTCTTCTTTCTTTCTTTCTTTCTTTCTTTCTTTCTTCTTTCTTTCTTTCTTCTTTCTTTTCTTTCCTCCTTTCCTTTCCTTTCCTTTCCTTTCCTTTCCTTTCCTTTCCTTTCCTTTCCTTTCCTTTCCTCTTTTCCTCAGGTCCACAACTAGACCAACACAGCTCATTTCAGTGGGAAGTCAGGCAAGGGTAATAAGAAAAGTTTGCTTTTCTTTCTTAATTTGGGGCTGAAAGTTACCAATTTACCTCCCACTGCTAATTCGTTTTGCTTTATGGAAACTTTTTATATGTCCTTTTGAGGATTGGTATTATTGTTGTTCATATTATCATCACTTTCTGTGTTTTTGAAATCCTGGACCAAAGTAGAAGAATTGATGAAAAATTATCATACTCAGCATGTGGAGAGAAAGTGATCTTTTCTGTAACTATACTATGAAGTTCATTATGATTGTGAAGCTTATTGCCACTATGAAGTTTTTTATTTTAAGATTTTATTTATCTACTCATGAGAGACACAGAAAGGCAGAGGGAGATGCAGGTTCCCTGAGGGGAGCCGGATGTGGGACTCAATCCCAGGACCCCAAGATCACACCCGGACCCCAAGGGAGACGCTCAACCACTGAGCCACTCAGATGTCCCATCACTATGAAGTTTATTATCCCATTTTGTAAACTACTTTGTGATTTTTTTAAGGTTTTATTTTTAAGCAATCTTTACACCCAACATAGGGCTTGAACTCACAACCTTGAGATCAAGAGTCACATGCTCTACTGACTGAGCCAGCCAGGCACCCCATGTGATTGGGTTTTTAAAATCAATAGTTATCTCAAATATGTTGAGTCAGACAGTGTTTCTCATTCCATAGGAGATACTTGAATAATCTCTATTTCCTTTCAAATGTTTATGAAAGTTAAGGAATTAAGTAATGGAAGTGAAGACTAAAATAAGTTATTTAACCATATTCTACACAGGATTGCAAAACTTAATGAATAAACATTGTCTTCTCATTCCAATTGACCTTGATAAAGTATTGCCAAGCCATGATCTTTATCGTATATTTAGAAGTATGAGTTTCTACCCAGTTGAGACCATAAATGGGGAGAAAGGCCCTAAGCCACAAGAGAGAAAACATTTTGGTTCAACTTTGTGCTTGGTGAGCTGTTTTCTTTCACAAAATTGACAAATTATGGGACATATTCCCATGTATAGTCACAGACCCCATGGATAGTGGTAACCAAATATGTTTCTTTTATTTGAAAAATGCTTTTCTATTACTTGCTGATCTTAGGAAACAAACACATATTCACTAACCATAATCTCCTAAACTTAAAAAAAAAGTTTTCTCACAGGCACAAACTTTCTGTAGTACTCTTATTTTCCTCTTTATTGCATGTAAAAAATCGACTTTTCTTTTTTGCTAATGTCCAATGGGAAATTCCTACTGTGTAAACACAATTGTGAGTTAAAGTCTCATTTAGTAGAAATTACTCTGGAAGAAAAATAAAGATTTTATTTATTTGAGAGACACAGAGAGAGAGAGAGAGAGAGAGAGAGAGAGAATGAGTGGTGGCAAAGGGCAAAGGGAGAGGGAGAAGCAGGCTCCCTGCTGAGCAGGGAGCTCCATGTGGGGCTTGATCTCAGGACCCTGGGATCATGACCTGAGCTTAATCAAGTGAGCCACGCAGGTGTCTAACTGAAGTTGTGGAGAAATATATAAATGTATATATAAATGTATAAGCAGAGTGAGGGTAAGAGAAGAAAGTTCCTATAGTCCTTGTAGTGGTGGTTCTTGAAGTAACTTTAGGTGGCTTAAACCTAAGTTTGGTATTAAACATGGTATTAAATAAATATTTATGGACATGGTATTAAATAAATATTAATATTGTATAAGATATTCCCTTTTCAGTTCTTTTTCACTCCTTCTGTTAACACTGAGGAGAAAGTTTACACCTAGTGCTAGTGTTTGTGTCCTCTTAACCCTTGTTACAGTTTTTTTTTTTAATTGAAGAAGAGGGCCTCAGGCACAATACAGAATAAATAAAAAAATTTACAATATTTTGTTTTGAATGCAAGTGAAAGTGATTTTCCATTAACATAATAAGGTAGTGTTTCTTTTCTTTCTTTCTTTCTTTCTTTCTTTCTTTCTTTCTTTCTTTCTTTCTTTCTTTCTTTCTTTCTTTCTTTCTTTCTTCTTTCTTTCTTTCTTTCTTTCTCTTTCAAGGTTTTATTTATTTATCCATGAGAGACACAGAAAGAGAGAGACAGAGACACAGGCAGAAGGCTCCATGCAGGGAACCCAACGTGGGACTTGATCCCAGGACTCCAGGATCACGCCCTGGGCCGATGGCTGATGCTCAACAGCTGAGCCACCTGGGCATCCCAGTACTGTTTCTTTTAAACATAAGTTTGTAAGATTAAAAAGTAAGTTAACTTAAATAAAAATATTAACCAGTAAAGGTGATGCACAAACATGACAAATATTGTGAGGTGAGGAGTTCAGAATATTCTATTAGAGTTCTCTTCATAGAGATTAAATTAGGGACACCTGGGTGGCTCAGTGGTTGAGCGCCTGCCTTCGGCCCAGGGCATGATTCTGGGGTCCCAGGATCGAGTTCCGCATGGGGTTCCTCATGGGGAGCCTGCTTCTCCCTCTGCCTGTGTCTGTGCTTCTCTCTCTGTATCTCTCATGAATAAATAAATAAAATCTTAAAATATATATCAAAATGCTATCCTCTGGGAGAAAATATAAAGGCTCTGGCTCCTGCCCCCCAGTAGAGTGACTTTTTTTTTTTTTAAAGAGAGAGATTAAATCATCTTCACCCAGACTTCTTCCAACTTCTTTTTATCTTTCCTTCTTTTCTCTCTCTTTGATTTTTTTCTACCCTCTATCATTCAATGGAGTGTACAGAGCCAGGATATAAAGGGTCTGACGTTGTGCTGGTTACTGTGAACACAGAAATACAGAGATTAATACATCATCATCTTTGCTTTCAACCAGCTCTGTCTCACTGCAGACACAGTTCTCACTGCAGACACAGTTATGCAAACAATGATTATACAGTGAGAAATCTGATGTGCATGCAAGGTATAGTGTAGCCCAGAGGGGGGAAAGCTGGAGGGAAGCAAGGAAAGGTATCGGGTTTCGACCTTGGGAACCTGTCCTATGAAATACTGTCCAAGTTCACAAATACATTCTGAATTTATTCAGCGAGCCTTTGTTGAGTCTGGCATTCTGTTAGATACTGGAGATTTAGACTTGAAAAAGAGTTGGATGCTTCAAGAAGCTTTTCGTTATAAGGGAAGACAGACAAGGAAAGCAATGGTTATATTGATCTATACATCTTATCTGAAACATTTGAAGGTATATGTGTTTCACAATTCTGAAGTTTTACAATGTTAATATGGCGCACATACTATATACTGCATAATACCCATAAAAGGGTCTGGGGTAGCACCCCGCAATTAAAACATGTGACTAGGGATCCCTGGTGGTGCAGCGGTTTGGCAAGCCCCAGGGCGCGATCCTGGAGACCTGGGATCGAGTCCCACGTCGGGCTCCAGGTGCATGGAGCCTGCTTCTCTCTCTGCCTGTGTCTCTGCCTCTCTCTCTCTATCATAAATAAATAAAAATAAAATAAAATAAACCATTGTTTAAAAAAAATAAAACATGTGACTATTCACACTAAATGGAATGAAGACTATAAATAGTCTTCAAAATAACTACAGTTACACTGCAAGGTCTTTTGGAAAAACAAAGAAAGGGTGATGAACTACATTCTTTTTTTTTTTTTAATTTATTTATGATAGACATAGAGAGAGAGAGAGAGAGAGGCAGAGACACAGGCAGAGGAGAGGGAGAAGCAGGCTCCATGCTGGGAGCCCGACGCGGGACTCAATCCCAGGACTCCAGGATCGCGCCCTGGGCCAAAGGCAGGCGTGAAACCTCTGAGCCACTCAGGGATCCCCTACATTCTTAATAATTTTATTTCATCTTATGTTTTTTAAAGTAATCTCTATGCTCAGCGTGGGGGCTCAAACACAAGACGCCCACGATCAGGAGTTGTGAGCTCTACCAACTGAGCCAGCCAGGAGACCCTGAACCACATTTTAATTGAAAAGTTGTCAGGGGCGGGGCGCCTGTGTGGCTCAGTGGGTTGAGCATCTGCCTTCAGCTCAGGCCATGTTCCTGGGGTTCTGGGATAAAGTCCCACGTTGGGATCCCCACAGGGAGACTGCTTTTCCCTCTGCCTGTCTCTGCCTCTCTGTGTCTCTCATGAATAAATAAATAAAATCTTAAAAAAAAAAAAAAAAGAAAAAAGTTATCAGGGAAGCGTTCCTTAAAGATGTGTTATCTGAATGGAGTCTTGCTGGATGAATAAGAATTAACCCCATAGAGGAGGCAGAGGACTGGTGGTAAACCCCTACCAGATGGTGGCAAGGGTTTTCTAGGCAGTGGGGACAGCCTGTAGAAAGACAATGGACTTGGTGTTTGGGGGCAACTGCAGATAATTCATGATGGCCATGTGTATAGTTTGCCTGAGACAGAGATGGAGAAGGGCAAGGGGATGGAGGTGCTGGTGGAGAACAGCTGAGTTCAGGTAGAGGCAGTGGTCAGGGACCTCGCTACATCTAACCTTTACTCTGAAGCATGAAGAACGCTCTTACAAGATTTTAACAGTGTGTAGTCATGTGAACAGATTTGAAATTATAGAAAAATCATAATATTGGATGGCAGAACTGATGCCCTACACAAAATTCAGGCGACTGTCGTTGTCTAGTGAGATGATGAGAAAATGCAAGTTGGCATGGTTGGCACATAGTTGCTCAAGTTGCTCAATAACTTGTAGCAAGTAGAGGGGCAAAGGCAGGGATATAGCAGGGATGGATAAGAGGAGACGATTTAGAGTGATTTTAAGGAATTAGTTAGGACCCCATTTCTGATATCTGATTGGACTGGGAGGAAGGAGGTCCAGAGCATCCCTGCCTCCAGAACCTCCCAGCCCCCTCTCCTGGCTTCCAGGTCTTTGTTGCTTGGCATTCCCTTTTAGACCTGACAAAGTATGAGTTTGGGGCTCAGGGAAATGATCTTAGTTGGATTTGGGAGTTGTTAGGTGATAGCTGAAGCCTCACTGTGGATGAGATTACAGACAGTTGCCTGGTTTCAGAAGTAAGGAAGCCTGGAGTCAGAATTCAAGAAACTACTTAAGGGGAAGGAAAGGAAACCAGGGACCACATTAAGTGCCCTAGGAAGGTCAACTGAGATAAGGTCTGGACAACTCCACAATGGCCATGGCCAATGAGATGTTAACTGTGATTTGAGAAGAGCAGTTTCAGTAGCTGAGGAGGGGCAGAGAGTGACTGAACAGAGGAGTGTGCAGGGGACCACCATCCTTTTAAGACACTCGGCTGTGAAGGGAGGGACAGAGAGCAGAAGGCCAAAGTTAGAGGAGGTAATGGGTGGTACGGAAAGATTTGGGTTTAATTTTAGTTTTTAAAGGTAGGAGAGTGCTGCCAGACTCCCAGTCACTTCTTGTAGTCAGCTTTTTCAGTGTGCTGTAAGCTGCATCTGGAGGAGAAATGTCTTCAACCTGAATACAAGTGCTTCTCAGAAGTAGACGGCCCTGGAATAGCTCTGTGGGAAAGCACCACTTTCTGGAATCATCCCCCAGGTACTGTTTCTTGTGCGAACTTCCAGCCAGGCTTTTGCACCTTCCTGCCTCCTTTGGCTACCTGGTTGGATGCTTGCCATTTGTTTAAGATGACTTTTATGGCTATATGGGTGCCAGGGAGCTGGCTTGTAAAATTTCCATGCATGTTCAGGATTGACTAAAGCAATGCTCTTCCCAAGCCACCTTCACCCCATTCTTGTAGTCTGAATCGTGTGCTTCCCAAATTTGATTGAGCTCAACCAATTCCTGAGGGGATAAAGCACCAGGCTGGGTATAGTAAAGACATAAGAAGACAGAGCATTTGCCTCCACGGACCTTATAACCCAAGATATGGGAGTGTCTTGTCTTGTAAGTAATGATAACAGTGGCTCTTAAACTTTTTGGAGGACGTGTGGATCTCTTGGAGATGTTGAATTTGATATAAAATTTCAAATTTTATGTGTGTGTGTATATGTTAAATACTGAAGTGGTTTTCAAAACTCAAGTTGGGGATGCTCAAACTTCAAATAGTCATTCATGTTCTATTGGTTTGTGACCTTGTCCAAAATAATGTTTCTGAGATTCAACTTACTGATTGTAGTGCCTGTCTTGCAAAGATTTTAGGAGGACTAAACGTGATCTTATGAAGATGCTTAGCACAGAGCCCAACACAGAGCTGATGCCAGTAAATGTTATTTCAACTTTATGTGTGTTACAGAGGAAGTGAGTTAGGTGTTAAATCAGAGGCACACCTAAGTCACTACTTTCTGTTACTCATTCCTGCATTTTGTTGTCATTCATTGATGAAAATACTGTTGTATATTTCAGTTATTCCTTATCTACCTCTAGAATTTTGCTTTATCTCAGTCCCATCTGAATTATTACTATATGTATATAATTTTTAAAGAGTTACATATAGGGACCCCTGGGTGGCTCAAGTGGTTTAGTGCCTGCCTTCAGCCCAGGGCATGATCCTGAAGTCCCAGGATGGAGTCCCACATCGGGCTCCCTGCCAGGAGCCTGCTTCTCCCTCTACCTATGTCTCTGCCTCTCTCTGTGTCTCTCCTGAATAAACAAATAAAATCTAAAAACAAAACAAACAAAAAACCCTTACATATACTTGCTTAAAAAGGAAACTCTACCATAAATAGAAAACACTTTCACTTGCCATAAATAGAAAGTAACAGTAACAATAAACAATGAAACTGAACAATGACAATACAACAATGCTGCAAATTCTAGTTAGGTACCAGTGCTTACCTAGGGCTTTGAGCCAGGGGCCCGCTCTTTGATAAACAGAGTTTATCAGAATACTTTCTTCCTGCAGTAGTCAGAAGAACCCAAAAGAGAACTGAAAAGGAAGTAACTTTCTGGCCGATGTGACTCGCTGTCCTTCAAAGCTCTGGCCTTGCTGATGCAGACTGAAGGAGTCTCCCCCGACTCCAGGGAGAGGCTCTCCCTTTGGGAGACTTTTAGGAGGGGTAGTGGTTGTCCTGCTTCACTTCTGATCCGAATAATAAATGCTCCGGGGGCGTGGTGGGGTCGGATGGGGTCGGGTCCTGAATCCTTCTGTCCCTCAGCCCGGTCCAGGACAGGAGCTCCGCAAGCCTTGCTCTTTAAGCTCCTAGGAACAAGGACGCTCAGAGGTCCTGTCCCCTATTTCCCTGCTAGATCACGCTCAGCGCCTGCCTCACATCCCGGACGGCCCTGGGGTTTTGTTTCTTAATTGGACAAGTAGCCGAGGCGGTGTGCGGGCTGCTGGGACCTCGGTGGGGAGGGAGGGAGGCTAGGGACCGCGTTGTGAGGCTCTCCGCCTGGCAGACACTGCTTCGGTGGGGTTGTAAGCCGTGGGTTCGTACTAGCACAAAGGCCAAAGCCATAGTGCTCGATGACTTTATTCACTTGAACTTGAATAGTTCAATTAGCCAAACAAACGGAGAATATTCTTATTTTGTTCTCATGATGGAGGCGACTACGGGCACTGTGTTCGGACGCCCGCGGGACCCGGGACTCGCCCTCGGTCTCTCCCCAGGGCTGCCCCCGCGCCCCTGCTGCCCAGGTGAGGCCTCCCTCCCGCGCCCGCCTGGGCACGCTCGCCGGGCCTCCTCACCTGGCCCGGGCACACCCCCGCCCCCGCGCCCCTGCTGCCCAGGTGAGGCGGTCCTCCCGCGCCCGCCGGGCCTCCCCACCTGGCCCGAGTCCGCCCCCCCCCCCCCCCGGCCCCGCGCCCCTGCTGCCCAGGTGAGGCGGTCCTCCCGCGCCCG
This sequence comes from Vulpes lagopus, assembly GCF_018345385.1. Lineage (NCBI taxonomy): Eukaryota > Metazoa > Chordata > Mammalia > Carnivora > Canidae > Vulpes > Vulpes lagopus. The sequence continues at coordinate 75,713,440 of NC_054826.1, forward strand.
CCGGGCCTCCCCACCTGGCCCGAGCCCCCCGGCCCCCGCGCCCCTGCCGCCCAGGTGAGGCCGCCCTCCTGCGCCCGCCGGGCCGCGCCTCCCCACCTGGCCGGACCCCCCCTCCCCCCACGCCCCTGCCGCCCAGGTGAGGCCGCCCTCCCGCGCCCGCCGCGCCTCCCCACCTGGCCGGACCCCCCCTCCCCCGCGCCCCGGCCCGGGCGGGCACCTGGCGGCCGCGGCCGCCCCAGCAGGGGGAGGAGACAGCCGCGGGGCGGGCGCCGCGGGGCCGCGCCGGGCCAGGCTGAGCCGCAGCCGAACTTTTCCCCCAGAAGTCCCACATTTGGGGGCAGGAGGAGCGGGCGGGGAGGGGAGACCGGAGTTCCTGGAAGGAGCGGCGGCGGCTCAGCAACATGGCCTCCTCCGCCACCGGGTCTCCCGCCGGCGCCCAGGGCGCCCCTCGTGCGCAGGTGAGCGCCGCCCCGCCCCCCTACCTGTGGCTCCCCGGCGGCTGCAGGGCGGGGGCCGCGGGGCGCCGGCGGCACCGGGAGGGCGAGCGGGGGGGCCCGATCTCTGCGGGTCGTGGGGGTCCGGCCGCGCGGGGCTGGGGTTGCGGCCCGGGGCTGGGGCGGGAGCCGCTCGAGCATCCGCGGGAGGAGCGAGGGGCGCCCGAGGACTTGGGGCTTCTGCGCGGAAACGTTCGTGTGTAGGAAGGCGCGGGGCAGGGCTCGGGGCGCCGTCGCCTCTCGGGGCTTCCATCCCCGCCCAGCGCCGTGCCCGCTGCACCCTTCCCGGGACGCGGCGGAAGCAGGATGCAGGTTGGCGGGGACGAGGTCACCTGGCGCTGAAAGTTACCTTCAGATTCAGGCTTTTTTTTTTTTTTTAGAGGTGAGTCGAGGTACTTCACTTGTTCCAGGAAGAATACAAAATCTGCGTAAAGATTGGGACGTGGGTGCAGGGCAGGCCAGGACAGACACAGGCGGCACCTGGGGTGGCTTGTGCTGGGTCCCCCCCCCCCCCGGAGAGCCCGCCGCCAAGTGAAAACGGGGCGCGCGTGTGCGAAACCACAGCTTCAAGATGAATCTCCTTCCCTTCCACCCCGCACGCCCGAGCTGATTGCCACCTTCACGCCCAGAGGCGTTCAGCAGCAATTTTGCAGCTGCCACTGAGTGTATAATAGGGGATAATTGGTTTAAAATACTTGCGTATGTTTGTACGTTCATAGAAGGTCGACGGGAAGGGCCTCAAGACACAGTAGTTCTTTGGGAGGCACCTGCGGGGGTGGGGGTGGGGGTGGACGGGTGAAAGGGAGACTTGCTTTCATGTACCTTTTGGGACCTTTAAAAAAAAAAAAAACAACATGTGTGAATGATCTATTCTTGAAAAATAAGAAATACTACCTATAAAAAAATGAGGTATGTTCGAGTAGCCTTGAACGCAATAGTTTACTTAAATTTCAAATTACGTAGGATTGCGCTGGAAACATACAAATCTAGCCCTTATCATGTCTTTCTTTGGTTGTCAGAATCCTCAGGGAGTCCAAGAGAAGTCTTCAAAAGAGAACTCTTACCTCTTGGCAAAGTTAATTGGTGGTTTTTATGGCTACCTTGATTCTGCCTTTTGATTTTGCTTGTTGAGAATGAGTGTGGCTTGTCTGATTTAGGAAGAGACCACTTTCTATTAAAAGGACGGTTGGGAGTCACGCTAGGGTTATAACCCGGCCTTATTCCAAGAGGGTGGACCACCTCTGGTAAGGCTACAGCAGGAAAACTAGAGGGGGACAGTCTGAGTAGACATGGATTGCTGCCTTAGCAGTTCTGGCTTCCTTATAATCTGCTGACCTGGGCTCAATCAGGTACATCTTTACGGAAGCAGATTTTCACTATTGAAAGTGTATGTAAAATTAAAATCACCACTCTGAAACAAAAACTGAAGGAATCTACTGAGTATCTTCTCCCCAGCTACTAATATCTCCAGGGCTGATTTCCTCTAAGTTCTCAAATCAGTGGAGGATGAATAAGTGAGCTGGGAATCTGGACTGTAGTTAAATAAATGTTTATTTATGATGAACCGTTTATGATGGTTCTCAGAATTTTTTCTGTTAAAGCATAAATAAATATCTGTTTCGTAACCTGCGCAGCGATGTGTTAGGTTCCACAGCAGAGAATGTGGCTCAATGTCCTTCAGACAATATAAAGACCAGTGGTATGTTTTGGAATCCAAGGAAACACTGTGGATTCTGAATTTGTTTGCTTTTTTGTGGCAGTGGTTACATTAGGACTGTGGTTTTCCTTTATTCAGTATTTCAAATTTTTCCTCCCTTTTACAGTGTTTATGAAACAAGTGAGCCTGCCTAATTCTAGAATAGTATTTTGGTAATTGAAAAGAATATAATTGTTCTGGACTCTCAGTGGTTGTTCTTAGCTTGATTTCCAATAAGTAACTTATGTTTGTATATTTTTGTAGACTATGTTACTGAAACTCTAGATCAGTATAATCCCAATGGGAGATCCTGTGAAATTCTAGCCCATATAAGTGGCATTTTTACACTTTTGAATAAACTAAATATTTGAAATTGATGAGACCAGTGAGCTACCTGACACTTTTATGTAAGAACATTTATGAGTTAACACTTTTTAATTGAAATGTTTAGCCTTGGGACACCTGGGTGGCTCAGCGGTTGAGCACCTGCCTGCCTTTGGCTCAGGGCATGATATTGGTCCCAGGATCGAGTCCTGCAACAGGCTCCCTGTGAGGAGCCTGCTTCTCTCTGCCTGTGTCTCTGCCTCTCTCTGTATCTCTCATGAATAAATAAATAAAATCTCTGAAAAAAAAGAAATGAAATGTTTAGCCTTGCCACAATACCTCCAAACTTAGTAAAGGCTACCCTTCTGAGATCAAGGTTACTAATAATCTAATCAGATCTGAAGTAACCTGTCCCGGTATGTATTGACTGGGCCGTTGATAACGAAACTCTACTCTTGGATCTCCCAATGTGAATGCTGGATTGATATTGGATTAATGCTGGAACAATAAAAGTATCTGGAATAGGGACATTTAATTTCTGTTTTTCATTTTCATCCTGAGTCAACAACCTAAATTTGTGAAAACGGCTTGAATTTTTATTTCTATCCATGATATAATTTTTAAGGTTAATTTGATATTATCTACTTTCTATTAGACATTTAAAGATATTTATTTTTAATATAGAGTTTTTACTTATTATTATTTTTATCTATTAAATGTGTTTTTTGAGTACTAGAAGCCCAACTGTGATTAGTTATAGCTTGAAAGTTCTGTCAAAGTTACGTGCAGTCTCTGAGTATCTTTTTTCTGACTGGACCCTAAATGGATATGGTAACATCTTCAAAATCTATAGTCATAGTTTAAGTACTGCTAGACACTTGTTTCAGTATGTTTGAAAATGAACAAATGGGTTTATATTCAAAAGGACAATGATTTTTCCAGGAACCAGTGAGGTTCCTGTTTCACCGGAGTGAAATGGCACCCAAGTAGAATCAATTCTATGGAAATTAATTCCTGAATTTCCTTTCTTGGGAAGGTCCTGTATGGATTAAATAGCAAATATCTTATGTTGGCCAGGAAGAAAGCAGTCACAGGAAAGTTGCATGTTTTCAGATCTGAATAGATGGTAGTAATTTTTTGGAATAAACTATCTTTAGTACTTTATACTGTGTATTAGTAAACAGATTAAGTGAACTAGTGTTTGGACTTAGAGCTTTAAACTGTAAGAGAAATTATTTGATGTTTCATCAGATGATGCTTAGTTACTGCCATTTCCAGAAACTATTAAGGAAAGGAAAATATTAGAAAATTGGCCCTAACATTAATTTTGTTTTCTGATGAATATTCAGAGTTGCCCTGGAATAAAGAACTGTATGTTGCCAAATTGGAAAGGCGGTTTCCCAAAGTGTTTTAAAGATAACACCGTGTTCATTAGTAGCTATTTTGTTCTTCTAGCATGGAATTGCATTTCTGCTTTATGCAGCTCTTCTGGGTAATGTTAAGGCTTGATGCCAAGAGTCTGCCATACAAGTGTGGGGCTACTGTTTTTCCCTTTTGTTCATGTCATGACACTTTATATGGAACCTGGCAAAGAGCTCTGTGACTGCAGCTCTGCTCTTTAGAGTCAAATACAGGGCTTGACACACAGTAGGCCTTCAACTAATGTTTGTTGAATAAATGATCAAATAAATGATAAAAAGGATCTGGCATTCAGATTTAGGGGCAGCTTTAACCATTTGAACAATACGTTTGAGTTCCTATCAAGTGAAAGTTATTCTTTTGCACGTCTTGGCTTTCACTCTCAATAAGTTCATAATCCAAGTTACTCAGAGTTTGCATAGTACAAGGATCACACAGAGCCAGTAACAGATATTTTTCCATGCCTAGATTTTCATTTAATCGTGTGCCTCAATTTAGTTTGGGCTATAGTATATGATAAAGATGGGAAAATGTAGACGAAGGAACCTAAGAGTTTTAGGAGAGGGGTATCAGGAATGGAGAGTTTATACTTCCTTGTTTCTGCACTGAAAAATGACACAGAATAGAAATGTGTGAAAAGGCATAGAGAACTGTCTGGAAAAGTGCTCTAATTTATTCTTGTTAATGGCTGCTTAATATTCACAGTGTGGATTGACCATAATTTATTTACTGTTTTCCAGATTAATAAACACTTATCTTGCTTCCAGTTTTTTGACCTCTATAGACAATGCTGCAAATAAATAAAAAGTTCATAATCTGCAGTGGCTGGGTGGCTCAGTTGGTTAAGTATCTGACTCTTGATCTCAGCTCAGGTCTTGATCTCAGGATTGTGAGCTCAATCCAGAGTTGGACTCCATGTTAAGGGAGGAGCCTACTTAAAAAAATTTCATTATCCAATTGGATAGAGAAGATGTACACATCTTTAGTAGTAGCAGCCATGATCTCTTGTGCTTTTCATGGAGGATATTGTCTACTTCAAAACAAACCACAGGGTAGGTATTATTATTACTACACCCTATTTTATACACAAAGAAACTGAGCTTTCATAGAAAGGCTAGGCAGGTTGTAATTTGGTAAGGGCTGCAGCTGGATTGGAACTCCTGTCTGCTTGAGCAGTGAGAAGGCAATGATGATAAAATCAGGAGGCCAAGAATGAAGTCCCCATTCTAATCCCCATACTATGCTGTAACCTCAAAATCTTAACATCTCTTGGGCTTGGTAAGAGAAAGTTGGAGTTTCTCTTGAAAGAGAGAGTTGGAATAAATTGTAAGGTTCATTCTCGCTCAATTAGTCTATGATTTTAAAAATTAAGTGCTTAGAGAAAGCTATAGATAATTAATAATAAAGTGATATAGTCTCTTGTTTTTCAGAAGCATTTCCCCCTCATATTTTGGCATTCCTGATATTAAGATAATTTTCCAAATGTTAGAAGCTTTTGAGTTTATTTTATATTGTTTAATTTAAATGATTTATTTTTCTCTGAAAATCTGATTTTATAGAAATTGTGCTTTTTGTAACTGACGACATCTTAGAGTATAATACATTTAGTAGTTCCAGGGTGGAAATAGCAAGAGGACATCTCAGTGAGTTTGGGTTGGTAACTGAGCACTCACCAAAGACAAGGAGTTTGAATGGAGTATAAAAGAAGAAGGATACTTCACATGGTAGGTAGAGAGCAGTTGGGATAACTGCTTGGACTCTGTGGGGCCTTTAGGCTTGCTGCTGCTGCTGCTGCTGCTGCTGCTGCTTCTTCTTCTTCTTCTTCTTCTTCTTCTTCTTCTTCTCCTCCTCCTCCTTCTTCTCCTTCTTCTCCTTCTTCACCTTCTTCTCCTTCTTCTTCTGCTTCTGCTTCTCCTCCCTCTTCTTCTCCTTCTTCTTTTTTAAATTTGAGATGTGATTAATGGTATGCTGGTAAACTGCCTCTTAAAAAAAAAGCCCTGATTTATAGCATTTGCCCATTTCTGTGAAGTAAATAGAAGAATTCTGATCTCCAGTTCCAATGGTTCCCCTATAGAATAAGCAGTGCTCTGATAGCAGCAGGATGTCCTACCATTCAACTAAGTTCTGACATTGTCTACCCAGAGATAGCATCAGATCTCACAGGTTAAAGGCTCAATCACATACTGCCCTACCACTTTACATGCCCATTGCAAGCCCAGGTAATCACTTGTGCTTCTGACAAACTGGCTAAAAATTGGAGGGTCCCAAAACCCTCTCTTTTGGTGCAGTTAATTTGCTAGAGTAGCTCTCAGAATTAAGAGAAACATTTTACTTACTAGATTACTGGTTTAATATATAAAGATAAAACTCAGGAATAGCCAGATGTAAGAGATGCATAGGGCAAGGTATGGGGAGAGGGCTCAGAACTTCCATGCTGTCTCTCTCTCTGAATGCCACTCTTACTGCATCTCTATTATTCAACAATCTGGAAGCTTTCTCCTTTTGGGTTTGAATGGAGGCCTCATTCCACAGGCATGGTTGATTAAGTCAATGGTCAATGGTGATTGATTCCACTTCCAGTACTTTTCCCCTCTCTGGAAATCAGGGGAGTAGGATGGAAAGTTCCAACCCTCTAATCCCATAGTTGACTCCACAGGCAGCCAGTCCCCATCCTTAGGAGCTTTCAAAAAGTCATCTCATTAACATAACAAGACACCTTTATTCCTCTCATCACTTAGGAAATTCTAAGGGTTTTAGGATCTTCATGCCAGAAACAGGGTCAAAGATCAAATATATATATTTCTTACAAATTACGATATCACAGAGTACTTACATCAATGACTGATTTCAAGCTGCCAGTGGGAGTTGAACATGGAGTTGGGAAGACATGTGCAGAAGTTGGTCTTTTTTTAATATTTTATTTATTTATTCATGAGAGACACACAAAGGCAGAGACACTGGCAGCGGGAGAAGCAGGCTCCCTGCAGGGAGCCCCACGTGGGACTGGATCCCAGGACCCCAGGATCACTCCCTGAGCCAAAGGCAGAAGCTCTACTGCTGAGCCAGCCAGGCATCCCAAAGTGGCTCTTATACAAGCTAGTATCAGCTAGTTGCAGCACACCACTTACATACAGTGAAATTCACTGAATTTTTTGAGTTGATTAAATGATTTGTCCGTAATATATTTGGCACTTATCAGGTATCAGGCATACATGCAGATACATGGATATATAACTAGTTTTTATTTTCTGGGATGTCATAGTTTAGCTAGTTATTTAAATGAATTTTTAAGTAAAGAAAGGGCTCTTGTAACAGAATGATTGATTAGCTCTCTGTTTTCCACTGATAACAAAGTAAATATCAAGTAGATCCTTAGATATCTGAATTGGAAGCGAGAGAACTGAGGCCTGTAACTGGATTATTAGATGTTAAAATGGTGAAACAAGGTTTTTAACACTTTGTTTCTTTGGAAATCAAGCCTACTAGATTTTTCTTCCCCTTATATATGTGTTGGTATGCATGCATGCTTATTAGGTACATTTACTGAGATATAATTTATAATTTGACATTTACAATTTATAATTTGATATATAAAATTCACCATATTTAAGTGTACAACTAAGTGTGCAATTATTATACCCTATCATGACAAAATATTTATCATCCTATGTTCACTTGTGTCCCTTCCCAATTAAACTCCCTCCAATCCTCCAGGCAAGTACTTTCCAGATTTCTTTCACCATGGATTCATTTTGTTTTCTTTTGTACTTGGTTTCTTTCCCTTTGTAGAATGGTCTTTGATATCCATGCTGTTATCTGTATTAGAAGATTATTCCTTGTTATTACTGAGTATTATTTCATTGTATGGAATGTACTACAGATTGTTCATCCATTCATCAGATATTTGAATTGTTTTTAGCTTTGGTTACTGTGGATAAAGCTGCTATAAACATTTTTGTATATGTCTCTTTGTTGACATATATTCTCCCCCCCTTTTGTGTATGTGTGAATGATGTTGAATACCTGGGAGTAGGACTGTAGAGTAGTGTATAATTGAAGGTAATATATAAGGTAGGTAGTATATTGGGAAGGTAGTGTATAATTGAAGGTGTATATAATTGTACAAGAAACCACCCATGTCTTTCTTCATATCCTAAAGAATGAATGATCTCAGATCCGAATGGGAGGAAGGGGAAAGTCCAGGGAGAAATTTTTCCTTTGACAGGTGCTTAAAATGAGAATTTTTGAAAATATGATTTTAACTAGGTGCATATTGAGAAAAAAAAATTGATGGTAAGTAAAACTTTACAAGGTTGTGAAAGAAAGTATAGTTATAAAGATAAAACTATAAATTTAATAACTGTTGAGATATAATTTATATACATAAAGTTCACCCACCTAATATATACAATTCAATAAATTTTAGCATGTTTACAGAGTCAGAAAATCATTGCCGCAATCTAATTTTTAGAATATTTCTATTACCTTCCAACTAGTGCTCACTTATGGTAAAAAACCATGCTTGTGGAGTTAAGGAAAACCTGTGTTTTAGTTTTAGTTTTACTAGTTAGCAATTGCATGACCTTGGTAAGCCAAATCTCAATTTCTATACCTTGACGAGAGATGAAGATACTTCCTTTACAGTTTTTTTTTTTTTTTTACAAGGATTGTAAGTAATGCCCACAAAGCACTTAGTCTGTAATGAATATTAAACAAATGGCAGTGTTTATAGTTGAACTGTGTCTGCATTTTTGTGATTTCTGTGGTATTTTGTTCATATCTTTAAAACTGCTTCAGTAGTCTGCCCTCTACTAAGGATATATTTGGACACATCTTTTTTTTTTTTTTTTTTTTTTAAGATTTTTACTTACTTATTCATGAGAAACACAGAGAGAGAAAGAGGCACAGACAGAGGCAGAGGGAGAAGCAGGCTCCATGCAGGGAGCCTGATGTGGGACTTGATCCCAGGTCCCCAGGATCACGCCCTGGGCCGAAGGGGGCACTAAACCGCTGAGCCACCTGGGCTGCCCCGTGGACACATCTTTTAAGAGGAAATGAGGTGGAGTGGAAAGAGTAAAAGTCCACTTTGAGTAAAGTGCTGAGCTTTTCTGGCTCTTTCATTTAATGCTCTATTGGGCAAATCACTTAACTCTGTTTCCTTATATGAGGAACTAGAGTAACATTCATCTTTCAGGATTGTTGTCAGTGGTTGAGGAAATATCCATGACATATTGATATAGTAGGTGCTCAATAAATAGGCAGTGTTATTCTGTGATATCAGCAGCTACCATCTTTGAAGTATTCACATCTAGGAATAACATTACAGAATTCAAGGCATAGATGGAAAATTTGCTCATGTATGATGTGCATATTTGCTATATAAATTTTTGTATTTTAGTACTAGTGGGTGCTAGATACATAGTCCTGAATAAAATGTTTGGTTAAATGGATACATAGATGAGTTAATAAAGAAGAAAAAGCATTTTACGTATGCTGTTTTAGTCTCCCTCAATGTTTAGGTATCTAAGACAAAGTTTCATTTTCCAACCTTCAAGTTTATTCACTTATTACCACTTCCTATTTGGCAGGACAGGATTGGGGGTGGGGAGCAGGATGATTAGAAATTGTCATGAACAAAAATCACAATAATAATTGCTGACATCCATAAATAGCTGTTTATATTTTTTAAAGGATTTTCATTTTATTTCTTCAAATTTGTATCTCAGCAAGCAGCCTGGGTGTCTCAGCAGTTTAGTGCTGCCTTCGGCCCAGGGCCTGATCCTGGAGACCCGAGATCGGGTCCCATGTTGGTCTTCTTGCAGGGAGTCTGCTTCTCCCTCTGCCTGTGTCTCTGCCTCTCTCTCTCTCCGTGTCTCTCATTAATAAATAAATAAAATCTTTTAAAAAAAAATTTGTATCTCAGCAACCATATCCGGCAGTTGGGAGTAAATAGTCTCATTTTAGGGAAAAGAAAGACAACGTTCTGAGGTGGACTTGTTCCTGAGTGGCAAAGCAAATGAGAGAAGGGGGCAATAAATCAGAAGCCTTGTGTATTGCTGGTGGGAGCTGAGACTGGGGCAGCTGTTCTGGAAAGCATCTGGCATTACTTGAACAAATTAGCTACTTATGCCCAGCATTTCATTCCTACAGGTGGACACTGGAATGTGTTTCCGTAGGTCCCCAAGAGAATGTGTCCCAGGTTTTTCACTGCTGTGTTAGTGGTAGGGAGGGGGAATGAGAGGTAACTTGGTGACCACCCTTGGGAGAGGGTGAGGGAAAGCTGTGAGTGCACAGCATGGGGTTGTCTGCAGCCATTAGAAGCAACAGATTAGATAAACAAAAAGCAACATGAATGGATCTTAAGAATAGAGTGCTTGGTGAAAAATGTAAGAGTGAAAGGTATATTGTTTATATGAATTAAAAATTCATAAGCATAGCACAGTACACATCTTGTAAGAACACTTACATAAAGTACTCATTAAGCACATTAGAATGACTGCCTGTGGGACCAAGCTTATGTTGGGGGTGGGTAGGCTGTGGAGATAAAAAGGAATCAATCAATAGGTAAAGAGAATAATGATAATGTGCCATGAACCATTACGTTTGGCTCACTCAACCTGCTGAATGGTGAAGTTAAAAACGAAAGAAAACAGGATGTTGATATAGTTTGAATATCTTTTATGTGATCTCTGTCACCACTAGGCTTAACCAGAGAGACCCTGCTATCATTACACTGTGTGGGACAGATATTCCAAATGAAATAAAATTTGGATTGATTTCTGAAGTTTCAAGTAAAATTTCTCACAGAGAGCAACTTCTTTTTTTTTTTTTTTTGTAATAAAGATTTGTAATGTGCTAGTCTTGGTAGGATTTAAAAAATAAGTTCCTTTTAAATTTTGTATTTTAGATAATAGAGACCGATGTGTAATATGGTACAGTTTTTAACAGAATTAGAATATCATATACTAAATGTTTAATTCTAAAATGATAAACTGTCCTTATCATTCTTCATGGATTCAAAAGATTGCATGTATATTATTTTTAAAGGGTTGAAATGTGATTTTCTTGACAGATATATCTCCTATTGTTATATTTGTTGTTCGAGTTAAATTTGAAGTATGATAGTCTCTTTTCTGGTGGGGGTAGGGTGGCTTAAAACAGAGCAGATTTATTATATTGTAGTTCTGGAGTCCAGAAGCCCAAAATGGGTTGGGAGGATTTCGTTCCTTCTGGAGTCTCCAGAGGAGAATCCTTTACTTTTTCTATCTTCTAGAGCCTGCCTGAGGCTTTTGGCTATGCATCATGTTGACCTCCACTTTGATCATCATTTTGAATGGGTTGCTTTTTAGTTTACCTTGCTTTTCTATTCACTATTTGTGATGCTTCTGAAAGGTAGTTATGTAAAATGATTATAATTATGTTTTGCACATGTTGTACAATTTTCTAGCAACTGTCCTGTTTAAAAAAGTCATAATGGTTAAACATTCGACTCAAAATTATCAGCCTTTCAAAGTGTTCATCTGTCACTATGCTGAGGGCGTTGCTGGTATTCAGTAGGCAAACTCTGCTAAGACAGGAAGGACACCCAATTATTTTAATGATAGGTGTAGAAGCTGGAGAGAAATGGATGACATCCTTGCTGCTCCTAGTGTCCCCCTGCTTGTGAATGGTGTGCAGACAAGAGTTTCAGGTTTACCGGTGATATGCAGAGGAAGGCCTGGTTTTTGTGTAAGAGTTTCGTCTGCAGTACCATAAAATGTTGACAACCAAGAATTGATTTTAATGCTGTTTTGTCTCTCTCAACAACATAAATAAAATAGTAAGAAGAGGGAGGCATTGCTAGCTAATAGAAGGGAAGCAAGCTCAGTGTTAGGATATGTCAAAATGAGATTCACAAATGTAATTTTGAGCTCTCTTGCAATTCAGTTTCCTCATCTACAAAATGGGGTTAATGATAATGCTTACTTTGTCCACCGCAGAGTTGTAAGGATCAAATTGTATGATTAGGTAATTTATTTAATTCAAATTGCTTTGTGCCCTATGATCATATTGGTGTGTTTTTTTCTGTGTGCTGCTTTTCATTATGATAGCATTCCACTGAACAAACCTAGCATCTTGGTAAATGCGATAACTGATAGCCAGTAATATTGCAGTGATGACTTGCTACTTTAAAGTTGGTTTCTTAAGAAGTTGAGATTTTTAGTGTCTCTGAGTTTTTGGCAATTTTTTGATTAAAATTCAATTAAAACATTAAAACATTTTCGGCAATTTTAATTAATTCCAGGAAACTGCTATTTTTGTTTGTTGGTCCAGCGGAACAGGTACATACATGATAATTAAAATTCTGGAGCTCTGTGCTGCATTTTGCAAAGTCTGGTTAGATTGCAGAGCTGTTTACTGACTATGAAATGGCATGGCTTTGATTGGTGTGAATATCTACTTAAGTCTCCATTGAGTCCCTCAAAATATGGTACTTAGCCTGAAATTCTCCAGGTGTTGTGTAATGAATTGTTCTCTAAATTGGGAAATTTGGGTTTAGTCTCTTATTCAATGTGTATGTGGTTGGCCAAATCACTTAGCTTCTACAGTGTCCTCTTAATTGTTAGGATTTCTACCTGCTTAAAGAGTTTCCATGTTCTAAAATCCAGACTGTGGTAAGGCTTTCAGTGAAGACTAGTACATGTTATTTTGCAGAACCTCCCGGTGTGCTAATTCCAAGCTGTAGGTTTGCCTAGAAATTGATGAAGACTCTGGAGGGATGAGTAAATACCTAATGTACACAGATTCCTGAAGAAGCCTTTTATCTGTTTGTGATCATTGCTTAAGTTAGAAATCTGAGTCATTAATGAGACCTTTCTCCCTTTGTCATGTAATGAGGTACAAATAGTCTCAGTTCTGGCCCACATATGTTCACCCTTTTTTAAAAAGTGATTTTTAAAACTAGATATTATTGATAGTCAATTGATGATAAGATAAAGGTAATCTATCTTTCTTGCTATGATAGGTAGCAGCTGAAATCCCTGATTTTGGCTCAGGTCATGATCTCAGGGTCATGAGATCAAGCCCCACGTCTGATTCTCTCTCTCTGGCTTCTGGGGACTGTGTCCATAGACATTCAGAATGGTCCAGCATTTGACATACCATTGTAGGCTGTCCGACAATATATCCTCTTAACAAAAATAGGCTGTCTCAAACCCCTGGTAATAGAATCATTTACCTTTATACCAAGAAGGTTGGGAAAACACCAAAATCTGCATGTGGCATATGCCCAGGCCAACTTTGAGGAGTTCGTGCTGGAAGACCTAAAGTCCTCATGAGATTGTCTAAAACGAGAAAACACATCAACAGGCCTATGATGGTTCCAGATGTGCTAAGTGTGTTCGTGACAGGGTCAAGTGTGCTTTTTTTATTGAGCAGAAAATTGTTGTGAAAATGTTGAAGGCACAAGCACAGATTCAGAAAGCTAAATAAAAACATGAAGTTTTTTTGAGCAATAAGAAACAGCAAAAGTAAAAAAAAAATTCTCAATGCTTCTCTGTCACCTTCTCTACAAAAAAAAAAAAAAAGTAGGAAAAGCTACTGGCCAATAAACATGTAAAAAGATGTTAAATTCACAAGTCTTAAGAGATTAGAAGGACTACTTTCTATTTGATAGCATTTTATCTACTAGATTGGCCAAAAGAAAATCCTCTTTACAGTGTTGAGGATATGACTCTTCTAACTAGTGCTGATTCGAGTGTCAATTGTACAACTTTTTTGGTGGGAGGAGGAGGAGAACTTAGGTACACTATTTATCTATTCAAATAAAATAAAAACATTCTTACCCTTTGCTCTAGCAACCCAGTTTTAGGAACTTCTGCTATAGAAGTTAAAACCTCAAAAGCAAAACAAGAACAACAAAAAAGTATGTAAGGACATATTTACAAGGATACTTATTACAGCAATGTCTGTAAAGCAACAACACTGGAAACAAAATTTAAAACTTAATGGGACTGACTGGTTGAATGTATTATGGTTTCTCTATTATATGGAATATCATTAAGGTAATTTAACAATAAGAGCTACACATAGTAAACTGGAAGGATGTGCATTATTTATTAAGAGTGTGGCATGATCCAATTTTGAAAACAAAGAGGGAAAGGACAGTCATAATATTTGAGCAGAGGTTGTTGATTGATTTGGTTACCTTGGAGATGGGATTTTGAGGGAAGGGGGATTTATTAAATTTTCTGTTCACTCAATATGTTAAAATGAGCATATACTATATAATTAAAAAAATCCAAAAAGCAAAAACAAAATCAAGGAAAGAAAAATTTAGGTTAAAGGAAAAGCAGAAACCCTTGTTCTCTTGGACATCTTTTATTTGCATGCATTTTTATACTATCGTTTATTGTACATTTGATCTTAGGAGTGTTTATTCACAGTCACAGAACTCAGTTCTCTAAAATGGTTGGTATCTGTGCTTGTGGAAGTTTTCTTAGTGCTAATTAAGATTTGTGGTTTCTTTGCACAGGCCTACTGTTTAGAAATTATATTTGGGCCTGAGCTGGAGCTATATAGAATTTTTTGTTTGGATGTTGATATCATAATCATGTTTTTAGATGGTAGGATTAAGAATGCTTATTTTCTTTTCATGCCCTAAATTGAGATAGTCCTAGCTTCATCCTTTTTATTTCGAGGTAAGTAGAGTCCTTGCCTCATTGGGTCCTTTCATTTTTAATTCTTGCTTTGCTTTCAGTTAAAGTTTAAATTCTTTAACTGTGTTTTAAATTATGAGAACAAATGTTGTTCATTCCTGAAAATCAGAGATGCAGTCAAGTAAATACCAAGCCCAACTCCTCGCCTCCAAAGCAAAGAGTTGTGTAAATCCCACTCATTTGATATTAATCTCAATCCCTTGGTGACTTTCTTTCAAACTGTTCATTGCTCATATTTTCTGTAGAGTGATAATGAAGGTCAGATTGTGTTGTATGGAATAATTATGTTACTTAAAAATTTTTTTTTTTTTTTTTTTGATGATCTGTTGAGGATGGGTATGGAGTAATACCACAGAGAGGCCCATGAAAATGAAAGATATATTACCTCCATGGGCCTCTGGGGCAGAGCAAAACGTGCTGTGGCATGTATGACAGGAGCTTCAACAGATCAGGGTGGAGTACACAAGCCAGAGACAGGAGGGGATTTCACTGGTGCATTTGAATATCACTAGTTCACAGTCAAGGATAGACAGGAAAGGGAACTCGTGTCTGGTTGTCTGGGACAGGTCTTCATGGCCTGTTGGTGGGGATGTTGATGCATTAGGTAAATAGAAAATTTAAAAACATTTGCAATGCACAGACAAATCTGAATACTCATCTCTAGAGCTGGTTGATTTATATATTAATTTTCTTATCTGGAAAATGCTAATAAATACTAATAAATACTATTAACACACTGTAGGGTTGTTGCTAGCGCTGAATTGTAAAGGTCAGTACTTGGTTCATAGTAAGTTCTTTTTATAATAAGTAAAAAGGTATCATACCTGTGTTTAAAGGTATCATATGTAGTATTGTTTTTACTGAGCAGGTAATACATGTTCAATATAGAGATATCAATTATGCTGTTCTGAACCTCTTTTTTTTAATGACGACACGCTGGGGTCAAAGGACCAGGCTGCTCCCTGATGCAGGTGGCACTAGGGGGCTGTGGCCACAGTCGGCCCTTTTTCATTGCCTTAAAGATGGAGAGATCAATAATCCTCTACTTCTGACCTATGTTGGGCTTACAATATGTTATCGGAAGTGGAGCATACACACAATGTGGACATTTTTATGTCCCCTTTACTTTTTGAATACAGCCAAATCTACTTTCAGATGACAGATTATACCAATTTATATCCCACGAAGGAGTACATGAGTGCCTACATCCCAAACTCTCTCCAAGTGCAGCATTATTTTTTCTTTACCTTCATGAACATGATTGGTGAAAAGTGACTCCACATTGTTTTACTTTGTGGTTATACATTGTTGATCAACATAAAAGTGAAATATGGAGTACTAACTTTCAGAAGAGATCCTGAGGGGCTGAAGTGCAGGGGCACTAATACCTGACAGCCTTGTAAATCACCAGCTGGGCGAGGCACTACTGTTGGGCTCTGCTCTTTATTTACACTTGTCCTGGGAGCTCAGTGCCTCACATTACACTGCTATACTTTGTGGTTCTGATGATAGTTGTGTGATCTGTTACTAAATTGAGATTCAACATAAAAATCTCCATTCTGAAATTTTTCTTCTTTAATATTGATTGATGAGTGTGAACTTGCAGGAGACTGTAGAGGACTATCCCTAACTTGAGTGGAAGATTGAGACTTATTTTCCTGGTTAGAGATCCAAGGAATTGTCCATACTATGTTTGACATTTTGTTTCTTAGTGATATTTAATCGCATAGTTTACTTTGGCCATGCGGTTTGTTTCTCCAAATACTTGTTTTATTTATGAGAAGCTATACTTAGATTGCCGTGTTCACTTTTTTCATGCTTTTTTATTTTCCTTGAAAGATGGCAAGAATATTAGTCAAAATGTGAACTCAATACTTTTTTTAAAAAACATTTTATTTATTTATTTGTTTGTTTATTTGTTTATTTATTTATGACAGACACAGAAAGACAGAGACAGAGGGAGAAGCAGGTTCCCTCCCTGCGGGGAGCCCAATGTAGAACTTGATCCCAGGACCCTGGGATCACGACCTGAGCCGAAGGCAGATGCTCAACCGAGCCACCTAGGCATCCCAGTGAACTCAATACTTAGAATGAAATTTTCTAGCTTTCTTGGATTTTGGTGTTAAAATTTTTGTAGGGTATGGTATTAATGATTCTTGATAAAGATTGCTATTTTCATGTCATATTCATGTCTTATAATGGGTGTCAAAAAATTTGAGTACGTGTATTATATGTAGCAATGGTGTGTGTTTCTTCAGAGGAAAACATGACATTCTTCACTAACCATCTGAAGTAAATTTCCTAATGTTGATCTAGATTTCGTTTAATTTGTACATAGATTTTCCTGGTTTTTCTTGTACTAGAGACAGTTGTTTGTTAAGGGATAGAGACATGCTAATGTGATCAACATTGTCCTCAAATTTCAAATCTCTGTATTTCAGATCAGAGCCTTAATATCTTCTGGCTGAAAGCCATTGCAAAGCTTGAATTAAAAAAGAAAAAGAAAGAAAAAACTAGTGAAAACAAATAACATACATGTTCAAACAGAGTTGCAAATATATAAAAATAAAAACTACAATTTAAGAATACATTTCATAAAGTGTTGTTAATCTTAAAGAGTAAAACAGGCAGGGTGCCTGGGTGGTTCAGTCGGTTGAGCATCTGTCTCCTGATTTCAGCTCAGGTCATGGTTGCCGGGTTGTGAGATAAGGCTCCACATCAGGCTCTGCACTCAGTGGGGAGTCTGCTTGAGATTCTCTTTCTCTCCCTCTGCGTGTGCTCTCTTTCTCTCAAATAAATAAGTAAAAATCTTTAAAAGTAAAACTGTCAGTTATGTTACAGCAAAAATGATTTTACTTAAGAATAACAGAATTGTAATTCGGGACATGCAAGCTATGGTCAAACTATAGACAAGTCTAATAAACAAAGGAAAGGAAGAGAAAAGCAGGAGTTCGGGTGATGATGGTTTCTCATTGGCTGAATTGCTATAGTTGGTTTCCTGTAGGAGATGCAATGTGCATCTTTCCCCTTTGGGGCTTATAATTATTTATTCTTTTTTTGTTGACTATTCTTCTGTTGGGGTCTGTAATGGAGAGTTCTTCCTGTAATTGACATTGTGTGGTACAGGTTCCCTCTGCTAGCCTATGGACTCCACTTTAGTGAGATTTCTCTTTTTTTATATTCTTTTATCAATTTTGTATTTTCAGTATAGCTCTTTAATTTAATTTATTATTTATTTATTTTTAAAATATTTTATTTATTTATTCATGAGAAACACAGAGAGAGAGACAGGCAGAGACACAGGCAGAGGGAGAAGCAGGCTCCATGCAGGGAGCCCGATGTGGGACTCGATCCCAGGTCTCCAGAATCACGCCCTGGGCTGGAGGCGGCACTAAACTGCTGAGCTACCCAGGCTGCCCACTCTTTAATTTTAGTATCTAAAGTAACTTTTATTCTGCCTTAGAAGGAAATCCAAACAAAAAACTCCCCAGAATTTACCCTTTTGCTATTATCCAAATACACAGCCTCTCCCTGTTTCTATGCTTTTGTTCAGATCCTTCTCTCTTTGTGTATTCCCCCACCTGGAACTACCCTGGAAAGGTCTCTTGTAATTTATGCCCATCCTTTGAATATCACCCCTTTTGTAAAGGCTTTTTGAACTGTACCTCCGTCTCTCCCACCACCAGATGTGTGTGCGTCTGTGTTTTCAGGGCTTGAATTGCCTTTATGCATCCTACCTTTAATGTATCTGATACTGACACACTTCTTCATGCCAGGGGACTCTGCTGAGACTGGATTTACAATGGCAAATAAAACACTGTCTTTGCTCTAAGGATCATTATATATTTTTAATTAATAGACTTTATTTTCTAGAGCAGTATTAACTAAAACCCATAGATTATATTAGCATTCAGGTTTTGTGTTGTATAGTTCTGTGGGATTTGACAGATGTATAGTATCTGTGTCTTCTACTGCATATCATAGTACACACCCCTGGTGCTCCACTTATTGATCCCTTTTCCCTCCCCCATGCCCTGGCAACCACTGATTGTTCTATTGTCTATAGTTTTGCCTTTTCCCAAATGTCATATAGTTGGAATTATGCAGTATGTAGCCTTTCAGACTGGCTTCTTTTACTTAGTAATATGCATTTAATGACCTCTATTTTTTTTTTTTTTTTGTAGCTTGATAGCTTATTTGTTTATAGTGCTGAATAATATTCTGTTGTCTGGATGTACCAGTTTATTTTATTTTATTTTTTAAAGATTTTATTTATTTATTCATGAGACACACACACACACACACACACAGAGAGAGAGAGAGAGAGAGAGAGAGAGAGAGGCAGAGACACAGGCAGAGGGAGAAGCAGGCTCCATGCAAGGAGCCTGATGTGGGACTCGATCCTGGGTCTCCAGAATCACACCCTGGGCTGCAGGCGGCGCTAAACCACTGCGCCACCGGGGCCGCCCACCAGTTTATTTATCCATTCACCTACTGAAGTACATCTTGGTGGCTTCTAAGTTTTGGCAATTATAAGTGAATCTACTATAAATCTTCATGTGTGCTTTTTTGGAGTAGACATAGTTTTTAACTTATTTGAATAAGTATTATGGAGCATAATTGCTAAATCATATGGTAAGACTATAGTTAGCTTTGTAAGAAACTACTAATTGTCTTCTAAAGTCATTGTACCATTTTACATTCCTATCAGCAGTATGAGAGCTCCTGTTGCACCACATCTTTGTCAGCATTTAGTATTGTCAGTGTTTGGGATTCTTACCCATTTTACTAGGTATTTGGTAGTTTCCTCTTTTTTTTTTTTAAGATTTATTTATTTATTCATGAGAGACACAGACTGAGAGAGAGAGAGGCAGAGACATAGGCAGAGGGAGAAACAGGCTCCTCACAGGGAGCCTGATGAGGGACTCGATCCTGGTATCACAACCTGAGCTGAAGGCAGGCACCCAACCACTGAGCCACCCAGGTATTCCTATTTGCTAGTTTCTTATTGTTTTAATTTGCAATTCCTTGATGACATATGATGCTGATCATCTTTTTATATGCTTATTTGGGGTCTGTATATCTTATTTGGTGAAGTTCCTGTTCAGATCATTTGCCCATTTTTATTTTATTTATTTAATTTCCCCCCTACTTTTAAATTAGATGTTTACTTATTGTTTAAAGAATTCTTTGTATAATTTGGATACAAGCCCTTTATCAGATATGTACTTTGCAAACTTTTTCTCTCGTTCTTTTAATAGTGTCTTTCATAGAGCAGAATTTTTTTTATTTTATTTTAATGGAGTCCAACTTAAATTTTTCTTTCATGGACAATGCCTTTGGTATTGTATGTAAAACTCAACACCATGCCCTATAAGGCCTAGAGTTTTTCATATGCAATCTTCTAGAAGTTTTATCCATTTGTGTTTTGTGAATTTACACTTCTAGAGTTGTGATCTATTTTGAGTTAATTTTGGGGCATGGTGTAAGGTCTGTGTCTAGATGCATGTTTTTGCATATGGATGTCCAGTTTTCTAACACCATTTGTTGAAAAGACTATCCTTTCTCCATTAAATCAGTTTTGCTCTTTTGTTAAAGAACACTTGAAGATATTTGTGTGGATCTGTTTCTGGGTTCTCTGTTTTGTTCCATGTGCCTGTGATCTATTTGTCTATTCATATACAAATAACACCTTGTCTTGATTACTGTAACTGTACTATGGTAAGTCTTTAAGTTGGTAAGGTCACTCCTTTAATACTGTGCTGGTTATTTCTGGATCTTTTGCCTCTCCATATAAACTTTAGAACCAATTTTTTTGATATTCACAAAATAGCTTGCTGGGACTTTATTTTTCAATTGAAGTATTAGTTTTAGGACAACATAGTGATTTGACAACTCTATGCCTTAGACTAAACTCACCACAAGTAGTTACCATCTGTCACCATACATTGCTATTATAATGCTATATACCATTGACTCTATTCCTTGTATTCATCCCTGTGACTTACTCATTCCAGAACTGGAAGCCTATGCCACTCCCCTTCATTTTGCCATCCCTCTCACCCTCTCCTCTGCCAACACGTAGTTTGTTCTCTGTATTTATGGGTTTGTTTCTGCTTGTATGTGTATGTTTTGTTTTTTAGATTCCACATATAAGTGAAATCATATGGTATCTTACCTATTTCGCTTTGCATGATACCATACTAGGGCTATCCATGTTGTTGCAAATGGATGGCGAGATCTCATTCTTTTTAATGGCTGAATAATATTCCTGTGCCTATGTGTATGTAAATGTGTGTACAATATCTTTTTTATCCATTCATCTGTTAGTGGACACTTGGGTTGTTTTCATATCTCAGCTATAATAAATAATGCTGCAATAAGCATAGGGGTGCATATATCTTTTCAAATTAGTCGTTTTGTTTTCTTTGGATAAATAACCAGTAGTGGAATTACTGGATTGTGTGGTATTTCTAATTTTTTAACCCTATACTGTTTTTTACAATGGCTAAACAGATTTACATTTTCAGCCACAGTACATGAGGGCTCCTTTTTCTCCACAGTGCATGAGGGCTCCTTTATCTCCACATCTTGACCAACACTTCTTATTTTTTTGTCTTTTTTATACTAGACATTCTGACAAGTGTAAGGTGATGTCTCACTGTGGTTTTGGTTTACATTTCCCTAATGATTAGTGATGTTGAGCATCCTTTAATGTGTCTGTTGGCTATCTGTATGTGTTCTCTGGAAAAATGGCTGTTTAGTTCCTCTACTCATTTTTAAATTGGAATATTTGTTTTTTTGGTGTAACTTACTGGGATTTTGATTGAGAATGTGTCAGATCTCTAGATTAGATTGGAAGACTTGACATCCTAATAATATTAAATCTTCTGGTCCATGGGGGTGCCTAGGTGGCTCAGTCAGTTATGTCTGACTCTTGATTTTGGCTTAGGTCATGATCTCAGGGTTGTGGGGTCAAGTCCCATGTTGGGCTCTGCGTGGGGCATGGAGCCTGTTTGGGATTCTCTCTCTCTCTCTCTCTCTCCCTCTCCTTCTGCCCCTCCTCTCCACCTCTGCTTGTGTTCTCTCTCTCTAAAACAACAACAACAATAACAAATACACTTTTGTTCTATGAATATGAACTATCCATTTATTTAGGTCTTCTTTGATTTCTTTTATTAGAGTTTTGCTTTTTACTGATATGTATCTTGTGCATGTTTTGTTCGGTTTATACCTAACTCATCCTGTTCTCCTCCCTCCCTCTTAATCTTTCTTTCTGGTGCTAATGTAAGTGGCATTGTATTTTTAATTTAAAATTCCAGTTGTTCATTGCTGGAATATTGGAGCAAGTAGCTTTTGTATAATTATCTTGTATCCTGCAACCTTGCTATATTTGCTTATTCCAGAGGTGGTTTTTTTTTTTAAGATTTTATTTATTTATTTATTCATGAGAGACACACACACACACACACAGAGGCAGAGACATAGGCAGAGGGAGAAGCAGGCTCCATGCAGGGAGCAGGATGTGGGACTCAATTCTGGTTCCTGGGATCATGCTCTGAGCCTAAGGCAGCCGCTCAACTGCTGAGCCACCCAGGCATCCCACCTGGAGGCTTTTTATCTGTTGTTTGTTTTTTGGTCAGTTCTCTGTTTTTTAGTATGTTCTGCATAACAATTTATATAATCTGAGTACAAAGAGAGTAGCTAAGAGTTCTAGTACAATGTTGAATAGGAGTGATGATCTTTGCTTTGTTTCTGATCTTAGAGAGAAAGGATCTGATTTCTCAATTAATAATGATGTTTGGGGTAGGGGAAGCCTGTGTCACTCAGTTAAATGTCCATCTCTTGATTTTGGCTCAGGTCATAATCTCAGGGTCATGAGATTGAGCCCTCTGTTGGGCCCCATGATCAGTGGGGAGTCTATATGAGATTCTCCCTCTCACTCTGCTTCTCCTCCTCTCAAACAAATCTTAAAAAAAAAAAAAAAAGAATGATATTAGGGGTGTTGGGGGGTACAGTTGTTTAAGTGTCTGACTCTTCGTTTCAGCTCAGATTGAGGTGTCAGGGTTATGAAATCAAGCCCTATGTTGGGCTCTGCACTCAATGGGAAGTCTTCTTGAGATTCTCTCTCTTCCTTCTGCCCCTCCCCATCTCCCCCAGTTGCTTTCTCATGTGAATGCTTTCTCTCTAAAAGAGATAATAAATCCTTAAAAAAAGAGGGGGGTGTTAGTTGTAGGTGTTTTGTAGATGGCTTTAATTAATTATTAATTAATTAATTAATTAATTTATTTATTTTAAAGATTTTCTTTATTTATTCATGAGAGACACACAGAGGCAGAGACACAGGCAGAGGGAGAAGCAGGCTCCATTCAGGGAGCCTGATCCGGGGACTCCAGGATCACGCTGTGAGCTGAAGGCAGGCGCTAAACCACTGAGCCACCCAGGGATCCCTTGTAGATGCTTTTAAAATCAAGTTTAGGAGCTTCCTCTCTATTTCTAATTTCTGAGAGGTTTTTTTTATCATAACTGAATTTTGGCTATTGTTAAATGCTTTTTCTGTATCTGTTGATAAGATCATGCTTTTTTTTTCTTTTTTTTTTTTCTTTTTGTTTGTTTTTTTCCTAGCTTGTTGCTGTGATGTATCCTGGCAAATGATTTTCAAATGTTAGACCAGTCTTGCTACTTGGAATAAATCTTACTTGATTAAGATGTATAATTATTTTTAGACGTTGTACTTGATTTGCTAATAATTTAAGGGTTTTGTATCTATGTTCATAAGAGGTATTGATTTGTAGTTTTCCTTTTTCATAATGCCTTTAGTTCTTGTATTGAGGGAATGCTGACTTCATTTGATGAATAATGAAATATTCTAGGCAGCCCTGGTGGCTCAGCGGTTTAGTGCCACCTTCGGCCCAGGGTGGGATCCTGGAGACCCGGGATCGAGTCCCATGTCGGCTCCCTGCATGGAGCCTGCTTCTCCCTCTGCGTGTGTCTCTGCCTCTCTCTGTGTCTCTCATGAATAAATAAATAAAATCTTAAAAAAAAGAAATATTCCCTCTGGGGCATGTGGGTAGCTCAGTTGGTTAGGTGCCTGCCTTCAGCTTGGGTAATGATCTCAGGGTCCTGGGATGAGCCCTGCATCAAGCTCCCTGCTTGGCAGGGAGTCTGCTTCTCCCTCTCTCTCTCTCTCCCCCTTCCTCTGTGCTTGTGCTGTCTCTCTCAAATAAACAAAATCTTTAAAAAATATATAAAAAGTAAAAAAAAAAAAATTCCCTCTGCTTATATTTCCTGGAATTGACTGTAGAAAATTGGTATAATTCTTTTCTCAAATGTTTTATAGACATCATCAGTGAGCAATTCTGGAAAGTTATTATTTCTGTTTATGAATGTTATTAATTATATTCAACTTATTTGATAGATACAGGCCTATTCAGAGTAGTTATTTTTCCCTGGATGAGTTTTGATAGATATAAAAGTATCTTTTAAGAAATCAGTGCATTTCATTTAGGTTCTCAAATCTGTAGGCGTAGAATTGTTCATGTATTTTTTTATTATCCTTTTGATGTCTATGAATCTGTAGTGATGACTCTTCTTTCATTATGATATTAGTGACTTGTGTTTTCTTTTTTCTTGGTTAGCCTGGCTAAAGCCTAACCAAGACCAACTCTGTTGGTCTTTTCAAAGATGAGCTTTTGGTTTTGTTGATTTCCTTTAATTTCCCAAATGTTGATTTCTTGTTTTTAATTTCATTGATTTCTGCTCTTTTATTATTTCTTTTCTTATGCTTTAGACTTATATAGTTCTTAGTTCTCTAGTTTTCTAAGATTGAATCTCCGATTATTGATTTTAGATCTTTTATAATTATGCATTTAATGTTATAAATTTTTCAAGAAGCATTGTTTTTAGTATGTCACATATATTTCAATATGCTGTATTTTCATTTTGTTCAATATATTTTAAATTTCTTTTGAGATTTCTTTGATTTGATATATTATTTAGAAGTGTGTTGTTTAATTTCTAATTTTGGGTTTTTCAGCTATCTTTCTGTTATCAATTTCCAGTTTAATTCCATTGTGATCTGAGAGCATACATTGTATCATTTCTTTTGTCTAAATTTATTAAGGCGTGTTTTATGGCTTATCAGAATGATCTGTCTTGGTAAATGTTCCATGTAACCTCAAGAACAATGTGTATTCTGCTCTTGTTGGATGCAGTATTCTATAAATGGCAATTAGATTTTTTGCCTGCTGGATCTGTCAATTACTGATAAGGGTATTGAAGTCTCCAAAATAATAGTTGATTCTATTGTTTTAAATGTTTTTTCTTGTAGTTCTAGCACTTTCTGCTTCACATATTTTGACATTCTGTTGTTAGATATACATTAATGATTCTTGTGTCTTTTTAAAACATTGATCTTTTAAGCCATTATGTAATGCTCCTTTTTATCCTTGATCTTTTTCCTTGCTATGAAGTCAGCTTTTTCTTTTTTCCCTTTTTTTAAAGATTTTATTTGCAAGAGAGGGAGAGATCACAGCAGGGGAAAAGGCAGAGGTAGAGGGAGAAGCAGACTCCCCACTGAGCAGGGAGCCTGATGCAGGGCTCAATCCTAGAACCTTGGGATCATGACCTGAGCTGAAGGCAGATAACTGACTGAGCCACCCAAGAACCCCTGAAATCAACTTTTTCTGAAATTAGTTTCTATACTAGCTTTCTTCTGATTCATGTTAGCATAATATATAATCCTTCATCCTTTACTTTTAATCTATGTGTGTCTGTATATTTAAAGTGGTATTCTGGTAGGTAACATTTAGTTGGGTCTTTTTTTTTTTAAAGTGCATTCTAATAGTCTCTGTCTTCTAATTTGTGTATTTAGACCATTCATATTTGACGTGGTTATTTGTATAGGTGGATTAATATCTACCATATTTAGATTTTTAAAATTTATTTATTTTAAAAGATTTTATTTATTCATGAGAGACACAGAGGGAGGCAGAGACATAGACAGAGGAGAAGCAGGCTTCCTGTGGGGAGCCCATTGGAGACTCAATCCCCAAACCCCAGGATCATGCCCTGAGTCAAAGGCAAGGCAGTCACTCAATTGCTGAGCCACCCAGGTACCCTGGCTGAATTATTTTTTAATTTGTTGTTCTGTTCTTTGTTACTTTTTCTATTTTTTTTCTTCTCTGGTTTTAATTTAGCATTTTATATGATGATTCCATTTTCTCTCCTCTCTTAAGGTATAAATTATGCTTTTAAAAAAATTTTTTTTAGTGTTTGCTGTAGAGTTGGTTATATTAATTTACAGCTAATCCATGCTCACTTTCAAAAAACATCATCAAATATATAAGTCATGCAAATAATTTATAATACAGGTATTTTCATTTCCTCCCTCTTTTATAACATTGTTGTCATTCATTTCACTTATCTGTATGCTATAATCACTGAATACATTGTTGTTATGGCTATTGAATAAGACTTGTTATTGAACAAACTTATCTCTTAGGTAAGTTAAGAATAAGAAAAGTAAAATATTTTATTTTACCTTAATTTATTCCTTCTCTAACATTCATCTTTTACTAATGTAGGTCTGAGCTTCTGGCTTATATTGTTTTCCTTCTCTTTGACGAACTTTTTTTTTAACACTTTTCCAAGATACATCTATTGGCAATAAGTTCCTTTATTATTTTTATTATTATTTTTTGGTCTGAGAAAGTATTTCTCATTACTATTGTTAAATAATCTCATTGGATACAGAATTTTAGGTAGTTTTTCTTTCTTTTAGAACTTTAAATATTTCATGCCACTCTTTTGTTTGTGTGGTTTCTGAAGAGAAATTGGATATAATTCTTATTTTTGTGCTTCTTTAGGTAAGGTGTTTATTTCCTCCAGCTTCTTTCAAGATTTTTCTCTTTGTGTTTGATTTTCTGCAGTTTTTTTTTTTTTTAGATTTATTTATTTATTTATTTATTTATGATAGAGAGAGAGAGAGAGAGAGAGAGAGAGGCAGAGACACAGGAGGAGGGAGAAGCAGGCTCCATGCAGGGAGCCCGACGTGGGACTTAATCCTGGGACTCCAGGATCGTGCCCTGGACCAAAGGCAGGCGCTAAACTACTGAGCTACCCAGGGATCTCCTGATTTTCTGCAGTTTTGGATACGGTATGTCAAGGTGTAGATTTTTTAGTATTTACCTTGCATGGTATTCTCTGAGCTTCCTGGATCTGTGGTTTGTTGTCTGCAGTTCAGTAGCTAGAATCTCTTGTTACCATACAGAAGCCAGACTGCTTAGGTCTGAGTCTTTTAGTGAGGCCCCTGGACTGTGACCCTCAAAATACTTCTCATCCTTTCTTTTCCACTTTGCGTGAGAAGGGAAGCCTCAGGGATGCTGACATTGGGCATTTTCTCTCACCCAGGTAGATTAGGCTCTGGTAAAACCCAAGAGTCAGTTAGGCTTTCTCACAAATTAGTTTCCCTCAAGGGTATACTTATGTTAAGGAAAACAGAGCTCTGGGTGTGTTTTAAAATGATTACCTCTCCCTTCTCCCTGCCAGAAATGGAAGTGGATTTTTCTGCAGTCTTTACCCTGAGAACCTGGTGGGGTTCCTGGAGGTGAAACTCATGAAGAGATTGGGGCTCTGTTGAAGCTGGGACTGTTCAAATTTTAAACCCTTACTGAGGTGTGACTATGACTATTACTTGCCTAGATTAGGAATACTAGAAGATAAAAGTAAGCATCTAACGTGAAGCAATTTGATAAGATTCTCAGGTTTGTGGTTATCTCATTTTGCCCCATTCTTTCTCTCAGTACAAAATTTGGGCTACTACTTTGCTAAGGGACTGTTTTAGTGCAAGATCCACCAAGTAACTATATTTTGTGCATTGTTTTCCTGGCCTCTCTTGTGTTCCTTGAATGTAGCATTTCCTGTCTTGTATGCTTTCCAAGGAAAGAAAATAATTACCTAGATATTTAAATTCCTCCAATTGAGAAAAATGATTTTTTTTTGAGAAAAATAATTTTAAAAAATAGCTCATGGAAATTTACCTCATTTCCCTCCCTTTTTTTGAATAAGAGTTCACATTTGCTGAAACTCTATGTGCCAACTGTGGTTTTAAAATCATTAGTTGTATTAACTCATTTGATTCTTACAACACTGCTATGAGGTAGGTATAATTACTGAACCCATTTTATGGATGAGGGAATTGAAGATTAGAGAGATTAAAGCAATGGATTAAGGTCACCCATTAAGAGATAGAGCTCAACTTCAATCCTAGGCAGTCTGGCTCAGATCCCAGGGTTTATGATTTTTTTTTTCCCCCTGTATCCACATAACCACTTTACTTAAATATTATTCTTTATCAACTCCTGTTTTAGAAATATAAATTCTTTTTTTTCTTAAGATTTTATTTATTTATTCATGAGAGACTGAGGGAGAGAAAGAGAGAGAGGCAAAGACACAGGCAGAGGGAGAAGCAGGCTCCATGCAGGGAGCCCGACTTGGGACTTGATCCCGGGTCTCCAGGATCAGACCCTGGGCTGAAGGCAGCGCTAAACCACTGAGCCACCCGGGCTACCCTATAAATTCTTTTTGAAAGGAAATTTGACATCAGTATTGTAAATTAAAAATCACTATGGTTTTACTGAAATAAAAAGTAAACAAAAATATTTTTTTTTTAAGATTTTATTCATTCATTCATGAGAGATACACAGAGAGAGAGAGAGAGGGAGTGGCAGAGACACAAGGAGAAGGCAGACCCCATGCAAGGAGCCTGACATGGGACTCGATCCTGGGACTCCAGGATCACACCTTGGGCCGAAGGAGGCGCTAAACCGCTGAGCCACCCAGGGATCCCCAGAAAGTAAAAAAAAAAAATCTTCATGAAAATAAAACAATGCTGCAAAATTCTAGATGGATATACTGTAGCTTGCTCAAAGCTTTGATCTAAGAACTGCTTTTTTCTTTTTTGAAAGGCAAAACTAGCACTTGTCGAAGTGTTAAAGTCTGCAAATGAAACTAAATTTCTTGATGTAATAAGGAATCAGAGAATATTGACAAGTGGTTCAGTTTTTAGTTCAGTTTTTATGTCTCCTTCCTTCCGTTTGACTCTCTTTGGAGAAACTATACACCTGTTAATTTAGTTCTTAAAATGAAGCACTGATTCATCACACAGAAAAAGTACATGTGAGTGGCACGTATATAAACAAAGATTATTTATTAAATCCAGGCATCTAATTACATATAGGGACTGAATCATAAAAATACATTTGTTAGGATTTATAATTTTTAGATTAACCTAGCCTAGAAATCCTTATTTTTTCTTTTTTGGATGCCACATTCTTTTTCCACATATACAACAAGTATTTCTACTAATCCATACAAGAAAAAAACCAACAACAGACCTTAAATGCCCTTAGTTATTTTTTAAAAATTTGCATGTTTGTAAATTATTTAGCACTTCTCTTCACTGCCTATATAGCACCATCTGGAATTAACAGGACAAAGGGGGAAAGGGATGTAGAAGATGTGGACTCATTTATGCTGTAGGTAAGACTCAATAGTGCTCATGTTTTCTGTACTGTATGACTCTACTTCAAGTCACAACTGTTAAAAAATTTCTTTCTTTCTTTCTTTCTTTCTTTCTTTCTTTCTTTCTTTCTTTCTTTCTTTCTTTCTTTCTTCCTTCCTTCCTTCCTTCCTTCCTTCCTTCCTTCCTTCCTTCCTTCCTTCCTTTCTTCCTATTGTGTTTCGATAAGTAGACTAACATATTTCATTGTGGAAAATATATAAATTATAGGCAAAATGAAAGTAATCCTGGGGTGCCTGGGTGCTTTAGTCAATTAAATGTCTGCCTTCAGCTCAGGTCATGATCTCACGGTCATGGGATCGAGTCCTGAATCAGGCTCCCTCCTCAGTGGGGTGTCTTCCTCTTCTCTCTCTGCCCCTTGCCCCTACTTAGGTGTGTGCTTTCTCTCTCTCTCTCAGATAAATAAATAACATCTTTTAAAAAAGAAAGAAAGAAAGTAATCTTGTGACTCAAAAGTGATTATGGTTAAAGTAACCACAGGCTTTCTTGGAGAAGTATACACCTGCTTTTCCCACTCTTTCATGATTCACTCACTCAACCACTTCACCCCTCTAGGCTCTCTCCCGCATGTAGCCACACCACTGTGAAGAAATTACTAATGTCTCCATGCTGTGGCTTCCTCATCTATACAACTGGGATAACAATTTACCTCGTAGTGTCATTGTGAGCATTACATAATTGGATACATAGAAAGCATTAAGCATAGCGTCTGAGACAGTAAGCTCTAAATCACTGTAATTGTGCTCCTCTCAAGAAAGATGGGATGTCTGCCCCATGGCCCTAGTTTATGTCATTATCTCTAACTACAAAGTACAGCTTCTGCTCCATCTCTGCCTTTTGAAATTCAACTCATTCTTCAAGGTTATCTCAAATGCATTCATTCTCCCTGTGATTTCTGTTTTGACCATAATTTCTATAAATGTTTTTGTCACCTTTGGTATTGTAAATAATGCTGGCATTCTAAAAACCTGAAATGTGTTGAATTACAGTCCTTTTTTGTGTTTTTACTTAAAGAGGGGATTCCTATGTAGGTAGGCTAGATTTTGAAGTGTAATAGCAGTAAAGGCAGATGGAAAACTAAACTCTAGTTAGTTATTGGACTTCTAGGCATGACCAAAGCTTGGGCATATTGGCAGGGTTAGACTTAGAGATGATGTAATTTCTGGGATGAGCTTATGACTGGGAAAGGAAACACAGGAAAATGTACAGGTTGCTAGCTTTGAAAAAAAATGCATAGACATTATTACGTACTCACTTTGAATATTGTTTAATTGGCATTTTAAACTCTATAATCATGCCCAGTTATGTCTAGCTTTATCAGAATTGTGTTTTGTTAAGTTTCAGGAAAATGTTCTAGGCTGGCCCATCAGGATATGTGCAATTCTGCCACATTCTAATAATTTTTGTAACATTTTTGTTTGATGATTTTTTTAAAAAATATTTTATTTATTTATTTATGAGAGACACAGAGAGAGAGAGAGAGAGGGGCAGGGATATAGTCAGAGAAAGAAGCAGGCTCCACGCAGGGAGCCCCATGTGGAACTTGATCCGATCCCGGGTCTCCAGGATCACGCCCTGCGCAGAAGCTCAACCCCTGAGCCACCCAGGCGTCCATTGTTTGATGATTTTAGACTTAATTATCACTTTAGCAAGTTGAGAATACTTTCCTTTGGTATTCCTGCTCCATACTTGTTTATGTTTAATTCTAGGTAAACAAGATCTTATATCAATTGAAATGTGAAAACCTGGATTTTCAGGCGAATGGTTAAAACATCGTTTTTTAAATGGAGGGTTGCATAATGACTGTTGAGAATTTAGATTTTGAAAGTGAAATAATTTCAGATGCCTAAGTGGCTCAGCGGTTGAGTATCTGCCTTTGGCTCAGGGAGTGATCCTCAGGTTCTGGGATCAAGTCCCACACACGGGGCCCCCTACCAGGAGCCTGCTTCTCTCTCTGTCTATGTCTCTGCCTCTCTCTCTACCTCTTGTGAATAAATAAATAAAATCTTAAAAAAAAAAAACAAAGTGAAATAATTCAATGTAGTCTCCTAAAAATTTCACATTAGAATTCCTGTAGTCTAAAATCAGATTTTGCATGTTCCAAATTATTCGTAATAGTGAATCTGACTAATTATTGTATAATAGTGATTATGACTGGAAGATTAGCAGTTACTGTTTGTTTTTTTGCTTTGGCAAAAGTGGCATTATGTTAAATATTAATTATGGGGCACCTGGGTGGTTCAGTTGGTTAAGTGACTGACCCTTGATTTTGGCTCAGGTCTTGGGCTCCATGCTCAGCAGGAAGTCTGCTTGAAGATTCTCTCTCACCCTTACTCTCTGCCCCTCCCTCTGCTCATGCATGTGTGTGCAACTCTCATTCTCTCTCTCAAATAAATAAATAAATCTTAAAAAAATAGCGATTGTGAACTCCTAAAATTTACAGTGAAGGACTGCTTACATATTTGAACACATTTGCATATTATCAGGTATGAAACATGTATGTGTATATGAACACACACTTGTGTGTATTCATACTTAAGAATATTTATTACTATGAATACTGCATTTGTTTGTTTCCCCAGTCTCACAACAATTTTTATTTGCTTTGGTTTCAAATATATAGTCAAATTGGGCAGCTCGGGTGGCTCAGCAGTTTAGTGCCACCTCTGGCCCAGGGTGTGATCCTGGAGACCCGGGATTGGGTCCCATGTCAGGCTCCCTGCATGGAGCCTGCTTATGTGTCTCTCTCTCTCTGTGTCTCTCATGAATAAATAAATAAACCTTAAAAAAATATATATAGTCAAATTATGTTAAAAATATTTCCATGAGTATCAAGTATAAACTAGTTTACAGGCCTGAGTTTATTTGCTTTAAGTATTTGTAATATGTTCTACAAGTTGTTTGACTTAATTTTGTTAATTAAGTCTTAAACTTGACAATGGCAGCAATTGTGGCAATTTTGAGAACAAAGAAGTCCATACAAAAAAATTCGTTTACTATTCACAAAAACCTAACGTTTCATTAATCCAATTATATCCATCCTACACATACCATATAAGGCAGTGTAAAGCAGTGTTCAGACTCTTGTAGAGTCAGGAAGGAAGAAGCTCTGTTAGAAAACAAAACTGGGAAGATGCCGTATACCAGAGCTTACAAACCATCATGCCCCATGATGACACTGGTGATGGCTTGTCATTGTGACCTAGTGCTTGCCCTAAGGGATGCGCTTGTGTTCCTCGTACTTCCCTACTTTGTGGGGAAAATGCATGTTTGGCTGGTAGCTACATCCCCCAAATTAAAATAAGTTTGAAATCTAAGTGGAACAACAAGCATTGGATACATCTGTGTTCCTTCTTTCATTCACCCTCATTTCCTCAAATGACCTTTGTACTTCCTCTTTGTAGAGTTTCTTTGTTGGAGAAGGTCAGGAGGACAGCATTATTAAAATTCTTTCTATCTCTCTCACTTTACCACTATAATCTATTGCTTTTTTTGAGATTATCTTTTTTTTTTTGAGTTTCAGGATAAAGGCCTTTTACTCTAATAAAAGCTCTGCTTTTTTGGATACTTTTTTGCATAATTGCACTAAACTTCTTTCAGAGTTTAGGCATATAATGATTGCTACTACTTATGCAGGCTAAGTAGTCAGCCTTGATTAAAATGCATTATAGAGCTGAGGTTTTTTTTTATTTCAACTGGTATTTAATTGAGGTAGTATAGAAAGAGAAACAAAACTAATATTGAAGTGAAATGAAGTGATAAAAATACTGTACTTGACATTTACCTATAGTGACTTTAAAACTTCTTGGAAAAAAAAATAAAACTTCTTGGAGGCTAATGGCATATTGTTTGACTTTGATTCCACCTCCATATGATTAGGCTCATAGTGAGGCTGTTCACAGTTAACTTTTGGAGAGGCAATAAATTGTAGGAGTTGAGAGCACAACCCTGGAATCAGCCTGTGTGCGATGGAAGGCAGGCTCTACCATGTGTTTGTTCTATGACTTTGAGTAGTTTATTTTGCTGATCTTCAATACACTGGAAATAATAGTATTTTGGTTTTTTGTTGTTGTTATTTTAAACTTTTAAAATACACTGGAAATAATAGTATTTTGGTTTTTACCATTGTTGTTATTTTAAATATTTACAACAACTTCATTTTCTTGGGGCTCACTGATATTAAGATTAAATTCAGAAACCAACATTGTTTAGAGCTTTGCCTGAACCTCACAAGAGCTCATGTGAGAAATGTCAACCTTTAATAGTGAAGAAATAATCAGGTATTAAAGGTAATGTCTGTCCTACAATTATATGCAGATAATGGATATAAATATTTGGATAATTGTTTTGGTACTTAAGAGTTTCTTATTATTAAGCTGCAGAATGCTTCATGCATAGTCATTTTGTGTAACTTAGGAGGCATGTTTAAGATGGATTTGATTTCCAGTGCACCTACCCCCCATCCTTATTACCCCCCCCCCCCAAACCTCCTACCCCCCCCCCCCCCCCCCCGTTTGCTTACCTCCCACCATCCTTACCTCTTAGCTTACTTTTCACTTGAAGTCATTCTGCTCTGGGAGGAAACCCTATTAACATACTCTGTAAGACCTATGCTAACTATTATTTTCCTATGAATAGGGAGTTCAAGTGATCTTGAAACCATTTTCCCTTTTTCCACCTTTCTTTTAATCAGTTGATAAATTTATTTGGTGGTAGGGTAATGATTGTTTTTCCTTACCAGACTTTGTTTTAGATGGTATTTTAGAGGTTAGTCTCTGCTTTGTTCTTGTGAGTCCATTTCAGGTTTGCCCACTTATTGTCCTTCATTTTCTTTAATGAGTTTTTCTTTTGCATGGGAAGCATTTGATAAGGAAGTTTATGACAAGGGTTGCTGAACTTTAAGTAAAAGGGCCAGGTAGTAAATATTTAGGCTTTGTAGCCTGAAGGGTCTTTATCACAATTACTCAACTCTGTTGTAGCTTGAACACAGCCAAAGACAATACACCCAGGTAATATATAAAGGAATGAGTATGCCAATGTTCTAATGAAGGTTTTTTTTTTTTAACACCAACTCCCCAATAAAGTTTTATTATGGATACTGAAATTTGAATTTCAAATGACTTTTGTGTGTCATAAAATTGTCATCTTTTAAATTTTTTTCCAATCACTTAAAAAAAATAGAATTATTCTAAGTTTGGTGGGTTGTGCAAAAGCAGGCACATTTGCTGCCTGCATTGTTTCTTGTGGACTTCTGGTCTGGTATTTATCTATATGACAAATGTGGTGGTAAAAAAGTATCCATAAATGCTAGGGGTTATTTTTACTATGAACTTTTGTTCCTTTGAAGTACTTTATTTTATTAATAAGTAATAAAAGTATAAGACGTGTGGTATTCTGATTATGTATTGCTGTGTAAAAGGTCGTTTACTAACTTTGTGGCTTAAAACATCAGTTTTTTCTTATCTCTCATATTTCTCTTGGTACTGGTTTTCAGCTTTTTTACTTAGACAGGGGCTGGCGGTGGGCTGGAGTCACTGGAAGGCTAACATGTGCAGGATTTCCAGGATGACTGGCTTATGTGTCTGACAGTTGATGTTGGTGCTGGCTTTCCGTGAGGAACTCTGATCCCTGTGGTCTGGGCTTCTCACAGTGTAGCCACTGGGCTCCAGACGGAGTGACCAAAGTGGCTCAGGTAGAGGTGGTGAGGCTTCTTATAACCTGTTCTAACAAATCACACAATATCGCTTTCACTGCATTCTATTGATGAAAAGGAAAGTGTTTAGGGCTAACCCAAATTCAGCCGCCTACAGAGAGCATGACCGCGGAGGGGGTTCATTCACTGGAGAGCTCGCTTTGAAGACTAGCTACCATATGGGGCACTATTCATCACTGAATTCAAAATACTGGTTCTATTTGGAGAGGGTAGGGAGAAGTGGACAGAGGGGGAAATATAATTGGAGAAAATTATATTTCTGACATATATATTTTGCAGTATATGGCCATACATAGCTTTTTTGTGTTTTTATTTTTAAATTTTGGTTCTTTAAAAATATTTCATGATAGAATTATATTTATATATATTTATATATAAAGATTTATATATTTATTACTTATTTATATATTCATATATTTATTATTTATATATATTTATATATAGATATTTATTATTTATATATTATATATAAATATATATAAATATATATAAATATATATATAAATATATATAAATATATATAAATTTTAGTGTTGAGGAAGAGCTCATAACTAAAAAATGTTCACCAAAAATAAATTTGCTATTTGAGGTAGAAACTGAAAGCTTTGGTTTGCTCTTTACAGTGGGAAATTCTAAACATAAACAAAATTAGGAAGAATAGTAGAATGGACTCTTATTTACCCGTCACTCAGCCTTAACAAACATGGACTCATGGCTAATCTGATTTCATCTGCACCCCAGAGACCATAACATTTCAGCTCTACGTATTTTACTTTTATCTCTGAGAGAGAAGAATTAAAAAGATTAATCCTAGCCTAACCATAATATCTAAATCTTACATAATACCTAAAACTTCAAACATACCTGAAACTTCAATAGTATAGTCCCTTAAATATAATAAAATAATCAGGAAGTTCAGATTTCTAATGGTCTATTAATATCATAATTTTTTTGTTTTTTTAGATCAAGATCCTATAAAGATCTACACATTGTAATTGGTTGGTCAATAAGTCTCTTGAATCTCTTTTAACTTATTATTGGTTTCTTCTTTGTTTTGTTTTTCTTTTTTTTGTTTTGTTTTGTTTTGGTTTTCTTTTTCAATTTATTTGTTAAAGAAACCAAGTCCTTGTTTGCTGACTGCATGCCCTGATTGCATTACATTCAGTAGTATCATTGGATATTATATCCTATAAATTGACAGTTAAATTTAGCAGCTCTATCAGATTCAGATTTTTCTTTGGATAGAACTTTATAGATTGTGGGTATGTTCTTCCATGCGGTTGCAAAATAATGATTGCTTGTTTGTCTCTTTATTGAAGAAAAGTGCACATATTCACTAATTCTTAGGAAGTGCAAAATGGTGATATTCCGATTCTAGAATTCATTCTGTTTTTCTAAATTTATAATTCATTTTCTTTTATTGGTGGAAATAGTGCTATAAAGAGAAGAATCCTTAAATCCCCTATTTACTCATCTTTTGGTACTGTTCACATAGGAAGTTCTCAAAATAATGAGTTAGTTCACTTGTCTCCTTTTTTATTTAAGAATTTATTTTCTATTCATGAGAGACACAGAGACATATAGGCAGAGGGAGAAGCAGGCTCCCCATGGGCAGCCTGATGTGGGACCTGATCCCAGGACCCCAGGGTCATCATCTGAGCCAAAGGCAGACGCCCAACCACTGAACTACGCAGGTGTCTCCACTTGTCTCCTTTTGTCTCACATCTGTATCTCTTTGTTTTTACTCCAAGATTCAGTTTTCTAGACCCCCCCAGGAATAGGGGGATAGGGATAGGACTAGAATATCAAGTAATTAGTTCTTTGATTTATTCCCCGGTATGTACTGAGTCTCAAGATAATACCAGTACTATGACCAACAACATGATTACTGTCAAGTATATTTCCTTCCCCAGTTCTTTTTGTCTTTGTGTGTATCTCACATGGGATGTGTAAATTACTTGTTTTAAATCATTTACCATAGTTTCTGTCTGTATAGTTAGGTCTCCAACTAACCACACATTATTTTTTGGGAATTCCTGCATTAAAATTTAATTTAATTTTATAATTATGCAAATTATTTATCTTCTTTCTATCTGTACCTTCTCTTCCCCTTTAATTAACCATTTTTAAGTTTATAGTTTAATCTTTTTATTGATTTTAACATTATAGGCCATTTTTGATATATATTTATATATACATTTACACACCCTTTTATTAGATAAATTGGAGCAAACTATGCACACTTCCCCCATCTTGATTTTTTTACTTAGCAAGGTATAATGAGATTTCTTCAGAGCTGCAGGAAATGCCACTGTGTGAATGTACCATAATTTTATTTAGTTTGCTCCTTCTTGATGAGCATTTGGATTGTTCCCAGTTTTTTTGCCATGAATTACCTTGTCTTCTCATGGCTTTTGTTTGATTTTGTTTTTTCACCAATGTTTGTCTTTTCATGTTTTTGCGTATATCCTTGAAGTAAACATCTCAAAGCAGGTAGATGAGTCAAAGGTGAGGCTCAAATTACAAATGAATATGTAATTTTATTGACTGTTGCCAAATTGCTTTTCATAGAGGCTGCTGTGTTTTGCATTTTCGCCAACATATGAGAATGATGATATTCTCACAGCCTCTTCTACAGAGTTTGTCATGAAACATATTTTTACCAATGTAATGAGTAAAAAAATCACATATCTAACAAGGTTTTAATTTCATTTTGCTTATGAGGAATGTTGAGCTTTTTTTCCATATGATTAAGAGACATTTTATTTACTTTTCAGTCAGCTGTTTCTTTCTGTAGTTCATTTTTCTATATTATCATTGGTCCTTTCTTCTCTATTTTTAGAAATTTTTATATAGATAACTGTCATCCCTATTTGTGGTAAAAATTGTAAATGATTTTGTCATTTTACTTGTGATTTTTCTTGCTGTTTGGGTTTTTCTTTTTGTTTCTAGCAATCAAATTTATCTCTGTTTCACTACTTTTAGGGTTTGGTCATAATTAGAAAAGTTTTCTCTGTTGACTATACAGGAAGTCACTTAGGTTTTCTTCTGGTGCTTACATGATTTCATATTTTTACATTTAAATTTCTGATCCATTTGGAATTTATCTTAGTGTGTGATATGAGGAATGAATCCAATTTTACATATTTTTAATTCAGTTATTAAATGCTACCCCCAAGTAAGGGTTTCTTTATGAAATATTACATTTGTATTTGTAATTGGAAGTAATTCTGGATTTCATTTTGCCTGATTGGTCTGCCTCTTCATATGTTAATGCAAACAATTCATGTTGTTTTTTTTTTAAGATTTTATTTATTCATTTATTTGAGAGAGAATGTGAGGAGGGGAAGGGGCAGGGGAGGAGGGGCGGCAGGGAAAGGAGAGGGACAAGCAGACTCCATGCTGAGCACCAAGTCCAATAGGCAGCTCCATCTCATAATCTTGAGATCATGACCTGAGCTGAAACTAAGAGTCAGATGCTGACTGAATCAACTGAGCCACCCAGATGCCCGCCAACAATTCATGTTTTAATATTAGTGACCATATAATGTGTTCCAGCTAGTCACCCCAATTTCATGTTCTTTTGCAGGATTTTCCTGCCTTTGTTGAATGTTTGCTCTTTAAGATGAACTTCAGAACTGACTTGTCTAATTCCAGGAAAAATAACCTGAATTGGTATTTTTATTTGGATTGTTTTAAATTAATACATTAACTTGGAACTGAACATCTTTGTGGTGTTGAATCTTCCTAACCAAGGCATGTTTTCCATTTCTAGTTCAAGTTTGCTTTCATGACTTTCAAGTGTGTCTGTATTATTTCCTTACTTAAGTTTTGGACATTATTTATTTTATTTTTTTAAAAAGATTTATCTACCTATTTTAGAGACACAGAGTGTGAGCCCATGCACACACACGGGGGGAGGGAAATCTTCAAGCAGATTCCCCCCGCCCCCCCCCCCCCCCCCCCCCGCCACTGTGGGGCCCAACCTGGAACTCAGTCTTGATCTCACAACCCATGAGATCATGACCTAAGCCAAAACCAAGAGTCCATTGAATAAATTGACTGAGCCACCCCGGAACCCCATGTTTTGGACATTTTAAATTATGCAAAGACTTTAAGTTATAAGAAATCTCAAAAAACTGACTACAGTAAGTGGAAATATTGAGGATTATTGCTATAATGACTTTTGTTTCCATATATTGGAATTATTGATACGACTGATTGTATCTGAAGTAGTAGATCATTTGTATCTGTAATTAGCTTCTTTACTTCAGGTCATTTATAATGCACCTGTCTTTAGGAAACAGAAAGTTCTACACCTTGATCCAGTAAAAGAAGAACAAAAACAAAAAACACAAAACAAAGGTTGGCAGAGGTCATGGGTATGGGAAGGAGAGAGTTGTACAGAAGCCATGGCTGTGGGTGGTGTCTACAGGTACATTTAACATTTATATCAACTCCTAAGCCTAAGGTCTTTGTATCTCCTAAAAGAATTTTGAAACTATTTGCCTCCTTGCATATTTTTTAGTTGACATCTAACATTTTTACAATAAACTTAAACTGTTGCAAATAATGTGATTTCCTGTTTATGGTCAACAGTGTCACTTAAAAATGATACCATTAATATCATTCTTTTAAATGTAGCCAATGAAATGGGAATAACAGAATTTTTAAGACCTCTGGTCATGCATTATAGAAATATAAACATGATCTTTGATAGCTAAATTTGACCTTATTTTTCTCCCTAAATATGCATTTCTTTCCCCTTCCTGCTTAGAATTACATTGTATTGAAGTGCATTTTTGTGCTAATTTGTTGTTTTTGACCACTGTATCATACTTCTTGGCAATAAAAATGCATATAGGGCAGCCCCGGTGGCTCTGTGGTTTAGGTGGCTCTGTGGTTTAGCGCTGCCTTCAGCCCAGGGTGTGATCCTGAAGACCCAGGATTGAGTCCCACGTCGGGCTCCCTGCATGGGGCCTGCTTCTCCATCTGCCTGTGTCTCTGTCTCTCTTTCTGTCTCTGTGTCTCTCATGAATAAATAAATAAAATCTTTTTAAAAAATTAAAAAAAAATAAAAATTCCTATAAATTGAAAATAATTATTTAAAAATTTTCTGTGACTGTAAAGCTTTAAGGAGCTTGTTACCATTACCTATGAGCAGTATAAAATTTACCAAAATAGCATGAACATATTAAAGTATTTAAGAAACATTATATTTATTTAAAAAGCAAAATTTTATTGGAAATGCCATTTCTTGGAGAGATGAATGAGACTATTTTAGTTCTTCTTGTGTGAATAATACTTATTACCAGAATAAAACAGGGTTCAGCAACAATTCCACTTCTGCTTTTGTTTTTATAGCTATAATCCTGAGAAACCTGGTTCATGTGAATAATAAATGGTAATAAAAGAGGTTTTATTATAACAGGTGATTCAGTTCTTTGACTTTCATGTCACATGCCAAAAGCGCATAGCAATTTGTTATAAAAAATTGCTTTTAAGGAGCAGTTGACAACTGGATCATGCCTTTCTTAGATTTTGTTTAAAGTAAAGAATTGGAAATCACCTCAATTGCCAAAGAATTTGTTAATCAGACAATAAGGTCATTTGCTTTCTTGAATTGACAGCAGTAAAATTTGAACTGTGCTTACCTTACCCCTGGAACCCCGGTGATTCTTATAGCCTGACATCATGTACCCTAGAAAGATGCAGAGTATGAAAATGGTTGGCCCCCCCGTTTTTTGTAAATTGGGAGGGGAGAGACTTTATGAAAAGAGAGGGGGTAAAGGAAGTGAACTGGTCCTCTTCAGCAGATCAATTTTAGGAAAGAACAAAAATGGAATTTGACAATCTGGACATTGATATATAAAAAATATCCACAATCCAGTTTGCTATTCTGAACCTTGTTGGTACATATAGCCCCAGTTTGAAGACCCCCATTCTAGGCAGCCAATGAAAAAAGGGAAAATACCTGGGGTTACATTGGTCTAACAGAAAGAAAGACAGCAGCCAGAGGTTAGCAGGAATGGTGCTGCTATGCTCCGGAAAACTTATACATATCAGTATTGCTTACATAGGAGCACTGCCTGGTGTAGCCATATTGTCCCTACAAGATGTTTTAGACGTGGTCAATCAAAACAAAACAAAACAAAACAAAAATGTTTAACCTGAACACGCACTCACCAAAGAAGACATGCAGATGGCAAGTAAGCATGTGAAAAGATGCTCTACTTCATAAATCATCAGGGAAATGCAAATTAAAACAACAATGAAAAATAAAACAACACTGAGATGTCATTATATACCTACTAGAATGGTCAAAATCTAGAACACTGACAACACCAAGGGCTGACAAAGACGTGGAGAGTGGGAACTTTTGTATAGTACTAGTGGGAATGCAGAATGGCATTATTACCAGAATAACTTTGGAAGACAATTTGGTGGTTTCCTACAAGATCAAATATACTAAAAAAAAAAAAAAAAAAAAAAAAAGATCAAATATACTTTAACACATAATCCATTGATTGTGCTCTTTGATATTTACCTAAAGGAGTTAAAAACCTACACAAAACCCTGCACATGGATGTTTATAGCAATTTTATTCATAATTGCCCAAACTTGTAAGCAATCAAGATGTTTTCAGTAGGTGAGTGGATAAGTAA
Organism: Vulpes lagopus; assembly: GCF_018345385.1. Taxonomy (NCBI): domain Eukaryota; kingdom Metazoa; phylum Chordata; class Mammalia; order Carnivora; family Canidae; genus Vulpes; species Vulpes lagopus. The sequence goes on from NC_054826.1 coordinate 75,755,029, forward strand.
ACTGTAGTACATCCAGAACAAAATATTATGCAGTGCTAAGAAGAAATGAGCTTTCTAAAGGCATGGAGGAAGCTTAAATGTATATAAGTAAGTAAAAGAAGCCAGTGTGGAAAGGCAACATACTGCATGTTTCCAACTATATGACGTTCTGGAAAAGGCAAAACAATGGAGACAAAACAGTGCCAGATGAACAGGGCACAAAGACTTTTTAGGGCAGTGCAAATACTCTGTGTGATACCATAATGATGGATGTGTGCCATTATGTATCATTTCAACCCATAGGATTTATGAAACCAAGGGTGAACTCTAAGGTAAAGTATAAACTTTGGGTGATTAACATGTGTCCATGTAGGTTCATCAATTATAACAAATGGTGGGAGGTATGAATGTAGGCCTCCTGCATGTGTTGAGACAGGAGGTATTGGAAAATCTCTGTACCTTCTTCCTCATTTTGCTCTGACACTAAACCTAAAACTGCTCTAATAATTAAAACTTGAAATAAGCAATATGTTGATTTTAAATTCTGTTGCATAACGTGGACCTTAAATAATGAAGTTCACTTAACTTTTGGCAGTCTGCTTGAAGACTACTTGAATTTAGCTAATTTTTAAGTATAGAGGATTCATTGGCCTATTTTTTAGAGCTGAGGCCCTCTATTCCTGATAAACGGTTGAGCCCTTTTCCTGCTGGAATGAGTTTGTCGTGCAGGTACATTGAGTGCAGAATGTGTATCTTTTGGCAGAAGGTATTTCAGAACCACTGCCTTAAATTATTCATTCTTAAAAACCTCAGTTGAGCTCTTAAGAGAAAGAAGATAGCGGGTGAAGGCCTAGGGTTAGGGACTGAAATGCAGCACGGTATTTGCTGTTGTGTTAGCAAAGTCATCTGTGTTACACATTCAAGAGACATCATCATTGACATTGTATATTGAAAAGTCAGAGAACCTGACCTATATTTTGGCCGCTGAGCATGGCTATATCACTTCACCTTTTGAGAACATCTTTCACTACACCCCTGGGTAGGGCAAAATGTTCCTTAAGAATTTGCTTTTGATCTGCTGGTAATTTAAATAAGAAAAAGGGGCACATTCTCTGCATGTCAGGTACAATTCTAAATATATTGGTCCTTTCATTGAGTGCTTATAACTCTACAGAGTTCATACTGTTTTATTCTCTCCATTTTATAGATAGGGAAACTGGGACATGGTGTGATTAGTTTGCCCAGGGTCATGCTGTAATTAGTGGTGAGGCAAGGATTCAACATAGACAGACTGTCAACTCCTGAGTCTCTGCTCTTAACCATTGTATTACACTGCTTTCGGGTATTTGAATAAAACTGCACAGAGCAGAGCTTCTGAATCTGTGTGCCACACCATGATGAATGGGGGTCAGATAAACTGATCCTCTTAGCCTCAGTGTTGGCAGGAGCTCCAAAGCCAATTTGCCCATCTCAGGGCACAGCCTTTTCTTCTTATCCAGAGTGCTAGTTTAAATACTACTTCTGTCTGTGTCAAGAAATGGAAAAGATTGGGAGGTTTTGTCAGAGTGTAGGAGGGCTGACTTGATCTAAAGGATCTGTGAGCAGATGCCATAAAATCACTACATACCCACCAAAAAGAACTAAATATACATGAAAGAAATTGACCTGTTGAATGAAATTGTTAATGTAGTTAGTCTGAAAGGTGAAGTAGATCTGTGTGGATTTATTTAATTCAGGAGTGATTAAAAGATGGGCTTAAGGGCAGATATAACCTGGAAATCTCTATAAACAACCTTATGTTATAGCCCCACACAATACTTAAACACAAATAGAATTTGTGTGCCTTTGCATGGGTTGGGAGTATTCCCATGAATAGTCCGTACTGCTGCTGTGGACCTAGAAACTGCCTACTGTTACGTGCCTGGCTTCCAAAGACATTTGAGTAGGCAGCTGGCTCTTGGTGAAATCACTCAAAGGAGGTGGTAGGTCATCCATGGTTGGTAGGTTGAATTAATTATCTTTTGGTTATTTTCACCAGAGTTTTGGTGGGGGTGGGGCGACAGCACTGGGCTTATCCAATAGGCAGACTAAAATGTGCTTTGGCACCAGTTAGTTAGCCCTTGAATGACAACAATGTTCTCATTCCCTTTTGCTTTTTCTGAAAAATTATTTGGAAAAAGTTTATTTCATATGTCATAAAAAAATATGAAAGTAGTTTTAGAAAACAATTGCTTGTCATGTAGGTAAGTCCTCATAAAGTTGTATTATTTCCTGTTATTATTACTCGTACAATCAGAACTACTTTGGATTTCTTTATACTAATATCTCAGTATTATATTTAATATGAATTGCATATCTTGAGAGGAAGAATATAATTAATCTTGCATTGGAGAAAGTGACTGATTCCTTTGAGAGGTGGTTTCTAGAAAAGAATATACAACCTATGAAATCACTCTATAATTCAAGTCTGTATAATGTATTTACCTTAATGATTATGATAGGTTGGGAATATTTAGTATATCAAACTAACTTTCCTTTAAATTTTTTTTAAATATATGAAATCATAGTGAATATTATAATGATACCTGTGAATCTTCTAATCATCTTTATGAAATCTTACTTTTTTTTTTTTTTTTGCCATGTTTGCTTCTGGTAGTTAAAAAAATATACATGTGTTATTTGTTTTTTACTCCTTTCTAATCTGAATCTTTTTTCTCATTGCATGCACAGAATAAGTGTTTCTTAAAGTTGGTATTTGATATATTTAAGTGTGTTTTTATAGTATAGTATTGTTTCAAATTTTATTAAAATGGCTTCATTCTCTACATATAGTTATGCAATTTTTTGGCTCAGTATCATAATTTTTAATTTTATTTATATATATATATGGCTATAGTTCATTCATTTTTAGCTGCTATGAGTGATTTCATTTTTTCTTTAAAGATTTTATTTATTTATTCATGAGAGACAGAGAGAGAGAGGCAGAGACACAGGCAAAGGGAGAAGCAGGCACCACACAGAGAGCCTAGCGTGGGACTCAATCTAGGGTCTCCAGGATCACGCCCTGGGCTGCAGGCAGCACTAAACCGCTGCGCCACCAGGGCTGCCCGAGTGACTTCACTTTGTAAATACAGTTTTATACAGGCATCCATTCTCTGTTGATAAACACTATTTGTTTCCCTTTTTCTACCTGTCATTTCAGAAACTGACAGCATGGTGTAGGGGCTAAAAGCAGGGACTCAGGAAGAGTTTTTTCTGGTTCTTGTCACACAATAACATAATTACCAAACCAACTAAAAGGTGAAGTAGGCCATGCATGAATATATGAGGAGATGGTATGGCGAACAAGGGATACTGATTAATCCAATGTTATAGACATGAGATTCAAATATGAAATAAAAGTAAACAGGTAATAATAAGAGTACTTAAGTCATGGAATTGTAGAGAATTAAATAAGTTAATATTTGTAAAAAGAACTTAGAATATGCCTGCCTGGCACACAGTAAGTAAGATACATACATAGATATTTGTCATATAAAAATATAAAATAATACACAACAATAAAATGTGCTTGAAAATCTCCCCTTGAGTCCTCGAGATTCAGTTTTTTCTAGATCTATAACTAGGAATGCATGTGTTTTTTTTTTTTGTTTCTTTTGTTTTGTTAAAGCCTTTAAGGGTGCCCCCCCTAACTTATGAGTCATAGTTTACAAAAATTTAAGGTACACAGTGTGATGTTTTGATGGGTATGTGCATCTTCAGCTTTATCAGATATTGCCATATTGCTTTCCAAAGTATTGGTGCTAACTACATTTACAAGCCCTATCACCCAAATGTGTATAAGAGATAATATTTCTTCAGATTCTTTTACCACTCTACATTGTGAGGTTCTTAAGTTTGTCAGTTTTTGGTTGTGAAATGAATCTCACTGTGGTTTTAATTTGCTGAATTTCCCTGATTTCAAATGAAGTTGAACTACTTTTATATGTTTAATAGGCCATTTTAGTTTGGTCTTTTAAAATTGCCAAATTATATGCTTGACTCATTTTTTCCTGCAAGGTTCTTTGTATTTTTCTCATTGACTTGTTGGACATCTGTACATTCAGGATCTGCACCTTTTCTCTGTTTGACTTGCACATAAGTATTTTCAAGTGTGGCATTCAGTTAAAGATTTTTTTATAGCATTTTTTTAGATGAGTAGAATTTTAACATTTAATATGGTTGATTTAATTTTTTATGTTTTGTGCTTTTTAAAATCTAGCTTAGGAAATCCTTTCTTAATCAAAAGTTATATATTGTCTGTTTCTTTTTAAAGGTATTAAGTTTTTTATTTTGATATTTTAGTCTTTAATCCACCAGGAATTGATTTTATTTATGGAGTAGAGTTAGGATTCAATTATATATATTTTTCTTTATTTTTTTAATGATTTATTTATTTGAGAAAGAGAGGGATCCCTGGGTGGCGCAGCGGTTTGGCGCCTGCCTTTGGCCCAGGGAGCGATCCTGGAGACCCGGGATCGAATCCCACGTTGGGCTTCCGGTGCATGGAGCCTGCTTCTCCCTCTGCCTATGTCTCTGCCTCTCTCTCTCTCTCTCTCTCTGTGTGCCTATCATAAATAAATAAAAATTAAAAAAAAATTTAAAAAAAAAAAAAGAGAAAGAGAGAGAGTGCATGTGTGAGTGCACTGGGTGGGGGCAGAGAGAGATGGAAAGAATCTCAAGTAGACTCCCAACTGATCTCTTAACCCTGAGGTCTGACCTGAGAGTCCGACGCTAAACTGACTGAGCCACCCAGGTGCCCCTCAATTATCTATATATATTTCTATTGGGTATTTATGTTTGTTCTTCCCTTGTTTGTTTTAATTCTGCTTTGGTCACATATATTGAGTTTCTATGTACCTATATTTGTCTCTGTTTCTGGGCTGTCTGGTTTTAGTAGCCTGCTTTGTATTCCTGTTTCAATACTAAATACTATGACTTCATAAATCTTCTTGATACCCAGGGCAAACTTTCCACTCTTATTTAAAATTATCTTAGCTCTTGATGATCTTCTGTAAAATTTGATATCAGCTTGTCAATTTTGATGAAAATTTTATTTTCATTTTGATTGGAATTATTTTGAATTTATAGACCAATTTTGGGGAAAATTGATAATGCTATTAGATTTTCTCATCCATGAGAAAATTTTTACTTAGGTCATTTTTGGGCTCTATTTATATTATAATTTTCTTTCTTCTGCATCTTACAAATTCTATTTATATATTGCTTGTCATGTTTATATGTTTGCAGTAGTGTGGCTAATTGGTGGGTTTGTATCTTCATTTAATTGGTGGGTTTGTGTCTTCATTTGAAGGCCGTTTCTTTTTTTACATTTTCTATTTCACAGATTTCATTAGCTGTCATGGTTCCAGCTGTCATTCTCTGTAAGTGAAACTTTAGTCTCTCTTCAGAGCTTCTGCTGTTCTTCTCAGGTCATTATTCTAGGCCCCGAATTTCCAGTCCCATGTTTGATTACAAATAACATTACTCATTCTAAAATATCTGATCGGTACTTTTTAGATAAGCTGAAGTTTTGCCAGGTTTCTCTTCATTAGTGTGGATCATTTTATATAATAAACATGTAGTAGATGTTTAGCAAATGCTATTAACTTAAGATTGTATACTTCAAAGCCTCTTAGACTACAGTTGGTATAAGTACAAGGTCTTTTAGCAAGAGAAGTGAAAGCAATTGGACATCAGATGTTGTTGGCTCTGCCTTTTCATTGGTTTTAGAAAGGGTGTTTGGTTATGGTGTATCATAAACAGATTAGACTTTCAGACCTATCTCTGTAATTTCTGCACTGAGGAAGAATACAAGCAATATACTTAAGGCCATGATTTGTGTGTCCACTCCTCAAGGTGATAGAACATTTTTGTGCTCTTTTTAAAGCAGCTGTTGCTTATCTAAGTGGATGGAGCAGCTGCATTTCTCCATAAGGTCTTTGAGCAGTCTTGACAAGAAAAATCTAAATGATTTAAAACATACTCTCAGTCTAGACCATTAATAAGCATTTTCTAATAATTGAAGGAAGGGCATTAAAAGACATGCCATGTGTTTTAGCATCTTGAGTTTTTTGTTCTGGCAACACTCTGTCCAAGAGAATGACAGTATAATGAGGATGAGTATTAGCCAATGTTAAGGGTTTTCATATTTGTTCAACTGTTTCCTCCACCCTTCTGAGAGAGTAATTGCTAGTTCTCTCTTTATTTAATGTGTGAATACTTTTCTTGCTACATCAATGAGTGCACATTTATTTGAATGCCATGTAATGACTTGATAGATAGTTCTGCCGGTTAGCATTGGCCAAACCATAGGCAGAAGTCATTGATGACACATAACTTAAAAATATTCTTAGAGAATTAGGGTATTTCCATGAATTTTAAAGAGTAAGTTTATCTGAAGTAAGTATATCCTTTTTTTTTTTTAAATTAAGAATCACAGAGTGTGATTGCAGTGTGCAGGAAGGAATACTGATATGCAAACTGACATGTGGTGTGTAATTCTGTCTTAGCCACTTTTATGATCTGCGCCTCAGTCTGTTAATGTGGAAAATGAGGCTGATGCTTATGGGAACTAAATGAAGAGATGGGTGTAAAGGAGTTTAGAAAAGTATAAAAGCAGAGAGCATTCTGGATTTTGCCCTTTATAAATTCAGAACAGACTTTTCATAGCTTTCTGGATTTTAAGGTGAAATTGGGAAAAGGCAAACTTTCTGTTTCTAAAAGGAAAGCCCACTTGTGAAATGTCTTCAGAGTGAAAATCAAGACCATGTTTTTAGTTCATCTCCCCTTTCAGAGACGAGGCTAGGGCACTATACTATGTCAGATGGGAAGGATGATAAGCTGCTGTTAGCCCCCCACTAGTTAGCAAGTTTGATATGGTTGGTTTGGCTTCTCTCACTATTACCCTGCCAGAAAGGACTGTGCTTGCTCAAAGTTGATAACTGTCCCAGATATTGTTGGATAGTTTCCACAGTTATGAGTACTTTCTGAAGGCCAAGAATTCTCTTTGTCACTTTTTCAATGTTAACAGTGACCTTCCTAAGTAGATATTATGGTCATCATTTAACTGATGTAAAAAAGAGAAAGAGAGAGGCCAACAAAGGTGTTGTTTACTTGAGACCAACATGTATTAAGTGGCAGAATCAGGTTATCAGGTTAGAATTCAGGATATTTGATGTATAATTGCATGGACTTTCCACCAAAAGACATTGACCTTAATAATATGTTTCGTAGAATCTGGCTCCATGACCTTGACCTTGGGCACATTATTTAACCTTTCTAAATCTCTATTTTCTCAGGAAGAACATGGAGATGATAATCCTTTTCTTTAAAGGCAGTTTCTAGATTCCTGTCCTCCTATTTCCTCCTCTCCTTCCATCTACCGTCATCATTACTGAGGAGTTAATATGTGTAACTAGTTTGCTCTGCACTGAGGACACATTGCTGAACAAGATAGCCCTTCTCCCTGTATTCACAAAATTTCCATTTTACTGGGGATGCTTTTATATGGTAGTGAGAACAATGAGGGTAAATGCAGAGGGTATTACTACTAGAAGGCATAGAAAGGGCACATGAGGCTGCTGGGGCTGGGTAGGTGGGGAAGGTTTCCTGGACTTCTGAGATGGAAGGATGCTTAACATTTAGCCAAATGAAGGGGAGGGAGTAGAATGTTCTAGGGAGAGAAAACAGTATTTGTGGACAGCCGGAGGTGTGAGACATCATGGTGTTTTCCAGCAAATGAAAGAAGTTCAAGCTGTATACTTGTAGGAGATGGTAAGAACTTAGGTGGGAATGGTATCAGAGATACCCCCTGCAAGCCCTGGCCAGTCATGGAAAGGGCTTTGGACTTGGTTCTGAGGGCAGTGGGAGGCCACTGAAGTAATTTAAGGACGTTGACAAATGATAAGATTTGTACTCGGTGTTGTCTGACAAACAGGTGATCAGGAGGTCAAGAATGGAGGCCAGTTTGGAGACAAGAAATGATAGAGGGCCCAAACTAGAACAGTGGTAGTTGAAAGAAGAAGTAGTAAATATCTTCAGCAGATATCTAGATTGTGGGGTGACAGCTTGGATACAGAAACTGGAGGAGAGGGAGAGTGTTGTCCAGATTTGTGGTTTGGTCATCTGCTGAGTAGGTGGTGCCTTTCCCTGAGACCGAGAATGTCAGGAGGGGAGAAATAAAATTACTACTTACTTCCCAGGTTAAAACGTGCCCTGTGTGCTCTAGACATGCACTATACCTTCAAATTGTCACCATGGCTCTGTGAGGTAGGAACTAGAATCGATTCCCATTTAAAAAAAAATATTTGAGAGAGTAGGTGAGAGAGAGAGAGAACATGAGCTGTGGGAAGGAGCAGAGAGAGAAGCAGACTCCCTACGCAGCAGGGAGCCTGATGCAGGGCCTGATCCCGAGACTCGGAGATCATGACCCAAGCCAAAGACAGATGCCCATCTGAACTGAGCCACCCAGGTGCCCTGATTCCCATTTTTCAGATGAGGAAACAAAGGTGAAGGTGTGGAGAGACCCACAATCTGCCCCAGAACACAAGGCCAGAAGACCTGGTGGTCTGGTCCCAGAATCGATGAGGAAGAGGAGTTCAGTCTTGGTCATGTTGAGTTTGAGGCACCATCAAGACATCTAAATTGAAGAAGCCTAGTGGTTTGGAGTTTAGCAAAACATTTAGGTTGTACACGTAGATTTGGGAACTATATGCTGGTGCATGATAATTAAACTGTAAGAGGAAGAAGAGGTGGAATCAAAGAGGAGGAGAACATCTATTGGGACCACTGGTATTCTAGAGTTGTTCCCAGAAGACTGAGATTAGGCAAGGCTGCATTTGGGAAGGAAACCAGAAGACTGTTGTGAGATAGTTACTCAGTGACATTTTTATGGGATAACTGGCTTTAAAGGACTCAGTCCCACCCCACCCCCCTCATGACCTGAAATCACTAGCCTAGCCTAGTGTTCATTGCCTTCTTCCTGGCCCTTGGGGCAGCCCCATCTTCTATTGTGGTGTGTCTCTTCTGTACATCACTGGATTATTTCATCTCTTAGGCCAAGTTCTTTGCCCTGTCTCATGCATCATTTTGTTATTTCTGCATGTATGCAGTCCATGGCACTTACTCAGTTAATCACCTGCCCTGGTCATATAATCCAATATAATCCAAAGACCTGGGTTTTAACTATCAAATTGGGAACCTCACAGTTCCCTACCCTGAATACTCCCCTTACCCACCATCTCTCCTATTCCCCTAAACCTTTTGCTCTGTGATTTCTGTTCTTGCTTTTCAGTTCAGCCTGTTTTCTGTGATGTGCCATGCAACAACCCATTAAAACCCATTCTTGGGCTCTTCTCATTAACCCACTTCCATGGCCAAGTCCCAGTGTTGGATCAGGCCTATGATTGGCTTGTTCCTTTTCTTTCTTTCTTCTTTCTTTCTTTCTTTCTTTCTTTCTTTCTTCCTTCCTTCCTTCCTTCCTTCCTTCCTTCCTTCCTTCTCCTCCTTTCTTTTCTTTCTTTTCTTTTCTTTTCTTTTCTTTTCTTTTCTTTTCTTTTCTTTTCTTTTCTTTCTTTTCTTTTTTCTTTTCTTTTCTTTCTTTTCTTTTTTCTCTTTCTTTCTTTCTTTCTTTCTTTCTTTCTTTCTTTCTTTCTTTCTCTTTTTCTTATTTTTATTCATGAGAGGTACAAAGAGAGAGGCAGAGGCATAGGCAGAGGGAGAAGCAGGCTGTCTGTGGGGAGCCTGATGTGGGACTGGATTCCAGAGCTCTGGGATCACTCCCTGAGCCAAAGGCAGGTGAGTGTCCCTCTTTTCTTTTTCTACGCCTCAGAATGGTATGGGAAGAAAAATCACAGCACTGCATCGATTCCACTTCCAAAAACTGTTTTATATTTTTGAACCTTTGAAGTCCTAATTGTGTCTTAATAATCCATAACTGAATAGTTTACATAAATATTGAATAAAAACAGATAAAGTAATAATTATTTGCAAGTGGCCTGATAGCATCATCCATGATAGATTTTATAGATTTTATATATGAATGATAACAGATATATATTCTAGTATATAGGCATTTTATAAAATAAATATTTTATTTATTTTTATTTTTTAAAATATTTTATTTATTTGAGAGAGTGAGAGAGGGGCAGAGGGAGAGTGAGAAGCAAACCCCCTGTGATCTCAGGACCCCAGGATCACAACCTGAGCCAAAGGTAGTCGCTTAGCCGACTGAGTCATCCAGGTGCCCCTATAAATTAAATATTTTTTAAAAATGCATTTTTAATTCCAAGAAGAAGAAATTCCTATTTAGTGTTTAATTAGATAATAAGGCAAGTCTTGTGCTTTGCTTAAATACATACTTTCATGAGTTGAGTTTTTAAGGCTATTCCTGACTTTCTTTTTTTAATTTTCTGACCCAATGTTTTGAAATTTCACCCACTAAATTAAGTAGTCATTCATTTTTCCATTTTTCCCCATGTTAAAGCCAATATATAACTGTCAGCATGAGCTATTTTACTACTAAGCTGACAATGTAATTCTCACAAAAGCCTTATCAATTTATTTTCTTGTTGGATTCTGCAACCTTCATGTACTTTACAATACAATTTCTGTAGAGCTTTTGAAATATTAAAAACTAACTCTTAGAGCTCTTATTGTTGCTTTTGTGTTCATGGAGAGTAAGAAAGTTATTCTAAAGTTACTCTGCCTTTTCCTCAGCCTGAGTTTGACATCGTTCATTCTCCACTAATGAGGACAAAACCACCTGCTCACAGATAGCCGATTGGTTTCCATTTCTTCCCTCACGTTGTGTGGCAGATTACTGTCTGTAAGTAGGGCAGTCAGAGTGGATTTGGATGTCTGGGTTGGCATTTAGCCCCTGTGACAAAGAACCAGTAGAAGCCTAGCAGAGTCTGGCTTTTGGGAGGAGTATTGTGCTTCATCGTGTTAAGGAAAAGCTAGTAGTGTTTGATATCGTCTTTTTTTTTTTTTTTTTTTTTTCTTTTTGTAGCTGGGAAGGGATCTGTTTGGGATTCAGTCTCCAGATGAGGTTGTGACAGTTTGGCATTTGAGAGTCTCTGGAGATCAAACTTAATGCTTGGTTGCAAAGGCTGGTGCTTTTATCCTTCATAAATAATGTTAAATCCTCTATAACCATTTCTAAACCTAAGGCATTCAGATATTCCAAACACCCTTCTTTGAAAGCTGGAGTGATAAGCTGCAACTTTGTAAGCTGCTTATTTGAGTAGAAAAACTAAGTGAAATATTTAAAATCAGTTTTAAGAAATTACATCACAGCCTCCAACCCAAGATTTTCATTCTTTGGTAGATTTTAAACATTTAAAGGATACAATGTATACTAATATCTTTGAATAGTAACATGCACTGATTTAAATCTGGAAAAAATGTGCTGCATGGTTATGGCCATATACCGACATACATGTAGACTCTCTTGTGTTCTCCTCCGACCTCCTCTTTCACTTCAGTGCCTCCTTGTTGGTGTGTCTCATTTTATTGGATCAGTTCTTTGAAAGAACAAAATGGAATGTTACTGCTTCTTCCATCTAATTTGTTGAAGAACATTGCTGATCTCTTTTCTCTGGACTATAACTTTGCCATTATCCTCTTGGGAAATGGTCACAGCCAGCTCCTGCACTGGGAATCTGCCTCAGCCATGAGCAAGCATTACAATGACACCACTTAAACTTTTTTTTTTTTTTTCAAGATTTTATTCATCTATTCGTGAGAGACACAGAGAGAAAAGCAGAGACACAGGCAGAGGGAGAAGCAGGGTCCCTGCAGTGAGCCCAATGCAGACCTCGATCCCAGGACCCCAGGATCATGCCCTGAACCAAAGGCAGACACTCAACCACGAGCCACCCAGGTGTCCCACCACTTAACCTTTTGAGTAAAGAAGATCACTGTACTTTTATTTTTTCAACACAGTTAGGGTCCTGTTGTTCTTTAAAAAAAATTTTTTTTTTAATTTAAGTGTAGTTGACACACAATGTTACATTCATTTCAGGTGCCCTGCAGCGATTCAGCATCTCTATACGTTATGCTGTCCTTTCCACAGGTGTAGCTACCATCTGTCCCCACACCTTGCTATTACACTATCACTGACTATATTCTCTATGTTGTGCCTTTTACTGCCATCACTTACTCATTCTGTTACTGGAAAGCTGCATCTCTCACTCCCCTTCACCTATTTAGCTCATCCCTCCATCTCTCTTTCTGACAACCAACCATGAGTTTGTTTTCTGTATTTATAGGTCTCTTTCTGCTTTTTGTTTATTCTTTTTTTCTTAAGACTCCATATGTGAGTGGCATTTGTCTTTCTCAGTCTGACTTATTTCACTTAGCATAATACCTTCTAGGTCCATCCACGTTATTGTAAACTGCAAGATCTAATCCCTTTTTATGGCTGTGTCATATTCCCTTATACGTCTGTATATCTATATCTATATCCATAATACATCTTTATCCATTCATTGATTGATGGGCACTTAGTTTGCTTCCGTATTGTGGCTTTATAGTTCTTAACATTTTGTACCCTCTCTCATTTCCTGTTTAGTTATGACACTGAGTGACTCATCACCATTTGTCATCCTTAATGATTCTGTAAGTGCAATGTAGCCTGAGATTTGGAACTTATGTCAGTATTTTATAATTAATGAATATGATTTTTATTAAAGAGATGCAGAGATGGAGTCATTAACAAATGTAATGGCTTACTGCTATGTATCATGAAAACAGGCTACTGAAAATGTGTATAATAGAAGTTAATTTATGATTCTGTTAGCATATGCTATATACAATGCTATTAGCAGTTTTTTCTTTAAATCAAAAGAAAATGTGGAATAATGAGCTTATATGTACAAGTGATCATCTTAGTGAACATATGAACACACATACACTTTTAAACCAATTTTTATTTGTTCATTCCATTTTATTGATTAAAATATTTTCTTTTTTAAAAATATTTTTATTATTTTTTATTTTTTTAAAGATTTATTTATTTATGATAGGCAGAGAGAGAGAGAGAGAGAGAGAGAGAGAGAGAGAGGCAGAGACACAGGAGGAAGGAGAAGCAGGCTCCATGCTGGGAGCCCGATGTGGGACTTGATCCCGGGACTCCAGGATCGCACCCTGGGCCAAAGGCAGGTGCTAAACCACTGAGCCACCCAGGGATCCCCGATTAAAATATTTTCAAATTACTTGCAAGAATTATTGTTAGTTTAGTGGACAAGTAAATTTTTTCATTTTAAAATTGCAACATCAAATATTTTGCTCTGATGTAGCATTTTCTCTGATTTTATTGACTCTTCCATGATGGTTCTTTTTTTTTTTTTTAAGATTTATTTATTTATTTTAGAGAGAGAGAGAGAGGGAGAGAGAGCATGAGCAGGAGGGGAGGAGGGGCAGAAGGAGAGGAAGAGAGAATCTCAAGCAGACTCCATGCTGAGTGTGAGCCAGACTTGAGCCTCGATCCAATTACCCTGAGATCATGACTTTAGCCAAAACCAAGATTCAGACACTTAACCAGCTAAGCCACCCAGGCATCCCTCATGATGGTTCTATGTCAAAATTAAGTAAGCCTTACCTTTTGAGGTAGTCATTTTTTAAATAATTTCCAGTGTACACATAAGATAGGAAAAAGTAGAATATTCTAGTTTTTGAGTTGAACCTGTGTTTAGATATATAAATGGTGCAATTTAACTGTAAGTTATTATTCCCTGTTGTTATTATTTTTTTCTCCCCAATTATCTCAATATTTTAATCACTTTGTTGGCTATGTTCATGGGAGGTGGTGGCCCCAAATGTATAGAGAAATGTGATAACAAATTCACCTTTGCATGTTCTTAGAATTTCGTACTCTCTTTTAAGACTAGAGTTCCATTTGAGATCAGAAGACAGCAAGCCATGGACCCTCTCTTGAGGAAAAAAAAAACAAAATACAAAATATATTATAATGCAAAGTTTATAAACACAAAATTTATTATACATTTCTGGGCATTTTATGAACTCCAGTTTAAGGAGCCCTGCCCTGTGCCAGACACTATTTGTTTAATTTCAGAGATTAAATACCCAGATTTAGTATGTTATTTTCCCATTTCTGTAGAACTACTGTGTATCCACTCAAAAAATATTTATTAGCAATTTTGCACAGGTTATAGAATTTAGGTGTTATGATGAAGCCAGGAATTCTCAGTGAAACACAAATTGATATTGTCTGCTGCACCCAGAGAGAGACAAATTGTGTGGGCTGGAATGTTCTTGGGTACATTGGGTTGAATTAGGCTTGAGAAGATTAGGAAGATAGCTGGAGGAAATGGGTGGTGTTAGCCTGGCTGCAAAGATTTAGTGATGACCTCAAATCCTCAATAGTGGGGCCTGGGTGGCTCAGTCAGTTAAGTATCTGCTTTCAACTCAGATCATGATCCCAGGGTCCTGGGATTGAGTCTCCCATTGGGCTCCTTGCTCTGTGGGGAGTCTGCTTGTCTCTCTCCCTCTGTCCCTTCCCCTGCCCATGCTCTCTCTTTCAAATTAATAAAATATTAAAAAAAAATCCTTGATAGATTCCATCAGGATGCATGTGTAGACTAAAATAATGTTTTTCAAACTTGAGTAACATCATGATGGTTTTTATTTTATGTTATTTGTTTATTTTTTAAAGATTTTATTTATTTATTCATGAGAGACACACAAAGAGAGACAGAGACATAGGCAGAGGGAGAAGCAGGCTCCCTAAGGAGAGCCCAGTGTGGAACTCCATCCCGCAACTCTGGGAGCACACCCTGAACCTAAGGTAGACGCTCAGCCACTGCCTGTCATGATGGTTTTTAAAAGAAAAAATAATTATTGTGGTCTGTCAGTGTTGACTTAATTTTTATTTAACATTTCTTAAATATTAGAAACACATATTATATTATAAATTATATTTATATTTTAAATATAAATATATAAAACACAATATATAAACACATATATAAATACAAATATAAATATATAAAACACAATATATAAACACATATATAAAACACATATATAAAACATATATAAAATTTTTATTTAACATTTCTTAAATATTAGAAACACATATTATATTATAAATTATATTTATATTTTAAATATAAATATATAAAACATAATATATAAACACATATATAAAAACAAATATAAATATATAAAACATAATATATAAACACATATATAAAAACAAATATAAATATATAAAACACAATATATAAACACATATATAAAACACAAATATTATAAAACACAAAACTTGGCCTGACCACTTTATAACTCTTGTGCAAGTGTAAAACCCAAAACTGATTACACATCTCATATAAACAAAATGACACAAGCAATGATAATGATATGTTGCAGCAAATAAATTGCCATTTCTGACTCAAATATGATACTGGCCATTATGTCATAGGTTCTTTTGATTCCAACATGCCCTCCCTACCAGGGCCCAAATGTGTTGTTTATGCTTTTGTTCTTTTTTGTATTAATCAGCTCACAATTTTATATATTGCTATCTGATGTCAATTTGATTGTGCATATAAGTTGGCACAGTAGTTAGTTATGGAGAAGATTCAGAAGATACTGGTATTAATTTTTAAAAGATTATAATTGGTATGGCTATATAAATCAAAATAGTAGTTGCCTTTAAGGGGGAAATTACTTGGAAAAGGGTACAAGAGAAATTTCTAGGGTGATAGAAACTTTTTATGTCTTGATTGAGGTATTACTTTTATGGGTGCATGAATTTATCAGAACTCATCAAATTATACACTTGAATTTATTATATGTAAATTTTATATTAATAAAGATAATGATAGGAATAAAGGCACAATAGTTAAAATGTTTTTTTTTTTGTTAAGATTTTATTTATTTTTTGAGAGAGAGAAGTTGCCTGTGCACAAGTGTGGTTGAGGCAGAGGAAGAAATAGACTCCCTGCTGAGCAGGGACACCCCCCCCCCCCAAGGTGGAGCTTGATTCCCAGGACCCTGAGATCATGACCTGAGCTGAAGGCAGACATTTAACCAATTGAGCCACCCAGGTGCCCCTAGTCCCTAGTTAAAAGTTTTTTACAGGAATTTTCATATTCTCAGAATAGGTCCATTTACCATAGCTTGGGACCCACAATCAAAGAGGATAATCCAGGCCACTGAACAACATTTATGACTACATGGGGCTTTGGCCCAAACCCATATGCTGTTTCCTACTTAGGTGAACTGAACTTGACCACGCACAAGCAGGGAAAACTCTGTGCCAAGAGGAGAGACAGCCTAAGTCTCTCGTGCCATCTTGATTCCAACTCAGCCTTCTCATTCTCTAATACCCATCCTTCCCCTTGAGTAGCCACATGGGAGAAGAGAGTAGTCACAGTAGCCACATGGAAGATACAGAGGAGAGTAACCTGAACAATGCACAGAAAAAAGGATTCAAGGGAACAGCAATCAATGAAGATTGAGGTTTTCAGTTGCCTTTTTCCTCAAAAATCTGTAACTTTACAAAGAATGCTTGTGGCACAGGGCAAAAATGAAGACCTTTTCTTTTCTTTTTTTTGGTATATTTTTTAATTGGAGTTCGATTTGCCAACATACAGCATAACACCCAGTGCTCATCTCGTCAAGTGGCCCCCTCAGTGCCCGTCACCCCAACCCCCTGCCCACCTCCCTTTCCACCACCCCTTGTTCGTTCCCAGAGTTAGGAGTCTCTCATGTTCTGTCTCCCTCTCTGATATTTTCCACTCATTTTCTCCCCTTTCCCTTTTATTCCCTTTCACTATTTTTTATATTCCCCGAATCAATGAGACCATATAATGTTTGTCCTTCTCTGACCGACTTACTTCACTCAGCATAATACCCTCCAGTTCCATCCACGTTGAAACAAATGGTGGGTATTTGTCGTGTCTAATGGCTGAGGAATATTCCATTGTATACATAGACCACATCTTCTTTATCCATTCATCTTTCTTTTTGTTTTTGTTTTTTTTAAGATTTTATTTATTTATTAATGTGAGACACATACACACACACACACACACACACACACACACAGATTGGCAGAGACACAGGCAGAGGGAGAAGCAGGCTCCACTCAAGGAGCCGACGTGGGACTCGATCCTGGGACTCCAGGATCACGCCCTGGGCCGAAGGCAGGCGCCAAACCGCTGAGCCACCCAGGGATCTCCTCCATTCATCTTTCGATGGACACCAAGGCTCCTTCCACAGTTTGGCTACTGTGGACATTGCTGTTGTAAACATTGGGGTGCAGGTGTCCTGCCGTTTCACTGCATCTGTATCTTTGGGGTAAATCCCCAGCAGTGCAATTGCTGGGTCGTAGGGCAGGTCTATTTTTAACTCTTTGAGGAACCTCCACACAGTTTTCCAGAGTGGCTGTACCAGTTCACATTCCCACAACAGTGCAAGAGGGTTCCCCTTTCTCCACATCCTCTCCAACATTTGTTGTTTCCTGTCTCGTTAATTTTCCCCATTCTCACTGGTGTGAGGTGGTATCTCATTGTGGTTTTGATTTGTATTTCCCTGATGGCAGGTGATGCGGAGCATTTTCTCATGTGCTTGTTGGCCATGTCTGTGTCTTCTTTGGTGAAATTTCTGTTCATGTCTTTTGCCCATTTCGTGATTGGATTATTTGTTTCTTTGCTGTTGAGTTTAATAAGTTCTTTATAGATCTTGGATACTAGCCCTTTATCTGATATGTCATTTGCAAATATCTTCTCCCATTCTGTAGGTTGTCTTTTACTTTTGTTGACTGTTGTTTTGTTTGTTTGTTTGTTTGTTTGTTTTTGCTGTGCAGAAGCTTTTTATCTTGATTAAGTCCCAAAAGTTCATTTTTGCTTTTGTTTCCCTTGCCTTCATAGATGTATCTTGCAAGAAGTTGCTGTGGCCAAGTTCAAAAAGGGTGTTGCCTGTGTTCTTCTCTAGGATTTTGATGGATTCTTGTCTTATATTTAGATCTTTCATCCATTTTGAGTTTATCTTTGTGTATGGTATAAGAGAATGATCTAATTTCATTCTTCTGTACGTGGCTGTCCAATTTTCCCAGCACCATTTATTGAAGAGATTGTCCTTTTTCCAATCTTTCCTGCTTTGTCAAATATTAGTTGACCATAGAGCTGAGGGCCCATTTCTGGGTTCTCTATTCTGTTCCATTGATCTATGTGTCTGTTTTTGTGCCAGTACCACACTGTCTTGATGATCACAGCTTTGTAGTACAACTTGAAATCCGGCATTGTGATGCCCCCGGCTCTGGTTTTCTTTTTCAATATTCCCCTGGCTATTCGGGGTCTTTTCTGTTTCCACAGAAATCTTAAGATTATTTGTTCCAACTCTCTGAAGAAAGTCCATGGTATTTTGATAGGGATTGCATTAAATGTGTAAATTGCCCTGGGTAGAATTGACATCTTCACTATATTAATTCTTCCAATCCATGAGCATGGAATATTTTTCCATCTCTTTGTGTTTTCCTCAATTTCTTTCAGAAGTGTTCTGTAGTTTTTAGGGTATAGATCCTTTACCTCTTTGGTTAGATTTATTCCTAGGTATCTTATGCTTGTGGGTGGAATTGTAAATGGGATTGACTCCTTAATTTCTCTTTCTTCAGTCTCATTGTTAGTGTATAGAAATGCCACTGATTTTTGGGCATTGATTTTGTATCCTGCCACACTGCCAAACTGCTGTATGAGTTCTAGCAGTCTTGTGGTGGAGTCTTTTGGTTTTCTATTTGAAGACATTTTCTTTTTTTTTTTTTTTTAAGATATTTTCTAAGGAGAGGTCAAAATTAAAATTAGATCCCTGTTCTCTGAGTTATTTCTTACTCTCATAGTTTTGTTGAGGATAAAGGATGGGGCCATGTAGTCTTTTCTGAGTGCCTGTTCTGTTCTTTGCCTATTAAAGACATTTTTAAGCAAAAAATGCTTGCAGCATACGTTTTTAAAAGATTCAACAATTATTTTATAATCCTGTCACGTGAACTCTTTGAAATGTTACACATTTTAGATAGGTGGTCATTGCATGTAAAATGATTGTTACCAAATTTAAATGATAGAAGTGGATCTTAGTTGTCTATTGTTGAGTAACTGATCACACCAGATTTTAGCAATTTAAAACACTATTTATGATCTCATGTAAGTTCTTGGGGTTAGGAATCTAGGAGCACCTTAGAGAAGTGGTTCTGGTTTCAATCCCTCACGAGGTTCTGCCTGGATATCAACTGGGACTGTGGTTGTGTGCAGACTTGACTGGGAGTAGGTTGCTTGCATGCCTTGCAACTTAGTTCCAGTTGTTGGCAAGTGGCTGTAGTTCCCACCATGTAGGATTGAGTGTCCTCACAATGTGGATCTCCCCATTGGGCTGCTTAAGTATCCTTGTAACATGGAGCTGACTTCCCTCACTTGGTGAGTGATCCAAGACAGGGTAAGATGGAGACTGCAGTGTCTTCAGACTTGTCTTTGTAAGGCATATTCCTTTATTTTCACTGTCTCTTGGGCTGGACTCCATACTGGGGTATAATAGTGAGCAAGAGGTACACATACACATATTCCCATTCTACCAGCTTATGGCCCAGCCAGGGGAACACATACGCACACACCTCTATCAGTCCAGTGACAAAAAAGAATATTTTCAATGGCAGAAAGTGCTGCTACAGAGACAAACAGGGTACTGAGTTGGACTGTAGCTGAGGGACCCACTTAGATGGGGATGCCAGAGAAGACCCCTGAGATGCAGCGATCTGTAAATCAAGACCAGATGGATGAGTAAGAGCCAATCACAGGAAAGGCTGGGAGGGGAAACAGAAGAGCCTGTGTAAGTATGACCCTAGAGAAGGAGGGCATTTGGCCTGTTGCAGGAATGGTGATGCACAACTGAAGAGGTAGCTTGGTGCTGAATCATGCAGGTAGATCCTAAGAAGTTGGATTTTAATATCAATGTCATGGTATATCTGCATTTAGGTTCAGCTGCATATAGCTGACCCCCCAATCCCTACCAAAAAAAAAAAAGAGAGACTGGTTTATAACCATATAAGTTTATCCTTTTTCTCTCCTATGAAAGGAATCTTATGGCAGAAATCCAGGGACCTGGACTCCTACTGATTCATTTATTCATTTAGCTGTTTCTGGCTTGCTTCCATCACGAAGGTGGCCTCACAGCCTAATATTAGTTACACCTCTAGTCTGTACATCCTAGCTGTAGATCAGAAGAAGGAAAGTCCAAAAGGCAAAATGAGGGCCTCTTCCCAGCTCAGTTCCTTCAGATGGGCTTCCTAGAAGTCCCTCATGATGCTCCCACTTAGAATCAGTTGGCCAGGCCTTACATGGCTTCTTCAGTTGTAAGGGAGAATGTAAACTTCTATTTTGGGTGAGGAACACCCAACTAAACTGTCATGTCCCCGTTACTTAGGGGGAAGGAAAATGGATATTGGGGTAGGCAGCCCAGCAGCCTTTGACACAGACACTGGAGGGTTTAAAACCCGGAGCTAGGGGCATCCCTGGGTGGCTCAGCGGTTTAGGGCCTGCCTTTGGCCCAGGGTGTGATCCTGGAGTCCCGGGATCAAGTCCCCCCTAGGGCTTCCGGCATGGAGCCTGCTTCTCCCTCCTCCTGTGTCTCTGCCTCTCTCTCTCTCTCTCTCTCTCTCTCTCTCATAAATAAAAATAAATAAATCCTTAAAAAAAAAAAAACCCACACACAAAAAAACAAGAAACCCAGAGCTACATAATGCTTTAAAGAGATTCCTCTGGCTCATGGTGGAGAATAGCTTATAGAGGGAAGGAGTGGGGGTGGGGAGCTCAGGACAGGGGTTCAGAGGCTGGATAATGGGCTGGGACGAGGTGGGTGGCAGGGGTGATGGCAGTGGGTAGGTCCAGGCTGTATATCAGAGCTGAGATCTGGGGTGTACATAAGGGAGGTACAAGGGAAAGGGGAAGATTCAAGAATGAAATCCAGGTTTTCTGTTAGAGCAACTCTGGGAGCAGTGGTACGATCACAGAGATGAGGAAGACCAGGCAGGGAGCCAGCGTGGAGGGAAAATTAGGAGGTTGGTTTTGAGTATGTTAGGGTTGGGATGTCTGTGGGAGGTGTCGAGTAAGCAGTTAACTAAACATTTCAGGAGTTCAAAAAGGAAGTCAGAGTGTATTCACTGTATTTGTAGCCGTTGAAATCTGGGGTGTGGTGTCTTGGAAACCCGGAGAGTCAGGGCTGCAAGGTGGGGTGTTTCACCGCTGAGGGGCTGGTGAAGGTCTGGCCAGGAGGCGTCTGTCAGACCCGGGAATGTGGAGGGCATGGGTGCCCTTGATAAGGGCATTTCAGGGCAGTGGGGGCGTGGCGGCTTGGGAACCAGATGGGAATGTGTTCAAGTGTGAGTGGGGCCCGGCAGTACCAACTGCTGTATAGAGAGCACAGGCCTCTGAGAAACTTAGAGTTTGTCACAACAGGAAAATGAAAATCCTCCGTAGACCCCTGGAAGAGGCAGGATGGAGCCCATGAAATGGGCATAAGCTGCTGCCTGCTGGAATGTAGATTTCGAAACAAAATAATGGTTCATCAAGTTATTGAACACTCGCGGGTGGTGACAGTTGTCAGGAGTGGACTTGATTGTGAGCAAACCGTTCCCCTTTCTGTGCACGTAGCCCACAAGTACAGGCCATTTACACAATGGCTCGAAGGAGAAAAACCTGTTCGACGTATTTGTGCCACCAACACGAGTCTGGTCACTGAGGCCCGTTCTCAAAGCCAGGAGATCAGAAACACAGGACCGCTGGTCCCTGAAGCCACAGCAGCATCACGTTTCTTGTGTTTGAAGAGTTGTTGAAGACAATCTCGGACAAGCTGAGCCTGGCTGAGGTGCACCTGCTAGAAATCTTTTTTTTTTTTTTTTTGCTGTGAAAGAGAAGGTCCTCAGTGTTCTCTCCACAGTTCTTTCCAGCAGGAATGAGTAATATCCCTGTGATTAAGAAATTCCTGGCACCTGGCAGCAAGAAGTCCTCCTCCCCGGTGTCAATGATGTGAAAATGGTCCAGCGGATCTTTCTCTCGTAAGGCGGGTATTTATATCCGTGAGTTGGTGGGCCTGCGTGGATTGCAGTGTCCCTTAAGTACTATAATCAGTGCCATGCTGAAGTGGTCCCTGGTTCTATGAATAGTTACTTCCCCGCTTACATCTTGGGGGCACTTTCTCATGAGTAATTGGACTAGAAGACGCTCCAGACTTCAAGTTACACCCTTTATCTGATGAGTTATTTCTGTTCCTCGGATGGTCCCTCTTGCGGAAGAGAGGGTGAGAATTCATGTTCTCTGAGCTTCCTTTTTCACCCTCTTTTTAGAAAGAGAAATAGAGTTACTTGGAGAGGTGAAGGAGCAGGATTTGTGCACATTCCCTAAAGCAGGAGTCTTCACAGTATGATCCCTAGAGGACAGCATCATAGCTAGCTGGGAATTCACTAGAAATGCCTTTTTTTTTTTTTTTTTTTCCTCCTTCCAACCAAGACCTATTGTATTCACGCTGGGAAGTGATTTCTAGCAATTGGTTTTAACAAGCTCTCCAGGTGATTCTGTGGCCAGGCAAAGATTGAGAAGGACTGCTGTAACCCGGGAGAGTGATCTGGGGACCCTCCCAGGATAGGGAGAATGGGTGCAAATGACTGGATATAGAACTGGGCCCAGGGTGTATTCTTACATAGTAATACAGACCTACAATCTCTGAACTTGCTCCTTTGAGGCCCTGGCCATGTCCCCCCTATACCCTGGTCCTCAGGAAGGGGAGAGGGAGGAGGGGAGGCATGCTGGGAAGGTGAATGGGAGGGACAGAGAAGCAGACAGCTTGAGAAGGGTTACAGAAAAATGACAGGCTCCTGGAGGATAGAAATGTGAATGAAGGACATTTCCAAAAGATGATCTACCTTTCTATATCTAAGACTTCAATGTGTCTTCAGCCTTCATTGAGGGCTTTAATTTTTTTTAAGGTTTCATTTATTTATTCATGAGAGATAGAATAGGCAGAGGGAGAGAAGCAGGCTCCCTGAGAGGAGCCTGATGCTGGACTTGATCCCAGGACCACAGGATCATGACCTGAGCCAAAGGCAGACACTCAACCACTGAGCCAACCAAGCATCCTGAGGGCTTTATTTTTTTTAAATTTTATTTTATTATTATTTTTATTTTGGGGGGCTTTAATTTTTATACAATTTTGTATCTCACCATTTTGGTTTTCTTTTCCAATACTCAAAAAATGGTAAGAACCATTCTGTTCAGCCAAAAGTGTTTCATACATGTTGATGTTTTGTTTTATTTAATGCAACAACATCTGCAACACATTTTTATTTTATTTGTAGTTAAGAACATTCTTTTTGACCAGGAGGACTTTTAGGTGAGGCCTGCCTACATCCTGTTAGTAGGGAAGGTGAATTCTCTTGTCTCCCACATCTGGCTTCTCCCTGGAGTGGGCTGATTCTACTCCCTCCACTCATCTAAAATGGGTGATAACCACATGCATGTCCTAGTTCCATGGATGTGACCCCACATCCCACACCAATTATGTAGGGACTTATAACAACTGGTGCAGCAATTTATTTATTTATTTATTTATTTATTTATTTATTTATTTATTTATTTTTTTATTTTTATTACTTGTTTGTTTATTTTAAGCAGGGAGGAGGGGAAGGGTTGGATCACCTAACAGTATTTTCAAAGTGCATAGGTGGTGAAATTAGATCTTTAAAGATCTCAGTAACTTGTCAAAGAAAATACCTTTGGCAATGTAAATTTTAAAAATATAGATTAATTTCACACCCAGAAATCCAATTCATGGCCAATAACCTAAGTGAAGAGTAGGCCTTAAAGAAATATGCATAAGTAGCAGCAATGTCCACAATAGCCAAGCTGTGGAAGGAGCCTTGGTGTCCATCGAAAGATGAATGGATAAAGAAGATGTGGTTTATGTATACAATGGAATATTCCTCAGCCATTAGAAACGACAAATACCCACCATTTGCTTCAACGTGGATGGAACTGGAGGGTATTATGCTGAGTGAAGTAAGTCAATTGGAGAAGGACAAACATTATATGGTCTCATTCATTTGAGGAATATAAATAATAGTGAAAGGGAATAGAAGGGAAGGGAGAAGAAATGGGTAGGAAATATCAGAAAGGGAGACAGAACATGAAGACTCCTAACTCTGGGAAATGAACTAGGGGTGGTGGAAGGGGAGGAGGGCGGGGGTGGTGGTGAATGGGTGACTGGCACTGAGGGGGACACTTGATGGGATGAGCACTGGGTGTTATTCTGTATGTTGGCAAATTGAACACCAATAAAAAATAAATTTTTTATTAAAAAAATATGCATAAGTAGATTTATTTTATTCTACAAGAATGGATTCCTGTATTTCCCTATCAGTGGAGTGTTGTGTTGCATCATCTCTGTGCTGCCTTTGATTTGCTGAGTGTGGCCCCCTTAAGAGCATGTGCATCACTTCATGCACATGGTTGATTTAATTTCTTTTTCATCTTAAAATTTTTATACCAGGATAAAATTAAGAAGAAATTGGGGTATATTTGAGAGTTTTAGCAAATAAAAATATGGGGTGCCTAGTTAAATTTGAATTCAGATAAGATACATAATAGTTTTGTTTTTTAAGTATAGGTTTGTCCTATGCAAAATTTGGGACATATTTATTCATTGTTTATCTGAAATTTCAGTTTAACAGGGTGTCCTGTATTTTATCTGACACTCCTAAATTCATAGTAACTAAATTATAATGTCTAAGCATTACAGTCATTCAAAATTGCCCCCCAGCTATAAACTAAAAGTTTTTGAAATAGTTACAGCTTTAGCTAAGATTGGCTGTGGGCTATGTACACTTTCCTAGAGGAAGCCTCACTCACTCCTCAAGGAATCACATTAGTAGGCAGTAAATATGTGTGAGATACTTCTAGGGATAATCTTGAAGACGTTCTCTATATCTTTTATAATACAACTCTTGAATAGCTAATACCTCTTTTTTTCTCTTTCAGTTTTTCTAAGTTTATAATAAGTGACCTATTGGTGTATTTTTAAAAATTATAATGAAACACACATAACTAAAATTCACCACTTAACTAAATTAAATGTACAGTTCGGTGGTATTGAGTACATTTACATTAGTGAGCAACCATCACCATCACCCATCTCCAGAACTTTCTCATCTTGCAAAACTGACACTCTATCCATTGAGTAGTAATTCCCCATCCTGCTCTCTCTCCAGACTGTGGCTTCCATCATTTTACCTTCTGTCTTTAATTGACTAGGAGCATGGGTGGCTTCCACCTTTTGGCCATTGTGAATAATCCTGTGAACATGGATGTACTCATGTCTATCTCTTTAAGATTTTTCAATTCTTCTTGGTGTATACCCAGAAGGGAGATTGCTGGATCATACGGTAATTGTGTTTACTTTTTTAAGAGGCTCTGCTATACTGTTCCCCATAGCAGCTGCAACATTTCACATTCTCACCAGCAGTGCTCAAGTGTTCCAATTTCTCCATATTCTCAACAACATTTGTCAGTTATTGGGTTGTTTTGATAGTAGCCATCCTAATGGGTGTAAGGTGACATCCCTTATTTAAAAAAAAAAAGTCACTAAATAATTTAGTCTTTTATTTTTGGTAATGAATTTTTTTAAAGATTTTATTCATGACACACACAGAGAGAGAGAGAGAGAGAGAGAGAGAGGCAGACACAGGCAGAGGGAGAAGCAGGCTCCATGCAGGGAGCCTGACATGGGGCTCGATCCTGGGTCTCCAACATCAGGCCCTAGGCTGAAGGCGGCGCTAAACCGCTGAGCCACCCGGGCTGCCCATGTAATGAATTATTTGATACAAGTGCACTAGTGTGTTGTTACCTGGTAGTTGACAACTGCTATCCTCTTCTGTGGTTTACTGGTTGGCAGCAGAAATTTATCCTGGGATTAGGATGGAGAAGTCTGATGGCTTTTTCAGAATCTTTCAAGATACTCTTAATAGAATGGCTTTTTTATTTTGTTTTTGATAAATTGCCAGAACTTCAACTGTGTTTATATAAAAACAGATACTAAAGATGCAGTCCACAATTGAGC
This sequence comes from Vulpes lagopus, assembly GCF_018345385.1. NCBI lineage: Eukaryota > Metazoa > Chordata > Mammalia > Carnivora > Canidae > Vulpes > Vulpes lagopus. Next base: position 75,781,168 of record NC_054826.1, read on the forward strand.
ATGAATGGGTGTTTTGTCTGAAATACTGTCCTTTCTGCTGTGGCAATGTGTTAGTGTCAAGGAGGGGAATCATGTCTCAAAGAATTTGGTATTTCACAAGCATCTGCAGTGTTGGGCACCATGTTGCTATTGAGGACACAAAAGAAGGATCAGCAAATTTTGATGCTGTTCAGGGTTCCTCAGTCATAATGATGAGCATGTTTTAGGTTCTCAGAGGATGCTTTTTGAGTAGAATTGCATTTTGGTATTTTTGTTGTTTTGTGCTGTTCTGGTAATTAAAAAAAAGAAAACAATACTACCCCTATTTCATTAGGTAACAATAAACATAAAAATAAATTACGACAGTGTTTTGTAGTTTCCAGCAGTACTCAGAGCAGTTTTCTTTTCAGTTTACTGATGAGAAGACAGAGGCTTGGAGCTCTTAGGTACCTTGCACAGAGTTAATCTGAGCACCTGACTGGGAGTCATTCTAGTTGCCTCCTGAGTCATTCTGATTAGCATTCCTACTCTTTCCTTCTGGATGGGAAACACTTTTCATGTTTCTATTTTATAACATGGTCCCATAAAAATTTATCATTGATTCTGTGGTTGTTTTAAGGCTTATTCTTTTTTGAGTGAATTGCATACTGGATAGAAAAGCAATTTAAATTCCTCATATTTTACTCCTCTTATTTTTAATCAACATTTGGCTTCTGTGGACTTGAAAATATTTCAACTTTATATCAAAATTATTACGTTGTGATGAAATTGCGCATTATCATTATGTCATGAAGCAAATATCTCTGCAATGCCTTTTGAAAATATTTCATAGGTACCTTATTCAGCAAAGGTCATTGTTGGAATTTTGAATTTTATGCTTTTAAATGGATCCTGAAGTCAGTGATTTTTTAGATTTTAGGTCTGTCTGAATTCATGAGCATTCTGCTAACTATTTTGGCCTGCAGCGTTTTCTTTTAAGCTAATTTATTCTGGTTTCTCTCTGTGCTTTGAGACTTTAAATGGCTAACTTTGCATGAAACAAGCTTACACTAGGACCATCTGGTGTATCAAGGTGACCGATTCTCAACTCATTTGATTAAACGTTTCTTTCTCGAATGTTCTCTTCTATAAATGTACATATATAAATACCTTAATCTGGATATCTCGGATCATATTTTAGATTTAAGACGAGGCCATTGCTTCTTAGTTTTTGGCTCCTTTTTTTCACAGACTGTGATGACAACTGTCATTTCAAGTACAATTATAGAATCATGCCATAATAAAACCTCTTTGGTACTTTGCCCTAACTTGCTAGCATTAGTATATGAAATTTGACATAAACTCTTCTTGTTTATTAATCTCAAACATCTAGTTTAGAAGTTCTTGGAAGCGCTGGATTGGATTTTAGGCTGAGTTATGTCAGGGTTTGTGCTGCCTTATGTGCCCTATTCTGCTTTCCTCCTTGACGGTGCCTGTGGGAGGCTGCGTGGGTGGGTAAGCGTCAGGCTGCACTACGTTCCCAGCACTGCCGCTTGGCCTTGCAAGGTGGGGGAAGACTGCTGCCTTTAAAAGGCAGATGACCTGAGATGAATTTGCTTCCGAGTGAGCTCTTTAATCTCACTTTATTTCCTTCCTTCCTTCCTTCCTTCCTTCCTTCCTTCCTTCCTTCCTTCCTTCCTTCCTTCTTCCTTCCTAATAGTAGCATCTACCCTGTTCTAACTACCTCACTGCTTACTGTTGCAAGAATAAATAAGACATGGTTTGTGAAGGCTTTGTAAATTTAAACCCCAATACGAAAATTATTGTTATGTATTAATTTGGAGAAATGAGTTAAACTTGTCACCTAGTTAAGATGAAAAAATTAAAGTAATTTATGTTAAAAAGTATCTTTACAATTTCAAAGTGTTTTTACATGTAGGTCACATTTGAACATTTTCACACTGCTGTGAAGTAGGAAGAGATGCTAGTATTATCAGCTCTCTTCTGGTAAGAAGGGGCCTGAGGGGTTTGGTACCTAGGCTGCAGTCCCAGGCCAGGAGATGCAGGGTTAAGACCCCAGAGCTTCTCCCTGGCTTTGGACCACTGTCCCAGCCCACTTTCCCTTTAGGGTCCTGAATACATACAAGAAAGTCGTGGCTTGGTGGTTCCATGTCATCTTCTTTCTGTTAGCCCTGTAACATTGGTAAAGGTGGAGCTGTTTGGGATGAAGCACTAGATGAGGGGCCCAGGGACCAGTATCTTCAAACATGGGGCCATTTCAGTGGAATCTGTCTCTATCCTCTCCCTTTGGTCTTTCTAGGAAAATCAGTGCTCTTTCCCCATATCCTGCTTACAGTAACTTCTTGAATCACAATTTAAAACTTCCTGGTAGCCAAGTATGTATGTATAGGAAGGGCTAAATGGCAGCAGTCTGATGGTGGCAAGGGGATATATGCTATTTGCATAGCAAACACATTATTTTTACATGGATTGTTCATTTATTTGGGGGAACTTGCTGAGGGGCATTACTGGAAGGAAGAGGATACAGGAAGACTTGGTACTACCATGAACTCTTACATTATTTGACTTGCCTCATTTCCCCAGGTAGGTTGTTCTAAAGGACTTTTTGAGAACCTTATGTAAGGCTTATTTGTATCTGTCACGAGGTCTTACACAAGTGTTCTGTAAATATCCGAATGACTAAATGAATAAAACATTGAGGAAAGTCCTGGCATAGTTTAATAGTTTATCTTAAGGGCTAATTTAGAAGTGGATTGTACTCTAGATATGTTTATCCATTCAACAAATATTTGTTGAGCACCAACTATATGCTAGACACTGCTCTAGAGACTCAGAATTATGTCACGAACAAAACAGGTTCCTATTCTCTTAGAACTTGCTCTCAGTTTAGAAATCATAGATATAAACATTTGGAAGGAATTAATTGGTAAAGGTGTTTACTCTGATTACAGCTTGCTTGAGGAAATTGTCAGTATACTTTATATATTTACCTTAATTACCTGGAGTACATGTTATGAAGGAATGACAATAATGAATGTGTATCTAAATATACATATATGTGTTTACTAGTAAATTCAGTGGTTAGGACTTGATTCTGGAGAGCATGCAGCTTTTACTTTTTCAACTTTCTGCAGGGTTTTGTGGCAGAAAGACTAAAAAGGAATCGTTGTATTCTTCTATAATCCCCAGGTTATTCATTAATCTTTTAGTGTGTAACAAATACACTCATGAAGTATGAATGAAGCACAATGTAATTGAGCTTTATTTCTCAATATATGAATGGGACAGTTGAAATTCTTTTGCATTCCTTTTCTTTCCAGGGCAATCCCACAATTAAATTTGGCTACTGTGTCATCAATTTTCTTAATCTTTTACTTTTAAAAATTTTTCTCAAAATAAAAGGCCAATCAATAAAAAAGGAAGTGAAAATTATGTTCACAATTTTTCTGATTTGTTTATAACTCATATTCTTTTAGGAGATGGTATAACTGATTTTATCCAAAAATTTCACTGGATTGATTTAGGATTATCTGTTCAGCTTTGGTTCCTACTCTTGACAGCCTGTATAGCAGTTTAGGGCTAAGACCGGGACCAAATGACCTGATTCAATTCTTAGTCTGGCTTTATTTGGGGATTAAAGTGTGTACAGATGTTAGAGTTAGCTCAAAAAAACTGAAGAAGTAATAATGCTTTTGTAACCCAGATGAGCCAGATGGAAGGCGAGGGTGCCAAGGGGCTCCCCGCAGGTAGCAGGGCATTATTCCTGTAGATGTTGTCTGGGATGCCTTTTCTTATAGCTATACCTGGAAATTGTCATTCATCTGGGAAATGCTTCTTTTAAGTTTGCAAGGTTGCATATAATGAGCAAGTCATTACTCTGCTGGGAGTTCAAAATCCAAAGTTAAGAGACAATGGGAACAGATAAAATAAGATAAAAACTAGGGAAATCTCCTTGGTATCAACTCATATCCATAAGCAAAGGTGTAGAATAGACAGGTGAAAACAATGAAGTTTTTATAGGGCAAGAAAAAATAAAGCAATTAGAAGAGCAAATGATTAGGTCCTCATAAACAGTGTCTTTGTGTACAGTGTCTTTTGTAGACTAGAGAGGCTCCCTTGAAAGCATTATTTTGGTAGAAGGAAACAGGAATGTCTAGAAATTATGGTAGTTTTATTTCTGGCCCTTGTTCTATCATGTTCTAGGAAACTCTAGTTTTATGATTAAGATCTTAGAAGTGTAGCTACACTATTTCAGTACTATTTTCTTATGTATTTGTATGTGATTTTGACAGGTGAAAATAAAACTGTAACCTAGATAATGGTTATAGTTCCATTGCAATAGTTGCCTTCCAGAAAAAAACAACTTCTCTGCCCCACATCCACCCCCACCCCCCCTACTTCTCTCTTCATAGTGCATCCTTCACCTTACCACCAGTCATTTTTCTGATTATTTTACTTTCTTCTTCAGAAACCTTTCTGTGGTTTCCTATTTTCTGCAGAACTAAGCCTGAACTCCTTGGTATAGTTTCTCAGTTGGCTGTGGTGTGTTTATGTGTGTGAGTGTGTATGTGTGTGTATGTGTGTAGTGTTATAATACTCTAAGGTTTTTGCCCCTATTCTCAAAAGATTTTAAGGTAAGACCAGGTCCTGATTCCTGAAATAACACTTAAATGCTCACGCTGCTAAGCTCATACCATTTTCTTGGCCTCTAATGCTCTCTACCTTTTTGTCTAGAAGAATCTTACTTCTGCTTTAAGGCCTAGCTTAAATGTCACCTCTGCTGTGAAACCTCCCTGGTTCTACTCCAGGATGAGAATTAATAAAATGTTCCTTTCTTCATAGCATTTCTGCCATAATCTTCAGAAGAACACAACTGAATCTGGAGTTGTTACAATGTATCAACCCAGTTGATATACAAAGAAGGGAGAACATATGACCTATACTCATGTAGAAAGGGAATGACACAAGAGGTAGTTTGAATTCATAGGAAAGAGTTAAGAACACCAGAAGTGTCAAATATGTGGGTAAACACAAATATGATTACTGTTATAATACTAATCATGACTAGATAGGTATTTTAGTTAGTTTACTATGACTGTATCATTCACCAGACTGAGGGGGGAGATGCTGTTAGTTGATATATCTTTGCATCCCAAAACCGTGCCATATACATATTGGTTTTGCAGTAAACATTTGATATACAGAGATATGTGTATTCAGGAAATGTTTTAGTGCCTGCATATGGTATGAACTTCAGTCCGTAAGAAAACAAACGAGGATCCCTGTTCTGAAGCAGCTCAAAGCGTAATATGCAAACAACTAATCATCTAGTCAGAAAAATAGACGTCATGGGGGAGGGATAAGCCAGGAGTTCAAGGAGTCCAGAAGGTGAAATTTACCAACTTATATATCCATCTACCTTCTTTTCAATCTATATAACAAAAGTAACCTTCAGTATGACTAAGTTTTAAGAACTGATTAGATTTTAAAAGTAGAAACAAATCCTAACATTTTAACAGAGAGAAGATTTGGGGATATTTTATTTGTTGCAAAGTCTCCTGGACATGTAAGGTACCCATTATCAGTTTTTTTTGTATCCTCATCCCCCTTTGATTTTGTTTTAAAGCCTTATTTATTTATTTTAAGGAGAGAGCACAAGAAGGAGGAGCAGAAAGAAAGAAGGAGAGAGAGAATTTCAAGCAGGCTCGGCACTGAGTGCATGACCCTAAGATCATGACCTGAGCCAAAACCAAGAATCTGATGCTTAACTGTGCCTCCCAGGTGCTTCCCCTACACCCCATTTATAAGCTTTCCTTATAAAGGTTAATTTGACTTTGTGTACATCTAGTTTTTTTCTGCTCTTAATTTTCCCCCCACTAATTTTATATTTATGACAATGTACCTGAAAGTAGTCCCCATTCTCTTAAATGATTATCATATCCTTTTATATTTATGGTATGCCAAGGGTATACTCTTTTTGTTAAAGGTATTTAAGCCATTTTATATGTACAGGCATTTTATAAGGGACAAATAGCCATTGTGTACTTTTGAGTTTTATTTATTTATTTTTAAAGATTTATTTATTTCAGGGTGGGGGAGGGGCACAGAGATTGAGGATCCTGAAGCAGACTTCCTGCTGATCATGGAACCTGATGCAGAGTTCGATCCCAGGACCCCGAGATTATGACCTCAGCCCAAACCAAGAGTCAGCCGCTTAACCAACTGAGCCACCCAGGTGACCTTTGAGTTTTAACCTTGTACAACTACCAACAGCTTCTAATAGAGAGAGGAGTGATCTGGTCACACAAACTCTCTTGCAGATAACAATGATAAGAGCAGAGTAAAATGATAATTAAAAATTAGAAACTGTAGTTATTTAACAATGCTGGAAAGTATCACAGAACAGACAAAAACTAGAAGGAAATTTACTCTCAAGAAACTGATTGGAATTGTGAATTTGTAACGTTCTGGCCCAATAGCCCTTTTTCTTGACGTTAACTTTCAATGGCATACTGCAGCCTTACTGACTAAAGGTAGCAGGGATCAGAGATAAGGCCTTGAAAAGCATGTGGACATTCAAAGAGGAATTTGTGGCAGCAACAGAACTATAGAAAGTATATATAGGTACACATATAGGACACACCTGTCAGGGAGATTCCAGGAAGCCAGGTTAAAATGGTCCCTTAGAAATGAGAAATGAGAGACAATTACCTATCAGTAAAAATATGGAGGATCAGAATAGTACTTAGCTATCTTAATCTAACTGATATTTATAGAACACAATATAAGACGACTACAGTATACTTATAATTTTCAAGTGCATATAGAATCTTCAACAAGATAGACTGTATACTGGGCCATCAAACAAATTTCAGTAGGTTCCAAAAGATTGAAAACTTATGGAATATGCTTTCTGATGACAATGGAATCAAATTAAAAATCAACCACCATGAAACACCCAGGAAAGCCCGAAATACTTATGTACTAAATATCTTGCTGCTAAACATTCATGAGTCAAGAAATCAAAAAGAAAATTAGAGTAATTTTGAATTGAATGATAAAACACAACATATCAAAATTAGAAAAAATAAAATATGTAGAGTGCAGCTATAGTAAGGATATTTATAGCTATAAATGTTTGTGTTACAAGACAAAAAAAGTCTAAATAATTGACCAAAGCTCACACCTTTGCACTTTAGTAAACTATAAAAGGAAGAAAAAAAATTAAATACAAAGAAATTAGCTAAAAAAAAAAAAAAAGACAAAAGAAAATCAGTGAAATCAAAGGCAGATTCTCTGAAAACCTGAGTAACACTGGTATACTTCTACCTAGACTAATTAAAAAGAGAGAATCTGGGACACCTGGGTGTCTCAGTGGTTGGGTGCCTACCTTTGGCTCAGGGTGTGATCTTGGGATCCGGGATCAGGTCCTGCATCAGGCTCCTTGCAGGTAACCTGTTTCTCCCTCTGCCTGTGTCTCTGCCTCTCGCTCTCTGTGTCTCTCATGAATAAATAAATTAAATCTTTAAAAAAAAATAATAATCTGTTAAAAAGCTACTAGAACTAAGAAATGAGCCACAGGATACAAGAACAATGTATAAAATTAAGGATATATCTGTATATAAACAATAAGCTACTGGAAATGAAATAAAAGTACAATTCTGTTTATAATATTATTCAAAACCATGAAATACCAAACTGTGCAAAAGACCTGTCAATGAAAAGTACAAAAACATTGCTGAAAGAAATTGAAGAACACTTAAATAAGTGTAGAAGTGCATTGTGTCCATGGATTGGAAGACTGAATTTAATCCTTAAATTGATCTATAGTTTTGGCACAGTCCCTGCAAAAGTTCCAACCAATAATAGCCAAAGCAGTTTTAAATAGAAGAGCAATATTGAAGGAGTTCTATTACCTGATTACTATAAAACCATGTAATCAAGACGTGGTGGTACTGGAGAAAGGATGATGTATGGATCAGTGGACTAGTAGCAAAATCCAGAAAAATTTTTATTGTACATTTAATTATCAATATATATAGTATCAATTTTCAACAAGAATGGTAAGGTAATTTAATGGGAAGAGACAAGTCTTTTCAAGAAATACTGCTGGAACAAGTGCAAATCTGCATGGAAAAAAGTTAAATCAGCCCCTACCTCATACTATACTAAAAAATTAACTCGCGGCCTTACACATCAAAGCTAAAGCTATAAAACTTTAAGAAGAAGAATGTAGAATATCTTTGTGACCTTGGGAAAGGCAAAGATTTCTTAGGACACAAAAAAATCATGATCATAAGAGAATATAATTCATTAAGAGACTATTATCAAAATAAAAACTTTTGCTCTTTGAAATATACTAAAAGATAAATTATAGAAAAGGAGAAATATTACAATATATATGTTTGACTAAGGACTTGTAGCTAGAATATATAAAGAATTCCTGGAAGTCAGTAATAACAAGATGAATAATAAAAGTGGCAAAAAAATTGGAACAGGTACTTCACAAGTCAAAATAAACGAATGGTCAATAGGATATGAAAAGATGCTCAACGTGAGTCATTTGGGAAAGTGGAAGCATGTGGAGGTCTTCATTTGTGGAACTTACCCAGGCTCTACCTCCTATCTGTTCTCTGGAGCCCGGCCCTATCTTTCTGTTCTGTAGTTTTTGATATCTTGGATTTTTGATACTGTCCTTGCTTTGACTTCTGAATACTTCCTGGCTCAAAGCCCTGAGACTAGGACCTGTCAGGACCTGTTTCTTTGAACAGCTTAGAGTTTTGTATGTTTTTCCCGGACGAGAATAAACCCCTCAGGCAAAAATATGGAAACAAACTGGTACTTTCTGTTTTCATAAAGAATTTCAGTGCTAGGCTAATATACTTCTAATCGTAATGCTGTATATACCATCATACGCTCACTTATGGCTCTGCCTGTGTTTTCTTTTCTCCCTTGACTTTTTTATAGAAGGATGCCAAATCTGTCCTTTTCTTAAGTTCTTTTCTTAAGAACTTTTCTTAAGTTTTTTAAATTTAATTTATTTTATTTTATTTTAAGGATTTTATTTATTCATGAGAGACACACAGAGAGAGGCAGAGACACAGGCAGAGGGAGAAGCAGGCTCCATGCAGGGAGCCCGACGTGGGACTCGATCCCGGGACTCCAGGATCACGCCCTAGGCTGAAGGCAGGTGCTAAACCGCTGAGCCACCCGGGCTGCCCACGAGTGTTCTATTTTATAAGATTTTATTATACAGTTTTCAGAATAGTGGGCTTTTAACCGAGCATGTTTTAAGTGTCTATTTACTCATGTGTGAGGCTAAAATGCTTCCATCAGAAAGGACTGCTGGGGCAGTTAATTAGCAAATACTTTGTGGTACCTTCTCTGCCAGGCACCAAGCTGGCACTGTTACAAATAGAAATAATTTAGCTGCACTGTTACAAATAGAAATAATTTAGCCTTCACGAAAACCCAATAATATAGGTGCCCATTTTACCACTGAGGAAACTGAGCCAGAGAGCAGTTAGGAAATGTGCCAAGGTCAGAAAGCTAATCAATAGTAGAGTTGGCATTTGAAGCCAGAGTGTGGCTCCACGTTCTCCCTAAGTTGCTAACCTGTGCTGTATTATACAGCAGTACAGCCGTGTTCATTCAGTGTTAGTGCTAAAGTGCAATAGGATAAGAAGTTGCTTTGCATTTTACTCAAAAATTAAATGTGTTTCTTGTGTATGCCCTTAATCTGCCAAATTAAATGTCTTTGTGTTTTGGCTCCCATGGGGCACCTGGGTGGTTCAGTCGGTTAAGTGTCTACCTTCAGCTTAGGTCGTGATCTCAGGGTCCTGGGATCAAGTCCTGTGTCAGGCTCCCTGCTCAGCAAAGAGTCTGCTTCTTCCTCTCTTGCTGCCCTTCCCTCTGCTTGCACTCTCTCTCTTTCACTCTCTCTCAAATAAATAAAATCTTTTTTTTTTAAAAAAAAAAAGAAAGAAAATCTCTGCACTGAGCAGAGGAAAATCAAGTTGTGAGGAGATAGGATTGATGAGCAATCTACTAAGGAGGGTCACTTCATAGCTTTGTTCTCTCCCACACAGCAGCTTCTCCACTCTATAACCCAGGGTTCTGCCTCTACAAAATTTCATTTCTTTACAGTGTCCATAGCAGATGCCAGACAATAGTCATAACTGTGAATATTAAGACTACAGATGCCTCTGGTCTACTGTGAACACATTTTGCCATGTTTATTTCTGCAGACCTAGCACCTGCTCTCAGAGAATAGATAGATCTTACTCATCTTTTCTTTGCTGTACTGGCTAGCATGGGGCTTTGCTGCAGTGGTTGGCAAACTTGTCCTGTAAAGGGCCAGATCGTAAATATTTTAGAGTTTGTGGGCCATATTAATGTCTGTTAAAGCTTCAGCTCTGCCTTTGTTGCTGGAAAGTAGCCATAGGCAACATGTGAGTGAGTGGGCATGGCAATGTTTCAGCAGAATTTTGCTTATGAAAGCAGGTAGCTGGCAAGATTTGGCTCCTGTGCCATCGTTTTCCAATCCCTGCCTTGGAGCAGAGGTTCAATAAATCATTTAGCAGTTGTAACAGTTAGAAGGATAAGGGGTAACAAAGAACCCCAATACCTCCGTGGCTTTATCCACCAAAGTTTATTTTCTGCTCATACTTTCTATCCAGTGGGAATTAGCAGGAACTCTCTGCTTATTTTAGACACTCAGGTCCCCAGGTTGATGGGGGCTTGCTTCATCAAGATTTGTGTTCCCATGTAGCAAAGGAAAGGGAAGATGTCAGATCATGAACTGTTCCTTAAAGCTTCTACCTGCAGGTAACATGTTTCATCGCCTGAAACAAGCCCTATGGCCATACCCAACTTCAAAAGAAATGGAGGTGCAATCCTATTATGAACCTAGAGGGAAGAGAAATAGACCATTTGTGAACAGCCCAAGAAATCTTTCCTGGAAGATAACAGATAAAATGTAAAACAGGGTGAAAACATAAATGAAAGTCACTCAGACTGAAGCTGGGATGAGGTAGTTAGAACCCTGAGGCACTCAGGATGTGGGGGAGGGGAGCCCTCCTAGAGCTCCATAGACTATAGTTGGGAAGACTATTTTAAGGCTACCAGCCTCACAGTTGGGAGAGGTAGTTCTAGGTTTCAAAGGTGTGCACCCAAAGTGTATTGAGCTGAACTGATTTCACATTAGACATTGTCCTTTTTGGAGCAGTTAATGAACTTTGTTGAAGATTTTTTTTTAAGATTTATTTTAAAGAGAGAGGAAACATGCTCACATGTGAACAGGGGGAGGGGTGGAGGGACAGAATCAAGCAGAATTGCCACTGAGCATGGAACCCAAAGCAGGGCTTGATCTCATGACCCTGAGATCATAACCTGACCTGAAATCAAGAGTTGGAAGCTTAACTGACTGAGCCACCCAGGGGCCCTACTTTGTTGAACTTTTATATTAATTCTTACCCTTGGTGCTTTATCTTAAGAGACTTACCAAGGATGTTATGGGAAATACTATTACTATAAAAATATTGATATTATCTATGCTTTAATAGGTTAAATGATTTCTATGGTAAAATAATTATATTATTAAAAGAATTATAGAGATGGTGCACTTTTAAAATTATTTATTTATTTTTTTAAGATTTTATTTATTTATTCATGACAGACATAGAGAGAGAGGCAGAGACACAGGCAGAGGGAGAAGCAGGTTCCATGCAGGGTGCCCGATGTGAGACTTTATCTCGGGACCCCGGGATCATGACCTGGGATGAAGGCAGTTGCTCAACCGCTGAGCCACCCAGGTGTCCCTTTCCTCCATTTTTCCTCCATTTCTAAAAGAACCATTAGTATTTTATTTTTTATTGAAGTATAATTGACATACATTATATTTGTTTCAGATGTACAAGAGGATTTAACATGTGTATATATTGAAAAATGATCACTACAGTAAGTCCAAACAACATCCGTCACCATATGTAGTTAGAGTTTTTTTCTTGTGATGAGAACTTTTAAGATCTGTTCTCTCAGCAACTCTTAAATATGCAGGGCAGTATTATAAACTGTAGTCACCATGCTGTACATTACATGCCCATGACTTATTTTATTTTTTTATTTTTTATTTTTTCTTTCATGACTTATTTTATAACTATATAAAGTCCATATCTTTTAACTTCCTTAATGCATTTTATCCAACCCCCATGCCACCTCCAGCAACCACCCAGCAATCTGTCCTTTGTATCTATGAGTTTAACTTTGTAAAACAATTTTTAATGTATTATTTTACTTATTTTTAAAATTCCAGTATAATTAATATACGGTGTTATATTATTCGCTTCAGGTGTACAATATAGTGATGCAATAATTCTATACATTACTCAGCACTCATCAATATAAGTGTACTCTTAATCTCCTTTACCTACTCCCCCCATCCTCCCACTGACTTTCCTTCTGATATCCATCAGTTTATTCTTTATAGTTAAAGGTTTGTTATTTGGTTTGTCTTTTTTGTTCTTTGCTCATTTGTTTCTTAATTCCATACATGAGTGAAATCATATGGTATTTGTTTCTCTTACTGACTTATTTCACTTAGCATTATATTCTAGATCCATCTATGTCTTTGCAAATGGCAAGATTTCATTGAAAATTTTGTTATATGGCATTTGTTAGATATCTTAACCCCAATTAATAGTCAGTAGAGTTGTCCAGTGATGACTAAAACTGTCAAAGACAGTCTAAAAAATAATCAGTAGATGGCAGTATGACTTTGTACTTGAAGTGAAGCTCCGCAGAAGCCCTGTATTGCAGCTGCAATTTAGCATTATTAAGGCAAAAAGATTTCTCTGTATTTCATTTGGAAAACTTCATTTTTAATCGACTGAATGGCTTTTAAGTGAGTTATAAGCAAGCAATTCCTTCCTTGCTTATAACCTGCATTATATGATTTCAGCTCTTCAGTATTAGTTTTGCCTATCAGATAGCAATCATCCCGAGGTCAGGAATAATGTGCTGTAATTTTTATCTATTCTTTCCACAATGTTCAGCACAGAGCTCAGCATATAATTGCTCAATTTCTTTTTTTTTTTAATTGCTCAATTTCTTTATCAGGAATGTTTTAGTTCAAAAATGATTAAAATATTTTGCTGTTATTATACGTTCTATTCAAAATACAGTCCTAAAAAGTCCTATATTGTCTTTGAAGACACATGCATACATGCAGCACACACAAATATACCTTAGTGACCATGCTGCATAATCTAATTTTATATTGGAAACTTTAATATGTGAGTCATCTGTGTTCTGCTTCTATCCTCTCTTCTGCTTTTAGCTGAACTTAAGAGAAGTGCTGCTTTGCCAGCCGTTGTGCACATTTCTCACCTACCATTGACTGTGTTGTCTGCTTCAGTTTGGTTGCCCTTGTCCCGCCACCAGTACTGCTGGTGCTCAGGTTACTCAGGATCTCCATGTTGCTAAAGCCAAGGGACAGGTCCTTGCTCTCAGCAGCTTCCCACCCTGACCTCCCTGGACTTACAAGGTACTAGTTTCCCTGTTTGCCTTTTTTTTTTTTTCCAGCAGGAACTGCTTAGTATTCATTAAATTTCTCTTTTGTCAGGTCGCAATCATGTCTGATATCTTTCTCTCATGTCCCTCCATGAAGTCCCCAACTTCTCTCCGTCACTGTGCCCCCCACCCTAGGCCAAGCCATGAGGCCTTTGCACCTGCATCACCCAGGCAGTTCTTAACTGGTTTTCTTTTGTCCAGAGTCATTGCCACCAATCCCTTCTCCACCTTTCTCCAGAAAGAGCTTTCCAAAAGCAATCCCACTTCTCTTAGTGAGAACATGCCCAAAGCTCTTCATCTCTCTGAAGGTTAAGTCTTCAATTCTTATCACTGCACTTTCTACTCCAGCTAGGCCTACTACATTTTCGACATGATCTTGAGCCATTCTCCTTCACTTACTGCAATCCAGCCACAGGAATTTCCCATTTCTACCTGCCTGCAGACGTCTGCTCAAGAGTGCAGGTGGCTTTCTCTGCCTGGTTCTCTTTCTCAGGGTCCCCAGCCCAGCGTAATTTCATTGTCTCTTCCCCAGGAAATTCCTCCCTGTCCCCGAAGACTCTATTGGGTCTTCTTCCTGTGAAAAGTTCTCATTTCATGTTGCATTTATTTCAGAGCCTTTATGACAATTCTGTAAATGAAATTTTATGTAATAACGTGTTCTCTCCTAGACTGTAAGCTGTTATTACCGGGTACTTTGTTGTATTCCGATTCATAATAAAATTCCCAGAACAGGCCAGGCTGGTATAAACACAATAAACAGCATTTAATAAATACCTTGGGAACCTCTGAAACATTCCATACTCAATTTCTAAAACTTAGCTTTTCACTGTTATAGATTATATATCAGTTTATTAGATCAGTAACTTTGGTAAGAAAATTGTTACTAGAAATTTGTTGAAAATTATTCACATTAAACTGAACTTTTAAGAACACCAAGTGTACTTTTAAGAAGTGACTTTACTAGTTTGACCTGTTTTGGGATTAAATCTCTTTCTCTCTCTCTTTTTATAGAATACGTACCAGATTTTTCTCTTGTGTTGTGTGTGTGCGTGTGTGTGGCAATTGTCTGTAACTGTGGATAATATAAATAGGGTGATAAAAGAGGATTTCAAATCCTGGGCATCAAAAAAAAAAAAAAAACAACAACAACCTTTATTAGGTAAAGTGTATTTTTGTTTTGTTTTATTTAAGATATGTAAGAATTATATTTATCCTAGCCCCCCACTTCCAGATGTATTCTAAAATTAAATGAAGAGCATTTATTTGTATAAAAGCCCCATCATTTTTAAAGTAAATATAATTTTAGTCCTAATCAACCTTGTAGGCCACAATTACTTCTAAAAATACACCTGAGTTTTTGTCTAAATTTGAACACCAAGGAGGAACAGCAATGACTCATCATCATTATTTTTTTTTTAAGTAAAACCAGCAGTAATTCAGGTCTCAATCTGAAAGAATTTTTTTTTTTTTTTTTTGTCTAAATTAAGTTCCTTGTAGAGCTTCTCTTATTGATTTTAAAATTGTTGGAATAAATAGGTATTGAATACCTCCCTGCTACACAACTCACAATTACACATTTTTATAAGATGCATAATCTATTCCATGATCTCATCTAGGAGAAGAGGGAGGGGATGGGTAGAAAGGATCTATGTGCCTGTAGGAGAATTACCAAGAAGTGTGTAAACCAATCTTATAAACTAAGCTGCAATGTTTCAGATCCCTGTTCTGATGAATTGACTCATAAATTAATTTGCTACATTTTTTTTCTAGTAGAGAAATGTGGTAGTTTTAAAGATAATTATTCCTTCATTTGGTTCAGAGTAATTTCGAACCTTCTGGTTTTTATTTAGTGGCATATGTATTTACTTAGAAATCTGTATAACACAGGGCAAAAATCTTTGTGGCTCCATAATGGAAATTTAAAAAAAAATCTTGTTTTGTGCTCTATGAAAGCTTTTTAACAAATGAGTAGAAATATATTTTATTTTTTTGAAGACTTTTTTTTTTTTTTTTTAGAGAGAGAGAGAGAGAGCAGGGGGAGGGGCAGAGGGAGAGAGAGAATCTCAAGCAGACTCCATGCCAAGGAGAGAGCTGACACAGGGCTTGATCTCATGATCCTGAGATCATAACCTGACTTGAAATCAAGAGTCATACGTTTAAATGATTTAGCCACCCAGGCACCCCAGAGGCTGAAATAACATTGAGAAGAATCTACCTTGTATGTTTATTGATTTTGGTAGATACCATGTCGTTATGTTAAATGCCATATTGTAAGTCCTAGAGGTAGTTTGTTTTCTCTGGGAGCTTCTTTCAAGAGAATGGCCATGCCAGATAATCCCATGCCAGCATGATGGGCATGAACAAAACCAAGAAAAGTGATCTTTTAACTCACCACTCTTCTCTCAAAAGAAAAATATAAGCAAACCAGGAATTAGTTGAAATAACTCTTTTACATTATTTTGTACAACGGTTCTTTTGGTTTCCTCTGATAGAAACTACACTCAAATCAGCTTAAGTAAAAAATGGAAAAGAATTGGCTTTATAACTAAAAGGTCCAGGTGGGTATGGGTCTAGGCACAGCTGCAGACAGGGGCTCAAATAATATTACTGTCACACTTGCTTCTGTCTCTTTGATACTCAGCACGACTTTCTTCTTGATAGGCTCTTGTCCTCAGAAGGTATTCTCCATAAAGGGCAAAGATGCTCATTTTGGTCCAGGCTCATGGGACCTTCAGATAGCGAAAAGTATCTTCCAGCATACATACACATTCCTGAATAAGGAGCCTGATGAACGCTGTTGGCTAATTTTCCATTTGTGGATTCATCACCAGGTCTATGGGGCTGGGGTTATACTGTTTATCTGGCAGAGTTGCAGGCCTTCATATTGAGAGCTCTACTGTGTAAGAAGGATTAGATCCCAAAGGAAACCAGATCAAGGAAGGATTGAGAGACAAAAGCAGGACGGAGCCAGGATACCATTTTTGTTAACCCTTAGTACGTGCTTGTTTTTTTGTTTTTTTAGTATGTGCTTGTTGAAGAAGATTCTGGAAATACAGAAACGTCTAAGAAAGAAGGAAAACATCTGGCCTCTAAGCTCACATTTTAGAGAAAAATATTATGCATGTGTGTTAATTATGTAGTTGAATTTTCTATGTTTCTGTTCAATTCTGTCAAGTTTTGCCATCATGTATTTCAAAGCTCTGTTATTGGATACATAGTCATTGTGGACCGCTGTATCTCTTCAATGCACTAACTCCTTATTACTTTATAATAAGGTCTGTCTTTACCCATGATAATATTCCTTGTTCTGAAGTCTACTTACAGTTTTGAATATAGCACCTCCAGCTTTTTTTTCCCCTCCCTTGGTTAGCGTTTCTATGATACATCTTTCTTTTACTTTTAAAAGTAAAACTACTTTTAACCTGTGCCCATAAGTTTCAAGTGGATCTCTCACAAACAACATATACTTGAGTCTTCTATTTTTGTCCAACTTGTAATCCCTGCCTTTTAACTGGAATGTTACATGACCTATGTTATATATATATATATATAATGATATGATTTGGTTTGCTTTTATTATTTTGCTATGTGTTTGTTATTTGACACATACATTCTTTTTCTTTCTTTTGTTCCTTTTTTTGGGAGAATAATTGAGTATTTTTTAAGATTTGATTTTATCTCATTTAATAGCTTATAAGAAATACCTGTTTAGGGGGATCCCTGGGTGGCTCAGCAGTTTGGTGCCTGCCTTTGGCCCAGGGCGCGATCCTGGAGTCCCAGGATCGAGTTCTGCATCGGGCTCCCAGTATGGAGCCTGCTTCTCCCTCTGCCTGTGCCTCTGCCTCTCTCTTTCTCTCTGTGTCTATCATAAATAAATAAATAAATAAATAAGTAAGTAAATAAATAAATAAATAAATAAATCTTTAAAAAAAAAGAAATACCTCTTTATTTTGTTTTACCTTATTTTATTAATTTAGTGATTATAATATGCATGTTTATTATATCATAGTAAATCTTCAAATATAATATATTACCAGTGTAAAAAACTTGTAACAGTCTACTTCTGTATATTTCTTCCAGTTTTTTGTGCTATTATCATACATTTTAATTTTACATATGTTATAAACTCTATACTTTTATTATTTTTATTAAATGGTCACTTTTATTTTTAACAGTCACAGATGAAAATATTTTAGAAACAACCCCCCCCCCACACACACACACATACACACACACACATTTACCATTGTGGGTGTACTTCATTCCTTTGGTTAGATTCAAATTTCCATTTTTTTTAAATTAAAAAGATTTTATTTATTTGAGAGAAAGTGAGCCAAGCAAGCAAGAGCACAGCAGTGAGGAGAGGGAGAAGCAGGCTTCCTGCTGAGCATCCCAGGACCCTGAAATTGTGACTTGAGCCAAAGGCAGCTGCTTAGCTGTCTGAGCCACCCAGGCCCCACACCCCCCCCCACCCCCAAATTTTCATATTTTAGAGAAGATCCAGTGTGATAAATTCTCAGCTGTACTTTTTTGGGAGGATGGGTCTAAAAACATCTTTATTTGACCTTCAAATTTGAAAGATTTAAAAATTTTTTTTGGATATAGAGTTTTGATGACAGTTCTCTTCTGTCATAACTTTGAAGCCAGCATTGTACTGTCTTCTGTTTGCTTAGTTTCTGAGAAGCCTACTGTCATTCATATTCTTGTGGCTCTGAACTTAATATGTTTTTTTAACCTCAAGTTGCTTTTAGAATTTTCTCTTTATTGATTTATCACTCTTTATCGGCAATTTGACTATGATGTATCTTTGTGGGGTTTTTGTGTTTATTCTATTTGATAGTCCTTGAACTTTTTTTTTTTTTTGAAGATTTTATCTAATTATTCATAAGAGACACACACAGAGAGAGAGAGAGGCAGAGGAGGAAGCAGACTCCCTGCAGGGAGCCTGATGTGGGACTCGATCCCAGGACCCCAGGATCATGACCTGAGCCAAAGGCAGATGCTCAACCACTGAACCACCCAGGTGCCCCTTGAACTTCTAAAATCTGTAGGGTTATAGTTTTCAACAAATTTGGGAAATCTTCAACCATTATTTCTTCAATAATTCTGTACTTTTCATCTTTTCCCTAAGACTCCAGTTATACACATGAGAGACTACTTACTACAGTTGTACCAGCTACTGATGTTCTATTCACTTTGTCAATCTTTTTTCTCTCTGTGCCTTTTTGGATGGCTTCCAGGTTCACTGATCTTTGCTGTTAATCTTATGTCATATATTTTTGACTCTAGAAACCATCCAGCCTATTTTCATCTGTATACATTCCCTCTGGCCTTTATATATTTTTCCATTTCTCTCTTTACTATGGTTACATTTTTCCTTATGTCATTGAGCATATGAATATTTGCACAATAGCTTTGTTAACATTTTTGTCTGCTAATTCCATCAGATCTGTCATATCTGGCGCTGTTTCTATTGATTGATTTTTTCCTCCCCTGGTAGTGGGTCATATTTTTCTGCTTTTTTGCATGCCTGGTGATTTTTGATTAGATACTGGACATCAAGATTTTCTCATTATCAAGTGCTGGATTTTGTTGTATTCCTTTAATTTTTGTTGTGTCATGTAGTTAAGTAACTTAGAAATCAGTGTAACTCTTTGAGGCTGTTGGTTAGCTTTGTTTGGATGGGTCCAGAGTTAACCTTTATTCTTGGGCTAAGCCCCACTTACCAAGGCAGAAACCCCCTGGGGAACTTACTCAGTGCCCCATAGATTACAAGTTGTTTCCACTCTGGCTGGTAGAATCATGAACTATTCCCAGGCCTACATACATACTAGGAATCTTGTACCCTGTTTGTTCATTCCTCCATTTCATGGAGTCCCACCCTGTGACTGTATAGATCTGTAATTGTTAATGATTCATTGAACCTTGCTGCATATCTACAGAAGCTTCTGTGCAGCTCCTTTCTCTCTTGTACTCAGCCTCAAAAATTCTAGCTGTGGGGGTTTCCTGGGTGGCGCAGTGGTTTAGCGCCTGCCTTTGGCCCAGGGCGCGATCCTGGTGACCCGAGATCGAATCCCAAGTCGGGCTCCCGGTGCATGGAGCCTGCTTCTCCCTCTGCCTGTGTCTCTGCCTCTCTCTCTCTCTCATTGTGTGCCTATCATAAATAAATAAAAATTAAAAAAAAAATTCTAGCTGTGTGTTTCCTCCACTTAGTAAGTCTTCTGTGATGTGTTTGCATTTTCTCTTCCTGTGCTGTGGCTTAAAACTGTTCCCAGGGAGTGAGTTGGCACCATTATAGGGCTGAACTCCCTTTTCCTTCTTCACTCAGATATCATATTTCAGCACTGCTTATTTTTTGATATCTGAAAAACATTGCTTCATGTGTTTTGTCCACATAACAGCAGAAAGGAAATTACTATAGCAGTTAATCTTTTAAGAGTGGAAGCAGGAATAGCAAAATATTATATAATTGCATTCATGTTATAAATGCATATTTTATTTAATATTTCATAAAATTTTCCCCATGTGATTATAAAGTCCTGTCATACCATCCTGAGGATGATCCATAATTTATTTAACTCTCCCTATTTTATGATATTACACTTGTTTCTAGTTTTCCATTATTTGAAGGTGCTATCCTAAACATCCTTAGCTACATTGAAGGCTCTCTTAAACATCCTCGGATATGAATCTTTATTTTTTTACATTCATTTATGTCTTTGTGATACATTTCTTGAAGTGGAACTATTGGGTTGAAGGATTTGAGAGTATTAACACCCTACAAATGTATCACTAAATATTTTCTGGAAAGATTGTGCCAATTTCCCATTGGCATTGTATGAGAGTTTTCATTTTGCTATACCCTTAACAGCACTGCTTATTTTATTCTTTGTATGAACACATATTGAATGCATTACAGTGTGAGGCCCGTTGCCAGGAAGAATCAAGTGCAGTCTCTTTCCCTAGAGTGCTCATAGGCGAGTGAGAGAAACAGTAAACTAATCACCACCATGTGATGAATTTTGGAAGGAGTGATCAACTTTTGCCTAGGGAAACCCCACAAAGGTGAAGTTTTCATTAAATATTTGAGGATAGGCAGTTTGTAACAAGGTTGCATTGAGGGAAAAAAAACATAAGAAGGGTTGATAAGACATTTAAGGTGACTAAAGTATGGGTTTGGAGTGAGAAAGTAGAAGGAAATAATGAAGGATTTAGAGGTGGAAAGCTGATAGTGAAGGGCTTTGTATGGTTCTGAGTAAGTGAAACACGCACCCAATCTCCTACATTTCATGGATGTACTGAAACCTTACATGTTGTAAAATTCAATTTCTTACCATTGGCTTTGTTTTTCCTACACAACTTTTCTTAGAATGGTTTCTAAAGTCTTTTCATAACCATGAGTCCTATTTCACCTGAGGATTAACACCCAGCATCTAAATACCACAGCAACCTTCTGTTGTTTGTTTCTTAAGTGAACAGGTTAAGGCCTTGTCTGTTCTTGTAAATTCAATGGGTTTGATTCTTTCTTGTCTTATAAACAGCATACATTGCTCTCTGTGCAGACACAGCCTTGCTCGGAGCAGTCTTCTTTGAGCTGAACATATGATCTGTTCTTTATCCTGGGTGAGTATCCTCTCTGGAGCTGGCTTTTACTAATTTAGGCTCCCTCAGGGTGAAGGTCTCATCTTGGCTTTTTGCCGCATTAGAACAAAGGCAACCACAAGTATACACTCCTATAAAACCAAGATACTTGAAGCAAAGTTCAGCCATCACACAAAAATGAAGAAGTGGGAAAATGTTAAGAAGAGAATTGATCAGGGACTTCAGAGACAGACCTAGTTTCCAGTTGGCTGAGTGACTGAATTGAATGATCTTGGTCAAGTCACTTAGCTCTTTGGTCTCTGCTTCGTGATTAATGAAATGACTTTTACATTCTCTACTAGTTCTAAACTTTGAGTGTATAAGCAGGGATTAAAAAAAAAAGTTTAAAAGGATAACCTATCATTGTACTCAGATACATTGTGGATATAGAAATTAGATTTTTGTTTTATATTAAAGGCAACATTTAGCCATATTCTGTTTCCCAATTACCAAAGGCCTTTAATAAATACATTTTTTTTTTTTTTAAGAGAAGGAGGTGGGTAGGGGCAGAGGGAGAGGGAGAGAGAATCCTAAGCAGGCTCCACCCAGCTCAGTGTGGTGCCCAATGCAGGGCTCGCTCTCACAACACTGAGATCATGACCTGAGCCAAAATCAAGAGTCAGATGCTTAACCCACTGAGCCATGCAGGCACCCCCAGAATTCTAATTTTTTAATGAATTATCTTCTAACCGTGATGTGTCAGTTTCATATCTGAGGAATATCTAACCAACATATTGGGTTACTCTTCATTTATCTTTGATGCATAGCAGATATTTACACTTGAGATGTTTCACTAGGACTATAGTTAAAATAAAGTGCTTAAATGAGTATTCAGTTCTTTTTTAAGAGACTTCAAATTACCAGAGTTAAACTCAGAATAGCTGTCCTGGTTGTGGGCATCTATGGCTTCTTTCCATTTCCACTTCTGCCGTAATTCTGAGGTTTTGCTTGTCTTGCATCGTGAGATGAGAGAGAAGGTTCTTTGAGGTTGTGTATTATAATTTTTGTTTAAAGTACTCTTAATCTGATACTTTAGTTATTTTGGTCTTGAATAGGCTTTTTGTGTACTATTTTGGGCATAAACTGTAACTTTTTTTTAATGACTAGAAACCTTTTTTCAGTTCTAAATAACAGACTTGTGCTTGAGTTTGGGGCAAATGCTCCTTCATAACATGGAGACTGCTTGTACAGAAAGCATATCCGAACATCCTACAAATGATTTGGAGCCACTGGCAATGAAATTGGTAATAAACTGATGTGGTATTCAGAAGTTATTGAGGCGGTTTAGGTCTACCAGTCCTTATGAGGAGTGGCCCTAAATTGTTATTCTTCTAGCTGTTTCATCTAATTGTGCAGATTTTTGTCTTAGGTATGTTTGCTGCCTTCATATTTTTATGGACTGCTTCCGATATAATTTGCGCTGGGACTCCAGTTATTGAAGTTTTATTTAAATTACAGGGAAAGGGATGCCTGGTGGCTCAGCGGTTTAACACCTTCCTTTGGCCCAGGGCATGATCCTGGAGTCCCGGGATTGAGTCCCACATCGGGCTCCTTACATGGAGCCTGCTTCTCCCTCTGCCTGTGTCTCTA